>NC_138965.1:167105000-169505000 GCF_055761805.1 Camellia sinensis | reverse complement strand
AAAGATGTGGGGTTGGAAGACATGCATCACACACACGCACACTTATTACAACATTGTCCCTTCGCAGAGGGTCCGAATAATACAAAACCAAATGAATAATGAACTACAGCTAATTATTACACGACATTAGCTAATTAACAAACTAGCTAAGTAAGCATGTAAACTAAATGGATGTGACTGCCTCGGCTCTGTTTTGGATGACAATGGATGCACGCATGCTCGAATCGCCTTTGTCGGGAAATCCATCACAATGCCCCTCGACTTGCCTTTGTTTGCAATAAATTTCAGAAACTTGCACCGAGCTCCAAGAGGCTGAAAATCCACTATGGGAAGTTGTGGGAGGGCTGCTGACCAGCCCTTGGCTATGGAGACCACCTGCCAACCACCCCTTGTGGTGGAGACCCAAAAGGGTGGTCGGCCTGCCAGAAAATCTGGTCAGCCGACCACTTTCTGCCCCTGGATTCTGGTTTTTTTGCAACAAAGGCAAGAGAGAGGCATAGCAAGGTATTTTCAACAAATGTGTGCACGACCATTCTCCCATCATTGCACAAGCTCAAGAGGGTGTAGCCCTCGATCCTCGGACCACCAATCACGCATCTCGATGCATGATGGCCGAGGAGTCAGATTACACGACTTAATGAGACATGAATGCACAAATAAGCATCTAAAGACAACAACTCTATCATGGATAGTCAAAAGTGTCGGCGATTGGGAATCGAGGCACGTTTTATCACTTGGAGTATGAAATGCTCCTCGTTTCCCATGTTTGGGCTAACTCCTATCCCAAACATGATGAAACAAGAATGGCATGCACAATGCAACTTCTAGCATGCAATCCTAATGTATAGCATGCAATCCTAATGTAATGCAACTAAATGATACAAAGATGCAAGGAATGACATGCAAGCATGCAAATGGCATACACAATGCTATGAATTACACATGACATACTCAATGCACATGGACTAAACAATGGCATACACAATGCACATGTGAAGATTAACAAACACAATGAGATGAACAAGGCATGCTCAATGCAATGATCAACTCATGCGACAACATGGACTATATGGCATACACAATGCAAGATGGACTTAAACCAAAATGAATGGGCCTCGGCCACACCTGAATCAGTGGCAAAACATGATGAAATGAAGCAACAACACTCACGCAAACATGCCCAAATGCAAGGGACCAAAACTATGGCACCAAGTGCGACTCTACCAATGCATGGCAAGCATGTAATATAGCATCTAACAACACATTTTCCAGCTCTAAAATGACATACGAAAGGGTCCCGAATCATGCAAATATGTCACACAATGCATGCTAGATGACCCGAATACCGAAACTAGTGAAGTGTGTTACACTAGAGGTGCACAAAGCAATGCACAAATGGAAAAACCAGCCCCAAACAGACTCTAGGCAGGTCCAAGATAGTGGGAAAATGGCCTAAAATGATGGCTCAAAATGCATAGAAATGAAGCTCATGCTAAGGCTAAAAAATAAGGCATACAAGCACAACTCTCAAACGTATTGAAGGAGTGATAAACATGAGAATATGGAAACCTTATATGCTTTGAAATATCATGCTTAATGATGCCAAAACATGTCAAGGGCCCAAACGACACATGCTAGTGGACCCGATATGCAAAGCTAGTGAGCTTAATTGAACTATGGCCATATACAACAATGCATGCATGACCCAAAACACTTCAAACAGAGCTAAGGAAGCCCAAAATATGAATAAAATTAGTTTGGATCATGGCCAAAATATGCTAGGAAAGAGGGCCAAAACATCATGCAATACAAGCTAGTGAACCATGATTTACACTACAACCATATGAAGCACATGAGAGGCCACCAAAGCAGTCAAAAAAAGAATAATGGAATGTCAAATGAAGCCCAAAAACCCACTGAAACTTGACCAATGTATGCAAGAATGACATGCCCTTTTGATAGGCTATAGAGAGGGTTGTTCTACACATGTAAGATGGACACCAAAAATGGAAAAAAGGGCTCTGGATAGAGCCTATGCAGGTCCTAAAACCCACCAAAAATGGCCTGAAACATGGCTTGGAAGCATACAAGTAAGGCCTCCTTTGTTAGGCCAAATATGCTAGTAAACAAGACAAGGGGTGAGAGGGTCGCCTCTCTCTGATTTTGGTGCTCAAAACAACATATTAACCACTGAAAATCCGCTGGATTTCAGTGGTCAAAAGGGCCAACAAAGCCTAACACGAAGGCCCTAATGCATGGCTCAAAACAAGATGAAATGAAGCATACAAGGGGGTAGATGACCCTTAACAGAAAAATGGTCTTAAACAAACATGTTAATGACCTCAAAACAAGACTTTTTTCAGTTTATGACAAAGATCAAATATGCCTGCAAACTAGGCTAAGAGATGGAACAAAACAATGCTAAAAAGAGGGAAATAGAGTGTTACCCTTGTAGCCAAAGGGACCAGCATCTTTTGGACCAAAATAGCACACCTTCAACCTCTGAAAACCAGCTCCAAAGTGCTTAGGTTGATAATGGAGGTGTTGTGCTAGGAGATGGTATGCAAAGGGGTCAAGAACTATGCAACTTTAGAGCCAAAATGTAGAGATATAGAGGGAAGTGTACGCATAAGCCTTAAACAATTTTCTGAACCCTTGCAAGGGAAGAAGAGCTTGCCCTTTATAGAGCCAAGGGTCTAAAGCTTCTTCAAGAAGCTTAAAACCAAGGTTAAACATCCTCCATATGGAGGATGCAATCTGTGGCTTCCTGCTAGCATAGCTGGCACCAACTCAGTGAGACAGAAAAGGAGAAAGCTGGCCGACCAGTTCAGGTGGTCGGCCGACCAATCCTCCTGGTCAGCCGACCAGGGTCAAAAGGTTCAACTGGTCGGTGGCCTCCTAAGGTGGTCTCCACACTCAAAGCAAGCAAGTGGTGTGGTGGGAGACCAATAATTGTGGCCCAAAAGTGAGGGAGACCACTTACCTGACAAGAAAACTGGCCGACCGGGGAAAGGTGGTCTCCAAGGAGAAAAGGTGGTCTCCCACCCTTGTACCACCTTCCAAACAATGAAAATAGGGTCCATGCCAAAAATGAACCAAGACGGATGCAAAACGAAGGTTCGGGGGCCAAAACGCGCAGCCGGAGGCCCCGAAAATTGACTGTTAAGCATCGAAAGTGGTGTGCGACCACGGAGGTGGTCTCCTGGGCCACAGTGTCCCTCTAGAGAGAGGAAACAAGGTGTGTGCCAAAAACCGGAGCAAATGGAGAAAGTTAAGCAGTCCCGAACTGGGGCGCACGGCCAACGGCTCCGAAAATCGGAAACTGGTCTCCAAACGAGAACAGTGGTCTACGACCACGAAAAGTAGCCTACGACCACTGAGAGATGGTCTACGAGACCTCTCCCTCCCTTTGGAAAGAGAAAATAGAACTTGGTTCGCAAACTGAGGCAAAGCGCAAAAGCGGTCAGAGGCCCGGAGGCAAGGCTCTCAGCCGAGACTCTGAAACCTTAGAACGAGCACAACATGCGCAATCACCAAGCGCTTAATCGATGACGTCTAAGTCTTAAGGTCAGTCAAAAATGGGGTATCTACAGTATCCTTTAATCAATCCTCAGGGTCAGACGCCAGCAGCTCAATGTCCACCTGCTCGTATGGAATCGGTTGTGCCAATGTCACATTCGCAGCAGTGAGGGCATTGAGCCAGCCATGTTTGAAGCTCCGATTCTTGAACTTGGTCACTTTTTCCACGTAGTTATCCAAGGCGGCATCCTTCCCAACTTGGAACGCTTTGGAAATCTCGGAGTCAGTTATTTCCTTTGCCTTCTTCGATTATTCCAAGTCGGCTTCCAGCTTGGCGATCACCTCCTTAGCTAACTTAAGCGCATCTTCACTCGCCTTCGCCCTCTCTTCGGCGGCAAGCCTTAGTTGGTCAGAATTCCTCACTCGCTCGGCCTTAGAGTCAGCTCTTGCCCGTTCCTCCGCCGCTTGCGATGCCTCAGAATCGGCCATTTGAGAGGCCATCACAGCCTTGTTCTTTTCATTGTCAATTTCGGCTTTCAAGAAGCCAATCTGTTCTATAGCGTCATGTTGACGGTGGCCGATTTCAGCTATCTTGCCCACTGTCTACAAAACAAGGAAATAGAGTTACAACAAACAAATAGTAAGAAAAAAAAAAAAAATATATATATATATATGTATTTAGGTGAAAGACTGTAAATAAGGGAAGTAACGTACAAATAAGGCCGACTGAGCGGCTAAAGCAATTAGCATCAAGTCTGGCTCCGACCGAAATGTGGATTTGTCTACCGACAGGTGTAGACGCGCCCGAACGTCATGGGAAAATCCCATTTTGTTCATTGGGCTTACTACAGTTCGGACTCAAATGTCACGGTTCTGAATCTAATCTCGCAAAGTGCAATGCAAGACCGATAAATCACCAAAGAGTCCAAATCCAGCAAATCGTTTTGGAAAACTAATTTTTGTAAAGAAGTTCCAAACATGGACTGCTTTGCCAGATACAGAGTCACCACCTAAATATTTTATTTTTGGTGGAAATTTAGGAAACCCTGACTCGTTGCCTAAGGCCACGTGTCCGTCATCACCAAAGTTGCCTCGGCTCGGGAACTTGGGTACGAGAGGGGAAGGTCATGCAATGAGCACCCCCGCTCGCCCGATCAAAGATTGGCCTATACTAAACATGATATCTTGTTTTTGAAAACACATGCGTTCTTATTCCGGTAATTAGCCTAGAATTACTATGTGATGTGCACAACACACAATTATAGACTAGATCTCCTAAGTTGGAACAAAACATCTCATGTTTGTTTGTTTGAAAATGGTTTGAAATTGCTACTCGCAAGTAGGCTAAAACGTGGATTTGCCACCCTCGAGTGGGCTTTAAGAAAACATGATTTTGCCACTCTCAAGTGGGCTTAAAACTCGCATTTCAATGAATTGTTCCAATTCAAGTAATCTAACCTTCACCCACAGGCATTCAGACAGTTAAATCAGTTAAGCAAATAGCCTCATGGCAAGCATGCTATCATGGCAACACTCACACTCATGGAAGATGCTAAAGCATAAAAGCTTACCTAGTACTCCGAGCCAAAACAATAGCTAGTTAGTAATCAATGCATGATCCTAGCTATGCTAAGATTGCTAATGCAACACATGGAAAATGCAACTAGAAATAGGCTCGGCTATTCTAAAATGGCATATGAAATGCGACAATTAATACATGTCTTTAACTTGGAATTGAAATACGATGCAGTTAGTATGATGCGCCGAGCCCGGTGCATGCAAGACAGATGAATGAATGCAAACATGCTATCATAAGGATGCTAATTGAAACATGAACTAAAACTAACCATTGAAAGCAGGTAAGTAAAAGGGAGAAAGACGTGGGTTGGAAGACATTCACACACTCACGCACACTTATTACAATAGTTGGCCCTCTCGACGGAGGGTCTGAATAAATAATACAAATCAACTAATTAACTAACTAACAAGCTAATTAATTATTACAAAACCTTAACTAATTAAGCAAATTAATTAAGTTACAAAACAGTTAAAGCGTCCTCAAGAGGAGGGGTAAATGCATGCTCGATCGGCTTCGCTCGAAAATCCGCTGCCATGTGTAGACGCGCCCTTGGGCCCCATGCTACAGTTCGGACTCGACTTGTGTGTCAGTTCTTAATCTGATCTCACAATGTGCAATGTGAGATTGATAAATCACCAAAGAGTCCAAATCTGACAAATCGTTTTGGAAAACAGATTTTTTAGAAAGAAGTGCCAAAGGCCACGTGGACTGCTTTGCCAGATACAGAGTCGCCACCTAAATATTTTATTTTAGGGGAATTTAGGAAACCCTGACTCGTTGCCTAAGGCCACGTGTCCGTCATCACCAAAGTTGCCTCGACTCGGGAACTTGGGTACGATTGGGGAAGGTCAACTATGAGCACCCCCGCTCGCTCGATCCGAAGATCGGCCTCTACTAACCATGATATCTAGTTTTGAAAACGTTATGTATTCTTATTCCGGTTATTAGCCTAATCTTACTATGTCATGAGCACAACACAAAAGTACAGACTAGATCGCCTAATTTGGAACAAAGCATCGCATATCCATTTGGTTGAAAAACAATTTGAAATTTGCTACTCGCAAGTAGGCTAAAACACGGATTTCAATGAGTTGTTCCAACTCAAACAATCCAACCTTCACCCACAGGCATTCAGGCAGTTTATATCACATAAGCATATAGCCACATGGTAAGCATGCTGTCATGTTTAACATTCACACTCATGCGAGATGCTAAAGCATAAAAAACACTCACAGTATACTCCAAGCCAAAACAAGAAACTAGTTAGTAATCATGCATGATCCTAGTTCGTGTTAAAGTGGCTAATGCATCGCATACAAAATGTCACTAGAATAGGCTCGGCTAATCTATGGATGGCATGTGAAATGTGACAGATAGCATATATTCAAGTTAGATTTGAAATACTATGCAGTTAGCATGATGCGCCGAGCCTGGTGCATGCAATACTGATGAATGATGCACACATGCATAGCATAAGGTATGCTAAATTGAATATGTCCTAATACTAACCATCAAAAGCTGGTAAATAAAAGGGAGAAATACGTGGGGTTGGAAGACATACACACACTTACGCACGCTTATTACACAATTGCCCTCACTCGGAGGGTCGGAAAGAATAATACAAATTAATTAACCTACAAGCTAATTAATTAATTACAGACCAATTAACTAGTTAAGCAAATTAACTAAGCTAATAAAGAGATAAAACCGCTTCGAGAAGAGGGCCCAATGCACGTATGCTCGGCTCTGCTCGGAAACCCACCGCCATGCACAAGTTGCCTCTGTTTTCACTGTTTTCCTCATCTGAAGACTGCACAAGTCCCAAGGTACACCCTCTGAACACTGGGAAATGCCACCGACCATGAGGAATGGTCATCAGCCAAAGGTAAGTGGTCATCGACCATCTATAAAGCCATCGGCCAGAAATGGATAGCCGGCCGGCACTGGAGATGGCCGACCGGCCGTATCTCCCTGCAGGAACTTGTTTTGACAGCAGCAGAGGGCAAAACAAGGCATGGCAATGCATTTCAAAGCACTGTTTGTACCACCACACCCCTTATCATGTTTATGACTCAAAGGGGTATGGTACTCGATTCTCGGACCACCAATCGCGCATTTCAATGCGTGATGGCCCAAGAAACCAAGTTGTGCATTTGGTGTGGAATGAAATGCACATAAACAAACAATGGAGGCCCAACCTCTATCTTAATCAATTCAAGAGGCAAGACATGCATGCTTAGGGAAATGCAACTTAGGCATGCAAGCTAAACATGCAACATGAGGATGCAAACAAACATGCTAAGATGCAATATGTAACAAGTATGCAAGTTAACAAGCATGCAAAGATGCAATGTGAACATGCAAACATGCAAGACATATAACATGTTAAGCAATCAAAACAAGGGGAAATGCATGCCAAATGCAATGTGATTCAAACATGCAACACATGCGATAGGCCAAGTATGTAACAGCATGCAAGGCTAGCATGCAACAATACGCGAATGAGGGTCTTAGACTAGTTTGGGCAGGTCTCAAATAAGCCCAAAACAATAACCGAATGCTAAGGAAATGAAGGCCAAAACACACACAAACAAGCATGCACACATGGTTCAAAACTTAAGCATCAAAGAGAAACTTTTATGCACACTCAAAAGGGACAAACATGGACATATGGCATGCAAACTAAGCTCTGAAACTCATGTTATAAAGGTGCCAAACCAAGTAAACAAGACAAGCCAAGCATGCAACAATGTCCAAGACTCAAGGGGGCTTAAACCAAAGCTATATGAAGCAAGCCCCAAAGGGCCAGGAGGACCTAAAATAAGTCCAATGCAGGTCTAAACAAGAGCAAAGACGCACCTAGATGGCATCTAAATGGTCTAAATATGGAAACATTCATAAAGGTCCAAACATGGAGCATAAGACACAAGCCTTTTAAAGCATTAAAGGGGCATCAAATGCAAACATACAAGCATACTACAAGGACTGAAATGATGCTATAAGTGGTGTCAAACCACTGAAACAAGTAAGTAAAGCATGCTAGACGGGGTCAACACTCAAGGCTCACAAGGGGGATTACATGGTAGCTATACAAAGCAAAGCATGGATGACCCGAGCAACAAAAAAAAGACCTTGGGCACACTAAAACATGCATAAAACCTTCACAAAGCTAGGCCAAAACAAGTAAGCATGGTTGTCTAAATTCTAGGCACATGTTAAGGCAATTCATGGCATTACATGACAAGTATGCTAAGCATGCATGGTGTGTCTAAACCAATTAAAAACAGTGCTATATCATGGCAAAATAAGCACAAATAACACTTAAGACATGGCCAACATGCACTTATACAAGATGCTCACACATGAGGCTAAAATGGCCGACATTGAAGGCAACAAGGAGAGGGGATGGCCCTCTCCTTCTTAGGACCTTAAAGCACCATCCCCACCACTAAAATCCCTCTGGATTTTAGTGGTGAGGAGGCCCAAACAAGGTGGTCTCAGAGCTCACCAAAAATGCACAAAATGGGGACCAAACAAGCCCTAAGAGGGGTCAAACAACCCCAAACAACAAAGTGACCTTAAACAACTATTTAGAGCACTCAAAAACAAGACTTTTATTAGTTAACACAAAGTCTAAAAACAGATGCAAGGTAGGTTAAAAGACTATGCAAAAATGGGGAATAAAAAGCAAGAATCTTACCCTTGTAGACCCCTTCAAGGATGGAGCTCCAGCAGCCTTCCTTAGCTCAAAACCAGCTCAAAACTTTGAAAACAAACCTTTGGCACCTTAGAAACCAAGGTAAGGTGTAGCACTAGGTGTTTATGCACAAAAGTAAGACACAAACACACTTATACACAAACAAAGGCAAAAAGAGAGAGAGATATAAAGATAGGTGATACACAATCCCTAACCCTAATCTAGACCTCTGGAACTCAACCTTCTAACCCTTGAGAAGGGAGGAGAAGGCCTCCCTTTATAGAGGATCACTCTTGCAAAGCTTACAAAACAAGCTAAGCAAGAGTGAAATCCCTCCATACACGTGTATCGAGGGGGGGCAAAGTGGGTGCCAGCTATCACAACTGGCACAAAATATCTGCCAAAAGCAGATGCACAGTGGTCGGCCAGCCAAAGATGCCAAATTGGCCAAAACAATGATTGGCCGACCAGCAATAGTGCCGACCGGCCAAACATTTGGCCGATGGCAACAAAATAGTGGCTGGTGGCCTCAAGCCATAGCCGGTGAGGTGTGGGGATGGCCAACAAGCCATTCCCTGCCCTCCAAAGCAAAAACACAAGTGTTTGGTGCAAAACCAAACACAAAACAGTCGAGTCAAGAGATCCTGAGGCAAGGCACGTGGCCGAGACTCCAGGAACTCAAGACGAACACAAACATAGATGATCACCGAGTCTTCAAACGGTGACGTCCAAGTCTTGAGGACGGTAAAAAATGGGGTGTCTACACCATGCCCCATGTTGCCTCTGTTTGCACACTTATGCTCCTCTGAAAACTGTGAAAGTTCCTGTGATGATTTTGAACCACTCCATGGTTATGCTGAGAGGCCATCGGCCAAATGGTGAAGCCATCGGCTAAAGGAACGGTGTCATCGACTATTTATGAGGCTATCTGCCAAACACTTTTAGCCGATCGACACACCAGATAGCCGATCGGCCATCTCTTCCTGTAAAATGCTCCTTTTGCTGCAGCAGAGGACAAACAGAGGTATGGCAATACATTTGCAAGACCATGTTTGTAACTACACCCCTTATCATTTTTAAGACTCAAAGGTGTGTAGTGCTCGACCCTCGAGCCACCAATCACGCATTTTGATGCATGATGGCCAAAAGAGCCAAGTGTGCAACAACCAATATGGAATGAATGCACAAAACACATGAATGCCTCACACTCTATCATGTTAGATCAAGAGTGTCGGTGACCGAGGATTTGAGGCGCATTTCGTCACTTCAAGTATGAAAAGTCCCTCAGTCCTCATGTTTGGTTTGACACCCCAAACCAAACATAACGCGATGTACGCAACAAGGAGGAGCTATGCAATGCAACGAGGTTAATGGTATGCAAACAACTCTAATGCAATATGAGCATGCAAGTAACCATACAAACAACTCAAACATGTAACAAGTATGCATCAATGCCATACAATACAACTAATATGCAATAGGCATGCAACCTAAACATGCAAACATGCAACATAATAGGCATTCAACAACAATATCAACAACAAGCATGCGACAACGTGCAAGGCGATAAGCATGCAACAACACGCAAACCGCATGATCTATGGGCTTATACTGAAAATGGATAGGCCTCAGCCATACCAAAAACAGTGGCCGGAATGTGAAGAAATGAAAACAAAAGCACATGCAAACATGCATACACTTTGGTCGCCAAATAAGGCATGAAGATACAAACTCTTAAGAGCACTTAAAGAGTGAAAAACATACAAGTGTGACAACACTACATGCTCTGAAATGATGCTAGGAATGATGCCAAATCACACAAACAAGTTAAGCATAACATGCAAGAAAGCTTAAGGCTTAAGGCTAGCCAAGGAGCTTGTACTAAGGTCACATGTGTCAAGCCCCAAAGAGCCAAGGACAACCAAAACAGTCCTAGATCTTGCTAAAAGGAGTCTAAAACATGTAAGGGCCAAAGCAAAAATAAGCCAACACGAAGGGCGTAAGGCATGATGCAAGTAAGGCCAACAAAGGGGATTGCACTACACCTATTACAAGCAAGCATGGCTGTAGACGCGCCCGAACGTCCCGGGAAAATCTCGTTTTGCTCATTGGGCTCACTACAGTTCGGACTCAATGTCACGGTTCTTAATCTGATCTTGCAAAGTGCAATGCGAGATTGATAAATCACCGAAGAGTCCAAATCCGGCAAATCGTTTTGAAAAATTGATTTTTAGAAAGAAGTGCCAAACATGGACTGCTTTTCCAGATACAGAGTCGCCACCTAAATATTTTATTTTTGGAGAATTTAGGAAACCCTGACTCGTGCCTAAGGCCACGTGTCCGTCATCGACAAAGTTGCCTCAGCTCGGGAACTTGGGTACGATTGGGGAAGGTCATGCAATGAGCGCCTCCGCTCACCCGATGAAAGATCGGCAACTACTAAACATGATATCTTGTTTTTGAAAACATATGTGCTCTTATTCCGATTTATTAGCCTAGAATTGCTACGTGACGCGCACAACATACAAGTATAGACTGGATCGTCTAAATTGGAACAAAACATCTCATGTTTGTTTTTCAAAGCGGTTTGCTACTCGCAAGTAGCCTAAAATGTGGATTTTGCCACCCTCAAGTGGGCTTAGAAAACATGGTGATTTGCCACTCTCAAGTGGGCTTAAAACTCGCAATCGATGAATTGTTCCAATTTAAATAATCCAACCTTCACCGACAGGCATTCAGGCAGGTATATCACATATGCAGTTAGCCTCATGGCAAGCATGCTATCATGGCAGTCGCTCACACACATGCAAGGATGCTAAAGTATAAACACTTACCGAGTACTCTGAGCCAAAACAAAAGCTATGTTAGAAATCAATGCATGATCCTAGCTATGTCAAGAATGCCTAATGCAACACATACAAAATGCAACTAAGATAGGCTCCGCTATTCTAAAATGTCATGTGAAATGCTATAGATAACATGTATTCAACTCGGAATTGAAATATAATGAAGTTAGTATGATGCGCCGAGCCCGGTGTATGCAAGACAGATGAATGAATGCAAACATGCGAAGCACAAGGATGCTAATTGAAACATGCCCTAAAACTAACCATCGTAAGTTGGTAAATAAAAGGGAGAAAGACGTGGGGTTGGAAGACATGCAGCACACACACTCACACTTATTACAAAATTCGCCCTCTCGACGGAGGGTCCGAATAAATAATACAAAACTAACTAGCTAACCTAAGCTAATCTAATTAAACTAGTTATTACACAACGAAATGAATAATAAGCTACAGCTAATTATTACATAACATTAACTAAGTAAGCAATCTAAATACGCATGTAAACTAAATGAAATAGGGCTGCCCCGGCTCTGCTTTAAATGACAAAGGATGCATGCATGCCTTGTTCGAAAAATCCCTCGCGACGCCCCAACTCGCCTTTGTTTGCAATTGATCATAGAAACTTGCACAAAGCTCCAGAGAGATGAAACTCCACCCTGGGAATCTGTGGGAAGGTTGCCGACCAGCTTATAGGCATGGGAGACCAACTACTGACCACCTTTTGTGGTGGAAACCAAAAAAGGTGGTCGGTCTGCCTGTAAATCTGGTTGGTCGACCAGTTTCCTCTCCTAGTTTCTGGTTTTCTACAACAAAGAGAAAGAGAGAGGCACGGCAAAGTATTTGCAACACATGTGTGCACGACCACTCTCCCCATCATTGCATAAGCTCAAGGGAGTGTAGTCCTCAACCCTCGGGCCACCAATCACGTATTTCGATGCATGATGGCCGAGGAGTCGAATTGCACGACTCAATGTGAAATGAATGCATATACAAGCACCTAAAGCCAACAGCTCCATCATGGGTAGTCAAGAATGTCGGCGACCGGGAATCGAGGCACGTTTTGTCACTTTGAGTACGAGACGTCCCTCGTTTCCCGTGTTCGGACTAACTCCTTGTAGACACCCCATTTTTGACCGTCCTCAAGACTTGGATGTCACCATTTGAACACTAGGTGATCATCCATGCTCGTGTTCGTCTTGAGTGCTCGGAGGTTTCGGTCGCGCACCTTGCCTCAAGACCTCTCGACTTGTTTGTTTTGTGCTTGGTTGTACACCAAACACTTGTGTTTTTGCTTCTAAGGGCAAGGAATGGCTTGTTGGCCATCCCCACACCTCACCGGCCTTGGCTTGAGGCCACCGGCTCTGTTTTCTTGCTACCGGCCAAATATTTTGGTCGGTCGGCAATGTTTTTGGTTGGCCGACCATTTTTGTTGGTCAATCGGCCATATTTTCCAGCCGACCCCTTTCCATCTGCTTTTGGAAAATATTTACAGCTGGCATCCACTTTACACCCCCTCCATACATGTGTATGGAGGGATTTGCCTCTTGTTTAGCTTCTCTTGGAAGCTTGAGGATTTGAACCTCTATAAAGAGGGAGCCCCTCCTCCCTCCTCCAGGTTCAGAGAATTAGGGTTAGGAAGTTTATATCTATCTATCTCTATATTTCCTTCTCTTTGCCTTTGTGTGTGTGTTTTGTGCCCTAAAGTGACTTTTGTTCACATTATTGCACACAAACACCTAGTGTTACACCATCCTTGGTTGCTGAGGCTCTAAGGAGTTGTTGTTAGGGTTCTTGGGTTGGTTTTGATCCAAGGAAGGTGCTGGAGTGGTGTTCTTGAAGAGGTTCTTCAAGGGTGAGAAACTACCCTCTTTATTCCCCATTTTCGCACAAGCTTTTAGCCTATCTTGCATACTGTTTTAAGCTTCGACTATAACTGATAAAAGTTCTATTTTTAAGTGCTTAAAATAGTTGTTTAGATCACTTTGGTGTTTAGGGTTGTTAACCCCCTCTTAGGCCTTGTTTGGCCTCTTTTTTTGTGCCTTTTTTTGTGAGCTTCGGGACCACCTTGTATTGGCCTTCTCACCACTAAAATCCAGAGGGATTTCAGTGGTGGGGATGGTGTTTTGAGGTCCTAAGAAGGAGAGGGTCATCCCCTCTCCTTGTTGTCTTCAATACTTGCCATAGTTGCCTCATATGTGAGCACCTTAGTTAAGTTCATGTTGACCATGTTTTAGCTGGTATTTCTGGTTGTCTCACCATGATATAGCACTGTTTTGAGTTGGTTTAGACATGCCATGTATGCCTCATACACTTGTCTTGTAATCCCTGGTTTTGGCCTTAACACGCATGATGTTGTAACATGTGTTTTTAGCATGATTTTGACTCGACTTTGTGAAGCTTCTAGCCATGTTTTAACATGCTTGAGGTTTGATTTTGGTTATTTGAGTCATCCATGACTTGCTTTGTGTAGCTACCATGCAATCTAGCTTGAAGGCTTTGAATTTTGAACCCCTTAGCATGCATTGCTTGGCTTATTTCAGTGATTTGGAGTCACTACCATGCCATTTCAGTCCATGTGGCATGCTTGTTTACTTACATTTGATGCTCCTCTAATGCTTTAAAGAGTTGTTTTTGTGCTCCATGTTTGGACCATTGTGTATGCCATCATGTGTAGGCCATTTAGATGCCATCTAAGTGGGTTTTTGGTCTTGATTAGACTTGCCTTGGGACTGTTTTAGGTCCCCATGGCCCTTTGGGGTTTGCTTCATATAGTCTTGGTTCGAGTCTTGTGGCTAGTTTCCAAATTTTGGGCTTGGTTGCATGCTTTGCTTGATTTGTTTAGTTGGTTTGGCACCATTTCTAATATGATTTCAGAGCTTACAATATATGCCATTTGTCCATGTTCATCCTCTTTTAAGTGTTCTTAAAAGTCCCCTTTTATGCTTAAAGTGATGGGCCATTAGCATCCATGTTTGTATGTGGTTTTGTTCCTTATCCCTTAGCATTTTGGCCACTGTTTTGGACCTATTAAAGAGTTGTCCTTCTTGGTGTAAGTCCATCCTTTGCATGTTGTAGCATGCTCACCTTGTATGTTGTTGCATGCTTTGCTCATCTCATGTCGTCGCATGCTTAAGTTGCATTTTGCATCCTTGTTAGCTTTCAGCTTGTCATGTATTTGATATGTTGATTAGATGCTTGCATGTTTGCATGCTTGTTCACATGCTTGAGTTGTTTGCATGCTTGTTTGCATGCTTAGGTTGCATTGCATAGTGTGTGCATTCCTCACCTCTTGATCAACCATGATAGAGGTTAGGGTCCTTTATGTGTTTCGTGCGTTTCATTCCATATTAAGTTGCGCACTTGGCACCTTGGGCCATCATGCATCGAAATGCGTGATTAATGGCCCGAGGGTCGAGAACCATGCTCCTCTAAGTCTCAAACATGCTGAGGAGGGTGGTAGTGCATAAATTGCTTTGAAAATGCATTGCCATGTTCTGTCTGTCCTCTGTTGCAGCAAACTAGTGTTCTGCAGTAGGAAATGGCCGGTCGGCAACTTTCAGTGTCGGCCTACTACCAAAATAGTGCCGGTGATCCCATTTTTGGTCGATGACCAGGCCGGTGTTGTTTTCTCTTGGTCGATGACATCCCACTGTGCTCAGGGAGTGATTCTGAAGCTTCCTTGGGGCTTGTGTGAAGTTTTCAGAAGTACAGATTAGTGTAAACAGAGGCAGCATGAGCATGGCGACAGATTTCCGAGCGAAGCCAAGCACTGATGCATTTGTCCCTCTTCCTGAGGTTGCTTTACTGCTTTCTTAGCTTAATTGATCTGTTTAATTAGTTAAGCATTGTGTAATATTTAGTTAGCTTGTTAGTTAATTAATTTGTATTATTCTTTCAGTCCCTCATTCGAGAGGGCGCAATTGTGTAATAAGCGTGCGTGTGTGATGCATGTCTTCCAACCTCCAATTCTTTCTCCCTTTTACTTAACTGCTTACAATGGTTAGTTCTAGGGCACGCTTCAATTAGCATCCTTATGCTATGCATGCATGCACCGGGCTCGGCGCATCATGCTAACTGTATTGTGTTTCAATTCCAACTTGAATATGTGTATCGAGTTGCCGCATTTCACATGCCATTTTAGATTAGCCGAGCCTATTCTAGTTGCATTTTTCCAGCGATGCATTAGCCATCTTAACATGGATTTGGATCATACATTTGATTATTAACATATTCCTTGTTTTGGCTCGGAGTACTAGGTAAGTTTTTATGCTTTAGCATCTTACATAAGTGTGAGTTTTGCCATGTGTAGACACTCCATTTTTGACCGTCCTCAAGACTTGGACGTCACCACTTGAACACTCGGTGATCATCCATGTTTGTGTTCATCTTGAGTTCCCAGAGGTCTCGGCTATGCGCCTTGCCTCAGGATCTCTCAACTCGACTGTTTTGTGTCTGGTTTTGCACCAAACACTTGTGCTTTGCCTTGGAGGGGCAGGGAATGGCTTGTGGGCCATCCCCACACTCCATCGGCCATGGCTTGAGGCCACCGGCTGTGTTTTGTTGTCACCGGCCAAATTCTTGGCCGGCCGGCACTATAGATGGCCGGCCGGCTATCTTTTTTTGGTCAATTGCATTTTTGGCCGGCCGACTACTGTGCATCTGCTTTTGCAAATATTTTTGTGCAGCTGGCATACACTGTCACCCCCTCCATACACGTTTATGGAGGGATTGCCCTCTTGTTAGCTTCCATTGGAAGCTTTACAAGACTAATTGTCTATAAAAGAGAACCTCTTCTCTCTTGTTCAGGAGTTAGACAACATTTTTAGAGCTTGAGCTTTAGGGTTAGGGTTTACATATATCCTCTATCTCTATCTCTCTCTCTCTCTCTCTCTCTCTCTCTCTTGTGTTTAGTGTGTGTTTAGTCTTATTTTTGTGCACAAACACCCACCATCACACCTTTTCTTAGTTGCTGAGGTACCAAAGGTCTTTCCTTGAAGCTTTTGGACTGGTTTGGAACCAAAAGAGCTGCTGGAACATTGTTTGTGAAGAGGGTCTACAAGGGTAAGACTTTTGTCCCTTTTTACCCCATTTTTGTAAAGCTTTTTAGCCTATCTTGCATCTGTTTTTGAGCTTAGCATATAACATATAAAAGTCTTATTTTTGTCTGCCCTAAATAGTTTGTTAAGGGTGTTTAAGCTTTGGGGTTGTTTGACCCCTCTTAAGGCTTGTTTGGCCTTTGTTTTGTGCCATTTTGATTGAGCTCTGGGACCATTGTGTTTGTGCCTCCTCACCACTGAAATCTTGAGGGATTTCAGATGTGAGGATGGTGCCTTGAGGTCCTAGGAAGGAGAGGGCCACCCCCTTTCCTTGTTGTCCTTGAAAAGGGCTATTTTTGCCTCTTGAGGGAGCATCTAGTTTAAATGTGTGTTGACCATGCCTTGACTGATATTTATGCTTATTTTGCCATGAAATAGCATTGTGTTGAGTTCGTTTGGACACACCTTGCATGCTTTGCATACATGTCTTGTAATGCCATCATTTAGCCTTAACATGCATCTAGGCTTTGACCCTTGTTCAAGCATGTTTTAGGCCCTGCTTTGTGAAGCTTTTGTACTTGTTTTTCCATGCTTAAGTTCTGCCTTTAGTTTTTTTGGTCGACCATGGCACGCATTGCATAGCCCCTTTACATTGTTTAGCTTGTAGGCTTTAAATGTGTGAAGTGTTGAGCATGCATTGTTTGATTTATTTCAGTGGTTTGACACCACTTATAGCATCATTTCAGTTCTCATGACATGCTTGCATGCTTGCCTTTGATGCCTTATGAGGTTGTGCCTTATGCTCCATGTTTGGTCATTGTGCATGCCCTTGAATTTAAGTCATTTAGATGCCATCTAAGTGGTCTTTAGGCTTTGTTTTAATATGCTTAAACTCTGTTTTTGGTCATTTAATTCATGCCATGTTTGGTTCTGCTAAGGGTATTTCAATACCTCCTTAGCTTGCCTTGAGTTTTGGACCTCTAATTGCATGCTTATGCTTGTCTTGTTGGCTTGGTTTGGCACCATTTTAACATGATTTTCAGAGCTTATGTTGCACGTCATTAGTCCATGTTTTTGTGCTTACAAGTTGTCTTCATATGCTTAAGTGTTGGCCCATATTTGCATGCATGCGTGTGTGTGTGTTGGACCTCACTTCCATAGTATTGGCTACTGATTTTGGCAAGCTTGCAAGCTACCCATGTTAGTTTAAGCCCACCCCTTTGCATGTTGTTGTATGCCCACCTTGCATGTTGTTGCATATTTTTGTGTTGTTGCATGATTGGAGTTGCATGATTGAATGAAGTCACATGCTTGCTTGCATGCTCGAACACCCACATTGTGCCTTGCATACTTGTTAGTTGCATCGTCTCATGCCCTATGTCTTGCATGACCATTATATGCCTTGTATGCTTCTTAGCATTGTCCATGTTGCATACTAGTCGACATGCTTAGGATTGCATTGCATTGGCATGCATGCTTCGCCTCTTGAATTGCTTGTGATAGAGGTTGAGTTCAATTTGCTTGATTATGTGCATTGCATTCCATATCAACATGCACACTTGATTCTTTGGACCATCATGCATGGAAATACGTTATTGATGGCCTGAGAATCGAGGCCCATCCTTCTTTGAGTCATAAATATGATAAGGAGTGTGGTTGGTGCATACATTGCTTGAAATGCATTGCCATGCCAAGTTCTGTCCTCTGCTGCTGTCAAACCAGTTTTTGCAGGAAGATTTGGCCGGCCGGCCATCTTAAGTGCTGACCGGCAATCCATTGTTGGCCGATGGATTATTTTGTGGCCGGTGACCATCATACATGGCCGGTGATCAATCCCTTCAGCCGATGGTGTTCTACAGCACTCAGAGAAGTAACCTTGGGACTTGTGCAGTCTTCAGAGGAGGATAACAGCCAAAGCAGAGGCATTTTGGGCATGGTAGTGACTTTCCGAGCGGAACCGAGCGCGCATGCATTGGACCCTCTTCCCGAGGCTGTTGTTTACTGCTTAATTAGATTAGTTAATTTGCTTAGCTAATTTAATTGATTTGTAATATTTAATTAGCTTGTAGGTTAATAAAATTGTATTATTCTTTCGGTCCCTCCGAGCGAGGGCAAATTTGTAATAAGTGTGGGTGCGTGTGTGCATGTTTTCCAACCCCCACTTCTTTCTCCCTTTTACTTACCTGCTTTGGTGATTAGCATTAGGGCACGTTTACTTTAGCATACCTTATGTCGTGCATGCGTGCATCATTCATCAGTATTGCATGCACCAGGCTCGGCGCATCATACTAACTGCATAAGTATTTCAAATCTAACTTGAATACATGCTACTTGTGCATTTTCACGTGTCATTTATAGACTAGCCGAGCCTACTCTAGTGACATTCCGTATGCATTGCATTAGGCATTTAAACATGGACTTGGATCATGCATGATTGCTAACATGTTCTTGTTTTGGCACGGAGTACTATGTGAGCTCTTTATGCCTTAGCATCTCACATGAGTGTGAACGTTAACATGATAACATGATTACCATGAGGCTAGATGCTTATTTGATGAACTGCTTGAATGCCTGTGGGTGAAGGTTGGATTGTTTGAGTTGGGATAACTCATTGAAATCCGTATTTTAGCCTACTTGTGAGTAGCAAATTCCAAAGCATTTTCCAAACAAACGGATATGCAATGTTTTGTTCCAAATTAGGCGATCTAGTCTATACTTGTTTACTGTGCGCATAACATAGTAATTCTAGGCTAATAACCGGAATGAGAACACATAACGTTTTCAAAAACGGATATCACGGCGATCTTCGGATCGGGTGAGAGGGGGTGATCATAGCTAACCTTCCCCAATCGTACCCAAGCTCCCGAGCCGAGGCAACTTTGGTGATGATGGACACGTGGCCTTTGAGGGTTTCCTAAATTCCTTATAAAAAATATTTAGGTGGCGACTCTGTATCTGGCAAAGCAGTCCATGTTTGGCACTTCTTTCAAAAAAATCTTTTTTCAAAAACGATTTGCCAGATCTGGACTCTCTGATGATTCATCGGTCTTGCATTGCACTCTGTGAGATTAGATACAGGACCGTGACACCAATTGAGTCCGAACTGTAGCATAAGGCCCGAGGGCGTGTCTACACCATGATAGCATGCTTACCATGAGGCTATGTGCTTATGTGATATAACTGCCTGAATGCCTGTGAGTGCAGGTTGGGTTGCTTGAATTGGAATAATTCACTGAAACCTGTGTTTTAGCCTACTTGCGAGTAGCAAACTTCAAACCATTTTCAAAACAAATGGATATGCGATGCTTTGTTCCAACTTGGGCAATCCAGTCTATACTTGTATGCTGTGCGTATTACATAGTAATTCTAGGCTAATAACCGGAATAAGAACGCATAATATTTTCAAAACTCGATATCATGCTTAGTACAGGCCGATCTTCGGATCGGGTGAGCGAGGGTGCTCATAGCTGACCTTCCCCAATCGTACCCAAGTTCCCGAGCCGAGGCAACTTTGGTGATGACGGACACGTGGCCTTAGGCACGAGTCAGGGTTTCCTAAATTCCCCCAAAACAAAAATATTTAGGTGGCGATTTTGTATCTGGCAAAGCAAACCATGTTTGGCACTTCTTTCTTAAAAATTAGTTTTCCAAAACGATTTGCCGGATTTAGACTCTTTGGTGATTTATCAATCTAACATCGCACGTTGTGAGATTAGATTCAGAACCGTGACATATTGAGTCCGAACTGTGGAAAAGCATAAGCCCTCGAGGGCGCGTCCACACTCTTATCCCAAACACAATGCAACAAACATGGCAAGCACAAATGCAACTCTAGCATGCAATCCTAATGCAATGCAACTAAGTGATGCAAACATGCAAGGGATAACATGCAAACATGCAACTAGCATACACAATGCTATAAGCTACATGGCATGCACAATGCTCATGACACTAGCATACACAATGCACATGGAACTAATATAAACAATGAGATGAACAAGGCATGCACAATGCAATGATCAATCATGCGACAACGTGGCATACTCAATGCTATGAGCTACAATGGCATACTCGATGCAAAATGGACGGGCCTCAGCCACACCCAAATCAGTAGCCAAAGATGATGAAAACAAGGCTCCAAAACTCATGCAAACGTGCCCAATGCAATGGGCCCAAGCCTAGGGCATAAAACACAACTTTCCAAACGCATTGAAAAGGATGAAATATGGAGGGCAAGGACACATGTTCCGACTCTGAAATGGCATACAAAATGACTCCAAATGATGTAAACAACTCACACAATGCATGTTGAATGGCTCAAGCACCGAAACTAGTGTAGTGTATTACACTATAGGCATGCAAGGCAATGCTCAAATGGCCAAACCAACTCCAAATAGACCCTATGCAGGCCAGAATAGGGGCAAAAGTGAACTAAGATGATGGCTTGAAAGACACAAAAATGAAGCTCATGCAATGGCTCACAAATAGGGTATAATGATGCAACTCTCAAGCACATTGAAAAAGTGACAAACATGAGAATATGGCCAAGAAATAAGCTCTGAAATAACATTCCTCACAATGCCAAAACATGCAAATACCTCAAGTTAAGCATGCAAGGGACCTCAAACTCAAAACTAGGAAATGCTATTACACTACAAGCATGCATGGCAAGCATCATTCGACCAAGAGGCCTCAAACAGACCTAAGGCAGCCCAAAATATGAACAAAAATAGTTTGGATCATGGCCAAAATATGCTAGAATAGAGGGCCAAAATATCATGTAATTCAAGCTACTAAATATGATTTACACTACAAGCATATGAAGCATATGAGAGGCTACCAAACCAGCCAAAAACAGAATCATGGCATGCCAAATGATGGCCAAAAACCCACTGAGACATGACCAATACATGCAAGAATGAGGTGCTACTTTGATAAGCCATGAAAGGGAATATTCTACACCTGCAAGAGACAAACACAAGGTGACCAAACCAGCCATAGACAGAGTCTAGGCTAGTCCCAAAAGTCACCAAAAAGGGCCTGAATCAAGCCTTGGAAGTATGAAAGTATGTGCTCCTTTGAAAGGCCAAAAATGCAAACATACAAGGCCAAAAGAGAGAGGGTCTCCCCTCTTTGATTTAGGCCCTCAAAACCACATGCCAACCACTGAAAATCCACTGGATTTCAGTGGCTTAAAGGCCAAGCAAAGATCAACACAACGGTCTCATGGCATGGCGCAAAACAAACATGAAAGTATGGCTAAGAGAATGATCAAGATAGAGCACGTAAGAGGGTAGATGACCCTCAACACCAAAAAAGCCTTAAACAAACATGAAAAGCACTTAAATATGAAGCTTTTTTCAGTTGACAACAAAGCCTAAATATGCATGCAAGTATGGCTAAGAGAATGATCAAGATAGAGCTTAAAAAGAGGGAAAAGGCGTTACCCTTGAAGCTCAGCAAAACCAGCAAGTTTTGGGATCAAAAACCAACTCTTCAACCTCTGAAAATACCCTCCAAGAACCTCAGATTAATGGTGGAGGTGTATAGCTATGAGGTGTGGTGCAATAGGTCAAGAACAATACACACTTTGAGCCAAAATATAGAGATATAGAGAGAGATATGTATTTTGCCTTCAACCAAAATTCCGAACCTGTGCAAAGGAGATGGAGGGCCTCTCTTATAAAGGTTTGAAGCTAAAGCTTCCTCAAGAAACTAAAAGCTTGGATGCAAATCTTCCATACACGTGTATGGAGGATATAGTCTGTGCCTTCGAGCTGGCACAACTGGCATCCACACAATTTGACAAAACAGGAGGAAACCAGCAGACCAGAAAAGGTGGTCGGCCGACTAGGGCAAGTGGTCTCCCAGATAAAAACTGGTTGGCCAAGGGTATTGGTGGTCTCCACACTGAAAGCAAGCCCAAGGTGTGGTGGGAGACCAGTAAATGTGGCCCAAAGATCAAGAAAACCAGTTTCTTGACAAGAAAATTGGCTGGCGGGAAAAGTGGTCTCCAAGGAGAAAAGGTGGTCTCCTACCCTTGTACCACCTCCCAAACAAGGAAAACAAGGTTCATGCCAAAAATGAACCAACACGGATGCAAACCGAGAGTTCGGGAGGCAAAGCGCACGGCCGGGTGCCTTAAAAACTAGCTGTTGAGCACCGAAAGTGGTGTGCGACCATAAAAGTGGTCTCCTGGGCCATAGTGTCCCTCTAGATAGAGGAAACAAGGTGTGTTCCAAAAACCGTGCCAAATGGAGAATGTTAAGCGGTCCCGAGCCGACACGCGTGGCCGACGGCTCCAAAAATCGGAAACTAGTCTGTAAACGGGAACTGTGGCCTACGACCACGAAAAGTAGCCCACAGCCACCAAGAGGTGGTCTACATGGCCTCTTCCTCCCTCTGGGAAAAGAAAACCAGACCTGGTCTGTAAACCGAGTCAAAGTACAAAGGGTCCCGAGGCTCGAAGGCAAGGCTTTAGCCGAAACTTTGAAATCTCAGGACAAGCAGAACATGCACCATCACCGAGCGCTCAATCGATGACGTCTGAGTCTTAAGGTCGGTCAAAAATGGGGTGTCTATATTTGCCCCTCTTTGACAGAACTCGAAAGTCATAAGTGACTGGAGTGAATGTCAAAGCCCAGAGATGACCCATTTTTGACAAGGCTGAAAACTTAGACAAACAGGCAAGATAATCAAAGAGATGTGCCCACAGGCAAGGGCAGAATGAAAAAGACATGCACGAGGCCGAACATAACTTATGATCATGCAAAGAAAGTTGTAATGAAGCAAATATGCACAATAAATGCAACAATTTAGGCAAGGGAATACAGACCAAACTACATCACATGTAGAAAGGGTGTAAGAGAATTGTACAATTCTCGCTACGTCTCACACGGAAAATACAATACCGTCCTGTTCGTCTGGTCGCACCAGCTTCAAATGAACCGTACATACAATATCGTCTGGTCGAACCAGCCTCGAATGAATTGTACATACAATATCGTGCCTGCAAAGAGAGAAACTTAGAAGGTACAACATAGTTAGCAACATATGTTCAATGCTATATCGAACGCGGATACGTATAACGCCGATGGAAAAGTGCATAGCAATGCAAGCGAAACATCCATGACGACGTAAGTAAAGTATGGGTGCATGACAATACCAGTGGAACATGCACAACAATGCAAGTGGCGTGCATAACAATGCAACTTTAAAAGCATGCTTAAAACAAAACGCTGAGTAAAGAAGTACGAGCCTTAAAGAGAGCAACTCAAACGCGACCTCCGATTTACCTCTCGGAGGGGTCGCAAAGTACTTAAAAAGGATACACCTTACTCTTGGTGAGTAACGACGAGCCACACGTTGAAGACTTGAATTGAAGTTCCCGCGGAGACATCTTGCGCCGAAAAGTGCACTTTTCTTGTACTTTCTCGAGAGCCGAGGACTCTAGTCATCACCAAAATACACTGGGAGAACCAAGGAACCTTGGAGACCAACCAGGGGGGATGGCCGACCACCTAGAATAGCCACCGACCAATTTTTGCTCACAAGGTGGTCGGCCAGCTAGAAAAACTGGTCGGCCGACCAGTTTACAAAAATTGGGGCAATTTTGTCCTTTAAGGTTCGGATCCTTAAGTTGACTTGTCCAAATCAGTTTTGCTCACACCTTTAAGGCCAAAATCAGCTCCTCTTGCTCCCTAGACCATTTTCCCCCTCAGATCTGGGCTTTATACGCGTTTTCCAACGCCTCACGTGAAGTTGTTTCGTGAAAACTTTCGATTTTCTTCACTTTGAACCGATTAAAATTTGATTTCGGAGCTTCTTTCTCCATTTTCACCACTTGAGGTATGTTTGTCTCGAAATTTGGCACATTTTCTCAGGTGTTGACTTTTTCCTTTTCTGAGAGTTGACTTTTGTTGACTTTTTGCGATTTTGGTTCAGTTTGCTCATTTTTGCCGATTTCTTTGGATGGCGGATCATTTCCATCACGGGGGAGGTTCTCGACATGCCGAGGATGAGCCAGACAACATGTCATTGCCTCCGAGGATTCAGCCTTTCGACCCGGAGAGATGCCACCCTCAGGAGCACGTCCTACCTCTTACCACCTTTTATCACTTTACTGACTTCGAGCGGCGAGCACCTGTGAACCTACTGCTACGGGAGCCAGCGTCTCATCTATCTCACTGGGTGCGAGAGATACATATTTCCCTTTTACATTCTCTGCAATGTATTTTTGTATTTCTTGCACACTTCATGTTCTCGCTGTGTATTATATCTGCTTGTTCTGAACATATTTATATTCACAACATCCGGTCCATTTGGCACACAGCTCATACATAACAATACTCTGTTCCCTTAGCCCGCAGCTCCAAACACAGTATTCTGTTCACTTGGCACACAGCTTACTCTGAACATACGGTTCGTTCTGACCGCACAGTTTGTCTCAGGCACACAGCGCATTTTCGGGCACACAGCTCACTTTTCTGTTTGAACGCACAGCTCACACATTTCATTAGCACGCAGCTCGTTCTTCGAGCACACAGCTCGTTCTTTGGGCATGCAGCTCATTTTTCGGGCACACAGCTCGTTCTTTGGGCATGCAGCTCATTTTTCGGGCACACAGCTCGTTCTTTGGGCACACAGCTCATTCTTTGATTCTGAACACGTAGCTCATACATTTTCATTTATGAACACAAAACTCATTTACTTCATTTGCACGCAGTTCATACATTCTACTTTGGACACACAGCTCACACATTTCAATTCTGAACATGCAGCCCATACATTTTCATTTCTGAACACACAGCTCATACATTCTACTTTCTAAACACGCAGCCCATACATTTTCATTTCTGAACACACAGCTTATAGACTTTATTTGCACGCAGCTCATACATTTCATTCTTAAACTAAATACATCTGTTCATTCTGAATGCAGGTATCTTCCCGTTCCATACGGGGCTATGGGTCGATCCTTGCTAGGGAGTGGTATGCGGAGCTCCTAGATGCTGTACGTCACATCGTGGACGAGGCAAGATTTGGACCTTTCTGTGCAGGGATATCACGTTATCCGGCGAGTAGGACGCTCATGGGGGCACTTGTGGAGAGATGGTGGGACACCACCAACTCGTTCCACTTTTCAGCTACTGGGGACATGACGATGACCCCGTATGACTATGTTGACGGGTTTTGACGTGGCCGACCGACTGGTCCCTTATGATGCAGACATGGGCGAGTGAAAGGCGGCTTGGATTTATCTGTTAGGAGCCCGCCCGCCGATAAACAGATCATCCGGTAGAGTCAGGTACACCTGGTTCTCCGAGCGGTTCAGGAGGACTTTGCCCGAGACTGTCGAGGATATAGAGTAGTATGCCCGGGGTTTTTTGATGTTCCTCATCGGGACCACTCTGTTCTCTGACAAGGGGAACACAGTTGGACTTTATTTGCTCAGTGCTTTGGTAGACCTATCACTGGTCAGCCAGCATGACTGGGGTGGCGTTGGCCTCACTTTCCTTTACTGTTATATGAGCGCGACCTCCCACAGGCGAGGGAACATAGTAGGTGGCTATTGGAGAGCCTGGAAGGTACATTATGCCCTCTTGATTTACATTTCCGCTTTTCATTATCTGTACACTGCACACACGGTACACATTACATTCTGTATTCTGCATTATGCACTTAGCATTCTGTATTTTCCATATCCATGTTCTACACTCGGCATTCAGTATTTTCAATACATTCTGTGTTTTGACAGTCGTTGTCTTGCCTTTCACAGCTATGGGTTTATGCATACTTCCCGACACTGGCCCCTGAGCTTGAGGTGGAGGTACCTCTTGAGATCCCTTACTCCCGCAGATTTGAGGGTCAGTGTCGGCCGAGGACTCGGCAGACTTTGCCCTATCTCCACCAGTTCTTTGATACTGTACGGCCGACGGAGGTAATCCAAAACTCTCAATTCGTCATGTTTTCAGCTTTGGTTCATCTTGCATATTTACAACATCTAATCAATTTATGCACTTGTTATCTGCAGATCTCTTGGCAGCCCTGGGCACCTTTGTCAGGAGATGCCCGGTACCGATTCCCTGGGGCGTGAGCCTCTTCTCGATACAGGACTTTATTTAAGGGACCAGTTGGCAAGGCCTGGTTTCTGGGGGATCGCTTCATGCGTCAGACGATGGGCAACCCCGATCAAGGTATCCCCTCAGCACCTCCGGATGACATGCGATCCACTGAGAGACTCACTTCCCGGGAGGTCGAGGAGCTTATGTTGCGTACTGATGCAATTCTGTTGCTGGAGGAGGGAGATTACGCGACCTATCGCCATACATACGTGATGCCTCCGCTGTCAGATGTCCGTGCCCCCAGGAGGAGGGCTACTGTCGTGCCTTCCTCAAGTCACACCTGAGCTAGAGACATTCCTTTGACCAGTGGAGCCGACACATCGAGGGGTGGGGCTAAAGAGATCCCCCTGACTTATCAGTATGCTGGGTGGCCGGATCTTCCGACTAAGCTGACAGGCTGGCGGTATGAGGCGTCCTACCCGATTCCATTAGAGCCTCTATTGCCTGATCATCGATATGTCAGTGACCCTGACTCGCCGCCGGTATGCTTCGCAATGTTGATTTATCACTCAGATATTTAGACATTCATTCATTCACTGATGACTTGCACTTACATCTGCAGCCTTCCAGAATGTACACTGAGGGGTTACTCGGAGTGGTGGCCTCGCTCGAGAGCATGGTCCTGAGAAGAGAGACGCAGCTGTTCATCGCCGGTGTCTTGGTACTTTTCGATTTCCTTGCATTTATCATACTTCTGATGTCATACTGAAATTGAACATTCCATTACATTGGTTGACTTCATGTGTAGAGCACATTTGACACACCACATTCACATACTACACCTACAAGTACACACTCTACGCAGTATTCCCGTATTTGCATCTGATATACATACTTTGGCTGATGTATTCAAATTGCCCTCTCTTTTTTTTTTTTTTTTTTGCTTTCAGATGCCACCTCTACAGGCTGGGCCATCCGGGCCTTCTCGAGGAGCTGGGAGAGGGGGACTCAACTTGCAGCCGAGGCAGGCGTAGAGCGCCTATTAGAGATGATGAGGAGTCCAGCGAGGAGGAGGAGTCCGCTCATCCTCAGTCGGAGACATCCGCAGGCAGAGAGGAGGACTTTGGCTTCGGTTCTGAGGGTGGAGGTGATGCTGGGGAGGGTTCCGAGGATGGCAGCTCCGATTCGGATGATGGTGCTGGTGGAGGTGGTGCAGAGGCTGCTTTCGCGAAGAGGATGAAGAGAGCCTCTCGATCTTAAGCCTGACAGCACTGATGCAGATGTTCTTGCTTTATTTATTTATTTATTTTTACTAGTAGTTATAGCACATCAGCTTTAGGCAGTTTTATTTTGTTTAAAACTTGTACCCTGTTGTAAAATGTTGTAACAAAAGAAGCTATGATGGAACGAAACGGCTTTTTGTTCAAAGAGTGTTTGTATTTTGCATTCTAAGCATCGCATCGCATCATTTTGCACAAAAATGAGATTGAATGGAAATTGAACATTGTACATTGCCAAGTCAGGTAACGAGCTAACATAGCAAACTGAACAGCCTAACTTACTAAGAAACAACAAAACCTCAGCAAGTTTACAACTCGATAAGCAAAACTTCAACAATGTTGATAAACAAAGAGCAATAATTTGATGAACAAAACTCGACAACTCATTAAAACTTAACAACTCGATAAGCAAAACTTAACAACTCGATAAGCAAATACATTTCAGACAAACGGGGCGATGGAACGCATTCGAAACAGAGGTAAACTCAGACCTTCAACACTACCAACACATGGAAAGGCTAGGAGCTCTCTTCTAGAGACCAAGAAAAGGCCAAAAACTAATTTTTCTCCATGGCCGACCACCAAAAGGGGCTGGCCGACCAGTTTTTTGCTCAGCAAACCAGTCATGTGGTCGATCGACTCGAAAAACTAGCTGGCCGACCAGAAAAAGTGGTTGGCCGACCAGTTGGCATGGTGACCTCCAGATTTTTGACACTTGTACTCCAAACAGTGCCTTATCCTCCATAAAAGTTCTAGCTTCGTGGTTCTCTCATTCCATCTCAGTTTTACATCAAAATGGAGGCATTTCTCATTCAAAATCTCACAACTTGGATTGTTACCTTAGACGGCTCGAAAAAGTTGAACTTTCGAGGCTTCAGCATAAATGCACTATTCACACTGAGTTGCACTCCGCTGCACCTTCCGTTTCTCCATGCCGCGGCAAGTTTTTGGAACCCGGCAACACATGTCTTTAGTTTTGGCGGGCAAGAGATGTGTCCTACCTTCGAAGACTTCCAAGCTTTGATGGAATCCGAACGCAACGAAGAAATCTTGCCCCAGCTTCACTTCGGCCAAGCACAAGCCTTAGGGCGAATGTGTGGGCTCACTATGCACGACACTCGGTCTTTGATCCCCGACAGGGAATTGGACATCCTCAGCTTGATTCATCGTTTTTATGATGCCGGTGACCGCGGTGATCACCATTGGCAAGGTTTTTGGCGACATGCCCTTTGCTTGTGCATGTTGTCTCACTTTTTGCTTGCCCCAGGCTTCAGTGGGCCTAGCGTTCTTTTGATCGAAGTTGCCCAAGGCTTGAAGAGGGAAGGAGCTGCATTGCCATGACATTGGCCGAGACATTGATGGGCTTGGATGCTTTCCATCACCGGGAAAGGACCAGATTTGCAGGGAGTCCACTATTGCTGCAGGTAATGTTACCACCCTTCCTCACATATATTACTCAGATCACTCAGCCCTCAGATTCGATTTTTCTCACAAAACCCTTTTTCTCACTTTTCTCTCGACGTACACCTCTCTATTCTTTATTCTCTCATTTTCCATCCCTCTCTAGGTGTGGTTGATGGACAAGTTGCAGGTTGTGGACTCTTGCCCAGCATACTCAGCTCGCGGCTACTTTTTCCGACGACGTCTAGTCGATGCCCTTGATGAGGGATGGTGGTTAAACTGGATGTGCAGTTTGTCCGCAGACCGCATTGCTTGGCGCTGTCCTTGGCTCAATTTACCGGCAATGAGCTACAGCATATCCCGGTAACCCGGGATTTAGTTGATTAGTCTGACACATTGTGTCTTCTACTTTCCGTTCCGGTTCCGGTGTCAGTTTGGACATGATCAGACTTGCCCGGCAGAGGGGATAGAGTACCCAGCTGCGTTTTCGGTCCGAGGCGCACAACTAGCTCAGTATGCTACGACATGGAGGATGAGAGAGCTTCTGGGCCCCGCTCCCACTTTCAGTTGCCCCTATTCTAAATAGCACTGCACCGGAGATCATAACCAAGCTCTTGAATGCTGAATAGACAAAGATGACCAAGGCGATCACATGGACAAAGTTGATCGAGGAAGTGTTTGTGGCTGGACTTCAGGATGAAGTTGCCTACATATCCCAAAGATGGGAATCAAGCCTTACGTAGTTCAGCTAGGGTTCACTCGTGTATTAACACTCTCCTTTTGCGCTCTAACTTCTGCCAAGGCCACCCTTTCGGGTTTTCGACCTTACGAGCTCAGTTTTTATCATTTCAAAATTTTCATGCTCTTACTTTTGCTTATGTTGCCCTTTCGGGTTTTCGGCCTAGCAAGCCTCTCAGGGATAATATTTCTTCAATTTTTCCATGTTGATCGACTGTGAGAAATCTAGGCCATCTAGGTCTATTAGAACGACATCTCCACCCGACCAAATAGACTTGATGATGTGAGGGCCAGTCCAATTAGGTCTGAACTTGCCCCTAGGGTCGTGAATGAGAGCTCGGTTGTCTTTGAGCACTAGATCCCCTTCCTTCAAATTTCTAGACTTAACCTTCTTGTTGAAAGCCCTGGCGATTCTTCGTTGATAACCTTGAACATGGTACAGTGCTTTCAGCCTTCTCTCATCAAAGAGCATGAGTTCCTCAAATCTGCTCTGCTGCTAATCTTCCTCAGCTATCTGACACTTAGCCAGTACTCGTAATGACGGAACCTCAATTTTGATAGGTAGAATGGCCTCCATCCCATAAACCAATGAATACGGAGTCGCCCCTGTAGAAGTTCTAATTGAAGTCTGGGAGCCCCACAGAGCAAATGGTAGCTTATCTGGCCAGTCCTGGTAGGTTTCCACCACATTCTGTAAAATACGCTTCATGTTCTCATCTTGAACCTCTTCCATGGCAGCAATCGACTCGTAGGCCGGTGCAAACTTCTGGTCAATAGAGTTGCTGGTGAATCTGCGAACCTGTTGTTCTCTCTTAGTAGATGAGCGAAATTCAGCTTCTCAAACCGAGGAATCAGCAAGTCCAAGGTCTGGTGGTAAATTCTCATCTTTTCTTCTTTTAACTTCCAATCTCCCTTAGCTTGAGATACAACAAGGTTCAAGTCCCCGATGACGTCCAACCGTTTTGCCCCTAGTTCTAGGGCGGCTTCTAAACTAGCAATGCATGCTTCATACTCTGCTTCGTTGTTCGAGACTTTGAACTAGAGTTTAAACGCTAGAGGGATACGGGAATTATCGGGTGCTATCAGCAACACCCTTATCCCATACCCATACTGGTTTGACGCTTCATCAAAGTACATCGTCCAAAACTCATCTTCGATATGCAAGATGGTCTCGTCTGGGAATATGTACTCAACTGCTTCATCCCCCTTAACTGGGTGATCGGCTAGGAACTCCACTACCGCTCTCCCCTTTACTAACTTGCGAGTCACATACTTCAAATCGAATTCGGAAAGCAGAAGCAACCAACGAGCTAACCTACCCATAAGTGCTGGTTTCTCGAAGAGATATTTAATGGGATTTAATCTTGAAACCAACATTACAGAGTGAGCTAACAGGTAGTGCCGCAGCTTCCTGGTAGTCCATACCTAGGCTAAGCAAGCCTTTTCCAACGAAGTGTAACGGGTTTCGTAATCCAGCATCTTCTTGCTCAGGTAGTAGATAGCTCTCTCCGCCTTGTCCTCGGACTCCTATCCAAGCATGCAGCCCATTGTAGTTTCAATTACTAAAAGATACAAAATCAACGGTTTCCTCGGTTCAGGCAGTGACAACACAAGTGGGTTCTGTAAGTATTGTTTGATCTATTCAAAAGTAGCTTGGCATCGGCCACCCCATTGGAACTTCTTTCCTTTCTTTAGGAGACCAAAAAGTGGTTCACAAGTCAAGGTTAGTTTTGAAATAAACCGTCTTATGAATTGCACTTTACCCAAAAAGCCTCTCACCACCTTTTCAGTCCTCGGTGGTGGCATTTCTAAGATGGCCTTGATTTTCGAAGGGTCGACTTCGATACCTCTCTATGTAATCAAGAACCCCAGCATTTTTCCTGCTATAACACCGAACGTACATTTCTAAGGATTCAGCTGCAACCGAAATTCTCTGATCCTTTGGAAGAACTTTTGCAAGGCGGTGTAGTGGCCCTCCCTTTTCTTGGACTTGACAATCATGTCGTCCACGTACACCTCAACCTTTATGGATCATGTCGTGTAATATCGTGGTTGCAGCCCTTTGATATGTAGCTCCAGCATTCTTTAACCTAAATGGCATTACCCTATAACAGTAGGTCCCTCACGAGGTGGTAAAAGCATTCTTCTCCCGATCTGCGGGCGCCATCACAATCTGATTGTAGCCTCAAAAGCCATCCATGAATGAAAGCAATGCATGCCCAGCAGTGAAGTCCACTAATTCATCGATATATGGCAGAGGAAAGTCGTCCTTCAGACTGGCTTTGTTCAAATCCCTGAAGTCCACACATACCTGGATTCTGCTGTCCTTCTTCGGCACCGGAACTATGTTGGCCAACCAAGTTGGGTACTCAGGTACCAGCAGGAACCCTGCGTCAATTTGCTTGGTGACCTCTTCTTTAATCTTGAGAGCCCAGTCCGGGCGGATCCTTCTGAGTTTCTATTTAACAGGTCGGCCTCTAGGTCAAGAGGGATCCGATGCTGTACAATCTCAGGATCGATTCCAGGTATGTCTTTGTAGGACCATGCAAAAACATCTTTGAAATCTTTTAATAAAGCGACTAAGTGCTCGCGCTCCTCCGAAGACAACGTGGACTCGATCTAGACCAGCCGTGGGTCCTTTTCAGTACCAACATTAACTATAGTGATTTCATCAACCAAGGGTTTAACAAATCTCTCCTGCTCTTGATCAATTAATCGTTGTAAAGCCGGAGGAATTTCTTCCTCGACGTTTTCATCAAAATTTTGAAAGTTCTGATTAATACAATAAATCAATGGCACAAAAAAGAACTAAGAAGCCACATCCATTCCATTCTCATTAATTACTTCCAAATCGTCTGATTCCTCTGTTACAACAGACTCGAAAGAGAAAGAAAAAGACGACCTAGACAGGACTGTGGTATCTGGGTTATCACCCCCGGGAATACCGAACTCAGACTTAGATGAGCTGGAACCTGATTCTGACTCCTCAGACTCGGTGGAATCAGATTCTGGCTCACTACCTGATCCAGTGCTGCTTGATAAAAATCCCTCCTTATACTGCCAAATAAGAGAGGGTGCGATGGATGCATCTAAAATGTTTGAAGGTGGGCTCGCAGCCGTTTCATTCCCGATCATGGAGATCGAGAAGTTATCCCCCAAGCACTTCTGTACGATCGGAGGATCTGAAAGTAGACAAGCCAGTGCTACCCCCATTTCAATCTCGGTGTTCTCAGGATCCACTTTCCCACACTGCTCAACTTCAGCTGATGGGTCTGTCTGCTCCTCGGCAACATCATCCCTGGATAACTGCACGTCAAAGAAGATCTCAAACCCTGGCAAGCGACGCTTCTCTGCGTTCAACCATGGCTCTGGGAAGCCGCAGAATGGAAAATTCTCCCCTTCCCAGACAAAGCGTCTGTTTAGGGTACCCCTGGATGGGTCGGTGTATCAACTCATAAGGCTTCCTCGCCTGCTTTGCTCTGGCTCTCCTAGCCATCTCCTTGCCTTTCCTCACCCAGTCCTCTTTGGTGGGTAGATAACCCAAGTCGAAGGTATGCGGGTTGTGCGGCACTTCGGTCGATACTGCAATGCCCTTCCGGCCACTTCTTCCTAGTCCCATCCCAGGGATGTGCTGGAGTTTGTTCATGAGGTATACTGACTGAACGCTAACATACAACCCTTCATCAATAGCTAAGATGTTCTGTATGACCCGAGCCTCGGCTAGGGTAAAACCTGATAGGAGCACATCCTCCGTGCCAGGCTCGATTTCCAAAACCGGTGTAGACACTTCTGGCAGTGGATGGATTGACGAATTCCCAAAAACTATAGTCACTCCCTTCCCGTGAGGGTATTTCAACATATGATGCAGGGTGGAAGAGACTGCCTTCACCTGGTGCAACCACGGCCGCCCCAAGAGTAGATTGAAGGTTGCGGGAACGTCTAAGACATGAAAGTCAATCTCGTGTTATCCTGGACCAACTTGAGTCTGAATTTTCACAGTCCCCATCAGCTCTCTGCTTGTGTTATCATATGCCCTTATCACCTGGGCAGTTGGCACAAAGTTCGCAGGCTTCAACCCGATTGCATATGCCGTCCTTGACGGGCACACGTTAATAGCGGATCCTGTGTCGACAAGAACCACCTGTATCCGTTTGCTTCTACATTCCATAGAGATGTAGAGCGGCTTGTTATGATCCGCACCCTTAGGCGGCAATTCCTTGTCGGAAAAGGTCAACATCGGGGAAGCCCCTCCTGGAAAAACCAATCCCACCAGTTGTTTAGGCGTAGTGTCTATTGAGAGTCTAGTCTTGTCCATTACCGATAGGACAACTTGTCTATGAACACGTGAAGCCATAAGTAGTCCCCAGATGGAGATGTCTGCTCTTATCTTTTTCAACTGCTTCAGCACGGCCTCTTCTTCAAGTAGCTTCTCTTTCTGCTTCCATGACTTCTTGTCCTTCCCGGACGCCTCTCGTTGATCTAGGTGCGGGGGCTTGAAATACCGCCCAGTCCTAGTCATATGGTCAACTTCACCAATATATCAGGTATCATCCGGCTAGTTATTCCCCCAGTCCTCATCGGTGTGGGCAAGACATAGGTCATCGTCTTCCCACCACATGCCCTCGACAGTCGACAAACACCTGTCTGGCTCTGTTACAACTGTCCTTGTACGCACAGTACCTTCCGTCCATGTGCTCGTAGCGCTCTATTCTTGTGCACACAGCACGTTCAGTCCCTACAGGAGCTTTGGCCTTTTTGGCTCTCTCAGAGTCTTCGACCCTTCTCGTTCAAACTGCTTCAATGTAGCCTGCTGTTTAACATCTCCTGTACTCAAAATACCTGAATCCCGGGCGAAATTCTTGGCACCGGCGCTCTCCGGTGATGCATTCTGATCCCCGGCTCTTTCGGCCACAATTGATGTCCTTGCCCCATACGGGCCCTTTTCCAGCTCAGATCTGTCAACAATATCTGGTTGGTCGTCAAGCCATCCTGTAACCTCTGCTGACTCCTCAACATCAAACCAACTGACTGTTATGTCTCCCGAATCTTGTTCGTTGAAAAACTGAAGGTTAGCTATGTCCCTTTCCAGAGCTACTAAGTCATCTATCCTCTGATCAAGTCCCTTCCCCCGTATTACACAAATTTTTGCCCCCATGGCAATTCCAGGTTCGGCCTAGCCTGGCCTGCTGATGCAATGTAGCCACTCGGATCATATACATCCTCAGCACAGCTCTCAATTTCCTCAGATCCTGAATCATCAGCCCCACTTTCCTCTGAAATCATCCCTGTTCCATCTTCGTTGATCACCACCATTGGTTCAGGTTGGGCTCGGGAGATGTCCATATGCACAAGTCAGTGCTGTCAGGAATGAACACCTCCGGCTTAAGTAGGTGAGACGGGGTGATATATATGCTAGGGTCATATGACACGACCCCAGTTTGGATTGAGTTGATGCGTTTGGGAGGTAGGGCTTGGTTGTGTGGTGGGAGAGGGTTGGTTATGATGTTCGGCTTCTCCGGAGGCATGATCACCTTGTTGTCGACGAGATCCTGAATCTCCTGACGCAATCTAAAGCAATGGTCGGTGTCATGACCATGTTATTGGTGAAAGGCACAATATTTGGCTGGGTTATGGGAAGGGGGAAGTGTTTCTGGCAATGGCAGCGGCTCTAGGGGCTTCAAGTGCCCTTTCCTAATTAAAACCCCCAGAGTTTTGGACAGGGGCATGTATAATGGGGTGAAGGTCCTTTGGCCTCGAGGTTGGTACTTGGTTATTTGTGAGTTGCTTCCGGACGCACCGGCCAATGGTGTAGCTATAAGCATTCTTACGGGGGTGGTGGTGACCATGCTTACTTCTGAGGCTCTGGCAGTTGCAGCACTGCTCTTGCCTACATTGGTGTTGCGGTTGAAGGTTCTCCTGGGCTGCTCTCTGTCATTGTCAATCAGACCCTGTTTCAGAGCGTCCTCGATCTACACTCCAATCTCATGTAGATCTCCAAAAGTAGGAAGAGGGAGGACGGTCATCTTTTGCATGAGCTTGGGCTGGATGTTGCGCACAACCATCTGTATTTGATCTTTGTCAGTTGGCCTAATGGTCATCATCGAGGCCTTGGCCCTCCAGCAAGTTACGAAGTCAGAAAAGCTCTCCTTCAGCTCTTGTCTAGTCGTCTCAAGATCACGGGTTGTGATCTCGATCTGTGTGTTATGGGAGTATTGAGCTACGAAGGCGTCGGCCATCTCCTCCCAGTTCCTCTTGACGGAATCTTCCAATTTTGCATACCAAATGGTCGCTACACCCGACATGGTCCGGCCGAACAAAGAAAGCTTCTGTAATCTGGTGAGGCCCATCGGCCTTAGTATGTCTGAAAACAACCGCAAATGCACCATGGGATCCCCAGATCCGTCAAAGCAGTCAATATGTGGCATCTTAAACCGGTCCGGCAAAGTTACGGCCGCATCGGTATACCCGTCCTCAATGTCCGGAATGGACTTCACACCTTGACATTTCTTGAACAGCTTTTCAAGCTTGCTCACTTTTAATGCCGTGGGGTCCACCTTGAACTCAAAGGGAGAATCTGGTAGATTGATAGGCATGGGTGCCTTGGATAGTTGAGGTAGAATCGGGGGCGGAGGTGGCCCCGTTAGGATGTGTGTATCCTCCTAGACATTATGGACATTCGTCGCCTCCCCGGGTATTGGGACTCTTGGCGGGGGAGGAGCCTGGTGTGAAGCAGACTTCAGCCTATTAAGCCATGACTTCAGCCTGTTGTTTGGCAAATTCTGCTTGATGAATAGCGTCCTGCTACATAGTTTTCATACTTTCTTGGAGTTGACGCATCATTTCCTCCAGTCCTGCTACACTGCCCTGATCTAACTGAACTTCCGATATATCTGCCTCTGCAGTAGACTCGGAAATCTCAACCTGACTGCTCAAGGACCACTGATCTGGGAACCGCGGTACCAACACACTGTGCCTCACTGACCTCCGTCTAGCAACCGGGGGTAAAGAGTAGAACACTGGTTGTCCATCTATCAGATCGTCAGATCGATGGAGTCTGCGACCTCTAGTCCAAAGTGCTTGGGGAATATCTGCTTGGTCGGAAGCAATTGTGCTAAACTACCTAGCAAAAAGATAAATAAAGCATAATAAGGAAACAAACAACCAGAGAAACGGACAGCATAACAGCTTAAATAAACACAACACACAGTTGGCATTTGTAAGCTGAATATATTGTTCTCAACTACTGATCATTGTTTCCAAACCACTGCCCCAAATCTGAATCTGATACTCGCGGATACAACTGATTCTCAAAACACTGATGCCCTCAGGCCTGATGCCAGACTTGCAAACTGATACATGCATTTCTTTAGAGACGCACTCTAAAAGCACATAGCAAGCAAGTGAGAGCGAAAACACCCCTATGGAGGGGTAGGGTTTCCCTGTCCTCGTTTCGTCAAAAACTAGGGTTTCACTACGCACACAGCGGTTTCAAACAACCTATAATCGGGTAAGCAACCTGTCTTAGTTTGGGGTGGTCACTATGGATTTCGAATATGCACTAGGTCGAATGGTCAAAAAGGGTGCCCCGATAAAAATCAAGGTTTGTGTTCCCATCGTGGCAGAGCCCGTAACCAATCAGCTTTATGGCACGCTTCTCAAAGCGAGCCTCCGATAAACCGTTCAAGAGTAGCAGATGGCAAACACGGTGTCCTAGGCGCACCAATGCAAATGCAATGCAATGAAACACATAAGTGTAATCAAAACAAGATATCATGAGTTCGAGTCAAGTTCTCAAACTCCCCAGCTGAGTCGCCAGAAACTGTAGACGCACCCAAATGTCCCGGGAAAATCCCGTTTTGTTCATTAGGCTCACTACAGTTCGGACTCGATGTCAAGGTTCTTAATTTGATCTTGCAAAGTGCAATGCGAGATTGATAAATCACCGAAGAGTCCAAATCCAGCAAATTATTTTGAAAAATTAATTTTTAGAAAGAAGTGTCAAACATGGACTACTCTGCCAGATATAGAGTCGCCACCTAAATATTTTATTTTGGGAAAATTTAGAAAACCCTGACTCGTGCCTAAGGCCACGTGTCCCTCATCGCGAAAGTTGCCTCGGCTCGGGAACTTGGGTACGATTGGGGAAGGTCATGCAATGAGCGCCCCCGCTTGCCCGATCAAAGATCGGCCACTACTAAACAAGATATCTTGTTTTTGAAAACATATCTGCTCTTATTCCGGTTTATTAGCCTAGAATTGCTACGTAATGCGCACAGCATACAAGTATAGACTGGATCGTCTAAATTGGAACAAAACATCTCATGTTTGTTTTTGAAAGCGGTTTGCTACTCGCAAGTAGGCTAAAATGCGGATTTTGCCACCCTCAAGTGGGCTTAGAAAACATGGTGATTTGCCACTCTCAAGTGGGCTTAAAACTCGCAATCGATGAATTGTTCCAATTTAAATAATCCAACCTTCACCGGCAGGCATTCAGGCAGGTATATCACATAAGCAGTTAGCCTTATGGCAAGCATGCTATCATGGCAGTCACTCACACACATGCAAGGATGCTAAAGCATAAATACTTACCGAGTACACCGAGCCAAAACAAAAGCTATGTTAGAAATCAATGCATGATCCTAGCTATGTCAGGAATGCCTAATGCAACACATACAAAATGCAACTAAGATAGGCTCGGCTATTCTAAAATGTCATGTGAAATGCTATAGATAACATGTATTCAACTCGGAATTGAAATATAATGCAGTTAGTATGATGCGCCGAGCCCGGTGTATGCAAGACAGATGAATCAATGCAAACATGCGAAGCATAAGGATGCTAATTGAAACATGCGCTAAAACTAACCATTGTAAGCTGGTAAATAAAAGGGAGAAAGACGTGGGGTTGGAAGACATGCAGCACACACACTCACACTTATTACAAAATTTGCGCTCTCGACGGAGGGTCCAAATAAATAATACAAAACTAACTAGCTAACCTAAGCTAATCTAATTAAACTAGTTATTACACAACGAAATGAATAATAAGCTACAACTAATTATTACACAACACTAACTAAGTAAGCAATCTAAATACGCATGTAAACTAAATGAAATAGGGCTGTCCCGGCTCTGCTTTGAATGACAAAGGATGCATGCATGCTTGAATTGCCATGTTCGAAAATCCCTCGCGGCGCCCCAACTTGCCTTTGTTTGCAATTGTTCTCAGAAACTTGCACAAAGCTCCAGAGAGATGAAACTCCACCCTGGGAATCTGTGGGAAGGCTGCCGACACGCTTATAGGCATGGGAGACCAACTACTGACCACCTTTTGTGGTGGAAACCAAAAAAGGTGATCGGCTTGCCTGTAAATCTGGTCGGTCGACCAGTTCCCTCTCCTAGTTTCTGGTTTTCTACAACAAAGAGAAAGAGAGAGGCACGGTAAAGTATTTGTAACACATGTGTGCACGACCACTCTCCCCATCATTGCATAAGCTCAAGGGAGTGTAGTCCTCAACCCTTGGGCCACCAATCACGCATTTCGATGCATGATGGCTGAGGAGTCGAATTGCACGACTCAATGTGAAATGAATGCACATACAAGCACCTAAAGCCAACAGCTCCATCATGCGTAGTCAAAAATGTCGACAATCGGGAATCGAGGCACGTTTCGTCACTTTGAGTACAAGACGTCCCTCATTTCCCGTGTTTGGACTAACTCCTTGTAGACACCCCATTTTTGACCGTCCTCAAGACTTGGACGTCACCGTTTAAACACTAGGTGATCATCCATGCTCGTGTTCGTCTTGAGTTCTCGGAGGTTTCGGTCGCGTGCCTTGCCTCAAGACCTCTCGACTTGTTTGTTTTGTGCTTGGTTGTACACCAAACATTTGTGTTTTTGCTTTTGAGTGCAGAGAATGGCTTGTTGGCCATCCCCACACCTCACCGGCCTTGGCTTGAGGCCATCGGCTCTGTTTTCTTGCTACCGGCCAAATATTTTGGTCGGTCGGCAATGTTTATGGTCAGGCGGCCATTTTTGTTGGTCAATCGGCCATATTTTCCAGCCAACCCCTTTCCATCTGCTTTTGGCAGATATTTTATGCCAGCTATCACAGCTGGCATCCACTTTACACCCCCTCCATACACGTGTATGGAGGGATTTGCCTCTTGTTTAGCTTCTCTTGGAAGCTTGAGGATTTGAACCTCTATAAAGAGGGAGCCCCTCCTCCCTCCTCCAGGTTTAGAGAATTAGGGTTAGGAAGTTTATATCTATTTATCTCTATAATTCCTTCTCTTTGCCTTTGTGTGTGTGTTTTGTGCCCTAAAGTGACTTTTGTTCAGATTATTGCACACAAACACCTAGTGTTACACCATCCTTGGTTGCTAAGGCTCTAAGGAGTTGTTGTTTGGGTTCTTGGGCTAGTTTTGATCCAAGGAAGGTGTTGGAGTGGTGTTCTTGAAGAGATTCTTCTAGGGTGAGAAACTACCCTCTTTATTTCCCATTTTTGCACAAGCTTTTAACCTATCTTGCATACTATTTTACGCTTCGACTATAACTGATAAAAGTTCTATTTTTAAGTGCTTAAAATAGTTGTTTAGATCACTTTGGTATTTGGGGTTGTTTACCCCCTCTTAGGCCTTGTTTGGCCTCTTTTTGTGAGCTTCGGGACCACCTTGTATTGGCCTTCTCACCCCTAAAATCCAGAGGGATTTCAGCGGTGGGGATGGTGTTTTGAGGTCCTAAGAAGGAGAGGGCCATCCCCTCTCCTTGTTGTCTTCAATACTTGCCATATTTGCCTCATATGTGAGCACCTTAGTTAAGTTCATGTTGACCATGTTTTAGCTGGTATTTGTGGTTGTCTCGCCATGATATAGCACTGTTTTGAGTTGGTTTAGACATGCCATGTATGCCTCATACACTTGTCTGGTAATCCCTGGTTTTGGCCTTAACATGCATGATGTTGTAACATGTGTTTTTAGCATGATTTTGGCTTAACTTTGTGAAGCTTCTAGCCTTGTTTTAACATGCTAGAGGTCTGATTTTGGTTGTTTGAGTCATCCATGACTTGCTTTGTGTAGCTACCATGCAATCTAGCTTGAAGGCTTTGAACTTTGAATTCCCTGGCATGCATTACTTGGCTTATTTCAGTGATTTGGAGTCACTTACCATGTCATTTCAGTCCATATGGCATGCTTGTTTACTTACATTCGATGCTCCTCTAATGCTTTAAAGAGTTGTTTTTATGCTCCATGTTTGGACCATTGTGTATGCCATCATGTGTAGGCCATTTAGATACCATCTAAGTGGGTTTTTGGTCTTGATTAGACTTGCCTTGAGACTGTTTTAGGTCCCCATGGCCCTTTGGGGTTTGCTTCATATAGTCTTGGTTCAAGTCCCGTGGCTAGTTTCCAAATTTTGGGCTTGGTTGCATGCTTTGCTTGATTTGTTTAGTTGGTTTGGCACCATTTCTAATATGATTTCAGAGCTTACAATGTATGCCATTTTTCCATGTTCATCCTTTTTTAAGTGTTCTTAAAAGTCCCCTTTTGTGCTTAAAGTGATGGGCCATTGGCATCCATGTTTGTATGTGGTTTTGTCCCTTAAAGTGATGGAATCCGAACGCAACGAAGAAATCTTGCCCCAGCTTCGCTTCGGCCATGCACAAGCCTTAGGGCGAATGTGTGGGCTCACTATGCACGACGCTCGGTCTTTGATCCGTGACGGGGAATTGGACATCTTCAGCTTGATTCATCGTTTTTTCGATGCCGATGAACGTGGTGATCACCATTGGCAAGGTTTTCGGCGACATGCCCTTTGCGTGTGCATGTTCTCTCACTTTTTGCTTGCCCTAGGCTTCAGTGGGCCTAGCGTTCATTTGATCGAAGTTGCCCAAGGCTTGAAAGAGGGAAGGAGCTGCATTGCCATGACATTGGCCGAGACATTGATGGGCTTGGATGCTTTCCATCGCTGGGAAAGGACCAGATTTGTGGGGAGTCCACTATTGTTGCAGGTAATGTTCCCACCCTTCCTCACATATATTACTCACATCACTTGGCCCTCAGACTCGGTTTTTCTCACAAAACCCTTTTTCTCGCTTTCCTCTCAACATACACCTCTCTACTCTTTATTCTCTCATTTTCCATCCCTTCCCAGGTGTGGTTGATGGACAAGTTGCAGGTTGTGGACTCTTGCCCAGCATACTCCGCTCGTGGCTACTTCTTCTGGCGACATCTAGCGATGCCTTTGATGAGGGATGGTGGTTCGACTGGATGTGCAGTTTGTCCGCAGACCACATTGCTTGGCGCTGTCCTTGGCTCAATCTACTGACAATGAGCTACAGCATATCTCGGCAGCCCGGGATTCAGTTGATTGGTCTGACACATTGTGTCTTCTACTTTCCGTTCCGGTTCCGGTGTCAGTTTGGACATGATCAGACTTGCCCGACAGAGGCGATAGAGTACCCAGCTGTATTTCCAGTCTGAGGCGTACAGCTAGCTTGGTATGCCACGGCATGGAGGACGAGAGAGCTTCTGGCCCCCTCCCACTTTTAGTTGCACCTTATCTGATGAGTGCATAGATTGGCTCAATGAAGAGGCACAGATTGGGCCTGGCTTGGCATCAGAAGCTTCGACCAGCTCTGGGAGGGGGCACAGGAACACCTGATCTATCTATGCCCCGAATTTATTGCTTTATCAGTACTTTCAAGTTTTCTTTATGAATGTAGTGAAAAGCAACTTCAATTTGTATGCAAGAGTAGGAGAACTCTGTATTGAAATCAATAAAATTGAAAGTTGTGGGTACTGTAAATTTCCCGTTTGGTCCAAAAATGGTCTAAGTTGTAAAAGATTAATTTGAGCAAAAGTCAACTTTTATTAAAACTTTTTAAAACCATTTTCGATATGGATCAGAACTGGACACGCCCGAGATCTGTCACTGAAATGTATAACCCCGGATCCCAACAACTGGAAAGTTTCCTCTAGTCTGAATAGCACTGCACCGGAGATCATAACCGAGCTCTTGAATGCTGAATAGACAAAGATGACCAAGGCGATCACATGGACAAAGTTAATCGAGGAAGTGTTTGTGGCTAGACTTCAGGATGAAGTTGCCTACGTATCCCAAAGATGGGAATCAAGCCTTCCGTAGTTCGGCTAGGGTTCACTCGTGTATTAACACTATCCTTTTGTGCTCTAACTTTTGCCAAGGCCGCCCTTTCGGGTTTTCGACCTTGCGAGCTCAGTTTTTATCATTTCAAAATTTTCATGCTCTAACTTTTGCCTAGGTCGCCCTTTTGGGTTTTCGGCCTAGCGAGCCTCTCAGGGATAATATTTCTCCAATTTGTCTATGTTGATCGGCTATGAGAACCCTAGGCCATCTAGGTCCATTAGAACGGCAGCTCCACCCAACCAAATAGACTTGATGATGTAAGAGCCAGTCCAATTGGGTCTAAACTTGCCCCTAGGGTCATGAATGGGAGCTTGGTTGTCTTTGAGCACTAGATCCCCTTCCTTCAAATTTCTGGACTTAACCTTCTTGTTAAAAGCCCTGGCGATTCTTCATTGATAACCTTGAACATGGTACAGTGCTTTCAGCCTTCTCACATCAAAGAGCATGAGTTCCTCAAATCTTCTCTGCTGCCAATCTGCCTTAGTTATCTGACACTCAGCCAGTACTCGTAATGACGGAACCTCAATTTCGATAGGTAGAATGGCCTCCATCCCATAAACCAATGAATACGAAGTCGCTCCAGAAGAAGTTCTAATTGACGTCCGGTAGCCCCACAGAGAAAATGGCTGCTTATCTGGCCAGTCCCGGTAGGTTTCCACCATCTTCTGTAAAATATGCTTGATGTTCTCGTTGGCAGCCTCAACTGCTCCGTTGGTCTACGATCGATATGTAGATGACTTGTGAAAAGCCACGTTGTATTTCTCCAACAAGTCAATCACTTCCTTCTTGAAGTGGGAACCATTATCTGAGATAATCTCGTTCAGGACCCCATAGCGACAGATGATGTTGTTCTTGATAAACTTTGCAATGTGCAACACCTTTAACACTGCGTAAGATTAGGCCTCAACCCACTTTGTGAAATAGTCTATCGCGACCAGAATGAACTCATGCCCATTGGACCCTTTCAGAGTGACAGCCCTGATCACATCGATTCCCCAAACTGAAAATGGCCGTGGCGAAGTTATATTGTACAGCTTCGACGGCGGGATGTTCATGCGGTTTGCATGGATCTGACATTTGTGGCATCGCCGAACAAAGCCGATACAATCCTCCTCCATGGTGGACCAGTAGAAACCTTGTCTGAGGATCTTTCGGGCTAATATCACCCCGTTCATGTGCGCTCCGCACTCTCCTCCATGGATGGCCTCCATTAGGGGTTTCGACATTTCAGCCTCAACACACAGCTTATGCATTCCTAGATGACCTCTCTTATACAATTTTCCTCCGCAGATGATGAACTGAGCAGCCATTCTTCGGATTGCCCTCTTGTCTTTGGCATTTGCCCCTGGTGGATACGCTTCTTTCTCCAAGAAGTTCCAGACATCGTAATACCAGGGGTTCTCATCTTGAACCTCTTCTATGGCAACAATCGACTCGTAGGCCGGTGCAAACTTCTGGTCAATGATGATTGGACGCATTCGGACTCCAAAAGGGATGTCTATCATAGAAGATAGAGTTGCTAGTGAATCTGCGAACCTGTTGTTCTCTCTTCGTAGATGAGCGAAGTTCAGCTTCTCAAACCGAGCAATCAGCAAGTCCAAGGTCTGGTGGTAAATTCTCGTCTTTTCTTCTTTGACTTTCCAATCTCCTTTAGCTTGAGATACAACAAGGTTCGAGTCCCTGATGACGTCCAACCGTTTTGCCCCTAGTTCTAGGGCGGCTTCTAAACCAGCAATGCATGCTTCATACTCTGCTTCATTGTTCGAGACTTTGAACCGGAGTTTAAATGCTAGAGGCATATGGAAATTGTCGGGTGCTATCAGCAACACCCCTGTCCCATACCCATACTTGTTTGATGCTCCGTCAAAGTACATAGTCCAAAACTCATCTTCGATATGCAATGTCACGACCCGAACCCGCCCCTCTGGGTTAAGGCCATAACCGGCCAGTAATCACGAGATTACCTACGGCCTCAAACCAAATAAGACAAAACTCATCAGAGTGAAAGGGGCTAAACGGAAGCAATTTTAAAAACTTTGTCCATAGAGTCGTGCTTATATGCACATCATGACATTCCGGACATACATATGTTAATAACTCACAACAGAAAGTGTAGTAACATAAGTACTATACATACATGATCATTCAAATCTAAGTCAGCCAAGCAAAACTACATACAGACGTACTCAACACTTCGCCAACTTGACAAAATGTAAATACATAACAAAAGGGCGAAGGCGGGTCTCGTGCGTGAGACACAAGGGCTAACTCTCTCAAAACCTTAGTTGTTCCATACAGACTTCACTGAGGCTGGGTTTGGACTTCTCTTGGCTCACCTACAAACACATGAATGAGCGTGAGCGAAAGCCCAGTGAATAATATCAAATCAAATGCAGAAGTTACATAACAATGTAGAACAATATGTTCCAAACGGCCTTGGGCCCAATTCATATTTCTATTTAACAGATATATATAACTATACGAAATTCAAATCAAGTGACTGTAGTTCCAAACATTCTGGCCTTTGGCCCATTCAGACTTCCATTCATGTCAAAACGGCCTTCGGTCAATTCATTTATGCCAAAACGGCCTTCGGCCCATTCATTTCTGTCAAAACGGCCTTCGGTCCATACATTCGTGTCAAAATGGCCTTCGGCCCACTCATTCACGCCAAAACGACCTTAGGTCCATTCATATATGTCAAAACGACTTTCGGTCCACTCATTTCTGTCAAAACGACCTTCAGTCCACTCATTTCTATCAAAACGACCTTTGGTCCATTCATGTCTATCAAAACGACCTTTGGTCCATTCTTGTCTATCAAAACGACCTTTGGTCCATTCATGTCTATCAAAACGACCTTTGGTCCATTTATGTGTATTCATATCAGACTCTCGTCCACAATCCCGGATAGCAACTCATAAAGCTTATAAGGAAATAAACAATTGGACATTCACAAATATTCGAATACCGATATTACTCACAGTGATCGGCTTGTGGATTTGCCCTGGAGTTTGACCCTACACATTTCATGAACACAAAAGGGTCACTAACAGTTCAATCCGTTCTTTGATTCACATATTCCTCTTTAGGCTTTATTCTTATCTCATTAACTCATTTACAGTGCTTAACATATGCCTAAGAGTGCTTACAAGTGAAAGAGAACGAAAAACAAAACATAGAACGAGCATACAAAATTTCAAAGAACAGGGTCCCCGCTCGAGCGTCTACTTACCGGCTCGAACGGACCCTTAAGGCCTGCAAAAGTACTGGTTGCATGAAAAATACGCTCGAGCGTGGAGTAGAGAGCTCGAGCGGAAGGCCTGTCTACAAAACTCCCCGCTCGAGCGTGAGATATCTCGCTCGAGCGGAAATCCAATTCTGCAAAAAGTGCTGGGAGCACGATTTTCTCGCTCGAGCGACAATCACCCCGCTCGAGCGGACATAAAAAAATCTGGGTTTTCCAGATTGAGTTCTTGAGCTCCCTTCAACATTCAAACCATCATTTCATGCTTTTTAGTGACTCCAATTTCACATATACTTATGCTAACATGGAATAAATACCAAAACACATCTTCATGGAGCTCAATTTCAAGGATTTAACACATGCATGGCTCAAATTGACACCAAACTCAATTCTAGCATACACCTTCATGCATTCAAAGCTCTCATCTTCATAGATTGTACATGCATGTGATGTCTAGCTCCCATTCTCAACTTAGATGATACCAATGGTGATTATACATGAGCTTCAACTACAAATTTACATGGACCATACCCCTTTGAACTCAAACATGCAACATTCAAAGCAATTACACACACATTGTGTTCAAATATGGAAATTCATAACAATTTCCTACATGCATGTGTTCTAGGACTTCAAATTTAACAGAACCAACTCAATTCATGTTCTTTAACATTATTCAACTTTGAACTTACAATTTACAAACAAGAGTCCATGAATTCACTTACCTAAGAGCTTCAACACTCAAGCTATAGCCAAATTTTGAGCTAGATCTTCAAGAGATTCAAGTCTTGAACCAAAATTGTACAACTCTCCCCTTTTTCCTTCTATAGCCGACCCCCCCTCTCTTATCTTAGAGTTGAAATCAGCCCAAATGAATATAAAAAGGGAATTGAGTGTAGAATGCCCATTTAAAATAAGTCCCCCTAGCCAAAAATATAAATATCAAATAATTGGGCACTAAACCATTAATTAAATCAATTTAATCTGACTCGAATCGATTTTTAATTAAATTTCACCGTAGGCTCTAAAAGTTATGCCAATCACAATGGCGTAATCAATTTCGGGTTCTGTGGCCGATAAGGCCTTCAATTTAATTTCCAAAGCGGATTATTCAAACAGATATTCCTACGGTGAACAGATAGAACTTCAAAATCACATATATTCACAAAATGGCACATAAAATCATATTAAACACATCATCATACTCATATTAAGGACCAATTAACGTATTACGGAACAGGGGTATCACAGTCTTCCCCCCTTTAGGAGGTTTGGTCCTCCAAACTTATTTCACCTTTAGTCGAACACAATTCGAAATACTTCTCATTCAACAGTCCCAATCTTTATTGACAGCCATTTACTTTAGTCTCAAAATCAAGCGACACTCTGTTCTCAATCGGTCAGAGACTTACCTTTTCCTCCATGCAAGGCTTGTATGATGTCGCACCAAAACTAGAGTGTAAGCTGTGGTTATAAGCAGAGTCTGCCAACAATAGACAAATTTTTATGACTTCTCGAAGATCTAAAGTACACATTCGGAGCATTTCTCCCAGAGTCTAAATAGTCCCTTCTGACTATACATCAATTTATGGATGGAAAGTAGGGCTGAATCCCAATTCAGTTCTGATTGCCTCTTGAAGGCTTGTCAAAATTCAAACACATTTTAAAATTTCTGTCTAAAACAATAGATACTGGGACCTCATGCAAACGAGCAATCTTATTGGTATAACAGTGACTAGTCTACAAGCATTTTACGAAAATTTCACAGCGAGGAGACAGGCAACTTAGTAATCCCATATTCAAAAACTCAAACGGGACTTATACCCTGGGTGCTCAAGGTAGCCCCACAACAAAATTCGTAGTCACGTATTCCCATTTCCATTCCAAAATAGAGAGATTGAAGTAGTTCCGCCACTATCTGATATTCGGCTTCGACCTGTTGGCCCGAAAAATACTTAGACACACATTCACCAATTACCCTCTTCAAAGCAAGTTGCTAACATATTTATTCCAAATGTCAGCCAACTTGTCACAGAAGTTTGGTCTATTCCCTTGTCATAAAAGTTCAATTCATTCTTCAATAGTTCCACAATTCACAATCTGATTCGGTATTTAGTCCAGTGACTCATCACAGTTATCCAAGGTCAATCAAAAGTCTTCGGAAATTCAAAGTGGGTCCAGACACCGATTCCCTAGCCAACAAAGGTAGTATCGAGGCAATTACCCATACAACGCATATAGTCCGTATATCCCCATAGTACCAATTGTAAAATACAACAACACCGAGGCAATCGGCTTCTAATAGAATACACGTATTCTCAGTTCATTCAATAGTTTACAGTTTGCAATTCACAATTCAGTTCAGTATTCAATTCTCTGTTTCATTGAGTCTTTCTACTTTATCCGATAGTTGTTAAAAGCATAAGGCAATTCATATACGTAAATCCCCATGATGTCAAAGGCATTATCAAAGGAGTCAATCGCATGTCAAACACAATTCACACATTCTTAGGGTTCCAATCACAGAATATAATGACACTGGGTGGTTATATACAAAGCGTACTAAATTCACGCACTTTTCGGACAATCAGGGTTTTTCAAAGTTTCTTGGATGTTAAAACATTTACATAATACCAAAGGATGACATTCCGAACAAAACAAAGAAATAATTGTCTCGGAATCGAAGCACACCCGTTCGCGACCGTCGGTGGCCGATTCCAAATCGATTAGTCAAACCCACCCGTACGAAACCGTCGGTGGCAAAAGGTATCTCAATCAAAGGTGCTACATAGGCTTAACGTCCCCTAGCACGAAAGGACACTCTAAGAATGTCATCAAAGCAACACAACACCATTCACTATAACCTGATTTCCCCAAAATTTGATAACACTGAAGCAACCACTCTCCCTTACAAAACATGTTCTGATCAGTCAAAGACAAATGTTCAGTACTGCTCAAAATCAAATCAATCTACCGTCATCGGTTCCCATAGCGTCAAACAAACAAAATGGAACAACACTCCTTACGGCACCCAATCACGGGGTTTGTACAATTCGGTTCCTTTATAACACTTATGCTCAATTGTTGAAGGTCGGTTCTCAATGGTGTTCATGGTTAGATCAATCTGTTGATAGCCCACAAAAGGTTTTTCAAACAAGTCAAGCATTCCAAACGAATTCAAGTTTTGGGTCTATCAGTTTTTCTGCCAAGAATAATTTGGCTATTTATGCATGAACAATTCGTGGTCTTCCCTTAACAAAGTCAAATCAACCCAAGCAAAGGTCTTATCGGATTAAACCAAACAAAGGTTCCATCAAATTATATCCAATGAGGGTTCTATCAGGTCAAATCAGACAAGGGTTCTGAAGGACCGAATCAGATAAAAGTTTTCTCAAATGGGGTACATTCGGTTCCGTGAGGCTCACTTCATTTGTTTAGGCATACGGCTGATAGTTTCACATCTGTCCTAAGTTTATCAGTTCTCAAAGTCATATCAGAATTATTCATCACAACTGTTCATATCAAAGTGTTTCAAATCAGGTACAATACGGTATTGTCTACATAAATTCGGGGGTAGTCGCATATGCATGCAGTTATTCGTATCGGGAGGTACGTATGATAATTATTATAGAAGTTCTCAAATAAGTCTTATGTGCAAGAACATGGTGCACAGTAACACATTAAACAGAGCTCCTCAGGTACACATAGCATAGGATTGTTACGCAAAAGTTCCAAATCAGCCACAAAAGCATAGGCTTATGAGTCGAGCCCAGTATAGTCACGTAATCCAATCAACTTTCTACCAATCAAAATACATGGTCTCACAATTATAGGGTTCATCATTTAGGGTGCTCAACTCGGTCACACAATCACAGAATCATACTTCCAGTGGTTTAGTCATCGAAATAGTAATATAAGAAATCACCCTAAGCATAGGTTCAGACGTGCGTGTGCATGTGTAGAGCTAATCGATACCCCAATACGCATTTCACAAATTTCCCCAAATGGAACATACACATTCAATGAATACGGTCTCGATCTTGTGAGTCCAACCAATCTAAACACACATGCAGCAGATACGAAAGGATATGCCGATTCAAATCAAATAATATCCCAAGCAAAGATGTACACATGTACTAATTCAAGATCAATCAACACATAAGCATTCGTTTGTAAACAATATAGATATCTGGGATAACAATCACAGTATTCTGAGTGCTTTCTAGGATGAGTGTAATTACTCTATCCTGAGTAGCAATTCCTACCACTGGTACAAATCTAGTTGAGGCAGAACATTTATTCACATTTTGTTCAGTTCGGGGACAGTTCTTTACCATACGGTCCATTTACCACACCTATAACAAGCCCCCGAAATCCGATATCGACTCCTCGGCGTTTCTTACACTGGTGATGGCAGAAGTTCTTACCATAGCAGCAACTGACGTTGTTGTCTTAAGATCTCTACCATTTCTTGTACCATTCTTTCCAGTCTATCAGGTCGGGCTATAAAAGAGTCTGCCAACTCGTATGCCCTTACTTTAACCACGTTCTACACGAACCCTTATTAAATCATGCCAAATACGGGGATGTCCAATACAAAAATAAACACATAGGCACGTCTTTATATTCTTATTTCACATGTCGTACGTAATTAATCACATACGTAACAGATAATTGCATACTTATCAGATATCGCATGCTGAACATTTACTAAGTAATTATATACTCAAATCATGTTCATATTTCACATAGACACCAGTAGGCAGAATTGAATGCATATAAACAACTTTTCATGATTCATATGTTCATGTATGTGCATTATAACAAAACAAACTTATTGTACATATTAGTGTAACAATTCATATCTCATATTCAAATCATGTGTGGTACTCCCTTTAGCATAGCATATCATACTAGTCAAGCATATCAAGTTCCATAATGGAACCTTCGGTACCGGCAACATGTCTCATACATAGGCCACGATATTATTTCCCCCGGGCTAGGGCCTCATGACCATAAGCCACAGTATTATGTCCCCTGGGCGAGGGCCTCTGCTAAGGATACCACAATTATGTTCAAGGAAAATTTTGAACAATCATTAATTCATACAAACATAACATTTCAGGGGACTTAGTCATTTCATATCATCATAACATAATTAAGGCTAAACGTAACTTTATAGAGTTCTTACTCACCATCCGATTGAACTTGCATTATACTTTATACAAAAATTCACGAGTATGCATATACCAGAAAGTATACATATTCCAATGGTTTACAATGCAAGCAATCCACAAATTTATAGTACATAATCGTTCACATTAAACATTTAAGCGTATTTTTGATGCTTTCAAATTCATACTTATCACATGAATGCACCCTAGATCTTTTCTAGACGCTTATTGCTCTTTTGGACAAGTGCGTGAGTTATTAACTCGTGCTCTGATACCACTCTGTCACGACCCGAACCCGCCCCTCTGGGTTAAGGCCATAACCGGCTAGTAATCACGAGATTACCTACGACCTCAAACCAAATAAGACAAAACTCATCAGAGTGAAAGGGGCTAAACGGAAGCAATTTTAAAAACTTTGTCCATAGAGTCGTGCTTATATGCACATCATGACATTCCGGACATACATATGTTAATAACTCACAACAGAAAGTGTAGTAACATAAGTACTGTACAGACATGATCATTCAAATCTAACTCAGCCAAGCAAAACTACGTACAGACGTACTCAAAACTTCACCAACCTGACAAAATGTAAATACATAACAAAAGGGCGAAGGCGGGTCTCGTGCGTGAGACACAAGGGCTAACTCTCTCAAAACCTTAGTTGTTCCATACAGACTTCACTGAGGCTGGGTCTGGACTTCTCTTGGCTCACCTACAAACACATGAATGAGCGTGAGCGAAAGCCCAGTGAATAATATCAAATCAAATGCAGAAGTTACATAATAATGTAGAACAATATGTTCCAAACGGCCTTGGGCCCAATTTATATTTCTATTTAACAGATATATATAACTATACGAAATTCAAATCAAGTGACTGTAGTTCCAAACATTCTGGCCTTTGGCCCATTCAGACTTCCATTCATGTCAAAACGGCCTTCGGCCGATTCATTTTTGCCAAAACGGCCTTCGGCCCATTCATTTCTGTCAAAACAGCCTTCGGCCCATACATTCGTGTCAAAATGGCCTTCGGCCCACTCATTCACGCCAAAACGACCATAGGTCCATTCATATATGTCAAAACGACCTTCGGTCCACTGATTTCTATCAAAACGACTTTCGGTCCACTCATTTCTATCAAAACGACCTTTGGTCCATTCATTGTCTATCAAAACGACCTTTGGTCCACTCATGTTTATCAAAACGACCTTTGGTCCACTCATGTTTATCAAAACGATCTTTGGTCCATTCTTGTCTATCAAAACGACCTTTGGTCCATTCATGTCTATCAAAACGACCTTTGGTCCATTTATGTGTATTCATATCAGACTCTCGTTCACACTCTCGGATAGCAACTCATAAAGCTTATAAGGAAATAAACAATTGGACATTCACAAATATTCGAATACCGATATTACTCACAGTGATCGGCTTGTGGATTTGCCTTGGAGCTTGACCCTACACATTTCATGAACACAAAAGGGTCACTAACAGTTCAATCCGTTCTTTGATTCACATATTCCTCTTTAGGCTTTATTCTTATCTCATTAACTCATTTACAGTGCTTAACATATGCCTAAGAGTGCTTACAAGTGAAAGAGAACGGAAAACAAAACACAGAACGAGCATACAAAATTTCAAAGAATAGGGTCCCCGCTCGAGCGTCAACTTACCCACTCGAGCGGACCCTTAAGGCCTGCAAAAGTACTGGTTGCATGAAAAATACGCTCGAGCGTGGAGTAGAGAGCTAGAGCGAAAGGCCTGTCTACAAAACTCCCCGCTCGAGCGTGAGATGTCTCGCTCGAGCGGAAATCCAATTCTGCAAAAAGTGCTGGGAGCACGATTTTCTCGCTTGAGCGGCAATCACCCCGCTCGAGCGGACATAAAAAAATCTGGGTTTTCCAGATTGAGTTCTTGAGCTCCCTTCAACATTCAAACCATCATTTCATGCTTTTTAATGACTCCAATTTCACATATACTTATGCTAACATGGAATAAATACCAAAACACATCTTCATGGAGCTCAATTTCAAGGATTTAACACATGCATGGCTCAAATTGACACCAAACTCAATTCTAGCATACACCTTCATGCATTCAAAGCTCTCATCTTCATAGATTGTACATGCATGTGATGTCTAGCTCCCATTCTCAACTTAGATGATACCAATGGTGATTATACATGAGCTTCAACTACAAATTTACATGGACCATACCCCTTTGAACTCAAGCATGCAACATTCAAAGCAATTACACACACATTGTGTTCAAATATGGAAATTCATAACAATTTCCTACATGCATGTGTTCTAGGACTTCAAATTTAAAAGAACCAACTCAATTCATGTTCTTTAACATTATTCAACTTTGAACTTACAATTTACAAACAAGAGTCCATGAATTCACTTACCTAAGAGCTTCAACACTCAAGCTCTAGCCAAATTTTGAGCTAGATCTTCAAGAGATTCAAGTCTTGAACCAAAATTGTACAACTCTCCCCTTTTTCCTTCTATAGCCGACCCTCCCCTCTCTTATCTTAGAGTTGAAATCAGCCCAAATGAATATAAAAAGGGAATTGAGTGTAGAATGCCCATTTAAAATAAGTCCCCCTAGCCAAAAATATAAATATCAAATAATTGGGCACTAAACCATTAATTAAATCAATTTAATCTGACTCGAATCAATTTTCAATTAAATTTCACCGTAGGCTCTAAACGTTATGCCAATCACAATGGTGTAATTAATTTCGGGTTCTGTGGCCGATAAGGCCTTCAATTTAATTTCCAAAGCGGATTATTCAAACAGATATTCCTACGGTGAACAGAAAGAACTTCGAAATCACATATATTCACAAAATGGCACATAAAATCATATTAAACACATCATTATACTCATATTAAGGACCAATTAACGTATTACGGAACAGGGGTATCACATGCAAGATGGCCTCGTCTGGAAATAAGTACTCAACTGCTTTATCCCCCTCAACTGGGTGATCGGCTAGGAACTCCGCTACCGCTCTCCCTTTTACTGACTTGCAAGTCACATACTTCAAATCGAATTCGGAAAGCAGAAGCAACCAACGAGCTAGCCTACCCATAAGTGTTGGTTTCTCGAAGAGATATTTAATGGGATTTAATCTTGAAACCAACATTACAAACTGAGCTAACAGGTAGTGCCGTAACTTCCTGGTAGCCCACACCAAGGCTAAACATGCCTTTTCCAACGGAGTGTAACGGGTTTCGTAATCCAGCATCTTCTTGCTCAGGTAGTAGGATAGCTCTCTCCACCTTGTCCTCAGACTCCTGTGCAAGCATGCAGCCCATTGTAGTTTCAGTTACTGAAAGGTACAAAATCAACGATTTCCCCAGCTCAGGCGGTGACAACACAGGTGGGTTCTGTAAGTATTGTTTGATCTGTTGAAAAGTAACTTGGCATCGACTGTCCAATTGCAACTTCTTTCCTTTCTTTAGGAGACCAAAAAGTGGTTCACAAGTCAAGGTTAGTTTTGAAATAAACCGTCTTATGAATTGCACTTTACCCAGAAAGCCTCTCACCTCCTTTTCAGTCCTCGGTGGTGGCATTTCTAAGATGGCCTTGATTTTGGAAGGGTCGACTTCGATACCTCTCTGTGTAATCAAGAACCCCAGTATTTTCCCTGCTGTAACACCGAACATACATTTATGAGGATTTAGCCGCAACCGAAATTCTCTGATCCTTTGGAAGAATTTTTGCAAGGCGGTGTAGTGGCCCTCTCTTTCCTTGGACTTGACAATCATGTCGTCCACGTACACCTCAACCTCTTTATGGATCATGTCATGTAATATCGTGGTTGCGGCCCTTTGATATGTAGTTCCAGCCATCTTCAACCCAAATGGCATTACCCTATAACAGTAGGTCCCCCACGCGGTGGTAAAAGCAGTATTCTCCCGATCTTCGGGCGCTATCACAATCTGATTGTAGCCTCAAAAGCCATCCATGAATGAAAGAAATGTGTGTCCAGCAGTGAAGTCCACTAATTCATCAATATGCAGCAGAGGAAAGTCATCCTTCGGACTGGCTTTGTTCAAATCCCTGAAGTCCACACATACCCGGATTCTGCCGTCCTTCTTCGGCACCAGAACTATGTTGGCCAGCCAAGTTGGGTACTCAGATACCAGCAGGAACCCTGCGTCAATTTGCTTGGTGACCGCTTCTTTAATCTTGAGAGCCTAGTCCGGGGGGATCCTTTTGATTTTCTGTTTAACAGGTCGGGCCTCTGGGTTAAGAGGGATCCGGTGCTGTACAATCTCAGGATCGATTCCAAGAATGTCTTTGTAGGACCACGCGAAAACATCTTAGAAATCTTTTAATAAAGCGACTAAGCACTTGCACTCCTCCGAAGACAATGTGGACCCGATCTGGACCAGCCACGGGTCTTTCTCAGTACCAACATTAACTGTAGTGATTTCATAAACCAAGGGTTTAACAAATCTCTCCTGCTCTTGATTAATTAATCGTTGTAAAACCGGAGGAATTTCTTCCTCGTCGTTTTCATCAAAATTTTGAAAGTTCTGATTAATACAATAAATTAAAGGCATAGAAAAGTACTTAAAAGCCACAACCATTCCATTCTCATTAATTACTTCCAAATCGTCCGATTCCTCTGTTACAACAGACTCAAAAGAGAAAGAAAAAGACGACCTAGACAGGACTGTGGCATCCGGGTTGTCACCCCCAGGAATACCGGACTTAGACTCAAACGAGCTAGAACCTGATTTCGACACAACAGACTCGGTGGAATCAGATTCCGGCTCACTACCTGACTCGGTGCTGCTTGATAAAAATCCCTCCTCGTACTACTAGATGAGGGTGGGTACAATGGATACATCCAAAATGTTTGAAGGTGGGCTTGCAGCCGTTTCATTCCCAATCATAGACACCGAGAAGTTATCCCCCAAGCACTTCTGTACGATCGGAGGATCTGAAAGTAGACAAGCCAGTGCTACCCCCATTTCAATCTCGGTGTTTTCAGGATCCACTTTCCCACACTGCTCAACTTCAGCTGATGGGTTTGTCTGCTCCTCAGCAACATTATCCCCAGATAACTACAAGTCAAAGAAGATCTCAAACCCTGGCAAACGACGCTTCTCTGCGTTCAACCATGGCTCTGGGAAGCCGAAGAATGGAAAATTCTCCCCTCCCGGACAAAGCGTCCGTTTAGGGTACCCTGGATGGGATGGTGTATCAACTCATAAGGCTTCCTCGCCTTCTTTGCTCTGGCTCTCCCAGCCATCTCCTTGCCTTCCTCACCCAGTCCTCTTTGGTGGGCAGATAACCCAAACCAAAGGTATGCGGATTGTGCGGCACTTCGGTCGATACTGCAATGCCCTTCCGGCCAATTCTTCCTAGTCCCATCCCAGGGATGTGCTGGAGTTTGTTCATGAGGTATACTGACTGAGCGCTAACATACAACCCTTCATCAATAGCTAAGATGTTATGTACGACTCGGGCCTCGGCTAGGGTAAAACGCGATAGGAACACATCCTCCGTGCCATGCTCGATTTCCAAACCGGGTGTGGACACTTCTGGCGGCGGATGGATTGACGAATTCCCAAAAACTATAGCCACCCCCTTCCCGTGAGGGTATTTCAACATATGATGCAGGGTAGAAGAGATTGCTTTCACCTGGTGCAACCACGGCCGCCCCAAGAGTAGATTGAAGGTTGCGGGAACGTCCAAGACATGAAAGTCAATCTCGTGTTGTCTTGACCAACCTGAGTCTGAATTTTCACAGTCCCCATCACCTCTCTACTTGTGTTATCATATGCCCTTATCACCTGGGTTGTTGGCACAAAGTCCGCGGGCTTCAACCCGATTGCATATGCCATCCTTAACGGGCACACGTTAATAGCGGATCCAGTGTCGACAAGAACCATCGGTATCCATTTGCTTCTATATTCCACAGAGATGTAGAGCGGTTTGTTATGATTCGCGCCCTCAGGCGGTAGTTCCTTGTCGGAAAAGGTCAACATCGGGGAAGCCCCTCCCGGAAAAACCAATCCCACCAGCTGTTCAGGCGTAGTGTCTATTGAGAGTTTAGCCTTGTCCATTGCCGATAGAACAGCTTGTCTATGAACACGTGAAGCCATAAGTAGTCCCCAGATGGAGATGTCGGCTTGTATCTTTTTCAACTGCTTCAGCACGGCCTCTTCTTCAAGTAGCTTCTTTTTATGCTTCTCTGACTCCTTGTCCTTCCCGGACGCCTCTAGTTAATCTAGGTGTGGGGGCTTGAAATACCGCCCAGTCCTAGTCATATGGTCAACTTCACCAATATACTAGGTATCATCCGGCTGGTTATTCCCCCAGTCCTCATCAGTGTGGGCAAGACATAGGTCATCGTCTTCCCACCACATGCCCTCGGCAGCCGACAAACACCTGTCTGGCTCTGTTAGAACTGTCCTTGTACGCACAGCACCTTCTATCCATGTGCTCGCAGTGTGCTCTGTTCTTGTGCACACAGCACGTTCAGTCCCCACAGAAGCTTTGGCCTTTCTGGCTCTCTCAGAGTCTTCGACCCCTTCCCGTTCAAACTGCTTCAATGTAGCCTGCTATTTAACATCTCCTGTACTCAAAATACCCAAATCCCGAGCGAAATTCTTGGCACTGGCGCTCTCCAGCGATGCATTCTAATCCCCGGCCCTTCCGGCCACAATTGATGTCCTTGACCCCGACGGGCCCTTTTCCAACTGAGATCCTTCAACAATATCTGGTTGGTCGTCAAGCCATCCTATAACCTCTGCTGACTCCTCAATATCAAACCAGTTGACTGTCATGTCTCCCGGATCTTGTTCGTTGAAAAACTAAAAGTAAGCTATGTCCCCTTCCAGAGTTGCTAAGTCATCTATCCTCTGATCAAGTCCGTTCCCCCGTATTACACAAATTTTTGCCCTCATTGGCAATTCCAGGTTCGGCCTAGCCTGGCCTGCTGACGCAATGTAGCCACTCAGAGCATATACCTCCTCAACACAGCTTCTAATTTCCTCAAATCCTGAATCATCAGCCCCACTTTCCTCTGAAATCATCCCTATTCCGTCTTCGATGATCACCACCATTAGTTCAGGTTGGGCTCGGGAGATGTCCAACATGCACAAGTCAGTGCTGTCAGGAATGAACACCTCCGGCTTAGGTAGGTGAGACGGGGTGATATATATGCTAGGGTCATAGGGCACGACCCCAGTTTGAATTAAGTTGATGCGTTTGGGAGGTGGGGCTTGGTTGTGTGGTGGGAGAGGGTTGGTTGTGACATTCAGCTTCTCCGGAGGCACGATCACCCTGTTGTCGACGAGATCCTAAATCTCGTGACGTAATCTAAAGCAATGGTCAGTGTCGTGACCATGTTGCTGGTGAAAGGCGCAATATTTGGCTGGGTTATGGGAGGGGGGAAGTGTTTCTGGCAATGGCCGCGGCTCTAGGGGGTTCAAGTGCCCTCTCCTGATTAAAACCCCCAGAGCTTTGGACAGGGGCATGTATAATGGGGTGAAGGTTCTTTGGCCGCGAGGCTGGTACTTGGTTGTTTGTGAGTTGCTTCTGAATGCACCGGTGAATGGTGTAGCTATAAGGGTTCATGCGGGGGTGGTGGTGACCTTGCTTACTTCCGAGGCTCTGGCAGTTGCAGCACTACTCGTGCTTGCATTGGTGTTGCGGTTGAAGGTTCTCCTAGGCTGCTCTCTGTCATTGTCAATCAAACCCTGTTTCAGAGCGTCCTCGATCTACACTCCAATCGCATGTAGATCACCAAAAGTGGGGAGAGGGAGGACGATCATCTTTTGCATGAGCTTGGGCTAGAGGTTGGGCACAACCATCCGTATTTGATCTTTGTCAGTTGGCCTAATGGTCATCATCGAGGCCTTGGCCCTCCAGCAAGTTATGAAGTTAGAAAAGCTCTCCTTCAGCTCTTGTCTAGTCGTCTCAAGATCACGAGTTGTGATCTCGATCTGTGTCTTGTAGGAGTATTGAGCTACAAAGGCCTCGGCCATCTCCTCTCAATTCCTCTTGACGGAATCATCCGATTTTTCATACCAAATGGCCGCTACACCCGACAGGGTCCGGCCGAACAAAGAAAGCTTCTGTAATCTGGTGAGGCCCATCGGCCTTAGTGTGTCCGAAAACAGCTGCAAATGCACCATTGGATCCCCAGATCCGTCAAAGCGGCCAATATGTGGCATCTTAAACCGGTCCGGCAAAGTTACGGCCTCGTCGGTTTACCTGTCCTCAATGTCCGGAATAGACTTCACACCTTGAGATTTCTTGAACAGCTTCTCAAGCTTGCTCACTTTTAATGTCGTGGGGTCCACCTCAAACTTGAAGAGAGAATCTGGTAGATTGATAGGCGTGGGTGCCTTGGATAGTTGAGGTAGAATCGGGGGCGGAGGTGGCCCCATTAGGATGTCTGTATCCTCCTGGGCATTCTGGACATTTGCCGTCTCCCCGGGTACTGGGACTCTTGGTAGGGGAGGAGCTTGGTGTGAAGCAGATGCTCCGGTTTGCTATTGTAGCCTGGCAATTAACTCTTCCTGTTGAGCCATGACTTCAGCCTATTGTTTGGCAAATTCTGCTTGACGAACAGCGTCCTGCTGCATAGTTTTCATACTTTCTTGGAGTTGACACATCATTTCCTCCATTCCTGCTATACTGCCCTTATCTAACTGAACTGTCGGTATATCTGCCTCTGCAGTAGACTCGAAAATCTCAACCTGACTGCTCAAGGACCACTGATCTGGGAACCGCGGTACCGAGACACTGTGCCTCACTGACCTCCATCTAGCAACCGGGGGTAAAGAGTAGAACAATGGTTGTCCGTCTATCAGATCCTCAAATCGATGGAGTCTGCGACCTCTAGTCCAGAGTGCTTAGGGATTATCTGCTTGGTCGGAAGCAATTGTGCTAAACTACCTAGCAAAAAGATAAATAAAGCATAATAAGGAAACAAACAACCAGAGAAACAGACAGCATAACGACTTAAATAAACACAACACATAGTCGGTATGACAACACACAATTGGCATTTGTAAGCTGAATATGCTGTTCTCAACTACTGATCATTGTTTCCAAACCACTACCCCAAATCTAAATCTGATAATCGCGGATACAACTGATTCTCAAAACACTGATGCCCTCAGGCCTGATGCCCAGACTTGCAAACTGATACATGCATTTCGGTAGAGACGCACTCTAAAAGCACATAGCAAGCAAGTGAGAGAGAAAACACCCCTATAGAGGGGTAGGGTTTCCCTATCCTCGTTTCGTCAAGAACTAGGGTTTCACTACGCACACAGCGGTTTCAAACAACCTATGATCGGGGTAAGCAACCTGTCTTAGTTTGGGATGGTCACTATGGATTTCGAATACACACTAGGTCGAATGGTAAAAAAGGGTGCCCCGATAAAAATCGGGGTTTGTGTTCCCATCGTGGCAGAGCCCGTAACCGGTAAGCTTTATGGCACGCTTCTCAAAGTGAGCCTCCGGTAAACCGTTCAAGAATAGCAGATGGCAAACATGGTGTCCTAGGCGCACCAATGCAAATGCAATGCAAAGAAACACATAAGTGTAATCAAAACAAGTTATCATGAGTTCGAGTCAAGTTCTCAAACTCCCCAGCAGAGTCGCCAGAAACTGTGGACGCACCCAAACGTCCTGGGAAAATCCCGTTTTGTTCATTGGGCTCACTACAGTTCGGACTCAATGTCATGGCTCTTAATCTAATCTTGCAAAGTGCAATGCGAGATTGATAAATCACCGAAGAGTCCAAATCCGGCAAATTGTTTTGAAAAACTGATTTTTAGAAAGAAGTGCCAAACATGGACTGCTTTGCCAGATATAGAGTCACCACCTAAATATTTTATTTTGGGGGAATTTAGAAAACCCTGACTCGTGCCTAAGGCCACGTGTCCGTCATCGCCAAAGTTGCCTCGGCTCGGAAACTTGGGTACGATTGGGGAAGGTCATGCAATGAGCGCCCCCACTCGCCCGATCAAAGATCGGCCACTACTAAACATGATATCTTGTTTTTGAAAACATATGTGCTCTTATTCAAGTTTATTAGCCTAGAATTGCTACGTGATGCGCACAGCATACAAGTATAGACTGGATCGTCTAAATTGGAACAAAACATCTCATGTTTGTTTTTGAAAGCGGTTTGCTACTCGCAAGTAGGCTAAAATGCGGATTTTGCCACCCTCAAGTGGGCTTAGAAAACATGGTGATTTGCCACTCTCAAGTGGGCTTAAAAGTCGCAATCGATAAATTATTCTAATTTAAATAATCCAACCTTCACCCACAGGCATTCAGGCAGGTAAATCACATAAGCAATTAGCTTCATTGCAAGCATGCTATCATGGCAGTCACTCACACACATGCAAGGATGCTAAAGCATAAACACTTACCAAGTACTCCGAGCCAAAACAAAAGCTATGTTAGAAATCAATGCATGATCCTAGCTATGTCAAGAATGACTAATGCAACACATACAAAATGCAACTAAGATAGGCTCGACTATTCTAAAATGTCATGTGAAATGCTACAGATAACATGTATTCAACTCAGAATTGAAATATAATGCAGTTAGTATGATGCGCTGAGCCCGGTGTATGCAAGACAGATGAATCAATGCAAACATGCGAAGCATAAGGATGCTAATTGAAACATGCCCTAAAACTAACCATCGTAAGCTGGTAAATAAAAGGGAGAAAGACGTGGGGTTGGAAGACATGCAGCACACACACGCACACTTATTACAAAATTCGCCCTCTCGACGGAGGGTCCGAATAAATAATACAAAACTAACTAGCTAACCTAAGCTAATCTAATTAAACTGGTTATTACACAACGAAATGAATAATAAGCTACAGCTAATTATTACACAACATTAACTAAGTAAGCAATCTAAATATGCATGTAAACTAAATGAAATAGGGCTACCCCGGCTTTGCTTTGAATGACAAGGGACACATGCATGCTTGAATTGCCTTGTTCGGAAATCCCTCGCGACGCCCCAACTCGCCTTTGTTTGCAATTGATCTCAAAAACTTGCACAAAGCTCCAGAGAGATGAAACTCCACCCTGGGAATCTGTGGGAAGGCTGCTGACCAGCTTATAGGCATGGGAGACCAACTACCGACCACCTTTTGTGGTGGAAGCCAAAAAAAGTGGTCAGCCTGCCAGTAAATCTGGTCGACCGACCAGTTTCCTCTCCTGGTTTCTGGTTTTCTGCAACAAAGAGAAAGAGAGAGGAGTCAAATTGCATAAACTCAAGGGAGTGTAGTCCTCGACCCTCGGGCCACCAATCACGCATTTCGATACATGATGGCCGAGGAGTCAAATTGCACAACTCAATGTGAAATGAATGCACATACAAGCACCTAAAGCCAATAACTCCATCATGGGTAGTCAAGAATGTCAGCGACCGGGAATCGAGGCACGTTTCGTCACTTTGAGTACGAGACGTCCCTTGTTTCCCGTGTTCGGATTAACTCCTATCCCAAACACAATACAACAAACATGGCATGCACAAATGCAACTCTAGCATGCAATCCTAATGTAATGCAACTAAGTGATGCAAACATGCAAGGGATAACATGCAAACATGCAACTAGCATACACAATGCTATAAGCTACATGGCATGCACAAGGCTCATGACACTAGCATACACAATGCACATGGAACTAATATACACAATGAGATGAACAGGGCATGCACAATGCAATGATCAATCATGCGACAACGTAGCATACTCAATGCTATGAACTACAATAGCATACTCGATGCAAAATGGACTTAAACCAAAATGGAGGGGCCTCAGCCACGCCCAAATCAGTAGCCAAAGATGATGAAAACAAGGCTCCAAAACTCATGCAAACATGCTCAATGCAATGACCCCAAGCCTAGGGCATAAAACACAACTTTCCAAACGCATTAAAAAGGATGAAATATGGAGGGCAAGGACACATGTTTCGACTCTGAAATGGTATACAAAATGACTCCAAATGATGTAAACAACTCACACAATGCATGTTGAATGGCTCAAGCACCGAAACTAGTGAAGTGTATTACACTATAGGCATGCAAGGCAATACTCAAATGGCCAAACCAACTCCAAACAGACCCTATGCAGGCCATAATAGGGGCAAAAGTGAACTAAGATGATGGCTTGAAAGGCACAAAAATGAAGCTCATGCAATGGCTCACAAATGGGGTATAATGATGCAACTCTCAGGCACATTGAAAGAGTGACAAACATGAGAATATGGCCAAGAAATAAGCTCTGAAATAACATTCCTCAGAATGCCAAAACATGCAAATACCTCAAGTTAAGCATGCAAGGGACCTCAAAACTCAAAGCTAGGCAAGGCTATTACACTACAAGCATGCATGGCAAGCATCATTCAACCAAGAGGCCTCAAAATAGAGCTAAACAGCCTAAAATATGAACAAAAACAGTTGGATCATGGCCAAAATATGCTAGAATAGAGGGCCAAAACATCATGCAATTCAAGCTAGTAAACATGATTTACACTACAAGCATATGAAGCATATGAGAGGCTACCGAACCAGCCAAAAACAAAATCATGGCATGCCAAATGATGGCCAAAAATCCACTGAGACATGACCAATACATGCAAGAATGAGGTGCTACTTCGATAAGCCATGAAATGGATTATTCTACACATGCAAGAGGCAAACACAACGTGACCAAACCAGCCATAGACAGAGTCTAGGAAGATCCCAAAAGTCACCAAAAAGGGCCTGAACCAAGCCTTGGAAGTATGAAAGTATGTGCTCCTTGGAAAGGCCAAAAATGCAAACAAACAAGGCCAAAAGAGAGAGGGTCTCCCCTCTCAGATTTAGGCCCTCAAAACCACATGCCAACCACTAAAAATTTGCTGGATTTCAGTGGCTAAAAGGCCAAGCAAAAATCAACACAAAAGTCTCGTGGCATGGCACAAAACAAGGCTAAATAGAGCATGCAAGAGGGTAGATGACCCTCAACACCAAAAGAGCCTTAAACAAACATGAAAAACACTTAAATATGAAGCTTTTTTCAGTTGACAACAAAGCCTAAATATGCATGCAAGTATGGCTAAGAGAATGATCAAGATAGAGCTTAAAAAGAGGGAAAATGAGTTACCCTTGAAGCTCAGCAAAACCAGCAAGTTTTGGGACGAAAAACCAACTCTTCAACCTCTGAAAATACCCTCCAAGAACCTCAGATCAATGGTGGAGGTGTATGGCTATGAGGTGTGGTGCAATAGGTCAAGAACAATACACACTTTGAGCAAAAATATAGAGATATAGAGAGAGATATGTATTTTGCCTTCAACCAAAATTCTGAACCTGTGCAAAGTAGAGGGAGGGCCTCTCTTATAGAGGTTTGAAGCTAAAGCTTCCTCAAGAAGCTAAAAGCTTGGATGCAAATCCTCCATACACGTATATGGAGGATACAGTCTGCGCCTTCCAGTTGGCATCCACACAATCTGACAAAACAGGAGGAAACCTGCCGACCAAAAAAGGTGGTCGGCCGACCACTTTCCCTGTTTGGCTGACCAGGGTTAGTGGTCTCCCAGATAAAAACTGGTCAGCCAAGGGTATTGGTGGTCTCCACACTGAAAGCAAGCCCAAGGTGTGGTGGGAGACCAGTAAATGTGGCCCAAAGATCAAGAAAACCATTTTCTCGACAAGAAAACCGGCTGGCGGGGAAAAGTGGTCTCCAAGGAGAAAAGGTGGTCTCCCACCCTTGTACCACCTCCCAAACAAGGAAAACAAGGTTCATACCAAAAATGAACCAACACGGATGTAAAACGAGAGTTTAGGAGGCAAAGCGCACGGTCGGGTGCCTCGAAAACTGGCTGTTGAGCACCGAAAGTGGCGTGCGACCACAAAAGTGGTCTCCTAGGCCACAGTGTCCCTCTAGACAGAGGAGACAAAGTCTGTTCCAAAAACCGTGCCAAACGGAGAATGTTAAGTGGTCCCGAGCTGAGTCGCACGGCCGACGGCTCTGAAAATCAAAAACTAGTCTCCAAATGGGAACAGTGACCTACGACCACGAAAAGTAGCCCACGGCCACCGAGAGGTGGTCTACAAGACCTCTCCCTCCCTTCGGGAAGAGAAAACCAGACCTGGTTCGTAGACCGAGTCAAAGTACAAAGGGTCCCGAGGCTTGGAGGCAAGGCTCTTAGCCGAAACTTCGAAATCTCAGGACAAGCAGAACATGCACCATCACCGAGCACTCAATTGATGACATCTGTGTCTTAAGGTCGGTCAAAAATGGGGTGTCTACAATGGCATGACTTAATCAATTAAAAATAGAGTTGTGGCATGTTAAAATAAGCCCAAAAACCCATTGAGATGGCATCCTAAAGACCTAAATATGATGGCATGCACAATGATCCAATCATGAGGCATAAAACACCAACTCTTCAAAGCTTTGAAAGGATGACAAATGCAAGTGTATGGCTACACTACATGGACAGAAATTACATATGAGATGATGCCAAATCATGAAAAAGGGTCCAAGTAGTGCATGCTAATGACTTGGACACTCAAAGCCAACAAGCTAGAATGTATGGTAGCTATACAAAGCAATGCATGTATGATCAAAACAACATGAAACAGAGCTTTAGCATGCTGAAATATGAATAAGAACTCCTTTGGGTTGAGCGAAAATCTTGCTAAAACCATAGCTTAAAGCACACAGCATGTTATGGCCATAGAGAAGATTACACTACAAGTGTATGGTGCATGCAAGAGACCACTAAACCAACCTTAGACAAAGGTATAGCATGACAAAATAACACCAAATACTTGCTGAAATGAAGCCAAAATAAGCTAAGCAAACATGCTACTATTATGAGCCATCAAAGCAAGCAAATGAGACACAAGGAGAGAGGGGTGTCCCTCTCTTATACAAGACTCCAAAACCACCTTTCCACCACTGAAAATCCTCTGGATTTTAGTGGTAGAAAGGTCAAAGCGAGATGGTTCCAAAGCTCAAAACAGAAGGCACAAAATAAGGCCAAACAAGGCCTAAGAGGGGGTAGACTACCCCCAACCAAAAAGTAACCTTAAACAAACATCTCAAGCACACAAAAATAGAAATTTTTGTAGTTTAGAGTTAAGCTTGAAACAATATGCAAGTAGGTCTAAAAGCTTAATCAAGAATGTGGGATCAAAAGGTTAAGAGCTCACCCTTCTAGAACCTCTTCAAGAACACACCTCCAGCAGGTTTTTTGAGTTCAAACTAGCCCAAGATCACCAAAACTAACTCCTAAGGATCTCAGCAACCAAAGGATGGTGTATTACTAGGTGTTGTAGTGCAAAAGTAAAGACAAAACACCCTTTTAGGCACAAACACACACACAAATATAGAGATATATATATATATATATAGATATATATATATTCTATATCAATTTTCTGAACCCTTGAGAAGGGAGGAGGAGCTCCCTTCTTATAGGAATTCAATTCCAAAGCTTCTTGGAGAAGCTAGAACAATGTGCAAATCCCTCCACACACGTGTATGGAGGATGGGAATTGTGCCCACCAGCTATCACAGTTGGCTGAAAATATCTGCAAAAAGTAGATGGAAAGGTCTCGACTCAAAAATATGGCCGATCGACCACACAAAGTGTCGATCAACCAAAAAAAGTGCCGATCGGCCGCAACTCTTGGCCGATGGAAAAAAAACAAGGTCGATGACATCATGCCTTGGCCGATCGGTTGAGGGAATTGCCAACAAGCGACCCTCTTCCCTCTGAAGCAAAAACACGAGTGTTTGGTCCACAACCAAGCACAAAACAGACAAGTTGAGAGATACTAAGGCAAGGCGCGCAGCCGAGACCTCCGGGAACTCAAAATGAACGCGTGCATGGATGATCATTGAGTGTTCAAACGATGACGTCCAAGTCTTGAGGACGGTCAAAAATGGGGTGTCTACAGCAGAGATATTGGGGAAGCCATACTCAAAGCCACAGCTGGGTCCTTCAAAGCTGACGCGTCAGAGGCAATCGACATATTCCTTATCCTTGGTTGAACAGTGAATGGAACAACCAAGACCGATTCCTCAATGCACGGTCATTTATCACTTTGGTCATCTGGGACGGCTTCTTGCTCGGCAGGGCACTTTTGGCCTCTTTGCTCAGCCTCCTTATCTGCCTGCTCTACCTACTCCGTCTCGGCCGTTTCGGTCTGAACCGTTTCCTCCCCAATAATAGGTCGAGAGGCCTCAACGACGGTGGCGGATGGAGTTTCTGATCGGACGGCCTCGGCTCTCCTCCAGGAGGCCATCCTTTCAGCATTTTTCCTACGGGCAAGTTGCGTGAGTGATTCTCTAGCCATGTTCTTAGGATAAGTACCGGGGAGGTCTCCTAAGTCTATAAAAATGTCTTTGAACGAGGCGTCCCCTCGGCCTGATGTGGATGGAGGGTTGGACAAATTGAGTCCGGCTTCCTCAAAGGCCAAATTGAGAGCCTCGTCTACCTCGGCTTCCAACTGGTTCGAGTCCTCGACGACCGCTTCGGCTGCTTGTTCTTCCAAGTGCTCCGAATTAGAGTCTTCCAAACCAATCTACCTTAGGTTTTTTAAGTTCGAGAAGATAAGGGCCGTAAGATGATCTTCACCTCTGGGAATTGGGATGTGGTCTGCCGCCGAAAACGTTGCATAAGTCGGCTCGTACCGTACGAGAATGTGGGCCGTCTGCTGTAGACACCCCATTTTTGACCGTCCTCAAGACTTGGACGTCATTGTTTGAACCCTCGATGATCATCTATGCTCGTGTTCGTTTTGAGTTCCCAGAGGTCTCGGACATGCGCCTTGCCATAAGATCTCTCAACTTGACTGTTTTGTGCTTGGTTGTAGACCAAGCACTTGTGTTTTGCTTTTGAGGGAAAATGGTGGCTTGTTAGCCATCCCCTCAACCCATCGGCCAAGGCTTGAAGCCATCGCCCCCTTTTTCTTGCCATCGGCCAAAGGTGCTGGCCGATAGGCACTGTTTTTGGTCGGTCGGCCACCCTTGTTGGTCAATCGGCCATATTTTCTGGCCGACCCCTTTTCATCTACTTTTGGTAGATATTTTGTGCCAGCTAGAACAGCTGGCACGCACAATTCCCCCCCTTTATACTCGTGTATGGAAGGATTTGAGCCTTGCTTAGCTTCTCCAAGAAGCTTTGCAAAATTGGTTTTCTATAAAAGGAGAGCCTCCTCTCCCTTTCCAGGGGTTCTAGAAATCTGATATACAAGTTAGATATATATATCTCTCTCTCTCTCTCTCGATTTGTGTGTGTGTTTGAGCTTAAAAGTGTGTTTTGTTCTTACTATTGCACACAAACACCTAGCACTACACTATCCTTGGTTGCTGAGGCACTAGAAGGTTGATATTAGAGTTCTTGGGCTATTTTTGATCCAAGAAGATTGCTGGAGTTGTGTTCTTGAAGTTGTTCTTCATGGGTGAGTCAACTTGCTTTTGATACCCCATTTTGGCTTAAGCTTTTACACATACCTCTATATTGTTTTAAGCTTAACTCTAAACTACAAAAAGTTCAAATTTTGTATGCTTGTTATGGTTTCTTAAGGTCACTTTTTGGTTGGGAGTTGTCTACCCCCTCTTAGGCCTTGTTTGGCCTTGCTTTGTGCCTTTACTTTTGAGCTTTGGGATCATCTTATTTTGACCTTCCCACACCACCCTCTCCTTATGTCTCATATGCTTGTGTTGTTGGCCTATAAGAGTAGCATGTTTACTTAGCATGTCTTGGTTCTATTTCAGCCCCTTTTAGCGGCTTTTAGGACCTGCCTTAACTCTATTCCATGTTGGTTTGATGGCATCTTGCATGCTTCACATACTTGTAGATTAATCTTGCATGTTTGCATAACATGCATCTTGTGTTTGGACCACTATTCTTGCATGTTTTGGCTCGACTCCAAGGAGCTTTCCCTTATGTTTTACCATGATTAAACTCTATTCAATGTTGGCTTGGTCATGCATGAATTGTTTTGTATAGCCTTTGTTCATTCTAGCTTGTAAGCTTTGTGCCTTGAGTTCATTAGCATATGTTACTTGAAGTATTTTCATGATTTGGCATCTTGTGAAATGTAATTTCAGTCCATGTTTCATGGTCACACACTTGCATTTATCACCCATTCCATGCTTTGGATAGTTTGTGTTTCATGCCTTAAGAATTGGTCATTGTGCATGCCATCATACTTAGGCCTCTGGGATGCCATCTAAGTGGGTTTTTGGGCTCATTCTAACATGCCATAACTCTGATTTTATTGGCTTAAGTCATGCCATGCTTGGTTGTAATAGGTGTAGTGCAATTGCCCCTTTTGGCCTTGTATGCGTCTTGTTTTGTGCACACCTTTCTAGCATGTTTTGGCCTCATCCCATGCATGTTCTAGCCTTGTTTTGGACTGCCTTGGAACTGTTTTGGGTCACCTTGGTCCTTTGGGGCTTGGTTGATATGGCCATGGTTCAAGTACCTTGGCTAGATTTAAACTTGAAGTCCATTAGCATGCCTTGCTTGTGTTATGTGTTTGATTTGGCATCACTCTTAACATAATTTCAGAGCTTATGGTGTCACCATACTACCATGATTGTCACCCCTTGCTCATGTTTGGGTGTTGTGACCTTATGCCTTAACTCTTGGACCATTGCATGTGCATGCTCATTGTGCATTTCATTCTATCACTTCATCATTTTGGCCACTGATTTTGGCATGGCTGAGGTCTGTCCATCTTTGGTGTAAGTCCATTGGGTATGTGGTTTGCACGTTGTTGCATGATTATCGCGCTATATGTTTGCATGCTTAGATTGCATTGCATTGTGCATGTTTGGCACATTACATGATTGCATGTTTAGGTTGCACATCTATTGCATATTAGTTGCATTGCATGACATTAATGCATACCTGTTGCATGCTTGGGTTGTTTGCATGTTTGCTTGTATGCTCATATTACATTGGGTTTGTTCGCATGCCATTAATCTTGTTGCATTGCATAATGTCCCCATGTTGCATTGTACTTGGCACACTTGCATTGCATTGAGTGTGCATGCCTTACCTCTTGATCAAACATGATAGAGGTTTAGGCATTTGTGTGTGTTCATGTATTTCATTCTTATTGAATTGTGCAACTCGGCCTCTTTGGCCATCATGCATCGAAATGCATGATTGATGGCTCGAGAGTCGAGCATTACACTCCTTTGAGCTTCAAACATGGTAAGGGGTGTAATTGCACAACATTTTCTTGCAAATGTATTGCCATGCCTCTGTTTGTCCTCTGCTGCAGCAAAAGGAGTATCCTACAAGAAGAAATGGCCGATTGGCTATCTTCAGTGCCGATCGGCTAAAAATTGATGGCCGATAGCCTCGTATTTGGTCAATGGACATTTTCCCTTGGCCGGTGGCCATCCTACTTGGCCGATGGCCTCTCAGAGTATCCATGAGATGGTTCAGAAGCAGTCACAGATATTTTCACAATTCTCAAAGGTGCAGAACAGTGCAAATAGAAGCAACATGAGGCATGGTAACGGGTTTCCGAGCGAGGCGATCGAGCATGCATCATTCAATCATTCCGAGGCGGAGCTGTGACAACCCCTTTAGTTTCATAATTAATCTGTTTTGTAATTGAATTAATTTGTTTAATTAGTTAAAGTCTTGTAATAATTAATTAGCTTGTTAGTTAGTTAATTAGTTGGTTTGTATTATTTATTCAGACCCTCCGTCGAGACGGTGAATTTTGTAATAAGTGTGCGTGAGTGTGTGAATGTCTTCTAACCCCATGTCTTTCTCCCTTTTACTTACTTGCTTTCAATGGTTAGTTCTAGGTCATGTTTTAATTAGCATACATATGATAGCATGTTTGCATTCATTCATCTGTATTGCATGCACCGCGCTCGGCGCATCATACTAATTTCATTGTATTTCAATTCCGATTTGAATACATGATTATCAAGTTGCATCCCATATGCCATCTTAGAATAACCGAGCCTATTTCTTGTTGCATTTTGCATGTGTTGCATTAGCCATCTTAACATAAACTAGGATCATGCATGATTTCTAACTAGTTGTTGTTTTGGCTCGGAGTACACTGTAAGTGTTTATGCTTTAGCATCTTGCATGAGTGTGAGTGTTGCCATGTTTAGCATGCTTGCCATGAGGCTATTTGCTTAGGTGTATAATTGCATGAATGCCTGTGGATGAAGGTTGGATTGCTTGAATTGGAACAATTCATCGAAATGCAAGTTTTAAGCCCACTTGAGGGTGGCAAAATCATGTTTTCTAAGCCCACTCGAGGGTGGCAAAATTCACGTCTTAGCCTACTTGCGAGTAGCACCTTCGAACCATTTTCAAACAAACAAACGTGAGATGATTTGTTCCAACTTAGGCGATTTAGTCTATACTTGTGTGCTGTGCGCATCACATAGTAATTCTAGGTTAATAATCGGAATAAGAACGCATGTGTTTTCAAAAACAAGATATCATGTTAGTAAAGGCCGATCTTTGATCGGGCGAGCGGGGGTGGTCATAGATGACCTTCCCCAATCATACCCAAGTTCCCAAGCCGAGGCAACTTTGGTGATGACGGACACGTGGCCTTAGGCACGAGTCAAGGTTTCCTAAATTCCCCAAAATAAAACATTTAGGTGGCGACTCTGTATCTGGAAAGCAGTCCATGTTTGGCACTTCTTTCTTAAAAATCAGTTTTTCAAAACGATTTGCCGGAATTGGACTCTTTGGTGATTTATCGGTCTCGCATTGCATTTTGTGAGATTAGATTCAAAACCGTGACATTTGAGTCCGAACTGTAGCATGAAGCCCTTGGGGCACATTTATAGTTTCTGGCGACTCTGCTGGGGATTTAGAGAACTTAACTCAAACTCATGATATCTTGTTTTGATTACACTTATGTGTCTCTTTGCATTTGCATTTGCATTGGTGCGCCTAGGACACCGTGTTTGCCGTATGCTATTCCTGAACGGTTTGCCGGAGGCTCACTGTAGACACCCCATTTTTGACCGTCCTCAAGACTTGGACGTCACCGTTTGAACACTCGGTGATTATCCATGTTTGTGTTCGTTTGGAGTTCCCGGAGGTCTCGGCTACGCGCCCTGCCTCAGGATCTCCGAACTCGACTGTTTAGTGTTTGGTTTTGCACCAAACACTTGTGTTTTGCCTTGGAGGGGCAGGGAATGCCTTGTGAGGCATCCCCACACACCACCGGCAGTGGCTAGAGGTCACCGGCTGGTTTTTGCTGCCATCGGCACTATTTGTTGCCGGTCGGCACTTTTTGTTACAGATCGGCACTCTTTGTTGCCGGTCGGCACTCTATTTTGCCAAAATGACATCTTTGGCCGGCCGACTACTGTGCATCTGCTTTTGCAGATATTTTAAGATAGCTGTCTTGCTTTTGGCTCCCCTCCATACACGTGTATAAAGGGATCTCCCTCTTTAGAAGCTTGTCTTGTAAGCTTTACAAGACAAAAGCCTCTATAAAGAGAAGCCTTGTCTCTTGGCTTTAGGGTTAGAGACTTGAGACATTTTTAGAGATAAAAAGACAGAGGAGAGCTCTGGTTTTAGGGTTAGGGTTTGATACATATCCTATCTCTCTTTCCCTCTCTTTAGTGTTCTAGGTGTTTTAGTCCATACTATTGCACACAAACACCTAGTGTTTCACCTTCCTTTGGTTACTGAGGTTCTAAGGGACTGGTTTTAGTGTTTTGGAGCTGGATTCAAGCCAAGGAGGGCTATTGGAGCACCATTGTTGAAGAGGTCTTCAAGGGTGAGAATCTTACCCCTTTTTATCCCATTTTTGCATTGTATTTTGACCTATCTTTGAACTGTTTTTGTGCTTAGTGTATAACATAAAAAAGTTCTGTTTTTTAGCCCTCTTGATTGTTTATTAAGAGTGTTTTGTGGTTTGAGGGTGTTTGACCCCTCTTAGGCCTTAAAAGGCCCCATTTTGAGCCATTTTGAGCAAGTTTCGAGACTTTGGTGTTTGGGCCTCTTCACCACTGAAATCTTGAGGGATTTCAGTGGTGGAGATGGTGCCTTGAAGTCTCCAAAAGGAGAGGGCCACCCCCTCTCCTTGTTGTCCTTAAAAAGGACCATTTTTGGCCTCTTGAAGGAGCATCTAGCTAAGCTTCATGTTGACCATGCCTTAGTTGTTTTTTGTGCTTATTATGTCATAATATGCCTCTGTTTTTACTTCGTTTTGGTACACCATGCATGCTTAGCATACCTACCATGTAATGCCATGTTATTGCCTCAATGTGCCTTAGGTTGTTAGCCCTTGTTAGAGCATGTTTTAGGCTTAGTCTTGTGAAGCTTTTGTGCATATTTTGCCATGTTTAAGGTCTGTCCTAGGTTGTTTGGGTCGAATTTGGCATGCTTAGTATAGCTCCTTTGCATTCCGGCTTGTTGGCCTTAAGTGTATGAGTGTATAACATGACATTTTTGTATTGATTTGGTGATTTGGAACCATCTACCATGTCATTTCAGTCCCATTTGCATGCCTATACATTTGCCTTGGACGCATCTTTAATGCTTTGAAAGCTTGTGTAGTATGCTCCATGTTTTGGCCATTGCGTATGCCTTTGAATTTGAGCCACTTAGATGCCATCTAGGGGGTCCCCTTTGCGTGGTTTAGGCCTGCCTTGAACCTATTTTAAGTCCTCTTAGCCTTGTGAGGCTTGGTTGGCTTAGCCATGGTTCAACCCCCCTTGACTTGCTTCAAGTACTTGGACCATTTGCATGCTAATGTTTAGCCTATCTTGTTGCTTGGTTTGATATCATCCTAACATGATTTACAATGCTTACCTCGCATGCCATTAGTCCATGTTATACCTCTTTCAAGTGTGCTTGAGAGTTGTTCAATCTGTGCCTAAGCATTTGGGCCTTAACATGTGCATGCGTGTATGTGTATTTTGGTCCCTTGTTTTGGTCACTTTGGCTACTGTTTTGGGCCTATTTAGAGCTGCCCAAGTCATGTTTTAGACCACCTTTTCATTGGTTGGTATTGCCTCATGTTTGCTTGTATGCTTGCATAAGTGTCTTGACATGCCATGTTGCATCCTTAGCTTGTATGCCTAGGTTGCATTGCATCTTGCATGCATGCTTTATTCCTTGACTTGGTGATAGGAATTGGGCCTTGGTTTGTTTGTATGGTTTGCATTTCATTTGACATGAAAGTTGCACACTCGACTCCTTGGGCCATCATGCATGGAAATGCGTGATTGGTGGTCCGAGAATCGAGACACATGTCCCTTTGAGTCACAAACATGATAAGGGACATGATTGGTGCATATATGCCTTGAATTGTGCTGCCATGCTTTGCCTTGCCCTCTGTTGCTATCAATTGCAGATTCTGCAAGAACACTTTGCCGACCGGCAGTTCCCAGTGCCGACCGGCAGTCATTCTCCTGCCGATAGCTTAATCTTGTGCCGGTGACTATATACCACTGCCGGTGGTAATTTCATTCAGCCGGTGGTGATCTCCAGTATCCAGAAGAGCATCTTTGAGACTTTGGCAGTCTTCAGAGGGGCAGAGCAGGGAAAACAGAGGCAGACTATGCATGGCGGTGCACTTCCGAGCAAGACCCGAGCACGCGTTGCATCGAGCTCTTCCCCCGGGGCGGTTTATTTGTTTTCCTAGCTTAATTAGTTTGTTAGCTGATTAAGAAATTTGTAATATTTAATTAGCTTGCGTAGTTAATTAATTTGTATTATTTATTTGGTCCCTCCGAGCGAGGGCAAATCTGTAATAAGTGTGCGTGAGTGTGTGTATGTCTTCCAGCCTCACGTCTTTCTTCCCTTTTATTTACCTGCTTATGATGGTAGATTAGGGCATTTTTGAAATTAGTACACTTTATGCTATGCATGCGTGCATTCATGCATTTGTATTGCATGCATCAGGCTCGGTACATCACGCTAACTGCAATTGTACTTCAAATTCAAAACTGAATATTTGATAGTTGATCGCATTTCACATGCCATGTTTAGGTTAGCCGAGCCTGTCTAGATTACATTTTTTGCATGCGATACATTAGCCATTCTTAACATGAACTAGGACATGCATGTTTGCTAACTAGTTTATTGTTTTGGCACGGAGTACGATGTAAGTGTTCATGCTTTAGCATCCCGCATGCGTGTGAGTGTTGCCATGACAGCATGTTTACCATGTGGCTAGATGCTTATGTGATAAATTGTTTGAATGCCTGTGGGTGAAGGTTAGATTGTTTGAGTTGGAGAAACTCGTTGAAATCCGTATTTTAGCCTACTTGCGAGTAGTAAATTCCAAAGTGTTTTCTAAACAAACGGATATGCAATGCTTATTTCCAAATTAGGCAATCTAGTCTATACTTGTTTGCTGCGCGCATAACATAGTAATTCTAGGCTAAAAAATGGAATAAGAACACATAGTGTTTTCAAAATCGGATATCATGGTTAGTAGAGGCTGGTCTTCGGACCGGGCGAAAGGGGGTGCTCATAGCTGACCTTCCCCGATCGTACCAAAGCTCCCGAGCCGAGACAACTCCGGTGATGACGGACATGTGGCCTTCGGCACCGAGTCAGGGTTTCCTAAATTTCCCCATTAAAAAATATTTAGGTGGCGACTCTGTATCTGGCAAAGCAGTCCATGTTTGGCACTTCTTTTCAAAAAATCTGTTTCTCAAAACGATTTGCCAGATTTGGACTCTTTGGTTCAAGATTAAGAACCGTGACACAAAATCGAGTCCGAACTGTAGCGAGGACCCCTCGCGGGACGTGTCTACAGTTTCTGGCGACTCCACTGGGGATTTTAGAGAGCTTGACTCGAACTTGTGATATCCTATTTTGATTTCATTTATGTGTCTCTTTGCATTGCATGTGCATTGGTGCGCCTAGGAACACAGTGTTTGCCATCTGCCATTCCTGAACGGTTTGCCGGAGGATTGTCTTGTCAAGGCATGACCATAAGGCTGACCGGTTATGGGCTCTGACAGTATGGGAACACAAACCCCGGTTTTACCGGGGCACCCTTCTTGACCATTCGACCTAGTGCATATTCGGATCCATAGTGACCATTCCAAGTTAGGACAGGCTGCTTACCCGATTATAGGTTGTTTGAAAACTGCTGCGTGCATAGTGGAACCCTAGCTCCTGACAAAATAGGACAGGGAAACCCTACCCCAACATAGGGGTGTTTTGGCTCTCTTTACCTGCTATGTGCTTTTAGAGTGTTGCTCTACAGGAAAGTACATGTCAGTTTGCAAGTTTGAGTATCAGACCTGAGGACACCAGTATCAATGTCAGTTATGAGAATCAGTTATCTGCGGGTATCAGGTTCAGTTTTGGGACAGTGATTTCTGGGAACAGTGATCAGCAGTAGAGTACAGTTGTTCAGCTACACCCGTGTTTGATCTGTTTGGGCTGAAATGCTGTTTGTTTCTCCTTTCAGTTCAGAGTATCCAGAATCGGTACAGAATAGCCAGTGTCCCCCTTGCCGCGGCAGGGCTTGTGATGACGCAGAATTCAGAAGAAATCGTGGTTATGACAGCCGCATTAGAGCAAGGGATCACCCTGCAAGGTGAGGCCAGCATTGATGTGTCACATCCACCCAGGTTGCCTGTTGCGCACTCGGTTTGGGCCTCCCAGCTATACCAGGCTCGCGAGCCCACTACATTTGAATTGATGGGGATGATAGGTGACCTCCAGAGGTCTGTGGCGGATCTCGCCTACGGAATGTCAGCTTCACCCCCAGCCGCACCATATGCCGGGAGGTTTGTACCCCAGGAGCCCCCGCTGTTGGGGCGAATTGTGATCGAACTTAGCCAACCGGAGATGGCCTCCAGCTATGGTAATGACATATCAACATCAACTCAAACCCCCGATCAGGCTGAGGCCAGAGGAAAAGACAAAATGAAGGTAGATGCCGATCCCATTGAACAACTGTTGTGGGCAGTCGAGGCTTTGAAAGCCGGGGGGATGAACAAGCAACAGATATCCGCAGTTGTGGCAAAAACTGTAGAGGATGCTTTCCCCACTCCGCCTGAGGGTAGTTCGAGTCAGTCAGAAAATCGGGATAGGCCCCGTCATGCCAAGACAGTTCCTCCTATTCCTGCCCCTGCACCCGGAAAAGATCAGAAAGCTAAAGTGGCGCCTGCCGACCCTTTTGCTTGTGCGGCTAGTAAGAGCGCTCAGACTCCAAAGTACCTGCCCCAGGGGCGCAGGACCTTTCATGCTCTCTATATGCCTTTGTCCAAGGCACTTCAGATCCTTGCCGAGAGGGGACACCTTAAACCTTTGGAGCCTCGGCCTCTCCCGAAGAATCTCCCCGCTACGCATGATGCTGCTCAGTACTGCGCGTACCACCAGCAGACGGGCCATGCCACCGACAATTGCTTCCGCCTCCGTCATGAGGTGCAAGATTTGATTGACAACGAGGTTATCCTCCCGCCCACCTCAGCCAAGTCCGTTACCACTCAGCTATTGGATTTTGAGGACACAGATACTGCAAGTATGTAACCAGAAAGTGAACCACCTGCGGGCGGCATCTGGAGGTATTTTGAATGTGGCGTCTGGCACGCATTTTTGAGTGGCTGTGAACGCTAACTTTGTAAATCCTGGCTTGGGTATCGAGTCAGTCTTTTGTTTTGAGTTTGTCTCTTTGTCTTGAGTTAGTCTTTTTGCTTAAGGGTCTGTCTTGTTGTAGCGAGTCAGTCCTCTTTGTATAGAATACCAGGTGATTCTGGGGTTTGTTGTCCGGAACAACGTTTTGTCTTGTAATTACCTGTTTTTGTTTTTGAGTCTGTTTCTGTCGAGGGGCTAGTTATACCCACAAATCTGAATGAAACAGCTGTTGCTATCTCACTTCCGTGCTTGCTTTCAGTATAAGTGCCAGAGGATTTGAATAGGCTGACAGTACATCTTGCCTACTCTCTCGTGCGCCAAACTCATTGCATTAACCTATGTTTTTCAAAAAAAAAACCCTTTTGAACACTGCGGTGATAAAAACGAAGAGGAAGGAATTCCTCGGGTTTTGCAAAATTTTGATCATTCTGAGAGAAAGAGAGGCGTGCTAAGCCTTTTAATGAATGAAACCATGCTTGTCGGCGCGAGTACTGGGAAGGACCCTGGCTTGATCCAGATTGGTTCCACACTGTCTTCGGCGCGAGCAATTTGTCGCTTTCTTAAAAACTTTCAAAAACAAACGTTTTACGCGGCCCTGTGAAGACCTGTGTGGGATCGCTCTTGAGATTGTGCAGCCTAGGATCGCTCTCAGCCTCAAGATTCGACCTGTTGTCTTGAACCTCGAACTCATTCAGAACATTCAACAATCAACCGTCAGAGGAGGCCCGTGTGGCCAGTTTTGAAGCAGCCCTCGAGCAAAAGGCACCGAAGGCGAGTCAAACAGAGTAGATCTCACCAGAAGAAGCTCGTAGAGCAACCACGATGGATTCTTTCGCAAATCATTGCAACAGCCGTTCTCCTAGACACAGAGAGGCTTCAACTTCAAAAACCATTTGGCATGGACTTGTTACACTTTTACCCTTTGAGAGGCTCGCTGGGCCGAAAACCCGCAAGGGCGACCCAGGCAAAAGTTAGAGCAAGAGAAAAATACAAAAAATATACAAAAAAGGAAAAGAAAAGAAAAGAAAAAAAAATGCAAAAAAGAAAAAAAGAAATGAACAAAAAGAAAACGAAAAGAAGCTCGCAAGGTCGAAAACCCGCATCGGGCGCCTTGGCAAAAGTTAGAGCCTGAAAAGTGAAGGTTAAAATACCCGAGTGTACCTTAACCGGAACTACGTGAGGCTTGATTCCCATGTTTGGGATACGTAGGCAACTTCATCATGAAGTCCAGCCCCCAACGCTTTCATAGCGTCTCAGTCCATGTAATGGTTTCGATTTCATCCCAAAGTCCAGTCGCCAACGCCTCCAAGGTGACTGTGTCCATATATTTGTTGTGGCCGTCTTCGTCATCTCTGTGTCCAAGAGCTCGACCACCGCCAATGAAGATTGTTTGCGGGCTGTTGCGACACCATCCAAACAAGGGGCAACTTTCCGTTGCCACGAGTCGTCGTGAGCCGCCATTCAAACCAGGGGCAACTTTTCGTTGCCATCCACCCCTTTCAAACCAGGGGTAATTTTCCATTGCCTCCGATCCGAGGTTGCGCATCTCAAGGAGTAAGTTCCATGCTCGTTGAGCATTGACTGTTTGAAAAATAGTTTTTGAAAATTTTCACTGAGGTTGACTATTTTCTCGAAAACTATTCCATTTTCCAAAACTGGACCATTGTCTTGGACCCAAAAGGAAAATTTTCAGTGCTTACAGCCTGACTTGTACGGTTTTCAAATCAAAAATTGAACAAGTACGTTAATCCGACTCTCATCTTGATCAAAACTGTTTTAGTAGAAAGCAAAAACAAAGAATGGTTAAAGTGATGAACTAAGGGCACAGTTGAGTCAGGCGCTCTGTCTCCCCCGGTCGTCAACATACTTGCCAAAAGGGCACTCTACCCGCCAGAAGAAATAGCCATGAGCTAACGGCATTGGGCATGAACCCGCAACTTCCTATTCATTCATTAAACACCCCGGGGAGGGATAAAAATGAGAGAATGAAGAATAGAAAGGTGTGAGTTGAGAGAAAAGTGAGGAAAAGGGTTTTGAGAGAAAATCCGAGCTTGAGAGTCGAGTGATGTGAGAATCACAAATCAGAAAGGGTGGGGAGCAATACCCAGAGAAACTGGCTCTTCGTGATCTGAGGTCCCCCGTCTTCGCTAACGCGTCTGTATGTCGTGTCTTTTTGATTTGTTGGTTTCATCCTTTGCTTTAGGTTTCTCCCGAGCGTGTCTCGTTATGTTTAGGTCGTGTACCTTTTTGTTCGAGTCCTCCCCGCTGTGTTCAGTTGTAGGCTCGATACCCCGGTTTGAAAAACCCTCATTTAATTTCAGAATTGTTTATACCCAGAATGTTGTGCCATTCTCTACATTGGAGCATGCTTCAACTCCAACCGGTTCCGTCTTTGAGCTCTGTCTTGTCAGATTGGGCTATTTTGTTTAAAGTTTGTTGTGTGCAGAATGAACCGAATGCTGTGTTATGGGCTGTATGCAGATTAATCCCCAACAGAGTAAGGGCTGTGTGTCCAGAATCAGGCAGTGGGCTGCTTGGGTTATTTTGCTGTTGGCTGTTTAGTTATCTGATTATTACAGTGCAAGTGTTCAATTTTCAGACAACCAATCAATTTCATTTACATTGAGGTGTAACACGATGGAATGCGATGCAATACATGAGATATGTAAATGTAGCACTTTTTAAGCAAAAATTTTGTTCATTTCATAATCTCTTTCAAAGTACAAAGTTTTGAGGAAAACAAAATCTGCCTGCGGCAGTACAAAGTATCCTGACTATCAAAAGGGAAAAGTACAAGAAAGAAGAAAAACAACAAAAACCAATGTCAAGCGACTCCAGGGGCCATCAGTCGGTCCTGGTCCTCTTCCTGGACGAGGGTCTAGGAGCATCATCAGCATCGTCGTCAGAGCCCGAGCTAGAACCGCCTCCGGTCTCCTCCTCCGATGACTCGGACTCCGCCTTTGCCCCTGCCTCTGACTCCTCACCCCATTTTTGACCGTCCTCAAGACTTGGACGTCACCGTTTGAACACTCAGTGATTATCCATGTTTGTGTTCGTTTGGAGTTCCCCGAGGTCTAGGCTACGCGCCCTGCCTCAGGATCTCCGAACTCGACTGTTTAGTGTCTGGTTTTGCACCAAACACTTATGTTTTGCCTTGGAGGGGCAGGGAATGCCTTGTGAGGCATCCCCACACACCACCGGCAGTGGCTAGAGGTCACCGGCTGGTTTTTGCTGCCATCGGCACTATTTGTTGCCGGTCGGCACTTTTTGTTGCAGATCAGCACTCTTTGTTGCCGGTCGGCACTATATTTTGCCAAAATGGCATCTTTGGCCGGCCGACTACTGTGCATCTTCTTTTGCAGATATTTTAAGACAGCTGTCTTGCTTTTGGCTCCCCTCCATACACGTGTATGGACGGATCTCCCTCTTTAGAAGCTTGTCTTGTAAGCTTTACAAGACAAAAGCCTCTATAAAGAGAAGGCTTGTCTCTTGGCTTTAGGGTTAGAGACTTGAGACATTTTTAGAGATAAAAAGACAGAGGAGAGCTCTGGTTTTAGGGTTAGGGTTTGATACATATCCTATCTCTCTTTCCCTCTCTTTAGTGTTCTAGGTGTTTTAGTCCATACTATTGCACACAAACACCTAGTGTTTCACCTTCCTTTGGTTACTGAGGTTCTAAGGGACTGGTTTTAGTGTTTTGGAGGGCTATTGGAGCACCATTGTTGAAGAGGTCTTCAAGGGTGAGAATCTTACCCATTTTTGCCCCATTTTTGCATTGTATTTTGACCTATCTTTCAACTATTTTTGTGCTTAGTGTATAACATAAAAAAGTTCTGTTTTTTAGCCCTCTTGATTGTTTATTAAGAGTGTTTTGTGGTTTGAGGGTGTTTGACCCCTCTTAGGCCTTAAAAGGCCCCATTTTGAGCCATTTTGAGCAAGTTTCGAGACTTTGGTGTTTGGGCCTCTTCACCACTGAAATCTTGAGGGATTTCAGTGGTGGAGATGGTGCCTTGAAGTCTCCAAAAGGAGAGGGCCACCCCCTCTCCTTGTTGTCCTTGAAAAGGACCATTTTTGGCCTCTTGAAGGAGCATCTAGCTAAGCTTCATGTTGACCATGCCTTAGTTGTTTTTTGTGCTTATTATGTCATAATATGCCTCTGTTTTTACTTGATTTTGGTACACCATGCATGCTTAGCATACCTACCATGTAATGCCATGTTATTGCCTCAATGTGCCTTAGGTTGTTAGCCCTTGTTAGAGCATGTTTTAGGCTTAGTCTTGTGAAGCTTTTGTGCATATTTTGCCATGTTTAAGGTCTGTCCTAGGTTGTTTGGGTCGAATTTGGCATGCTTAGTATAGCTCCTTTGCATTCCGGCTTGTTGGCCTTAAGTATATGAGTGTATAGCATGACATTTTTGTATTGATTTGGTGATTTGGAACCATCTACCATGTCATTTCAGTCCCATTTGCATGCCTATGCGTTTGCCTTGGACGCATCTTTAATGCTTTGAAAGCTTGTGTAGTATGCTCCATGTTTTGGCCATTGCGTATGCCTTTGAATTTGAGCCACTTAGATGCCATCTAGGGGGTCCCCTTTGCGTGGTCTAGGCCTGCCTTGAACCTATTTTAAGTCCTCTTAGCCTTGTGAGGCTTGGTTGGCTTAGCCATGGTTCAACCCCCCTTGACTTGCTTCAAGTACTTGGACCATTTGCATGCTAATGTTTAGCCTATCTTGTTGCTTGGTTTGATATCATCCTAACATGATTTACAATGCTTACCTCGCATGCCATTAGTCCATGTTATACCTCTTTCAAGTGTGCTTGAGAGTTGTTCAATCTGTGCCTAAGCATTTGGGCCTTAACATGTGCATGCGTGTATGTGTATTTTGGTCCCTTGTTTTGGTCACTTTGGCTACTGTTTTGGGCCTATTTAGAGCTGCCCAAGTCATGTTTTAGACCACCTTTTCATTGGTTGGTATTGCCTCATGTTTGCTTGTATGCTTGCATAAGTGTCTTGACATGCCATGTTGCATCCTTAGCTTGTATGCCTAGGTTGCATTGCATCTTGCATGCATGCTTTATTCCTTGACTTGGTGATAGGAATTGGGCCTTGGTTTGTTTGTATGGTTTGCATTTCATTTGACATGAAAGTTGCACGCTCGACTCCTTGGGCCATCATGCATGGAAATGCGTGATTGGTGGTCCGAGAATCGAGACACATGTCCCTTTGAGTCACAAACATGATAAGGGACATGATTGGTGCATATATGCCTTGAATTGTGCTGCCATGCTTTGCCTTGCCCTCTGTTGCTGTCAATTGCAGATTCTGCAGGAACACTTTGCCGACCGGCAGTTCCCAGTGCCGACCGGCAGTCATTTTCCTGCCAATAGCTTAATCTTGTGCCGGTGACTATATACCACTGCCGGTGGTAATTTCATTCAGCCGGTGGTGATCTCCAGTATCCAGAAGAGCATCTTTGAGACTTTGGCAGTCTTCAGAGGGGCAGAGCAGGGAAAACAGAGGCAGACTATGCATGGCGGTGCACTTCCGAGCAAGACCCGAGCACGCGTTGCATCGAGCTCTTCCCCCGGGGCGGTTTATCTGTTTTCCTAGCTTAATTAGTTTGTTAGCTGATTAAGAAATTTGTAATATTTAATTAGCTTGCGTAGTTAATTAATTTGTATTATTTATTTGGTCCCTCCGAGCGAGGGCAAATCTGTAATAAGTGTGCGTGAGTGTGTGTATGTCTTCCAGCCTCACATCTTTCTTCCCTTTTATTTACCTGCTTATGATGGTAGATTAGGGCATTTTTGAAATTTGTACACTTTATGCTATGCATGCGTGCATTCATGCATTTGTATTGCATGCATCAGGCTCGGTACATCACGCTAACTGCATTTGTACTTCAAATTCAAAACTGAATATGTGATAGTTGATCGCATTTCACATGCCATGTTTAGGTTAGCCGAGCCTGTCTACATTACATTTTTTGCATGTGATACATTAGCCATTCTTAACATGAACTAGGACATGCATGTTTGCTAACTAGTTTATTGTTTTGGCACGGAGTACGATGTAAGTGTTCATCCTTTAGCATCCCGCATGCGTGTGAGTGTTGCCATGACAGCATGTTTACCTTGTGGCTAGATGCTTATGTGATAAATTGTTTGAATGCCTGTGGGTGAAGGTTAGATTGTTTGAGTTGGAGAAACTCGTTGAAATTCGTATTTTAGCCTACTTGCGAGTAGCAAATTCCAAAGTGTTTTCTAAAACAAACGGATATGCAATGCTTATTTCCAAATTAGGCAATCTAGTCTATACTTGTTTGCTGTGCGCATAACATAGTAATTCTAGGCTAAAAAATGGAATAAGAACACGTAGCATTTTCAAAATCGGATATCATGGTTAGTAGAGGCCGGTCTTCGGATCGGGCGAAAGGGGGTGCTCATAGCTGACCTTCCCCGATCGTACCCAAGCTCCCGAGCCGAGACAACTCCGGTGATGAAGGACATGTGGCCTTCGGCACCGAGTCAGGGTTTCCTAAATTTTCCCATTAAAAAATATTTAGGTGGCGACTCTGTATCTGGCAAAACAGTCCATGTTTGGCACTTCTTTTTCAAAAAATCTGTTTCTCAAAATGATTTGCCAGATTTGGACTCTTTGGTTCAAGATTAAGAACCGTGACACAAAATCGAGTCCGAACTGTAGCGAGGGCCCCTCGCGGGACGCGTCTACACTCACTTTGAGAAGCGTGCCATAAGGTTGATCGGTTGCGGGCTTTGCCACAACAGGAACACAAACCTCAGTTTTTGTCAAGGCACCTTTTTTGACCATTCGACCTAGTGCATATTGGAATCCATAGTGACTATTCCAAGCTAGGACAGGTTACTTACCCGATTACAGGTTGTTTGAAACCGCTGTGTGCATAATGAAACCCTAGCTCCTGAGAAAATAGGACAGGGAAACCCTACCCCAACATAGGGGTGTTTTGGCTCTCACTTGCTTGTTATGTGCTTTTAGAGTTGGCCTCTACAGGAATGCACGTATCAGTCTGCAAGTTTGGGTATCAGGCCTGAGGGCATCAGTACTTTGAAATCAGTTATATCTACGGGTATCTGTAGACACCCCATTTTTGACCGTCCTCAAGACTTGGACGTCACCATTGGAACACTTGGTGATTACCCTTGTTTGTGTTCGTTTGGAGTTCCCGGAGGTCTCGGCTACGCGCCTTGCCTCAGGATCTCCGAACTTGACTGTTTAGTGTCTGGTTTTGCACCAAACACTTGTGTTTTGCCTTGGAGGGGCAGGGAATGCCTTGTGAGGCATCCCCACACATCACCGGCCATGGCCAGAGGCCACCGGCTAGTGTTTTGTTGCCATCGACAATCTATATTGCCGGTCGGCATTCTTTGTTGCCGGTCGGCACCCCCTTTTGCCAAAATGGCATTTTTGGGCAGCCGACTACTGTTCATCTGCTTTTGCAGATATTTTAATACAGTTGTCTTGCATTTGGCTCCCCTCCATACGCGTGTATGGAGGGATCTCCCTCTTTAGAAGCTTGTCTTGTAAGCTTTACAAGACAAAAAGCTCTGTAAGAGGAGCTCTCCTCTCCCTTGTTTAGGTTAGAGATTTTAGACAGCCATATTAGGGTTTTGAGTTCTAGGGTTAGGATTGATACACATTCTATCTCTATACCTCTCTCTTTTTACCTTTGTGTGTGTTTAAATGTGTTTGTGTCTTACTATTGCACACAAACACATAGTGTTTCACCTTCCCTTAGCTACTGAGGTTCTAAGAGGTTGTTTTTGAGGTTTTGGAGCTGGTTTCAACCTAAAAGAGGCTGCTGGTCCACCATTGTTGAAGGGGTCTTCAAGGGTAAGAAACTAGTCCCTTTATTCCCCATTTTTGTATTGTATTTTTACCTATCTTAAAATTGTTTTTGAGCTTGATGTATAATATAAAAAAGTTCTTTTTTTAGGCCCTCTAAATAGTTTGTTTAGAGTGTTTTGTGGTTTGAAGGTGTTTGACCCCTCTTAGGCCTTGAGAGGCCCCATTTTGTGCTATTTTGTGTGAGCTCCGAGACCTTGGTGTTTGGGCCTCCTCACCACTGAAATCTTGAGGGATTTCAGAGGTGAGGATGGTGCCTTGAGGTCCCAAGAAGGAGAGGGTCACCCCCTCTCCTTATTGTCCTTGAAATGGACCATTTTTGGCCTCTTGAGGGAGCATCTAGCTAAGCTTCATGTTGACTATGCTTTGGTTGTTTTTTGTGCCTATTATATCATAATATGCCTCTGTTTATTGTTGGTTTTGGTATACCATGCATGCTTAGCATACCTACCTTGTAATGCCATGTTTAGGCCTTAACATGCCTTAGGTTGTAAACCTTTGTTCAAGCTTGTTTTAGGTCTAGTTTTGTGAAGCTTCTATGCTTATTTTACCATGCTAGAGGTCTGTCCATAGTTGTTTGGGTCGGCTATGGCATGCTTTGTATAGCCCCTTTGCATTTTTGGCTTGTTAGCCTCAAGTGTGTGAATGTATAGCATGCATCCTTGCCTTAATCTAGTGGGTTGGGACCATTTGTCATGTAATTTCAATCCCTTTGACATGCTTGTATGCTTGCCTTGGACACCTCTTTAATGCTTTGAAAGCTTGTGTAGCATGTTCCATGTTTTAGCCATTGTACATGCCTTTGAATTTGAGCCACTTAGATGCCATCTAGGGGGTCCCCTTTGCATGGTTTAGGTCTGCCTTGAACCTATTTTAAGTCCTCTTAGCCTTGTGAGGCTTGGTTGACTTGGTCATGGTTCAAGCCCCTTTGGCTTGCTTCAAATACTTGGGCCATTTATGGCATGCTTAGTCTATTTTGTTTGCTTGGTTTGACACCATCTTAACATGATTTTCAAATGCTCACCTTGCATGCCATATGTCCATGATTACCCTCTTTCAAATGTGTTTGAGAGTTGTCCCATTTGTGCCTAAGTGTTGGCCCTTTAACATGTGCATGTGTGTATGTGTTTAGTCCTTTATTTTGGTCACTTTAGCCACTGTTTTGGGCCTTATTAGAGCTGCCCAAATCATGTTTAAGTCCATCTCTTTGTTTGTTGCATGTACTCCTTGTATGTTGTAGCATATTGGTGAGTTGTTGAATAATTGAACTTGCATGATTGAATGAAGTCACATGTTTGTTTACATGCTTAAACATCCACATTATGCCTTGCATACTTGTTGGTGGCATTATCTCATGCCTTGTATGCTTGTTTGCTTGTTTGCATAGTTGGTGTGCCTAGTGTACAGCACTCGCATTGCATTGCTATGTTGCATGCTAGCTCGCATGATTAGGATTGCATTGCATTGGCATGCATGCTCTACCTCTTGACCAAGTCATGATGGAGGTCGAGTCCCATTGGTTTGTTGGTTTGCATTGCATTTGACATCAAAACGTGCACACTTGGTCCTTTGGGCCATCACGCATGGAAATGCGCGATTGATGGTCCGAGAACCAAGGAGCATGTTCCTTTGAGTCATTAACATGATAAGGGACATGATTGGTGCATATATGCCTTGAATTGTATTGGCATGCTCTGCCTTGCCCTCTGTTGCTGCCAATTGCAGATTCTGCAGGAGCTTTCTGCCGACCGGCAGTGCTAAGTGCCGACCGGCAATCCTCCCTCTGCCGATAGCTTCACCAATGGCCGGTGATTACATTCCACTGCCGGTGGGCATTCTACCCAGCCGATGGCATTCCCCAGTATCCAGAAAAGCAATCCTGAGGTTTTGGCAGCCTCTAGAGGAGTGAAGGAAGGAAAACAGAGGCAGCCTATGCATGGCGGTGCACTTCCAAGCAAGACCCGAGCACGCTTTGCATTAAGCTCTCTTCCCGAGGCGGTTTACTGTTTTTCCTAGCTTAGTTAGTTTGTCAGCTAATTAAGCAATTTGTAATAATTAATTAGCTTGTAGGTTAATTATCTGTATTATTCTTTTGGTCCCTCCGAGCGAGGACGAATCTGTAATAAGTGTGGGTGAGTGTGTGAATGTCTTCCAACCCGCACTTCTTTCTTCCCTTTTATTTACCTGTTTATGATGGTAGATTAGGGCATGTTTAAATTAGCATACCTTATGCTATGCATGCGTGCATCCATACATTTGTCTTGCATGCACCAGGCTCGGTACATCATGCTAACTACATTTGTAATTCAAATTTCGAATCGAATACATGCGTTAACTGACTGCATTTCACATGTCATCCTTAGATTAGCCGAGCCTATTCTATTAACATTTTGTATGCGATGCGTTAGGCACTTAACATGGACTTGGATCATGCACTGATTGCTAACATGTTCCTGTTTTTAGCTCGGAGTACTATGTAAGTAGTTATGCTTTAGCATCTCGCATGCGTGTGAATGTTAACATGATAGCATGATTACCATGTGGCTAGATGCTTATGTGTTATAAACTGTTTGAATGCCTGTGGGTGAAGGTTGGATTGTTTGAGTTGGAAAAACTCGTTGAAATCCATGTTTTTAGCCTACTTGCGAGTAGCAAATTCCAAAATATTTTCCAAAACAAACGGATACGCAATGCTTTTTCCCAAATTAGGCAATCTAGTCTATACTTGTTTGCTGCGCGCATAATATAGTAACGCTAGGCTAATAATTGGAATAAGAACACATAACATTTTCAAAAACGGATATCACGGTTAGTAGAGGCCGATCTTCGGATCGGGCGAGAGGGGGTGCTCATAGCTGACCTTCCCCAATCGTACCCCAGCTCCCGAGCCGAGACAACTCCGGTGATGACGGACATGTGGCCTTCGGCACCGAGTCAGGGTTTCCTAAATTCCCCCATAAAAAATATTTAGGTGGCGACTCTGTATCTGGCAAAGCAGTCCATGTTTGGCACTTCTTTTTCTAAAAATCTGTTTCTCAAAATGATTTGCCGGATTTGGACTCTTTGGTTCAGATTAAGAACCGTGACAATTTGAGAGTCCGAGCTGTAGTGACCCCAAATGAACAGAACGGGACTCACCCTCCCGGGGCGTTCGGGGACGTCTACAGTATCAGATTCAGATTTGGGGCAGTGATTTGGGAATAGTGATCAGTGGTTGAGGACGGTTCATTCAGCTTGTGTTTACCAAACTGTGTGTTGTCTTTATTTAAGCTGTTGTGCTGTCTATTTTTCTGTTCATTGTTTCTTATTATTAGTTTATTTATCTTTTTGCAAGGTTGTTTAGCACCATTGATTCCGACCAGGCAGATATCCCCCGAGCACTCTGGGTTAGAGGTCATAGACTTAATTGATCTAGGGATCTGATAGACGGACAAGTAGTGTTCCTTTCTTTACCCCTGGTTACCAGACGGAGGTCAAAAGGGCGCAGTGTATCAGTACAGCGGTCGTCAGATCAGTGGTCTACCCGATTAGTGGACAGTCAGGCTAAGGTCTTAGTTTCTACTATAAGGATAGATATACCGGTTGTGCAGATAGATCAGGGCGATATGGCATGCACAGAAGAAATGCTACGTCAGCTTCAAGAGAGTATGAAAGCCATACAGCAGGATGCTGCCCGTCAAGCAGAATTTACCAAGCAACAGGCCGAGGTCATGGCCCAACAGGCAGAATTAATCGCCAGGTAACAGCAGCAAACTGGAGCATCTGCGTCACACCAAGTTCCTCTCTCACCAAGAGTTCCAATACCCGGGGAGACACCAAATGTCCAAGAAGATATGGACGTTCCGACAGGGCCGGCTCCGCCCCCAATCCTACCCCAGCTATCCAAAACACCTACCAACCTACCGGATTCGCCCTTTGAGTTTGAGGTGGACCCTACAGTGATGAAAGTGAGCAAGCTTGAAAAGCTGTTCAAGAAATCCCAGGGTGTGAAGTCCATTCTAGATATTGAGGACGGATACACCGACTCAGCCGTGACATTGTCGGACCGATTTAAAATGTCGCACATAGACCATTTTGACGGGTCTGGGGATCCTATGGTGCATTTGCGGCTGTTCTCAGACATACTAACGCCGATGGGCCTCTCTAGATTGCAGAAACTTTCTCTGTTTGGCCGGACCCTGTCAGGTGTAGCGGCTATTTGGTATGCAAAGCTGGAAGACTCTGTTAAGAGGAACTGGGATGAGATAGCTGAGGCCTTTGTGGCTCAATACTCCTATAATACTGAAATCGAGGTCACAACTCGTGATCTCGAGACAACTAGGCAAGAGCCAAATGAGAGCTTCTCCGATTTCGTGACCCGATGGAAGGCTAAGGCCTCGATGATGACCATCAGGCCTGTCGACAAAGATCGGATTCGGATGGTTGTGCGCAACCTCCTGCCCAAACTTATGTAGAAGATGATCGTCCTCCCCCTTCCTACCTTTGCAGATTTACATGAGATAGGGGTGCAGATCGAAGACGCTATGAAGCAGGGCCTCATTGATACTGAGAGAGAACAGCCCAAGAGGACATTCAATCGCAGTATGAATGCAGGCACAAGCAGTGCTGCAATTGCCAAATCTTCAGATGTGGGTATGGTCACCACCACCACCACCCCAAGAACCCTTGTAGCTACACCATTCCCCGGTGCGTCCGGAAGTAGCTCACAAGCAACCAAATATCCACCCCGAAGCCAAAGAACCTTCACCCCACTATACATGCCTTTGTCCAAAGCTCTGGGGGTTTTGATCAAGAAAGGGCACTTGAAGCCCCTAGAGCCACGGCCACTACCAGACAAACTCCCTGCTTCCCATAACCTAGCCAAGTACTGCCCTTTTCATCAGCAGCATGGTCATGACACTGATCAGTGCTTTCGGTTGCGTCATGAGATTCAAGATCTCATCGATAACAGGGTAATTGTGCCTCCAGAAAAACCAAATGTCACAACCAACCCTCTCCCACCACACAACCAAGCTTCACCTCCCAAGCACATTAATCTAGTTCAAACTGTGTCATACGACCCTAGCATATATATCGCCTTTTCTCACCTACCCAGGCTGGAGGTGTTCATTCCTAACAACACTAACTTGTGCATGTTGGACATCTCCCGAACCCAACCTGAAACGGTTGTCGTGGCTATCAAAGATAGAAGTGGGTCAACTGCGGAGGCAGATGAGAGTGCAAAAACAGAGCCTGAGAGGTCTGCAAGCTTCATGTACAACTCGAGTGGTTACATTACGTCAGTAGGCCAGGCTGGGCCGAATGTGGAATTGCCAGTGGGGGCAAAGATTTGTGTAGTGCGAGAGGATGGACCTAATCAGGGGCTGCATGACCTGGCAGAACTAGAGGAGGACATCGCAAACCTTCAATTCTTCGATGAACAGGACCTGGGAGACGTGGCTGTCGACTGGTTTGGTCTGGAAGGATCAGCAGAAGCTACTGGGTGGCTCAGCAAAGTTGTGACGGAGCCGGATAGGTGTCTGTCGGCTGCCGATGGCATGTGGTGGGAAGATGACGACCTATGTCTTGCTCACACAGACGAAGACTGGGAAAAAAACCAGCTGGATGACACCTGGTACATTAGCGAGGTTGATCACATGACTAGGAGCGGGCGGTATTTCAAACCCCCACACCTAAACCAACCAGAGGCTTCCGGAAAGGACAAGGAGGCAGACAAGCAGAAAGAAAAGCTACTCGAAGAAGAGGCTATGCTGAAACAGCTTAAGAAGATACAGACAGACATCTCCATCAGGGGACTGCTTATGGCTTCACGAGTCCATAGGCAAGCTGTCCTATCTACAATGGATAAAGCCAAACTCTCAATAGATACCATGCTTGAGCAGCTGGTAGGATTGGTTTTTCTGGGAGGAGCTTCCTGACGTTGACCTTTTCTGACAAAGAACTGCCGCCTGAGGGCGCGAACCATAACAAACCACTCTACATCTCTGTGGAGTGTAGAGACAAGTGGGTACCGGTAGTTCTTGTCAACACAGGATCCACCATTAACGTGTGCCCGTCGAGGACGGCATATGCAATCGGGTTGAAGCCCGTGGACTTTTTGCCAACTGCCCAGGTGATAAGGGCTTATGACAATACTAGCAGAGAAGTGATAGAGACTGTGCAGATTCGGACCAAGGTTGGTCCAGGACATCACGAGATTGACTTTCATGTCTTGGACGTTCCCGCGACCTTTAATTTACCCTTAGGGTGGCCGTGGCTGCACCAGGTAAAGGCGGTTTCATCCACCCTGCATCAGATGTTGAAATACCCCCACGGGAAGGGGGTGGCTATTGTTTTTGGGAATTCGTCAATCCATCCGCCGCCAGAGGTGTCTACACCGGTTTTGGAAATCTAGCATGGCACAAAGGATGTGTTCCTATCAGGATTTACCCTAGCCGAGGCCCGGGTTGTTCAAAACATCTTGGCCATTGATGAGGGGTTGTATGTTAGCGCACAATCTGTGTACCTCATAAACAAGCTCCAGCATATCCCTGGGATGGGACTAGGAAAGAGTGGCCGGAAAGGCATTGCAGTATCGGCCGAAGTGCCGCACAACCCGCATACCTTCGGTCTAGGTTACCAGCCTACCAAGGAGGACTGGGTGAGGAAAGGCAAAGAAATGGCCGGAAGGGCCAGAGCTAAGCAGGCGAGGAAGCATTTTGAGTTGATGCACTGACCTATTCAGGGTACCCTGAACGAACGCTTTGTCTGGGAGGGGGAAGACTTTCCATTTTGCGGATTCCCAGAGCCATGGTTGAATGTCGAGAAGAGACGCCTGTCGAGTTTTGAGATCTTCTTTGATTTACAATTGTCTGGAGATGATGTTGCTAAGGAGCAAATAAACCCATCAGCTGAGGTTGAGGAGTGTAAGGAAGTGGATTCCAAGAGCACCGAGATTGAAATGGGGGTAGCACTGGCTTGTCTCCTCTCAGATCCTCCGATCGTACATGAGTGCTTGGGAGATGATCTTTCAGTGTCCATGATTGGGAATGAAATAGCTGCGAGCCTATCTTCAAGCATTTTGGATGCGTCCATCGCACCCTCCCTCGTCTGGCAATACGAGAAGGGATTCTTATCGAGCAGCACCGGGTGAGCCAGAATCTGATTCCACTGAATCTGTAAAGTCAAAATTAGGTTCCAGCTCGTCTGAGTTTGAGTCTGAGTCCGGTATTCCTAGGGGTGACAACCCGGATGCCACAGTCCTGTCTAGGTCGTCTTTTTCTTTTTCCTTTGAGTCTATTGTAACAGAGGAATCAGGCGACTTGGAAGTGATTAATGAGAATGGAATGGCTGTGGCCTTTGAGTATTTTTCGGTGCCTTTGATTTATTGCATTAATTCAGACTTTCAAAACTTTGATAAAAACGACAAGGAAGAAATTCCTCCGGTTTTGAAATATTTGCAGATCAGGAGCAGGAGAGGTTTGTAAAACCGCTGGTTGATGAAATCATCCAAATCAATGTTGGTACTGAGAAGGACCCGCGGCTGGTCCAGATCGGGTCCACGTTGTCTTCAGAAGAGCACGAGCGCTTAGTCGCTTTATTAAAAGATTTCAAAGATGTTTTCGCGTGGTCCTATGATGACATGCCTGGAATCGATCCTGAGATTGTACAGCAGCGAATCCCTCTTGACCTAGAGGCCCGACCTGTTAAGCAGAAGCTCAGAAGGATCCGCCCGAACTGGGCTATCAAGATCAAAGAAGAGGTCACCAAGCAAATTGATGCAGGGTTCCTGCTGGTATCTGAATACCCAACTTGGTTGGCCAACATCGTTCCAGTGCCGAAGAAGGATGGCAGAATCCGGGTATGTGTGGATTTCAAAGATTTGAACAAAGCCAATTCGAAGGATGACTTTCCTCTGCCGCATATCGATGAGTTAGTGGACTTCACAGTGGGGCATGCATTGCTGTCATTTATGGATGGCTTTTCAGGCTACAACCAGATTGTAATGGCACCCGAAGATCGGGAGAAGACTGCTTTTACCACCCCGTGGGGGACCTACTGTTATAGAGTGATGCCGTTTGGGTTGAAGAATGCTGGAGCTACATATCAACGGGCTACAACCACAATATTGCATGACATGATCCACAAAGAGGTTGAGGTGTACGTGGACGACATGATTGTCAAGTCCAAAGAAAGAGAGGGCCACTACACCACCTTGCAAAAGTTTTTCCAAAGGAACAGAGAATTTTGGTTGCGGCTGAATCCTCAAAAATATATGTTTGGTGTTACAGCAGGGAAAATGCTGGGGTTCTTGATTACACAGAGAGGTATCGAAGTCGACCCTTCTAAAATCAAGGCCATCTAAGAAATGCCACCACCAAGGACTGAAAAGGAGGTGCGAGGCTTTCTGGGTAAAGTGCAATTCATAAGATGGTTTATTTCAAAATTAACCTTAACTTGTGAACCACTCTTTGGTCTCCTGAAGAAAGGAAAGAAATTCCAATGGGACGGCCGATGCCAAGCTGCTTTTGAACAGATCAAACAATATTTACAGAACCCACCCGTGTTGTCACCGCCTGAGCCGGGGAAACCGTTGATTTTGTACCTTTCAGTAACTGAAACTACAATGGGTTACATCCTTGCACAGGAGTCTGAGGACAAGGTGGAGAGAGCTATCTACTACCTGAGCAAAAAGATGCTGGAATACGAGACCCGCTACACTCCGCTGGAGAAGGCTTATCTGGCCTTGGTATGGGCTACCAGGAAGCTGCGGCACTACCTGTTAGCTCACTCTGTAATGTTGGTTTCAAGATTAGATCTTATCAAATATCTCTTTGAGAAACCGGCACTTACAGGTAGGCTAGCTCGTTGGTTGCTCTACTTTCCGAATTCGATCTGAAGTATATGACACGCAAGTCAGTGAAGGGGAGAGCGGTAACAGAATTCCTAGCCAATCACCCAATTGAAGGGGATGAAGCAGTTGAGTACCTATTCCCAGACGAGGCCATTTTGCATGTCGAAAACGAGTTTTGGACGATGTACTTTGACGGAGTGTCAAACCAATACGGGTATGGGATAGGGGTGTTGCTAATAGCACCCGACAATTCTTGTATCCTTCTAGCATTCAAACTCTGGTTCAAAGTATCGAACAACGAAGCAGAATATGAGGTATGTATTGCTGGTTTAGAGGGTACCCTAGAACTAGGGGCAAAATGGTTGGACGTCATCAGAGACTCGAACCTTGTTGTATCTCAAGCTAAAGGAGATTGGAAAGTCAAAGAAGAAAAGATGAGAATATACCACCAAATCTTGGACTTGTTGATTCCTTGGTTTGAGAAGCTGAACTTCGCTCATCTGTTAAGAGAGAACAACAGGTTCGCAGATTCACTAGCAACTCTATCTTCTATGATAGACATCCCTTTTGGAGTCCGGATGCGTCCGATCATCATTAACCAGAAATTTACGCCGGCCTATGAGCTGATTGCTGCCATAAATGAGGTTCAAGATGAGAACCCCTGGTATTACGATGTCTGGAACTTCTTAGAGAAAGAGGCATACCCACCAAGGGCAAATGCCAAAGACAAAAGGGCAATCCGAAGAATGGCTTCTCAGTTCATCGTCTGTAGAGGGAAGCTATACATGAGAGGTCATCTCGGGATGCATAAGTTGTGTGTTGATGCTGAAGAGTCGAAGCGCCTGATGGAGGCCATCCATAGAGGAGAGTGCGGAGCGCACATGAACGGGGTGATGCTAGCCCGAAAAATTCTCAGACAGGGTTACTACTGGTTCACCATGGAGGAGGATTGTATTGGCTTTGTCTGGCGATACCACAAATGTCAGATCCATGCGAACCGCATGAATATTTCATCGTCGAAGCTGTACAACATGACTTCGCCATGGCCATTTTCAGTCTGGGAGATTAATGTGATCGGGGCTGTCACTCCGAAGGGGTCTAATGGGCATGAGTTCATTCTGGTCGCAATAGACTATTTCACAAAGTGGGTTGAGGCCCAATCTTATGCGGTGTTGAAGGCGTCGCATGTTGCAAAGTTCATCAGGAACAACATCATCTGTCGTTACAGGGTCCCGAACGAGATTATTTCAGATAATGGTTCTCACTTCAAAAAGGAAGTGATCGACTTGTCGGAGAAATACAACGTGGCTTTTCATAAGTCATCTACATATCGGCCGCAAACCAACAGAGCAGTTGAGGCCGCCAACAAGAACATCAAGCGCATTCTGCAGAAGATGGTGGAAACCTACCGGGACTGGCCAAATAAGCTACCGTTTGCTCTGTGGGGCTATCAGACTTCAATTCGAACTTCTACTGGGGCGACTTCGTATTCCTTGGTCTATGGGATGGAGGACGTTCTACCTATCGAAATTGAGGTTCCGTCATTGTGAGTACTGGCTGAGTGTCAGATAGTTGAGGTAGATTGGCAGCAGAGAAGATTCGAAGAACTCATGTTTTTTTATGAAAGAAGGCTGAAAGCACTGTGCCATGTTCAAGGTTATCAACGACGAATTGCCAGGGCTTTCAACAAGAAAGTTAAGTCCAAGAATTTGAAGGAAGGAGATTTGGTGCTCAAAGACAACTGAGCTCCCATCCACGACCCTAGGGGCAAGTTCAGACCTAATTGGACTGGTCCTTACATCATCAAGTCTATCTGGTCCGGTGGAGCTGTCATTCTGATGAACCTAGATGGCCTAGAGTTCTCCCAACCGATCAACATGGACAAGTTGAAGAAATATTTTCCCTGAGTGGCTCGCTAGGCTGAAAACCCGAAAGGGCGACCTAGGCAAAAGTTAGAGCACAGAAAATTTGAAATGATAAAAACTGAGCTCGCAAGGTTGAAAACGCGCAAAGGGCAGCCTTGGCAAAAGTTAGAGCGTAAAAGGTGAGGGTTAATACACGAGTGAACCTGAGCCGAACTACGTAAGGCTTGATTCCCATCTTTGGGATACGTAGGCAACTTCATTTTGAAGTCCAGCCATAAACACTTCCCCGATCAACTCTGTCCATGTGATCGCCTTGGTCATCTTTGTCTATTCAACATTCAAAAGCTCGGTTGTAATCTCCGGTGCGGTGCTACTCAGACTAGGGGCAACTTTCCAGTTGCTGGGATCCGGGGTTGTGCATCTCAGTGACAGATCTCAGGCGTGTCTAGTTCTGATCCATATCAAAAATGGTTTTGAAAAGTTTTAATAAAAGTTGATTTTGTTCAAATTAATCTTTTTACAACTTAGACCATTTTTGGACCGAACGGAAAATTTTCAGTACCCAGAACCTTCAATTTTATTGATTTCAACACAGAGTTCTCTTGCTCTTGAATACAAAATTGAAGTTGCTTTTCATTACATTCATAAAGAAAAATTGAAAGTTCTGATTTAAAGCAAATAAATCTGGGGCATAGTTAGGTGTTCTTGCGTCCCCTCCCAGAGCCGGTCGAAGCCTCTGATGCCAAGCTGGGCCCGATCTGTGCCTCTTCATTGAGCCAATCTAAGCACTCATCAGAGAGGGTGCAGCTGAAAGTGGGAACGGGGGCCAGAAGCTCTCTAGTCCTCCATGCCGTGGCATACCGAGCTAGCTGCGTGCCTCAGACCGGAAATGTAGCAGGGTACTCAATCCCCTCTTCTGGGCAAGTTTGATCATGTCCGAACTGGCGCCGGAATCGGAACGAGAAATAGAAGACGCAGTGTGTCGAGCCAATCAACTGGATCCCAGACTGACGGGTCATGCTATAACTCATTACCGGTAGATTGAGCCAAAGGCAACGCCAAGCAATGTGGTACGCGAACAAATTGCACATCTAGCTGTACCACCATCCCTCATCCAGAGCATCGACTAGACGTCATCGGGTGAAATAGTTGCGAGCTGAATATGCCGGACACGAGTCCACAACTCTCAACTTGTCCATCAACCACACTTGGGGAGGGATGAAAAATGAGAGAATAAAGAATAGAGAAATGTACGTTGAGAGAAAAAGTGAGCAGAAGGTTTTGAGAGAAAAATCGAGCATGAGGGTCAAGTGATGTGAGATACATATGTGAGATGGGGTGGGAAACATTACCTGCAATAGTAATGGACTCCCCGCAAACCTAGCCGTCTCCCGGCGATAAAAAGCATCTAAGCTCATCAATGTCTCGGCCAATGTCATGGCAATGCAGCTTTTGCCCTCTTTCAAGCCCACGGCGACTTCGATCAAATGAGTGCTAAACCCACCAGAGCTTGGGACAAGTAAGAAATGGGATAGCATGCACAAGCAAAGCGCATGTCATTGATAACCCTGCCAATGATGGTCGTCGCGGTTACCAGCATCAGAAAATCGACAAACCAAGCTCGGAATGTCCATCTCTCCGTTGTGAATCAATGACCGAGCATCATGCACAGTAAGGCCGCACATCCGACCTAAGGCTTGGACGTGGCCGAACCGGAACTGAGGCAAGATTTGCTTATCGCTCTCGGATTCCATTAAAGCTTGGAAATCCTCGAAAGTGGGACACATATCTTGACCACCAAAACTAAAGACGTGTGTTACTGGATTCCAAAACCTTGCCGCTGCATGGAGGAACGGAAAACGCAGCGGGGTGCGGCCCAGCATGAATAGTGCATTTATGCCGAAACTCCAGAAATTCAGCCTTTCTGAGCCATCCAAGTTGGCAATCCAAGTTGTGAGGTTTTGGGCAAGAAACTCTTCCATTTTGGTGCAAATCAGTGTTGAAATGAGGAAAACTACGAAGCTGGGGCTTTTGTAGAAGATAAGGTGGTGACTGGAAGACAGGTGTCAACATTCTGGAGGTGTTTGCCATTTTTGGCCGATCAGCCAAAAATAGTGCCGACTGACCATCTCTTTTGGCCGATCGGCTAAAACTGTTGGCCGATGGCCATTTCTTGTGGCCGGTGGCTTTTCCCTTTGGCCGATGGCCTTCCTTCTTGTTCCCTGAGTTGATTATGTATGGAACATGCTGAGAAATTGTAACTGGTTCCACTTCCAATGCCTTTCGGTGATGATTTTGCGAAGTCGCACCTATTACTGCAATTTTTTTATCGAGTTGTTGTACATTTGCTTATCGAGTTGAATTTCACATTCTTTAAGTCTTTGCTTTTCTTATTGAGTTATATTTACACTTGGTTAGCTTATCTAGTTCTTTGTTTTGCTTATCGAGTTGTTTTTGTCGTTACTCGGTTCACTACCTGATTATTATGATGCAAGTGCTTAATTTTCAAACAAAAGTTCAAATCTCATTTACATTGTTATTTAATGCGATGCGATGCGATGCGATGCATAAAATGTACAATTGTAACACTTTTTGAACAAAACAGCTGTTTCATTTCATCATGACTTTTGCAAAAAGTACATAGTTTTGAGAAAGTAAAACTTGCCTGAGGCAGTACAATGTGCTCAAACTACCAATAAAAAGAAAAATAGAGCAAAACAAAAGAGAAGAAAAGCAACAAAATGTCTGAACAAAGCAAAAAAGAAGAAAAACAGCAAAAAGTTTGGATCAACATCAATGGTCTCAAGTGCGGGAGTCGGTCCTGGTCCTCTTCCTGGACGAGGGTCCAGGATCACCACCGCCATCTCCATAGTTAGAGTCTGAGCCATCTCCAGCCTCGCCCTGGGACGACGCCGCCTCCTTGTCAGAATCATCGGGGGAGGGCTCTCGCGAACTGCTCTCAGCATGAGCATGCCTATGTTTGCCCCGGCTATAGAATGTCATCCCCCACCTGGCTCCCCCTCTTCCTCGAGTAGGAACAGATGGTCTAGCCGGAGCACCTCCTGCAACCGAAATCTGGAATGGAGCCTAAAAAGGACAAATAGCAAATGCATCAGTCATGCTACGCAAAACAGTGTATGAATGCTGTGAGAAGTACATTAGTACAGAATGCAGTGTATGAGTACAGTGTATGAATGCCGTGAGCAACGCTATGAGCAGTATGTGGGTTACAGTGTATCAGTGCCGTGAGTGCTGTGTATCAAGTGCCATGTCGATAGTGTGATGCATCAGATTATGTATGAAACAGATTAGATAGAGTTTGAGACTGTGGTTGAAAGTACTTACCGAGATATTGTAGATGGTCAACAAGTCGATGCACCGCTGCAGTATCCCTACCGCTGAGGCTGTCAACTCTAGGGACTAGTGAGTGTACTCGACGGAAGCCTGCAAAAGTGTTGAAGTCATTAGTATTCTGTGGGATATCAAATGAATTAAAATGACTGTACAAAATGCAAAGTCTAGTAGTACATACCGGGGTCGAGCCATAGACTCTAACAAGCTCATAATTAGCAGGAGGAGCGAAAGGGATCTGATAAGTCTCCCCACCCTGCCCTCGACATGTGATTGTTGTGGGCAGTGCTGGCCACTCAGCACCCCATCCCCTACGAGATCCACTCCTACCAGGGGCCTGAGTCGCCCTCGGTGCCCCTGCTCCTGCTGTCGGCGCCGCTGGTCTCTCTTTCTCGACTCGGCGAGCACCGGTCAGAGGCCGCATGAGATAAGCCTAAATGAACCCGGCGTAGTCGCCCTCATCTCTAAAGCGCTCCGAGTCCCAGCCGATCATATAATCCATCATCTCCTGAAAGGAATACCTCTCAGTATGCCTCACATGGGTGGGAGGCGGCCTCGGGACTACCTGCTCTGGTAAGCCGAGGGTCTGCCGCAAGAAACGCTCACCCAAGTACCACGCCCGGCAGACTGGACCCCTCCAGCAAGACCCTAAATCGGGCAGTCTCTCGAGCACCGGCATACCGCTCCTGAACTACGTCAGGCAACGGGGCCCAAGGTTGCCAGGTGATCTGCAAATAATACACAGTTTGTTATCTACTGTTATTGAGAGTATAATATAAAGTGAAGCTTAAATAAATTGTAATGTTTGACATACCTCGGCTGCGGTGATGGTGTCAAAATAGCGACGGAAGAACATGAAGGACTCCTGTGGCCTCCGCTCGCGTCTCACATCGAAGCGGTGGGAAAACGGAACCATGGGGGGCATCTCCTCATCCGACACTGGAGTAATCCTAGGAAAGTAGGCATACACCCACAACTACAGAATGTAATAGAGCAGATATGAGTATGCTTATCAGAAAAAGTAGTATACAGATAAAGCAGATTGCATGTGTGCAATGTGTGTGGTATACAGATAATGTAAAGCAGAATTGTAAAACAGAAAGGGAAAGTGTACCTCCCAAGCTCGCCAGTAGCCTCCAAGCAACTGCCCGCTGAGGCGGGAGGATGAGCTCATATATCCGTAAAGGGTGGCCAAGCCTACGCCACCCCAGTCGTAGCCGCGGATTCACGTCACATCCATAAGTGCGCTCAGTAGGTAGAGGTAGACAGTGTTCACCCGGTCGGCGAAGAACGTGGTCCCCAGCAGGAACATGATGAAGCCACGAGCATACTGGTCCTCCTCCTCCCGAGTAGTAGGCGCCTGGATCCGAAAGTGACCCTCGAACCATGAATACCTCATAAACCCTGACCGGGCAAGAGGTGGCTGAGTGTCGAGCAAGTATAGCTGAGTGGCGTCCCACTAGTCCATATCTATGTCAAAGGGGATCGGATCACCCCCCACTCCGATGCCTGTGAGCACGGAGAAGTCAAAAGGACTCATCGTTATCTCTCCGATGGCAAAAAGGTGGAAGGAGTCGGTGGTGTCCCACCACCTCTCCACCAAAGCAGCAAGAAGGGGCCTGCTCGCAGTGAGGCGCAAGAGTCCCATGCAGAAAGTCCCAAAACTGGCCTGGTCGACAATATGACGGACTGCGTCAGGCAGCTCCATATACCAACCTCGGGCGACAGAGTTCCCATACCCCCGGAAGGCATGGGAATCTCCCTGTGTTTAAAATATATCAGTTGTGAAGCAGTGTTAGAAATACAGTGTTGAATGCGCTCAGAATTGTTCAGTTGAGAATGCAGAGTGTGTGCATGTGCTCACAGTGAACTACAGCATGTGATGTATCAATGTGTCTGAGTTAAGTAGTTAAAGAACGGAATCAACTATCGCAGTTATATGTTCTACATTACAGAAAATCAAACAGAGGAAGAATATACCTCAGCGGCGCCGTAAGACAGATGTGACTCTGGCTCGGGCAACAAAAGCTCCAGTGGCACACCCCGCGCATAGCTCCTGAAGTGGCGAATGCCAACGCGAGGCAACACGTGTATCGCCGGCCTGTAAGTCGCCGGATCGAACGACTGGATGCGAAGAGGTAGGAGCTCGACCTCAGGGTCCACGTCTATCTCCGGGGGAGTCCCACCACATGGAATGTCGTCTGCCATCTCAAAAGGGGCGTAAAAATGGCCGAGAATGTGAAAAACGGGCAAGAATGCGAAAGGTCAACCCAAAAGTCAACCCCGAAAGGATGAAAAATGAGAGAAAAGGTCAGAGTGTGGAAAAGGCACGAAAACTAAGTAAACTCGGGGGGAAACAATCCCCAAGTAGTGAAAATCGAGAAGGAAACATCGAAAATCATGTTTTGTTCGGTTTAAAGTGTGCGAAACGGGAAGGGTTTCGCGAATCGAATGACGAAAAAGGCTCAAAAACATGGCAAAAACTCGGATCGAAGGTTGGGAAATCGCCTAGAGGGAGAGAGGAGTGTTTTTCGAGCTAGGGTGAAGTGGAAATATAAGGTTTGGAAGCTAATATTTAAAGACCCGTGGCCAAAGGACAAAACTGCCCCGACATTGCCATTTTTGGCCGGTCGTCCAAATTGTTAGCCGATCGGCTAAATAGTTGGCCGATGAGCTCCTTTTATGGCCGATGGATGGCCGGTGGCCTCCCCTTGTGGTCGATACACCTCCCACACCCTTGTTTGGGTCAGTTATGTGATTTGGGACCTTCATTACTCAAGTTAGTGCAAGAAAGTGCACTTTTGAACCTTAACCGGCCTTCGTGTTGACCTCGAGCAGCGTCTTCTGTGTGTGATGCTCAGTGCGCGCAAGGAGTATCTTTTCTCGTATCCTTTTGTATCTTGCGAGTTTCGCAAACATTGCTTTGTTTTGACTGTAATAAACGCGCTCGTTACGCGTCTTGCATAGAACAATTCCTCGTCTTGTTTTTAAGTTGCATTTCAACATCGCGAGTGACGTGCCTTCACCATACTTATGCTTAACATGGGTCTTTCTTGCTATACACATTGCTATACATTGTCGCGTATGCTTTACTTACATGTGTTCATGCTTTTCCTGCTATACACATTGCTATACGTTGTCGCGTATGCTTTACTTACATGTGTTCATGCTTTCCTTGCTTCACACATTGCTATACGTTGTCGCGTATGCTTTACTTACATATATTCATGTCCTCCTTGCATTTTTATGCTTGTTTCAAATTACATTGTCATCCATCCTACCTGGATTGCATTGTCGCGCATGCCACCTCCTTGCATTGTTATGCACCCCTTGCTTGCGTTGTTGCGCATGCCCTCCTCGCATTGTTATGCTTGTTTCAAATTGCATTGTTATGCACCACCATCGGCTTGCATTGCCACGCATGCCCTCCTTGCATTGTTATGCTTGTTTTAAATTGCATTGTTATGCGCACACTTAGGTTGCATTGTTATGCACCCCTTCCACCCACATTGTCATGCACTCTTCACATGCGTTGCCACGCACGTTACTCACGTTGTCATTCACATCTCTCTTGCATTGTTATGCATATCTATCTTGCGCTGTTATGCACTTTTGTGCCTTGCGCTGTCACGCACTTTACTTGCGCTGTCATGCACTTTACTTGCGTTGTTACGCACTTTTGTATCTTGCGCTGTTACGCACTTTTATATCTTGCGCTGTCACGCACTTTACTTGCGTTGTTACGCACTTTTGTATCTTGTGCTGTCACGGACTTTACTTGCACTGTTACGCACTTTTGTATCTTGCACTGTCACGCACTTTACTTGCGCTGTTACGCACTTTTGTATCTTCCACGGTCACGCACTTTACTCGCACTGTTATGCACTTTCGTAACTTGTGCTGTTACGCATGTTTTACTTGTTTTACTTGTGCTGTTACACATGTCTTACTTGTGTTGTTACGCATGTTCACTTCTTTAACTTGCGCTGTCACGCATGTTTTATTTCCTTTACTTGCGCTGTTACACACTTTTGTATCTTGCGCTGTCACACACTTTACTTGCGCTATTATGCATGTTTTATCTGCGCTGTTACGCATGTTTTATCTACGTTGTCTCGCATGTTTTATTTGTGTTGTTTCGCATTCCTATAATCTACGTTGTCTCGCAAGTTTTATTTGCGTTGTTTCGCATTCCTATAACCTGCATTGTCTCACATATTTTATTTGTGTTGTTTCGCATTTCTATAACTTGCGTTGTCTCGCTTGTTTTATTTGTGTTGTTACGCACATATCTCTATCTTGCGCTGTTATGCATGTTTTCTTTGCGCTGTTACGCATGTTCTACCCGCGTTGTCTCGCACCCTCAGGATTGCATTGTCTTGCACCCCTTCACTTGCGTTGTCACGCACTTTTCACTTGCATTGCTATGCATGTTTCTAACGATGTTTTACCTATTAAGTTTCTTTCTTTTTCAGGCACGATATTGTATGTACAGTTCATTTGAAGCTGGCACGACCAGACGAACCGGACAGGTATTGTATTCTTCACGTGAGACGTAGCGAGAATTATATAATTCTCTTACATCCTTTCTGCATGAGTTGTAGTTTGATTCTTATTCACTTGCTTAAACTGTTGCATTTATTGTGTATAATTGCTTCGTTACAGCTCTCTTTGCATGATAATAAGTTATGTTCAGCTTTGGGCATGTCATTTGCATCTTACCCTTGCCTGTGGGCACATATCTTTGCTTCTTGTATGCTTGTCTAAGTCATCAGCCTTGTCAAAAATTGGTCGTCTCTGGGCTTTGACATTCACTCCCGTCATTGTTATGACTTTCAAGTTCTGTCAAAAAGGGACAATTGTAGACACCCCATTTTTTACCATCCTCAAGACTTGGACATCATCGTTTGAACACTCGATGATCATCTATGTGTAACAACGTCCGCGAGGGACCCCGCTACAGTTCGGACTCGATTTGTGTCACGGTTCTTAATCTGAACCAAAGAGTCCAAATTTGGCAAATCGTTTTGAGAAACAGATTTTTGAAAAGAAGTGCCAAACATGGACTGCTTTGCCAGATATAGAGTCGCCACCTAAATATTTTATTTTTGGGAGAATTTAGGAAACCCTGACTCGGTGCCAAAGGCCACGTGTCCGTCATTACCAAAGTTGCCTTGGCTCGGGAACTTGGGTACGATTAGGGAAGGTCAGCTATGAGCACCCCCTCTCGCCCGATCCGAAGATCGGCCTCTACTAACCATGATATCCGTTTTTGAAAACGTTATGTGTTCTTATCCCGATTATTAGCCTAGAATTACTATGTTATGCGCACGGCAAACAAGTATAGACTAGGTTGCCTAACTTGGGAATAAGCATTGCATATCCGTTTGTTTTGGAAAACGTTTTGGAATTTACTACTCGCAAGTAGGCTAAAACACGGATTCCAATGAGCTATTCCAACTCAGACAATCCAACCTTCATCCACAGGCATTCAAGTAGTTATATCACATAAGCAGCTAGCCTCATGGTAATCATGCTATCATGGCAACACTCACACGCATGCAAGGATGCTAAAGCATAAATACTTACATCGTACTCCGTGCCAAAACAAAGAACTCGTTAGCAATTATATGCATGATCCTAGTTCATGTTAAGTGCCTAATGCAATGCATACGGAATGTCACTAGAGTAGGCTTGGCTAGTCTATGAATGACATGTGAAAATGCACAAGTAGCATGTATTCAAGTTAGATTTGAAATACTAGTGCAGTTAGCATGATGCGCCGAGCCCGGTGCATGCAATACTGATGAATGATGCACGCATGCATGGCATAAGATATGCTAAATTAAACATGACCTATTACTAACCATCAAAGCAGGTAAGTAAAAGGGAGAAAGAAATGGGGGTTGGAAGACATGCACTCACTCACCCACACTTATTACAAATTCACCCTCGCTCGGAGGGACCAAAAGAAAAATACAAATTAACTAACTCGCAAGCTAATTAATTATTACAAATTATCTAATTAATTAACAAATTAACTAAGCATAAGAAAAGCAATAAAAGGGGCCTCGGGAAGAGGGCTCGATGCGCGTGTGCTCGGGTCTTGCTCGGAAGTGCACTGCCATGCATAGGCTGCCTCTGTTTTCCCTGCTCTGCCTCTTTGAAGACTGCCAAAGTCTCAGAATTGCTTCCCTGGACATTAGGAGACACCACCGGCTGAGTAGAATGGCCACCGGCAGTAGTATGTGATCATCGGCTGTTGGTGAAGCTACCGGCCACCAATGGATTGCCGGTCGGCACTGAACACTGCCGGTCGGCAAAGGATGTCTGCAAAATCTGCAATTGACAACAGCGGAGGGCAAGGCATGGCATGGCAATGCAATTCAAGTAATGTATGCACCAATCCTATCCCTTATCATGTGTATGACTCAAAGGGACATGATCCTTGGTTCTTGGACCATCAATCGCGCATTTCAATGCGTGATGGCCCAAGAGACCAAGTTGTGCATTTTCATGTCAAATGAAATGCAAACCAAATAAGCACATAAAGGCCCAACCTCTATCACTTGACTTCAAGAGGCAAGGCATGCATGTTCAATGCGATGCAACCTAAGCATGTTAGCCAATATGCAACATGGCATAAAAGAGAGCATACAGACATGCAATGCACATTAGGTACACAAACTAAGAAACAAAGCAAACAAGCATGCCATAATTATGCAAACCACTAGAGCATGCAAGATGTAATCCAATCACCCAACATGCTAGCAACTTGACCAATGGAATGCAAGTGATTTCAAGCATGTAACATGTGCAACCAAAGCATGCAAACATGGGATGGTGTAACAACACTTGAATGACATGCAAGGGATGGACTTACACTAATTGGACAGCTCTAAGTTAGGTCCAAAACAGTTGCCAAAAGCTTAAGAAAATGGGACCAAACACACATACACACATGCACATGTTAAGGCCTAACGCTTAAGCATCAAAGGACAACTTTTAAGCACACTTAAAAGGGAAGAATCATGGACATATGGCATGCATTATAAACCTTGAAAATCATGCTACAAGAGGTGCCAAACCAACTTAAACAAGACAAAAATTAGCAAGCAAATGGTCCAAGCATTTAAAGCAAGTCAAAGGGGACTTAAACCATGGCTAAGCCAACCAAGCCTCACAAGGCCAAGAAGGCTTAAAACAGGTCCAAGGCAGACCTAGACCATGCAAAGGGACCCCCTAGATGGCATCTAAGTGGCTCAAATTCGATAGCATGCACAAAGGCCAAAACATGGAGCATGCAACATAAGCTTTCAAAGCATTAAAGAGGTGTCCAAGGCAAGCATACGAGCATATCAAAGGGACTCAAATAACATGGAAAATGATCCCAACCCACTAAATCGAAGCAAGTGATGCATGCAACACACTCATACACTTAAGGCCAACAAACCAAAAATGCAAAGGGGCTATATAATGCATGCCATGGTCGACCAAAACAACTAAGGACAGACCTTAATCATGGCAAAATAAGCATGAAAGCTTCACAAAGCCAAGCCTAAAACATGCTAGAACAACGGTTTGGCATTACAAGGCATGTATGCTAAGCAAGCATGGTGTACCAAAACCAACTAAAAACAGAGGCATATTATGACATAATAAGCACAAAAATCAGCTAAGGCATGGTCAACATAAACCTAAACATGGTGCTCCCTCAAGAGGCCAAAAATGGTCCTTTTCAAGGACAACAAGGAGAGGGGGTGGCCCTCTCCTTCTCGGGACCTCAAGGCACCATCCCCACCTCTGAAATCCCTCAAGATTTCAGTGGTGAGGAGGCCCAAACACCAAGGTCTCGGAGCTCACTCAAAATGGCACAAAATGGAGCCTTACAAGGCTTAAGAGGGGTCAAACAACCCCGAATCACAAAACACTCTAAACAAACTATTTAGAGGGCATAAAAATAGAACTTTTTTGTGTTATACACTAAACAGTTGTGAGGTAGGCAAAAATACGATGCAAGAAAGGGGTAAAAAGGAGCAAGTTTCTTACCCTTGAAGACCCTCTTCAACAATGGAGCTCCAGCAACTTTTTTAGGTTGAAACCAGCTTCAAAACCTCCAAAACAACCCTTTGGCCCTCAATAACCAAGAAAAGGTGTAGTAGTGTGTGTTTGTGTACAATACTATGAACAAACACACCTAGAACACTCAAGAAAGAGAGGTATAGAGATAGAATATATATAAATTCCTAACCCTAATATCAAAGCTCTCTAACTATGTTGTCTAACCCTAAATCCAAGAGAGGAGACTCTCTTTTATAGAACTCTCTCTTGTAAAGCTTGTCAAATAAGCTTGTCAAGAGAGAAATCCCTCCATACACGTGTATGGAGGAGAACAGAGTGGGTGCCAGCTATCACAGCTGGCACAAAATATCTACTAAAAGTAGATGAACAGTGATCGGCCATTCAAAATTGCCATTTTGGCAAAATAAATGGCTGACCGGCAACAAAGAGTGCCGACCGGCAATATACATTGCCGATGGAACAAAATCACTGGCCGGTGACCTCAAGCCATGGCCGGTGATGTGTGGGGATACCTCACAAGGCATTCCATGCCCCTCCAAGGCAAAACACAAGTGTTTGGTGCAAAACCAGACACAACACGGTCGAGTCGAGAGATCCTGAGGCAAGGCGCGCAACCGAAACCTCCGGGAACTCACGACGAACACAAACAAGGGTAATCACCTAGTGTTCCAATGGTGACGTCCAAGTCTTGAGGACGGTCAAAAATGGGGTGTCTACACTATGCTCGTGTTCGTTTTGAGTTCCCGAAAGTCTCGGCCACGCGCCTTGCCTCAAGATCTCTCAACTTGACTGTTTTGTGCTTGGTTGTGGACCAAGCACTTGTGTTTTTGCTTTTGAGGGAAGAGGGTGGCTTGTTAGCCATCCCCTCAACCCATCAACCAAGGCTTGAAGCCATCGGCCCCTTTTTCTTGCCATCGACCAAAGGTGCTGACCGATCGGCACAGGTTTTGGTCGGTCGGCCATCCTTGCTGGTCAATCGGCCATATTTTCCGGCCGATCCCTTTTCATCTGCTTTTGGCAGATACACAATTCCCCCCTCCATATGTATGGAGGGATTTGAGACTTGCTTAGCTTCTCCAAGAAGCTTTGCAAAATTGGTTTTCTATAAAAGGAGAGCCTCCTCTCCCTTTCCAGGGGTTCTAGAAATCTGATAAACAAGTTAGATATATCTCTCTCTCTATATCTCCCTCTCTCCAGATTTGTGTGTGTGTTTGAGCTCAAAAGTGTGTTTTGTTCTTACAATTGCACACAAACACCTAGCACTACACTATCCTTCGTTGCTGAGGCACTAGAAGGTTGATATTAGAGTTCTTAGGCTGTTTTTGATCCAAGAAGATTGCTGAAGTTGTGTTCTTGAAGTTGTTCTTCAAGGGTGAGTCAACTTGCTTTTGATACCCGATTTTGGCTTAAGCTTTTACACATACTTCTATATTGTTTTAAGCTTAACTCTAAACTACCAAAAGTTCTAATTTTGTATGGTTGTTATGGTTGCTTAAGGTCACTTTTTGGTTGGGGGTTGTCTATCTCCTCTTAGGCCTTGTTTGGCCTTGTTTTGTGCCTTTACTTTTGAGCTTTGGGATCATCTTATTTTGACCTTCCCACCATTGAAATCCAGAGGATTTTCAGTGGTGGAGAAGTGGTTTTGGAGTCTTGTATAGGGGGGGACACCCCCCTCTCCTTATGTCTCATATGCTTGTGTTGTTGGCTTATAAGAGTAGTATGTTTACTTAGCATGTCTTGGTTCTATTTCAGCACTTTTTAGTGGCTTTTAGGACCTGCCTTAACTCTATTCCATGTTGGTTTGATGGCATCTTGCATGCTTCACATACTTGTAGAGTAATCTTGCATGTTGCATAACATGCATCTTGTGTTTGGACCAATATTCTTGCATATTTTGGCTCAACTCCAAGGAGCTTTCCCTCATGTTTTACCATGATTAAACTCTATTTGGTGTTGTCTTGGTCATGCATGCATTGTTTTGTATAGCCTTGGTTCATTCCAGCTTGTAAGCTTTGTGCCTTGAGTTCATTAGCATATGTTACTTGAAGTATTTTCATGATTTGGCATCATGTGAGATGTAATTTCAATCCATGTTTCATGGTCACACACTTGCATTTATCACCCATTTCATGCTTTGGATAGTTTGTGTTTCATGCCTTAAGAATAGGTCATTGTGCATGCCATCATACTTAGGCCTTTGGGATGCCATCTAAGTGGGTTTTTGGGCTCATTCTAACATGCCATAACTCTGATTTTATTGGCCTAAGTTATGCCATGCTTGGTTGTAATAGGTGTAGTGCAATTGCCCCTTTTGGCCTTATATGGATCTTGTTTTGTGCTCACCTTTCTAGCATGTTTTGGCCTTATCCCATGCATGTTCTAGCCTTGTTTTGGGTCACCTTGGTCCTTTGGGGCTTGGTTGATATGGCCATGGTTCAAGTACCTTGGCTAGCTTTGAACTTGAAGTCCATTAGCATGCCTTGCTTGTGGTATGTGACCTTATGCCTTAACTCTTGGACCATTGCATGTGCATGCTCATTGTGCATTTCATTCTATCACTTCATCATTTTGGCCACTGATTTTGGCATGGCTGAGGTCTGTCCATCTTCGGTGTAAGTCCATTGGGTATGTGGTTTGCACGTTGTTGCATGATTATCGCGCTATATGTTTGCATGCTCAGATTGCATTGCATTGTGCATGTTTGGCACATTACATGATTGCATGTTTAGGTTGCATGTCTATTGCATATTAGTTGCATTGCATGACATTAATGCATACCTGTTGCATGCTTGGGTTGTTTGCATGTTTGCTTGCATGCTCATATTACATTGGGTTTGTTCGCATGCCATTAATCTTGTCGCATTGCATAATGTCCCCATGTTGCATTGTACTTGGCACACTTGCATTGCATTGTGTGTGCATGGCTTACCTCTTGATCAAACATGATAGAGGTTTAGGCATTTGTGTGTGTTCAGGCATTTCATTCACATTGAATTGTGCAACTCGGCCTCTTTGGCCATCATGCATCGGAATGCGTGATTGATGGCTCGAGAGTTGAGAATTACACTCCTTTGAGCTTCAAACATGATAAGGGGTGTAATTGCACAACATTTTCTTACAAATGTATTGCCATGCCTCTGTTTGTCCTCTGCTGCAGCAAAAGGAGCATCCTACAGGAAAAAATGGCTGATCGGCTATCTTTAGTGCCGATCAGCTAAAAATTGATGGCCGATAGCCTCATATTTGGTCGATAGACATTTTCCCTTGGCCGGTGGCCATCCTACTTGGCCGAGGGCCTCTCAGAGTATCCATGGGATGGTTCAGAAACAGTCACAGATATTTTCACAGTTCTCAAAAGGGTAGAACAGTGCAAACAAAGGCAACATGAGGCATGGCAACGGGTTTCCGAGCGAGGCGATCGAGCATGCATCATTCAATCATTTCGAGGCGAAGCTGTGATTGCCCCTTTAGTTTCATAATTAATCTATTTTGTAATTTAATTAATTTGTTTAATTAGTTAAAGTCTTGTAATAATTAATTAGCTTGTTAGTTAGTTAATTAGTTGGTTTGTATTATTTATTCGGACCCTCCGTCGAGAGGGCGAATTTTGTAATAAGTGTGCGTGAGTGTGTAAATGTCTTCTAACCCCACATCTTTCTCCATTTTACTTACCTGCTTTCAATGGTTAGTTCTAGGTCATGTTTTGATTAGCATGCTTATGATAGCATGTTTGCATTCATTCATCTGTATTGCATGCACCGGGCTCGGCTCATCATACTAACTGCATTGTATTTCAATTCCGATTTGAATACATGATTATCAAGTTGCATCCCATATGCCATCTTAGAATAGCCGAGCCTATTTCTAGTTGCATTTTGCATGTGTTGCATTAGCCATCTATAGACGTCCCCGAACGTCCCGAGAGGATGAATCCCATGCTGTTCATTTGGGGTCACTACAGTTCAGGACTCAATGTCACGGTCCTGTATCAAATCTCGCAGAGTGCAATGCAAGACTGATGAATCATCAAAGAGTCCAAATCTGGAAAATCGTTTTTGAAAACAGATTTTTTGAAAGAAGTGCCAAACATGGACTGCTTTGCCAGATACAGAGTCGCCACCTAAATATTTTATTTTGGAAAATTTAGGAAACCCTGACTCGTTGCCTAAGGCCACGTGTCCGTCATCACCAAAGTTGCCTCGGCTAGGGAACTTGGATACGATTGGGGAAGGTCACTTCGTGAGCACCCCCGCTCGCCCGATCAAAGATCGGCCTCTACTAACCATGATATCGGGTTTTGAAAACACTATGCGTTCTTATTCCGGTTATTAGCCTAGATTTACTATGTGATGCGCACAGCATACAAGTATAGACTGGGTCGCCTGAATTGGAACAAAACATCTCATGTTTGTTTTAAAAAACGGGTTGCTACTCGCAAGTAGGCTAACATGTGGATTTGCCACCCTCAGGTGGGCTTAGAAAACATGATGATTTGCCACTCTCAAGTGGGCTTAAAACTCGCAATTGACGAATTGTTCCAATTCAAATAACCCAACCTTCACCCACAGGCATTCAGGCAGTTATATCACATAAGCAATTAGCCTCATGGTAAGCATGCTATCATGGCAGTCACTCACACACATGCAAGGATGCTAAAGCATAAACACTTACCGAGTACTCCAAGCCAAAACAGAAACTAGTTAGAAATCAATGCATGATCCTAACTATACAGAAATTCCTAATGCAACACATGCAAAAATGCAACTAGGATAGGCCCGGCTATTCTAAAGATGGCATATGAAATGCTACAGCTAACACGTATTCAACTTGGAATTGAAATACAAATGTAGTTAGTATGATGCACCGAGCCCGGTGCATGCAAAATAGATGAATGAATGCAAACATGCTATCATACTGTATGCTAATTGAAACATGCCCTAATATAACCATCATAAGCTGGTAAATAAAAGGGAGAAAGACGTGGGGTTGGAAGACATACATCACACGCATGCACACTTATTACAATTATGCCCTCACTCGGAGGGTCCGAAAGAATAATACAGTCCGAATTGAATAATTAAATATTACAAAACCCTAATTAATTAACAAATTAACTAGGAAGGCAATAAACTAGCATGTAAGCCTATGGACTACCTCAGCTCTGTTTCGAATGGTGGAATGATGCATGAAAGCTTGACGCGGAAATCCATTGCGATGCCCCGATTTGCCTCTGTTTGCAATTGTTTTTGGAATATTGCACAACGCTCCGGAAGGCCGCTGATTTCTGATTTACTGCAACAGAGAGCAACAAAAGGGCATGGCAAAGTATTTCACATATGTATGCATGACTACTCTTCAAGGAGTGTAGTCCTCGATCCTCGTGCCACCAATCACGCATATCGATGCATGATGGCCGAGGAGTCGAATTGCACGACTCAATATGAAATGAATGCACATGAAAACACAACAAGACCTAAACTCTGTCATGGGTAATCCGGAGTGTCGGCGACGGGGAATTGAGACACATTCCGTCACTCGGAGTACGAAACGTCCCTCGTTTCCTGTGCTTGGGCTAACTCCTATCCCAAACACAATGCAAATGAGATGGCATACACAATGCGACTAACATACAACCTAGCATACGCAATGCTATGAGATGGCATACACAATGCTAGATGTAACATGGCATACACAATGCACTAACACGCAACCTAGCATACGCAATGCTATGAATTGAAAAGGCATACACAATGCATAATGGACTTACACAAACATGAGTGGACCTCGGCTACACTCACATCAGTGGCCATAAGATGAAAATGAGATGACCGAAATGCGTGCACACATGCACGCAAACCAAGGACCGAACCTAAGGCATAAAATAACACTCTACCAAAGCATGGCAAGGATGAAGCATGGCATTCACACATGTAATTTTCAGCACTGAAACATAATGCTAAATGGTTCCGAATCATGCAAACATGGCACCCAATGCATGAAGTAATCCCCGAAACTCAAAACTAGGCACATGTATTGACTTGTAGCCATACAAAGCATGCATTATTTGACCATGAAGCACAAATACAGAGCCAAGGCAGTCCCAAAACATGAACATTTCTAGTTCAAATCATGACCAAAAAATGCTAGCATGATGGACTAAAATAGCATGCAACTTTGACTAGCAAACATGGTTTACATGGCATGCATATGAAGCATATGAAATCTCACCAAACCAACAAAAATCAGTGAATAAAACATGCCAAAATATGTCCAAATAATCACTGAAATGCAGCCAACATGTGCAAAAATGAGGGGCTTCTTTGGAAGGGCATACAAGGGGTAATTAAGCACATGCATCAAGGACACTTAGTGTAAATCAAAGTATAAAAAATGCAGCGGATAAAATATTTAGATCATACCTTTAGATGATAGAACCTCGTGGGTAAATCACGTGCTTCCAGAATCTGATAAACCAACCCAGCAGTGAAGTGATATTACAGAATGAATATCACCCACACAAATCACAGTGCAAATGACTTTATCGTTGTTTTTTGGGAGAGTCAGTATATGGGTAAAACTCAGATCATACGTTGTTTCTCTCTTTATCACCCATAACCCATATTCCAGATATATAATATGTTACTATTATCTATCCATATCAGTTAATGGAGATAATATATGTATCCTGAGTGGTTATCCTAAATAGGTTTGAATTCAATTTCAAAACCTATTTGGATAAGATTCAAATTCAAATTCAAATGGTCATGCCACAAGGGCGCCCATTACTAACATCTCCCACTCGCACATGAGTTGGCATGACACTGCCACATCTCTATCTCAATCTCCCCAAAAATGAACAATCTCATACTAGCCAATGCACCGTGCGACCGCTGAGAACACCTGCATGTGGGAGCTCTATACTAGAAACTCAATATGAGTCAGTATAGAGACATCAACCCAAAAAGAATAGAGATTGTGTCTCATATACCCCAGACTCATCTAATTACACCGGTCCAAAAAACATCTCTAATCCCTCAAAAAGAGCATGTTTGACCCTCTCAATTCTTGCAATATATTCACACTCAATTCGCTTTTCATACAGAGCGATGTGAGTTGCCGGCAGTGAATAGACAACGGTGGTGTAATACTAGATGATCTTCCCTTTGCCCTCATGCCATTTAGTTTAGGATTGACCGCTTTCCCAGTGATGTCCCTTAAGGCCGAATCATACATGACCGCAGGCAACATACCAAAGTAGCAGAACATCAACTCCTTACCTTATGACATAGTCAAAAGTCAAAAAAGGGTACATAAATGAAAGTCATATCAATAATGACATGTAAGACTCACACAGTGAGGAAACAGGGATCCATTCTCTCACCTCATTACTCGATCACCAAGCACATGTAGCATGAATACATGTTACGGTGGAGTAACTCTTCCATAAAGAGTGACGTCATACTCGATACACCGTACAGATATTAGTCTAGTCGCTTTCTAGCGCCTAACCCGAATTCTCTATTTGCTCGCCTTTTAGGCGCCAAATGAGATCTCGCATCTGGCTAATCATAACAGGCACAACATGGAAAGTGGGTACTAACATCCATGTTTGGTCCTTAACACGACCTCATCTTGGTTGTAACCAAGGCGACATGCATAGTGGATTATTTAAGCCTCTCTTGGCTCCAAATAAAAATAAACCACTAGTCTCAACCTTGCTCGCTCCTAAGCGCCAAGGGCGATTGCTCGTGTAAGTGAGCCAATCTTGCCTGCTGACATCATCATCTGCTAATCATTATGACACAAACCATAATAGTGTCAACATCCCATCATCTCAAAATAAGTGATCGATTTAAAAAAAATTGACCACAGCTTGCGCAATTATGGATTCCAAACATAAGCCTTGTCAGCACCTCTTGCAATAAGTATATACAACGGAATCCACCATGTGCGCCTTACATAAAGTGATTTAAGATCACTACCTCTTGCGCAATAACCTCTCTAAAGATATTTTTGGTGACCAATTTGCGTTCATTCTTAATGCGCCCAACTAGCGCAGATGCGCCCAACTAGCGCATTGAATCTTACAAGGAGCAAATTAATATGCTTCTAGTAAAGCATTTTATCCACAGTCTAATGAGCAAGGTCAATGTCTAAATGACTCAGTTAACCATTTATCAAAGATAACACTTATCATGCTGAATACGCCCACATAGCATGCTTTAGGCTCCCACAACAAAGAAAAGATCAAGGAATATAGGTCATCTGTTTCTCCCAAAGACAATCCGAGGATTCACTCAATAGCTAAGGCTCTGGCTTTTACCGATAGGTAAGTCAATGGGTTTGCAATTTTGCATCTAGAATCGTTCTAGGATATTCCCTATGTAAGTCATCGAAGACAAACCGAGAATTTTCCTAAAACAATCCCTAAGGATCGTACATCCGAGCATATAAATTACATCACCCATGTCCATCATATCTAAAATAGAGGACTGCTCACCCTAGGTGGCGACAACCTTATAAATTCCTGGCTCATAATGACTAAGTAAGGAAAAAACTTCTTTTGGACCATTGATCATGCCTCAGTGGTCTTCATCGATCATCGTTGGCCTATCATGGCTTGACGAAATCTAAGAACCACTGTTTGGATAACTGCTTTAGGCTGTAAAAGATTTATTGGAACTAGCAACCTTTTTGCGCTCCTAACTTTTCACCATAAAAGCAGAAGGTAAATCCCTACGGATATACTTATCCAATTCTCTAACGAGAAATTGGGTCACAATGTCCACAAATCAATGTTCCAAACTTATGTCAATCATAGCCTAAGTCAAAATAACCTCACTCCCCAGGAGGAAGTCTTCTCATGGTCTACACTTTCCTCAATGGTGCGACTTTTCGGTATCTAGCGAGCCTTATGCCTCAACAATGACTATCCAAATTACGCATAAATTTAGAACAGTTTTCCGTCATAATGGAAAGTCAACCAAATTATAGAAATGGTTAATCCTCAAAGACTTTGTCTTAAACTACGCAACATTGATCCACTTTTTTTAAAAACAGGGGACTAGAGCCTTTGGCATTATCCTAGGCTCTTTATCATCTTGCGGAGCAATCATGAATGTTTCCCTCTCAATCACCCAGTGATGACGTGGAAAATTTTCACATTTGCTACCATGCAACTAAGAATGTAGAGTATTCTTCTCTAATGAAGTAATCCACTAGTAGGCACATCGCTCCCACTGTCCCTAGGATATTGGAAATTTCTTTCCATTCTCAACTAGGCTACATAGAGCGCTATGCTTAGAATTCTCTATCTTATAGAGTTCCAAAAACTCTATTCACGTCACCTTTACTAATAAAACTTTATGTGACTTAGTTACACTACCACAAAGCTGGTTACCTATATGCACATGACCTGGAGGGTTTGCATGACCGCACACAATAATGCGCCACACAACCCTTTGTGTTTACAAGACATCATACAATAATGCGCTATAGAACCCTAGGTCTTAACTTCGCAATCTTATGAGAAGTAAAATAAAGATAAGCTGCTTAACGGTTATAGATCGCCCATAGATGGCTCTCTGCTAACCTATTACTCAAAATGGAGTGTAAAATCTGATATGGAGGGCACTTAGTTAGGGATATAGGCAACAAACTAGTGCAATTTCCAATTGGGAAACATTTTGCGCCATTATCCACCTAACATTAACAATATTTAATTCCTTATCTCTACTACACCATTGTGTTGTTGAGTACTAGGAATAATCAATTTTCTAAGCATCCATCTCTCTTCACAGAGTTTTCTAAAAATAACTCAAATAGATATTTGCCACCTTGGTCAAAACTAAAAGCACGAAAGCTGTTATCTAATTGATCTCAACCTCATATGTGCAATGTCAAAAATAATCTCAAAACTTTTGACTTATGGGAGATCAAATAGTCTTCACTCAGATGTATATCGTAATCTATAAATGTATCGAGATTGAGGCTTAGCTATCATACCCTTACACATATCTAGTCACAAATATCATAGTGGACTAAATGCGCCAAAACAAATGACCTTCTACGGCTTTCCTACTTACTTGTGCGCACCCATTGCGAACAAAGTTACACATTCACATGAGAGCAGGATGTCATAAGCGAGTGGGCCCGAGAAGGCCTACTCGAACCATCGTGTCATTATCTCATTAATGTGATTAAGTATAATAAACCACTGGTTCATGACCAATGTCATAAACTAATTCCAATCATCTTAATGTGTGAGTTCTCGAAGACAAGTTTTAAAAGGTTTAGGCCCAACTAGGTAATGACTCACGACTAAGTCATATTCACTAGATCATAAAAGGGATGTCATGGAGATATCAAGTGCGCCTAAGTCGCAAATTTAACTAGTAAGTGCTAATCCCCTGCACCTTCAAGTCAATTTTATTCTCCATACACTTTACTGCATCTAGTTGAAAGATAACGATACTCTTCTTGCCATCTCTATTTCTCGCTTCATAGTTACTTACAATTAATTCTACTATCCACTAGAAGGAGAGAATAAGTTATCAATCTATGACAGCTCCTGAAGTAACTTAAACGCGAATTAGGCTGAAGAGTCTAATTCAACACAATGCTCTCACAAGTGATGCGTCAAATTTTTAGAGTCATAACAACCTTGTCAGCCTTGACCTTTTCATTACTATGCTGCAACGTTTGCGCTTAGTGGTAAACGTTATTCAAGACGTTAGCCTAGCTAAGGAATCATACAAAGAAGCCCCTCCTCATGTCTCACACTCAAGTGTGGAAACAGTAAGTGTCCAGACTAGGACAAGTCGGCAATGCTAATAGATTTTGCAGCCACTAAGCGCTAATCTTTTCACTTAGTGTTAATAGATTTTGCAACTTCTAAGCGCTAATCTTTTAACTTCACGTGATATTTCAACGCACACTATTATAGTGCATGAAATTTTGCTCCATCCACTCCCAATAATTGGGTAAAGAGCAAAACACTGCTTAAACTGGCTACTCGTCTTACACTTAATGACTAATTTATTTAAGCTCGCATTTCTTGGATGACGTGACTCATGAATGTTACTTCATCCAATGATGTAACATTATTTACAAGTCAAATTACAAAGTCAATCCACGCAGCTCAATAGTCAAGATCATATACAGATCTATTGAGGGCTTACTAATTTCATAACTCCAAAACTCGCCAACCAAAACTACGTAGCGTACCGCTAACCACAGTACACACATTAGTTTTTATTATGCCAAACAAGGCAACAAAAACCACGGCAACTTTGAGTCATGTTTCCTTACTTTGGCTCAATTAAGACTTGACCTAAAGTCTTCAAGACTTTTGCTCATCTAAAGAACGGGATTAGATTGTTCACATTTGAACATCTTTACTAAGTCTAGGTCAACCAATTGACTTCCATAAGCTAAGTCAATTTAGAGAAAAATTCGCATTGGGATTAATTTGATTAGCATAATATAATTTGTCCTTGTAGCATTGCATTGTGCATGCACGCATTAGCATTGTTCGCATGCCATTAGCTTTGTTAAGTTAATCATGTCACATTGCATTGAGTATGCCATGTAGTTTATTCGCATTGTGTATGTCATGCTTGCTTGCATTGTGTTTGGAATAGGTGTTAGTCCAAGCACCGGAAACGACGGACGTTTCATACTTAAATTGATGAAACGTGCCTTAATTCCCGGTCACCGACGCTCTTGATCATGCATGATAGAGTTTTAGGCTTTATGTGTTTACTTGTGCATTCATTTTCATATTGAATTGTGCAACTTCACCTCTCGGCCATCATGCATTGAAATGCATGATTGGCGGCCCGAGGGTCGAGAACCTACACTCTCTTGAGTTCATGACATGATAGGGAGGGTGGTTGTGCATACATATCTTGCAAATACATTGCCATGCCCTTTCTCGCTCTCTGTTGCAAAAAACTGGAGTCTGGCAGCAACAACTGGTCGGCCAGCCAGAAAAAGTAGCTGGCCGACCACTTTTCTTGGTTTTCAACAACAAAAGTGGTCGGCAAGGGTCTGGAGAGACCAAAAGTGGTTGGCCACTGGAGACACCCCATTTTTGACCGTCCTCAAGACTTGGACGTCACTGTTTGAACACTCGGTGATCATCCATGTTCGTGTTCGTCTTGAGTTCTCGGAGGTTCCGGTCGCACGCCTTGCCTCAAGACCTCTCGACTTGTTTGTTTTGTGCTTGGTTGTACACCAAATACTTGTGTTTTGCTTTTGAGGGCAGGGAATGGCTTGTTGGCCATCCCCACACCTCACCGGCCTTGGCTTGAGGCCACCGGCTCTGTTTTCTTTCTACTGGCCAAATATTTTGGTCAGTCGGCAGTGTTTTTGGTCGGCTGGCCATTTTTGTTGGTCAATCGGCCATATTTTCCAACCGATCCCTTTCCATCTGCTTGTGGCAGATATTTTGTGCCAGCTGTCACAGCTGGCATCCACTTTACACCCCCTCCATACACGTGTATGGAAGGATTTGCCTCTTGTTTAGCTTCTCTTGGAAGCTTTAAGATTTGAACCTCTATAAAGAGGGAACCCCTCCTCCCTCCTCCAGGTTCAGAGAATTAGGGTTAGAGAGTGAGATACAACTTTGTATCTATATTCCCTTATTTGATCTCATTTTGTGCCTCAAAAGTGAGTTTGTGTCTTACTTTTGCACTTGAACACCAAGCATTACAACACCCTTGGGTTGCTGAGGCATTAGAGGGTTGTTGTTAGGGTTCTCGGATTGGTTTTGATCCAAGGAAGGTGCTGGAGTGGTGTTCTTGAAGAGGTTCTTCAAAGGTGAGAAACTACCCTCTTTATTCCTCATTTTTGCACAAGCTTTTAGTCTATCTTGCTTCTGTTTTTAAGCTTCGACTATAACTGATAAAAGTTCTGATTTTGTGTTCTTTAGAGTTTTGTTTAAGGTCACTTTGAGGTTTGGGGTTGTTTCCCCCCTCCAAGGCCTTGTTAGGCCTTGTTTTAGGCCATCCATTTTGGCCATTGTTTTGGTCTTTGTATGACCTCTCTACCACTAACGTGGAGATGTGGTTTTGAGGTCCCAAATGGGAGAGGGTCATCCCCTCTCCATGTTGTCTTTGATGCTTGCATAAATGGCTTGTGTTGTAGCATGTTTGCCTAGCTTGTTTTAGCTCCATTTCAGTATGTATTAGGTGTTATTTTGCCATGATATAACACTGTTTTAAGTTGGTTTAGACATGCCATGTATGCTCCATACACTTGTCTTGTAATCCCATATTTTGGCCTAACATGCATCATGTTGTAACATGTCTTTCTAGCATGATTTTGGCTTAGCTTCAAGAAGTTTTTATCCATATTTTGGTATGCTTGAGGTCTGATTTTGGTTGTTTTGGTCATCCATGACTTGCTTTGTGTAGCTACCATGCAATCTAGCTTGTAGGCTTTGAGTTTTGAATTTGAACCCCCTAGCATGCATTACTTGGCTCATTTCAATGGTTTGGAGTCACTCACCATGTCATTTCGGTCCATATGGCATGCTCGCTCACTTACATTTGATGCTCCTTTGATGCCTTAAAGAGTTGCTATTTTATGCTCCATATTTAGACCATCGTGTATGCCATCATGTGTAGGCCATTTAGATGCCATCTAAGTGGGTTTTGGGGCTTATTTTGGCATGATATGATTCTATTTTGCATTGAATAATCCATGCCATGTTTGGTTGTGATAGGTATAGAGCAATGCTTCCTTTTGTAGCTTTGAATACCGTGTTTTGGGCCCGTTTCTTAGTATGTTTTGGCCTTGTTCCATGCATGCTCTAACCTTGTTTTGGTCCGCCTTGGGACTGTTTTAAGTCCTCTTGGCCCTTTGGAGCTTGGTTGATATGGTCATGGCTTGAACCCCTCGGCGAGCCTCATGTTTTAGGACTCCCTTGCATGCTTTACTTGGGTAGTTTGATTGGTTTGGCACCACTCTTAATATGATTTCAGAGCTTAGCATGCTTGTCAGTTGTCCATATTAGTCTCTTTTAAATGTGTTTAAGAGTTGCCTCTTTTATGCCTTAGATGATAGGCCTTTGTGCATGCATGTTTGCATATCTATTTCATGCTTTTGTTGTATCATATTGGCCACTAATTTTGGCATGCTTGAGAGCTACCCATGTTAGTGTAAGTCCATCTCACCATGTTGTTGCATGCTTGTTTCATTTTGCATGTTGTTGCATGCTATACATGTCCACATGTTTAGGTTGTATGCCCATTGCATATTGCATGTTAACATGCTCATGTTGCATTAGATTTGTTGCGCACTTGAGTTATTTGCCTGATTGCTTGCTTCCCTAGGTTGCATTGCATTGTGTGTGCATCCCTTGCCTCTTGATCAATCATGATAGAGGTTGGGGCCCTTTATGTGTTTTGTGCATTTCATTTGATATTGAGTTGCACACTTGGCACCTTGGGCCATCATGCATTGAAATGCGTGATTGGTGGCCCGAGGGTCGAGGACCATACTCCTTTGATTCTCAAACATGATGAGGAGGGTGGTGTTGCAAACATTGCTTTGAAATGCATTGCCATGTCTTGTCTATCCTCTGTTGCAACAAACTAGTATTCTGCAGGAAGAAATGGCCGGTCGGCAACTTTAAGTGCCGGCCGACTATCAATACCCAGCCGGTGATATAATTTTTGGTCGATGACCATAATTCCATGGCTAGTGGTGCTCCTTCTTGGTCGGTGGGCTCCCACAACTCTCAGGGAGTATTTTAGAATCAATTTGAAAACTTGTGCAGTCTTCAGAAGAGGAAAACAGTGCAAACAGAGGCAGCATGAGCATGGCGATGCATTTCCAAGCGGAACCGAGCATGCGTGCATTTATCCCTCTTCCCGAGGCTACTTTACCGCTTTATTAGCTTAGTTAATTTGCTTAACTAGTTAAGTGGTCTATAATAATTAATTAGCTAGAGTAGTTAATTATTTATTTGGTTTGTACTATTCTTTCGGTCCCTCGAGAGGGCGCAATTGTGTAATAAGCGTGCGTATGTGTGATGCATGTCTTCCAACCTCCACTTCTTTCTCCCTTTCACTTAACCGCTTACGATGGTTAGTTCTAGGGCACGTTTCAATTAGCATCCTTATGCTATGCATGTTTGCATCATTCATCTGTATTGCATGCACCGGGCTCGGCGCATCATACTAACTACATTGCATTTAAATTCCAACTTGAATACATGTATCGAATTGTCGCATCTCATGTGCCACTTTAGATTAGCCAAGCCTATTCTTGTTGCATTTTGCCTGCGATGCATTAGCCATTTTTAACATGGACTTGGATCACACATTTGATTACTAACATGTTCATTGTTTTGGCTCGGAGTACACTGTGAGTATTTGTGCTTTAGCATCTTGCATGTATGTGAGTGTTAACACGACAGCATACTTACTATGAGGCTATTTGCTTATGTGATATAACTGCCTGAATGCCTATGGGTGAAGGTTGGGTTGCTTGAATTGGAATAATTCGTTGAAACCCGTGTTTTAGCCTACTTGCGTGTAGCAAATTTCAAACCATTTTCCAAAACAAGACGGATATGCGATGCTTTGTTCCAAATTAGGCGATCTAGTCTATACTTGTTTGTTGTGCGCATCACATAGTAAATTCTAGCTAATTAACCGGAATAAGAACACATATGTTTTCAAAACAAAATATCATGCTTAGTACAGGCTGATCTTCGAATCGGGCGAGCGGGAGTGCTCATAGCTGACCTTCCCCAATCGTATCCAAGTTCCCGAGCCGAGGCAACTTTGGTGATGGCAGACACGTGGCCTTAGGCAACGAGTCAGGGTTTCCTAAATTCCCCCAAAATAAAATATTTAGGTGGCGACTCTGTATCTGACAAAGTAGTCCATGTTTGGCACTTCTTTCTTAAAAATCTGTTTTCCAAAACGATTTGTCGGATTTGGACTCTTTGGTGATTTATCAATCTCACATCGCACATTGTGAGATTAGATTCAGAACCGTGACATATTGAGTCCGAACTGTGGAAAAGCATTAAGCCCTCGAGGGCACGTCCACAGTTTCTGGCGACTCTACTGGGGATTTAGAGAACTTGACTCCAACTCATGATATCTTGTTTTTACTACACTTATGTGTTTCTTTGCATTGCATGTGCATTGGTGCGCTTAGGACACCATGTTTGCCATCTGCTATTCCTGAACGGTTTGCCGGAGGCTTGCTTTGTTAAGCGTGCCATAAGGCTGACCAGTTACGGGCTCTGCCACGATGGGAACACAAACCCCGATTTTTACCAGGGCACCCCTTTTGACCATTCGACCTAGTGCATATTCGGAATCCATAGTGACCATTCCAAACTAGGACAGGTTGCTTACCCGATTATAGGTTGTTTGGAACCGTTGTATGCGTAGTGAAAACCCTAGCTCCTGACAATAGGACAGGGAAACCCTACCCCAATATAGGGGTGTTTTGGCTCTCACTTGCTTGTTATGTGCCTTTTGAGTTGACCTCTACAGGGAATGCACATATCAGTTTGCAAGTCTGGATATCAAGCCTGTGGGCATCAGTGTTTTGAGAATCAGTTATATCTGCGGGTATCAGATTCAGATTTGGGGCAGTAATTTTGGGGAACAGTGATCAGTGGTCGAATACAGTGATTCAGCTATACTTATGTCTATTCTAGTAAAATTGGGCTGAGATGTTGCCTACTTTCTATTTCAGTTCAGAGATTCAGTTTGGAGCAGCCAAGTGTTCTCCTTTGTTGAGGCAAGACCAGTCAAGGCTTACCGGTTCACCTGCTTCGTCAATCACCGTTTACATCGTCTCCGTTCAGTTCATCAGACTTATGATGACACAAAATTCAGAGGAAATTGTGATTATCACAGCCGCATTGGACCAAGGAATCATCTTGCAGGATGAGACCAATGTTGAAATACCCCATCCGCCTAGGTCGCCTGTCGCGCACCCGATCTGGATGCCCTAGTTGTTTCAAACTCGTGAGCCCACCATGTTTGAGTTAATGAGAATGATTGGCGACCTCCAAAGGTCTGTGGCTGACCTCGCCTATGGAATGTCGGCTTCGCCACCAACCACATCGTATGCCGGGAACTTCATGACGCAGGAGCCCCCGCTACTAGGGTGAATTGTAATTGAGCTCAGCCAACCTGAAGCTGTCTCAAACTCCGGCAATGACGTATTAACGACAACGGGGCTTCGCACTGAAGCAACAACCCAAACCTCCCACCAAGATGAGGCTAGTGGAAAGAACAAGATGAAGGCAGATGCAAATCCCTATGCACAACTCCAGCAAGCTGTTGAGGCTCTGAAAGCCGGGGGGTTGAATAAGCAACAAGTACTCGCGGTTTTGGCTAAGACTGTGGATGACATCTTCCCTACTCAGACCGAGAGCAGTTCAAGCCAAAGGGAAAATCGAGATAGGGACCGTCGTACCAGAACCATTCCTCTCAACCCTAATCCTGTACCTGGAAAAGATCAGAGAGCCAAGGCAGCACCTGCCGATCCTTTTGCTAGCACGTCCAGCAAAGGTCCACAGACTTCGAAGTACCTGCCCCGAGGGCGCAAGGTTTTCAAGTCCTTTACATGCCTTTGTCCAAGGCTCTACGAATCCTCACAGAAAAAGGTCATCTCAAACCTCTTGAGCGTTGGCCTCTCCCGAGTAACCTCCCTCTCTCACATGATGCCACCCAGTACTGTGCGTACCATCAACAGGCTGGTCACACCACCGACAATTGCTTTCGTCTTCGCCACGAAGTGCAGGACTTGATCGATGATGAGGTCATCCTCCCACCTAGCTCAACAAAGTCCGTCACTACTGACTTTGTGGACTTCGAAGATAATACAAGTATGTGATCAGGGGTTGGCCCACCTGCGGGTGGTGCTCGGTTTACTTCAGATGTGGCGTGTGGCACGCACTGTTTTGAGCATCTGCGAATGCTAGCTTTTGTAGTTTCTGACTCGGGTGTTGAGTTAGTTCTGTGGTTTTGTTTTGAGTCTGTCTCTTTGTTCTGAGTCAGTCTTTTCGATTAAGGGTCGGTCTTGTTGTATCGAGTCAGTCCTGTTGTATAGAAGTTGGGTGATTCCGGGGTTGTTGCTTCGGATATCACCATTTTGTTTTGTGTTCGTCTTTTCTCTTTCTTTTGAGTCTGTTTCTATCTTGAAGCCAGTTACATCAGAAGATCTAAATGAAACAGCAGTAATTTTCACACTCTCGTGTTTGCTTCTACCTTGCGCCAGTTGTGCCAGAATCTTGAATGAAATGGCAGTGCATTTCACCTGCTCTTCTGTGCCTTCAAATCATTGCATTGACCTAAGTTTTTCAAAACTTTTTGAACATTGTGATAAAAACGAAGAGGAAGGAATTCCTCGGGTTTTGTAAAATCTGATCAAATTAAGAGAAAGAGAGGCATGCTAAGCCCTTAATGAATGGAATCATGCTTGTTGGTATGAATACTGAGAAGGACCCTGACTTGATCCAAATTGGTTCTACACTGTCTTCAGCGCGAGTGATTAGTCGCTTTCTTAAAAATTTTCAAAAAATGTTTTGCGCGGTCTTGCGAAGACCTGTATGGAATCGCTCTTGAGACCGTACAGCTTAGGATCGCTCTCAGCCTCGAGACTTGACCCCCTTTTGCTTTCAAACAGTTGAACCTGCATCCAGAATGTTCAACGGTCAATCACAATGTGAGACTTGTATGGCCAGATCAGAAGCACCTCTCGAACAAGGGGCTAAAGACGTCAGATAATGCACTCGAAGAGTCCAAGACGAAGATCGGCAAGAATGCAAAATCCCAGAAGGGAGGAAAGAAGGAAGTACTACCGGAGAATAACTGAGTTCTTATCCACAACACTAGGGGCAAATTCAGCCCCCATTGAATGGACTCCGACATCATCAGCAAATAACAGCCACTCTCCTGGATTCAGATGGCTTCGAGATCTCAAAACCATTTGACATGGACAAAGCTATACTTTTACCCTTGAGAGGCTCGTTGGGCCGAAAACTCCGAAGGGCGACCCAGGCAAAAGTTAGAGCAAGCAAAAAAGAGAAAAAAGGCAAAAAAAAAAAAAGAACAAAAAAAAATACAAAGAATGAAAAAAAGAAAAAAAAGAAGATGAAAAGAAATGAAAAGAAAAGAAGAACAAAGCTCGCAAGGTTGAAAACCCAGAAGGGCAGCCTTGGCAAAAGTTAGAGCGTAAAAGGAGAGGTTAATACCTGAGTGTCCCTTACCTGGAACTACGTAAGGCTTGATTCCCATGTTTGGGATACGTAGGCAACTTCATCCTCAAGTCCAACCACAAACACTCCCAAATGGATTGTGTCCATGTAATGGTCTTGCTCATCTTTGTTTTCTCTGTATCTGAGAGTTTGGTTGTGATCGTCACTCTGAAGGCTGATTACAATGCGCAGTGGTGCTATCCAAACAAGGGGCAACTTTCCGTTGCCATACAATGCGCCGCAACACCATTCAAACAAGGGGCAACTTTCCGTTGCCATTTGTAGACGTCCACGAACGCCCCAGGAGGATGAGTCCCATTCTATTCGTTTTGGGCTCACTACAATTCAGGACTCTCAAGTTGTCACGGTTCTTAATCTGAACCAAAGAGACCAAATCCGGCAAATCATTTTGAAAAACAGATTTTTGTAAAGAAGTGCCAAACATGGACTGCTTTGCCAGATACAGAGTCGCCACCTAAATATTTTATTTTGGGAGAATTTAGGAAACCCTGACTTGTTTGCCTAAGGCCACGTGTCCGTCATCACCAGAGATGCCTCGGCTCGGGAACTTGGGTACGATTGGGGAAGGTCAGCTATGAGCACCCCCTCTCACCCGATCCGAAGATCGGCCTCTACTAACCATGATATCTTGTTTTGAAAACATTATGTGTTCTTATTCCGGTTATTAGCCTAGATTTACTATGTGATGCGCACAGCATACAAGTATAGACTGAATCGCCTGAGTTAGAACAAAACATTTCATGTTTGTTTTTTAAAGCAGTTTGCTACTCGTAAGTAAGCTAAAATGCAGGTTTTGCCACCCTCGAGTGGGCTTTAGAAAAGATGGTTTTTGCCACTATCAAGTGGGCTTAAAACTCACGATTTTAATGCATTATTCCAATTCAGGTAATTCAACCTCCATCCACAGGCATTCAAGCAATTATATCACATAAGCAAATAGCCTCATGGTAATCACGTTGTCATGGCAACACTCACACGCATGCAAGGATGCTAAAGCGTAAAAGCTTACCGAGTACTCCAAGCCAAAACAAAAGCTATGTTAGAAATCCATGCATGATCCTAACTATACAGAAATGCCTAATGCAACACATGCAGGAATGCGAATACAATAGGCTCGGCTATTCTAAAATGACATGCGAAATGCTACAACTAACACGTATTCAATTTGGAATTGAAACACAAATGCAGTTAGTATGATGCGCCGAGCCCGATACATGCAAGACAAATGTATGAATGCACGCATGCATAACATAAGGTATGCTAATTTAAATATGTCCTAGTACTAACCATCGAAAGCTAGTAAATAAAAGGGAAGAAAGAAGTAGGGTTGGAAGACATACACATACTCACACACACTTATTACACAATTGCCCTCGCTCGGAGGGTCCAAAAGAATAATACAGTCCGAATAATGAATCAACTATCCTAGCTAATTAATTATTACAGACCCTCTTAATTAATTAACAAATTAATCACAAAAATAATTTAAATGTGAAGCTAAAGAGACTGCCGCAGCTCTGCCTCGGAATGCGCAAATGATGCATGCTTGACTCGTCTCGCCCGAAAACCCGTACCATGCCACTGTTGCCTCTGTTTACACTGCCATGCTCCTCTGAAAATTTGCACAAGTCCCAACGATACTTCTCTGAACACTGGGGAGCGTCACCGACCAAGTGGGAACACCACCAGCCGAAGGGAATGGTCATCAACCATTGGTTGAGCCACCGGCTAATTGTATTTGGTCGGTCGGCACTCCAAGTAGTCGGCCGGCTATTTCTTCCTGCAGAATCCTACAGTTGACAGCAGCAGAGGGCAAATAGTGCATGGCATGGAATTTTCAAGCAAATGTGAGCATGGCTACACTCCCCATCATGCAATGGACTCAAGGGGAGCATGACCCTCAGCTCTCGGGCCATCAATTATGCATTTTGATGCATGATGGCCTAAGAGGCCAAGTTTGCCATTCAATGTAAAATGCATGCAACAAAAGAGATGAATGCCAACACCCTATCATATTGAGATCAAGGGCGTCGGCGACCAAGGATTAAGACATGTTACGTCACTTGGAGTACGAACACTCTCAATCCTCATGCTTGGTTTGACACTCCAAACCAAGCAATGCAATGCATGTATACAAACATGGCTCAAGAACGCAACATGAGGCTAAGATGCAAAACATGCCAAATGCAATGCAATCTATTATGCAAGCATGCAATGTGCTAATCATGCAAGAGGCAATACAATGCAATTTAACATGTGATGCAAACATGGTACAATGCAAGCGTGCAACGAGAGGCAACAAGTCAAACATACAACTATGTACAAGAATGGACTTAGACTGAAATGGGAGGCCTCAGCCACACCCTAAAACAATGGCCAAAAGGGTCAAAAATGGCACAACTTATGCATGCAAGCATGCACACACCAAAGCCTATCATCTAAGCATGAAAAGAGACAACTCTAAGCATACTTAAAGGCAATATGCTTGGACATTAAACACTCGTGTTAAACTCTGAAAAGCATGCAAAAGATGACACCAAGACATGCTAGGGAATGGACGCAAAATAGAAGGTATTCAAGGCCCACAAAAGAGAGCATTGCTCAACACCTACCCCAAGCAAACATGGCATGAACTAAGCAACCCAAAACAGAGTTTTTATGCATCAAAATATGCCCCAAAACCCACTGATATGGCAGCCCCAAAAACTTAAATACATAAGCATGCACAATGCTCATTTCAAGGCACAAAAGGACACCTCTTCAAGGCATGAAAAGGGTAATGGACACAAGCATAGGAACATGGATTAGGGACTAAAATGGCATGTGAAATGACTCCAAATTATTGAAACAACCCAACTAAAACATGCTCATGACTCACACCCTCAAGGCTCACAAGACAAAATACAAAGGGGCTATACCAAACATGGTAAATATGATCAACTAAGCTCCCAATAGACCTTAAGTATGGTAAGACATGGCTAAGAACTTCACAAAGTTAGGCCAAAATATGAGAGCATAGTAGGTTAAATGCATGATGCACTTCTAGGCATAACGGGGGAATACAAAGCAAGTATATTATGCATGCAAAAGACCTTTAATCCGACCAAAAACGGAGGCATAATATGACCCAATAACACCCAAAAATCTCTGGAATGAAGCCAAGAACAACTAATCATACATGCTACCCTTATGGGCCAAAAATGTAAACAAAAGAGAGACCAAGGGAGAGGGGTGTCCCTCCCCTATGCAATACTTAAAAACCCCTTTTTCACCACTAAAAATCCATAGGATTTCAGTGGTGAGAAGGCCAATACACAAAAGTCCCCGAAGCTTATCAAAGAGAGCACAAAAAGGGCCAAACAAGGCCTAAGAGGGAGAGATCGACCCCAAACAACAAAATGACCTTAATGAAGTATCTTAAGCATGAAAATATGAGACTTTTTTCAGTTATACACGAAGCTCAAATCAGTATGAAAAGCAGGTCAAAAGCTAGTGCAAGATTGGGGAATCTAAAGCAAAAGTGTTACCCTTGAAGAACACCTCAAGAACAGCAAGTCCAGCCACCTTCTTCTAATCAAAACCAGCTCAAAACCTCAAGAATAAACCCTCAACACCTCCCAAAGTCGAAGTATGGTGTAATGGTGTGTGTTTTAGTGCAGAAGTAAGAACAAATCACCCTTTGAGGCCCTCAAACACACACAAATGAAGAGAGAGAGGGAGATATAGAGAGAGAAGATGTATATCAGATATATATATGTATTTTGCTCTGGTTTTTCTCAACCTCCACAAAGGAGGAGGATGGGGCTCTTATGTAGACCAACAAAAGTGTTAAGCTTCCAAGAGAAGCTAACAAAAGGGACCAAGGCTTCTTAAAGAAGCCAAGGCAAAGGGGCCAAGGCTTCCTGAGGAAGCTGGGACAGGGTTCAAGCTTCTTGAGAAAGCTAAGACAAAGGTCCAAGCTTCCTCAAGAAGCTAGACCAGAAAGGTGCAAAAGGCGCAAAACAGCCACACTCGTGCATGGGGAGGAGGGTCCGTGCATTCCAGCTGGCACAGCTGGCATGCATTATGCCTGTAAAAGGCAAAAAGGTGGTACCGGCCAGCAAAAGAGGCCATCGGTCAAACAAATGGTCGGCCGACCACACCAAGTGCCGACTGGCCAACAGTATATTTCACCAATGGCCGGTAGCAAGAATACACGGCCGGTGGGCGTCAGAAGTAGCTAACAGGCTACTCTCTACCCTCAGGTACAAAAACACACAAGTCTTTGGTGCAAAACCAAGCACAGAACAAGCAAGTCAAGAGATCTCGAGGCAAGGCATGTAGCCGAGACCTCCGGGAACTCAAAATAAACACGAACAGGGATGATCACCGAGCGTTCAAACGGTGACTTCCAAGTCTTGAGGACGGTCAAAAATGGGGTGTCTACACCATTCAGTCTGCTGCGATGCTGTTCAGACAAGGGGCAATTTTCCATTCTTTTGGATCTGCGGTTGTACATCTGAAGAGTAGGTTCCGTGCTCGTAGAGCAGTGGCCGTTTGCAAAAATAACTTTTGAGAATTTTTACTGAGGTTGACTAATTTTCTCAAAAATTATTCCATTTTTCCAAAACCGGACCATTTTCTTGAAACTAAAAAAGAAAATTTTCAGTGCTCACAATCTAACTTGCATGATTTTAAGTCAGAAAGTTAAGCGAGCATGTTAATCAAACTTTTATATTGATCAAAATTGTTTTAGTAGAAAGCAAAAACAAAAAATGGTCAAAATGATGAACTAGGGGCACAGTTAAGTCAGGCTTCCTGTCTTTTCCCAGTTATCCATGCGTTTGCCAGAAAGGGCACTCTACCTGCCAGAAAAGCGCACAGCTGAAGCTAACAGCAAAGGGCCGAAAGCTCTCAACATCCTCCGAGCAACGAGGCATCAAGCCAAGTGCGAAGCACGAACTCGAGTTGATCAAGTTACTCAATTCCCTCATCTGGGGTCTTGACTAAATGACACCGGAGGAGATAGTCGCGAGCTAATAGTGTTGGGCATGAACCCACAACCTTTTGTTTATCCATCAAACCACCTAGGGGAGGGATAAAAAATGAGAGATGGAAGAATAAAGAGATGTGCGTTGAGAGGAAAAGTGAGGAAAGGGCTTTTTCAGAAAAAACAGAGATTGAGTGCCACAGTGATGTGAGAATCACAAATGAGAAAGGATGGGAAACAATACCCGGAGAAACTGGCCCCTCGCTAATTGAGAGGCCTCTCGTTTTTGTAACACATCCGAGTGTCATGTCTTTTGTTTTGTTTGTCTCGATTCTTGTCTTGAGTCATTTTAAGTGTCTGTGTTTGTCTTTAGGTTGTACACCTTTGGTTGAGTCTTTTTTTGCGCTTTGTTCAGTCGTAGGCTCAATACCCGATTAAGAACTCATTTCTCGATTTTCAAAATGAATCGTTTTGTGCTCAGAGTGCTGTGCCATTCTCCACTTTTGTTCTTCCATATTTGGAGCATCTGAGCATGTTTCAACTTCTGCAAATCCCATCTTTGCATCCCGTCTGTTCGGATCGAACTATTTGTTCAGAATTAGCTGTATGCCGAATAAACCGAATGCTGTGTTATGGGCTGTGAGTTTAGAATGAGCAATGTTCAGAATGGGCTGTGTATTCAGAATCAGCAGTGTCCTACATGAGCCGTATGACCAAAATGAACAGAGTACTGTGTTACGAGTGGTGTGTTCAAAATGAACACTCTATATGTTGAACATATTGAGAACTTGTGATTAGTTCCATTTCCAGTGCCTTCCGGTGTTGATTTTGCAAAGTCGCACCTGTATTACTTCAATTTGCTGATCGAGTTATTGCTCATTTGCTTATCGAGTTGTCACTCATTTGCTTATCGAGTTGTCGCTCATTTGCTTATCAATTTGTTACTCATTTGCTTATTGAGTTGTTACTCATTTGATTACCAAGTTGTAGCAATTTTTCTTATTGAGTTGTTGCTCTCTGCTTATCGAGTTATAAACTTGTTAAGGTCTCGTTTTTGCTTATTGAGTTAGTTTGTTTTATTTGTTACATTGGTCTACCTGACCTGGTTGTACACGCATGTTCAATTTCCATCCGATTACATTGTTATGTGATATGGTATGATACGATGTGATGCGATGCGATGCGATGTACAAATGCAACACTTTTTCAGCACAAAGCTTGTTTCATTCCATCATCCTTTCAAATACATAGTTTTGAGGAAAGTAAACCTACCTCAGGCAGTACAAAGTGCTCAAACTTCTAGCTAAAAGGAAAATAAAGCAAAAAGAAAGAAAAGCAGCAAAAGTCTAGATCAATGTCAACTGGTCTCAGGCATGAGAGTCTGTCCTCGTCCTCTTCCTGGACGAAGGTCCAGGAGCATCGTCGCCGTCCCCACCATCTGAGCCCAAGCCCGAGTCATCTCCAGTCTCATCCTCAGACGACTCTGCTTCCGCCCCTGTCTTGGACTCATCATCATCTGGAATTGGTGCCCGCGAGCTGCTCCCAACATGAGTGTGCCCCGCTTTGGTGCGAGGGGTACAGTGGTCCCTCGTCCTGCTCTCCCTCCTCCTCGGGCAGACGCGGATGGTCCTACTGGAGCACCCCCTGCAGCCGGTATCTAGAATGGGGGCTGAAAAGGATAAATAGTAGATACATCAGTTATGCTATGAGCAGTATATCACTGTAGAATACCGTGTATGAATGCTATGAGCAGTGTGTCAGTACAGAGTACAGTGACTGAGTGTAGTGTATGAATACTGTGAGCAAGGCTATGAAAAAAATATGTGGGTTACAGTGTATCAAAGCCGTGAGGGCCGCATATTAAGTGCCATGTTGACAGTGCGATGCATCAGATTATGTGTGAAACAGATTATGCATAGTTTGAGATTGTGGTTGAAGGAGCTTACCGGGATACTGTAAATAGCCAGCAGGTCGTGGCTCCGCTGTAGCATCCCCATCAAGGAAGCAGTCAACTCCAAAGACTAGCGAGTGTACTCGGCAGAAATCTACAAGAGTGTTAGAAGCATCAGTATTCCACGAAAAATCAAGAGAAATGAAATGAAATGACAGTACAAGATGCAAAATGTAGTAGTGCATACCGGAGGCAAGCTGTAGAATTCGACTAACTCGTGATCGGGCAGAGGAGGAGCGATGGGGATCTGGTAAGTCTCCCTACCCTGCCCTCGGCAAGTCATCATAGTAGGCAGCTCAGGCCACCCAGCTCCCTACCCTCTCCGGGGCCCACTCCTACCTCGGGCCCGAGGTGCCCGCGATGCTCCCGCTCTCGCAGCTGGCGCCACTGGTCTCTCTCTCTCAACTCGGCCGGTACCAGCCAGAGGCCACATGATATAGGTCTGGAGGAACTCCGCGTAGTCGCCCTCGTCTACATAGCGTTCATAGCTCCAGCCGATGGTGTAACTCATCATCTCCGCTAAGGTATATCTCTCAGTGTCCCTCGCATGGTAGGAGGAGGTGCTGGAACCGGCTGCTCCGGCACGCCCAAGGTCTGCCACAAGAAGCACTCCCCAAAGTACCAAGCACGACAAATCGGGCCCTCTAACAAGAGTCTGAATCTGGCAGTCTCCTCAGCGCCGACATACCGCTCCCAAATTGCGATGGGCAACGAGGCCCACGGCTACCAAGTGATGTGCAAATAGCAGTAAATACAGTTTGTTATCTGATATTTAAGGTACATTGCAAATAAAGGCCAATAAACAGAAATGTTTGACATACCTCGGCTGTATTGATAGTGTCAAAGTAGCGGCGGAAGAATATGAAGGGCTCCTGCGGCCTCCGTTCGCACCTCACGTCGAAGCGGTGAGAAAATGGGACCATAGGGGGCATCTCCTCGTCCGGTACTGGGGCAAACCTCGAAAAGTAGGCATACACCCACAACTACAGAACGAAACAGAGCAAGCACCAGAAGGCTTATCAGATAAAGCAGTGTATAAATAAAAGTGGAAATCATAAAACAGTGTGCAGTGTATTGTGCAATGTGTGCGGTGTGTTGTGCAGTGTGTGCAATGTACAGTCAATGTAGAACAGATTGCGTGTGCGCAGTATATATAGAGTGCAGATAATGTAAAACAGAACTGAAAAGACAGAAAAGGGAACATGTACCTCCCAGGCTCGCCAGTAGCCTCCGAGTAACTACCCACTGAGGTGGGAAGATGAGCTCATGTACCGTAAAGAGTGGCCAAGCCGGCGCCACCCCAATCATAGCGGCGAATCTGTGTCACATCCACAAGCACGCTCAGTAAATAGAGGGCGACGGTGTTCGCCCGGTCAGCGAAAAGTGTGGTCCCTAGTAGAAAATGATAAAATCGCGAGCGTACTGCTCCTCTTCCTCCTGGGTCGTAGGTGCCTGGATCTGAAAATGATCCTCGAACCATGAGTATCGCACGAACCTTGCCCGAGCAAGAGGTGGCTGAGCGCCGAGTAGGTACATCTGAGCGGCGTCCCACTCATCCATGTCTGTATCAAAGGGGATCAGATCACCCCCCACTCTGATGCCTGTGAGCATGGAGAAGTCGAAGGGAGTCATCGTCATCTCCCCAGTGGCAAAAAGGTAGAGGGAGTTGGTGGTGTCCCACCACCTCTCCACTAGAGCAGCAAGGAGGGGCCTACTCGCAGTGAGGCGCGAGAGTCCCATGCAGAAGGTCCCAAATCCAGCTCGATCAACGATGCGATGAACCGCGTCAAGTAGCACCATGTACCAACCTCTGGCGGCAACATTCCCATACCCCCGGAAGGCATGGGAATCCCTCTGTGGTCAAAACAAACATTTGCGAAGCAGTGTTACAAATACAGCGTTGAATACACTCAGAATTGATGAAAATACAACGTGTGTACACGTGTTCAGATTCAAACAGATATCGAGTGCGGGTGTGCTCGCAGTGAACTACAGCATGTGATGTATCAGTGTGTTTGAGTGGTTCAGTGGAAAATACAGCGTGTGTACACGTGTTCAGATTCAAACAGATATCGGGTGCGGGTGTGCTCACAGTGAACTACAGCATATGATGTATCAGTGTGTTTGAGTGGTTCAGTGGAAAATACAGCGTGTGTACACATGTTCAGATTCAAACAGATATCAGGTGCGGGTGTGCTCGCAATGAACTACAGCATGCAATGTATCGGTGTATCCAGGCCAAAACAGTTAAAGAACAGACTCAACTATTGCAGCTATGTTTTCTACTTTGCAGAAAATGAAACAGGGAAGAGTGTACCTTAGAAGCGCCATAGGACAGATGTGACTCTGGCTCGCGCAGCAGAAGCTCCAGTGGCACGCACCGCTCATAGCTCCTGAAGTGACGGAGGCTGTCAGCAGGAAGCACGTGTATCGCCGGCCTGTAGGCCACCGGATCGAACGACCGGATATGAAGAGGCAGGAGCTCAGCCTCAGGGTCCACGTCCAACTCTGGGGGAGCCCCACCGCCTAGAATGTCGTCTGCCATCTCAAGAATAGTGTGAAAATGGCCGAAAGTGTGAAAATCGGGCAAGAATGTGAAAAGTCAACCCAAAAGTCAACCCCGAGAGGATAAAAAATGGGCAGAAAAGTCAGAGTCTGAAAAAGGCACAAAGACCGAGGTAAACTCGGGGGAAACAAACACCAAGTGGTGGAAATCGAGAAAAGTACACCGAAACTAAGATTTGTTCAGTTCAAAACGTGCAAAACGAGGAGGTTTTCGCGAATCGAACGACGAAAAGGGCCCTAAAATACGGCAAAAACTCGGATCGAAGGGAGGAAACTCGCCTAGAGAGAGAGGGGAGAGATTTTCGACCAAGGAGGAAGTGGAAATATAGGGCTTGAAGCCTTATATTTAAAGACCCATGGCCAATTGACAAAACTACCCCGATACAGCAATTTTTGGCCGGTCGGCCAACTATTTGGCCGGTGACCTTATTTAGTGGCCGATGGATGGCCGGTGGTCTTCCCCAGTGGCCGATGCATCTTTCACACCCTTGGTTGGGTCATTCATGTGGTTTGGAACCTTCATTTATCAAGGCAGTACAAGGAACTGCACTTTTGAACCTTGATCGGCCTTCGTGTTGACCTCGAGCCGTGTTTCCCGTATGCGGTGCTCAATACGCGCAAGGTGTATCCTTTTCGTATCATTAGGTATCTTGTAAGGTTCAATAATTGCTTTAAATGCATTGCACTACAATGTTTTGCCTTGATTACGATAAACATACATGGGTTGTATCGTTATGTACAACTACACGCGTTGTAACACACACAACTTGCATTGTTATGCACTGTTCATTTGCATTGTCATGTATTTCAAAAAAAAGTCGTGCATTGCCACGCATTTGAGTTCATTTGCATTGTCATGCATTTCAATAAAAAAAACAAACGTGCGTTGTCACTCATTTAAGGTCATTTGCATTGTCATGCATTTCAAGAGACGTGCGTTGTCACGCATTTTGAATTCATTTGCATTGTCATGCATCCCAATAGTATGCATTGTCATGCATTTCAATAAGTCATGCATTGTCATACACTTCAATTACACGCATTGTCATGCATCTTTCATCTACATTTTAGTTCATGCATTGTCTTGCATTCTCGTTCATGCATTGTCATGCGTGTCTCATTTCGCATTGTCATCCATCTCCATATCGCGCATTGTCATGCGTTTCAGTATTTGCATTGTCATGCATTTCCTCTTACGCATTGTCATGCATTTCAATTACATGCATTGTTATGCATTTCAATTACACGCATTGTCATGCATTTCAATTACATGCATTGTCATGCATTTCAATTCATGCATTGTCATGTGTGTCTCATTTTGCATTGTCATGCATCTCCTTATCATGCATTGTCATGCATTTCAATTCATGCATTGTCATGCGTGTCTCATTTTGCATTGTCATGCATTTCAATTACATGCATTGTTATGCATTTTAATTACACGCATTGTCTTGCATTTCAATTACATGCATTGTCATGCATTTCAATTACATGCATTGTTATGCTTTTCAAATTACACGCGTTGTCATGCATTTCAATTACATGCATTGTCATGCATTTCAATTCATGCATTGTCATGCGTGTCTCATTTCGCATTGTCATGCATCTCCTTATCATGCATTCTCATGCATTTCAGTACATGCATTGTCATGCATTCCCTTGTCACGCCTTGTCACGCATTTTCTTATCATGCATTATCGTGCATTTTGGTACATGCATTGTCATGCATTTCCCTATTTTGCATTGTCATGCATTTCAGTATATGCATTGTCATGCATTTTCCTACCTCACATTGTCATACACATTTCATTTGCATTGTTCCTGCTATATACATTGTATGCATTTTCGCGTGTACTTTACTTACATGTGTTCATACCTTGCTTGCTTTACACATTGCATGCGTTTCCGCGTGTGCTTTACTTATATGTGTTTATGCATCCCCCCAGGTGGTTATGCATTGTACACGTTTTCGCGTGTACCTTACTTACATGTGTTCATACCTTGCTTACTTTACACATTGCATGCGTTTCCGCGTGTGCTTTACTTATATGTGTTTATGCATCCCCTCAAGTGGTTACACATTGTACACGTTTTCGCGTGTACTTTACTTACATGTGTTCATACCTTGCTTGCTTTACACATTGCATGCGTTTCCGCGTGTGCTTTACTTACATGTGTTCATGCATATTTTCAGGAGGTTACGCATTGCTTGCATTAGCGCGCATGCTTTACTTACATGTGTTCATTCCTGCCATACACATTGCTCACGTTGTCGTGTATGCTTTACTTATATGTGTTCAAGTTCCTTTATTTTCACACATTGTACATGTTGTCGCATGTGCTTTACTTACATTTGTACATTTCATTCTTGCTTTGCACATTGCATGCGTTTCCGCGTGTGCTTTACTTACATGTGTTCATGCATATTTTCAGGAGATTACACATTCCTTGCGTTAGCGCGCATGCTTTACTTACATGTGTTCATTCCTCCTATACACATTGCATGCGTTTCCGTGCATGTTTTACTTACATGTGTATACTTATCACTTGCCTTACACATTGTACATGTTGTTGCATGTGCTTTACTGACATGTGTATATTTTATTCCTTACTTTACACATTGCATACGTTGTCGCGCGTGCTTTACTTACATGTGTATACTTATCACTTGCCTTACACATTATACATGTTGTTGCATGTGCTTTACTTACATGTGTACATTTTATTCCTTACTTTACACATTGCATGCGTTGTCGCGCATGCTTTACTTACACGTGTTCATGCTTATCTTCCCAATTGCCTTACACATTGTACATGTTGTCGCATGTGCTTTACTTACATGTGTACATTTTATTCTTTGCTTTACACATTGCATGCGTTTCCACGCGTGCTTTACTTACATGTGTATACTTTTCCTCACCTTTACACATTGTACACGTTGTCACGTGTACTTTACTTATATGTGTTTGTGCCTTCATAGCATTGTTATGCTTGTTTCAAATCGCATTGTTATGCACACACTCGGGTTGCGTTGTTATACACCCCTTCCACCCGCATTGTTATGCACCCTCTCACTCGCGTTGTCACGCACTTTTCACTTGCATTGCTATGCATGTCTCTAACGATATTGTACCTGTTAAGTTCTCTTTCTTTTTCAGGCACGATATTGTATGTACGGTTCATTTGAGGCTAGCACGACCAGATAAACCGGACACGAATGATATTGTATGTACGGTTCATTTGAAGCTAGCACAACCAAACGAACCGCACAGTTATTGTATTCTCCGCGTCAAACGTAGCGAGAATTATATAATTCTCTTACATCCTTTCTGCATTGTAATGTAGTTTAGTTTTTGGCTTACTTAAAACTGTTGCGTTTATTATATGTATTTGTTTCGTTACAGCTCTCTTTGCCTGATCATAAGTTATGTTTGGCACCATGCATTGTTCTTGCATTTTGCCCCTGCCTTTGGGCACATATCTTGCTATCTTGCATGCTTTGTCTAAGTCTTCGGCCTTGTCAAAAATGGGCCGTCTTTGGGCTTTGACATTCACTCCCGTCATTGTTATGACTTTCGAGTTCTGTCAAAGAGGGGCAACTGTAGACACTCCATTTTTGACCGTCCTCAAGACTTGGAAGTCACCGTTTGAACACTCGGTGATCATCCATATTCGTGTTCATCTTGAGTTCTTGGAGGTTTCGGTCGCGCGCCTTGCCTCAAGACCTCTCGACTTGTTTGTTTTGTGCTTGGTTGTACACCAAACACTTGTGTTTTGCTTCTGAGAGCAGGGAATGGCTTGTTGGCCATCCCCACACCTCACCGGTCTTGGCTTGAGGCCATCGGCTCTATTTTCTTGCTATCGGCCAAATATTTTGGTCGGTCGGCAGTGTTTTTGGTCGGCCGACCATTTTTGTTGGTCAATCGGCCATATTTTCCAGCCGACCCCTTTCCATTTGCTTTTAGCAGATATTTTATGCCAGCTGTGTATAGAGGGATTTGCCTCTTGTTTAGCTTCTCTTGGAAGCTTGAGGATTTGAACCTCTATAAAGAGGGAGCCCCTCCTCCCTCATCTAGGTTCAGAGAATTAGGGTTAGAGAGTGAGATACAACTTTGTATCTATATTCCCTTATTTGATCCCATTTTGTGCCTCAAAAGTGAGTTTGTGTCTTACTTTTGCACTTGAACACCTAGCATTACACCACCCTTGGGTTACTGAGGCATTAGAGGGTTGTTGTTAGGATTCTCGGACTGGTTTTGATCCAAGGAAGGTGCTGGAGTGGTGTTCTTGAAGAGGTTCTTCAAAGGTGAGAAACTATTCTCTTTATTCCCCATTTTTGCACAAGCTTTTAGCCTATCTTGCATCTATTTTTAAGCTTTGACTATAACTGATAAAAGTTCTGATTTTGTGTGCTTTAGAACTTTGTTTAAGGTCACTTTGAGGTTTGGGGTTGTTTCCCCCCTCCAAGGCTTTGTTAGGCCTTGTTTTAGGCCATCCATTTTGGCCATTGTTTTGGTCTTTGTATGACCTCTCTACCACTAAAATCCAGAGGATTTTTAGTGGTGGAGAGATGGTTTTGAGGTCCCAAATGGGAGAGGGTCATCCCCTCTCCATGTTGTCTTTGATGCTTGCATAAATGGCTTGTGTTGTAGCATGTTTGCCTAACTTGTTTTAGCTCCATTTCAGTATGTATTAGGTGTTATTTTGCCATGATATAGCACTGTTTTGAGTTGGTTTAGACATGCCATGTATGCTCCATACACTTGTCTTGTAATCCCATGTTTTGGCCTAACATGCATCATGTTGTAACATGTCTTTCTAGCATGATTTTGGCTTAGCTTCAAGAAGTTTTTATCCATGTTTTTGTATGCTTGAGGTCTAATTTTGATTGTTTTGGTCATCCATGACTTGCTTTGTGTAGCTACCATGCAATCTAGCTTGTAGGCTTTGAGTTTTGAACCCCCTAGCATGCATTACTTGGCTCATTTCAATGATTTGGAGTCACTCACCATGTCATTTCAGTCCATATGGCATGCTCGCTCACTTACATTTGGTGCTCCTTTGATGCCTTAAAGAGTTGCTATTTTATGCTCCATGTTTGGACCATCGTGTATGCCATCATGTGTAGGCCATTTAGATGCCATCTAAATGGTTTTGGGGCTTATTTTGGCATGATATGATTCTATTTTGCATTGAATAATCCATGTCATGTTTGGTTGTAATAGGTGTAGAGCAATACTCCCTTTTGTAGCTTTGAATACGGTGTTTTGGGCCCGTTTCTTAGCATGTTTTGGCCTTGTTCCATGCATGCTCTAACCTTGTTTTGGTCCACCTTGGGACTGTTTTAAGTCCTCTTGGCCCTTTGGGGCTTGGTTGATATGGTCATGGCTTGAACCCCTCGGCGAGCCTCAAGTTTTGGGACTCCCTTGCATGCTTTACTTGGGTAGTTTGATTGGTTTGGCACCACTCTTAATATGATTTCAGAGCTTAGCATGCTTGTCATTTGTCCATATTAGTCTCTTTTAAATGTGTTTAAGAGTTGCCTCTTTTATGCCTTAGATGATAGGCCTTTGTGCATGCATGTTTGCATATCTATTCCATGCTTTTGTTGCATCATATTGGCCACTGATTTTGGCATGCTTGAGAGCTACCATGTTAGTGTAAGTCCATCTCACCATGTTGTTGCATGCTATACATGTCCACATGTTTAGGTTGTATGCCCATTGCATATTGCATGTTAACATGCTCATGTTGCATTAGATTTGTTGCGCACTTGAGTTATTTGCCTGCTTGCTTGCTTCCCTATGTTGCATTGCATTGTGTGTGCATCCATTGCCTCTTGATCAATCATGATAGAGGTTGGGGCCCTTTATGTGTTTTGTGCATTTCATTTGATATTGAGTTGCACACTTGGCACCTTGGGCCATCATGCATTGAAATGCGTGATTGGTGGCCCGAGGGTCGAGGACCATACTCCTTTGAGTCTCAAACATGATGAGGAGGGTGGTGGTGCAAACATTGCTTTGAAATGCATTGCCATGTCTTGTCCGTCCTCTGTTGCAGCAAACCAGTATTCTGCAGGAAGAAATGGCCAGTCAGCAACTTTAAGTGCCGGCCGACTATCAATTCCTAGCCGGTGATATAATTTTTGGTCGATGACCATAATTCCATGGTCGGTGGTGCTCCCTCTTGGTCGGTGGCCTCCCACAACTCTCAGGGAGTATTTCAGAAGCAATTTGGAAACTTGTGCAGTCTTCAGAAGAGGAAAACAATGCAAACAGAGGCAACATGAGCATGGCAATGGATTTCCGGGCGGAACCGAGCATGCATGCATTTATCCCTCTTCCCGAGGCTGCTTTACCGTTTTATTAGCTTAGTTAATTTGCTTAACTAGTTAAGTGGTCTGTAATAATTAATTAGCTAGAGTAGTTAATTATTTATTTGGTTTGTACTATTCTTTCGGTCCCTCGAGAGGGCGCAATTGTGTAATAAGCGTGCGTATGTGTGATGCATGTCTTCCAACCTCCACTTCTTTCTCCCTTTCACTTAACCGCTTACGATGGTTAGTTCTAGGGCACGTTTCAATTAGCATCCTTATGCTATGCATGTTTGCATCATTCATCTGTATTGCATGCACCGGGCTCGGCGCATCATACTAACTACATTGTATTTAAATTCCAACTTGAATACATGTATCGAATTGTCGCATCTCATATGCCACTTTAGATTAGCCGAGCCTATTCTAGTTGCATTTTGCCTGCGATGCATTAGCCATTTTTAACATGGACTTGGATCACACATTTGATTACTAACATGTTCATTGTTTTGGCTCGGAGTACACTGTGAGTATTTGTGCTTTAGCATCTTGCATGTATGTGAGTGTTAACATGACAGCATGCTTTCCATGAGGCTATTTGCTTATGTGATATAACTACCTGAATGCCTGTGGGTGAAGGTTAGGTTGCTTGAACTGGAATAATTCGTTGAAACTCGTGTTTTAGCCTACTTGCGAGTAGTAAATTTCAAACCATTTTTCAAAACAAGACGGATATGCGATGCTTTGTTTCAAATTAGGCTATCAAGTCTATACTTGTGTGTTGTGCGCATCACATAGCAAAATTCTAGCTGTAGACGCGCCCGTGGGCCCCATGCTACAGTTCAGACTCAGATTGTCACGGTTCTAAATCTGAACCAAAGAGTACAGATCTGGCAAATCGTTTTGAGAAAACAGATTTTTAGAAAGAAGTGCCAAACATAGACTGCTTTGCCAGATACAGAGTCACCACCTAAATATTTTTTTATGGGGGAATTTAGGAAACCCTGACTCGTTTGCCTAAGGCCCCGTGTCCGTCATCACCAAAGTTGCCTCGGCTCGGGAACTTGGGTACGATTGGGGAAGGTCAGCTATGAGCACCCCCGCTCACCCGATCCGAAGATCAGCCTCTACTAACCATGATATCTCGTTTTGAAAACGTTATGTGTTCTTATTCCAATTAATTAGCTAATCTTACTATGTGATGCGCACAACACAAAAGTATAGACTAGATCGCCTAATTTGGAACAAAGCATTGCATATCTATTTGTTTGGAAAATGGTTTGAAATTTGCTACTCACGAGTAGGCTAAAACACGGATTTTCAACGAGTTGCTCCAACTCAAACAATCCAACCTTCACCCACAGGCATTCAGGCAGATATATCACATAAGCATATAGCCACATGGTAAGCATGTTGTCATGTTAACATTCACACTCATGCGAGATGCTAAAGCATAAAACACTTACAGTGTACTCCAAGCCAAAACAATGAACATGTTAGTAACCAAATGTATGATCCAAGTCCATGTTAAATGGCTAATGCATCGCATACAAAATGCAATCTATAATAGGCTCGGCCAACCCTAGGATGGCGTATGGAATGCAACAAGTAGCACGTATTCAAGTTAGATTTGAAATACTATGCAGTTAGCATGATGCGCCGAGCCCGGTGCATGCAAGACAAATGAATGGATGCACGCATGCATAGAATAAGGTATGCTAAATTAAATATGACCTAATACTAACCATCAAAAGCAGGTAAGTAAAAGGGAGAAAGAAGTGGGGGTTGGAAGACATGCACACACACACCCACACTTATTACACATTTGCCCTCGCTCGGAGGGACCAAAAGAATAATACACTTTAATTAACCTACAAGCTAATTAAATAAATTATACAACACTTAACTAATTAACGAATCAATTAAGCTACTGAAAGCAGCAAAGGGCCTCGGGACGAGGGATGCACGCATGCTCGGATTGGCTTCGCCTAGAAATCCAATGCCATGCACAAGCTGCCTCTGTTTTCCCTACTCTGCTCCTCTGAAAATGGCACAATTCCCAAGGTATACCTTATGAACACTGGGGAATGCCACCGGCCATGAGGGATGGTCACCGGCCAAATAGAAGTGGTCATCAACCATCTATGGAGTTATCGGCCATCAATAATTGGTCAATCGGCACTTGATGTAGTCGACCGGCCAAAGCTTCCTGCAGAACCTGTTTTGACAGCAGAAGAGGGCAAAACAAGGCATGGCAATGTATTTCAAGCAAATGTGTGGACCAATACACCCCTTATCATGTTTATGACTCAAAGGGGGATAGTACTCGATTCTCAGACCACCAATCGCGCATTTCAATGCGTGATGGCCCAAGAAACCAAGTTGTGCACTTTCATGTCAAATGAAATGCAAACCAAATAAGCACATAAAGCCCAACCTCAATCATGGTGATTTCAAGAGGCAAGGCATGCATGCAAAAGGCAATGCAACTTAGGCATGCAAGCTAAGTATGCAACATGAATATGAGGGCAAGCAATGCAAACATGCAACATGGACAACACACAAACATGTAACAACATGTTAAGTGGCTAAAAGAGAGAATACATGCCAAATGCATTACAACCTAAGCATCACAACCTAAGCATGCAACAACATGTCACATAGCTCAAGCAATGCAACAAAATGCAATATGGCTAAGCATTTGTCAACAATGCAAATAATGAGCATGCAAAACATCATGCGACCAAAGCATGCAAACATGAAGCAATGTAACAACATTTGAGCAACGTGCAAAAGGTGAACTTAAACTAATATGGACAAGCCTCAGCCATGTCTAAAATCAGTAGCCAAAGGCTATGGAAATGGGGCCAAATGCACATACAAACATGTATGCATACATGATCCAATTCTTAAGCATCAAAAGGAAACTTTTAAGCACACTAAAAGGGAGGACAATCATGGACTAATGGCATGCATACTAAGCTCTGAAATCATGTTATAAAATGTGCCAAACCAAGTAAACAAGACAAGACAAGCCAAGCATACAACTAAGGTCCAAGGCCTAAGGCTCGCCAAACGGGTATTGAACTACACTTAGGAAAACCAAATATGACATGATTTGAACAACCAAAATCAGAGTTTTAGCATGTTAAAACAAAGCCAAAAACACATTGATATGGCATCCTAGAGGCCTAAACATGATGGCATATGCAATGGCACATTCATGGAGCATGAAACACAAACCCTCTAAGGCCTTAAAGGAACATCAAATACAAGCATACGAGCATGACACAAGGACTGAAATGACATGGTAAGTGGTTCCAAACCACTAAAACAAAGCAAGTAAAGCATGCTCAACATTCACACACCCAAGGCTAGCAAGCCAAAATGCAAGGTGGCTATACAAGGCATGTCATGGATGGCCAAAACAACCACAAACAGACCTTAGGCATGCTAAAACATGCATAAAAGCTTCACAAAGCTAGGCCAAAAATATGCTAGAAACGAGGCTCAAAGCACAAAGCATGTTAAGGCAATTCATGGCATTACAAGGCAAGTATGCAAAGCAAGCATGGTGTGTCCAAACCAACTTAAAATAGAGGTAAAACATGGCAAAATACTACCAAATACCCACTAAGACATGGCCAACATGGTCTTAACAAGATGCTCACACATGAGGCTAAAATAGCCAATATTGAAGGCAACAAGGAGAGGGGATGGCCCTCTCCTTCTTAGAACCTTAAAGCACCATCCCCACCACTAAAATCCCTCAAGATTTCAGTGGTGAGGAGGCCCAAGCAAGGTGGTCCTGGAGCTCACCAAAATAGCACAAAATGGGGGCCAAACAAGGCCCAAGAGGAGTCAAACAACCCCAAAGATCAAAGTAACCTTAAACAACTATTTTAAGCAAGTAAAAACAAGACTTTTATATGTTATACACTAAGCTCAAAAACAGATGCAAGGTAGGCAAAAAGACTATGCAAAAATGGGATATTTAAAGGTAAAGTTCTTACCCTTGTAGACCCCTTCAAGAACAACACTCCAGCTGCTTTCCTTAGCTCAAAACCAGCTCAAAAACTTCAAGAACAACCTAATGGCTCCTCAGCAACCAAGGTAAGGTGTAAAACTAGGTGTTTGTGCACAAAAGTAAGGACAAACACACACTTATACACAAAGAGAGGGAGATATAGAGATAGAATAGATACACTATGGCTAACCCTAATCCAGACCTCTGGAACTCAACCCTCCAACCTCTGAGGAGGAAGGAGAAACCCTCCTCTTATAGAGGATCACTCTTGCAAAGCTTACAAGACAAGCTAAGCAAGAGTGAAATCCCTCCATACACGTGTATGGAGGGGGTGCAAAGTGTATACCAGCTAGTACAGCTGGCATAAAAATATCTACAAAAGCAGATGCACAGTGATCGACCAGCCAAAAATGACAAATTGGCAAAAACAATGGTCGGCCGACCATCAATAGTGTCGACCGGCCAAATATATAGCCGATGGCAACAAAACAATGGTCGGTGGCCTCAAGCCATGGCCGGTGAGGTGTGGGGGTGGCCAACAAGCCGTTCCCTACCCTCCAAAGCAAAAACACAAGTGTTTGGTGCAAAACCAAGCACAAAACAGTCGAGTCAAGCAATCCTGAGTCAAGGCGCGTGGCCAAGACCTCGGAGAACTCAAGACGAACACGAACATCGATGATCACCGAGTGTTCAAAAGGTAATGCCCAAGTCTTGAGGATGGTCAAAAATGGGGTGTCTACACTAGCTAATTAACCGAAATAAGAACACATATGTTTTCAAAATGAAATATCATGCTTAGTACAGGCCGATCTTCGGATCGGGCGAGCAGGGGTGCTCATAGCTGACCTTTCCCAATCGTACCCAAGTTCCCGAGCCGAGGCAACTTTGGTGATGACAGACACGTGGCCTTAGGCAACGAGTCAGGGTTTCCTAAATTCTCCCAAAATAAAATATTTAAGTGGCGACTCTGTATCTGGCAAAGCAGTCCATGTTTGGCACTTCTTTCTTAAAAATCTATTTTTCAAAACGATTTGTCGGATTTGGACTCTTTGGTGACTTATCAATCTCACATCGCACATTGTGAGATTAGATTCAGAACTGTGACATATTGAGTCCAAACTGTGGAAAAGCATTAAGCCCTTGAGGGCGCGTCTACAGTTTCTGGCGACTCTGCTGGGGATTTAGAGAACTTGACTCGAACTCATGATATCTTGTTTTTACTACACTTATGTGTTTCTTTGCATTGCATGTGCATTGGTGCGCTTAGGACACCGTGTTTGCCATCTGCTATTCCTGAACGGTTTGCCAGATGCTTGCTTTGTTAAGCGTGCCATAAGGCTGACCGGTTACGGGCTCTGCCACGATGGGAACACAAATCCTGATTTTTACCAGGGCACCCCTTTTGACCATTCGACCTAGTGCATATTCGGAATCCATAGTGACCATTCCAAACTAGGACAGGTTGCTTACCCGATTATAGGTTGTTTAAAACCGCTGTATGCGTAGTGAAAACCCTAGCTCCTGACAATAAGACAGGTGTCACGACCCAAACCCGCCCCTATGGGTTTAGCACCGTAACCGGCCAGTAATTCGAGATTACCGAAGGCTTGCTTAACAGTAAGACAGTAATACAAAGTACAGGGGCATGGCGGAAGCCAAAACAGTAAATAAACAATGTCTAATGAGCTATGAGTCTATATACAAAAACATTTTTCATACGTATATACATGAACAGTACAGAACAGTATGTACAACATTTACAGTCGATCAGAACAGGGACCTAATCCCTGTTAAACAGTACAGTACAGTGCTATCAGTCTATACAGTTATTACAAAACAAATACAAAGACAGACGGGGGAAATTAAAACACCCCTAAGCCATAGCTTGACAGGCTCAGAACCTCGCAGTGAGGCACAGTGGTTGGCTTGACAAAAAGGGAGTCTAACCCACGCTCCTAGCTCCAGTCTGGTGCCTGTACACCTACATATATATATATATATATATATATATAAACAATGAGCTAAAGTCCAGTGAATAACATAATGCGTAAAGAGGTTAACAATGAATTTCCTTACAGTAATGAAAACAGTTCATTAAATCAATATTTCAGTCATTCAGTCATAACAGTCATATGTGGTACATCCATTGGCATAGCAGTACAGTAAACAGTAGGTCTTAAAAGACCGAGCAGTCAATGATGGCCATCATAACAGTAAACAGAAGTTCCAAGATAGGAACTGACAGAGATCTCTGTAACAGTAGCAGTAACAGTAGTTGCTATGGATGCCACAATACAGTTCAGAATAGAGGGCATACATTCCTTCAGTTAACAGTAACAGTTCAGTTAACAGTCAGGAAATATTCATCTTTGAACACATCTTTACACAGTTGTTACTCACAGAGTTCTGGGCTACAGTTAAGCTAGAGCGCGTCCCCAGATGCTAACCTACACAGTTACAGATTGAACACACACTAAGCTACACAGTTGTGAAAAATAATAACTTAATCCCTAATTTGCCTCGGTGTGGTTCAACATCTATATCCTCATTAAGATGCCTTAAACTAGGCCTAAGAATACCTAGGATGAAATGAGGATGCAAAGATGCACTTTAAAAGCATTTTCAGAATTTTCGAAAAACAGGGGTGTAACAGCGCCCGCGTGGGACCTCAATGCTACTACAGTTCGGACTCTTGATTTGTGTCACGGTTCTTAATCTGAACCAAAGAGTCCAAATCTGGCAAATCGTTTTGAGAAACAGATTTTTGAAAAAGTAGTGCCAAACATGGACTGCTTTGCCAGATACAGAGTCGCCACCTAAATATTTTTTATGGGAGAATTTAGGAAACCCTGACTCGGTGCCGAAGGCCACATGTCCGTCATCACCGGAGTTGTCTCGGCTCGGAAGCTTGGGTACGATCGGGGAAGGTCAGCTATGAGCACCCCCTTTCGCCCGGTCCGAAGACCGGCCTCTACTAACCGTGATATCCGTTTTTGAAAACTTTATGTGTTCTTAACCCATTCATTAGCCTAGAATTACTATGTTATGCGCGCAGCAAACAAGTATAGACTAGATTGCCTAATTTGGAAAGAAACATTGCATATCCGTTTGTTTTGAAAATGCTTTGAAATTTGCTACTCGCAAGTAGGCTAAAACACGGATTTCAATGAGTTTTTCCAACTCAAACAATCCAACCTTCACCCACAGGAATTCGAAGCAGTTTTATCATATAAGCATTTAGCCGCATGGCAAGCATACTGTCATGTTAACATTCACACTCATGCGATATGCTAAAGCGGAAATACTTACATCGTACTCCGTGTCAAAACAAAGAACTTGTTAGCAAACATGCATGATCCAAGTCCATGTTAAGTGCCTAATGCATCGCATACAAAGTGTTGCTAGAATAGGCTCGGCTATCCTAAACATGGCATGTGAGAATGCACAACTATCACATATTCAGTTTAGAATTTGAAGTACAAATGCAGTTAGCGTGATGTACCGAGCCTAATGCATGCAATACAAATGAATGCACACATGCATAGCATAAGGTATGCTAAATTAAACGTGCCCTAATACTAACCATCAAAGCAGGTAAGTAAAAGGGAAGAAAGAAGTGGGGATTGGGAGACATACACACCACCCACGCACACTTATTACAGATTTGCCCTCACTCGGAGGGACCAAATAAATATTACAAATTAATTAACTACACAAGCTAATTAAATATTACAAATTAATTAATTTAATTAACAAATTAAATAAACTAATTAAAGCAGGAAAATCGCCTCGGGAAACGCGCCGCCATGCATAGGCTGCCTCTGTTTTCCTTCCTTTACTCCTCTGGAGGCTGTCAAAACCTCAGGACTGCTCCCTTGGACAGAGAAGATCACCACCGGCTGAATGAAATTGCCACCGGCAGTGTGGTATGGCCATCGGCACAAAATTGAATCTGTCGGCAGTGAAATTGTTGCCGGTCGGCACCTTATACTGCCGGTCGGCAGAATGTTCCTGCAGAATCTGCAAATGACAGCAACAGAGGGCAAGGCAAAGCATGGCAGCACAATTCAAGGCATGTATGCACCAACCATGCCCCTTATCATTGTAATGACTCAAAGGGGCATGTGCCTCGATTTTCGGACCACCAATCACGCATTCCCATGCATGATGGCCCAAAGAACCAAGTATGCAACTTTGATTTCAAATGCAATGCAAGCCGAATCAAACCAAAGTCCTAATCCATATCACCAAATCAAGGGACAAGGAATGCATGCAAAATGCAATGCAACCTAAGCGTACAAGCTAAGGATGCAACATGGCATGGGGGCAAGCTTATGCAAGCATACAAGCATACATATGGCAATGCAAATGGATGGCAAGATGGGCTTATACATGAAGTAGGCAGCTCTAATAAGGCCTAAAACAGTGGCCAATGTGCTAAAAAGTGAGGGCTAAATGGCATGCACACACACATGCACATAAGGACCAACACTTAAGCACAAATCAAACAACATTCAAGCACACTTGAAAGAGGGAATCATGGACAATTAGCATGCAACATAAGCATTGAAATCATGCCAAAACATGGTGCCAAACCGAGCAATAAATCAAGCCAAGCATGCAACAAATGGCCCAAATGCTCAAGGCAAGTCAATGGAGCATTGGACTACACTAAGCAAGACCAAACATGGCATGAACTCATTGACCAAAAACAGAGTTTTGGGACATTAATTTAAGGCCCGAAGGACCACTTAGATGGCATCTAAATGGCTCAAAACAAAGGCATGCACAAATGGTCAAAACAAGGAGCATGCAACACATGCTTCCAAAGCATTAAAGAGGCATGCAAGGCAATCAAACAAGCATGGAAATGGGACTGAAATGGCATATAGGATGGTCCCAAATCACCAAAACAATGCAAAGATGGCATGCCACACATGCACATACTCAAGGCTAACAAGCCCAAATACAAAGGAGCTATATCAAGCATGCCAAAATCAACCCAAACAACCTAGGACAGACCTAGAACATGGCAAGATAAGCACATAATCTTCACAAGACTAAGCCTAAAACATGTTCCAACAAAGGCTAACAACCTAAGACATGTTAAGGCATAAACAAGGCATTACATGGCAACTATGCTAAGCATGCATGGAGTTCCAAAACCAAGTAAAAACATAAGCATAACATGACATATTAAGCATAAAAAGCAGCCAAGTCATGGTCAATGCACACTCTATCATGATGCTCCCTCAAGAGGCCAAAACATGCCCTTTTCAAGGACAACAAGGAGAGGGGGTGGCCCTCTCCTTCTTGGGACTTCAAGGCATCATCTTCACCACTGAAATCCCTCAAGATTTCAGTGGTGAAGAGACCCCAACACCAAAATCCCGGAGCTAGCACAAAATGGCCCAAAATGAGGCCTTTCAAGGCCTAAGGGTGGTCAACAACCCTCAAACAACAAAACACTCTTAATAAACAATAAAGAGGGCCTAAAAACAGAACTTTTTTATGTTATACAATAAGCACAAAAACAGCTCTAAGACAGGTGGAAAATCAATGCAAGAATGGGGAATAAAGGTGTAAGTTTCTTACCCTTGTAGTCCTCTTCAACAATGGTGCTCCAATGGCCTCCTTTGGCTCCAAACCAGTCAAAAAACTCAAGAACAAGCCTTTAGAACCCTAGTTTCAAGAGGAAGGTGAAACACTAGGTGTTTGTGTGCAATAGTAAGACACAAAGCACCTAGTGAACAAAATGAGAGGGAAAGAGAGATAGAGTGTGTATCTAACTCTAACCCTAGAACTCAAACCCTAACAATGGCTGTTCTTGCTCTCAAAATATCCTAAGTCTCTAACCAAGCCTCCTCTTCTTGTTACAAGAGAGAGCCTCTCTCTATATGTCTTGTAAAGCTTACAAGACAAGCTTTGCAAGAGGGAGATCCCTCCATACACGTGTATGGAGGGATGCAAAAGCAAGACAGCTGTCCAAAAATATCTGCAAAAGCAGATGAACAGCAATCGGCCGGCCAAAAATGCCATCTTGGCCAAAAAGAGTGCCGACCGGCACAAAATAGTGTTGACCGGCAACAAAAGGTGCCAGCCGGCAAACTACATTGCCGGTGGCAGCAAACACCAGCCGGTGGCCTCTAGCCACTGCCGGTGGTGGGTGGGGGATGGTCTACAAGCCCTACCCTGCCTCTCAAAGGCAAGATGCAAGTGTTTGGTGCAAAATCAGACACTAAACGGTCAACTTCGGAGATCCTGAGACAAGGCGCGCGAGCCGAGGCCTCCGGGAACTCCAAACGAACACAAACATGGATAATCACCGAGTGTTCAAACGGTGACGTCCAAGTCTTGAGGACGGTCAAAAATGGGGTGTCTACAGTTGCCCCTCTTTGACAGAACTCGAAAGTCATAACAATGACGGGAGTGAATGTCAAAGCCCAGAGACGACCCATTTTTGACAAGGCCGAAGACTTAGACAAACACGCAAGACAATCAAGATATGCGCCCGAAGGCAGGGGAAAAATGCAAGACAATGCACAGGGCCAAACATAACTTATGATCATGCAAAGAAAGCTGTAACGAAGCATACATGCGACAGTTTTAAGCTAGCATACCAAACTACACTACAATGCAGAAAGGATGTAAGAGAATTATGGAATTCTCAATACGTCTCACTCGGAGGATACAATACCTGTGCGGCTCGTCTGGTTGCACCAGCTTCAAACGAACCGTACATACAATATCGTGCCTGCAAAAAAAACAAACTTAACAGGTTCAATATCGTTAGCAACATGCAAGACAATGCAAATGTGGATGCAAAACGAAATGCAATATATACAAAACAATGTATAAACAATGCAAATGAAGATGCAATGTAATTGAAACAATGCAAGCTACATGCAAAGCATTTGAATCGTGATCCAATCACGAGCGGTTCGAAACCGCACCTATGTCAAATAGATTGATGGAGATGACAAGTCTGTCTACCACAGAACGGTCAACTGAACTGTGAGCATTGTAGACAGACACAAGAATAAGTATTGGGTGGAATTGACATAAGTGGGGAGACAACCCGCTGGAGAAAGGACAATGATCCTAATGCCGGATGCAAAAATTACACTACAATGTAATATATATGGATATGCTAGGAAGATGGCAATGGATATGGCACGCAGGCCAAACCAAATCTTGCCTAGGAAAGGCATGTACACGTACGAGCCATGTGTAACACAGAAAAGGTGCCGCAACCCTCAACCAACATATCGGCGCGATACACATGCAGAACTGTGTTTTAACATGAACAGTAAGGACACATACCGGACCAAGCTCAACCTGGAAAGGGGCAAGCCATAGGCGGAAGGTGATGCAGCGAATGCATGCAAACTACAATGCAATATCTACAAATATGCAATGGAGTGGATATGGATACAATGGATATGGCACGCAAGCCAAACCAAATTTTGCCTAGGACAGGCATGTACACGTACGAGCCATGTGTAACACAGAAAAGGTGCCGCAACCCTCAACCAACATATCAGCGTGGAATCGGCGCGATACACATGCAGAACTGTGTTTTAACATGAAAAGTAAGGACACATACCAAACCAAGCTCAACCTGGAAAGGCGCAAGCCATAGGCGGAAGGCGATGCATTGAATGCATGCAACCTACAATGCAACATCTACAAATATGCAATGGAGTGGATATGGATACAATGGATATGGCACGCAAGCCAAACCAAATTTTGCCTAGGAAAGGCATGTACACGTACGAGCCATGTGTAACACAGAAAAGGTGCCGCAACCCTCAACCAACATATCAGCGTGGAATCGGCGCGATACACATGCAGAACTGTGTTTTAACATGAAAAGTAAGGACACATACCAAACCAAGCTCAACCTGGAAAGGCGCAAGCCATAGGCGGAAGGCGATGCAGTGAATGCATGCAACCTACAATGCAATATTTACAAATATGCAATGATGCATGACAATGCAACTATTTACGATGATGTGTGACAATGCATGTTTTTTTGCTCCCTTTTTTTGTTTTTGAAATGCAAATGATGTATAAAATGCATGTTACATGAAATGCGCGACAACACGCGGCTTTCGAAGTGTACAACAATGCGAACACTAAAGGTCTTACACCTTCCAAGGATTTAAGGTCTCCTAGACCGTACGTGTTTAAGGTCTCGCCAGACCATCCGCAAAATGTAAGTGTGACACACATGCCACACGGAATGCAAAATGAAACAAATGAGATACGTGTGTCTCATAAGATGCAAAAATGATACAAGTGGACTTACACGCTACGCGAAGCCGGTTTATATTCAAAACAATACAATGTACTAACAAGTACAAGTGAGATGCGCAAGATAGCGCGAATGGATGCATGCAAGATGCAATTGAGGTGCACAAAACAGTGCGACGGTTTGAAATGCACAAAACAGTGCGACGGTTTGAAATGCACAAAACAGTGCGACGGTTTGAAATGCACAAAACAGTGCGACGATTTGAAATGCACAAAACAGTGCGATGGTTTGAAATGCACAAAACAGTGCGACGGTTTGAAATGCATAAAACAGTGCGATTGATATGCGATACACATAGGGCAACTTTTGAATTTAAAAGGATACAAAAAGGATACACCTTGCATGGGTTGGAGTGCTACGCACGGCAGATGCAGTCCGAAGTCAGAACGGAGGCCGGTTGAGCGTCGGGAATGCACTTTCTTGCACTTTCTTGAGCCATGAAGACCAAAAACAACTCAAATGGCCTAAACAAGGCTGTGGGAACATCACCGGCCGGGAGGGGAGGCCACCGGCTGGCCACCGGCTGAAAAACAATAACATCGGCACAAAAAAGTGCCGGCCGGCACAAAACATTGCCGACCGGCAAACAGTTGCTGAATCGGGGCAGTTTCGACTTTTCACTTCGGGTGTTTTAAAATAGGGTTTCAAAACCCTATTCCTCACTTCCCTACCGTCGAAATCTCTTGCCCCCTCTCTCTAGAGTGTTTCTCTCTCGCTTTTCGCCCGTTTCTTCGCGTTCTACGCCCATTTCGTCGTCAGATTCGCGATTCTCTTCGCGTTTCGGACATTTTCCACCGATCACATTTTCGTTTCGGTGCCTCGTTTGGCGTTCCCGCCTTTTCGGGGTTTGTTCCCTTCGTTTTTCTCTTCATTCCTGTGCCTTTTCACATTCCGGCCTTTCCGGCCATTCCCGACCCTCTCGGGAGTCGACTTTTCGGTTGACTCTTCGTATTCCGGCCCGGTTTTCCTTCCTCCGGCCATTTTCTCATCATTTCTGATATGGCGGACGACATTCCACGTGGCGGGACTCCCCCGGACCACGAGATGGATCCCGGGGTCGAGCTCTTACCACTGAGCGAGCGCCCGTTCGACCCGGCGACCTACCGGCCGGCGATCCATGTTCTGCCCCCAGACGGCCTGCGTCAGTTCCGGAGCTTCGAGAGGCATGTGGCGCCTGAGCTACTGCTGCGTGAGCCTACCTCCCACCTTTCATTCGGCACTTCCGAGGTAACTCTCTTTCTTCCGTTTTACTTTCCGCAATGTAGGATACAAAAACTGTCATAGTTAGTTGTATTCTTTAACTGCTTGAATCTGATATACCGTAGACTGTAGTTGACTGTAAACATACATACAACTGATATCTGTTTGAGACTGACACATGCACACACACTGCACTAATCCTGAATCATTCAAACACACCGCACTCACTGTATTTTACTGCATATACACTGGCACCCAGTATTTGTCTGAATTTGTCAAACTTGCACACATGCCATATCTGTTCTGAAACACCCAAACACGTTGACACAGCACACGTATTTCACTGCAAGCACACCGGCACCCGGTATTTGCCTGAAACTGACAAACTTGCATACATGCTATATCTGTCCTTTCAAAACTGCATTTTGAATGTTGTTTTGCCACCGTTATTTTCTGTTTGCAGGAGGGTTCCCATACCATTCGCGGGTATGGGAATACTGGTGCACGGGAGTGGTATGATGAGCTCCCTGATGCGGTCCGACGCATCGTGGACCGAGCGGGCTTCGGGACCTTCTGCCGAGGGCTCTCCAGATTGTCCACATGCAGACCTCTCCTCGCTGCTCTGGCGGAGAGGTGGTGGGACACCACCGATTCTTTTCATTTTTCTGCAGCAGGGGATATGACGATGACCCCTCATGATTTCTCGATGCTCACTGGCATCGGGGTAGGGGGGATCCGATCCCTTTAGACACAGATATGGATGAGTGGACCGCCGCTCAGGTCCATCTACTGGAGGAGGCGCCACCCCTAGCTCGCCGAGGTTTCGTCCGATACTCCTGGTTCGAGGTCCAGTTTCGGGTCCAGCCCGTGTTGGAGGAGGAGGCGCAGATGACCCCGGAGGACGAGGAGAGGTATGCTCGCGGCTTCCTCATGTTCCTGTTCGGGACTACCATTTTCGCCGATCGGGCGAACACCGTGCCTCTTTGTCTTCTCAGCGCACTGGTGGACGTCCGGGACATCTTGCACTATGATTGGGGCGGCGCTGCTCTGGCCACCCTTTACGGGTACATGAGCTCGGCTTCTCGCGGCAGCGGCCAGCTGCTTGGAGGCTACTGGCGGGCTTGGGAGGTACATTTCTTCTCCGCTTTTTCATTCCTGTCTCGTACTTTCTGTACTCTGTACACTGCACACACTGTGGTCTGCTCTATACTTGCTGTATATTGTACACACGGCACACACATACATTCTGCTTTACACTGACTGTACACTGCTCACACTGTACACTGTAAACAATACACTGCACAACACACGGCTCTGCTATTTCTGCTTTATTCTGTATATCCTGCTTTATCTGATGGTCATACTGACATCTGTTTTGCAGTTGTGGGTTTACGCCTACTTTCCTAGGCTTGCCCCCGTGCCAGTTGCGGAGACTCCCCTGGCCGTTCCCTTCTCGAGTCGCTTCGACGGGAGATGCACCCGGCGACCACGGGAGACGTTCGGCTTCTTCCGCCGATATTTCGACACCATCACCCCCGCGGAGGTATGCTTTACTTTCAGTTCATTTAAGCTTCGCTTTCCAACTATATATTTCAATAACAGTAGATAACAAACTATCTGTCATTTTCAGATCACATGGCGGCCGTGGGCTCCTATGCCGGCGGCGATGCGGGGTCGGTTCCCTGGTGCGGAGGAGACCTCGCGTTTCCGGATTCTGCTTGAGGGCCCGGTCTGTCGGGCTTGGTACCTGGGGGAGCGTTTTCTACGCCAGACCCTAGGGTTACCTGAGCAGATAGTCCCGGTTCCCCCTCCTGCAGACATGAGGGAGACCGAGGAGCTGACCACTGAGCAGCTGGATGATTACTCCATCGGCTGGGAGGAGGCCGGCTTCCGAGGCACCGGTGACTATCAGGAGTACGTGCGGACGTACCTGATGCGCCCCCTGAGCGGCGGTCGAGCAGAGGGGGCCAGGCCTGTGGCATCGGCGGCTGGGGCCGGAGCGGGAGCAGGGGCTGGATCTTCGAGGAGGGCCCGGGTCCGTGGTAGGGGCAGAGTGCAGGGAGGACGGGGAGTTGGCTGGCCTGCCCTGCCTGCTGTACTGACTTTCCAGGGGCAGGGTGGGTCGACCTATCAGATCCCCTTCGCCCCTCCACCGGCTGGTCACGAGTTCATTGATGTCCCCGACTTACCTCCGGTACGTATTACTGCATTTTGTACAGTTATTCATTTCAGTTTACTTGATATTCCACAGAATATTGATGCATCTGATACTTTTGCAGGCTTCTTCTGGGTACACCCGTCAGTCGTTGGCGATGAATGCCTCGATGATGGGGATGCTCCAGCGGACCTTTGATCTCCTGGCCCTCTACAGCATACCGGTATGTCCTTCTGACATTGGCCTCAAACCACTCATACACTACTTTGCATAATCTGATTCGTGGCACCACACCTGATACACTGATCTCACAGCATCTGGCACACTGCATACACTGTATTCTGCACTGTACTCTGTACTGATAAACTGCTCACGGCATTCTCATACTGTACTCATATACTGCATTCTGCACTGTTAAACTGCTCACGGCATTCACACACTGTACTCACACACTGCATTCTGCACCTTTAAACTGTCTACAGTATACTGATGCATTTCCCTTTTTGTGTACTTTTTCAGCCTCCTTTCCAGATTCCTATGGCAGGAGGCGCTCCAGCTAGACCTTCTGTCCCTGCTCGGGGGAGAGATGAGGAGGGCAGGATATTTCCTCGTACCAGGGGAGGGCGTACTCACGTCGGGAGTAGCTCGCGAGCTCCAGTCCCGGACGATGACGACGACGAGGAGTCAGAGGCGGAGGCAGAGTCATCGGAGGAGGAGATCGGAGACGGTTCTAGCTCGGGCTCTGACGACGACGCTGATGATGCTCCTGGACCCTCGTCCAGGAAGAGGACCGGGACAGACTGACGGCCCTTGGAGTGCTCGACACAGATGCGGACTTTTGCTATCTTTTCTTTCTTTCTTGTACTTTTCTTTTTGGTTGGTAGATAGATTACCTTGTACTGCCGCAGGCAGGTTTTGTTTCCAAAACTTGTACATTTGAAAAGCTAATGAAATGAAACGGACTTTTTATCTGAAAAAGTGTTTACATTTACACATTTCATGCATTGCATCGCATCTCATCATGTTACACCTCAATGTAAATGAAATGATTGGTTATCTGAAAATTGAACACTTGCACTGTAATAATCAGATAACTAAACAGCCAACAGCAAAATAACCCAAGCAACCACTGCCTGATTCTGGACACACAGCCCTTGCTCTACTGGGGACTAATCTGCACACAGCCCATAACACAGCATTCGATTCATTCTGCACACAGCAATTCTCAAACAAACAGCCCAATCTGACAGGACGGACCTCAAAGATGGAACCGGTTGGAGTCGAGACACGTTCAAATGTAGAGAATGGCACAGCATTCTGAGCATAAGCGATTTTTGAAATCGAATGAGGGTTTTTCAAACCGGGATATCGAGCCTACCACTGAACACAGCGGGGAGGACTCAAACAAAGAGGTACACGACCTAAACACAACGAGGCACGCTCGGGAGAGACTCAAAACAAAAGACGAGACCGTCAAATGAAAGAGACACGACACACAGACGCGTAAACGAAGATGGGAGACCTCAGACCACGAGGAGCCAGTTCAATCTGGGTATTGTTTCCCACCCTTTCTCATTTGTGATCCTCACATTACTCGACTCTTAAGCTCGGATTTTCTCTCAAAACCCTTTTCCTCACTTTTCTCTCAACTTACACCTCTCTATTCTTCAATCTCTCATTTTTCATCCCTCCCCGGGGTGATTGATGGATAAATTGCAGGTTGTGGACTCCTGCCCAGCATATTCAGCTCGCGGCTACTTCTTCCGACATCGTCTAATCAATGCCTTGGATGAGGGATGGTGGTTCGCTTGGATGTGCCACTTGTCCGCAGACCGTATTGCTTGGCGGTGCCCTTGGTTGAACCTTCCGGCAATGAGTTACAATATGCCTCGGCAGACTGGGATTCAACTGGTTGGTCTCACTCATTGTGTATTCTATTTCCCATTTCGAATTCGACGCCAATTTGGCCATGATCAGACCTGCCCGCCAGAGGGGATAGAGTATCCTGTTGCATTTCCAGCCCGAGGCGCGCAGCTTGCTTGGCAGGCCACTGCGTGGAGGATGAGGGAACTCCTGGCCCCCGCTCCTACTTTTAGTTGCACTTTGTCTGATGAGTGCATAGATTGGCTCAATGAAGAAGCACAGATCGGGCCCAGCTTGGCATCAGAGGCTTCGACCAGCTCTGGGAGGGGGCGCAGGGACACCTGACTTAACCATGCCCTAGATTTATTGCTTTATTAGTACTTTCAAGTTTTCTCTTATGAATGTAATAAAAAAGCAACTTCAATTGTATGTAAGAGCAGGAGAACTCTGTTTTGAAATCAAAGAAATTGAAAGTTGTGGCACTGAAAATTTTCCACCTTGGTCCAAAAATGGTCAAAGTTGTAAAGAGATTATTTGAACAAAGTCAGCTTATATTAAAACTTTTCAAAGATATTTTTGATATGGATCAGAACTGGACACGTCTGAGATCTGTCACTGGAGATGCACAACCCCAGATTCCTGCAACTGGAAAGTTGCCCCTAGTTTGAAGAGCGCCGCAGCGCTTCATAGCAACGGAAATTTGCCCCTAGTCTGAGTGGCACTGCACCGGAGATTCCAACGAATGCTGATGAACAAAGATGGCTGAGATGATCAAATGGACAAAGTTGATCGGGGAAGTGTTATGGCTGAACTTCAGGATGAAGCTGCCTACGTATCCCAAACATGGGAATCAAGCCTTACATAGTTCCGGTTAAGGTACACTCGAGTATTTTAACCTTCACTTTTTTTAGGCTCTTACTTTTGCCAAGGCGCCCAATGCGGGTTTTCGACCTTGCGAGCTTCTTTTCATTTTCTATTTCTTCTTTTTTTTTTTCTTTCTTTTCCTTTTTTGTCTTTGCATTTTTTTTTTTTTTTTTTCTTTTTTGTATTTTTTGCTTTTTTGTATTTTTCTCTTGCTCTAACTTTTGCCTGGGCCGCCCTTCCGGGTTTTCGGCCCAGCGAGCCTCTCAAAGGGTAAAAGTGTAGCAAGTCCATGCCAAATGGTTTCTTGAAATTGAAGCCTCTCTGTGTCTAGGAGAACAGCTGTTGCACTGATTTGCGGAGAATCCATCAGGGTTACTCTACGAGCTTCTTCCGGCGAGATCTACTCCTTCCGATTCGGCTTTAGTGCTTCTTGCTCGAGGGCTGTTAAAAACTGGCCACACGGGTCTCCATGGCGTTTGTCCGTTGAACTTTCTGAACATTCTGAACGGGTTCAAACTCGGAAAACAAATAGGTTGAATCTTGAGGCTGAGAGCGATCCTAGGCTGCGCAATCTCAAGAGCGATTCCACACAGGTCTTCGCAGGGCCGCGTAAAATATTTGCTTTTGAAAGTTTTTAAGAAGGCGACGAATCGCTCGCGCCGAAGATAGTGTGGAACCAATCTGGATCAGGCCAGGGTCCTTCTCAGTACTCACGCCGACAAGCATGGCTTTATTCATAAAAAGGCTTAGCACGCCTCTCTTTCTCTCAAAATGATCAAAATTTTACAAAACCCGAGGAATTCCTTCCTCTTCGTTTTTATCACCGCGGTGTTCAAAAGTTTGTTTTTTTTTTGAAAAACTTAGGTTAATGCAATGATTTTGGCACACAGGAGAGCAGGCGAGATGTTCTGTCAGCCCGATCAAATTCTCTGGTCCTTATGCTGAAAGCAAGCATGAAGTTGAGATAGCAACAGCTGTTTCAATCGGCTCCGTTGGTGCAACTGGCCCCTCGGTAGAGACAGACTCAAAACAAAAACAGATAATAATAAAACAAATCGGTGTTCGGGACAACAACCCCAGAATCACCTGGTATTATATACAACGGGGACTGACTCGATACAATCAGACAGACCCTTAAGCAAAAAAGACTGACTCAAGACAAAGAGACAGACTCAAAACAAAAGACTGACTCGACATCCAAGCCAAGATTTACAAAACTCGATTTCACCGATGCTCAAAAATGCGTGCCAGACGCTTCATCCAAAATGTACCAAATGTTGCCCGCAGGCGGTTCACTTTACATACTCGCAGTATCTGAGCCCTCGAAATCCAACAACTGAGTGGTGACGGGCTTGCCCGAGGTGGGTGGTAGGATAACCTTGTTATCAATCAAATCCTGCACTTCATGACGAAGGCGGGAACATCCATCGGTACTGTGACCGGACTGTTGATGGTACGCGCAGTACAAGGTAGCATCATGAGTGGCGGGGAGATTCTTCGGGAGTGGCCGGGGCTCCAAAGGCTTAAGATGCCCGTTCTTTGCCAATATTAATAATGCCCTAGACAAAGGCATGTGGAGATCGTGAAAGACCCTGCGCCCTCGGGGCAGGTACTTTGTAGTTTGAGGATTCTTGCCAGATGCGCTGGCGAAAGGATCAGCTGGCGCTGCCTTGGCTTTTTGAACTTTTCCCGGTGCAGGGTTGGGAACTACAGGAATTGTCTGGGCATGACGGGGCCCGTCCCGGTTTTCTGCCTGGCTTGAACTGCCTTTGATTGGAGCGGGGAAAGCATCATCTACGGCTTTGGTCACTATTGCAGACGTTTGTTGCTTGTTCATCCCTCTGACTTTCAGAGCCTCGACTGCCCACAGCAGTTGCTCAATGGGGTCGGCATCTATCTTTGCCTTGTCTTTTCCTCTGGCCTCAGCCTGATCGAGGGTCGGGGTTGACGTTGGCATGTCGTGGCTATAGCCGGAAGCCACCTCTGGCTGGCTGAGCTCTATCACAATCCGCCCCAGTAGCGGGGGCTCCTGTGGTACAAAATTCCCGGCATATGGCGCCGCTGGCGGTGAAGTCGACATTCCATAGGCGAGGTCTGCCACAGACCTTTGGAGATCGCCTATCATCCCCATCAATTCGAAGGCGGTGGGCTCACGAGCCTGGTATAACTGGGGAGCCCAAACTGGGTGCACAACGGGCATCCTGGGCGGGTGTGACATACTGATGCTGGCTTCACTCTGTGGAGCGGTCCCCTGCTCCAATGCAGCCGTCATAACCACAATTTCTTCTGAACTTTGTGTCGCCATAAATCTTGCCTCAGCAAAGGGGAGACACTGGCTGTTCTGTATCAACTCTGCAACTCTCTGAACTGAAAGAAAAACAGGCAGCATTTCAGCCCAAACTGATCAATTACGGGTGTAGCCAAACAACTGTACCCTACTGCTGATCACTGTTCCCAGATTTCTGTTCCCAAAAACTGAACCCGATACCCGCAGATAACTGATTCCTGATAACTGATTCTGACACTGGTGTCCCCAGGTTTGATACTCAAACTTGCAAACTGACATGTGCGTTCCCTGTAGAGCAACACTCTAAAAGCACATAGCAAGTAAAGAGAACAAAACACCCCTATGTTGGGGTAGGGTTTCCCTGTCCTATTTTGTCAGGAACTAGGGTTTCACTACGCACACAGCGGTTTTCAAACAACTTAGCATCGGGTAAGCAACCTGTCCTAGCTTGGAATGGTCACTATGGATCCGAATATGCACTAGGTCGAATGGTCAAAAAAAGGGTGCCCCGGTAAACCGGGGTTTGTGTTCCCATACTGTCAGAGCCCATAGCCGGTCAGCCTTATGGACATGTCTTGACAAGACAAGCCTCCGGCAAACCGTTCATGAATGGCAGATGGCAAACACTGTGTTCCTAGGCGCACCAATGCACATGCAATGCAAATAAACACATAAATGAAATCAAAACAGGATATCATGAGTTCGAGTCAAGCTCTCTAAAATCCCCAGCAGAGTCGCCAGAAACTGTAACAGCGCCCGCGTGGGGGGCCTCGCTACTACAGTTCGGACTCTCGATTTTTGTTGTCGCGGTTCTTAATCTAAACCAAAGAGTCCAAATCTGGCAAATCGTTTTGAGAAACAGATTTTTGAAAAAGTAGTGCCAAACATGGACTGCTTTGCCAGATACAGAGTCGCCACCTAAATTTTTTAAAATGGGGGAATTTAGGAAACCCTGACTCGGTGCCGAAGGCCACATGTCCGTCATCACCGGAGTTGTCTCGGCTCGGGAGCTTGGGTACGATCGGGGAAGGTCAGCTATGAGCACCCCCTCTCGCCCGGTCCGAAGACCGGCCTCTACTAACCGTGATATCCGTTTTTGAAAACTTTATGGGTTCTTATCCCAATTGTTAGCCTAGAATTACTACGTTATGCGCACAGCAAACAAGTATAGACTAGATTGCCTAATTTGGAAATAAACATTGCATATCCGTTCGGTTTGAAAATGCTTTGGAATTTGCTACTCGCAAGTAGGCTAAAATACGGATTTCAACGAGTTTTTCCAACTCAAACAATCCAACCTTCACCCACAGGCATTCAAGCAGTTATAACACATAAGCATCTAGCCACATGTTAAGCATGCTGTCATGGTAACATTCACACTCATGTGATATGCTAAAGCGGAAATACTTACATCGTACTCCATGCCAAAACAAAGAACTCGTTAGCAAACATGCATGATCCAAGTCCATGTTGAGTGTCTAATGCATCGCATACAAAATGTTACTAGAATAGGCTCGGCTTATCCTAAACATGTTATGTGAAAATGCACAATTATCACGTATTCAGTTTGGGAGTTGAAGTATTGATGCAATTAGCGTGATGTACCGAGCCTAATGCATGCAACACAAATGCATGGATGCACACATGCATAGCATGAAGTATGCTAAATTAAACGTGCCCTAATACTAACCATTAAAGCGGGTAAGTAAAAGGGAAGAAAGAAGTGAGGTTGGAAGACATACACACCACCCACACACACTTATTACAGATTTGCCCTCGCTCGGAGGGACCAAATAAATATTACAAATTAATTAACTACGCAAGCTAATTAATATTACAAATTAACTAATTTAATTAACAAATTAAATAAATTAATTAAAACGGGAAAATGCCTCGGGAAGCGTGCCGCCATGCGCAAGCTGCCTCTGTTTTCCTTCCTTTCCTCCTCTGGAGGCTGTCAAAACCTCAGGACTGATCCCTTGGACAGAGAAGATCACCACCGGCTGATTGAAATTGCCACCGGCAGTGTGGTATGGCCATCGGCACAAAATTGAATCTGTCGGCAGAGAAAATGGTGCCGGTCAGCACATTACACTGCCGGTCGGCAGAGTATTCCTGCAGAACCTGCAACTCACAGCAACAGAGGGAAAAACAAGGCATGGCAGCATATTTCAAGGCATGTATGCACCAACCATGTCTCTTATCATTGTGATGACTCAAAGGGACATGTGCCTCGGTTCTTGGACCACCAATCACGCATTTCCATGCATGATGGCCCAAGGAACCAAGCATGCAACTTTGATTTCAAATGTATGCAAACCAATCAAACAAAACTCCCAATCCCTATCACCCAAGTCAAGGGACAAGGAATGCATGCAAGATGCAATGCAACCTAGGCATACAAGCTAAGGATGCAACATGGCATGGCAAAGCACTTATGCAAGCATGCAAGCATACATATGGCGATGCAAATAGATGGAAAGGTGGTCTTATACATGAATTAGGCAGCTCTAATAAGGCCTAAAACAGTGGCCAATGTGCTAAAAAAGTGAGGGCTAAGTGGCATGCACACACACATGCACATAAGGACCAACGCTTAAGCACAAATCAAACAACATTCAAGCACACTTGAAAGAAGGAAACATGGACAATTAGCATGCAACATAAGCCCTAAAATCATGCTATAAAATGATGCCAAATCAAGTTATAAATCAAGTCAAGCATGCAACAAATGGCCTAAGTGTTCAAAGTAAACCAAAATGGCATTGAGCTACACTTAACAAGACCAAACAAGGCATGCATTAAGCGACCAAAAACAGGTTTATAGCACGTTAAAACAAGGCTAAAGGACTCTTTAGATGGCATCTAAATGGCCCAAATACAAAGGCATACACCATGGCCAAAACATGGAGCATTGCAACACATGCTTTCAAAGCATTAAAGAGGCATGCAAGGCAATCAAACAAGCATGGTAATGGGACTGAAATAGCATGTAGGATGATTCCAAATCATCAAAACAATGCAAAGATGGCATGCTACACATGCGCATACTCAAGGCCAACGAGCCCAAATTCAAAGGAGCTATATAATGCATGCTAAAATCGACCCAAACACTTATGGACAGACCTAGAACATGGCAAAATAAGCACATAATCTTCACAAGACTAAGCCTAAAACATGCTCCAACAAAGGCTAACAACCCAAGGCACATTAAGGCATAAACAAGGCATTACATGGCAACTATGCTAAGTATGCATGGAGTTCCAAAACCAACTTGAAATCATGTTATATTATGAATATATAAGATGAAAAATAAACCAAATATGCTCAACACACACTCAAGCATAGGCTTCCTTAAGAGGCCAAAATATGCCCTTTTCAAGGACAACAAGGAGAGGGGATGGCCCTCTCCTTCTTAGGACTTCAAAGCATCATCTTCACCACTGAAATCCCTCAAGATTTCAGTGGTGAAGAGACCTCAACACCAAAATCCCGGAGCTAGCACAAAATGGCTCAAAATGAGGCCTTTTGAGGCCTAAGGGTGGTCAACACCCCTCAAACAACAAAACACTCTTAATAAACAATAAAGAGGGCCTAAAAACAGAACTTTTTTATGTTATACAATAATCACAAAAACAGCTCTAAGACTAGTAGAAAATCAATGCAAAAATGGGGGAAAAAGGGACTAGAATCTCACCCTTGAAGACCTCTTCACAAATGGTGCTCCAATGGCCTCCTTGAGCTTGAATCCAACACCAAAACTTCAAAACAAACTCTTTGGAACCTCAGCTCCAAGAGGAAGGTGAAACACTAGGTGTTTGTGTGCAATAGTGAGACACAAAACACCTAGTGTACAAATAAGAGGGAAAGAGAGATAGAGAGTGTATATCGAACCCTAACCATAGAAAAACCAGAGCTTGGTCTGTATTTTCCTCCCTCAAAAATGTCTAAAAGCTCTCCCCTTGCCTTAGAGAGAGTTCCTCTCTATATGCCTCTTGTAAAGCTTACAAGACAAGCTTTGCAAGAGGGAGATCCCTCCATACACGCGTATGGAGGGGAGCAAAAGCAATACAGCTGTCTAAAAATATCTGCAAAAGCAGATGAACAGCAATCGGCCGGCCAAAAATGTCATCTTGGCCAAAAAGAGTGCCGACCGGCACAAAAAAGTGCTGACCGGCAACAAATAGTGCCGGCCGGCAAACTATATTGCCGGTGGCAGCAAAAACTAGCCGGTGGCATCTAGCCACTGCCGGTGATGGGTGGGGATGGTCTACAAGCCCCATTTTGCCCTTCCAAGGCAAGATGCAAGTGTTTGGTGCAAAACCAGACACTAAACGGTCGAGTTCGGGGATCCTGAGGCAAGGCGCGCGAGCCGAGACCTCCGGGAACTCCAAACGAACACAAACAAGGATAATCACCGAGTGTTCAAACAGTGACGTCCAAGTCTTGAGGACGGTCAAAAATGGGGTGTCTACAGTAGAGCGCCCTTCTGGCAAGTACGTCGATGACGGGGGAGAGACAGAACGCCTGGCTCAACTGTGCCCCTAGTTCATCATTTTAACCATTCTTTGTTTTTGCTTTCTACTAAAACAGTTTTGATCAAAATGAGAGTCGGATTAACGTACTTGTTCGATTTTTGATTTGAAAAGTATGCGAGTCAGGCTGCAAGCACTGAAAATTTTCATTTTTGGGTCCAAGACAATGGTCCAGTTTTGGAAAATGGAATAGTTTTCGAGAAAATAGTCAACCTCAGTAAAAATTTTCAAAAACTATTTTTCAAACAGCTGATGCTCAACAAGCATGGAACTTACTCTTCGAGATGCGCAACCTCGGATCGGAGGCAATGGAAAATTGCCCCTGGTTTGAAGGGGGGTGGGAGGCAACGGAAAGTTGCCCCTAGTTTGAATGGCGGCTCGTGGCAACGGAAAGTTGCCCCTTGTTTGGGATGGTGCCGCAGCAATCTGTAAACAGTCTTCATTGGCGGTGGTCGAGCTTTTGGACACAGCGATGACGGAGACGGTCACAACACATATATGGACACAATCACCTTGAAGGGTGTCGGCCACTGGACTTTGGGATGAAATCGAAACCATTGCATGGACTGAGACGCTATGAAAGCGTTGGGGGCTGGACTTCATGATGAAGTTGCCTACGTATCCCAAACATGGGAATCAAGCCTCACGTAGTTCCGGTTAAGGTACTCTCGGGTATTTTAACCTTCACTTTTTTTTAGGCTCTCACTTTTGCCAAGGCGCCCAATGCGGGTTTTCGACCTTGCGAGCTTCTTTTCGTTTTCTATTTCTTCTTTTTCATTCTTTTTTTTTCTTTTCTTTTCTTTTTTCTGCTTTTTTTTTTTTGCTTTATTTTTTCTTTTTTCTTTTCTTTTTTTTTCTTTTCTTTGCATTTTTTTTTCTTTTTGTATTTTTCTCTTGCTCTAACTTTTGCCTGGGTCGCCCTTCCGGGTTTTCGGCCCAGCGAGCCTCTCAAAGGGTAAAAAGTGTAGCAAGTCCATGCCAAATGGTTTTTTGAAGTTGAAGCCTCTCTGTGTCTAGGAGAACGGCTGTTGCACTGATTTGCGAAGAATCCTTCCCGGTTACTCCACGAGCTTCTTCCGGCGAGATCTGCTCCTTCCGATTCGGCTTTGGTGCCTCTTGCTCGAGGGCTGTTTCAAAACTGGCCATACAGACCTTTCACGGCGTTTGTCCGTTGAACTTTCTGAACGTTCTGAACGGGTTCAAAGTCGGAAAACAAATAGGTTGAATCTTGAGGCTGAGAGCGATCCTAGGCTGCGCGACCTCAAGAAGGATTCCACACAGGTCTTCACAGGGCCGCGTAAAACATTTGCTTTTGAAAGTTTTTAAGAAAGCGACAAATCGCTCGCGCCGAAGATAGTGTGGAACCAATCTGGATCAAGCCAGGATCCTTCTCAGTACTCACGCCGACAAGCATGATTTCATTCATAAAAAGGCTTAGCACGCCTCTCTTTCTCTCAAAATGATCAAAATTTTGCAAAACCCGAGGAATTCCTTCCTCTTCGTTTTCATCACCGCAGTGTTCAAAAAGTTTGTTTTTGGAAAACTTAGGTTAATGCAATGAGTTTGGCGCGCAGGAGAGCAGGCGAGATGTACTGTCGACCCAATCAAATTCTCTGGCACTTATGCTGAAAGCAAGCATGAAGTTCGAGATAGCAACAGCTGTTTCAATCGGCTTTGATGGGTGTAACTGGCTCCTTGGCAGAAACAGACTCAAAACAAAAACAGATAATTATAAAACAAAACGGTGTTCGGGACAACAACCCCAGAATCACCTGGTATTATATACAATGGGGACTGACTCGATACAACCAGACAGACCCTTAAGCAAAAAAAGACTGACTCAAGACAAAGAGACAGACTCAAAACAAAAGACTGACTCGATATCCAAGCCAGGATTTACAAAACTCGGTTTCACCGATGCTCAAAAATGCGTGCCAGACGCTTCAAAAATACACCAAATGTTGCCCGCAGGCGGTTCACTTTACATACTCGCAGTATCTGAGCCCTCGAAATCCAACAACTGAGTGGTGACGGGCTTGCCTGAGGTGGGTGGTAGGATAACCTTGTTATCAATCAAATCCTGCACTTCATGACGTAGGCGGGAACATCCATCGGTACTGTGACCGGACTGTTGATGGTACGCGCAGTACAAGGTAGCATCATGAGTGGCGGGGAGATTCTTCGGGAGTGGCCGGGGCTCCAAAGGCTTAAGATGCCCATTCTTCGCCAATATTAGCAATGCCCTAGACAAAGGCATGTGGAGGTCGTGAAAGACCCTGCGCCCTCGGGGCAGGTACTTTGCAGTTTGAGGATTCTTGCCAGATGCGCTGGCGAAAGGATCGGCTGGCGCTGCCTTGGCTTTTTGAACTTTTCCCGGTGCAGGGTTGGGAACTACAAGAACTGTCTGGGCATGACGGGGCCCATCCCGGTTTTCTGTCTGGCTTGAACTGCCTTTGATTGGAGCGGGGAAAGCGTCATCTACAGCTTTGGTCACTATTGCAGATGTTTGTTGCTTGCTCATTCCTCTGACTTTCAGAGCCTCGACTGCCCACAGCAGTTGTTCAATAGGGTCGGCGTCTACCTTTGCCTTGTCCTTTCCCCTAGCTTCAGCCTGATCAAGGGTCTGGGTTGGTGCTGGCATGTCGTGGTTATAGCCGGAAGCCACCTCTGGCTGGCTGAGCTCTATCACAATCCGCCCCAGTAGCGGGGGTTCCTGTGGTACGAAATTCCCGGCATACGGCGCCGCTGGCGGTGAAGCCGACATTCCATAGGCGAGGTCCGCCACAGACCTCTGGAGATCGCCTATCATCCCCATCAATTCGAAGGTGGTGGGCTCACGAGCCTGGTATAACTGGGGAGCCCAGACCGGGTGCACAACGGGCGACCTGGGCGGGTATGACATACTGATGCTGGCCTCACTCTGCGGAGCGGTCCCCTGCTCCAACGCAGCCGTCATAACCACAACTTCTTCTGAATTTTGTGCTGCCATAAATCCTGCCTCAGCAAGGGGAGACACTGGCTATTCTGTATCAATTCTGCCACTCTCTGAACTGAAAGAAAAACAGACAGCATTTCAGCCCAAACTGATCAAACACGGGTGTAGCCAAACAACTGTACCCTACTGCTGATCACTGTTCCCAGATTTTTGTTCCCAAAAACTGAACCCGATACCCGCAGATAACTGATTCCTGATAACTGATTCTCAACAATACTGATTCTGGTGCCCTCGGGCCTGATACTCAAACTCGCAAACTGGTATATGCGTTCCTGTAGAGATACACTCTAAAAGCACATAGCAAGTAAGAGAGAGCCAAAACACCCCTATGTTGGGGTAGGGTTTCCCTGTCCTATTTTGTCAGGAGCTAGGGTTTCACTACGCACGCAGCGGTTTTCAAACAACCTAACATCGGGTAAGCAACCTGTCCTAGCTTGGAATGGTCACTATGGATTCCGAATATGCACTAGGTCGAATGGTCAAAAAGGGTGCCCCGGTAAACCGGGGTTTGTGTTCCCATACTGTCAGAGCCCATAGCCGGTCAGCCTTATGGATATGCCTTGACAAGACAAGCCTCCGGCAAACCGTTCAGGAATGGCAGACGGCAAACACTGTGTCCCATACTGTCAGAGCCCATAGCCGGTCAGCCTTATGGACATGCCTTGACAAGACAAGCCTCCGGCAAACCGTTCAGGAATGGCAGACGGCAAACACTGTGTTCCTAGGCGCACCAATACACATGCAATGCAAAGAAACACATAAGTGTAATCAAAACAGGATATCACGAGTTCGAGTCAAGCTCGCTAAATTCCCCAGCAGAGTCGCCAGAAACTGTAACAGCGCCCGCGTGGGACCTCAATGCTACTACAGTTCGGACTCTCGATTTGTGTCACGGTTCTTAATCTGAACCAAAGAGTCCAAATCTGGCAAATCGTTTTGAGAAACAGATTTTTGAAAAAGTAGTGCCAAACATGGACTGCTTTGCCAGATACAGAGTCGCCACCTAAATATTTTTTATGGGAGAATTTAGGAAACCCTGACTCGGTGCCGAAGGCCACATGTCCGTCATCACCGGAGTTGTCTCGGCTCGGGAGCTTGGGTACGATCGGGGAAGGTCAGCTATGAGCACCCCCTTTCGCCCGGTCCGAAGACCGGCCTCTACTAACCGTGATATCCGTTTTTGAAAACTTTATGTGTTCTTAACCCATTCATTAGCCTAGAATTACTATGTTATGCGCGCAGCAAACAAGTATAGACTAGATTGCCTAATTTGGAAAGAAACATTGCATATCCGTTTGTTTTGAAAATGCTTTGAAATTTGCTACTCGCAAGTAGGCTAAAACACGGATTTCAATGAGTTTTTCCAACTCAAACAATCCAACCTTCACCCACAGGAATTCGAAGCAGTTTTATCATATAAGCATTTAGCCGCATGGCAAGCATACTGTCATGTTAACATTCACACTCATGCGATATGCTAAAGCGGAAATACTTACATCGTACTCCGTGTCAAAACAAAGAACTTGTTAGCAAACATGCATGATCCAAGTCCATGTTAAGTGCCTAATGCATCGCATACAAAGTGTTGCTAGAATAGGCTCGGCTATCCTAAACATGGCATGTGAGAATGCACAACTATCACATATTCAGTTTAGAATTTGAAGTACAAATGCAGTTAGTGTGATGTACCGAGCCTAATGCATGCAATACAAATGAATGCACACATGCATAGCATAAGGTATGCTAAATTAAACGTGCCCTAATACTAACCATCAAAGCAGGTAAGTAAAAGGGAAGAAAGAAGTGGGGATTGGGAGACATACACACCACCCACGCACACTTATTACAGATTTGCCCTCACTCGGAGGGACCAAATAAATATTACAAATTAATTAACTACACAAGCTAATTAAATATTACAAATTAATTAATTTAATTAACAAATTAAATAAACTAATTAAAGCAGGAAAATCGCCTCGGGAAACGCGCCGCCATGCATAGGCTGCCTCTGTTTTCCTTCCTTTACTCCTCTGGAGGCTGTCAAAACCTCAGGACTGCTCCCTTGGACAGAGAAGATCACCACCGGCTGAATGAAATTGCCACCGGCAGTGTGGTATGGCCATCGGCACAAAATTGAATCTGTCGGCAGTGAAATTGTTGCCGGTCGGCACCTTATACTGCCGGTCGGCAGAATGTTCCTGCAGAATCTGCAAATGACAGCAACAGAGGGCAAGGCAAAGCATGGCAGCACAATTCAAGGCATGTATGCACCAACCATGCCCCTTATCATTGTAATGACTCAAAGGGGCATGTGCCTCGATTTTCGGACCACCAATCACGCATTCCCATGCATGATGGCCCAAAGAACCAAGTATGCAACTTTGATTTCAAATGCAATGCAAGCCGAATCAAACCAAAGTCCTAATCCATATCACCAAATCAAGGGACAAGGAATGCATGCAAAATGCAATGCAACCTAAGCGTACAAGCTAAGGATGCAACATGGCATGGGGGCAAGCTTATGCAAGCATACAAGCATACATATGGCAATGCAAATGGATGGCAAGATGGGCTTATACATGAAGTAGGCAGCTCTAATAAGGCCTAAAACAGTGGCCAATGTGCTAAAAAGTGAGGGCTAAATGGCATGCACACACACATGCACATAAGGACCAACACTTAAGCACAAATCAAACAACATTCAAGCACACTTGAAAGAGGGAATCATGGACAATTAGCATGCAACATAAGCATTGAAATCATGCCAAAACATGGTGCCAAACCGAGCAATAAATCAAGCCAAGCATGCAACAAATGGCCCAAATGCTCAAGGCAAGTCAATGGAGCATTGGACTACACTAAGCAAGACCAAACATGGCATGAACTCATTGACCAAAAACAGAGTTTTGGGACATTAATTTAAGGCCCGAAGGACCACTTAGATGGCATCTAAATGGCTCAAAACAAAGGCATGCACAAATGGTCAAAACAAGGAGCATGCAACACATGCTTCCAAAGCATTAAAGAGGCATGCAAGGCAATCAAACAAGCATGGAAATGGGACTGAAATGGCATATAGGATGGTCCCAAATCACCAAAACAATGCAAAGATGGCATGCTACACATGCACATACTCAAGGCTAACAAGCCCAAATACAAAGGAGCTATATCAAGCATGCCAAAATCAACCCAAACAACCTAGGACAGACCTAGAACATGGCAAGATAAGCACATAATCTTCACAAGACTAAGCCTAAAACATGTTCCAACAAAGGCTAACAACCTAAGACATGTTAAGGCATAAACAAGGCATTACATGGCAACTATGCTAAGCATGCATGGAGTTCCAAAACCAAGTAAAAACATAAGCATAACATGACATATTAAGCATAAAAAGCAGCCAAGTCATGGTCAATGCACACTCTATCATGATGCTCCCTCAAGAGGCCAAAACATGCCCTTTTCAAGGACAACAAGGAGAGGGGGTGGCCCTCTCCTTCTTGGGACTTCAAGGCATCATCTTCACCACTGAAATCCCTCAAGATTTCAGTGGTGAAGAGACCCCAACACCAAAATCCCGGAGCTAGCACAAAATGGCCCAAAATGAGGCCTTTCAAGGCCTAAGGGTGGTCAACAACCCTCAAACAACAAAACACTCTTAATAAACAATAAAGAGGGCCTAAAAACAGAACTTTTTTATGTTATACAATAAGCACAAAAACAGCTCTAAGACAGGTGGAAAATCAATGCAAGAATGGGGAATAAAGGTGTAAGTTTCTTACCCTTGTAGTCCTCTTCAACAATGGTGCTCCAATGGCCTCCTTTGGCTCCAAACTAGTCAAGAAACTCAAGAACAAGCCTTTAGAACCCTAGTTTCAAGAGGAAGGTGAAACACTAGGTGTTTGTGTGCAATAGTAAGACACAAAGCACCTAGTGAACAAAATGAGAGGGAAAGAGAGATAGAGTGTGTATCTAACTCTAACCCTAGAACTCAAACCCTAACAATGGCTGTTCTTGCTCTCAAAATATCCTAAGTCTCTAACCAAGCCTCCTCTTCTTGTTACAAGAGAGAGCCTCTCTCTATATGTCTTGTAAAGCTTACAAGACAAGCTTTGCAAGAGGGAGATCCCTCCATACACGTGTATGGAGGGATGCAAAAGCAAGACAGCTGTCCAAAAATATCTGCAAAAGCAGATGAACAGCAATCGGCCGGCCAAAAATGCCATCTTGGCCAAAAAGAGTGCCGACCGGCACAAAATAGTGTTGACCGGCAACAAAAGGTGCCAGCCGGCAAACTACATTGCCGGTGGCAGCAAACACCAGCCGGTGGCCTCTAGCCACTGCCGGTGGTGGGTGGGGGATGGTCTACAAGCCCTACCCTACCTCTCAAAGGCAAGATGCAAGTGTTTGGTGCAAAACCAGACACTAAACGGTCAAGTTCGGAGATCCTGAGACAAGGCGCGCGAGCCGAGGCCTCCGGGAACTCCAAACGAACACAAACATGGATAATCACCGAGTGTTCAAACGGTGACGTCCAAGTCTTGAGGACGGTCAAAAATGGGGTGTCTACAAGGGGTCACGCTCAAGCGTCGATTACTCCGCTCGAGCGGACATGCAGACAAAGGATACCCACTCGAGCGTGGACTACTCCGCTCGAGCGGACTGCAAAACATGCCAAAAGTGCTAGATGCTCGAAATTTACGCTCGACGGGCGCTCAACAGCCGCTCGAGCGTAAGACACAAGGTCCCGCTCGAGCGTCAATTCTTCCGCTCGAGCGGACATCAAAAAAGTGTAAAGTGCTGGGAGCACGAATTTCACGCTCGAGTGCCGGTCACCCCGCTCGAGCGTGAGTTCAAAATCTGGGATTTCCAGATTTGAACCTCAAGCTCAAATCAAGTTTCAATGTATCAAATTCGATCCTTTTGGGCCCATTTTTTGGAAAACGCCTTAAAACCCATAGTATAACATATTTCAAAGCTCAATTTGTAAAATCAAGGCCCAAAGGTAGTTCAAATAAATCCAAATTCAAACCAATTTTTATGAACAAGATAACATGGGACATGCATGACTTTAAATAACTTCCAAGCCTCAAATACATGCTCTAGTGAGCCAACTCTTACAAAAACAAGATGAAATCATGGTTTATAACAATAATATGAACATGCATGCACCAATTGCCATGAAGTCAACATCAGAATGCAAGGATATAGACATGCATGCAACAATTAAGCCTTAATTCAACAATCTATTCCAATTTTTGACTTAGCTCTTTAAACTATCATGATCCATGCTAGATAGAACTTAAATACACAATTAAGAAGGCAATTATTCTACCTTAAGTTTTGAATTAGAGGTATGGAGGCTCAATGTTGCAAGTCTTTTACAATTTCCTCAAGTTTCCAAGCAAAACCCTCTAGAACAATTCAATCTCCTAACTCTCTCTCTCTCTCAGTCGGTTTGTCTCTCAAATGGACAGAGCAAATGTTGTGTTTAGGTGTAATGAAGCTTCAATATGTCTTAGATAGTGGCCCACCAATATGGTTTTTTGGTAAATAATGCAACTTATGCCATTTATCAATATTGATCCAATTTAATCATATCAAAACACATTTTTAATTAAATACACCATAAAATCACATAAAATCTAATTGACACAGAACATCAATCAATTTCAAATCCGGCCGCCGATAAGGCCTTCAATTAGCAGTTTAAACACAAAGACATGAACAGATAATTTGGCAGGCAAACAGATAGAATTGCAATTTAACTAATATACTCAATCAATTCGGCTTCAGTTTTCAATCAGTCAGTCAATTAACATATTTAGCCTCAGTTTAACAGTAATCAATGCCTTATCAGTAAACAGTGGTGAGGGTTATTACAGTCTCCCCTCCTTATAAAGAGTTTGGTCCTCCAAACTCGAATTACCTTCGTTCTGGAAGAAAACTAGGATTCAGTGGAAACAGTTCAGGATATCTTTTAGCCATGTCATCTTCCCTTTCCCAAGTGGCATACACGCCACCATGGTTTTGCCAATCAACTTTCACTAATGGGATCTCTTTGTTTCTCAACTTCTTGATTCGTCTGTCTATAATCTGAATAGGTCGTTCCTCTTAAGTGTAGTCATCACTCAGTACTACACGAGTAGGCTCTATCACATGGAAAGGATCCCGGAGGTAGTCCCTCAACATAGAAACATGGAACACATTATGCATATGTTCCATTTCAGGAGGAAGCGCAACTTGATACGCCACCGGATTGATTTTCTCAATAATCTCATACGGTCCGACGTATCTCGGCACCAGCTTGCCTTTAACTCCAAAACGAGTCTAGCCTTTCATTAGTGTCACTTTCACAAAAATGTGATCACCCACTTCATATTCTCTGTCTCGCCTTCGGACATCTGTATAAATTTTCTGTCGGCTCTGTGCAGTTTTCAGTCTCTGTTGTATCAGTTTTACTTTCTCAGTCGTTTCATATACAATCTCGGGCCCAAGCAAAGGCCCATCTCCAACTTCTGCCCAGCAAATCGAAGATCTACATTTTTTGCCATACAATGCCTCGAAAGGCGCCATACCAATACTTGAATGGAAGCTGTTGTTGTAGGCGAATTCAGCCAATGGCAAATGGCTTTCCCAGTTTTCTTGAAAATCAAGGACACACATTCTCAGTAAATCCTCCAGAGTCTGGATGGTTCTTTCTAACTGGCCATCTGTCTGAGGATGGTAGGCACTACTCAGTCTCAGTTCAGTACCCAATGCAGTCTGTAGGCTTTGCTAGAATCTCAATGTAAACTTCGAGTCCCTATCAAAAACAATGGACACAGGCACTCCATGCAGTGTAACAATCTCATCAATATAGAGTATAGCCAATTTGTCCGCATTATAAATTGTTTTGACAGGTAAGAAATGAGCAGATTTAGTCAGTCTATCAACAATAACCCAAATTGAGTCCATATCTTTATTGGAGCGAGGTAAACCAACAATGAAATCCATGGTGATATGTTCCCATTTCCACTCCGGTATAGGTAAGGGCTGCAGTAAGCCTGCGGGTCGTTGATGTTCGGCTTTGACTTCTTGGCAATGAAGACATTTTGATACAAAATCAGCAATTTCTTTCTTCATTCCCGACCACCAGAAATTCAGTTTCAAATCTTGGTACATTTTTGTATTCCCTGGATGGATAGACAGTTTTGAATTGTGGCCCTCTTGCAGAATTCTTCTTTTCAGTTCAGAATCATTCAGTACACACAATCGTCCTTGAAATTTCAGTACATTGTTCTCAAATTTGAAATCCGGTTTCGGTTTAGATTCTCGTTCATCGATGATCTTCTTCAAGAAGTCATCCTGTTGCTGCCTCTCTTTAGTCTCTTCAACCAGTGCCGGTTGAGCAGAAATAGCAGCTATTGTTCCGCCTTGTTCTCGCAAAACAATCTCAATTTTGAATTTCTCAAGGTTACAAAGAAACTCTTTCTGTTCGGTGAGTAAACAGGCTAAGTTCCCGATCGATTTCCGACTCAATGCATCGGCAACGGTGTTGGCTTTCCCCGGATGGTACAAAATCTGTAAGTCATAATCTTTAAGCAGTTCTAGCCATCTCTGTTGTCTCATGTTCAGTTCTTTCTATGTGAAGAAATATTTCGAACTTTTGTGGTTGGTATATACTTCACATGTCACCCAATAAAGGTAATGGCGCCAGATTTTTAAGGCAAACACCACTGTAGCAAGTTCCAAGTCATAGGTCGGGTAGTTCTTTTCATGCGGTCTTAGTTGTCGGGAAGCATAGGCAATAACTCTCCTATTCTGCATTAAAACACATCCCAAACCCTTATGAGAAGCATCACTAAAAATGGTAAAACCATCCGTACCTGAAGATAGGGTAAGAACTAGTGCAGTCACAAGTCGAGTTTTTAACTCTTGGAAAGCTGATTCCCTTTGGTCAGTCCAGTCAAATGATATCCCCTTCTGAGTTAACTGAGTCAACGATAAGGCAATTTTGGAGAAATCTTTGACAAATCTTCTGTAATATCCAGCTAATCCCAAAAAGTTTCGAATTTCTGTAACATTCGTTGGTCTAGGACAATTCACCACTGCTTCAACTTTCTGTGGATCAACTGAAATTTCATCCTTACTAATAACATGTCCCAAAAACATAACATGATCAAGCCAAAATTCACATTTAGACAGTTTAGCAAAAAGTTTCTGTTCTCTTAGGGTCTGTAGGGCAAGTCTCAGATGATGTTCATGTTCTTCTATACTTTTGGAATAAATCAGAATGTCATCTATGAATACAACAATAAAGTCATCGAGGAATGGTTTAAAGATTCTGTTCATGAGGTCCATAAATGCAGCAGGTGCATTGGTAACTCCAAAAGGCATAACTAAAAATTCGTAATGTCCATACCTCGTTCGAAAAGCAGTTTTATCAATGTCCTCTAGTTTAACTTTCAGCTGATGATATCCGGATCTGAGATCAATCTTAAAGAAAACTTGAGCACCCTGTAACTGATCAAATAAGTCATCAATACGCGGCAATGGATATTTATTTTTCACAGTTACCTTGTTCAGTTCACGGTAATTGATACAGAGTCTCAGTGAGCCGTCTTTCTTTTTCACAAACAAGACAGGTGCGCCCCACGGTGAAGTACTAGGCCTGATGAACTTTTTGTCTAACAGTTCTTGCAGTTGAACTTTCAGTTCTTTCAGTTCAATTGGAGCCATTCTGTAAGGAGCTTTAGATACTGGCTGTGTACCCGGAATCACACCAACGGTGAACTCAATCTTCCTGTCAATCAAATCCCCTGGCAGATCATCTGAAAAACATCTGGGAATTCTCTAACTATAGGAATACAGTTCACATCAGTTTTAACATCAATATGTGTAGTCAATACAGAACACAAATATCCCTTACACCCCTTCTTAATCAGTTTAAAGGCTTTTATGGAGGAAATCAGATATGGAGGAGGTACTACTCCAACCCCATTAAACACAAATTTAGGTAAACCCGGTGGACGAAAAACTACTTGTTTTATTACACAGTCTATGGTAGCATGATATTTCGTTAACTAGTCCATCCCCAATATAACATCAAAATGATCTATGTTTAGAGGCAGTAAGTCAATATACAGATGCATATCCCCAACAATAATTTCACATGCAGGGTACATATAAGCACAAGTTACAGATCCCCCAACAGGTGAAGATACAACTAATAGATAATTCATGGGTTCTAATGGTTTACTCAATTTTCACAAAAAAGCATGCGATACATATGAGTGTGTAGACCCCGAATCAATCAGAACATATGCATTTTGAGTACAAATAGAGAGAATACCTGACACCATGGTCTCAGTATTTTGCACATCTCTCGGTATTAGTGCGAACACTCGACCTTGCCTCATAGGCTCTTTCCCGATAGCTTTGGGGTTAGGCTTTGGTGTAGCAGTCGATGCTGCTGCGCTAGGTGCAGCTTTACTATTGGCCTGCAGAGCAAAGGGGCAGTCTTTAACCATGTGGCCCACCTTGCCACACCTGTAACAAGCTCCAGATATTTTGTAACAAACCCCTTTGTGCTTCTTGCCACACTCAGAACAGGGTGGTATGGAACCACTTCCCTGGCTGGGGCTAATTGTTGACCCCATATTCTGTTTCTTGTTCAATGGGTTATTTTTGCCTTTCTTGAACTTAAAACCCTGCCTTTTACCACGCCATTCAGACGTTGGTGCTTCAGTTTGTTTCAGTGCCTCGATGTTCGACTCAGCCATTAATGCTCGATTAAGAACATTTACATAGTTCGGTAGCTTTAAAACATTTATTATGTCCAGTATTGCAACATTAAGGCCGCCTTCAAAATTTCTAGCCTTCTTGTAGTCAGTGTCCACCATATATGGTGCATATCTAGCAAGTTCGGTGAACTTTGTTTCATATTCAGCAACGGACATGGTACCCTGTCTCAGCTGTTCAAACTCAGTCACTTTTCTGTCCCTGACACACTGAGGGAAATACTTTTCGAAGAAGGACTCCTTGAATTGAGCCCAAGTCATGACAGTGTTGGTGTCGCGGACTAACATCCACCACCTTCTGGCCTCTTCTTGTAGTGTAAAGTTGGCCAATTGCACTTTGTGTGCTTCAGAACATGGAAAAACTTCAAACAATTTTTCTGTCTCAAGGACCCAAGCTTCAGCCTTTAGCGATTCGAGGCCTCCCTGAAAAGATGGCGGTTTCATTTTACTGAACTTCTGGGTGAGAGCAATTATATCCCCATCATTAACATTTGGTTCCAGCTGTACCGGAGGAGGAGGTGGGGCTATTGGTTCTGTTGTTGCTGTTGTTGCCTTAAGGCTTCAGTTAATAGTTCAACAATTCTTTCCAGTCTTTCCATTCTGGCGTCAGATGATTCAATTCCATCAGCAGTATTTGCATTATCCATTTCACTTTCACTATATGCAACATGGTAATAATAAACATAAGAAGTTGCATACTTTAAACATCTAAACATTTTAACACACATATTCATGTCATGTCCACACACACTTTTCATGCTCATGTGATGCCCTAATTGCTTTTCTAGGACACCCTATAGCTCATTTGGACACGTGTGTGCGGTATAACTTGTGGTTAAGTATCGCTCTGATACCACTCTGTCACGACCCAAACCCGTCCCTATGGGTTTAGCACCGTAACCGGCCAGTAATCCGAGATTACCGAAGGCCTGCTTAACAGTAAGATAGTAATACAGAGTACAGGGGCATAGCGGAAGCCAAAACAGTAAATAAACAATGTCCAATGAGCTGTGAGTCTGTATGCAAAAAGATTTTTCATACGTATATACATGAACAGTACAGAACAGTATGTACAACATTTATAGTCGATCAAAACAGGGACCTAATCTCTGTTAAACAGTACAGTACAGTGCTATCAGTCTATACAATTATTACAAAACAGATACAGAGACAGACGGGGGAAATTAAAACACCCCTAAGCCATAGCTTGACAGGCTCGGAACCTCATAGTGAGGCACAGTGGTTGGCTTGACAAAAAGAGAGTCTAACCCACGCTCCTAGCTCCGGTCTGGTGCCTGTACACCTACATATATATATAAACAATGAGCTAAAGCCCAATGAATAACATAATGCGTAAAAAGGTTAAGAATGAATGTCCTTACAGTAATGAAAACAGTTCATTAAATCAGTTTCAGTCATTCAGTCATAACAGTCATATGTGGTACATCCATTAGCATAGCAGTACAGTAAACAATAGGTCTTAAAAGACCGAGCAATCAATGATGGCCATCATAACAGTAAACAGAAGTTCCAAGATAGGAACTGACAGAGATCTCTGTAACAGTAGCAGTAACAGTAAACAGTAGTTGCAATGGATGACACAATACAGTTCAGAATAAAGGGCATACATTCATTCAGTTAACAATAACAGTTCAAAAGCAGTTCAGTTAACAGTCAGAAAATATTCATCTTTGAACATATCTTTACACAGTTGTTACTCACAGAGTTCTGGGCTACAGTTAAGCTAGAGCGCGTCCCCAGATGCCAACCTTACAAAGTTACAGATTGAACACACACTAAGCTACACAGTTGGGAAAAATAATAACTTAATCCCTAATTTGCCTCGGTGTGGTTCTACATCTATATCCTCATTAAGATGCCTTAAACTAGGCCTAAGAATGCCTAGGATGAAATGAGGATGCAAAGATGCACTTTAAAAGCATTATCAGAATTTTTGAAAAATGAGGGTCACGCTCGAGCGTCGATTACTCCGCTCGAGCGGACTGCAAAACATGTCAAAAGTGCAGGATGCTCGAAATTTACGCCCACGACAAAGGATACCCGCTCGAGAGTGGACTACTCCGCTCGAGCGGACTACAAAACATGCCAAAAGTGCTAGATGCTCGAAATTTACGCTCGACGGGCGCTCGACAGCTGCTCGAGCATAAGACACAAGGTCCCGCTCGAGCGTCAATTCTTCCGCTCGAGCATATATCAAAACAGTGTAAAGTGCTGGGAGCACGAATTTCACACTCCAGCGCTAGTCACCCCGCTCGAGGTGAGTTCAAAATCTGGAATTCCCAGATTTGAACCTCAAGCTCAAATCAAGTTTCAATGTATCAAATTCGATCCTTTTGGGCCCATTTTCTGGAAAGCGCCTCAAAACCCATTGTATAACATATTTCAAAGCTCAATTTGTAAAATCAAGGCCCAAAGGTAGTTCAAATAAATCCAAATTCAAACCAATTTTCATAAACAAGATAAACATGGGACATGCATGACTTTAAATAACTTCCAAGCCTCAAATACATGCTTTACAAAAACAAGATGAAATCATGGTCTATAACAATAATATGAACATGCATGCACCAATTGCCATGAAATCAACATCAAAATGCAAGGATATAGACATGCATGTAACAATTAAGCCTTAATTCAACAATTTATTCCAATTTTTGACTTACCTCTTTAAATTATCATGATCCATGCTAGATAGAACTTAAATACACAATTAAGAAGGCAATTATTCTACCTTAAGTCTTGAATTAGAGGTATGGAGGCTCAATGTTGCAAGTCTTCTACAATTTCCTCAAGTTTCCAAGCAAAACCCTCAAGAACAATCCAATCTCCTAACTCTCTCCCTCTCAGTCGGTTTGTCTCTCAATTGGACAGAGCAAATGTTGTGTTTAGGTGTAATGAAGCTTCAATATGTCTTAGATAGTGGCCCACCAATATGGCTTTTTGGTAAATAATACAACTTATGCCATTTATCAATATTGATCCAATTTAATCATACCAAAACACATTTTTAATTAAATACACCATAAAATCACATAAAATCTAATTGACACAAAACATCAATCAATTTCAGATCCGGCCGCCGATAAGGCCTTCAATTAGTAGTTTAAACACAAAGACATGAACAGATAATTTGGCAGGCAAACAGATAGAATTGCAATTTAACTAATATACTCAATCAATTCGGCTTCAGTTTTCAGTCAGTCAATCAATTAACATATTTAGCCTCAGTGTAACAGTAATCAATGGCTTATTAGTAAACAGTGGTGAGGGTTATTACAACAGGGAAACCCTACCCCAACATATGGGTGTTTTGGCTCTCACTTGCTTGTTATATGCTTTTTGAGTTGACCTTTACAGGGAATGCACATATCAGTTTGCAAGTGTGGGTATCAAGCCTGCAGGCATCAGTGTTTTGAGAATCAGTTATATCTGCGGGTATCAGATTCAGATTTGGAGCAGTAATTTTGGGGAACAGTGATCAGTGGTCGAATACAGTGATTCAGCTATACTTATGTCTGTTCTAGTAAAATTAGGCTCAGATGTTGCCTACTTTCTCTTTCAATTCAGAGATTCAATTTAGAGCAGCCAAGCGTTCTCCTTTATTGAGGCAAGACCAGTCAAGGCTTACCGGTTCACCTACTTCATCAGTCACCGGTTACATCGTCTTCGTTCAGTTCAGCAGACTTATGATGGCACAAAATTCAGAGGAAATTGTGGTTATGACAGCCGCATTGGATCAAGGAATCATCTTGCAGGATGAGACCAATGTTAAAATACCCCATCCGCCTAGGTCGCCTGTCGCGCACCCGATCTGGACACCCCAGTTGTTTCAAACTCGTGAGCCCACCACGTTTGAGTTGATAGGAATGATTGGCGACCTCCAAAGGTCTGTGGCTGACCTCGCCTATGGAATGTCGGCTTCGCCACCAACCACATCGTATGTCGGGAACTTCATGACTCAGGAGCCCCCGCTATTAGGGCAAATTGTAATTAAGCTCAGCCAACCTGAAGCTGTCTCAAACTCCGGCAATGACGTATCAACGACAACGGGGCTTCGCACTGAAGCAACAACCCAAACCTCCCACCAAGCTGAGGCTAGTGGAAAGAACAAGATGAAGGCAGAAGCAGATCCTTATGCACAACTCCAGCAAGCTGTTGAGGCTCTGAAAGCCGGGGGAATGAATAAGCAACAAGTACTCGCGGTTTTGGCTAAGACTGTAGATGACATCTTCCCTACTCAGACCGAGAGCAGTTCGAGCCAAAGAAAAAATCAAGATAGGGACCGTCGTACTAGAACCGTTCCTCTCAACCCTAATCCTGTACTTGGAAAAGATCAGAGAGCCAAGGCAGCACCTGTCGATCATTTTTCTAGCACGTCCAGCAAAGGTCCACGGACTTCGAAGTACCTACCCCAAGGACGTAGGGTTTTTCATGCCCTTTACATGCCTTTGTCCAAGGCTCTTCGAATCCTCACGAAAAAAGGTCATCTCAAACCTCTTGAGCCTTGGCCTCTCCCGAGTAACCTCCCTCTCTCACATGATGCCACCCAGTACTGTGCATACCATCAACAGGCTGGTCACACCACCGACAATTGCTTTCGTCTACGCCACGAAGTGCAGGACTTGATCGATGATAAGGTCATCCTCTTACCTAGCTCAACAAATTCCGTCACTACTGACTTTGTGGACTTCGAAAATAATACAAGTATGTGATCAGGGGTTGGCCCACCTGCCGGCGGTGCTCGATTTACTTCAGATGTGGCGTGTGGCACGCACTGTTTTGAGCATCTGCGAATGCTAGCTTTTGTAGTTTCTGACTCGGGTGTTGAGTTAGTTCTGTGGTTTTGTTTTGAGTCTGTCTATTTGTTCTGAGTTGGTCTTTTTAATTAAGGGTCTGTCTTGTTGTATCGAGTCAGTCCTGTTGTATAGAAGTTGGGTGATTCCGGGGTTGTTGCTTCGGATATCATTATTTTGTTTTGTGTTCATCTTTTCTCTTTCTTTTGAGTCTGCTTCTGTCATGAAGCTAGTTACGCCAGAAGATCTGAATGAAACAGCAATAATTTTCACAATCTCGTGTTTGCTTCTGCCTTGCACCAGTTGTGCCAGAATCTTGAATGAAACGGCAGTGCATTTCACCTGCTCTTCTGTGCCTTCAAATCATTGCATTAACCTAAGTTTTTCAAAACTTTTTAAACATTGTGATGAAAACGAAAATGAAGGAATTTCTCGGGTTTTGCAAAATCTGATCAAATTGAGAGAAAGAGAGGCATGCTAAGCCCTTAATGAATGGAATCATGCTTGTTGGTATGAATACTGAGAAGGATCTTGACTTGATCCAGATTGGTTTTACACTGTCTTCAGCGCGAACGATTAGTCACTTTCTTAAAATTTTCAAAAAATGTTTTACGCGGTCCTACGAAGACCTGTGTGGAATCACTCTTGAGATCGTACAGCTTAGGATCGCTCTTAGCCTCGAGACTCGACCCCCTTTTGCTTTCAAACAGTTGAACCTACGTCTAGAATGTTCAACGGTCAATCACAATGTGAGACTTGTATGGCCAAATCAGAAGCACCTCTCGAATAAGGGGCAAAAGACGTCAGATAATGCACTCGAAGAGTCCAAGACAAAGATCGGCAACAATGCAAAATCCCAGAAGGGAGGAAAGAAGAAAGTACTATCGGAGAATAACTAAGTTCCTATCCACAACACTAGGGGCAAATTCAGCCCCCATTGGATAGACTCTGACATCATCAGCAAATAACAACCACTCTCCTGGATTCAGATGGCTTCGAGATCTCAAAACCATTTGACATGGACAAAGCTACACTTTTACCCTTGAGAGGCTCGCTGAGCAGAAAACCTGGAAGGGCGACCCAGGCAAAAGTTAGAGCAAGCAAAAAAGAGAAAAAACGCAAAAAAAAAAAAAAAAGAACAAAAAAAAAAGAAAAATGCAAAGAATGAAAAAAAGAAAAAAAAGATAATGAAAATAAATGAAAAGAAAAGAAGAACAAAGCTCACAAGGTTGAAAACCCAAAAGGGCGGCCTTGGCAAAAGTTAGAGCGTAAAAGGAGAGGGTAATACCTGAGTGTCCCTTACCCAGAACTACGTAAGGCTTGATTCCCATGTTTGGGATACGTAGGCAACTTCATCCTTAAGTCCTGCCACAAACACTCCCAAATGGATTGTGTCCATGTAATGGTCTTGCTCATCTTTGTTTTCTCTGTATCTGAGAGTTTGGTTGTGATCATCACTCTGAAGGCTGCTTACAATGCGCAGCGATGCTATCCAAACAAGGGGCAACTTTCCGTTGCCATACAATGTGCCGCAACACCATTCAAACAAGGGGCAACTTTCCGTTGCCATTCAGTATGTTGCGATGCCATTCAGACAAGGGGCAATTTTCCATTATTTTGGATCTGAGGTTGTACATCTCAAGAGTAAGTTCTGTGCTCATAGAGCAGTGGCCGTTTGCAAAAATAGCTTCTGAGAATTTTCACTGAGGTTGACTAATTTTCTCAAAAATTATTCCATTTTTCCAAAATCGGACCATTTTCTTGAACCCAAAAAGGAAAATTTTCAGTGCTCACAACCTAACTTGCATGATTTTAAGTCAGAAAGTTGAGCGAGCATGTTAATCAAACTTTTATATTGATCAAAATTATTTTAGTAAAAAGCAAAAACAAAAAATGGTCAAAATGATGAACTAGGGGCACAGTTGAGTCAAGCTTCCTGGCTTTTCCCTGTTATCCATGCGTTTGCCAAAAAGGGCACTCTACCTGCCAGAAAAGCGCACAGCTGAAGCTAACAACAAAGGGCCGAAAGCTCTCAACATCCTCCGAGCAACGAGGTATCAAGCCAAGTGCGAAGCACGAACTCGAGTGGATCAAGTTACTCCATTCCCTCATCCGAGGTCTTGACTAAATGACACCGAAGGAGATAGCCGCGAGCTAATAGTGTTGGGCATGAACCCACAACCTTTTGTTTATCCATCAAACCACCCAGGGGAGGGATAAAAAATGAGAGATGGAAGAATAGAGAGATGTGCGTTGAGAGGAAAAGTGAGGAAAGGGCTTTTTCAGAAAAAACAGAGATTGAGTGCCATAGTGATGTAAGAATCACAAATGAGAAAGAGTAGGAAACAATACCCGGAGAAACTGGCCCCTCACTAATTGAGAGGCCTCTCGTTTTTGTAACACGTCCGAGTGTCGTGTCTTTTGTTTTGTTTGTCTCGATTCTTGTCTTGAGTCATTTCAAGTGTTTGTGTTTGTCTTTAGGTTGAATACCTTTGGTTGAGTCTTTTTTTGCGCTGTGTTCAGTCGTAGGCTCAATACCCGATTGAGAACTCATTTCTTGATTTTCAAAATGAATCGTTTTGTGCTCAGAGTGCTGTGCCATTCTCCACATTTGTTCTTCCACATTTGGAGCATCTGAGTATGTTTCAACTTCTGCCAATCCCACCTTTGCATCCCGTCTGTTCGGATCGAACTGTTTGTTCAGAATTAGCTGTATGCCGAATAAACCAAATGTTGTGTTATGGGCTGTGAATTCAGAATGAGCAATGTTCAGAATGGGCTGTGTATTCAGAATCAGCAGTGTCCTGCATGAGCCGTATGACCAAAATGAACAGAGTACTGTGCTGCAAGCAGTGTGTTCAAAACGAACACTCTATATGTTGAACATATTGAGAACTTGTGATTAGTTCCATTTCCAGTGCTTTCCGGTGTTGATTTTGCAAAGTCACACCTGTATTACTTCAATTTGCTTATCGAGTTGTTGCTCATTTGCTTATCGAGTTGTCACTCATTTGCTTATCGAGTTGTCACTCATTTGCTTATCAAGTTGTTACTCATTTGCTTATCGAGTTGTCACTCATTTGCTTATCAAGTTGTTACTCATTTGCTTATTGAGTTGTTACTCATTTGATTACCAAGTTGTCGCAATTTTGCTTATCGAGTTGTTGCTCTCTGCTTATCGAGTTGTAAACTTGTTAAGGTCTCATTTTTTCTTATTGAGTTAGTTTGTTTTATTTGTTAGGTCTACCTAACCTGGTAGTACACGCATGTTCAATTTCCATCCGATTACATTGTTATGTGATATGGTATGGTACGATGCGATGCGATGCGATGTACAAATGCAACACTTTTTCAGCACAAAGCTTGTTTCATTCCATCATCCTTTCAAATACATAGTTTTGGGGAAAGTAAAACCTACCTCAGGCAGTACAAAGTGCTCAAACTACTAGCTAAAAGGAAAATAAAGCAAAAAGAAAGAAAAGTAACAAAAGTCTAGATCAACGTCAACTGGTCTCAGGCATGAGAGTCTGTCCTCGTCCTCTTTCTGGACGAAGGTCCAGGAGCATCGTCGCCGTCCCCACCATCTGAGCTCGAGCCCGAGTCATCTCCAGTCTCATCCTCAGACGACTCTACCTTCGCCTCTGTCTTGGACTCATCATCATCTGGAATCGATGCCCGCGAGCTGCTCCCAACATGAGTGTGCCCCGCTTTGGTGTGGGGGGGTATAGTGGTCCCTCGTCCTGCTCTCCCTCCTCCTCGGACAGACGCCGATGGTCCTACTGGAGCACCCCCTGCAGCCAGTATCTGGAATGGGGGCTGAAAAGGACAAATAGTAGATACATCAGTTATGCTATGAGCAGTATATCACTGCAGAATGCCATATATAAATGCTACGAGCAGTGTGTCAGTACAGTGACTGAGTGTAGTGTATGAATGCTGTGAGCAAGGCTATGAAAAAAATCTGTGGGTTATAGTGTATCAAAGCCGTGAGGGCCGCATATCAAGTGCCATGTTGACGGTGCGATGCATCAGATTATGTGTGAAACAGATTATGCACTGTTTGAGATTGTGGTTAAAGGAGCTTACCGGAATATTGTAAATAGCCAGCAAGTCGAGGCTCCATTGTAGCATCCCCATCAAGGAAGCAGTCAACTCCAAAGACTGGCGAGTGTACTCGGCAGAAGTCTGCAAGAGTGTTAGAAGCATCAGTATTTCTCGAAAAATCAAGAGAAATGAAATGACAGTACAAGATGCAAAATGCAGTAGTGCATACCGGAGGCAAGCCGTAGAATCCAACTAGCTCGTGATCGGGCGGAGGAGGAGCGATGGGGATCTGGTAAGTCTCCCCACCCTGCCCTCGGCAAGTCATCATAGTAGGCAGCTCAAGCCACCCAGCTTCCTGCCCTCTCTGGGGCCCACTCCTACCTCGGGCCCGAGGTGCCCGCGATGCTCCCGCTCTCGCAGCTAGCGCCGCTGGTCTCTCTCTCTCAACTCTGCCGGTACCGGCCAGAGGCCACATGATATAGGTCTGGACGAACTCCGCGTAGTCGCCCTCGTCTACATAGCGCTCATAGCTCCAGCCGATGGTGTAACTCATTATCTCCGCTAAGGTATATCTCTCAATGTCCCTCGCATAGGTAGGAGGAGGTGCTGGAACCGGCTGCTCCGACACGCCCAAGGTCTACCGCAAGAAGCGCTCTCCAAAGTACCAGGCACGGCAAACCGGGCCCTCTAACAAGACTCTGAATCTAGCAGTCTCCTCAACGCCGGTATACTGCTCCCGAACTGCGATGGGCAACGAGGCCCACGGCTGCCAAGTGATCTGCAAATAGCAGTAAATACAGATTGTTATCTGATATTTAAGATACATTACAAATAAAAGCCAATAAACTGAAATGTTTGACATACCTCGGCTGTAGTGATAGTGTCAAAGTAGCGACGGAAGAATATAAAGGGCTCCCGCAGCCTCCGCTCACACCTCACGTCGAAGCAGTGAGAAAATGGGACCATGGAGGGCATCTCCTCATCCGGTACTGGGGCAAGCCTCAGAAAGTAGGCATACACCCACAACTACAGAATGAAACAGAGCAAACACCAGTAGGCTTATCAGATAAAGCAATGTACAGATAAAAACAAAAATTAGAAAACAGTGTGCAGTGTATTGTGCAATATGTGCGGTGTGTTGTGCAGTGTGTGCAATGTACAGTCATTGTAGAACAGATTGCGTGTGCACAGTATGTATAGAGTGCAGATAATGTAAAACAGAACTGAAAAGACAGAAAAGGGAACATGTATCTCCCAGGCTCGCCAGCAGCCTCCGAGTAACTGCCCACTGAGGTGGAAATATGAGCTCATATGCCCGTAGAGAGTGGCCAAGCCGGCGCCACCCCAGTCATAACGGCGGATTTGTGTCACATCCACAAGCACGCTCAGTAAATAGAGGGCGACGGTGTTTGCCCGGTCAGCGAAAAGCGTGGTCCCTGGTAGAAACATGATAAAACCGCGAGCGTACTGCTCCTCCTCCTCCTGGGTAGTAAGTGCCTGGATCCGGAAATGATTCTCGAACCATGAGTATCGCACGAACCCTGCCCGAACGAGAGGTGGCTGAGCGCTAAGCAGGTACATCTGAACGGCGTCCCACTCGTCCATGCCTGTATCAAAGGGGATCAGATCACCCCCCACTCTGATGCCTGTGAGCATGGAGAAGTCGAAGGGAGTCATCGTTATCTGCCCGGTGGCAGAAAGATGGAGGGAGTTGGTGGTGTCCCACCACCTCTCCACCAGAGCAGCAAGGAGGGGCCTACTCGCAGTGAGGCGCGAGAGTCCCATGCAGAAGGTCCCAAATCTGGCTCAATCAATGATGCGACAAACCACGTCAGGTAGCTCCATGTACCAACCTCTAGCGGCAACATTCCCATACCCCCAAAAGGCATGGGAATCCCTCTGTGGTCAAAACAAACATTTGCAAAGCAGTGTTACAAATACAGTGTTGAATACACTCAGAATTGATGAAAATACAGTGTGTGTACACGTGTTCATATTCAAACAGATATCGAGTGCGGGTGTGCTCGCAGTAAACTACAGCATGTGATGTATCAGTGTGTTTGAGTGGTTCAGTGGAAAATATAGTGTGTGTACACATGTTCAGATTCAAACAGATATCGGGTGTGGGTGTGCTCGCAATGAACTACAGCATGTGATGTATCAGTGTGTTTGAGTGGTTCGGTGGAAAATACAACGTGTGTACACGTGTTCAGATTCAAATAGATATCAGGTGCGGGTGTGCTCGTAGTGAACTACAGCATGCGATGTATCGGTGTATCCGAGCCAAAACAATTAAAGAACAGACTCAACTATTGCAGCTATGTTTTCTACTTTGCAGAAAATGAAACAAGGAAGAGTGTACCTCAGAAGCACCATAGGACAGATGTGACTCTGGCTCGTGCAGCAGAAGCTCCAGTGGCACGCATCGCTCATAGCTCCTGAAGTGACGGAGGCTGTCAGGAAGAAGCACGTGTATCGCCGGCCTGTAGGCCGCCGGATCGAACGGCTGGATATGAACAGGCAGGAGCTCAGCCTCAGGGTCCATGTCCAACTCCAGGGGAGCCCCACCGCCTGGAATGTCGTCTGCCATCTCAAGAATAGTATGAAAATGGCCGAAAGTGTGAAAATCGGGCAAGAATGTGAAAAGTCAACCCAAAAGTCAACCCCGAGAGGATGAAAAATGGACAGAAAGGTCAGAGTCCAAAAAAGGCACAAAGACCGAGGTAAACTTGGGGGAAACAAACCCCAAGCGGTGGAAATCGAGAAAAGTACACCGAAACTAAGATTTGTTTGGTTCAAAATGTGCAAAACGAGGAGGTTTTCGCGAATCGAACGACGAAAAGGGCCCTAAAATACAGCAAAAACTCGGATCGAAGGGAGGAAACTCGCCTAGAGAGAGAGGGGAGAGATTTTCGACAAAGGAGGAAGTGGAAATATAGGGCTTGAAGCCTTATATTTAAAGGCCAGTGGCCAATTGACAAAACTGCCCCGATACAGCAATTTTTGGCCGGTCGGCCACATTGTTAGCCGATCGACCAACTATTTGACAGGTGACCTTATTTAGTGGCCGATGGATGGCCGGTGGTCTTCCTCGGTGGCCGATGCATCTTCCACACCCTTGGTTGGGTCATTCATGTGGTTTGGAACATTCATTTATCAAGGCAGTACAAGGAAATGCATTTTTGAACCTTGATCGGCCTTCGTGTTGACCTCGAGCCGTGTTTCCTATATGCGATTCTTAATACGTGCAAGGTGTATCCTTTTCGTATCGTTGGGTATCTTGTAAGGTTCAACAACTACTTTAAGTGCGTTGCACTACAATGTTTTTCCTTGATTACGATAAACATACATGGGTTGTATCGTTATGTACAACTACACGCGTTGTAACACGCACAACTTGCATTGTTATGCACTATTCATTTACATTGTCATGCATTTCAAAAAAAAGTCGTGCGTTGTCACGCATTTGAGTTCATTTGCATTGTCATGCATTTCAAGAAAAAAAACAAACGTTCGTCGTCACTCATTTAAGGTCATTTGCATTGTCATGCATTTCAAGAGACGTGCGTTGTCACGCATTTTGAATTCATTTGCATTGTCGTGCATCCCAATAGTATGCATTGTCATGCATTTCAATAAGTCATGCATTGTCATACACTTCAATTACACGCATTGTCATGCATCTTTCATCTACATTTTAGTTCATGCATTGTCATGCATTCTCGTTCATGCATTGTCATGCGTGTCTCATTTCGCATTGTCATGTATCTCCATATCGCGCATTGTCATGCGTTTCAGTATTTGCATTGTCATGCATTTCCTCTCACGCATTGTCATGCATTTCACTTACAAGCATTGTTATGCATTTCAATTACACGTATTGTCATGCATTTCAATTACATACATTGTCATGCATTTCAATTACATGCATTATTAGGCATTTCAATTACACGCATTGTCATGCATTTGCATTGTCATGCATCTCCTTATCATGCATTGTCATGTATTTCAATTCATACATTGTCATGTGTGTCTCATTTTGCATTGTCATGCATTTCAATTACATGCATTGTTATGCATTTCAATTACACGCATTGTCATGCATTTCAATTACACGCATTGTCATGCATTTCAATTACACGCATTGTCATGCATTTCAATTACATGCATTGTCATGCATTTTAATTACATGCATTGTCATGCATTTCAATTCATGCATTGTCATGCGTGTCTCATTTCGCATTGTCATGCATCTCCTTATCATGCATTGTCATGCATTTCAGTACATGCATTGTCATGCATTCCCTTATCACGCCTTGTCACACATTTCCTTATCATGCATTGTCGTGCATTTCGGTACATGTATTGTCATGCATTTCCCTATTTTGCATTGTCATGCATTTCAGTATATGCATTGTCATGCATTTTCTTACCTCGCATTGTCATACACGTTTCATTTGCATTGTTCCTGCAATACACATTGTATGCGCTTTTGCGTGTACTTTACTTACATGTGTTCATACCTTGCTTGCTTTACACATTGCATGCGTTTCCGCGTGTGCTTTACTTATATGTGTTTATGCATCCCCCCAAGTGGTTACACATTATACACGTTTTCACATGTACTTTACTTACATGTGTTCATACCTTGCTTGCTTTACACATTGCATGCGTTTCCGCGTGTGCTTTACTTATATGTATTTATGCATCTCCCCAGGTGGTTACACATTGTACACGTTTTCGCGTGTACTTTACTTACATGTGTACATACCTTGCTTGCTTTACACATTGCATGCGTTTTCGCGTGTGCTTTACTTATATGTATTTATGCATCCCCTCAGGTGGTTACACATTGTACACGTTTTCGCGTGTACTTTTCTTACATGTGTTCATACCTTGCTTGCTTTACACATTGCATGCGTTTCTGCGTGTGCTTTACTTACATTTGTTCATGCATATTTTCAGGAGGTTACGCATTGCTTGCGTTAGCGCGCATGCTTTACTTACATGTGTTCATTCCTGCCATACACATTGCTCACGTTGTCGCGTATGCTTTACTTATATGTGTTCAAGTTCCTTTATTTTCACACATTGTACATGTTGTCGCATGTGCTTTACTTACATGTGTACATTTCATTCTTGGTTTGCACATTGCATGCGTTTCCGTGTGTGCTTTACTTACATGTGTTCATGCATATTTTCAGGAGATTACACATTACTTGCGTTAGCGCGCATTCTTTACTTACATGTGTTCATTCCTGCTATACACATTGCATACATTTTCGCGCGTGTTTTACTTACATGTGTATACTTATCACTTGCCTTACACATTGTACATGTTGTTGCATGTGCTTTACTTACATGTGTACATTTTATTCCTTACTTTACACATTGCATGCGTTGTCGCGCATGCTTTACTTACATGTGTATACTTATCACTTGCCTTACACATTGTACATGTTGTTGCATGTGCTTTACTTACATGTGTACATTTTATTCCTTACTTTACACATTGCATGCGTTGTCGCGCATGCTTTACTTACACGTGTTCATGCTTATCTTCACAATTGCCTTACACATTGTACATGTTGTCGCATGTGCTTTACTTACATGTGTACATTTTATCCTTTGCTTTACACATTGCATGCGTTTCCGCACGTGCTTTACTTACATGTGTATACTTTTCCTCACCTTCACACATTGTATACGTTGTCACGTGTACTTTACTTTTATGTGTTTGTGTCTTCATAGCATTGTTATGCTTGTTTCAAATCGCATTGTTATGCACACACTCAGGTTGCGTTGTTATACACCCCTTCTACCTGCATTGTCATGCACCCTCTCACTCACGTTGTCACGCACTTTTCACTTGCGTTGCTATGCATGTCTCTAACGATATTGTACCTGTTAAGTTCTCTTTCTTTTTCAGGCACAATATTGTATGTACGGTTCATTTGAGGCTGGCATGACCAGACGAACCGGACACGAACGATATTGTATGTACGGTTCATTTGAAACTGGCACGACCAGACGAACCGCACAGGTATTGTATTCTCCGTGTCAAACGTAACGAGAATTACATAATTCTCTTACATCCTTTCTGCATTGTAATGTAGTTTGTTTTTTAGCTTGCTTAAAACTGTTGCATTTATTGTATGTATTTGCTTCATTACAGCTCTCTTTGCATGATCATAAGTTATGTTCGGCACCATGCATTGTTCTTGCATTTTGCCCCTGCCTTCGGGCACATATCTTGCTATCTTGCATGCTTTGTCTAAGTCTTCGGCCTTGTCAAAAATGGGTCGTCTTTGGGTTTTGACATTCACTCCCGTCATTGTTATGACTTTCGAGTTCTGTCAAAAAGGGGCAACTGTAGACACCCCATTTTTTACCGTCCTCAAGATTTGGACGTCACCGTTTGAACACTCGGTGATCATCCATGTTCGTGTTCGTCTTGAGTTCTCGGAGGTTCCGATCGCGCGCCTTGCCTCAAGACCTCTCAACTTGTTTGTTCTGTGCTTGGTTGTACACCAAACACTTGTGTTTTGCTTCTGAGGGCAGGAAATGGCTTGTTGGCCATCCCCACACCTCACCGGCCTTGGCTTGAGGCCACCGGCTCTGTTTTCTTGCTACTGGCCAAATATTTTGGTCGGTCGGCAGTGTTTTTGGTTGGCCGGCCATTTTTGTTCAATCGGCCATATTTTCCAGCCGATCCCTTGCCATCTGCTTTTGGCAGATATTTTATGCCAGTTGTAGCTGGCATCCACTTTACATCCCTTCCATACACGTGTATGGAGGGATTTGCCTCTTGTTTAGCTTCTCTTGAAAGCTTGAGGATTTGAAGCTCTATAAAAAGGGAGCCCCTCCTCCCTCATCTAGGTTCAGAGAATTAGGGTTAGAGAGTGAGATACAACTTTGTATCTATATTCCCTTATTTGATCCCATTTTGTGCCTCAAAAGTGAGTTTGTGTCTTACTTTTGCACTTGAACACCTAGCATTACACCACCCTTGGGTTACTGAGGCATTAGAGGGTTGTTGTTAGGGTTCTCGGACTCGTTTTGATCCAAGGAAGGTGCTGGAGTGGTGTTCTTGAAGAGGTTCTTCAAAGGTGAAAAACTACCCTCTTTATTCCCCATTTTGCACAAGCTTTTAGCCTATCTTGCATCTATTTTTAAGCTTCGACTATAACTGATAAAATTTCTGATTTTGTGTGCTTTAGAACTTTGTTTAAGGTCACTTTGAGGTTTGGGGTTGTTTCCCCCCTCCAAGGCCTTGTTTTAGGCCATCCATTTTGGCCATTGTTTTGGTCTTTGTATGACCTCTCTACCACTAAAATCCAAAGGATTTTCAGTGGTGGAGAGGTGGTTTTGAGGTCCCAAATGGGAGAGGGTCATCCCCTCTCCATGTTGTCTTTGATGCTTGCATAAATGGCTTGTGTTGTAGCATGTTTGCCTAGCTTATTTTAGCTCCATTTCAGTATGTATTACGTGTAATTTTGCCATGATATAATACTGTTTTAAGTTAGTTTAGACATGCCATGTATGCTCCATACACTTGTCTTGTAATCCCATGTTTTGGCCTAACATGCATCATGTTGTAACATGTCTTTCTAGCATGATTTTGGCTTAGCTTCAAGAAGTTTTTATCCATGTTTTGGTATGCTTGAGGTCTGATTTTGGTTATTTTAGTCATCCATGACTTGCTTTGTGTAGCTACCATGCAATCTAGCTTGTAGGCTTTGAGTTTTGAACCCCCTAGCATGCATTACTTGGCTCATTTCAATGATTTGGAGTCACTCACCATGTCATTTCAGTCCATATGGTATGCTCACTCACTTACATTTGATGCTCCTTTGATGCCTTAAAGAGTTGCTATTTTATGCTCCATGGTTGGACCATCGTGTATGCCATCATGTGTAGGCCATTTAGATGCCATCTAAGTGGGTTTTGGGGCTTATTTTGGCATGATATGATTATGTTTTGCATTGAATAATCCATGCCATGTTTGGTTGTGATAGGTGGAGAACAATGCTCCCTTTTGTAGCTTTGAATACCTTTTGTTTTGGGCCCGTTTCTTAGCATGTTTTGGCCTTGTTCCATGCATGCTCTAACCTTGTTTTGGTCTACCTTGGGACTGTTTTAAGTCCTCTTAGCCCTTTGGGGCTTGGTTGATATGGTCATGGCTTGAACCCCTCAGCTAACCTCAAGTTTTGGGACTCCCTTGCATGCTTTACTTGGGTAGTTTGATTGGTTTGGCACCACTCTTAATATGATTTCAAAGCTTAGCATGCTTGTCATTTGTCCATATTAGTCTCTTTTAAATGTGTTTAAGAGTTGCCTCTTTTATGCCTTAGATGATAGGCCTTTGTGCATGCATGTTTGCATATCTATTCCATGCTTTTGTTGCATCATATTGGCCACTGATTTTGGCATGCTTGACAGCTACCCATGTTAGTGTAAGTCCATCTCACCATGTTGTTGCATGCTTGTTTCATTTTGCATGTTGTTGCATGCTATACATGTCCACATGTTTAGGTTGTATGCGCATTGCATATTGCATGTTAACATGCTCATGTTGCATTAGATTTGTTGCGCACTTGAGTTATTTGCCTGCTTGCTTGCTTCCCTAGGTTGCATTGCATTGTGTGTGCATCCATTGCCTCTTGATCAATCATGATAGAGGTTGGGACCCTTTATGTGTTTTGTGCATTTTATTTGATATTGAGTTGCACACTTTGCACCTTGGGCCATCATGCATTGAAATGCTTGATTGGTGGCTCGAGGGTCGAGGACCATACTCTTTTGAGTCTCAAACATGATAAGGAGGGTGGTGGTGCAAACATTGCTTTGAAATGCATTGCCATGTCTTGTCTGTCCTCTGTTGCAGCAAACCAGTATTCTGCAGGAAGAAATGGCCGGTCAGCAACTTTAAGTGCCGACCGACTATCAATACCCAGCCGGTGATATAATTTTTAGTCTATGACCATAATTCCATGGCCGGTGGTTCTCCCTCTTGGTTGGTGGCCTCCCACAACTCTCAGGGAGTATTTCAGAAGCAATTTGGAAACTTGTGCAGTCTTCAGAAGAGGAAAACAGTGCAAACAGAGGCAGCATGAGCATGGCGATGGATTTTTGGGCAGAATCGAGCATGCATGCATTTATCCCTCCTCCCAAGGCTGCTTTACCGCTTTATTAGCTTAGTTAATTTGCTTAACTAGTTAAGTGGTCTGTAATAATTAATTAGCTAGAGTAGTTAATTATTTATTTGGTTTGTACTATTCTTTCGGTCCCTCGAGAGGGCGCAATTGTGTAATAAGCGTGCGTGTGTGTGATGCATGTCTTCCAACCTCCACTTCTTTCTCCCTTTCACTTAACCGCTTACGATGGTTAGTTCTAGGGCACGTTTCAATTAGCATCCTTATGCTATGCATGTTTGCATTATTCATCTGTATTGCATGCACCGGGCTCAGCGCATCATACTAACTACGTTGTATTTAAATTCCAACTTGAATACATGTATCGAATTGTCGCATCTCATATGCCACTTTAGATTAGCCGAGCCTATTCTAGTTGCATTTTGCCTACGATGTATTAGCCATTTTTAACATGGACTTGGATCACACATTTGATTACTAACATGTTCATTGTTTTGGCTCGAAGTACACTGTAAGTATTTGTGCTTTAGCATCTTGCATGTATGTGAGTGTTAACACGACAGCATGCTTACCATAAGGCTATTTGCTTATATGATATAACTGCCTAAATGCCTGTGGGTGAAGGTTAGGTTGCTTGAATTGGAATAATTCGTTGAAACCCGTGTTTTAGCCTACTTGCGAGTAGCAAATTTCAAACCATTTTCCAAAACAAGACGGATATGCGATGCTTTGTTCTAAATTAGGCGATCTAGTCTATACTTGTGTGTTGTGCGCATCACATAGTAAATTCTAGCTAATTAACCGGAATAAGAACACATATGTTTTCAAAACAAAATATCATGCTTAGTACAGGCCGATCTTCAAATCGGTCGAGCGAGGGTGCTCATAGCTGACCTTCTCCAATCATACCCAAGTTCCCGAGCCGAGGCAACTTTGGTGATGACGGACATGTGGCTTTAGGCAATGAGTCAGGGTTTCCTAAATTCCCTCAAAAGAAAATATTTAGATGGAAACTCTGTATCTGGCAAAGCAGTCCATGTTTGGCACTTCTTTCTTAAAAATCTATTTTCCAAAACGATTTGCCGAATTTGGACTCTTTGGTGATTTATCAATCTCACATCGCACATTGTGAGATTAGATTCAGAACCGTGACATATTGAGTCCGAACTGTGGAAAAGCATTAAGCCCTCGAGGCGCGTCCACAGCCACCCTCCCACTGGATTCCCAAGGTGGATTTTCATCTTTCTGGAGCTTGGTGCAAGTTTCTGAAAACAAATGAAAACAGAGGCAAATCGGGGCATCACATTGGATTTCCGAACGAGGCGACCGGACATGCATGTATTCCTCTATCTCTGAGGCTACTGATTTATTGCTTTCCTTAGCTGCCATGCTTAGATAGCTAGGTTTTGCTTTGGTCTGTACCTTTAATAGTTAATGCGTTAGCTATTCAATTTGTTCTGTAATAATTAGTTAACTAGGATTAGTTAATTAATTTGTTGTGTAATAATTAGTTTAATTAGCTTAGATTAGCTAGTTAGCTCCTTATTCGATCTCTCCCTCAAGAGGGCCAATTCTTGTGATAAGCGTGCGTATGGGTGATGTATGTCTTCCAACCCCCATTTCTTTCTCCCTTTTACTTAACCACTTACGATGGTTAGTTTTAGGGCATATTTCATTTAGCATACCTTATGCTTGCATGTTTGCATCCATTCATCTGTATTGCATGCACCGGGCTCAGCGCATCATGCTAACTGCATTGTATTTCAATTCCAATTTGAATACATGTACCAAGTTGCATCTCACATGACATACTTAGGATTGCCGAGCCTATCTTAATTGTATTTTTGCATGTGTTACATTAGCCATTTTAACATGAACTAGGATCATGCATTGATTTCTAACTAGTTCTTTGTTTTGGCTCGGAGTACACTGTGAGTGTTTACGCTTTAGCATACTGCATGTGTGTTAATGTTGCCATGAAAACATGCTCGCCATGAGGCTCTTTGCTTACGTGATTAACTGCCTAAATGCCTGTGGGTGAAGGTTGGATTACTTGAATTAGGACAATTCATTGAAATCCGCATTTTAGCCTACTCGCAAGTAGCAAACTTCAAACCATTTTCCAAACAAACGGATATGTGATGCTTGGTTCCAAATTAGGCGATCTAGTCTATACTTGTTTGCTGTGCACATCACATAGTAAGACTAGCTAATTAACCGGAATAAGAGCCATGTATTTTCAAAAACAAGATATCATGCTTAGTACAGGCCGATCTTTGATCGGGCGAGCGGGGGTGCTCATTAAATGACCTTCCCCAATCGTACCCAAGTTCCCACACCGAGGCAACTTTGGTGATGATAGACACGTGGCCTTAGGCACGAATCAGGGTTTCCTAAATTCTCCCAAAATAAAATATTTAGGTGGCGACTCTGTATCTGGCAAAGCAATCCATGTTTGGCACTTCTTTATAAAAATCAGTTTTTCAAAACGATTTGCTAGATTTGGACTCTATGGTGATTTATCGGTCTCACATCGCACATTGTGAGATTAGATTCAGAACCGTGACATTTGAGTCCGAACTGTGGTAAGCCTAATGAACAGAACGGAATCTTGTGCCATTTATTTTTCACGCCCGAAGCCCGGGACGTTCGGGCACGTCCACAGTTTTTGGCAACTCTGCTGGGGGAATAGAGAACTTGACTCGAACTCATGATATCGTGTTTTGTTCACACTTATGTGTTTCTTTGCATTGCATTTGCATTGGTGCGCCTAGGACACCGTGTTTGCCGTATGCTATTCCTGAATGGTTTATCGAAGGCTCGCTTCGAGAAGTGTGCCATAAGGCTGACCGGTTGCGCGCTCTGCCATGACGGGAACACAAACCCCGATTTTTACCAGGGCACCCTTTTTGACCATTCGACCTAGTGCATATTCGGAATCCATAGTGACTATTCCAAACTAGGACAGGTTGCTTACCCGATTATAGGTTGTTTGAAACTGCTGTGTGCGTAGTGAAACCCTAGCTCCTGACAAAATAGGACAGGGAAACCCTACCCCAACATAAGGGTGTTTTGGCTCTCACTTGCTTGCTATTTGCTGTTAGAGTATGTCTCTACAGGTTGCACGTATCAGTTTGCAAGTCTGGGTATCAGGCCTGCAGGCATCAGTATTTTGAGAATCAGTTATATCTGCGGGTATCAGATTCAGTTTTGGGGCAGCTATTTGGGCAACAGCGATCAATGTTTGAGAACAATGTGCTTCAGCTTGCAAATATCAACTGTGTGTTGTGTTTATTTAAAGCCGTTATGCTGTTCGTTTTTCTGGTCATTTATTTATTTATTATGCTTTATTTATCTTTTTGTAAGGTAGTTTAGCACAATTACATCTGACCAGGCAGATATTCCCCGAGCACTCTGGGTTAAAGGTCAAAGACTTAGTCGATCCAGGGATCTGATAGACGGACAAGCAGTGTTTCTTTCTTTACCCCTGGTTGCTAGGCGGAGGTCAAGAAGGCGCAGTGTATCAGTACAGAGGTTGTCAGATCAGTGGTGTTTGAACAGTCAGGCTGAGGTCTCAGTTCCTACTATAGAGTTAGATATACCAATTGTCCAGTCCAATCCAGACAATATGGCAGGTTTGGAAGAGATGATGCTTCAACTCTAGGAAAGTATGAAAACCATGCAGCAGGATGCTGCCCGTCAGGCAGAAGTATCTGCACGTCAAGCCGAGGTAGTAACCCAACAGGCAGATCTAATTGCCAGACTGCTGCAGCAAACCTGAGCATCTGCTTCGCACACACCTCCTCCCTCACCCAGAGTTCCAATACTCGGGGAGATGCCAAATGTCCCAGAAAATACAGACGTTCCGACAGGGCCAGCTCCGCCCCCAGTCCTACCCCAGCTATCTAAAACACCCACCAACCTAGTGGATTCGCCGTTTGAGTTTGAGGTATATCCAACGGCGTTAAAAGTAAGCAAGTTAGAAAAGCTTTTCAAGAAGTCTCAAGGTGTAAAATCCATTCCAGATATAGAGGATGGGTATATCGACTCAGCCGTGACGTTGCCAGATCTGTTTAAAATGCCATACATCGACTGCTTTGATGGGTCTGGAGATCCCATGGTACACCTGGGATTGTTTTCAGATATCCTTAGGCTGATGGGCCTTTCCAGATTGCAGAAGCTTTCTTTGTTCGGCCGGACCCTGTCGAGTGTAGCGGCCATTTGGTATGCAAAATTGGAAGACTCCGTTAAGAGGAGTTAGGAGGAGATGGTTGAGGCCTTCATAGCTCAATATTCCTATAATACACAAATTGAGGTCACAACTCGCGATCTCAAGACTACCAGGCAAGAACCGAAGGAGAGCTTCTCCGACTTCGTAACCTGTTGAAGGGCCAAGGCCTCGATGATGACCATTAGGCCCGTTGACAAGGATCAAATTTGGATGGTTGTGCGCAATCTCCAACCCAAGCTCATATAGAAGATGATAGTTCTCCCCCTCCCCACCTTTGTAGACCTACATGAGATTGGGGTGCAGATCGAGGATGCAATGAAACAAGGTCTGATTGACCCTGAAAGAGAGCAACCCAAGAGGGCATTCAACTGCAGTACAAATGCAGGCACAAGCAGTGCTGCAACTGGCAGATCTTCAGATGTGGGAATGGTCACTACCACCCCTCCCAAAACCCTTGCAGCTACACCCTTTACCGGTATGTCCGGAAGTAGCTCGCAGGCAGCTAAATATGCCCCCAGAGGCCAAAGAACCTTTACCCCACTATACATGCCCCTGTCCAAAGCTTTGGGGGTTTTGATCAAGAAATGGCACTTGAAGCCCCTACAGCCGCGACCATTGCCAAATAAGCTTCCTCCCTCTCATAACCCGGCAAAGTACTGTGCCTACCACCAACAACATGGTCATGAAACCGACCAATGTTTTCGATTACGTCATGACATTCAGGACCTCATCAACAATAGGGTGATTATGCCTCCGGAGAAACCGAATGTCACAACCAACCCTCTCCCACCGCATAACCAAGCTCCACCTCCCAAACGCATTAACCTAATCCAAACTGGGGTTATGTCATACGACCTTAGCATATATATCACCCCTTCTCACCTACCCAAGCCGGAGGTGCTCATTCCGGAAAGCACGGATTTGTGCATGATGAGCACCTTCCAAACCCAACCCAAGTCGGTGGTGGTGGCCATCAAAGATAGAACAGGGATCACTTTGGGAACAGAGAAGAATGAGGATTCAGAGCCTAAAGGGTCTGTGAGATTTGAGTACAACCCGAGCGATTATATCACACCAACAGATCAACCTAAGCCAGAGATGGAATTGCCAGTGAAGGCAAAGATCAGTGTAGTTAGGGAAGATGAACCTAATCAAGGGCTAGATGACCTAGCAGAATTGGAAGAGGATATCGCCAACCTTCAATTCTTCAATGAACAGGATACAGGGGACGTGACTGTCAACTAGTTTGATTTAGATGTGTCAGCAGAAGCTACCGGGTGGCTCAGTGACGAGCCGGATGCTATTGAACAACTTCAGCCAGACCAGGGGCAATCAGGGGTTGGAATATCATCAGAAATGGTTGGAATGGCCGGGAATCAGGAGCAACCGCCGGAGAGCACCGGTGTTAAGAATTTTGCTCAAGATCAGAACAGTTTGAGTACAGAGGATGTTGAACAGCAGGCTGCACTGAAACAATTTGAGCAAGAGAAGATCGAAGATTTGGAGAGAGTTAGAAAGCTCAAAGCCCCTGTGGGGACTAAATGTGCTGTGAGTACGGGAACAGAATGTGCTGTGGGCACAGGAACAGTTGTAATATAACCAGATAGTTGCTTGTCGATGCCTAACGGAATGTGGTGGGAGGACGACGACCTATGTCTCGCCCACATAGATGAAGATTGGGGGAACAACCAACCGGATGATACCTGGTATCTTGGAGTGGTGGACCACATGACCAGGAGTGGGCGGTACTTCAAGCCCCTACACCTAGATCAACTAGAGGCGTCCGGGAAGGACAGCGAGGTAGAGAAACTGAAAGAAAAGTTGTTCGAAGAGGAGGCTGTGCTAAAATAGTCGAAGAAGATACAAGCAGACATCTCTATCTGGGGACTGCTTATGGCTTCAACAGTACACAGACAAGTTGTCCTTTCTGCAATGAACAAAGCCAAACTTTCAATTGACACCATGCCTGAACAGTTGGTAAGGTTGGTTTTTCCGGGAGGAACTTCCCCGACGTTAACCTTTACTGATAAGGAACTACCGCCTGAGGGCACAAACCATAACAAACCACTCTATATCTCTGTGGAATGTAGAGACAAGTGGATACCGGTGGTTCTTGTCGACACATGATCCGCCATTAACGTTGCCCGTCGAGGACAGCATATGCAATTAGATTGAAGCCCGCGGACTTTGTACTCACTGCCCAGGTGATTCGGGCATACAACAACACTAACAGAGAAGTGACGGGAACTGTGCAGATTCGAACTAAGGTTGGTCCAGGACAACACGATATTGACTTCCATGCCTTGGATGTAATAACCCTCACACTGTCCTAACCATACTCATATGCATTCATAGGATTCTGTCTAGTTAAGCTTGTATTTCAAGTCTTGTCCTTGTTCACTTAAGTGTTACAGCATGCTTTGTACCTTACTCGGTGTGGGTTTAGCCAAGGTCACCCTGGGCCTAGGTCAGCTTTGAACCTCTTACATCTAAGACCATCTTGGAATTTACTTTGGTTGACTCCACCTTCGCTCTAACATGTTGGTTGAGATGTCACTATCTAGGCCGAGGTGTTCATCGCTGAGGCCGAGATGTGTATTATCTAGGCCGAGATGTTACTCTTGAACCCAAGTGACCTTACTCCTGGATTGGTACGACCTAGACCGAGGTGTGGCACATCTAGGCCAAGGCGTGGCACAACTAGGCCAAGTGTTGTCCTTTCTAGCCGATGTCCTTGCCTCTTGCTTGCCGAAGTCTTGTTGTTAGCCGATGTCGTTACTTGTCAGAGTGCTCTTGCCGCCTAGCTTGTTGAGTACACTTTGTCATAGTCTTGTCTTTTCACTCAATCACCTTTTTGAGTAGAACCAACCAACCGTTGCCACGTGTCCCTGCAGAGGGTTAAGTCAACCGACAGACCCAGAAAATATACATTTTTTGTATTATATCTTTGCTTGTAGAGAGAGAGAGGGAGAAGAAGAAGTTTTAGAGGGAGATAGTGGGCTTTTGAGCTTGATTCCTAGAGATCAAATTTACTCTTGTTGTTCTTTATGTTTATCTAGCTGCATTGCATGATCGAACCTGTTCTGCACGTCATGCATTGATTTAAAGTTGGTTTTAGAAAGAGAAAATAGTGTTCATGTGTTCTTGAAGAAAAAGTCTTGTTTGATCCGAAAGTTTGCATTAAGATTTATGTTTTTGTGTTTGTTCTCACAAGATCCTTGAATATGGGTACCCAGGTCCATGTTTTTGAATTCATAGTATGAAATCTCAGATTTTGTAAATAGCAAATCATGATCTTTGCATTCATCTTCCTCATGTTCATATTCTTCATGTTCGTCATGTTTTTCATGTTCTTCAAGAGAGGGAAACCCAGATTTTTCCCGACTTCATTTCCTTAAATGTGGCCATCGAGGCCACACCTCGGCAAGGAGGTGTGGGACCTCGACCTAGACCTGGTAGTAGCCCAGCATGTTTTCCCGAGATAAGAAACTGTGTTTTGTTTTGATTTGACTTAGTTTTGAAGAATGCCGAGGTCATTTGCATGCATACAAGACTTGTTTTGAGAAGTGCATTCAATAGACTTTGCCATGTGTTTGTAGGACTTGGACTTGCCTTGACCCCGACGTCTGAAGAACTATGTGAGTGGTATTTTTAATAAAGTTATGTTATTAAGTTTTGATAAAGTTTTGCCTTGCTTGTTTTGGAAAAGTATTTGTTAAGCATGAATGACTATCCCTATTTTGTGTATCAAGTATTAGCTTTGGTTTTGACAATCTTTGAAAGTCCGTACGTGCTAGGGGACTATAAGCATTTGTAGCACAATCTTGAAAGTTCGTACGTGCTAGGGGACTATAAGCATTTGTAGCACAATCTTTGAAAGTCCGTATGTGCCAGAGGACTATAAGCATTTGTAGCACAATCTTTGAAAGTCCGTACGTGCTAGGGGACTATAAGCATTTGTAGCACAATCTTGAAAGTCCGTACGTGCTAGGGGACTATAAGCATTTGTAGCACAACCTTTCTTAATGTCATCCCTTGGAACTTGAAAGACTTTGATTATTAAGACTTGAAAGATTTGTTAGATAAACTTGATTTGCTCTTTGATTTTGTACAAGATGTGACGTGCCTTGATTTGATAAAGTTTTCGAAAATCATTCATGTAAACCCCTGTATTATTTATACCACTCACTGAGTATCCAAGCTCACCCCTCTCTATATATATATGTAGGTGACGAGCAGGACGGCGGTGACGCCTAGATATACTTGCCACTTGTTTTGGATTTTGCACTTTTGCAGCATCTTGAAGATTATGCTTCTTAGTTGTATTTCATTGTATTTTGTATTTGATGGCTGAGAAGCCTTTTGATCAAGATGTATTTTTGTACTTCCTTTTGTTTGTATTCAAGACTGTTAAGCTATGTAATGATGCATGCCATTCCATTTGACTTATGCACAGCTCTTATGGACTACTTAGTTTTAAATTTATTGCTTCCGCACTTGTAAGCCCCATATGTATACTCTAGTGTGTGTGAAACCTTGCAAGTTGGCCTTGGGTAATTGTGAATTACTGGCCATCATGGCACCATTCTACTAGGGGCGGAATGGGGTCGTGACATTGGACGTTCCCGCAACCTTTAATCTACTCTTGGGGCGGCCGTGGCTGCACCAGGTGAAGGCAGTCTCTTCCACCCTCCATCAGATGTTGAAATACCTCCATGGGAAGGGAGTGGCCATTGTTTTTGGGAATTCGTCAATCCATTCACCACCAGAGGTGTCTACGCCAGTACTGGAGATCGAACATGGCGTAGAGGATGTGTTCCTGTCAGGGTTCACCCTAGCCGAGGCCCGGGTTGTACAGAACATTCTGGCTATTGATGAGGGGCTCTATGTCAACGCACAATCAGTGTATCTCATGAACAAGTTACAGCACGTCCCCGGGATGGGATTAGGACACAGTGGCCGGAAAGGCGTTGGTCCCTTGAAACCTATTTTTGGGTTGTTAAATGGTCATTTGAGCCAAGAAAGAGGCTGTTTTGCTACTATGCATCAAGAGGTATAACTCGCCTCTTTTGTATTTGTTTTGCACCCTTGCTTCACCATCCTTTTTCCATTGTTTTGGCATGTCTTTTGGGGTGGTGTTGAACTACCAAAAAGTCTGATTTTCAGTCCTAAAAATGTTGGTTTAAGCCTTGTTTGGCTAAGGGGTGTTTCTTCCCTTTTGCTCCTTAGCTTGTAAGGCCTTTTGAGCTATCTTTCAAGCTTTTCAAACAACTTATTTTTGGCCTTAAAACCACTGAATTCCAGAGGAATTTCAGTGGTAGAAAACTTGTTTTGAGGCTCAAAATAGGAGGGGGTTGTCCCCCCTCCTCTTCTCTTGTTTACTTGTGTTGATGGCCCATCAAAAGAGCATGTGTTTCTCTTTTTTTGTGGCTTAGTTTGAGCACGTTTTTGTGACTTTTGGGACCTACCATAACTCTATTTTTGGTCAGCTTGGTCACCTCTTGCATGCTTCTTGCACTTGTAGTGCAATCTTACTCACTGGCCTTGTTAGCCTTACAAAGTAGCATGTTCTTGTGGTTTGAATTAGCTTAGTTCAAGCATGTTTTTGGCATGTTATAACTCTAATTTTGATTGGTGGACTCACCTCTTGCATGCTTTATACACTTGTAGTGTAATCCTTGCTAGCTAGCCTTGCATGCTTGTCTCTTTAGCCTATTATTCTAGCTCATTTTGGCTATACTCCAGCATGCTTTTGTTCATATTTTGGCATGCTTTAGCTCTGTTTTGCGCCTTCTTGGTCGTATGATGCTTGTTATGCATGCTTGTAGGGCAATAACCTTGACTAGCGTTGAGTTTTGAGGTATCTTGCATGCTTGTCTTGAGGTATTTGCATGTTTTGGCATCATTTGGCATGTTATTTCAGAGCATATACTTCCATCGCACACTCATATATATCGCTCTTTAAATGCTTTTAAGAGTTGAGCCTTATGCCTCGTTTACGAGCCAATACATGAACATCATTTTCTTGCTTTTCATGTTATCTTCTCAGTTCATTTTAGCCACTGTTTTGGCCTACTATAGCTCTTTTTTAGGCTGGTTTAATCATTTGAGCATTGTATGGCATGCTTCTAGTGTAATGCACTTCACTAGCTTTGGCGTTCTTAGCTCTAAACATGTCTTGCATGCATTGTCTAAGTGATTTAGTGTCTTTAGCATGCTATTTTAGTGCTGGAATATGTGCCATTACATCTCATTATTTCACTCTCTTAGTCTCTTTGAAAGTAATCTTAAGCCCCTTGTCGGCTTGAACATGGAATTGAGGCTCATGCCTAATGGTTTTAGCCTTCTCTTGAGGGTTTCTACTAACCAATGACATGAAGCTTCTTCTATGCTCAAGGTGCTTGTGGCTTAGATCCTTTTTCAAAATTAGAGGACTCTCACTTTTGGACTTAACCGGTTAAAGGACTTATCGGTAATCTAAAATGAGTAAACAAAATGAATCAAAGTAAAACATGCCAGGATAACATGTTTGTGTTGCATTGCATGTGTTTGGATCGGACGTTAATCCAAACAAAAGAAGTGAGAGACGTTTCATACTTGAAGTGATGAAACATGCCTCATTTCTTAGTTACCGACACCCTTGATCGTGCATGATAGGGTGGAAGTTTCATCGAGTTTATTTGTGCATTCATTGACTTGTACACATTTGGCTTCTCGACCATCATGCATTGTGATGCTTGGTTGGTGGCCCAAGAGTTGAGTACCATACTCCTTTGAGCTTGAGATATGATAAGGAGTGTGATGGTACACACATTTCCTTGCAAATACACTACCATGCCTCTATTTGTGCTCTGTTGCAGCAAAAGGAAAAATTGCAGGAAGCAGTGGCCGACCGGCCATCAAAACTGCCGACCGGTCACCAAGGCTGCCAATCGGCTATCAGAAGTGGCCGATGGCCATCATCTCTGGCCGATCATCCCTCAGCATGTTCCTGAGATAGGTCAGAATCAACCTGGAAGTTGGCACAATTTTCAGAGGTCTAAAGATGTGCAAACAGAGGCATCTTGAGGCAAGGTAGTGGATTTCCGAGAGGACGCAACCGAACATGCATGCATCCCTCGCCCTCGAGGCCTTTTAACTGATTTGCTTAGCTAATTAATTCATTGGTTCTGTACTTAATTAGTTAACGTGCTTAGCTAATAGATCTATGTAGTAATTTGTAGTAGTTAGCTTAATTAGCGTAGTTAGCTTAGCTAATTTATTCGGACCCTCCGTCGAGAGGACACAATTTTGTAATAAAGGTGCGTGTGTGTGTGCATGTCTTCCAACTCCACGTCTTTCTCCCTTTTATTTACCAGCTTTTGATGGTTAGTTTTAGGGCATGTTTCAATTAACATACTTATGCTTTGCATGCGTACATCATTTATTCGTATTGCATGCACCGGGCTTGGCGCATCATTCAAACTGCATTGTATTTCAATTCTTATTTGAATACATGTATCAAGTGTAGCATTCATATGCCATCTTAGATAGCCGAGCCTATTTTAGTTGCATTTTTGCATGCGTTGCATTAGGCATCTTATATAGTTAGGATCATGCATGATTTTTAATTAGCTTCTTTTTTGGCTCGGAGTACACTGTAAGTGTTTATACTTTAGCATCCTTGTATGTGTGTAAGTGACTGCCATGATAGCATGCTTGCCATGAGGCTAATTGCTTAATTGATTAACTGCATGAGTGTCTGTGGATGAAGGCTTCATTGCTTGAATTGGAACAATTCATCAAAATGTGCGTTTTAAGCCCACTTTACGGAGTGGCAAAATCATGTTGTTTTCTAAACCCACTTGAGGGTGGCAAATCCGTGTCTTAGCCTACTTGCGAGTAACACTTTCAAACCATTTTCGAAAAACAAACATGAGATATTTTGTTCCAATTCTTGCGATTGAGTCTATACTTGTATGCTGTGCGCATCAAATAGTAAGTTAGCCAATAAACCGGAATAAGAACGCATGTGTTTTCAAAAACAACATATCATGTTAGTAGAGGCCGATCTTTGATCAGGCGAGCGGGGGTGCTCATTTCAGGACCTTCCCCTCCCGTACCTAAGTTCCCGAGCCGAGACAACTTTGGTGATGACGGACACGTGGCCTTAGGCACGAGTCAGGGTTTCCTAAATTTTTCAAAATAAAATATTCAGGTGGTGACTCTGTAATCTGGCAAAGCAGTCCATGTTTGGCACTTTTTGATTAAAATCAATTTTTCAAAACGATTTGTTGGATTTGGACTCTTTGGTGATTTATCAATCTTACATTTCACTTTGTGAGATTAGATTCAGAACCGTAACAGGAGTCCGAACTGTAGTAGCTAGAACACAATTCGCACCCTCTCCGAAAGAGGGGCACGTAGAGCGAGTTCGGGGCGGTCTACAGGATGTAAAAGGAGACGCAGAGAAGGGGTTGATTAAAAAAAAAAAAAAACGAAGTACATGGAGTGTGCTTACTAAAAAGCACAAAATAAGAATTTTTGAAGGAGTCTGGAAAAATAAACTATCTGCAATAATCTCCTAAATTGTGTTATATTTATCTTCATTACTCTCAGGACCTCAAACTTTATTTATTTATTTATTTATTTCTTCACCTTTACCCTTACATTATAACCAAATAATAGTCCTATTCGATCTTAGGAATGGTATGGTTTGGATATGGACATGATGGATAGTTAATAATGTGTGAATTTTAATTCTCAGTATTTGGCATTCCTTCCATGAGACTATTTATTTACTCTTTCTTATGAGCATTTCTCAACTAGTTTAATTTGCGAGAAATTTTGCTTTTGGTTTACATTATTCTGCTCGCATATATTGAGAATGATATTTACACCATATTCTGAGTGATTCAATTGTTGAAAGTAAAATCCGGTGAGATTGGAGTCAAAGCATGTTTCAGATAGACAATTGAGTAACATTTTACCTTGAGGCTAAGAATGTGTTTATGTTGGCTAAGATTATTCGCACACTCTGAATTTTGGATATGTTGGGATATCTTTACTTGTTGCTAGTACTTTAAATTTTGATTGATTCTTTTGTTAGTATACTGAAATTCACGACTTTGTTCTTGAACTTGGTGCATGTGAATAAGGAGACTTTGATGTTAAATTTTTGGATGTTTGTGGGTATCATCTTTGAAAACCCTCATGAGACTATAACTCGTCCACTATGGGTAACCTAGAGGTTTAAAGGCTTATTGCATATGCTAAATGCAATCGCGTTTTCTTGCGAAAATGGTTTACATATTTTTGTTAAGAACTATATTTTTGTAATCGCCTTAATTGCTAGGGACTAGCAATAAGCTGGTTGGGGGGTGTGATGAATGGTTAAAAATGTATAATTATTTTATTATTTTCAATCATTAAGGAACCTTTATTAAATTAATTCCCCCATTTTATTTTTAATTGTGAATTAATGATATAATTTTACTTTATGTAGGATAATTCACAATAAGGATAAGAATTGGGTAAAATAAGGAAAAGAATAGGACAAATTGAAGTCAAACTCAATTCTCAACAGAAAACATGATGAGGCCAACGGAAAGGTGCTTTGTTAAATCAACACAACCAATAGAAAGATCTCACGTGAATCAAGGCTCAATTGTATGAATGAAGCAATAAAGAAATCCTATTGGATGGATAATGCTGGAACTGCTAGGAACTTGCCTCAATTTACGCCTCAGCAATCACTATAAATACATGTTAATCTGTTGAGGAGGGGGGAATTAATTTCGGGAAAAAAAACACCTTTTAATACATATTATTTTCCTTTTGCTTTGATGTTGTTCTAAATTTTCTTTGTTAAGATTAGGGGTGAAACCCTAATGTTTTCTTTATAAACATTTTATGATTCAATCATGGTTTCAATGTCATATTATTTTAATTGATTGATTTATTTATTTGGGAAAAATTTTTTATTCTGTATAATATCTTGTTCTATTGTAGACTCCGGGCACGATAGAAGCTTGATATTCCTTGCGAATCAAATAACTAGATTTTTATGGTGTAATTAATCAGTGAAAGTAATTAATTTTTTTTATTAATTTTTATATGGAATAATCGTTTTTATCTTCCAATTGAAAATACTTTTTGTGTATGTTTCTATTGAGTTATATAGATTGAATCCAAAATATTTTAAAGAAAGTATTAATGGAACATCCTTGATGCCTTAGCACTCTTTTTATAATCACCTTATTTTATCTTTCAATTAATTATTTTTCTCCAATTATTCAATTATTTCAAAAATTCAAAACCATATTTTTCTTTACTTTGTTTGAGTGATCGATAATTATTTTGAACAAACAGGTCCTTATGGATTCGGCCTCGGACTCACCGAGTTATATTATTTCGCGACATCCTGCATTTGGGATTGCAATATAAAAGTAGCAGCAATTAGTGGGATGGATGATTTTTCTCTTTTACCCTCATTTCGTAGTCACATTTTTGTCACATGATTGAATTTTGTTAAAGATTTAAAAATGAAGTAACAAAATATGGACATTGACACTTGTATAGGTATCAAAGTGGGATTTGAATAAAAGTATAGGAGTTGATTATCACGATTTCATGTGTAGTGACCAAAATGAGATTTGATTAAAAGCGTTAGGGGTTGATTGTCATGATTTTATGTGTAAGGATCATAATAAAATTTGATATAAAATGCGGAAGTGCAAAATGTAATTTACCCTTAAAATTGTAAACAGGGTGCATTTACACTGGTATTTTTTCTATTAAATAAAGTCTACACTTAAATTGTTATAAATTTGTCATTCATTTCAGTTTTTCCAAAATACTTTGATAGTTGATTAGATCAAATTTTGTAACTTCTGACCTAATGTAACTACCCAGATTAAACTCACATCAAATTTAATGTAAGGGAAATGCTACCCATTGAAAGGTGTATATCAGATGCATCATATTATATATTTTTGTGGTATATGATATATATTTTTGTGATAAATATTATATATTTTTTTGGTAAAATTATGGCAATTTACAATTTAAAAATGAAGTTAAGCATTTTATGGTCATGTTATGCATTTTTACGATAATATAATATTTTTTTTTATCTAAATATTTTTTAACAAAAAAATGTGCAACTTCATATTTCTTACGAACATTCAATTGTTATGTATATTTAAATTAAGTAGATCTATATATATATATATATATATATATTAAAAAATGCAATAAAAATATTTAAAAAAAACTAATTAAAAATCTCAAAAACTAATTTTAAAATGCTCAAAACCAAACACATGGTTGATATTATTATCTTTGTGAGATTTTTTATCAACTCGGCCCACTATTAAGGATGTAAATTTAGCTCGGCCACACTCAATCGGGTCTGAACTTGGGTTAGCCAAATGTCGAGGCGCGTAGGTTCATGTCAAAATTCAAGCCTGGTCAGCCCACATGTCAAAAAAATTAGGCATAGGCTCAGGAGGTATTCGAGCTTTCGCCAGACTAGCGGGCTGGACTGGGTTGGGCCTGACTATTTTTTTTAAAAAAATTCTTCCATTTTTTTACCAAAAATAACACTTGACTTCTATTAAGCTGATGGGCTAGGCTTTGAGCTGCGCCGAGCTTGAAAATAAATGGCCCAAACTCAAGCTCAAGCTTAAGCCTAAAATCTGAGACTGGACTGGAACTTGAACGAGCCTAGCTAACCCTGGCTGCACCGGACTGCGGGCAGATTTCAGATGGACTGCGAACCGGTGAGCTAAATTTACACACCTAAGCACTATGAGTCAAAAGCCCGTTGGGCTATTCAGATAGTGATAACCATATATTACCGCAGTCCGGATACAACCCCACTCCTGGTGCGGATATCAAAACAGTGAAACGAAACAGCTGGGTCCATCGTACGGCAACCGAATCAAAACACAACCGCTCACACACTCCACTGCCGTCACACACACACACACAGCTTGGTACAAAAATCCTCTCTTTATTCTCTGCATTCAATTCTATTCCCAATCGAAACACCAAAGTGAAAAAGAGCTTATCAGACTTTCCTTTCCTTTCTAGAGATAGAGAGTTTGGAGAGAGAAACAGATGGTGAGGATAATTCCCATGGCGTCCTCCATTCGACCTTCTCTCTCTTCCTTGAGGTTTTCTCCTTTTTGTACTATTACCTCCTCTCGCTTCGCTGTTTCTATCTCCTCCTGTAACCCCTCTCGGAGGCTCAACTTCTTTCATCTTGGCAGCGGTAATGCTTTCTTCTTCAAACCCTAGAATTTCATTGTTTTCTTTGTGCTTTTTAAATTTTTATAGGATTACTTATTTCGAGGTTTGCGCTTAGTTGCATTTGGATTTCAAAAGTAAACGATTTAGTAATAATTATTAAAGGAGAATCCTAGCTCAAATTTAGATTTTTTTTAGTTTATATTTGTTTAAATTTCAATTTTTGAATTTGAGAGATTTATCATGATGGATTTGGAATAACAAATGTAAAAATAGTTATTTGAAATCTTCATGCCAAGGATTCTATATATATATATATTTAACTTTACTCTATGTTGCCCTTTAGTTTCTCAATGTAACTATAATAGCCAACTCTCCTTCTGTAAAATTTAATCTCAAACCCCTTCTTTTGAAATCCGTATATCCAAACGGAGCCTGTGTGTGTGTGTGTATATTTACACTAGCGGTGTGTGTAAATGCAATGAGTTTGATGAATGAAGAAGATAAGTTGAATTTGAAAACTGTTAGTAGTTATTAGCAGTCGAGGGCATTCTTGGAAGAAAAAAAAAAAGTGACAAAGCTTCAAAGCTATTCTGAGCTGTGTGCTTTATATAAAACAATATATATATATATATATATGGTGTGTTTTTCAATGTTGTTGCTGATAGAGAAATTAGGGCCTTGTTTGGTTTGGCTTTGGAAAAAGATTTTGGAGAAAATTTTTGAAAATTTTGTTTGGTTTGTAATTTTTTTCAAAAAAATTTCAAAATCACTATCTCTTTCTAGAGATCAATCAATCACTATCTCTTTCTACAGATCAATCAATCAATCATTTTTTCTCTCTACTCTCTCATTTTCAATCACTTTTTCTCTTACATACATCTACTCAATTATAAAAAAATATCAAATCATCCCAAACTCCAAAATTATTTTCAAAATATACAACCAAACAAATTACAAAAATTTCTAAACTCTCTTCCCAAAATATTTTTTGAAAACTTATCTCCCAAAGTCAAACCAAACAAGGCCTAGTTGTTGCTGATTCCTTTCTTGTTTGCTTGAAAGTTGTACTTTGTCGAAGCTTGTTTGATGACTATTATATGACGGGTGGATTATTTGCTGAAGTTATTTATCATGTTTATTTGATTATGAGTCACAAAATAATTGGTCAGGATTATCTATTGTTTAAATTGTTTGAATAGTGGTAGAGGCCAATGTGTTCTGAATCTAACTATGCTATTTAATAGTGTTCTGCAACTTAAGTAATACAACAACTTAACAAATTCTCTAAAGAAAACAATTTAAGAAAGGTTGAAAAAATATAAATATATTATTGTGTAAAGAATTACAAGAGGTTTATGACTGCTGTTTGGGTGGTTTGTTGAGCATTCAGCTTTCCCGCTAAAGAAGATGAAAATGGGAAGTATTGTGGTATTGGAATCCCATTCTTTTTTTCTTTTTTATAAATCTATAGTAGTTTTATCACGCCCATTTTGTGATTTTGCAATTCAAGTGTTGGAGTTCTTGGGCCTTTTGGCCAAATCTTATTCTTAGGTAAAATGATCAAATTTAGTTTGCTTTTGATTAAAGTTGACTCCACCAAAGCTACACTAAGTAAGCTTGAAGAGGGCTTATTGAGCCTGAGCCAAGCTTGAGTTTAATCAATGAAAATTCCAGTGCTCTATGCCTGGTACCTTCTTCTTTTTTCTTTTTTTCTTTTTTTTCAATTCTAAAACAAATGGATTAAAGTTTTTAGAGTTCTTAGATTCAGACACTTAGCCATGATTCTCAAAGCATATAGAGTCTGAGCTTAGCTTTTGATTAAAGTTGACTCCACCAAAGCTACGCTAAGTAAGCTTGAAGAGGGCTTATTGAGCCTAAGCCAAGCTTGAGTTTAATCAATGAAAATTCTAGTGCTCTATGCCTGGTACCTTCTTCTTCTTCTTCTTCTTCTTTTCTTTTTTTTTTCAATTCTAAAACAAATGGATTAAAGTTTTTAGAGTTCTTAGATTCAGACACTCAGCCATGATTCTCAAAGCATATCAAAGCATATTGCTTATACTTCATGTATTTGGATGGCTTGGGGCACCTTCTTTGTGCCAAAACATTTTATATTCTGGTGGATTCATATGATGAGTTCTACTTATGATTTTATTGCACACTTACTTGTTCTGAACATTTTCCAGCGGTTCCACAGTCACAGTTTTTCAGTCTAAATGCTTCTAAGTTGTTAAGAGCAGAGGGAAACAAAATGGCAGTTCGCTCAACTGGAAATATGGCACAAGCAAGCACTTCTATTACCCAAGAAGATGCCCTAGAGTGGGTCAAAAAGGACAAGAGAAGAATGCTCCATGTCGTTTATCGTGTTGGGGATTTAGACAGGACAATAAAGTACATTTCTTCAATATAACATGACCTGCTTGGCGGTCTTGTAATTTGTTATTCTTCTCAACAGTGATGATGTTTTGGTCAAACTCTAATGGTGGCTGCAGATTCTACACTGAATGCTTGGGGATGAAGCTGTTGCGAAAACGTGACATACCTGAGGAGAGATACACAAATGCCTTTCTTGGATATGGCCCAGAAGATTCTCACTTTGTTATAGAACTCACATACAGTAAACCAGCTGAAAACTCCTTAATTTGTTTACAATTTTCTATAATATGGAACTTTTATGAACCCTCTGTAGTCAATAAGTGTTGTACTCTGTCTTGCTTGTGAGCTTAGTGTAAACATCTGCTGGTTAAAGTGACATGTGATTTGTTCTGTGTTAATGTTGCTTCCAGATTACGGAGTTGACAATTATGACATTGGAACTGGTTTTGGTCATTTTGGTATTGCAGTTGAAGATGTAAGTTTCTGTTGAAATTTTTGTGCTGGCACGTATTCTTTAACTGTAGTTTAAATACAATGCAATGCATCTTGTTTTATGTCGATACTCACAAGCTCCTTATCTCTATTTTCAGTCACATATGCTTAAACATGCCTCACAATGTCAAATATATGTATTGCTTGATGATGGAATCATTTTAAGGTCTTCTGCTTCTGAACTAACAGTGGTCATAGAGTAGAATACTGGAGTTTATCATTAATAATTTCGCCTTTGTCATTTATTTCAAGATCTCCTGTTTTTTTAATTTTCCTGGACCCAATTATCTTTTATATTTGTGCATTTCCCTTATCTACATTCACATCACATGGATTGATTTAAATACTGGAAAAATCTTTGTCTTTGCTATGTGGCTATTTCTTATTGACATTGGCATAACACTTGTGTTATATGACACTTCTGCCCTCCACTTAAAATTCATGAATGCTTGACAAGCAATGCTGCAAGAATATTGGATAGTGAATGTTCTTTTGCAAAATGTGTTCTCTACCATTATTTATGAACCCATCAGATTATGTTGAAGCACTCATAGTGATGTTGATATGAATAGGTTGCCAAAACAGTGGATCTCATAAAGGCTAAGGGTGGAAAAGTTACCAGGGAACCTGGTCCTGTCAAAGGTGGCAGCACAGTAATTGCGTTCATTGAAGATCCTGATGGTTATAAGTTTGAACTTCTTGAGAGGGGGCCTACACCTGAGCCGCTCTGCCAAGTGATGCTTCGAGTTGGTGATCTTGATCGTTCCATAAATTTTTATGAGAAGGTAGGAGTTGTTCCTTGAAATTGAGAGTGTTAAATTTTCGTTAGCAACATAGTCTTCAGTCCTTGTTTCCATAGCTTTCATAAATTGTTTGTAATAATTGCTTGTTAGTTCTTTACTTTTGGCTACACTGGTTTTAGTTCTGTATAAAGTTCTGGATTTACACTTCTCTTCTTCTGTTTAGGCGTTTGGCATGGAGCTTCTTCGGAAACGAGATAACCCTGAGCACAAGGTAATTTGAAAAATTCTCCATTGAACAATGAAATTTCATATCTATGTTACATGGACTGAGGTATTTGTGTCGAGCATGGTAAGTGGTGATAGGAGAACTGAAAATTTTGTTGAAACAAAGTTGGGCACAGTAGGAAAATAGTATTCGACTAAATTTCTTGATAGCTAGTAAGTGTTGATGCTATCATTACATGGTACTAGCTTATCGATTGGTTGCTGCTGTTGGTGGCCTCGGGCCTGGTGGGGTAAGCTTGCTTTTTTCTTCTGGCATCTTATATGTCTTTGTGAGGGTTCTGAGGGATTTCTTTATAAGAATTCAGACAGGGTTCTCGATTAGGTGAAAGAGTCCTTTTGATGAACTTCTCCCTTGTAGCCTATATAATAAAGAACAAAGTTCCCCCTGTTGACATGTGTTGAGTTGCTTAGACATTAATATGTTCACACTCAACTGTGCTAACTACTGACTGTTGCTTCCTTGAGTTGTACAGCTGTGATTCTGAAACTAAGCTGCTAGCAGCCTGCTACAGAGGAAGTCATGTTGATTCTGTCTTTTTTTTCTCTCTAAATTGCTATCAAGAGCTTGTTGAAATACATCACTTCATATGTACATATTTGTACATATATACATCACTTCATATGTACATATTTGTACATATGGATGCGTGGTAAAAAAAAAATGTCAGAATCTCAAATGGGAGATACCTTGAATTGCCTTAAATTACTATCCAGGTCTTAACCCTCTTTCTTATTTTGGGGTCCAGTTAGTTGTTGCCTGCTAGGGTTTAGTACTCATTTTAACTAGCCATTATATCCCATTTTCTTTCTTTAAGCTAACTGGGTGGGTGAGTCCGTGTGGATATTACCTATATTCAAGTTCTCTCGGGCTATTATTACATATGAAAAAAAGAAAAATAGAGAGTTCTTTTGGGATATTATTGGCTTTTCAATCAACTTCTTTTAGTTGCAGAAAGAATGAAGTTGGTATATAGGGAGTGAAGTGCTTATATTTCATGCAAATTTCTTGATGAATATTATTGTGACCAAATTTTTGAAGGTAGTGGTTGATATCAATGTGACAGATTAATAATCGATATTTTCTGCCGACAAATTTTTTACAACTATATTGTCGTTCCTGACTTGAGTTTATGGTTCGAAGTTCAATTATTTGCAAACCACCGAAGGTTGCATATTATTTTCTGATTGTTCATTGTTTTCTTCCCAAGTTCTTTATTTTTTTTCTATATTTTTATTGTTAGAATTAGTTTCATGATGAATAAGGTATATTGCGATTAAATTTCTAGTTTTGCCTGCCGTATGTATATGTGACTGTACGGTACACATGGTGTTTCTAGTATGGTGAGTTCTACATATATACATGACATTTGTTGTGTGTTTCCACGTAAGAGGTGAAACAAAACTATGAAAATTCATCAGGTGATACATAGCAGCCGTCATCGAGGTTAGTTTTGCTGATTGGACATCATACACTATGCATGTGCCTCAGAATTATCAGAAGGAGAAAACTTTATAAAAATGGAAGATAACAAGAGCATGATGGATACAAGAAACAAATGGAAATACACGATTAAATGCATTTAATAACATTGTGTAAGAAGTCAATGCATGTGCTCTACACTAGTTTACTATCATATGATTGTTGGATAACTAATATAGAATAAATGCCAAACTACATGCTTGGACATTCCAACATCACAGCTGCCTGTTTGTACATAATCAACCTCAAAAAATAAAAATTAACCGTTTTTTTTTTTTTTGTTGAAGAAAAATGGCCCAAATGTCTTGAACACTCGAAAGTTATTTTTCTAAGGTATGCTTCAATTAGTGATTTTTGTTGTCCGTTTGGTAGCACTTAATTTCAGCTTAAATCAGCTTTTGGCTTAAAATAAGCCATTTTGGAGTGTTTGGTTGAGCTTATGAGAGATAGATTATAGCTTAAATTAATTGATTTTGAGCTAAAAGTTGTAAGTTGGGTTTGAGGTGGTTTTTTTTTTTTCAGCTTATGCGCGCAGTTGGTTGTGAAAGGGCGAAAATGACTTAAATGCACCTCCAAAACTTCAAAAATTACCAAAATACTGATATATAAACCTGACAATCAAACATTGTTCACATCCGGAGAGAGAGAGAGGCGATTTCCGGTGACGATTTCCGACTACGATTTCGAGCTGTTCTCTCTCTATCTCTCTCGGTCTCTCTCTCTGTGCCTCCGTCGTTGTCTCCCATACCCCATCGCTATCGGCCGTGCGAGGCGATCACAAACCCTAGCGCCACCATGTCGCCGCTATGCCTACCGGAGCTAGGGTTTTCAGTGTTATTTTAATAAAAAATAAAAATAAAAATAAAAAAAAAATAATAATAATAATAATAATAATTAAGCATTTTAGCCATTAATGAAATAAATAGGAGGATAAATTGATACTAATTAATAATTTTAGTATTAATTAATGCTAATTAAGCCATTAATTAACACTAATTAATTTATAATGAAAAAATAAAATAATTTTATACTAATTGATACTATTAATGAAAATAATAATTTTTGTAATACTAATTATATTAACTTTTATTAATGAAATAATTTTTTTTAAATTAAAACTGAAAAAAATGACAAAATAATCATTTTTATATCATATAAGGGCAAAAAGGACAATTACACAGCAACAAATTATTTTACAGCTTATCAACCAAACACTACTCTGCTGCTTAAATCCATAATCCCACAGTTGCACCAAACAGGTTAACAACTTATGTTCACAGGTATAATATATAATTTGTTAAGCTATAATCTATAATCAATTTTCCACAACTCTACCAAACGGGGCCTTGATACCATAAAATGATTAGAGAGCTAGAGTAGCTTTTGTGTGTTATGGTGTCTTTGACAGGGAAGAGTGAGAGAATGGGTGGGGACAATAGTAGTCATTTGTCATCTGCTTTAGTGCATATTTTGAAAGCTGCTACCTATGATTCATGTGTCAGTTGTGAATTACGATACATGGCATTTGACCAAGACGACTTGCAAGTCAAGTATAGACTGCACTTCCATTAGTAAGTGTTGTGATATCATATCAGTTTGCCCCCTTAGATGACATGGTTGAGTGAACTCAGATGCAGCCAATTCTTTAAGCCTTGTTCAGTTTTTGCTTATTTGGATCATTGAAGTTTTTGTTTATATGAACAACTTTTGGTAGTTGCTTGGCATACATATGCAGCTGTTGGGGTAATGTAAACTTCTGGTCCCTTTTTCAGTATACGATAGCAATGATGGGATATGGCCCTGAGGATAAAAGTGCGGTGCTGGAGTTGACTTACAACTATGGGGTCACTGAATATGAGAAAGGCAATGGTTATGCTCAGGTAGAAATGCTTCTTCATCCCTCCCTTTTACGTTGTTGAATTGTCTCTTTACAATGCAGAACTATTAATTTATTTTGTTCTGTGATGGACCCATCTTAAGGAACCAAATAAGGTTACTGATGGTTTGGTATCTTTGCAGATAGCAATAGGCACAGATGATGTGTACAAAACTGCAGAAGTGATTAGACTCAGTGATGGGAAGGTTACCCGAGAACCTGGACCATTACCTGGTATCAGCACCAAGATTACGGCGTGCCTGGATCCTGATGGTTGGAAGACGGTATAGTGCTTTATGTCTTTTATATACCTTCATGGTTGATTTGGATAACTTCTTTTTATCATAATGCTTGTAGAATAAAAATACTTTCTTCGAATGACTTGAATTGGCTTTTAACAGACCTCAGGTATTTGATACATCTGCTTGAACTTTTGATTCTGGATTTTAATGTTTTAATCTCTGTATAAGCATGTGTCTCATAATGTTTATAAAAAGCTAAAATGGCTCTGCAAAAAAGTTTTTCACATTTCTGGGGTAACTGTGGCTTGTGGTTTAGTGTATATATCAGAGTGAAATAGATATGACTTTATACTCTGCATATTAATTATTAGTTTATTATGAAAAACTGTAGTGTTGAACTAGTGTATTGAAGTTCATTTTTTGGTTTTACAAGATATAAATAGCTGTTTATATATGTATAGGAGAGCATGTCTTGAGGTAACTATTTGCAATGGTGTGTAAGAAGACTCATAGTAGGAAATGCATGCATGAAAATTGAAAACCGGTGTTCACATTCTTTAGGACTTAAAAATCTAGAGAAATGTTTCCTCATTTTAATATACTTCAACTAATTTAGTTTAAGAATGGAAAGAGAGGGAGTTAGAAGACAGATTTTTTTTATCAGCGAAAGTGTTTGGTCAGTGAAAGTCAGCTTTTAGTAGTTAAATTAGCTCCTGGGGGAGTTGAACCCCAACCTCTCCCTTGCTATGCTGCCTCCATGCCACTAGGTTACAAGGCCATTGGCATATTGACTAACCAGAGGTAAGTATGCTTGACTGTGAAATTTATGGAAATGTCATGGATTTTATCGAGTCTTATTTAACTAGTGAAATATGTCAACTTTTAGAGGGAGGAGGTGGTTGTTAAAAGCATTTTTACACTTCATGGGATTTTGAATAAAAAAAAAAAGGGTTAAAAAAATAAAAATCCATTTTGTGAAATGGGGGCTGTGTTACATGGACTCGCCACTTTGGGGCGAAGTACCCGTGTCGACACGACACGACACGGGTGCGGGTGTGAGATCTGTGTCGGATTCGCCTGTTCTCATTCGGACACGGCTCTTCACAGACACAGACAGCAAAAGAAATGAAGGAGGAGAGAGCAAGAACCTGGTTGAAGCTCGAAGACCTCCAGTCGAAGCTCTATCCGGTCGATCCAGTTGAAGATCGAAACTCCATCAGTCGATCGAAGCTCCATCCGGTCTCTCTCTCTCGCCTTCTCTCTCTCCCTAGCGATCGCGATCGCGATCGCTTCCCTTTTTCTCCCTCTCCCTCTCTTTGTCGTTTTCCCTGGCTTTGTCTTCCTTCTCCCTTTTCCCCTTTTCTTCTTCCTTCTCCCTGACTCTGTCTAATCTATCTATTATTATAACTATAATAATAAATAATAAACTATTAATAGTTAATAACTATAATAATAAATATTATTATAACTATAATAATAAATATTATTATTATATATCATATACTAATTATTATATAACATATAATATATTTATTAGATAATATATTTATTATAATAACTATAATAATAATAATAATAATAATAATAGTTAATAACTATAATAATAACTATTATTATTATATATTAAATAATAATTGTTATATAATATATTTATAAGATAATATATACTTGTATATATTAATAAATAAAAAAAACACATGTATGTAAAATAAAATAAAAAAATTAATTAGAACACATTGTTTAAAAAATATAATAAATAAATTAAATAATTAATGTATATTAAAATAAAAATATATATATATATAATATAACTCATCTCCATAGATTTTTATTTGTTATTTATATAATATAACTCATCTTCATATAATAAATATATATTTTAAAAAAAAAATTATTTAACGTATCCCCGTACCCGTATCCAAATTTGGATACATATCCACGTACCCTTAATTTTTAATTTTGAAGTGTCTGACCCCTAGATACGCACCCGCACCCGATACCCGTACCCGAGTCCGTGTAACCTAGAATGGGGGAATTGCAAAAAAATGAGAAATAATTTTTAAAAAAATGGAGAATAAAACAAATTACAGTGGGGATGGGAAGTTAAAAAGGACTACAAAAACATGGTGGAAGTTTTACTCTTTTGCCTCTCCCACTTTTACCCTCAGCTGCTCTGTCTTCCCTTCCTCTCCTCTCTCTTCCTCTTCCCTTCCCCACCCTCTCCAGCCCCCGGCCATCCCTCCCTGACCCTTCCCAGCCCCTCCCTCAACCCCCTTCTCAGCCGCCATCACAGGCAGCCCAAGCCCCAGCCCTCCCCCAACCCCCTCCTCCACCCATCCCCAGCCCCTCCCCCACCCTTTGAAACTATCTAATAAGAAACATCAACCTTCATTGTTTATTTCTATTGCCTTTACGTCATGATCAATGTGGTTTGATATTCTTGTTTTTAAATCCTGCAGGTATTTGTTGATAATATTGATTTTCTCAAGGAATTGGAGTTACTTTGAGGAATTTCATTGTACCAAAGCTTGCAACTGTGGACCTTTGCCGAGACTGGTTACACAGTTAAATCAATTAAAGCTTCAACTCTTGTGAAACCCACGCCTTCAAGAAGTATTCCCATCAGAGAATGTATTAAAATCCCTGTTTTGTAGATAAAATTACTGTGATTCTCGCAGTAATTAGTTTACTAAAGCACAGTGTAGAAACTCTGAGATACGAAAATTGTTTTTTCCTGTTTTGTTTATTTATTTTTGGCTGCACATATTGAAAACATTTTTGAGTGAAAACAAGCAATGCGAAAGAAAAGAAAGGGTAAAAGTTGCTGTGGAATTTTCCACATTGTAACATCCTCAGTTCAACTTTTATAGACTTGGGCCTATTAAACAAAGAGCATTAGATATGCTCTACTTGGTAGTCATTTACTAGATTTAACTCTTGTTTTGCTTTTGCTTTGCTATATGAATGGAATGATAGACATTATTGCCTTGATTTGTGTTGCTTGTGGCTTTTCCTTTTCTTTTTTAAAAATTTATGTTAGAATGTTTGACACGACAAAAGTAGTTAAATCATCAGCTTTTGATTTCTGTTTTCTAACTAAATTGAATGGTTAGGGGTTGCTTTGGAAACCTTGAAGATTAATTGCATAAATTTGTTCCTTTTTTTTCTGTTTTTTTTAATTATGAATAGTTTTGTGACTTTGTTGAAGATGAGTTAGGTAATTATGCCTCTTATTTGGCTGGCAATGACATTGTTGGGTCATTTTATTTCCACATACTATTTTTGCTTAGTCCACACATTATTTTTGATTCAGATACGAACTATTGAATAAAAATTACACAATTGGCAAATCAATTTTCAAATGGAAATTTAAAATTCTGATATTAACTTCAGAACCGAAAGTATAGCCATTAGCCATATTATAATGTTTATCTCGAAGTTGATTTTTTGAGAGATCATTTGAGAATTAACTATTTTAATTGATTTTTAAATTTTTTTATAAAAGAAGTAAAAAAGTATAGAGAAGAGTTGACCTTTTAATAATGATTTTTTTAGCTATATTAATGACTCCCCAAATGGCCTCATGTAATTTTGGTTGGTAATTAATATCCAAAACCAAAAATCTGAATGAAAAAGAAATGCCATATGAAAATATAACACTATAAAATGAAGTATAAATAAAAATATAATGATTTCGACCTAATTGTATATTTTCAAGGATGATAGAGGATGCTTTTGTTTGATTATGACAGTATTTCACGTTCCTTAATTTAGAGTGAATATTTGGCGAACTTATAACAATATTCCAGTGATAAATTAAGTTGGGGCACTGTATGGTTTGCCCAAGAGTAAATAATTTCTCCTTAATTTGAGAGTTTTTTTTTTTGGGGGGGGGGGGGGAATTTCCCTCTTTGTGCCGTTTTGAACATTTTAGTCCCATTTTAGGGTGTATTTTTATCTTTATTCCCAAAATAGGGTAAAACGGATTTTGTAATGTCGTTTTTCAAAAAACGGTTTTTGAAAAACCGTATTCATCGATTAAAATAATAATAAAATTTGAAAATAGAAACCGACTTTTCTAAAGCCGTTTTTAATTAATTTTTAATTATTCTGAATTAATTAAAAACGGTTTTCGTAAAACCGTTTCCCCATTAATTTTTTTTTAATTTATATTTACAACATAAATATTTTTTGTTCAAAAATTTTTTTTAATGAAAACCGGTTTTAGAAAAGCCGTTTTTCAACATTAATTTTTTTTTTTAATTTATATTTTCAACATAAATATTTTTTGTTCAAAATTTTTTTTTAATGAAAACCGGTTTTAGGAAAGCCGTTTTTCAACATTAATTTTTTTTAAATAAATATTTTCAACATAAATTTTTTTTGTTCAAAAATTTTTTTTAATAAAAACCGGTTTTAGAAAAGCCGTTTTTACATTAATTTTTTTTAAATAAATATGTTATGACCAAAAATATTTTTTAATAAAAAACGGTTTTAGAAAAATTATTTTAGAAAAACCGGTTTTACATTAATTTTTAATTTTTAAAAATTTATATTTTCAACTTAAATATGAAAACTACCAAAAAATATTTTTAATAAAAAGTGGTTTTAAAATATAAAGTTTTTACATTAATTTTTTTAAATTTATATTTTCAACATAAATATTTTTTGACGACAACTATTTTTAATAAAAAATGGTTTTAGAATTTTTTTTTTTTTAATTATGGTTTCTCACGTGGGAAGGTTGGACTTGGGAATGAAAAGATGAGTAAGAGAGTCGCAATTTCAATGCATTCAAAGATGGGTTTCTTTAGAAAATTACAGCACAAATAAAAATAAAAATTAAAACGTAATGCTTACTTTGAGTTTTCTAAAACATTTTTTAGAAAATTCTATTTTCTTATTTTTCATATTTTTTTGTTTTTGTTGAATTTTTTAATATTTTAAGTTTTTAAACATACCTAGCCTAAATACACTAAATGCCAAAAATACAAACAAACAGAAAAAATGAATTTTTGTAGTTCAAATTTTTTGAAAAAAAAATTCCAAAATCACTTTTAAAAAATTTTCAAAATTTCAAAGTGTTTACAAAGCCCACCCTGGAGTGGGAATAAAAATTTTATGTTTTAAATATTTATTTATTTTTTTAATGTGCACTATATTTCGGGGCTTTTCCATATTAAGCCAAATTATCATCTTAATTCCCAAACTAGGCCTAGTTTGGACGGAATTTCCAAACTAGGTTAAAGCGCTATTACAAAACACGCTTTCACTGTTTGGGGCCGAAAATTTGATGAACATTGAAAGCTTAATACAAATAAAAGTGTATTTCTCCACAAATAAATTTTGTCAACATTTTTGTAATAAAACTTAATACATAATATAAGAAGTCACTAATTTATTAAATATTCATACATGCGTGAAAACAACATAACTGAAGTTGCAAATCTAACAGTTTTCAGTTACATAGGTAGTACAGACATAAGTCTCCCACAAAAATACATTCTGGACACCATGAACTGAACACACAATACATATATCCTAGACACCATGAACTGAACACACAATACATAAACATAATAGTTAGACAGACAAATATTAGGTAGACAATCTGACAACTCATTACGAAAACACTTAGTCTAACACAGACATTACATATTAATGTAAGTTGTTATATTGCCGAAGTGTAGACATTAACACCTAATTCGCGCTTAAATCGGCAGGTGGCTCAGAGTCTGAACAATCCGAAAGCTCAGCGTCAGAGACAAGTTCAGGATCCTCCATGATACCCTTGATAGCCGCAACATTTGGTTCTGTTCTGTTCTTCTGGGCATCCTTCTTAACTATGTGTAGCTGCATATCACGGGCTAACCTACGGCCCATTTAAGAAATCTCACGTTGTAGTCTTTCACATAGTCGATCAACATTATCAGGATCTTCCTTTTGGATCTCAACAGAACGTGCTTTTGGCACCTTCAGTCGATTTTCCCGACATAATCTTTCCATTTGCACTCGCTCTATAAATAGTGCGGGCTACTTCAAAAGTCTAGCGTTTGCTAAACCATATCCTGTTTGATTATCTGATGGATCCTCCACCAAACCACATGGATCTCGATAGTACTTGGGCATGACAAAATGTCGCTTCCCAAACCTATCATGATAAGCACAAGAGGCATCTAACAAAGCAAATGGTGTTTCATCTTCAGCATCGTCACTTTCCCTTCCCCCTCCTCGTCGTGAACTGTCACCCTTTTGCAAGTTCCTACCACCTCTGCGACTCCCACTCCCTCCCACGAACCATGTAGCCATGCTAATTTTTTAAAACAAATGAATGATAATTTCGTAGGGCGAAATAAGTTGTAAGGTTGTGTCTTCACCTTTAGTTGTTTATATAGTTGGTTATGAACGGCTTTAGGAAGATGCCTCTGCATGACAGTCCCACATATACGAACAATGTATGAGTTGTCACTAGAATGGAAAAACAGAGTAAAGCAAATATTGTGTGCCAAGTCATGTGACTTGACAATGCATCTGCATATACTGACAAAGTAAGGGCATGCTCACTGTAAGGTAAATCAGTGAATTCACTGTTGCCATGTGACTTTCTGAATTGAGAATTCCACATATATCAATAAGAGATGAGTTGTCACTGTAATAAAAAAATCAAGCAAAAAATCGAGAAAACCAAAACCTGTGCACCAAGTCACGTGACTTGACAATCCATCTGCATATACGGACAAAATAAGGGCACGCTCACTGTAAGGTAAATCAGTGAATTCACTGTTGCCATGTGACTTTCTGAATTCAGAATCTCACATATATCAATAAGAGATGAGTTGTCACTGTAATCAAAAAATTGAGCAAAACCAAAGCTTGTGCATCAACTCGCATGACTTGACAATCCATCTGCATATACGAACAAAATAAGGGCGTGCTCACTGTAAGGTAAATCAGTGAATTCACTGTTTCCATGTGACTTTCTGAATTGAGAATCCCACATATATCAATAAAAGATGAGTTTCCACCGTAATAAAAAAAAATCGAGGAAAAAATCGAGAAAACCAAATCCTGTGCACCAAGTCACACGACTTGACGATCCATCTGCATATACGGACAAAATAAAAGCATGGTCACTGTAAGGTAAATCAGTGAATTCACTGTTGCCATGTGACTTTCTGAATTGAGAATCCCACATATATCAATAAAAGATGAGTTGCCACTGTAATAAAAAAAATCGAGGAAAAAATCGAGAAAAACAAAGCCTGTGCACCAAGTCACATGACTTGACAATCCATCTGCATATACGGACAAAATAAGGGCATGCTCACTGTAGAGTAAATCAGTGAATTCGCTGTTGCCATGTGACTTTCTGAATTGAGAATCTCACATATATCAATAAAAGATGAGTTGTCACTGTAATCAAAAAATCGAGTAAAAAATCGAGAAAACCAAAGCCTATGCACCAAGTCACATGACTTGACAATCCATCTACATATACGGACAAAATAAGAGCATGCTCACTGTAAGGTAAATCAGTGAATTCACTGTTGCCATGTGACTTTCTGAATTGAGAATCCCACATATATCAATAAAAGATGAGTTGCCACTGTAATAAAAAAAAAAATCGAGGCAAAAATCAAGAAAACCAAATCCTGTGCACCAAGTCACATGACTTGACAATCCATCTGCATATACAGACAAAATAAAGGCATGGTCACTGTAAGGTAAATCAGTGAATTCACTGTTGCCATGTGACTTTCTGAATTGAGAATCCCACATATATCAATAAAAGATGAGTTACCACTATAATAAAAAAAATCGAGGAAAAAATTGAGAAAACCAAAGCCTGTGCACCAAGTCACATGACTTGACAATCCATCTGCATATACGGACAAAATAAGGGCATGCTCACTGTATGGTAAATCAGTGAATTCACTGTTGCCATGTGACTTTCTGAATTGAGAATCTCACATATATCAATAAAAGATGAGTTGTCACTGTAATCAAAAAATCAAGTAAAAAATTGAGAAAACCAAAGCCTATGCACCAAGTCACATGACTTGACAATCCATCTACATATATGGACAAAATAAGGGCATGCTCACTGTAAGGTAAATCAGTGAATTCACTATTGCCATGTGTAGTGAATTTCTGAATTGTCACTGTAATAGAAAATGAAGCTTATGTAGGCAATGTTGTTTTTCACTTAGCTATGCATCATTCGTTGTTACGACCAACTATTTGTATTTCATTGAAAAGTATTTGAATATTGGTGGTCATTTGGAATTATTTTAAAATCAACTTTTGAATATTGAATTTGTAATATTTTGCGAAACATTTACAATCTCAACTTTTGAAATAAATTTTAAAATAATGGTGGATCTTGTGAGTGAAACGTGGGTTACGTAGGAGTACTTGACTGGACTTCCACGAATTGGAAGGCGACTCTTTCTTCTTTCCTGATGGAGATTGAAATTCATTACGTAGAGGATCCCAATTTCACGAGCCCCAGTTAAGGGAAGCTTTTCACCGAGCTACTTGTTCTGTTTTATGTGTTTTAAGTATTCACATAATTCAACATACATTAATCCATTCATTAATCCAGAACATTCATTAACTTATTGCAATTTAATAAAGAAAGTCATGAACTAATAAATGTGCAGTTATAAATGTAGTTATTTCATAAACTTTAGGTTCATAAAACAAATACTTGAAATACATCCGTACGTTAGATGAACAACAACATTGTCTTACACTCCAGTAACGAAGATACGAGAGAACATACAAACATATATGAAAGATAAAGGTGTTTGATTTCTCATTCCTCATCTGATATGTAGTAGTCAGAGAGATATTTTTCATTGTTTAGGACATTATTTCGCTCAATCACTGTCAAATCTCTGTTGCTTGCTTCTGCCATTTCGGTGGCTAGCTGAAGCATGAAATGTCGACATCTCCGCATCAACATTCTGTTGTTCTCCTTCTTAATTCTGCAAACTGCTTTTTCATAGTCACTCACATTTCGTCTAGCCATGGTTAATGAACGACGATGAGGGACCGGTGCCCCAAAGTTACGTAGATCATTAAACAATCTTTCTTGCTCTGTTACCCTAAACGCCCATTCTGCTCGGATACTAGCATAATAATCCTTCGGACTCGAGTACTTTTCGCTCTTATAGTCATAAGTAAATGGAGGTAGCAACCACACTTTCTGATTTCTTTGTCGGCGTGAACTTCCTGCACCTCTTGAAGACATTGTTCATAAAATGAACAAACAAATAATAATAGTAATTGTAGATATATATTACTATTGTTATGACTTGAACAAACACCATACTAGGGGTATCGGTATTTATAGACATCGTAGTGGGGGTTAACTAGAGATGATCTAGTGACGATAATGCATGCTAGGGCACTATAGAAGAAGTGATACCCATGATATTATGACATGTTATTCATTTCATGCAATCCTGAGTACTCGTGACGAAGTGTACCTGTGATGTAGTCACGGACATGGTTGTCAAATAAAATCATATGCATCAAGTGACATGCATCTATGCATCACTGCACAAAGTCACATGCATCACTGTATCACTGCACAAAGTCAGATGCATCACTGCATTGCTGCACAAAGTCACATAGCATCTGAGGAAAAAATAAAGCATCCAAATTATTACGCCTGTTCAAGCCACTGCCGAGCATCACTGAGAAATGTTGGACGTATCACTGCGCCGAACTACAATTATTATCGTACCATACCTACTGTGTCCATGTGAATTATGCAATTCATAAAAATTTTAAGGGGGTGTCAGAACAAAATAACAATAAATTAATAAATATTTCAATACACCTAAAAAGTAAACAAATTTTGATCGTAAAATATTTTAAAAAATTAATAAATACATAAAAGTAAAAATATATTGTAGAAAAAGTGGTTTGAACAATGGGTAGAAAAATATATTGTAGAAACATATTGTAAAAAAACAAAAAATACACTTATTTAGATCATCCCAAACAACCTCTTAATTTTCAACTTGCCTTTGAAAGAAGGTAAAGTTACATTTTTACACCAGCCAGGCTGACACCATCTGCGGCATAACAGCCGATGCTACAGGCCTTAGATTCGTTCATGACTTGACAACAGTGGAGTCTTGGCAGCCGAATGCACTGTATAAGGCCAGTGGCATGCATGTAATCGAACAGGAAATGCTTTATTAATTTTTCGCACTCGCTCTATTAATTTTTTGAAATATTTTTTCGCAAATTTTTTACTTTTTGTTTTGAAATAACAATAAATTATGCAATTCATAAAAGTCGAAGTGACAACTCCTATCAAGTTGATGCATAGTTCTTTAGGTCATAAAAGTTGACGTGACAACTCTGATGCATAGTTGTTTACAATAATTTCATACATTCAGCTACCATGTATATATATATGGTATAAATATCGCATCATACCACAACAAAAGTTTTACAGCTATTTCGAGCGATATCATCATGAGATATACGGTGGTTGATCTATATTCAGCAATGGGTCGCTATTGGGTTGCAGATGGAGATGAATTTCAATACCCATTAAATCCAAATTTGCATTACTCACGTGCCACCATCAATACCATGAGAGCTGAGTGGGAATTTCGCATAACTCGAGCAAACGTTCTCGTTGAGTTATGTCGTGAAGCTAATATTAAATTTCCTCGCCGGTTAGCTATGCGTATGCCAACTGATACTCCACAGTTGTTGCAAAGGGCATTGCATCGTATCCGTGACGAAGTTAATCGCATGACCCAATGTTTGCAAAGGTCCTCACTAATGAAGACCGCAAATGAGCGTGCCGAAGATGGGTTAATGGATGATGCACACCAGTATTTCGCCTGGAGCATGGATGTTATGTATGAATCTGATGTTGAGATGTCAGATGATGATGATAATGAATGAAATTGTTTGGATGAATGACCAAACCATTTATCTTGTAATGGATTTGTAATGCTTATTCTCTATGTTATCAATGAAGGGAGATATTTCAATTGTTTTTGAATAGTTCTTGTAATTCTACAAATAGTTCAATGAATGGATTTGTGTACTTATAAATGTAGTGATTTCATAAACTTCAGGTTCATATAACAAATAGTTGAAATACATCCGTACGCTAGATGAACAACAACATTGTCTTACACTCCAGTAACGAAGATATGACACAACATACAACATTGTTTATGACATTATTTCACTCAAGCACTATCAATTCTTTGTTGCTTGCTTCTGGTTAGAAGATTTAAGAAAAGAAATTCCCTGCCATTGGCAGAACGATGATTTAAGAAAAGAAAAAAAAATATGCATTGCTGCAACATTTTTTTTGGATATAATAGAAAATACATAAAAAGAGAAAGTGAATGCAATCATACAGAAAAGTGAAAGAAAAGGGAAAAAAAATTATGTGTTTGTTTAGATAGATAGAGTCCTATAAAATAATAGAACTAGCTTGTTAGATAGGCTAACAATTTTTTACAAAATATATATGAAATTTTATTTTTTCTCACAATTGGAAGGTGACTCTTTCTTCTTTCCTGATGGAGATTGAAATTCTTTACGTAGAGGTCACTATTTGAGGACCCCCAGTTAAGGTAAGCTTTTTGACTGAGCTATCAAAACAGTTTTGCCAATGCCGTTTTAATGAAAACGGTTTTGGTAAACCTGTTTCACCCTATATTGGGAATAAAATAGAAAATACAACCTAGAAGTCGGACTAAAATATTCAAAATGCCCCAAACAGGGAAATTGGCAAATCAATCCCAACAGCCGCACCATTATCAATCAATCTTCCATCATAAACCCTAACCCTAATTTTCTCTATTCAACCTAACAAAACTTTTTCAATCCAACACACTTAACCCTACTAGTTCAATAAAATATAAACTACCCTTAACAACAACTACTCAAAACAAAAACCCTATTAAATCAGACTTCAAATTACATGTGCTATATATAGCAATGTTTTCTCAAGGCTGATTTCCTCTTCCTCTTGTAATTCCTGGTATGATCTGAGAATTCAAAAAAAGTTTGAATTTGGAATTGGAAATGAGAGATCGGATTGGATTGGATTGGTCTTACAAAGATTGGATTGGATTGGTCTTACAAAGGATTTGAAAGTCACTGCTCAACATAAAAACCAGAATAAAAGAGCTCAAGATAAATAAGAGGTGCAACCATAAAGAAAGGAACAAGTCTTTATCATTATACACAAAATTGTTAATAGACAATTCTACTTCAGCAATTTATGCTGCACAACCAATAAATTCCTCTGCTTGTTCTTTAAAGGGTTGAGAATCAACAAACAGAGCATCTAGAGCACAAAAAATGAAATAGGCCTCTAGGATCGTAGACTCACGATCATGAAAATCCTTGGACTTCAAAACATTGAGAAGATCATCCTGAAGGCGCACTGCAGCCTGCTTGAATACCTCAACAATTGAATTTCTCATGGTGTTTCCTTGTAAAATTTTGGGGAGAGGGCTGAGACCTGATGGCCCCGAAAGAGAAGAACCTAAAGGCTGACCAAGAGAAGTAAGGAAAGATTATTTGTTAGATTGAGCAGGTGACAGACTCGGCATTGCAATGTTTGGTGCTTCAACATCAAATGTGTCGACATCCTAAGGGACAAAAATGGGATGAAATGCAGGGACAACACCTGAGAAGAAATGCAAAATAAATTTGAAACTTGGTTGCCAGACGTGAAGAAAAAGCTAACTGAAGTGTATATTCATACTTACAAAAAAAGAAAGGCTTAGGAGCAGGAAATATCAGGCATTGAGATGGTGAAAACACAAGCCGTCCACACCAGCCCTTAACATTAAACCCTAAAATTTGACATATGGCCGTTCCTTTCAAACAATTATCTGTCAGGGCCAATGTGGTCGTAGGCAAGGTAGAATCATTGTGGTAGTAAGTAGAACCTACACAAGGTGAATTCATATAAGAACCACATTAACAAAATTATTTCTCCACAACCATTCATTCATTCAATTATTCATCCAAAATTATTTCTCACCTGTAACCTGTGCATATACAAAATTATTTCATTCAATTATTCATTCAAAATTATTTCATTCAATTATTTGTCACATGTAACTTGTGCATATACAAAATTATTCATCCATCCATTCATTCATTCAATTCTCAACCATTCAATAAAAATATTTCTCCACAACTTGTATCAATTTTCAATCATATACACAACTTAACTATTAACCGTACATATCAAAGAAAATAAGAATTCATAAATATAGTATAATCTAACAAATACATATACTATCCGAACTAACAATTACAATTCAAACTAAAAAAAAAAACTTAATAACAAAACATATCAGCTGTACATGTTTTCCATAAACAAAAAATATAATGTAAATTGCGCCCATGCAAACATCATCAATCTGGCCCAAAAACATCACTGTATCCATGCCAACATTATCAATCTGCAACAAAAACCAGTGAGGTAAGTAATAAAAAATGCAGAGCTTGATTTTCTTTTAAACAGAATATGGTTCAATTTATTTAACAAGTCGAGTTAGCTTATGGAGAAGGAAAAAATTAGATAACTAACTTAGATGAATTTAGATGAATAACACAACGAATATACCAATTGATATACCAAGACTATATTAATAAAAATCAGTCAATGATTCCTTTTACCTTAACATATTGTTATTTCAACTAAAATAGGCAAATAATGATTTATGAGGATATAACACACAATATCAATTATACAGCAACAAAGTGAGTTTATCAATTAGCTTTTTCGCACTCTTAACGCCCTTTTTGCTTTTTCGCACCCTTAACGCCATTTTTCGATTAAGTTTAATGCATTTTCAGCTCTAACTCCCAACCTACTCGTACTAATTACATTTCGTCTATTGTCACAGGTCCTATTTGTCACAGGCAATGTAGCCGTGACATCCGTAACGTGGTTCGGGGCTGTTTCGCTGTTTCGCCCCTTTAACGCCAATTTTTGGTTAAGTTTAAGGCGTTTTCGGCTCTAACTCCCAACCTACACGTGCTAATTATAGTCCGTCTATTGTCACAGGTCCTATTTATCATGGGGAAGGTGGCCGTGACATCTGAACGGTGGTTCAGGGGCTGTTTCGTATTGTCGCTCTCTTAACGCCCTTTTTCGGTTAAGTTTAACGCGTTTTCGGCTCTAACTCCCAACCTACACGGGCTAATTAAATTCCGTCTATTGTCACAGCTCCTATTTATGATGGGGAAGATGACCGTGACATCCATACGGTAGTTCGGGGCTGTTTCGTATTTTCGCCTCTTTAACGCCCTTTTTCGGTTAAGTTTAACGCGTTTTCGGCTCTAACTCCCAACCTACACGGCCTTATTAAATTCCGTCTATTGTCACAGCTCGTATTTATGATGGGAAAGGTGACCGTGACATCCATACGGTAGTTCCTTCTGTTGTAAAGTTTTGCAAATCAGAAAGAGCATATATGAGTAAAAGCAGTTCCGAGTACAAAAATATCAAAGGATAGGTTAAGTAGATAAATGATTCCCATCTTTGGTTGGGAAGTTAAATTTTGTTCTTTTGTTCTATTGTTGATATTTACCTAAGTTGAGGGTACGATGGTCATATTGCTATGTTAGGGTTTTGTATATATACTTGACTGATGTAAAGTTGAGGTTAATGCTTATTTCAATATATAAAACTTCTTCTTCTTCTTCCTCCTAAATCTCAACCCTAAATTCCTTCATTTTACATTATGACTGATGACATCTAAGGAATTTAGGTAAAATTCCCAAAAATTTCTTTTCCACAAGAAACAACTGAATTATTTTTCATATGTGACTGCTAACACCCTCCAAACAGTTGACATTTCATCTCCAAAACCTCACTCTACGAAATCATCAACCTAACCTTGTACCCAAGGAATGAATATGAAACAGTGCACCATAATTAAAACACAACATATGGGATAAAAGCATGGAACTACCTGCATGTTACTGGAAGTGCCAGTAGTAACAAAAAATAACCCAAGCAGCAAGCCTCTAAATGGCCTTATATCAGCTTCAATCTGTGTTCGGAAATTTGTTTCTGCTAATAATGCCCCAGCCAAAAATGTTCCAAGCTGCACAGTGAACGCAAAAATCACAAATTACATAAACTAATAAATTTGAACAGCATCAATATCAGGTATTCTCCATCTTTGAGAAATATATATCACACCGTGTCACTGAAACCCAACTTCTAGGTTAGGAGTGAAGTCCCAGCAACTGTCAGTAGGTAGAGAGCAACAAAAGCTTCTGAGCTCCTCGCTTCTGCAACCACCTGGGATTCATATATTTGATTTAGTATGTGCATATCATATGACGACATGACTTTGGAGATTTTCTAGTTTAGATAACTTAATGCAAACCTCAAAAACTCTCCGAAGAAGGTATTTTCCTCCCAGAGAAAGCAAACCAAGTCCACGTAAAGCCTTCAAACTTTCTTTAGCAAGCATTGGCCAAATACTTTCCTCCACCAAATTCTGCAGAGAATGACAAGCCAAAAATTTAAAGAAAGAAGGGAAATATTAAACAATACTTGAGCAGTAAAACAGGAAGCACCAAGAAGCTAAATTGCTTTTTTACTGATTACAAAAAAGAGTTCAATTAACTTAATGATAGAAATCTAATTATTGCATAAGCCATGCTGCAAATTCACAAGGCCAATGCTGGCAAACTCTAACCAAATTATTTAATCGACAGAGCAACCTTCAGATACCTACAACAAAATTACCTGCAGGACAAAAGCTGAAGAAGACAATGAAAGAGCAGCACCGATCACTATTGCCTCATCAACACTCCTGATGTTCACCTACAAATTTTAGAAATCAAGACATCAAACAAATACATGAAATTTCAATGTTCAAACATGGATCACCACATGGTAAATACAATTTCTATAAGTTTATCCAAGTGTCAACAAAAAGTTTTGTAGACAATTTGAAATATAGATGAACATAATAAATGATTCAGCAATAACTAACTCACATACTGATATGGGGATTGACACCTTAAAGTCTATGCTCAGAAAAGGAGAAAGAAAACATCCATATGGGCCCTACCAACGGACCATTGTCTCACCATTGGTATCACATTATAGGGGGACTATTTTCAAGGGGTTTGGTTGAATCCAAACAATTTTAGCTACTTCAGATTTGAGAAAACTCAGACAAATCAGGTGCATTTCAATAAATTGCCTATCAGGGAGTACTTCTGTAATTTGCCCCATCTAAACTAAGCTTGCAAGTAGAATAGGACAAAAAAGTTCAAAGTAGTTGGCAAAATCACAACATGAGAACTCCACAACAATAGTTTTTCAATTGCCAAATTTCCCACCAAAAACAAGGCAGGACACAACAATGGTAGTGCATTTCAAGATTAGATTTACTGACATTAAGGAAAATAAATAAATAAAATTCTCACCAAATCAGGCCTTGAGTGAAAAAGGAACTCCAATATTCTTGTTCCAATAGCCCCATTAGGGGGAAGCTCAAATGCTGTGAAAGCAAGAGTGGACAACACAACCTGCAACAAGCCATAACACATAAAAGTTAACACAAGAAATATAACATGGACCCAGAATTAATAGGATCATTATTATTTTTCTTGCAGAAGAGCGTTTAGTATAGTTATCATTTTTTTCTTAGAAGACCTAAATTTGCATCCTTCTCCTGTCTGATATCTCAAACATATTCTACAATTTGCATTGGTCAAATCTGGTATATCACTAATTTTAAGAATAGTTGGTTTGCTCTAAAACACAAACTTTCTACAATTTCTATATTATACATATCTCAAAAACTTAATAAAGCCTTATCCCATCGAGTTGATATCAGTTGTATGTAGTCATGTTTAAGACAAGGCATGTTTGGAACACAGGTGCTAAAATAATCCAAAGGTAGTGTGGAAGAGGCAGTATTTTGTCAAAATAGGTAGTAGACTCACATTGATCAAAAGTACCTTACCAAGTTTGCCAACTTCATCATGCCTTTGTCAATTCCATGCCAAAGGCAAATTTTGCAAGAGCTTTCAAGCGTGCAAGTGAAAGCTCCAAACCCATCTCAAACAGCTGCAAAGAAATGTTAATTAGTGAAAAATAAGTATGCTACAGTTCTTACAAACCACACAGCACAGCAACTAAATGAAATAAGAGAATCATACCCAATTATCAGCTCAATGATCCAAGCCAGCAGTAGCAACACACAGTCGGTGGCAACCAGAATGAAGAAGCAGCAAGCAACCAGCAACCAGCAACACAGCAAGCAGCTACCCCTTCCTTCAAAACAGTAACAAAAATAGCAGCAGCAGCAACATTAGCATCTAGAATCTTATAAAATAAGCCACAATTACAAGATAAGATAAGCCAAAAGCCAGAACTATATAATAAGCCACAACTTAAACAATGTAGACTAATCCAAGTGAAAACACCACCTGAACATAATGTTTGAATATACTTACCAATGCTAGTTGTTCTTAATGTCCTAATTTTCCCCCTGTTCCACAACCCCTTTCATGGGTTTGTCTCCTGGGTCTCTTACTATATACTCTCAGTATATCTTGCGCTGCCACACGTACGACTCCCTCGCCCGCTTCTGTAGAAGCTGGCTGCGCATCACCAATGGCTGCAGTACAATCATTTGATACCACCTATGGCACACCTTCACATACAACACTAAGCTGTGAAACACCATCATCCGCTGCATTATTGTCATGGTCTATTGTTTGGCGTTGCCCTCGCCCTCGCCCTCGACCTCGACCTCGACCTCTACCCCTACCTATCCCTCTAGTAGATGCATGGACCTGGCCCTCCCCCTCCCTATCAATGTGGAAGTCATGGGTAATAAGTGGATCAACATGGTAGGTGAAGGTTATATGTGGTATAGGAGATGATGGTGGGGTAGGAGATGATGGTACTGTGAAAGGGTCGGGTGCGGTGAATGTCGACGCAGAGGAAATCATAGTAGACAGACATGTAGTAGACAGTGGTGCTAAGGGAGTCACTGGGGTACCAACCGCTGTCCTATATGGGGGTGGTGACTAGGAGGGGTCCAATATATGGCCATGGTGTGTGGAAGTATGTTCAGACATTAGAGGATCTACCTCAGGGGCAAACTGGGATGTGTAATTGGTACATTCAGGTGGGGAAGTTTGCGGTGTATGCATTGCTGTAGATGGACCATGAGGGGACAGGCCCATGGAAGGCCCCTCACCAAAGTATTCCATATCGAAATAGTCCGATTGATGTGCATGACGTGCGGTACGACGCGGTGGAGGCATTGATGTCGATGGCATTGATGTTGATGGCTTAGTGGATGGCATATTTGGGTGCGGCATTGATGTCACTGTAATATCTACCCCCATATAAGGATCCTCGCCAAAGTGGCCGAAATCTAGTCGGTCACGTCGGTGTGCCTGTTGTAAACAATCATACAATAACTCCCGTATCTCGGCAATGGCATCCGATTTTTCTCTAGCATCGCGTGTAATATGGGCAGCGTCTGCCATGTGATATGCCCTCGCAACTCTACGAACCTGTAATGTAATGGTAGTTGTGTTACATAACCATCAATGCCAAATAACAAACATAGACAAACTTAAGCAAATGTTGTTTTGGAGAATATAAAGAACTTACCAATCTCTCTAAAATACCCCCGACGCCTTGGTATCCGAAGGCAGCAATGTCACTCGGATTACTAAGTACTAGACGTGTATGACGGCGAAACCATAACATGTATGGGTCCGAAGATATAAGCACTTCATTGCTCCTCTCAGCATGGACAATGGTGTTGCGTCGGTTGTTCCACTCACCAATAAATGTCTGATATTCCTTTGCCCAATCAATGGCCATTTTGCCACGCCTATCTCTACAATGCATAGCCAAATGGGCGTCAAAGCGATCAGGCACACTCTGAACTCGTCCAAATTGTCTAAGCACCCGGTCGGGAAGATGCCAGTCAATGATATCGAAGCATAGAAGTGGCACTCGCGCCATCCATAGGTCTCGACCAACGGTACAATACGATGGGAAGCTGGTCATGACGTCATCCTCCGTCCCGTAAGGCTCCCATATGAACTGTAATAGCAATGCAATAATTTAGAGATCTATTCGTACAACGGAGGTTGACAAACAAAAAAATAGGTAAATTCACATGAACAAATTACAAACCTCCCCCTCCACCATGCGGTCGAACTGGTCCCGGAAGATAACACTGACATTAGTCGATATCATCTCATGGCTGAAGGGAACCCTCCACCTGCAAGCTCGCGGCCCAGGTGGTAACAGCTGGTCGCCCTCCCCTATGGCATGCTCGCCAGCAACAATGTTCGACTTCCGACTAGAGGCGATCCTGCTCAATCTCTCCCACGCCCAAACCTACAATGAATGATGCCATTATTAATTTATTACAGTAGGCACTTTAGAAAACATGGCAATTGAGAATATGAGATAAAACTACAAGTCATTGCAACTCACTTGTAACAACACTAGTGGGCCAGCTATCTCCTTCGTATCAGCTTTAGTTTCCCGACACAGCATCCTGTACAAACATGCCAATGTGGCACCACCCCAGCTGTACTCCTAGATACGGTCAAAGTCTCTAAGTAGTGGCAAAAACATCATATTGACTATATTTTGTGACTTATCGGGGACGAGTACCCCCCCAATAAGCCACAAAATATAGGCTCGAGCATAATGATAAACCGTCTCATCGGATGCATCATGTGGAAGGTGATGGAAATGCTCTGATATCCATTTCAACTTAAGCGATGAGCCTATGAAGTCTTCTACTGTAGGTGCTGCTCCTAACAACTCCACACATAGCGCTATCAAATCATCCAACTTCTTTCCTGGGTCTTTTCCAGTGACTACATGTCCGTTAACCGGTAGGCCAAATAGAATAGCCACATCTTGTAATGTAACTGTGGACTCTCCAACAGGAAAATGAAATGTGCGCGTCTCTATGCGCCACCTCTCTACGAGAGTTGTAACGAGATGGTGGTCCAATCGAATAGGCCCAATCCGATACACCCCATAGAACCCCGCACGGAGTAGGCAACGTAGGACTCTATGGTCCAAGGCGGTGTCCCATATGCCAGAATCAGATCGTCGGCATTTCAGTTTCGGCTGATCTTTCGCCTGCACAAGACAACGTTGTGTGTAAGAGACATAATGCTTGTACAAATGACTATTGAAATTTCATAATGAACCCATCTTCTATTAACTGAAACAGTGGGTGAGATAACCAACATTTTAGTGGTGCATAGTGCGTAAGTGGTGTAAATGTACAAAGATAAATACATACAGACACAGATTTGCAGTGTCATGACATAGAAATAAAAGGCTCCATCAAAACTAATACAAGTTTTAGAATGTTTGGTACACTTGTTAACGAAGTTGGGTTGTACCCTTCACTGTAGACTGCAATGGGGGTTTATGTGATTTTCAGTTAAATTAGAAGGGCGTAAAATATAACTAAGCTGTCATTTCATCATTGAGATAAGAATTAAATAAGTTGGGGATCAAATGAATACAACGAAATATTACAGACTAATATAACATATAATGAATATATTTGGAAGAGTTTAAAGTCCTTTATTTTGAAATGAAAAATGTCGCTTGAACTATATTAATGCAAGTTGTTGTAGTATGAAATAAGTTAAAAGTTATTTAAGTAAACGAACAATCTAAAATACTCACGTTGTCAATAATTGATTTTGTTTGTGTTCTAAACTCTAAACTCTAATCGATGATTATCAACTTTCTTCGATACTGTAGTCATTAATATCATAAGCGTGAACTTGGGGTAATTGTTAAACTTAATGATTATTAACTTTTTAACCTTTTTTTTTTTGGTTAAGCTAGCGGTCCATTTAATATAATATTCTTCGTTCTCTCTCTATGGACTAACGTTTACAGTTGGGGAAATTTGTCTAAACCATTGAAATGTCCAAATAGGATGATCCATGGACTAACATTTACAGTTTCACATTATATTATGTAACAACTACAGTGTTTGTGTAGTATTCAAATATCGATTACAAGTAAATAATTCATACTGACTGACGCCATATCGTATCAGCTCGATGCTGATGAGTCAATAATGGGATCTCCTCTGCTAAATGAGTCATAGACCTGCACAAGTTTTCATATATGAAATCGATGTCCGATAACAAGATGTTTGACAATAGTACATACATATGCTGACAAAATTAGAATACGACCTGACAGTATATCACAGGCATACAAATTGTAACAAGTTAGGGAAAACAAAAAGAAAGGGTTGCCTGGAAAAATTTCTTGATAACTAAAAAACAATTCACCACCTAACAAAATGTGGCTACGCATTGAATATTAGATGCATTTATATTGGTAATTAGTAATTCATTTCACATTATTGTGATAGGAGATAAGGTACACATGGTGCCTGTGAGTTTAAAGATATTGTTAGCGCGTTGTGACGCCAAAATTATGACATGAGAACCCATGCTTTAAGTAGATTTCAAATCCATTACTCAAACTTTTTAGAACAACTAAGCATTTACCAATATGTACTAAATTTAAAACACATGATTGAACTGATAAAATGGTCTTCCCTTACGTAATGAATGTTTGGAAACTGAAAAAATAATTCACAACGTAACAAAATGTGGCAACGCATTAAATATGACATGCATTTATATTGGTGATTAGTAATTCATTTGACATTATTGTCATAGGAGATAAGGTTCACACGGTACCTATGTGATTAAAGTTATTGTCAGTGTGTTGTCACGTCAACCTATATGACATGAAAAAACGTGCTTTCACTTTAAAGGAGTTGCCATTTGGACAGGAAAGAAGTACAAAGGTTTGAAGAGAGTTTTATGTAGATTTGAAACACATTAGTCAAACTTTTTACAAGAACTAAGCATATACGAATACGTAGTAAATGTCTGAGAAATGATTGAATTCATAAAATGGGCCTTCACCCACGTAATGGATTTTGGGAAAAATATTTTAAAAAAATTAGTTTCCCACATAACAAAATGTGGCAAAACACACATTGAATATAAACTGCATTTATATTGGTGATTATCAATTCATCCTGTGAATATTTGCATTTTTCTAACATTAGATAAACTGGTGTCCATTGAGGTCAGGACACAATCGACCATCAACGCACTAAAGTCTGCACAATCCAATGCACAAAGGACACTTGCAACAACTAAAGCAATTGAAGAGATTTGTTACTAATGACCAAATCTATGTCATTAGTAATTGAAGTCGTAAATACATTATGAATTTACTGAATACTGATTCATTGAATATTACATTGACTCCAATTCAAAGAAAGTAGCGTGGAACTAATATGTAAAGAAGACAAACAACTACTGTCGAATCGATCGGATTCTCCCTGGACATTTTCTCTTATCATGCCCTCTCTGCAAACACAAACTACAATGGTGCAATCCACTTTGTCTGGAAGTATCCATTTCGTTGTGTATGCGGCTATGTTGAGGACGACCCGTTTTAACTTCACGTTGTCGAGCTGGAATCGCAAGCAAAGTTGGGTAATCATTGTCAGGCCAATAGTGCTCGTGCGGCATGGGCCTAAACTTTTGCGCGAAGATACGCTTGTGGACTTCCAACCTATACTCTGGTGCAACGAAAGGAAAAGGGTCCTCGCCCAAATCTGCTGTCACAGCAAGCATGTGGGAACATGGCAAGTGAGATAATGTGTACTTCCCACATGAACAACTCGGTGGTCGGAGACTAACTATTTGACGAGCACCACCCCCCATCCCATGCGGTGCTGTCCTCACCTCATATTCCCCTATTCCCCTGCAGGAAAAATGTATGTACGTGGATTAATATGCATATATGTTTAAATATTGACTAACATCTATGATCGATGAGTGCAAAATGTTAATGTGTAGTGAATTCGGTGCATCCAATAAAAATTACCTATTAATCGGTACCAACATATGCACATTCGCTTTAGCTTGGTGCTTGTCAATCCATCGTTGAACATTAGCTGTGTACAAGTGACCCCGATGGCTCGCATTTTCAGCAATGGTCCTACCCTCGTCAAAATATTTCACGAGCCGATAAAATGTTATCTCAACTGATGCTACAATGGGAACACTGCGTGCGCCTTTCAGTACACCATTGAAGCCCTCTATATGGTTTGTCGTCAATATGCCCCAACAACAACCACCATCATGGCACAATGTCCAATGAATAGGGTCCATCCGTCTAAACCACCGTTCAGCATTCTTCTCGAGCTTGTATCTATCGTCCATAATCTTGTTAAACTTCCGCACTTGCCATGCAGAACCAGCTCTCCACACAAGATCCTTCACTACTGTATTGCCGAATCTTTCATTGAAATTGCTACATACGTGTCGCAAGCAATACCTATGGTATCCTCTTGGTTGAACTGCTGGATTGTCCCAAATTCTTGACATAACACTAAGCAAAGCTGTGTGTCAATCAGATATCAATGTGACCCCCTCTCGGTCACGGCACACATGTCGCCTTAGCAGAATACTGAACCAACCCCAACTCTCGATCATCTCCTTGTCAACAACGGCAAAGGCAAGAGGTACAATCTTGTCCGCAGCAGTCACTGCAATGGCCGCGATAATCTTCCCTTCGTATTTCCCGTACAAGTGTGTGCTGTCAATGCATATCACTGGACGACAATACTTGAAGCCTTCTATTGCAGGTTTAAATGCCCAGAACACATAGTTCATGTACATTTCAGCTCCAATTGAGGTAGAGTGCAAATTCGGAATCATGTCCCACATGACAACTGTGCCTGGATTGAATGCCTGCAATGCAGCCATATATCTAGGCAACCTTCGGTACGACTCGTCCCAGTCACCAAACACCATTGCAACTGCCTTCGTCCTTGCAAGCCACGCTTTCTTATATGATATAGTGAACTGAAACTTCTCCTTCACGACCTCAATTATGGTAGCAAGAGGCAATTCTGGTGATATCTGCAAATATACATTATATTTGAATACATTACAGTCATAATGAAATCCTAAAAACAATAATGTATCTAGCATGGCACTTACCGCAATATGTGCCTTGATGAAATGAGCAATGACCTCGGACTTGAGGTTGCAATTGTCCCTATTCATTCTAGGGTATACACATTGATACGGCGCTTCAAACCTTCTAATTTGAAAGAAATCTTTGTCTTTCAACTTTGTTGCCCGAACCCTCCAGTTGCAGCCGTGCTTGCACTAGGCCACCCAACTGTTTCCTTTGGATTCTACGACCTTGCATTCTCGATTGCGCTTCAGGTTATACAACTGAACAGCGTGCACTAGTCTTTTCTTATCAGTAAATATCATTCCTTTCTCCAAATTAGCAGTTTCGAAGTCCCACAATGGCCAACGTTCGACAACATCACGGCTAGTGATGGAACCATCATTGTCGAAATGCAAATTATGGTAGAAAGGGATATGGACATTTGTGTATACCTCCTGCATATCATGATGCCCTCCAACTTCCTCATCGCCGGAGCCATTGTCCGCACCTTCCCATGCGCCATCCAAATCTTCCACGGAATCTTCATCACTTACTCCAACCTCGTCAAACAATGGCACTGTATCATCGGAGTATGCATAATTTTGTACAGCCGTCTCCGGTGTACGTTGAACATTACAAACCGGTGGACATTCTTCATTCCAGTGGGGATATGGGGTTGTAAGAACCATCGGATTATACGTTGTCGGAGCACTTGGACCTGCTCCAGCACTGTAATAACCATCTAGGTTCTGTGATGCATTTAATTGATTATAACTCTGAGAATGATTGAATGGAGGGTAATCTTCAGGGAACATGTGTGCAGACTGTATAAGTGTATTGTCAGGGGATTGCGATTGTGTCAACATTTGAGTGAATGTCCTACCCACCGGAATTGGCATCTCTGTGCCACCAAAATTGCTCTCCTTCTCCACATAGATTTCCAAAAAATAATCAGGGCCTAATTTACATGGGAGCTCTAACACATTACTTAAGGTCTCATTATCTTTGATTGGCAGCAACCTATACTTCCTCCGACATGGGAGTCTACATTTAAACTCTAATCGCATTATTTCCCCATGCGTACCAACCTTCGGCACCATCATAGCCTGCAACTCGGCCAATGTTATCCCCTTATGCACATTATACAACCCCTGAGGTTCGATGTCGTACGACACACCTTCATCGCGATTGCGCAAAATCTTTCCACCCCAATAGAACATAATGCTCACAATTTCCATATCTACACTTTGCATTCAAAGTAACTCAATTATTTCTAAATAATAAAGTAAGAACATTTGAGAGCCAACACCACATATATTACACAGTAGTGCCTTTAGGCATGGGTCTTTTGAGAATTTATGTTCAAGTAATTAACTATTGAGAATTTATTAACATCAATAAAAGTTTTTTTTTTTTCCTAAATATTTTCATACACTTTCAAATCTTTTTGTTATTTCTCATGTTTTCGAAAAGTTTGAAAAGTTTCCAATTCTATTTTCATTTCCAACCTAACTGAAAGAATGTACGGAAACGAAATTTTGATCCTATTAGAGAAGACGGGAAAATTAGCACATTTTAATAACAACATTTGATTTCTTTAATATCAATTTATAACCCAGGTTTGACATCACATATGCACACCCATACAGTACCACCGAACAAAGTACTAGCCAAAATTAACAACAAACAAAGAAAAAAAGAAAAAAAAAAAAGCTTACTAAAAATAAAAATAAAAATAAGAAAAAATAAGCAGTTTTTCATATTTTTTATTTTTTAGTGAAATTTTTTTCAGACTTCTCATAAATATTAAAATTTTAAGTATATTTATATTAGGTGCATCAAAATAAATAGATTTTTAATTAAAATCTTAAAAAAATAAAAAATAGATGAAGACAAAAATAAAAGCTCATTTTTTAAAAAAAAAAAATTCTAAACTCTATTACAATGTGTGTATTTCTTAAATTTAAATTTATCACAATAGTACCTCTAACCCCGTGCAAGGCATGGGCATTTTACCCTAGTATCTATATATCTGGCCCTAAAGGGTTGCACTCTATCACAAAAATATGGTTTTACCATAAAATTGTGTAACATCAGTAACAAAATGTATAATCTCGTTACAAATTAGCATAATAAAATGTCCAAAATGTATAATCTCCATTCTTAAAGAATATAATGCATTAATCAACAAGAACAAGAGGAAATCAAACTCCATAAAGGATCAAAGCCGCCACCTCATGCAAAACGCAGCAAGAGACAATAACTCAATGTTCCTCAAGACATATAATACTATGATATGCAAAATCAATATGCTCTGGTACGAATTGGGGAAAAAATTTATTCGTTGATATGGATTGCTTTGGTGGTGTTTGGTTAATTAATTTAATCATTCAATCTAAATTGCAAGCATAAAAATAAATCAATCACACAAACAGAGACTCATGAATTTTAACATGGAAAACCCATCTGGAAAAGACCATAGGACCTAGTCTAATCAACCAATCCACTATAAAGAACAAAATATAAATTACAACTTACAAAACAACTCTAATTGAATCCACAAACTTGTTGGTGTGCTTGTACCGATCAAATCCATGATCTCCATCAATAGTTGGTTGAGAATTGAGTATTGATTCGTTATTTGGTCCTCAATAAATCATTTTAAGTTCTCCAATCCATTAAAATCATAATCATTATTAATAAATATAAAGGTCAAAATTAGTGAACCTAATATCTATCAACTTGAGGTTAGAAGAAATAGCATGGAAAACTAGTAACGGTAACCAAGTTCACTATCATTATGTTGGAACATAAAAGAAAAAGAAAATCTCATTAATTAGTAGATAGAGCTTAGCAATTGAGCACAACAAATTAAGATTTCCTATAGAAGATTGTTCCTCACACATTAACATCTCAGGACTATACATGCAGACTGCAGTACATGCAATAAAGTCAATAACACCTAGCTCTTTAATATCAACCACTTGAACAATCTAGGTAACTTTTCAGACATCAACGAATTCAGTAGACAAGAGGCATTAATATCAACAGAAGAATAGCAATTCCTATAAAATTTTGGAGATCATAGTATTTGTAAAAGAAAAATAAAACACTATGATGTTTTGTGAAAACTCAGCAAACAATAAGTTGCATATAACCAAAACCTCACCATTGATACAAAAAATTAGCACATTTCAAGGGATGCGTCAAATCATGGGATAACAAGACTCTCTACACACACACAGACACAAACAAACAAAGCAATTTTGGGAATATTATTACATGCCAAAGGCATACTCAAAAAAAGAAAGCAATCAAAACTTATCTATCACCCCAAAATTAACTCAAAATTCATAGACAGAAGAAACCATATAAGCTCATCAAACAAAATTAAAAACCAAAAAGCTATTAAAAAATGGTGATGGTTCCCTTTTCTAGAAATGCTTCATTGGAGCAGCCATGTGACAATTGGGGAAAAAAGAAAATACAAATTCAAAAAAGAAAGTAGCAACTTTAAATAGAAATTATGGGAAATTTCAGGTTTTCCTTGAGAAGTTAAGTAGACATTATTAACAAGTTTAATTAATGATAGTCCAGACAGAGTAATGACACATGAAATTGGTCAATCCTCTAACTAAACAGCTAAAAAATACAGATATGCTGTGTTAGATTGCAGAGAAAATATGAGAAAATAAGAAAAAAAATTCAAGTATAGTATACAAAAAATTAACATAAAAAAGAACAAGAAGAACAGAAAAATAAATAAAGCTCACTCAAGTAAACATATTAGCAAGCAAAAGAATGGAAATCTTGATCTTTTCCTTTTCTTTCTCTTGGGTTTTCCAAGAAGCCAAACGGAGGGTGAATGAAAATAATGGTTCTACCCACAACTAATGAAGCAATTGACGAGAGAAAGGGGTTTGCAAACAACGCAGAATTTATACAAAAAATTCCTGCGTTGTTGAATGAAAAGTTTACAAACCCTCATTTCGAATTATAAAATCCGAAATCTGAATCCCTAATTTCGAAATTTAAAATCCCAAATCTAAAATGAAAACCCTAATTTATACGATACAAACCTGAATATGGGTGTTTGATGCAGGTGTTCCTCGTTTTGCCAATGGTTACTCTTGGCCGTTGTTCGTCGTCGGTCTTCCTGCGTTGTTCGTCGTCGGTCTTCCTTCGGAGTTCGGCTGAGTGAGGGAGAAGAAGATGGGTCAAATACGGCTTTCGTAAGTGCAAGGGAGAAGGGGAGGTTTTGTGTATAATGAAACGGCTTTTCTTGCTTCGTTTTTAATTAAAATAAAAATTTGTCAAAAAACGGCTTTCCTAAAACCGGTTTTTATTAAAAAAAATTTCTAAACAAAAAATATTTATGTTGAAAATATAAATTACAAAAAAAATTAATGTGAATTAATTCAGAATTAATTAAAAATTTAATTAAAAACGGCTTTAGAAAAGCCGGTTTCTATTTTCAAATTTTATTATTATTTTAATCGATAAATACGGTTTTTCAAAAACTATTTTCTGAAAAACGGCATTACAAAAACCGTTTTACCCTATTTTGAGAATAAAGATAAAAACACATCCTAAAGTAAGACTAAAATTTTGAAAACGCCCCAAACAGGGAAATTGGCCCCCCGGGGGGCGCATATTTTCTGTTTTTGGAAACAAAAAAACAGTTTCTGAAAGCAGTAGCATCACCAAGACCGCTCAAAGCAAAGCATATATACAAAGAGTAATGCTAGAGATCACCGCTCAAAGCAAAGCATATATACAAAGAGTAATGTTAGAGATCCCAAATATTCTACTAAAAATTTTACCAAATGTCTCACATGAGTGTGAGACCCACACAATGTGGGTCCCATGTGAGTCCCACACCCATATAAAATATTTGATAAAATTTTTAGAGTCTCTAGCATTACTCTTTCTATATATGCTTTCGTCTCTATATTTTGCTAGTAATGATAAACCCTACTAGTCTCTAATCCTGCAAACCCTTTCGGCTCTATTTCTCTCTTCAAATCAAACCAAATCAACTATCGTCTCTCTCTCTCTCTCAAACCAAATCAAACCAAATAGTCTCTAATCCTGCAAACCCTTTCGGCTCTATTTCTCTCTTCAAATCAAACCAAATCAACTATCGTCTCTCTCTCTCTCTCTCTCTCTCAACTTTGAGCACCAAAAACCCCCCAAAAATATGGGCCATAACGAGAACAACCACGGCGACAACAAGGAAGAGGTTGAAAGGAGAGGTCAACAATCGAATAAGAAGAGAAAACGCAAAGAAGTCGCCATCTTTGGCAATTACAGAAACTACTACGGCTATCGCGTAATCTTCCCCTTTCACATTTAAATTGACTGCTTCTCAGAGATTTTAAATGCTTGCTTCCTTGTTGATTTTGACGCAATTTGAAATTGTTCAAGGAATTTCAGTATTTCATACAGTTTTCATTTTTTTTTTTTTTTTTTTTTGAATGTATGGATGTTATTAGGTTGGTTGATTTTGAGGCAATTTCAAATTATTCAAGTCTTTGAGTATTTGATAGAGTTTTTATTTGTTTTTTCCTTCCAAAACATTGATTTTTTTTGTATGTATGGATGTTATCACGTTGGTTGATTTTAAGGTAATTTGAAATTGTTAAAAGTCTTTTGAGCATTTGATAAAGTTTTCATTTTTTATCCTCGAAAACACTGATTTTTTTGGATGTACGGAAAACACTGTTTTCAGGTTGGTCAGGACTTGGAGGAAGATCCTAGGTTGAAGGTTTTGAAGAAGGAATGGTTTGAGGGCAAGGATTGTCTTGACATTGGTTGCAATAATGGGACGATAACCATAACAATTGGTACTTAATTCTTCTGTGGAATCTTAATTTTCAGTATTGGTTTCCCATAGGTTTTGTGTCATGCCATGCCATTATGCTTTACTGTCTCTAGTTTTTTTCTGGACATTGGTTGCAATAATGGGACGATAATGATCACAATTTCTACTTAATTATTGGGTTGAATCTTAATTTTCGGTATTGGTTTTCCAAATGTTTTGTGCCTTCTATGTAGTGATTATCTCTAGTATTCAATTTTTTATTTTGAATTCTTAATGAACCCACCTCATTTGCTGACTTTATGCGATTTAATATTTTTATCAAGTATAAGTTCTACTACAAGGTATCAAATCTTTTTTGTTGTTGTTGTTTTTTTTTTTTTTTTTTTTTTTTTTTTTGTGATGCTCGTCTCTTATTTTATGTTATTTTTTTTGAGGGTGCCTCTGTTGTTGCAATCATTTATTTATTTTCTATTTTATGTTTTTGTTTTGTCTTTTGGAATCAGAAAGGAGAACTAAAAAATAAAAACTTGTGTATGTGATATGATTAGTAATGTGACTTTTGATTTGATTTGATTCATGATATGATTAGTAATATTCGACAAAGTTTTTTATTGGTTTTTTGGAACGACAAGAAGATATAATTTGTTAATATTGGTAAATTCTTTTTTTTCCTTCTTTGTTCCTTTTTCTTTTTTCTTTTGTTTTTTCCAATGAAGATAAGATCTAACATAAATAGCAAATCTGGGTATAGAATAATAATCAATGTGGATTGATAAAATTTAATGTATATCGGTGCATCTAGAGTTTGAAAGCTCAAAAAATTCACATTTTTGTCTGTAACTCAATTCTTACCTAGATGTGTTGAATGAAATCTGTGGCTCCCTCCTACATCAATTGTTTCACAATGAATTTAACTTTTATATTTTTTCCATACACAGCGAAAAATTTTGGCTGCCGAAGCATCCTTGGAGTCGACATCGACGGAGGTAAGATTTTGAAGTATAATCTTAATTTCTTTTGTAACTAAAATTAAAATTGCTGCACCTGGGTCTATTCTTGATATAACATGATCACATGTTCAAAAAATTGTGAAATCATTTATGTTCATATGCGTATATATATAGTAGCGGGCCGCACACGCAATGCATGTGCAACTATAAAAAAAAAAAAAAAAACCGTAATATAATAATAATGATAAAAAAAATGAACATATAGTATGTGTTGCTCAAGTGATAATTGTTGGAGCATGTGTGAAGGTAGAGTCTCACATTGGATAAAGAATAAAAGGAGATAGGGGTTAACATACATTAGATGGGCTCTCCACTTATAGGCTTAAGATTTTAAGTGGGTATGAGTTCCAAATAATGTAAGTTAGGCTTTGATATAATGTTTGTGGACTCTAGAGTTTCTTCCTGTTGGATTGGGCCGATATTGTTGTGCCCTATGTTATATGGACTCGAGTGTAGGTATTGAGTGCGGGTGCGTAACTGGGGGTCGAACACTTCAAAACTAAAAAATGAGGATATGTGGACGTGGATCCAAATGTAGGTATGGGTACAGGGATACATTAAATAGTTATTTTTTAAATATAGTTATTATATAAAGATGAGTTAAATAGTTATTTTTTAAATATATTTTTTATTTTTTATCTTATGTATTATTTTTAATTGACACATATATATTATAAATAAAATTATAATAAATAAGGAATAATAAATTATGTTAAAATAAATAAAAAATAAATATTTTATTTTATAGATTTTTTTATTATATATAATTTAATTAGATTTCTTTTAAACAATTAGATGATTTATTTTATTTATTATATGTTAAAAAGTTAAGAAATAATAAATTCTGTAAAAAAAATAAAAAGAAATAACAAATAAAAATTATATTAGGCACAAAAGAAATTATATTATATATGATAAAATAAATAATTTTTTATTTTAGGCATAAAAATTATATTTTATAAAACAAATTCTATTAATTTAAAATGGAGAGAGAGAGAGAGAGAGAGAGAAAACCGAGACGAAGAGAGAGAGAGAAGCAAATAGAGATGAAAAGGAGATCGAGAGTGAGGAAAGGGAGAGAGACGAAGACAATTGAGATCGACAATGAGAGAAGAGAGTGACGAAGACGATCAAAACCCTAATCGCAGGTATGACACTGTATCCACTTTCTCCATGTCATATCCTGGCCGGATTCCGTGCCCATATTTGTGTCGTGTCGACATGGGTACTTCGCCAAAATTGGCGAATCCGTGTAACATAGGTTGTACCCTTGTGGGCTCCTTGATTCCCTAACAACTGGGATCAGAGCCAATGGCAGACTGACCTATAGGCGGACTCTCCTCAAGCATTGATGTTGGTGGGCTTGGGTTTGCACAAAAAACTCTTGATGGAGCAAGAAAAATCCATGATAACTCTTGATGGAGCAAAGAAAATTCTTGGTGCATGTGGCAAGGTTGGACTACGACAAGGTGGCTCTCAATGGAGTATGGTGGCTCATGATGGAGTATGTGTGGGTGGCCTGAGTTGGACTCGATATTGGAGAGTTATAAATCAAGATTAAAGGGGAGTGTGTAATAATCTACGATGAAGTATGTTTGCTTACAAGATTGGATGGATATTTATTTTGTTAGAATAGATCGTTGGACATTTTGGCTGTTTCACTAGTGACTTTGAATGAGCAAAATGTAGGAGTTTGTGAAGCAACTTTCAGCAAGGAAAATCTGAGGGAAATGGATTAGGTAGGTTTTTGTTGAAAGATGATGGGTAGATAGGGGTGGCAGAGAACATTACTTGGGAAGTAGAAAATAAGACGTTGAAGTATTTCTCTGCCTTTTATGGAAGGAAGCAATAGGTTTTAGATTGTATATTAAGTATTAAGAATTTTAATTTAACCAAGCATATAGCCTTGATAAAGAAGAATGGAAGAGATGGATTCATGTAGCCGATCTCACTTGATTGAGACACAAGGCTTAGTTTGGTTTGGTTTGATTTTTTAAGTATTAATGATGTCATAACCTTTCGAAATTGAAGATTGTACTTAGAATCGTAAATCAGTGTTTTTCTTTTCATTTTCTTGCAGATCGAGTCCAGGATGCATATTGGAATCTCAGAAGAACTGTGAAGACGAACACTCGTAAGATACCTCCCAAGACCTCCAAGTTGGAAGATGCAGGGGGAGTAAATGGTGTGCAAAACAGTGTCACCAATCTAGAGACTGAAGAGACTAGGGAGAGTTTAATGAATTGTTCCTCTTTGCAAGGAAAAGATCTTTTAAATATAGTTACTTTCCGAAAGGAAAATTTTGTTCAGAATTGGTGGCCACCAGAGGATAAGTGCTACCATACAATTCTTTGGTAAGTTATTTCTTGCTTTTCTTCAGCTCTACCAAATATGTGTTTTACTTTTAAGGAAGACATGCCTTTAAAATTAAGAAAATCGAAATAATTGGAAATCTCGGGTTCTTAAGTAAAATCTTGACCCTAAAACTTCTGAACATGGGTCCATTTCAAAGCAAAATGGAAAAACTTAGGGTGGTAACTAATCCACCAACTACTGATTTTGCCACTGTTTTTCATTTAAGACATAGTAAGTGCAATTCCTAATATAGCGCCCACACTAGTTTTATGTAAGATTTATGAAAAAGCAAATTACTTGTCTCTGGGATTTTCTTGTGACTTAACAGAATACTTTGAATCACATTATTTTTGTTTAATTATAAAATGTACTTTCTTATGGAACCTTGTTTGGTCAAAGAAGGAATGAATTATAACTAGCTGTTTATCTTTATAGTATTCCTTCTCTTTTTCAATTGCATTTTGATGTAGTCTATGAAAACATTGATTCACATAGCATTGATTATATTATACAATATTGTGAGAATCACTTTTGCTTTACATATTGTTCTTCTTTATTTGTTTCTTTTTTGGGGTTTAACAGCATTTTACTGTTTTTTAATTAAAATGCTGAGTCTTACGATACTGCAGTATATTCTAGAATCACAGTATAAATGTTTCATTTACTAGTTTACCTTGGTCTTATCTGTGGCTAATTTTATGGTGAAAGGGATTTGTTTCCTACTTTTTGCAGTTTAAGTGTAACAAAGTGGATCCATTTGAACTGGGGTGATGATGGATTGATTCTTTTATTTGCAAAGATCTGGAAGCTTCTTCAACCGGTACATTTTGTTGTCTAACCTTTTGTCTTGACTCTTTTCTTGCACATATTTGATTTTTCCGAGCAATTTGTTAAAATATTATATTTATCTTGAGCAGGGTGGCATTCTTATTTTGGAACCCCAGCCGTGGCAATCATATTACAAAAACCGTCAAGTGTCAGAGGTATGACATTTTCCCTTTGATTTCCGTGTTGTTTGTTTCTTTTGTTTTTGGTATGGCTCTATTCTGGCCCCAGGGAGATCATCCAATTGTCTAGTAAACACAATAATAAAGTTATTAAAACCCACTTATCAGATCTGCAGATGTAGCATTCTCACCCATATGCTTAAATTGCTTGGGTATCCATCTAAACCAAAACATCTAGATTGCCAACTTCTTTTCTATCAAACTGATTTTTCAAAACTCCATAGTTTTGTAAATCTCTAATTTCATTTTCTAAGTACAAAACAATTTTTGTGAGTTTAGTCATAGATGAAATAAAGTTAGCCTCTGATCTTTACAATGGTCAGAGAGAGAGAAACTAGCACACTTTCATTTGTAGCACACAGTAGTTAGAACTAGGTTTTTTTATTATGTTGGTTGGAACTTATTTGACTGAAACAATGATTTTTAACTTGTTCTGCAGATGGCACAAACTAATTATCACAATATTAAGATTTATCCCGATGGTTTTCAAGAAATTCTTCTGGACAAGGTACATGTCATGTTTTGTTCTGATTTGGCAATGACGTTTAAATTAACCAAAAGAAACCCCAGACAATCATCTGGGGCCTGGATTTTCTCATTGAAAGTGATTTGCTAATGTTTGATCATTGATTTTTGGTACGGTTGCAGATTGGATTTAGAATGGTAGAAAACATCACTTCCCGCTTATCAGGCAGCAAATCTGGATTTGACAGGCCAATTCTGGCTTTCTGGAAATGATTCTTTTGGTGCTGTCATTTATAACATGGAATGTGGAATCCTGAAAGGAAGCTTTTTTATGCCTGTTTATTGCACGAGGCTGGTGTGTTGCATTAGAATATCGGTGAAATGAGTTGAAAGAGCTGATATATGCTCTTAATACCCTAAATATGAAAATTAAGTCATTCTTTTTGTGAATTTTGAAGAGGTGTAGAATTGTTCTCTCCCTTTCTTTGAAATGCAGGGTGGTTGCTGAGAGAGAGAGAGAGAGAGAGAGAGAGAGAGAGAGAAAAAAAAACTGTTTTGTTTGTCTGACACCAAATACAACCTCTGTAGAACAGGCAAACTCAAGTAACAACTGTTTGACTCGGTATTTTTGGTACAAAATTTTTCACTAATATATTAGAGTGCTGCTATTAGCACAATATCAATTATTTTAGACTCCTCATTTCTTTGGATCTCTATTTATAAATTATAACTTTTAAAATTTCTTCTCTCCCTAAATAATACTAAAATTATATTTGTAAAAACATTCAACCAATTCAATTGTACATCTCCTTACACTCCAAAAAGCCTCTCTTTCAAAATCCTAATAATATTCACGACGATGAAACCTTTTAAAACTAGTGAAAAAAATTTGTAGTGATTTAAGTAGTTTTTTCTCTATTTCATTATGAGGTTTATCAATCTGTTTGATTTTTTTTTCCTATTACCTTTTTTAACACGTAATACAATTTACTTTTATAGTTTTTTTGTCATTTATCTATAGCTTCATTGTACTTATATGTTCTCTGTGCGAGCAAAACTAAGCAAGATTTCACTCATCAGTTGACTTCCCGGTTGAACACCCGAGGGTAGTCTGACCTCCTTTGTTTGTTTGCTTCTGTTGCTATTTCGATTATTTGTTCTCGAACAAATAAAAAATGATCGATTACATGTTCCTGAACAAATAAATAATGTTCGGGTTTATATTCTCGAATTTTAGTCATAAGTTTGGGAGTTCAGTCTCGAAAAAATGAAAAATAATTTTTTATTATTTTTATTATTTTTTTTAAGAAACTTACCCTTACAAGGTTAATCTCCTCTCAGCTAAGAACACTGAACATTTTCTTAATTTTTATTGTTGTACTTTTCTCGTCTCATGAAATTGTGGTTGCCGAAAAAATTTTCACTCATTATCATTGCCGGAGAGTGTATATAATCAAATAGTTACCACCGTTATTGTCGGAATATTGTCGCCAAAAGATTTTCAAGGTTTGGAGAGTGGATAGATTTTGAAGGTGAGATTTGGGGAAGATGGATGGGGGATTTGGAGAAATGAATGGGTGGTGATAAAAGTGGATACTCTCATAAATCCTAATTCGTGATGTAGTGGGTATGTGAGTTTAATTGTGAGATGAAATGTTTGTCATTTTTAATAATTTCATTTGAGGTTAATTTTGTAATAAAAAAAAATTAAAAATAAAGAGTCTAAAATAATTAATGGGTGCTAATATAAGCACTTATATATAAATTTATTTGTAATCATTTTCTATTCTTCTTTGGGAATTGAGAGTTTAATTATTGGTTTTTGGTGGTTCTGCTTTGCATGAAGTTAAATTTAGTTATACAACCGAGCGGCAAATGATTCCCAGATCCTTTTTTTTATTTGAAACAGATTTCCCAGCCTCTTTGGCACCCGCTTTTAAGCTTCAGCCGGAATTTTTTTTTTTTTTTTTTGGGGGGTCAAATAAAATACATTTTGTTACTTTTAATGGACTATTATTCTAAAAATCTTGAAAATAAAAATTAAAGGATTCTTGTTGGAGGATTGGATGGTTGGAGCACAAGAGTTTTCAAGGATTTAGAGAGCGAAGAAGAAGCATGTTCATTTGCCTTGTAATGATTGTAAAATAAAATTTTATAGAAGTTAGACATGAGCAGTGGGATTTAATTTACCAACGATGTATGTATCAACATATAATATGAAAATATGATCAACTCAAGTATTATTTGATATTTTTTTTTTACCACTATCAATGGTCAACATTAAGATAAGTCAAAAAATTTAAAATTATAATAAACATTTTATATATTTTAATACAATTTCATATATTTGTTTTTTATTTACAAATTTTAATACACTTTTTTTATAATTTTATCAAAATTAACATTTCCCAATAAATAAATGATTAATTACACTTTTAACCTTTATACTTTGACTTAAATTTTTGTTTTGATTTCTATAGTTTCAAATTGAACAATTTAACCCATGTACCTTAAATCCAATTTTAATTTGATCATTATGTCCAAATTTTCATTAATTTTTTTTCTATATGTACATTTTAAGAAATTGATAAATATCTTAAAATCGTTAATTTTACCCTCAAACTTAAAAATCAAGCCGAAATTAGATTTAAAGTGAGAATGAAATTGTTTAACCCTAAATAAATGAACAGTAAAGTGCACGCTCAGAACTCGTGTTCCACGATAACAGCCTGTCCAATGCTTCTTTCCACCATAGAAATAATCAATTAATCCCATAAATTTATTTTTTTATTTTTTATGTATTTAATTGAAATTTGGGTCAACATTGGAAATTACATTAATTAATCCAATGCTTCCTAAAAGTGGATTGTTTTTATATTTAACCCCCAAAAAAAATTTAAGAAAATAGTTTTCCAAAACAATTGGCTAAACAAATTTTCTACATTTTATAAGAAAAAAAAAAAAAAAACGTAACAAAGCATGAAAATTTTGAACAATAAAACCTGCATTAAGATTATAATTCTACTTTGGGGGAGGGAACATCAATCATTTCCTTTCCCATACACCCAACTGAATCACAAAATCGAAACAATTCTAAGTGCACATAATCACATAATCAAACGCAACTCTCATATAAAGCAAGACCCCATTAAATGTATCGGTCTCACTTCATATAAAAGAGTGACGTTTGGTTTTGTGATCGGATTTTGTGCAAGTAGAAGAACTGGTGGAGCTAGAAAGCATACATTGAACTTCCAAATTGGGAAGCATTAGCATTACTCATGTACCAACTTCCAAAACCAAAATACATCTGCAAGACAACCGGCAATCTGAAGACCGCTTCAAAGAGCTCTATCCATTTGACACATTACTAAAATGGTTAATGACCAAAGCACACAAATCTTTACCTACTCTGTCAGCTTGTTAATCCGGAAAGCCTCTCCAGTGAACGATCGCATTGCCACCGTAAAATACGAAGCATGATGGAAATCTGCGGCTCCTATTGACAAGTTGGTCAGCAACACATTCAACCAATTAAGCCAAGTAAGCAACAGGCTGGGCATGGCTTCACAGGCTGCCCCTTCCAGATGGAAAAACCTAGATCCACGTAGTAGTTGTTTCCATGTGACACTATATCAAACTGCTGATTTAAATCACTCCACAAAAGATAAATATTCCAGTTTCACCTGTGCGATAGTAAGACGGACTTCCTTCTGGGCAAAGTGTGAGCAAGGTAGACGCTTTGGTACTATCTTCATGGCAATGGTGTACTACCCTGATTCATTCCACCAGCAAAGAAGAAATCCTGAAAGTTACAGAAGTATATCAACCCACAATTGTGTGAGACTATTCAGAATAACTTCACAATATGAGAACTGATAAATTACATATACTTCACAGGTTTTGTGAGAGAACAAACTGGCTAGGTAAAATCTACCTCGGATAAAAACAGAAACATGCAATCTTGCTTAGGAGTCGTCAAGCATTATTACTAGGAAAATTGCAAAAATATTCATTTTCTTGTATGCATACGACAACTTAGGAAATAATGACTAAAAAACTCGACTCAATACGTTTAAATTGCTTGGAGGAATCTAAAACTATATCTAGGATTCTCTATAAACATATAGTTGCAAAGGTATCAAATTTTCAAGTACAATGCCTGCAAAAAAGGCAAACCTTTTAAAACAGAAAGAACCAAACACAGCTTGGTACCTGCTAGATGAGGAGGTAATAAATTTCACCGCATTTTCCCGTACAGAAAACGAGCATGGTACAAAAATAATGATAATGAATGCCCTGAAATGCTTAAAACAAATATTGCAAAAGATGCAAAAGAATAGAAAACACCCATTACAACTACCTTGAATATCTCTAGATCTTAAGGTTTTAAGCTCTTGTGATCCACAAGTTTTGTAGATATGACATGGCTGGTTCCCACAAAAATATGTTCATTTGACCTGAATAGGTACCATGCATATCCATTTGGCAGTACCAATCATCAGGCAAAAAGAGAGAAAAATGCAGCAACTATAAACATTCTCAATATAAAGCTTACATTACAAAATAAAGTCATTTTTAGCACAAGTCATTTTCTTCTGCCTCAGGAATGCTCCACGCAAGTAGGCACAATAAATTGGCAACAGAAACATAAAAATTCTGTGCTTCATTAATGTAAGTCTGTTTCCAAGATATATCAGGGACTCTGATCCAAAAGGTATAAGCAATAAGGTTACAATACAAATGGGCCAATAAACAAGCAAGCAAAACACTGTCAACAACCACTGTAACCAAAAAAGGAATTCTATGATCTGTTAACAGAAGAATTCAGGCAGAAAAGAAAAAAATAAAAAAAAAACAGTTCACACGTCATTCATGTTACACAAAACCATATAACACAGTTTCTTTGTAGTTTTGACATCTATGTACAGCACAGGAACCAAGCTCTGAGTGGTCTGTGTTCAAGGATCAACCAATGATTTAGTCACCTTAGGAACGTGTTGGTCACATCAGACAACTTTGTTGCTCTATAGATCCATCACTAAATCTTGTCAACAGAGCTATGGGTGGTCAGTATCAAGAGTCAACCCACGAGTTTGTTGTTATCTTGAGACTTTTCAAAATGAACTTGCATCCATAGAGAAATGATGGGAAATCCATATCCATGCTACATTCAAACCTCCCTAGATGCATCATGAAGATCATTACCAAATCCACAGGACAACAGCTGCAACATAAAAATGAGGAATATATAATTACCATAACCAAATAAAAATAACCATATTACCACCCTGAATGCATTAAAATGTATAACAAAAACAAAGTTACCATATATGATCACTTGGAAGAAGAAACACGGTGCAGGGAAGAAATCCAGCTGCTTGAAGGACCAATTTTATCAACATTCCCACGACTAAAGTTTGTGCTTTCAGCAGGCAACACAGCTTTAGAGGCCTTTTGTTTTGATGCGCCAGCAGGAGAATATGAAGTCGATGGCAATTCTGTATTGCTCGCAATCTACCCAAAAAACAAAAACCATAAACTTGTAGTGATCCAGCTAAACTGAATGATAAAAGTAACAAAGGTCTAGGTAAATGAAAATTATGCTATGCAACTAATGAGTTGCATTATACAAGTAAAACTAAGCAATTTTACATCACCATCCAACTAGCAATATTACGGGGAAGGTTTCATGTTCATAAAACAGAAAATTAGATGACTTACATTTCTTTCAAGGGGATTTTCTGAATTCAAATTCCTCCCCTTCGGGGATTTAAACTGCATGCGAATGGCAGGACTACCAGGATTGCCCAATCTCATGCGTTCCGTTACCTCAGCTGAAGAAGCATGATTGCCTGTCACCATTTGATAATGCACAAATCATGTTTCTGATTCCATAGAAGTAATTAATATACATCTGCAGGTTAATATATCACCAAACATCACTGCTTATATGCCACAAAACCACAATTTCAATTGAATTATACTATCCAAATGGGGACAATGAGTTCTCTCTACACCAATTGTCTCAAAAAGCAAGTTGAACAACTACAGAGAATACTTGAGACATTAATGAAGATATGCTAAATCTCCTTCAGGGTATGGAAATGACTTCTGATTGTTTGACAGCAATTATCTCACCAGATGCAAAAAGTGGACCAACGAGATCTAACCTTGATATTTGTCCACATCCATTGGTGTTGCTCTACTGTTGCCCTCTCCAGGGACTGGCTGTAAATTTTGGATATTGAAACTTGTCAGAAGCATAAAAAGATCCCATTTCAAATTAAGCAACTACAGTATTATGCAAATGAAGCTTATACAACAAACGTTGAAGTGACAAAGCTTTAAAGCCAAAAACCACTACTTGTAGATATTATATTGAATCAAACACATGCAAATCCTATCAGGCACTAAGAGAGGAGACTAGAACTAAGTAGTGAGATACTAACAGATAAGTGCGGCTGAGTTTTACTCTTTTGTGCTTGCTGGTACTTTAGGATAGTCCAATCAAATATGTAATCAAATTCATATCCTGTCAGAAACAAAAATAAATAAATAAATAAAAACAAAAACAAGAAAAATGAAAACGAAAAACAAAAATCAAGAAAACGAACACAGCCAAACAGGCTCTTATGTTTTATGAGCAATGAAATGTCCACAGTGTAAAAGCAACAAACATCCATAAGCCACTACCTTCACGGCTGAACAACTCACGGAATAGACGCTTTAAGAATCCGTAATCAGGCCGTTGATCAAATGTCAATGAATGGCAATAATGGAAATATGAAGCAAACTCCACAGGATGAGACTTGCATAAAACCTTCAAGAAACAACAGTCAAGTCAGTTCAAATTGATTTAACACTTGACAGTACAAACTTTGCATGTAACTTAGCAATAAAATGCAAGAGGGGAAAGGGGTTGACTCTGACAGCATAAATAGATGGCAGACACGTACCTCAATAGGAGTTGATAATTTCTTCTCACATATCTTGTCATACTTTTGCTTCTTTGTTGCAGCTTTTAAACCTTGCCATGGTAGGCTATGCACAAACATTGCAAATGGGAACACAATAAGCAGGCAACATAAACATGAGCACGTAAATATGCACACGTGTGTCATGTATGCATTCAACCACAGACCAACATGATTTAGATTTTGAATACATTGCTCACATGATCCACAACTACCATATGCAACAAGTCACTCCATGACAAAATTACCAAAAAAAAATAAAGAAAGAAAGAAAAGAGGAACTCATTTAGAAAAAAATACCTTCCTCTCAAGAAATATAGAAGTACATATCCAAGAGACTCTAAATCATCCCGCCGGCTTTGCTCTATAGTAAAGGCACAAAAAGATGCATATCAAACGCCTGCTTTCAAACAAGGAAAGCTAAAGAAAGCATTCTATGCTTACCAATGCCAAGATGAGTATTGCAACTTGCATAACGTGCAGTCCCTGTCAAGTTTTTGTTCTCCCTGCATAAAATTTTTAAAGGACAAAAAAAGGCTTTCTGTCATCATAGCATACGAAAGTCACAGTAAACTGTAAACATATTACTTATTCACAAAGGAATCAATTTCAGAAACTGAATAGAATATTACTATATAGAAAAGCTAATAGACAACAGGTGGTTACAGAAAAGAGCAGATGTCAAAGTGCTTCCACATATATACACAATTAGTAAGGATCAGAAAAAACAGAAGTATTTGCAAATGAAATCAGATTGATAACATGAGTGAAGAAACACAAAACAAACAAGGGTCCAGGCTCAAATTCGACAGAAAGGATACCTGTAAGGAATGTGGCGATTGGTCGTAGAATCCCGATATCTTTTTGCAAGCCCAAAGTCAATAATGTAAACCTGATGAGCAATTATTACAGTGAATGCATGAGAACTCACAAGCTAGAGAAAAAATAAGTAAAATGGCCATCCGTGTCAAAGGGTCAAGTGTAAAGGAATTAGCGATTACCTGATTTGCTTTTCGACCAAGGCCCATGAGAAAGTTATCAGGTTTAATGTCCCTATGCAAGAACCCTTTAGAGTGTACGTACTCTATTCTTGTTACCTGGAAAAGGAAAAAAATGAGATAAAGATGATTTTTACATCAGAATGCAATTTCTAAAAACAACTTCTTCGAACAGGCATCTATAAATATAAACAATAACAGCACAAAGTCAACAACAATAAATAATTAAAACAATAATTGAGCATGAATGAGATGAATAAGATTTTAAGTGTCAGTGACCAATGAATAAAAAGGAGTCTTTCTTTGGTTGGTCTTTTGGTGGCTGCTGACACCGTAACTTGTAGAAAAAACATGTGGAATCAGCTTAAAGAGTATACAATTTCGAGTTACTTTAAAAATATGCTAACGCAACTGAAATATCCATTTTCTCTTGCGGAATAGTAACAATAACCATTAAAGATGTTTAATGGCTAACTACATGCAACATTTTCGCACATCAAACTGTTGATATATTAACAAGTTAACTCTTCTGCATCTATGGTCCACTATGATGTGAAATAATACTCACCATTTGATCAGCTAACATCAAGACTGTCTTCAATGAAAACTTTCTACCACAATAGACAAACAGATCTTCAAGACTTGGTCCCAGCAAATCCATGACAAGTATATTATCTTCCCCATCTATGCCAGACCATTTGATGCTAGGAATACCACCTAGACGAACACCAAATCAAAACCACAAATCAATAATAATAAGGGATTGTTATAATTAAGGCAACAAAATGACAAACTCATCACAGTTAAAACTTAAATCTACCAATTAAAAAACAACTCTTATAAAGTCTATGTATAGCCAATTATTTACATTACAGATGAGGCAAGAATACAGTCAAAATGTCATATTTATCCATATACTCATCCCTTCCCCACTACCATTGCCTCCCTACTCTCCTCTGTCACAGCCCTCTCTTCCTCCATCCACTGCAACCCGCATGGAAGAATAAAAAATAAGGAATTACAATTTGTGAAGTCTGTGTATACTTTACTTCAACAACACAATATAATTTCTATGCCAATGACTCTCTTAAGGATGTTGTACTATCCATGTTTGAAATTTGTGGGAAGTAGGCCCTATGCTTCTTGCACGGCAACTATAAACAGCTGTGTACCAACAATTGGTATGAACTGAGGTTCATGACTTCTTATTCTCATATCATGATCTATTACAAACCCATTTCCGCTCAGATATATATATATATATATTTCATTTCCTTATTTACATCAGTGGGCTGTAACTTAGTCAGAGATTGTGAGGGATGGAGGGGCGGCGCCAGGCAGTGATTGTAAGAGATGGAGGGGTGATGTCGATTGTGATGGATGGAAGGACTAAGCATGGTCAAAAATGACTTTTTATCCATATTTTTTTCACTGATCTGAAATAAGATACTCTACATAAACTTTAGAAGAAATTTTTTTTATTTAAGGAACTTAATTATAATAAGTTTTTTATTTATTGCCTCCCCCATAATAAAGAGATAAAACGGAACAATTCACTAAGATGAATCTAATTTCACTCATGTAGAAACTTTTGAAAATGGGAACACGTATGGAAAAAAATTACTATTGAACGATTTTACATACTTCCCCCTTGTAGGATATTATATAGCTTGGCTTCGTAAAACAGTTGCGGATGTTTTGTCTTATTGTTTTCCTGAAAAAATGGAAAATGGAAAATGTAAATACAATTATCCTTAAGAAGAAGGCATACAAGACAAAAGGCAGTAAGCTCCAGTCAAATACGACTAAAATTATAATATGATGTGTTTGAGCTAATACAACATTATTTCACAACCTAATTCACCATCTCAGACACAATTAACAAATTGATTGTATAAAAATCGTTGAGAAATTAAAGACATCAAGTCTAAAAGATGCATTTTTCACTGCATGAACCGACCCTACCACTATTCATTATTACAGCTGCTGCCTTTTCTCTTTTACATATTGAACTTAAATCTGAGTTAATGTTTTACAGTAAATCTATGTTATCAAACATGTCTAACCTACTGAAAAATCCTAATTACAAATCAATTAAGAAAAATATAAATCAACTATATATATTTCAATGTACAGGTATATATATATATACACAGAGATAAATTGAACAGTTAAAGTTTGAAAATTTATATGGCCAAAAGACGAAATTTTGACTAAAATTCCTTTAATTTGAATAAAAAAGCATGCAAAAACAAGAACATGATCTACTCACGTAAAATCAACGAATCAACTGTAACAACAACTGAAGGTTAACAATCAAGAAATTCAACAGCAATGAAAAAAAAATTAAAAAAAAAAATTGAAACAATTCTGAGAGAAATCGATTGAGACTCACGATCTTGACAGCAAGGATCTCAAACGTATCAACATGAGTAGCTGCAAATATACACAACCACCGGCGTCAGATACACAAAACGAAAATGAATTCTGCGTGTGTGTAATATATATATATATATGAGAACTCACCGAGAAAGATTTCTCCGAATGATCCACTTCCGATCTTGCGGCCGAGCTTGTATTTACCTCCGACGATCCTCTCCATGCTTGGAATCAGATCGGCCGATCGAACCTTTGAGGGGATGAAAGAAAGCTAGGGTTTCGATGTTCGATTCAATTAACTAGTCAATTGATCGGAAAAGATTGATTGGAGAGCTGGAAAAAATTTAAATAATTTTTTTTCCCGAGAAACTGAAACCACAGAGGGCGAGGAACCGGGGAAGAAAAGACAAGGGTTGATTGAAAGGAGGGGTTTCGGGGGTGAGACTTTTTGGACTGTGGTTGGGAAACTTGCGAGCGATGAGAGAAGAGGATAAAATTGCCACGTAGGGTATAGGGACTGGAGGGTAGTTTCGGAATCTTGTTTTTGTTACAAAATTAAACTTGTTTTATTTTTTATTTTTGAAAAAAAATAATTCAAATTATTAGAAATCATCTTTTCAGTATTTGTATCCCAATTAATTCATTTTATATTCTTGTATTCAAATAAATCTCATTGTGGACATTTGATTCACCAAATCTTATTTTTCATATTTAATGTATTTTATGGACAATTTTACTCTTTAAAAATATTTTTTAAACTCTTAACAATTTGGTAATGTGAACATTCACATTAAATAAATTTAATATTCACGTTCACAATGTGAATGTTCACATTAATAGTATGAATGTTTACATCATGGAATATTCACTATCAATGTGAATATTATTGCGCACTTCACCATATTATTAGAAAAATGATTGAGGGCCCGAATTGGCTTGGCTCGAATGTGGCTCGAATTTTTTTTTTTTTTTTTTTTCTGCCATTTTCGACGCAGAGGAAGCGGAGGAAGAGAGAGAGGGAGAGGGAGAGGGAGAGAAAGAGGGAGAGGGAGAGGGAGAGGGGTCGCCGCCGTCTCCGATCCGTCGCCGATCGCCGCGCCTCCGCCTCCGTCGCCTCCGCCATGCCTCTGCTCGCCATGCCTCTGCTCGTCGCCTCAGCCATCGCCGATCGCCGCCTCTGCCATCGCCGATCGCCGCGCCCCCCGCCTCCGCCTCCAGCCCATTTTTTAGGCCCCCTCCAGTCCCCCTCCTCCCCCTCCCCCTCCCCCTCCTCCGTCTTCGTCTCCCCCTCCCCCTCTCCGTCTTCGTCTCCTTCTTCTGCTGGAAAAAAAAAAAAAAAAAAATTAAAACCACGAAACGACGTCGTTTCGTGGTTTAGGGGCATTCGGGGCGGAGGAATTCGGGCCCTGTAGCATTGTTGATATTATTATTAGGAGTATTTTAATATGTATATCACCTATAAGACTTATTGAATTATTAAAAAAATAAAATAAACTAAGTACAATAAGTAAAGAAATATTTGACATGGGTAAGCCCATAAAGATTATAGCCTACCATTTAAGGCCTAATACATAACTCAAACGCTAAAGCCCAGTACTGCTGAAGCCCCATGTAGCAATAAAAACCAATGACACCAAGACACATGGCGAGAGAAGGGCAAGTCACATCAGCAGACAAAGATCTGCAAAGTTATTGACACGGCACATCGCCATTAATGAGGCCCCTTACAGCATTTATTGCGATAACCATTCTCCGTCGAAACAGAACGCCTTCACCATGAACAAGGTAAGCTAGAACATAGACTTTCGGCCAAAGTGACAGGTCGCAAGGGACAACGAAATAATTACCAGACGATATAAGCAAAGGTCGAAGACAAAAAGAAGGTTAAGCTTTCTATCTTTAATCCATCACTACACTCCACTTCTCTTTCTAACTTGCTCGTCGGAGGGTTCGCTGGGGGACTTCCCGTTCCCCATTGAACTTGTGTGCAGGTCTTCCGGTGGGCTTGGTCATTCGGACGTAGGATTGAGGAGCGTGGATCAATCTGACCCGTTCCGCCTGGAACGAACTGTATCATCAGTTGGCGCCGTCTGTGGGAAATCTCTTACTCCGCGCACCAGTTATGCTCATTGTCGCCGGAGGCCCTTTTCCAATAACCCCTTCCTACCACCTGCAAAGGTGAATGGTCACAACTAGATCCATGGCTTCCCATCCCAATGTTCCTGACCACCAAGCCGACCCTCCCAATACAAACAACCCACCATCGTATTTCACCGAGCTCACTGACAGCATTAACTGCCTGGCCGAGTAAAACCAAGTCCTGATTAATGCTCTACTCCAAAGAAACTTTCTTATGCCTCCTTCACCACCTCCAGATATCCCACCCAATCAAGAGCGAGCCCCAAGCCATACTATCCAACAGCCTAATCCGCCCAACATGGAAGGCTTCCGACCCCCTCCCCCAGATGTAAATCCACTACCCCGAGCCCCACATCCATCAGTCCTGGCACCAACCCCTGAAGGAGAGGCCAGCAACGTCTAGCCCCCGCTGCCCTCCGGTAGTGATAACATTCCTCTCTGGGATGCAGAACTCCGAGCCATGAAGCTCCAACTCTAAGGCGTCATGCAGAACATACAGCATAAACCCTCCACCACAGCCAACTCACCATTCGTCGCCTCCATCCGGGACAAACCTCTACCCCCAAGTTCAAAATGCCCACTATCGACTTCTTTCATGGTTCGACGGATCCAGTCGACCGCTTGGAGACCTACAAAACCCTCACGATCCTCCATGCATTCCTTGACGAAATCATGTGTCGGGCTTTCCCTGTGACACTCAAGGGGTCAGCTCGACTTTGGTTTAGTCAATTGCCAGCAGACTCTGTCTCTACTTTCCAGTACCTCAGTGACTCCTTCCTTAGCCATTTCATTGGAGCCTAGCACCAGCAGCGTCCGGCAACCCAGCTCCTCAACATCTGTCAGACCGAGGGAGAGTCGCTGCGCAATTTCGTTACCCGTTTCAACACCAAAGCCTTGCAGGTAGCAAAAAACGATGACAAGGTCATCTTTACAGCTTTCATGGCCAGTCTACGGTCATCTGACTTCCTTTTCTCCCTCTCTAAAAACCCCCCAACCTCCATGGCAACCCTACTCTCCAAAGCTCAAAAATACATGAACACCGAAGATTCCCTAGCCGCTGGCCAAGACCCTACAGCCAAAAATCCCACCCCCAGGGAGAAGAGAGAAACCAGACATACCCAGTACAATAACCCAACACCGCATTAAACCGATCAACCCCTCCGAGCCGATCGATCGGCACCAGCCCGACCGCCGGGCCGGTTCAAGCGGTACACACCCCTCAATTCCCCCATGGAACAAGTCCTCAATTAGATCCAGCGGGATTACCCCCTAAAATGGCCCCAGCCATCACGAACTCCTTCCAATCGGAGAGACCAGTCCAAATATTGTCGTTTTCACCAAGACCACGGCCATAATACCGAAGAGTGTGTTAACCTCAAAGATTAGGTCGAGAGCTTGATTCGCCAAGGACGTCTGAGTCGATTCATGGAAACTCGCCCTCAGCAGAGACAACGGACTGAACCCATCAGAAACAACCGCCGGCGCACCTCTCCCCGACAACTAGCACAACCTAACCAAGGTCATGATCGCCCTCCATAGCAACCTCGGGCGCAAAGTCACCCCGTCCCACCTATTGGAGAAATCAGAGTTATTTCCGGCAGGCTTGCTTGTAAGGGACCATCCTGCTCAGCTCAGCGGGCAGAACTCAGAAAAATAAGGCAGGGCTCAGACAAAGAAGTTGCCACATTGGACTGACCCTCCAAACAGCCCAGGCAGTGGACCGAGCCTATCACCTTTACGGACACCGACTGCACAGGCATCCATTACTCCCATGACGACCCTCTCGTTATTTTGGCCCTCCTCTCCAACTACAAATTCAGACGGGTTCTCGTCGACAATGGCAGTTATTCAGATATCATCTTCCTCAATTGCTTCTGCCAGCTCAAGGTCAGGGAAGAAAGTATGTCTCCTCTCCAAACCCCTTTAGTCGGTTTCACTAGCGACCGGGTGACCTCTATCAGCTCCATCGATCTCTCCATCATAATCGGCGAGTACCCGCGATAGACCACAAAGTTGCTCACCTTCCTTGTTGTCGACTGCCCATCTGCCTACAACATCATCCTTGGCCGCACCGCCCTAAATGCTTTCCAAGCTATCACATCCACTTTTCACCTTGCCATCAAGTTCCCCACCGATCTTGGGGTCGGCACAGTGAAGGGGGAGCAGATCGTGGCCAAAGAATGTTATGTCGCCTCACTTAAGGAAGTTAAGCTCAAGGAGGCTATGATCATTGAAGGACTTGACGTCAGAGATGAGGACGAGCTGGTTAGAGGGGAACCAGTGGAGGAACTCGTTGAGGTTCCTATCGACCCCACCGACCCGATGAAAACTGCCAAAGTCGGCAGCCAATTATCCCCCTAAGCAAAGGCCGACCTTACTACCCTCCTGATCGAACACAACGATGTATTTGCCTGGACCCACTCAAACATGCCAAGTATTGACCCCTCCTTCATAACTCATCGCCTCAGCATTGAGCCTCACTTCCGACCCTTCCGCCAGAAGTAGCACATCTTTTATCCGGAGCGCAATACTCTCATTGCTGCAAAGGTAGATAAGCTCCTTGAGGCACAATTCATCAAGAACGTGGACTACCCTAGATGGTTGTCAAACGTGGTCCTGGTCTGTAAGAACAATGGTAAATGGCGGCTCTGTGTCAACTACTCCGACCTCAACCGAGCCTGCCCCAAAGACAGCTACCATCTTCCTCGCATAGATCTGCTGGTTGACGCCACGGCCGGTCATCAAATGCTCAGTGTAGACGTCCCCGAACGCCCAGGAAGGGTGAGTCCCGTTCTGTTCATATTGGGTTCACTACAATTCTGGACTCAAATTGTCACGGTTCTTAATCTGAACCAAAGAGTCCAAATCCGGCAAATCGTTTTGAGAAAAAATAGATTTTTAGAAAAGAAGTGCCAAACATGGACTACTTTGCCAGATACAGAGTCGCCACCTAAATATTTTATTTTAGGAAATCTAGGAAACCCTGACTCAGTGCCAAAGGCCACGTGTCCATTATCACCAAAGTTGCCTCGGCTTGAGAAATTGGGTACGATTGGGGAAGGTCAGCTATGAGCACCCCCGCTTGCCCGATCAAAGATCGGCCTCTACTAACCATGATATCTTGTTTTGAAAGCATTATGTGTTCTTATTCCGATTATTAGCCTAGAATTACTATGTTATGTGCACAACAAACAAGTATAGACCAAATCGCCTAAATTGGAACAAAACATTGCATGTTTGTTTTGAAAATGGTTTGCTACTCGTAAGTAGGCTAAAATGCAGGTTTTGCCACCCTCAAGTGGGCTTTAGAAAAGATGATTTTGCCACTATCTAGTGGGCTTAAAACTCACAGTTTTAGTGCATTATTCCAATTTAGGTAATTCAACCTCTATCCACAAGCACTCAGGCAGTTATATCACATAAGCAGCTAGCCTCATGGTAAGTATGCTGTCATGTTTAACATTCACACTCATGCGAGATGCTAAAGCACAAAACACTTACAGTGTACTCCAAGCCAAAACAAAGAACTCGTTAGTAATCAATGTATGATCAAAGTCCATGTTAAGTGCCTAATGCGACGCACACAGAATGCAATTAGGATAGGCTCGGCTAATCCTAGAATGGCATGTGAAATATAACCATTTGATACATGTATTCAAGTTAGATTTGAAATAATTATGCAGTTAGCATGATGCGCCGAGCCCGATGCATGCAATACTGATGAATGATGCACGCATGCATAGCATGAGGTATGCTAAATTAAATATGCCCTAATACTAACCATCAAAGCAAGTAAGTAAAAGGGAGAAAGAAGTGGGGGTTGGAAGACATGCACACACGCACCCACACTTATTACAAATTTGCCCTCGCTCGGAGGGACCGAAAGAAAAATACAATTAACTAACCTACAAGCTAATTAACTATTACAGACCAATTAAACTAGTTATCAAATTAATTAAGCTAATTTAAGCAGCAAACAGCCTCAGGAAGAGGGCCTAATGCATGCGCGCTCGGCTCCGCTCGGAAGTCCACTGCCATGCACAAGTTTGCCTCTGTTTTCCCTGCTCTGCTCCTCTGAAAATTGCACAATTCTCAAGAAACACTCTATGAACCCTGTGGAGCACCACCGACTAAGTAGAAACACCACCGACTATGTCCGGATGGTCATCGACCATTGGTTGAGCTCTCGCCCAAATATGTTTGGTTGATCGGCACTCTATTCAGTTGACCGGCCAAATCTTCCTGCAGAACCTGTTTTGACAGCAGCAGAGGGCAAAACAAGGCATGGCAAGAATGGGGTAAAAAAGCAAGAATGTTACCCTTGAAGACCCTCTTCACAAATGGTGGACCAGCTGCGTCTTTGAGCTCAAAACCACCCAAGAACACCAAGAACAGACCTCTGGCCCCTCAGTAACCAAGAAAATGTGTAAGACTAGGTGTTTGTATGCAATAGTAAGACTAAAACACACACAAGGCAAAGAAAGAGAGAGATATAGACATAGAATGGATACAAACCCTAACCCTAATATCAGAGGTCTCTCCGGAAATATTTTCTAACCTAAAAGAGGGAGAAGAGGCCTCCTCTTATAGAAGATTCAACCCTGTAAAGCTTCCAAGGCAAGCTAACAAGGTTGAAATCCCTTCATACACGTGTATGGAGGGGAGCAAAGATGGGTGCCAACTATCACAGCTGGCACAAAAATATCTGCAGAAGCAGGTGAACAGTGGTCGGCCAGCCAAAAATGCAATTTGGCCAAAATAGATGGCTGGTCGACCATCTATAGTGCCGGCCAGCCAAACATTTGGCCGGTGGAAACAAAACACAGCCGTTAGCCTCAAGCCACGGCCGGTGGAGTGTGGGGATGGCTAATAAGCCATTCCCTGCCCTCCAAAGCAAAAACACAAGTGTTTGGTGCAAAACCAAACACAAAACAGTCGAGTCGAGAGGTCCTGAGACAAGGTGCGTAGCCGAGACCTTCGGGAACTCAAGACAAACACAAACAAGGATGATCACCGAGTGTTCAAATGGTGACGCCCAAGTCTTGAGGACGGTCAAAAATGGGGTGTCTACAGTTGCCCCTTTTTGACAGAACTCGAAAGTCTTAAGAATGACGAGAGTGAATGTCAAAGCTTAGAGACGACCCATTTTTGACAAGGCCGAAGACTTAGACAAAGCATGCAAGATAATAAAGATATGCGCCCGAGGGTAAGGGCAAAATGCAACTGATAATGCAAGAAGCCGAACATAACTTATGATCATGCAAAGAAAGCTGTAACGAAGCATAACATGCAACAGTTTTAAGCTAGCATTCAACAATCCAACTACACTACAATGCAGAAAGGATGAAAGAGAATTATGCAATTCTCGATACGTCTCACTCGGGGAATACAATACCTGTGCGGCTCGTCTGGTTGCACCAGCTTTAAATGAACCGTACATACAATATCATACCTGAAAGAGAAAGAAAACTCAATAGGTACAATATCGTTAGCAACATGCATGACAATGCAAAATGAATGCTGCGCGATAACGCGAATATAGGATTTAAAGTCTCCTTAGACCAAGGGGTGCACAAATAGTGCGATGATATGCAATTGAGTCTAATGTAATGCAAATAATATGTAAAATTACAAAACAATGCCAATAATATGCAAAATATGTAAAACTATGTATAAACAATGCAAACGATATGCAATGCAATTGAATCATGATCTAATCATGAGCGGTTCAAAACCACACAAATGTCAAATAGATTGATGGAGATGCAAAGTCCGTCTACCATAGAAAAGGTGCCGCAACCCTCAAACTACAATACCAGCAGTGGAATAGGCGCGTACACATGCAGAACTATGAGTAATGTAGACAGACATAGGAACAAGTAATTGGGTGGAATGACATAAGTGGGGAAACGACCCGCTGAAGAAAGACCAATGATCCTAATGCTGGATGCAAAAATTACACTACAGTGTAATATATACAATGGATATGGCGCACGGGCCAAACCAAATCTTGTCTAGGAAAGGCATGTACACAAACAAACCGCATCTAACACAGAAACGGTGCCGCAACCCTCAAACCACAATATTAGCAGTGGAGTAGGCGCGTACACATGCAGAACTGTGCTTTAACGCGAAAAGTATGGGCACATACCAGACCAAGCTCAACATGGAAAGGCACAAGCCGTAGATGAATGTGATGCAGTGGATGCATGCAAGCTACAATGCAATATATACAATATGCAATGGATGGGTAGGATACAATGGATAAGGCGAATAAGGCACGCGGGCCAAACCATATCTTGCCTAGGAAAGGCATGTACACAAACAAACCGCGTCTAACACAGAAAAGGTGCCACAACCCTCAAACCACAATATCAGCAGTGGAATAGACGCGTACACATACAGAACTGTGCTTTAACGCGAAAAGTACGGGCCCATACCAGACCAAGCTCAACATGGAAAGGCGCAAATCGTAAATGGATGTGATGCAGTGGATGCATGCAAGCTACAATGCAATATATACAAATATGCAATGGATGGATGTAAATGTGGTATTTACAGTGATGCATGACATATACACTATATATAATGAAATGCATGACATATGCACTATTTACAATGAATGCATGACATATGCACTACTTACGATGCAATGCATGACATATGCACTATTTATAGTGAAATGCATGACGTATGCACTATTTACAATGAAATGCATAACGTATGCACTATTTACAGTGAATGCATGACATATGCACTACTTACGATGCAATGCATGACATATGCACTATCTGCAATGAATGCATGACATATGCACTACTTACAGTGAAATGCATGACATATGCACTATTTATTTTTTTGTTTTGTTTTTTGAATGCATGACAATGCATAATGAAGGGAAAATGCATGATAATGCATGTTTTTTTTTTGTGTTTTTGCTTTTGATATGTAAATGATGCATGTTGTTTTTGTTGTTTTCTTTTTCTTTTGAAATGCAAATGCATGATAATGCATGATTTTGAAACGCGCAACAACGCGCGGCTTTTGAGATGCATGACAATGCAAATGATCTTGGAATGCGTGACAACGCGCAGCTTTTGAAATGCATGTGAACTTGAATATGCGACGACGCGCGTCGTTTGAAATGCATGGTAATGCATGTGGACTCGAATGTGCGACAACGCGTATTGCTTGAGATGCATGATAATGCATGTGGACTTGAATGCGCGACAACGCATGTCGCTTGAGATGCATGATAATGCATGTGAGCAGTGCACATCAATGCAAGTTGTGCTTGTTACGACGTGTGTATGCACGCAAAAACCAAAGATCTTGCATCTTTAGAGGATTTAAGGTCTCCTAGACCGAGCGTGTTTAAGGTCTCGCCAGACCGAGCGTATTTAAGGTGCAAAACAATGCAAGTAAGGTATGCAAATGCAAGACAATGCATGTGGGGGCGACTTTCGAATCTTGAAAGATATAAAAGGATACAAAAAGGATACACCGCATCCGTATTCAGGTGCCAAGCACAGAAGACATGGTCTGAGGTCGAAACGGAGATCGGCTGAGCTTCAAAAATGCCTGTTCTTGCATTGTCTTGAGAAATGAGGGCCCCAAACCACTTATCTGACCAAAATAAGAGTGTAGGAGGCTCACCGGCCATCATAGGAGGTCACCGGCTGTCTACCGGCCATCAGAAAAGTCTACCGGCCAACAGCAAAACAACTCAAACAAACCACTGCCCATTTTGAATACTCTGCTCGTACTCTGCTGGGGATTAATCTGCATACAGCGAATCCTGAACAAACAGTCCAATCTGAAAAGACAGAATATAAAGGTGGGATCGGCTGAAGTTAAAGCACACTCAGATATAATCTGAAACCCAAAAGCTTCAGAGAGGCACAGGTTTTTCTGTTCACATTTATCGGGGGTGGACCCTGCAATTGTATGAAAAAACCAAATCATTTTTTTGCACAAATGTGGAGAATGGCACAGCACTCTGAGCACAAAACGATTAATTTTTGAAATTGAAGAAGGGTTTTTCAAACTGGGTTAGTGAGCCTACAACTGGACATAGCGAGAACGACTCAACAGCGGAAACAAAAAAAGGTAAACAACATAAACACAACGAGACACACTCGGAAAAGACTCAAAACAAAGGTTGAGGTAAACAGAACAAAAGACACGACATACAGACGTGTTAACGAAGACGGGGGACCTTAGATCACGAGGAGCCAGTTTCTCTGGGTATCGTTTCACACCCTTTCTTATTTGTGGTTCTCACATCATTCGGCCCTCAGGCTCGATTTTTCTCTCAAGACCCTTTGGCTCGCTTTTTCTCTCAACTTACACCTCTCTATTCTTTATTCTCTCATTTTTATCCCTCCCCGGGGTGTTTAATGGATGAATAGGAAGTTGTGGGTTCACGCCCGACATGGTTAGCTCAAGGTTATTTCTTCCAGTGGCGTTTGGTCGATGCCCCAGACAAGGGAAAGGAGTATCTTGACCCACCCCAATTCGTGCTTCGCACTTGGTTTGATACCTCGTTGCTCGGAGGTTGGGAGAGCTTTCAGCCCTTTAATGACAGCTTCAGTTGTGCCTTCTTCTGGCGAATAGAGTGCCCTTCTGGCAAGTATGTTGACTACGGGGGAAAGACCGAACACCTGACTCAACTGTGCCCCTAGTTCATCATTTTGACCATTTTTTTCTGGTTTTCTACTAAAACAGTCTTGACCAAGATGAGAGTTAGATCAACATACTTGTTCGATTTTTGATTTAAAAATCATGCAAGTCAGGCTATGAGCACTAAAAAATTTCTTTTTTGGGTCCAAGAAAATGGTCCAGTTTTGGAAAATGAAATAGTTTTTGAGAAAATAGTCAACCTCAGTAAAAATTTTCAAAAACTATTTTTGCAAATGGTCAATGCTCAACGAGCATGGAACTTGCTTTCGAGATGCGCAACCTCGGATCGGAGGCAATGAAAAATTGCCCCTTGTTTGAAGGACGCTGCACGGCAACAGAAAGTTGCCCTTGGTTTGAACAGCGACTCATGGCAACGGAAAGTTTCCCCTTGTCTGGATAACGCCGCAGCATTTTGTAAACAGTCCTCATTAGTGACGATAACGACCAAACTCTCGGACACGGAGAAGACGAAGACAGTCAAAACCAATATATGGACATAGTCACTTTGGAAGTGCGTGGGGCTGGACTTCAGGACGAAGCTGCCTACATATTCCAAACATGGGAATCAAGGATGATTAAAAACCATTGCATGGACTTAGTCGCTATGAAAGCGTTGGGGGCTGGACTTCAGGATGAAGTTGCCTATGTATCCCAAACATGGGAATCAAGCCTTACGTAGTTCCGGTTAAGGTACACTCGGGTATTAACCTTCACTTTTTAGGCTCTAACTTTTGCCAAGGCGTCCGTTGCGGGTTTTCGACTTTGTGAGCTTTATTCTTCTTTCATTTTTCAATTCTTTTATTTTTTTTCTTTTTCTTTTTCATCTTTTATTTTCATTTTTTTCCTTTTCTTTCTCTCTTTTTTTTTGCATCTTTTTTTGTATTTTTCTCTTGCTCTAACTTTTTCCTGGGTCGCCCTTCCGGGTTTTCGGCCCAGCGAGCCTCTCAAAGGGTAAAAATGTAACAAGCTCATGTCAAATGGTTTTGAGGGTTTCGAAGCTATCCGTGTCCAGGAGAGTGGCTGTTGTATCGATTTGCTGAAGGACCCCTCTTCGGCTCTTCAAGCACATCGGACATTTTTGCCCCTAGTTGGAGGGGTGCTTTTGTTCTAGCTTCACAAGCTCTTCTGATGAGATCTGATTTTCTTGATCTGACTTTGGTGCCTCTTGTTCGAGGGCTGCTTCCAATCTAGCCACACAGGCCTCCCTTGATGGTCAATCGTTGAACATTCCGAATTGCGGTTCAAGGTTTTAAAGCAAGGGCTCAAGTCTTGAGGCTGAGAGCGATCCTAAGCTGCACAATCTCAAGAGCGATTCCACACAGGTTTTTGCAAGACCGGGCAAAACATTTTGTTTTTGAAAGTTTTTAAAGAAGCGACAGATTGCTCGCGCCGAAGATAGTGTGGAACCAGTCTGGATCAATCTAGGGTCCTTCTCAGTACTCACGCTGACAAGCATGGTTTCAATCATTAAGGGCTTAGCATGCCTTTCCTTCTCTCAATTTGATCAAATTTTTGCAAATCATAGGGAATTCCTTCCCCTTTGTTTTCACCGCAGTGTCCAAAAAGGTTTTGAAGAACTTAGGTCAATGCAATGATTTTCAGGGCACAAGAGAGCAGGCGAAATGTACTGCTGTTCCATTCAAATCCCCTGGCACAACTAGCTCAAAATAGCAGTAAGCACGGAAACATGATAACCACAGCTGTTTCATTCAGATTCCTTGGTTGCAACTGGCTCCACGACAAAGACAGACATAAAAGAAAGCAAAAGGGTAATTACAAAACAAAAGGGTGTTCAAGATAACAACCCCGAAATCACCCGACATTCTATACAATGGGACTGACTCGATGCGATAAGGCAGACCCTTAAGTAAAAAGACTGACTCAAAACAAAAAGACAGACTCAAAACAAGACCACCGAACTGACCCCACACCTAAGTCAGAAACCACAAAAATTGGCATTCGTAGATACTCAAAAGTGCGTGCCAGATACCACATCCAAAATGCACCGAGCGCCGCCTGCAAGTGGTCTAAACCCTGATCACATACTTGCAGTATCCTCGAAGTCTAACAACTCAGTGGTAACAGACTTTGCTGAGGTAGGTGGGAGGATGACCTCATTGTCGATCAAATCTTGCACTTCATGACGAAAGCAGAAACAACCATCGGTACTGTGACCGGACTGTTGGTGGTACGCGCAGTACAAGGTAGCATCATGCGAGAGAGGGAGATTCTTCGAGAGGGGCCGAGGCTCGAGGGGTTTAAGATGCCCCTTTTTAGCAAATATTTGAAATGCCCTAGACAAAGGCATGTAGAGGGCATGAAAGACTCTGCGCAATCGAGGCAGGTACTTTAAAGTCTGAGGGTTCTTGCTAGACGCACTAGCGAAAGGGTCGGCAGGCACTGCTTTGGCTTTTTGATCTTTTCCTGGTACAGGGTTAGGAATGATAGGAACTGTCTTGGCATGACGGGGCCCATCCCGATTTTCCGCCCGGCTTGAACTGCCTTCGGTTGGAGTGGGGAAAGCATCATCCACAGCTTCAGTCATGACTGCGAACACTTGCTGCTTATTTATCCCCCAGCTTTCAAAGCCTCGACTGCCCACAGCAGCTATCCAACGGGATCAGCATTTGTTCCCACTTTGTTCTTACCTCTAGCCTCAGCCTGATCGGGGTTTTGGATTACTACATCAGAGCGAAGCCCGGTTGTTGCTGACACGTCGTTGCTGTAGCTGGAGGCAACCTCTGGTTGGCTGAGCTCGATCACAATCCGCCCCAGTAGCCGGGGCTCCTGTGGTATGAAATTCCCGGCATACGGTGCAGCTGGTGACGAAACTGACATTCCATAGGCCAGATCGGCCACAGATCTCTGGAGGTCGCCGATCATTCCCATTAACTCAAATGTGGTAGGTTCACGAACTTGAAACATCTGAGGTTCCCAGATCGGGCGTGCAGCAGGCGACCTGGGCAGATGCGGTACATCAACATCGATCTCATCTTGCAAGATGATCCCTTGGTCTAATGCGGCTGCCATAACCATAATTTCCTCTGAACTCTGCGTCATCATAAGTCCGCTGAATTGAATGGTGACTGACGGATCAGATATCTGTCTTGCCTCAGCAATGGAGAACACTGGCTATTCTGTACTAAATCTTTGAATTGAAAGAGAAAACACGCAGCATTTCGGCCCAATCAGAACAGACACGAGCAATAGCTGAACAACTGTACTCTACTACTGATTACTGTTCCCCAAAATCACTGCCCCAAAACACTGGATCTGATACCCGTGGATATAACTGATTCTCAAATTCTGATACTGATGCCCTTAGGCCTGATGCCCCAAACTTGCAAATTGGTATGTACGTTCCTGTAGAGATACACTCTAAAAGCACATAGCAAGTAAATGAGAGCCAAAACAACCCTGTGTTGGGGTAGGGTTTCCCTGTCCTATTTTGTCAGGAGCTACGGTTTCACTACGCACGCAGCGGTTTCAAACAACCTATATCGGGTAAGCAACCTGTCCTAGCTTGGAATGGTCACTATGGATTCCGAATATGCACTAGGTCGAATGGTCAAAAGGGTGCCCCGGTAAAAACCAGGGTTTGTGTTCCCATCGTGGCAGAGCTCGTAACCGGTCAGCCTTATGGCATGCTTTGACAAAGCAAGCCTCCGGCAAACCGTTCAGGAATAGCAGATGGCAAACACGGTGTCCTAAGCGCACCAATGTACATGCAATGCAAAGAAACACATAAGTGTAGTCAAAACAAGATATCATGAGTTCGAGTCAAGTTCTCCAATATCCCCAGCAGAGTCGCCAGAAACTGTAGACGTCCCCGAACGCCCCGGGAGGGTGAGTCCCGTTCTGTTCATATTGGGTTCACTACAATTCAGGACTCTCAAATTGTTACGGTTCTTAATCTGAACCAAAGAGTCCAAATCTGGCAAATCGTTTTGAGAAAAAATAGATTTTTAGAAAAGAAGTGCCAAACATGGACTGCTTTGCCAGATACAGAGTCGCCACCTAAATATTTTATTTTGGAAAATCTAGGAAACCCTGACTCGGTGCCAAAGGCCACGTGTCCGTCATCACCAAAGTTGCCTCGGCTCGAGAACTTGGGTATGATTGGGGAAGGTCAGTTATGAGTACCCCCACTCGCCCGATCAAAGATCGGCCTCTACTAACCATGATATCTTGTTTTGAAAGCATTATGTGTTCTTATTCCGATTATTAGCCTAGAATTACTATGTTATGCGCACAGTAAGCAAGTATACACTAAATCGCCTAAATTGGAACAAAACATTGCATGTTTGTTTTGAAAATGGTTTGCTACTCGCAAGTAGGCTAAAATGCAGGTTTTGCCACCCTCAAGTGGGCTTTAGAAAAGATGGTTTTGCCACTATCTAGTGGGTTTAAAACTCACAGTTTTAGTGCATTATTCCAATTTAGGTAATTCAACCTCTATCCACAGGTACTCAGGCAGTTATATCACATAAGCAGCTAGCCTCATGGTAAGTATGTTGTCATGTTTAACATTCACACGTATGCGAGATGCTAAAGCACAAAACACTTACAGTGTACTCCAAGCCAAAACAAAGAACTCGTTAGCAATCAATGTATGATCCAAGTCCATGTTAAGTGCCTAATGTGACGCACACAGAATGCAATTAGGATAGGCTCAGCTAATCCTAGAATGGCATGTGAAATGTAACCATTTGATGCACGTATTCAAGTTAGATTTGAAATAATTATGTAGTTAGCATGATGCGCCGAGTCCGATGTATGCAATACTGATGAATGATGCACGCATGCATAGCATGAGGTATGTGTAGACACCCCATTTTTGACCGACCTTAAGACTCAGACGTCACCGATTGAGTGCTTGGTGATGTTGGATAATGTGCTCGTTCAGAAGTTTCAGAGTCGCGGCCGTGAGCCCTGCCTCCGGACTCCCGAATCTTCTTCTGTGCCTTGTCTCGGTTTGCCAACCAGACTCGGTTTTCTCTGTTTCTTTTCCTGAGGGGAGGGAGAGGTCCCGTAGACCATCTCTCAATGTCCGTAGGCTACATTTGGTGGCCGTAGGCCATTTTGCCCATTTCGGAGTCCGGTTCCCGGTTTTCGGGACCGTTGGCCGTGTGCCTCGGTTCGGGACCGCTTAACCATCTCCTATTGCTCTGATTTTTGGCATACTTCTTATTTTCTCCCTTTTGAGGGACACTGGGGTCCGAGAAACCCACTTCGTGGTCGAATACCACTTTCGGTGCTTAACACCCCATTTTCGGGACCCCGAACTGCGTGTTTTGGTCCCCGAGCTTTCGTTTTGCAACGGTTTTCGTTCATTTTTGGCAAGTACCTCTGTTTTATCACTGGAGAGGTCACTGAAGGGTGGGAGGCCAGCAATTGTTGCAGCAACCAGTTATCTCTCCTCCGGAGCCTCCCGGTACCCGTTTTTCCAACTTCCGGGCTAATGTTGAACACCTTGGAGTTAATGTTGCCAACTTTCAACCACATATCTGTGATCTACACACATGGGAGGCCCCTAAAAGTTGGTGGCCGGCCATTAAGGTTACCTGACCCTTTTGACACCTTTCTTCCGGGCTAATGTTGAACCCCTTGGGCCCACATTCTTGAACTTTCAACCACATATCTGTGATCTACACACCTGAGAGGCCCCTAAAAGTTCATGGCCGGCCAGCAATTCAACTTGACCCTTTTGACCCCCTCTTTCCGAGCCAATGTTGAACCCCTTGGACCCACTTTCTTGGAATTTTAACCACATGGTTGTGTTGTACACACATAGGAGTACCTTACCAGTTGCTGGCTGGCCAGAAAATATGATTGAACCTTTTGACCCCTAGCCAGCCGGCTAGGGGGTGTGGCCGGCCGGCCACCTGCAACAAAAGTATTAGGCCGGCCGTGTTCCTTGCACTGTGCACTTTACAGCTGTGGGGCAATATCCCCCAGATAATATCTGTATCCGGGAGATATTTTGTGGGAGAGTTTTGCTCTCCTTTTCCCCCACCTTTACACCCCCTTTTGGACCCTTATAACCAGCTGGTGGCCTCCTTTGTTGAGGTTAGAAAACTTCATCTTCAAGCTTCCATATAGAACTCCATTTCTATACCTCTCATTTCTTCAAAAAACCCTAAGTCCCTAACCATCATTCCTTCTACACCACCAAGCTCTACCACCACCATCTCATTTCCAGCAACAAGGAAGGATTCTTAAAGGCTAAAGAAGCTGCAAATTCATCCAAGAAGCAACAAAAGTTTGAGTCTTCAAGGGTAAGTGATACTTTTACCCTTTTGACCCTTTTTCTTGATCTATTTCTAACCCCCACTTGCTTTTTGTTTCAAGCTCCGGCCCTAACAGAAAAGGGCCCTATTTTGAGCTCATCTTCATTTTTCATTAAGGGCTCAACCCTGTTTGAGCCCTCCATGACACACTTGCTTCATTGATCCCCTTGTATGTCACAATCTTGCATGCTATTTTTGACCCATGAGAAATTTATTTTCGAGCATGTGGTAAACTGATATTAGGCTTATTTTGATCCCCTCTTCAACATTGAAGAAGGGCTCAACACCATTTGGGGTTTCCATGTTATACCTACCTTTATACTCCTCTTTTCTTCCCCATTCTTGCATGCAATGGCAGCCTACCATGCTTTTGTTTTTGGCCATTTTACAGTTCTGAAAAAGTTCTTATTTTGGTCCATACTTCATGTTTCATTTAGTTCCTTTCATGGTTTGGGGTCTCCATAGGTCACTTCATGTTATATCCCCCTTTTATTCCCCATTCTTGCATGTTTAATTAGCCTACCATGCTTTTGTATTTGGCCATTTTACAGTTCTGTAAAAGTGCTTATTTCGGTCCATTCTACACATTTTATTAAGGGTCTTTGGCTGTTTAGTGATTATTTTGCATACCTCATGTTATAGCCATTTTTGAGCCTTGTTTTGCATCACATTTCTATCATGTTTGTATACTGATTTGAGGTCTGCCATATACTGTAAACATTCATATTTTTGGTCCCTCTTCAATGTTGTAGAAGGAAATTTTTCAGTTTGAGTTTTGCTTATATCACTTGCTTCATTACCCCTCTTTTGGCCCCTATTCTTGAATGCTATTTTTGCCATACCTATGCCTGCTGTTTGGCCATATTTATAACTGTGAAAGTGCATCTTTTGGGACTGTCTAGCTTCTGTCTTTGCATTGCATGTCCATATTGTGCATGTTCGGCATAGCTATAGGTCATTTCGGGTCCCAAAATCCATGTTTCGGGACAATTCCATGCATTTGGTATCATTTAGCCTCATTTCGGGACTGTTTTCCCCCATATTTTAGTGCTGAAATTCCATTAGCATGCTTGCATATCATTTTTGCCATGTTGCATCGTATTTTACCATTGCCTCGGTTTGCGTGCCCGTGTGCACGCATTTCGAGGCACTCCATTTTTACCCGCCGGCATCCTATGTGAGTGTGGCTGAGGCTCACTCATGTTGGTATAAGCCCATTTTTCATTTCCATGTCATTTCATCACATTTCGTCATCACCTCGGTTGGCGTGCCCGTGTGCACGCATTTCGAGGCACTCCATTTTTACCCACCGGCATCCTATGTGAGTGTGGCTGAGGCTCACTCATGTTTGTATAAGCCCATTTGTCATTTCCATGTCATTTTCATAGCATTTTATCATCGCCTCGGTTTGCGTGCCCGCGTGCACGTATTTCGAGACACATATCATCGCCTCGGTTTGCGTGCCCGCGTGCACGTATTTCGAGACACATATCATCGCCTCGGTTTGCGTGCCCGCATGTACGTATTTCGAGACACATATCATCGCTTCGATTTACGTGCCCGCGTGTACGTATTTCGAGAAATATCATTTTCTCGATTTGCGTGCCCGCGTGCACGTATTTCGAGGCACCTCATTTTCATAGCATTCTGCCATTTTCTCGGTTTGCGCGCCCGTGTGCACGTATTTCGAGGCATCTCATTTCCATAGCATTGTGTATGTTAGGATTGTATCTTAGTTGCATTTCATGCATATCATGCATATTGCATCGTGTTCGGGATAGGAGTTAGCTCGGGCACGGGAAACGAGGTATATTTCGTACTCCGAGTGACGGAATGTGTCTCAATTCCCCAGTCACCGACACTCCGGATTATCCATGATGGAGTTAGGTTTTAGTTGTAGTTTCATGTGCATTCATCCTATATTGAGTTGTGCATTTCGACTCCTCGGTCATCATGCCTCGGTATGCGTGATTGGTGTCACGAGAATCGAGACATACATATATTTGTGTAAATACATTGTTATGCCCCTTTCCTGCCCTCTGTTGCAGCAAAACCAGGAATCAACAACTTTTTGGGGCTTGGCACGCATTTCAAGAACAGGTGTAAACAGAGGCTAATTGGGGCATTCCGGTGGATTTCCGCGCAAGACAATTCGGACATGCATCATCCATCAGAAGCAAGGCGGTCCCTGGCTTGCACGCCAGTTTCATTTACTTTCTTAGTTAATTCATTAATTAATTAGGATTCTGTAATATTTTGGACTGTAATATTCTTTTATTCGGGACTGTAATATTGGGACTGTATATTCATTCGGACCCTCCGAGCGAGGGCACAACTGTAATAAGCGTGCGTGAGTGTGATGTATGTCTTCCAACCCCACGTCTTTCTCCCTTTTATTTATCCGCTTATGATGGTTAGATTAGGGCATATTTAAATTAGCATACAGTATGACAGCATGTTTGCATCATTCATCTGTATTGCATGTACCGGGCTCGGCGCATCATACTAACTGCATTGTACTTTCAATTTCAAAGTTGAATACATGATAGTTGTAACATTTCATATGCCATCTTAGAATAGCCGAGCCTATTATAATTGCATTTTGCATGTGTTGCATTAGGCATTTCTGTATAGTTAGGATCATGCATGATTTCTAATGAATTCCTATTTTGGCTTGGAGTACTCGGTAAGCTTTATGCTTTAGCATCCTTGCATGCGTGTGAGTGACTGCCATGAATAGCATGATTACCATGAGGCTATATGCTTATCCGATATAACTGCCTGAATGCCTGTGGGTGAAGGTTGGGTTACTTAAATTGGAATAAATCATCAAATGTTTTAAAGCCTACCTGCGGGTAGCAAACCACTTTAAAAAACAAGCATGAAATGTTTCGTTCCAATTCAGGCGACTCGGTCTATATTTGTATGCTGTGCGCATCACATAGTAACCTAGGCTAATAAACCGGAATAAGAACTCACAATGTTTTCAAAAATTGATATCATGGTTAGTAGAGACCGGTCTATGACCGGGCGAGCGGGGGTGCTCACGAAGTGACCTTTCCCAATCGTACCCAAGTTCCCGAGCCGAGGCAACTTTGGTGATGACGGACACGTGGCCTTTTGGCACCGAGTCAGGGTTTCCTAAATTTCCCAAAATAAAATATTTAGGTGGCGACTCTGCATCTGGCAAAGCAGTCCATGTTTGGCACTACTTTTTCAAAAATCAGTTTCTCAAAATGATTTGCCGGATTTGGACTCTTTGGTTCAGATTAGGAACCGTGACATTTTAAGAGTCCGAGCTGTAGTGACCCCAAATGAACAGAACGGGAGCTAACCCTCCCGGGGCGTTCGGGGACGTCTACAGTTTCTGGCGACTCCGCTGGGGATTTAGAGAACTTGACTCGAACTCATGATATCTGCTTTTGACTACACTTGTGTGTTTCTTTGCATTGCATTTGCATTGGTGCGCCTAGGACACCGTGTTTGCCATCTGCTATTCCTGAACGGTTTGCTGGAGGCTTGTCTTGTCAAGGCATGACCATAAGGCTGACCGGTTGTGGGCTCTGCCAGTATGGGAACACAAACCCCGGTTTTACCGGGGCACCCTCTTTGACCATTCGACCTAGTGCATATTCGGATCCATAGTGACCATTCTAAATTAGGACAGGTTGCTTACCCGTTTATAGGTTGTTTGAAACCGCTGCGTGCGTAGTGAAACCCTAGCTCCTGACACAATAGGACAGGGAAACCCTACCCCAACATAGGGGTGTTTTGGCTCTCATTTATCTGCTATGTGCTTTAGAGTGCGTCTCTACAGGAATGCATGTATCAGTATATGAGTTTGAATATCAAGCCTGCGGGCATTAGTTCAGTATTGTCAGTATCAGGCCTGCGGGCATCAGTTCGGGATCGTCAGTATCAAGCCTGCGGGCATCAGTTCGGTATTGTTAGCATCAGGCCTGCGGGCATCCGTTCAGTATTATGGGTATCAGGCCTGCGGGCATCAGCCAGTATTTGAGAATCAGCTATCTGCGGGTATCAGATTCTGTTTTAGGGGACAGTGATACAGGGATAATAATCAGTGTTTGAGGACAATGTGTTATTCAGCTTATTGACTGTGTGTTGATTATGCCCGACTGTGTGTCACGCATTTTATTTTAAGCTGTTATGCTGCCGTTTATCTGTTTATTTATTTCCTTTTCGCTTTATTTATCTTTTGCTAGGTCAGTTTTTAGCACGATTGCTTCCAACCCAGCAGGCATTCCCCAAGCACTTTGGACACGAGGTCGTCGACTCCATCGATCTGAGGATCTAATCGACGGACAGCCGGTGTTCCATTCTCTACCCCCTGTTGCCAGAAGGAAGCCAAAAAGGCGCAGTGTGTCAGAACAGAGGTTGTCAGAGCAGTGGGTTACTTCATCAGAGGACTATAAGACTGAGGTCTCAATTACTGCTGTAGGAATAGACATACCAGTTAGACAGATGGATCAGCAGAATACATCAGGGATGGAGGCTCTAATGTGCCAGATGCAGGAGAGCATGAGACAGATGCATGATGATGCCACCCGTCAAACGGAGTTTTCCAAACAGCAGGCCGCGATCATGGCCCAACAGGCCGAACTAATCACCAGGCTGCAACAACAGAATACAGCGTCTGCTTCACACCAAATTCCTCCTCCGGCAGGGGCTCTATTACCTGAGCAGGCACCTACTGTTCAGAACGCCCCCCCAAATGCCCAGAATACCCTACCGCATGTCCAAAATGTACAAGAGGACACGAATCTTCCAACGGGGCCAGCTCCGCCCCCGCTTCTACCACAACTGTCTAAGGTCCATACATCTAATCACCCGGACTCTCCCTTCGAGGTCGAGGTTGATCATACAGCTCTGAAATTGAGCAAACTGGAGAAGCTCTTTAAGAAATCCCAAGGGGTCAAGGCTATGCCGGATATCGAGGATGGATATACCGAGGAGGCCGTAACACTCCCCGATAGGTTCAAAATGCCACAAATCGACCGTTTTGACGGGACCGGCGACCCCATGGTCCATATCCGACTGTTTGCGGATGTCTTGCGGCCAATGGGCCTTACACGACCACAGAAGCTCTCACTATTCGGCCGAACCCTGTCGGGTGTGGCCTCCCATTGGTACGCAAGATTACAAGATGAAGTGAAAAAGAATTGGGATGAAATGGCTGAGGCCTTTGTCGCACAATATTCATACAACACTCAGATCGAGGTCACAACCCGTGATCTTGAAACGACAAGGCAAGAGCCTAAGGAATCTTTTTCGGACTTTGTGATCCGATGGAGGGCGAAGGCGTCAATGATGACTTTAAGGCCCACGGACAAAGATCAAATCCGGATGATTGTGCGCAATCTCCACCCAAAACTGATGCTGAGAATGATTGTAGTCCCTTTTCCTACTTTTGCAGATTTACATGATATGGGGGTGCAAATCGAAGACGCGATGAAACAAGGTCTGTTTGACCACGACAGGGAACAACCGAGGAGGACCTTTAACCGTAACAACAATGCGGGCCCGAGTGGCGCTACAAATACGAGAGCCTCGGAAGTTGGTATGGTCACCACCACTCCCCCTCCCCCTCCAAGGTCCATGACTGCCACACCATTCTCCGGCGCGTCCGGAAGCAACACACAAGCCAACAGATTCCAACCACGAGGCCAAAGAACCTTTACCCCACTATATATGCCTCTGACCAAGGTTCTGGGAATATTGATCAGGAAAAATCATTTAAAACCCCTGGAGCCAAAGCCATTACCGAATCCACTCCCCCCCTCATACGACCCGTCAAAATACTGTGCATATCACCAACAACATGGTCATGACACCGACCGTTGTTACAGATTGCGTCATGAGATCCAAGATCTTATTGACAAACAAGTGATCGCACCTCCTGATAAACCCAATGTCACAACCAACCCTCTCCCATCACATAACCAAGCTCCTCCTCCCAAAAGAATTAACTTTATCCAGACTGGGGTCGCATCTTACGATCCTAGCATCTATATTACACCCACCCACCTACCCAAGCCGGAGGTGTTCCTCCCCGATTGTACTGATTTCTTGTGCATGGTGGACATCTCCAAAACCCAACCAGAACCGGTGGTGGTGACCGTCGAAGACGGAGCAGGGCAGATTTTGGGAGGAAATGAGATTGTTGAATCTGAAACTGGGCAGAATTTTGTTGGGGGAGCCTATGATCCAAGCAAGTACATCCTATCAACGAGCCGAATTGGGCTAAGTGCAGAATTGCCAGAGACAGGAGAACTATGCATGATCCGGGGGGATGGATCTGGGCTATGGGCAGATGAGCTGACAGCTGTAGAAGAGGACTTTGCTAACTTGCAATTTCTCGAGGACCAGGAACTGGGGGATGCGTCGATTAACTGGTATGATTATGAGGGATCAGAGGAGGCCACGGGATGGCTCGAAGATCAACCGGATGCAGTGGGGGAAACCCAGCCAGAACAGAGCCCGGCAGGGGCAGAAATATCAGTTGTGGCCGGAACGGCCGAAAGTCAAGTTGTATCGCCGGAGAGCGCCGGTGTTAAGAATTCCGCTCGGGACATGGGCATTATGGAGATGGAAACTGTTGAACAAACAGCTGTACTGACGCAGCTGGAACAAGAAAATTTTGAGGCTACTGAGAGAGCCAGGAAGGCAAAAGGCCCTGAGGGGACCGAAAGTGCTGTGTGCACGAAGACTGACAATGCTGCGAGCATATGGACAGAGAGCACTGAGAGTGCGAGTGGACCGGAGCCAGACAAGTGTCTGTTGGCTGCCAGCGGAATGTGGTGGGAAGATGACGACTTATGTCTCGCCCACACGGATGAAGACTAGGGGAATAATCAACCGGATGACACTTGGTACCTCGATGAGGTTGACCATATGACAAGAAGTGGGCGGTACTTCAAGCCCCCACACCTGGACCAACCCGAGGCATCCGGAAAGGATAGAGAAGCGGAGAAACAGAAGGAGAAGCAGATTGAAGATGAAGCTGTGCTGAAACAGTTAAAAAAGATACAAGCAGACATCTCCATCTGGGGACTGCTAATGGCATCACGAGTACACAGAGAAGCTGTCCTATCTGCTATGGACAAGTCCAAACTCTCCATAGACACCACGCCTGAACAGCTGGTTGGGTTGGTTTTTCCGGGAGGAGGTTCCCCGGCATTAACCTTTTCGGACAAGGAGCTACCGCCTGAGGGCACAAGTCATAACAAACCTCTCTATATTTCTGTAGAATGTAGAGATAAGTGGATACCGGTGGTACTTGTTGATACCGGGTCTGCGATTAATGTCTACCCGACCAGAACGGCATATGCAATCGGGTTAAAACCCGCGGACTTCGTCCCAACCACCCAAGTGATCAGAGCATACGACAATACCAGCAGAGAAGTGATGGGGACTGTTAAAATTCAAACCAAGGTTGGTCCAGGACAACACAACATCGAATTTCATATCTTGGACGTTCCCGCAACCTTTAACTTACTTTTGGGGCGACCGTGGTTGCACCAGGTCAAAGCAGTCTCTTCCACTCTACATCAGATGCTAAAGTACCCCCACGGGAAAGGGGTAGCGATCGTTTTTGGGAATTCATCAATCCATCCGCCGCCGGAAGTATCCACACCCGTCTTGGAGATCGAGCACGGCACGGAGGATGTGTTTTTGTCGGGGTTCACTTTGGCCGAGGCTCAAGTGGTGCAGAATGTCATGGCTGCGAATGAGGGCATGTATGTTAGTGCACAATCTATCTATCTCATGAACAAGCTAAAACATACTCCCGGGATGGGATTAGGGAGAAGCGGCTGGAAAGGCGTCTCAGTGTTGGCCGAAATGCCACACAATCCTCACGCCTTTGGACTGGGTTATCTGCCCACCAAGGAGGATTGGGTGAGGAAAGGAAAAGAAATGGCCGGAAGGGCCAGGGCAAAGAAGGCCGGGAAGCCATTTGATTTAATGCACAGGCCCATCTGGGGTACCCTAAATGGACGCTTCGTCCGGGAGGGGGAAGATTTTCCATTCTGCGGCTTCCCGGAGCCATGGCTAAACGCGGAGGGGACGCGCGTGCCTGGCTTTGAAATCTTTTTCGACATACAATTATCTGGGGATGACGTTGCCGAAGCGCAGACAGACCCACCAACTGAGGTTGAGCAATGTGAAACAGTGGATCCTGAGAGCACAGAGCTTGAAATGGGGGTAGCACTGGCGAGTCTACTATCAGATCCTCCGATCGGCCAAGAGTGCTTGGGGGATAACTCTTCGGTTACTATGATTGGAGATGAAATAGCTGCGGGCTTTCCAGCGCCGATCTTGGATGCATCTATCGCACCTTCTCTCATCTGGCAATATGAAGAAGGATTTTTATCTAGCAGTTCCGGGTCAGGTAGTGAGCCGGAATCTGATTCTACCGAATCTTGTGCGTCGGAATCAGATTCCAGCTCGACTGAGTCTGAGTCCGGTATTCCCGGGGGTGATAACCCGGATGCCACAGTCCTGTCTAGGTCGTCATTTTCATTTTCTTTTGAGTCTGTTGTAACAGAGGAATCTGACGGCTTGGAAATATTTAATGAGAATGATGTGGATGTGGTTTCCGAGTATTTTTCTGTGCCTTTGATTTATTGCTTAAATCAGGATTTTCAAAATTTTGATAAAAACAGCGAGGAAGAAATTCCCCCAGTTTTGCAACGATTAATTGATCAAGAGCAGGAAAGATTTGTTAAACCTTTAATGGATGAAATCACTACTGTGAATGTTGGTACTGAGAAGGACCCGCGGCTGGTCCAGATCGGGTCCACGTTGTCTTCGGAGGAGCGCGAGCGCTTAGTCGCTTTATTAAAAGATTTCAAAGATGTTTTCGCGTGGTCCTACGAAGACATGCCTGGAATCGATCCTGAGATTGTACAGCACCGGATCCCTCTTGATCCCGAGGCCCGCCCTATCAAACAGAAACTCAGAAGGATTCGCCCGGATTGGGCTCTCAAAATTAAGGAAGAGGTCACCAAGCAAATTGACGCAGGGTTCCTGCTGGTATCTGAATATCCAACTTGGTTGGCCAACATAGTTCCGGTGCCAAAGAAGGACGGCAGAATTCGGGTCTGTGTAGACTTCAGAGATTTGAACAGGACCAGTCCGAAGGACGACTTCCCCTTGCCATACATTGGTGAATTGGTGGATTTCACGGCAGGACACGCCTTGCTTTCGTTTATGGATGGTTTCTCAGGCTATAATCAGATAGTGATGGCACCCGAAGACCGGGAGAAGACTGCGTTTACTACCCCGTGGGGTACATATTGTTATAGAGTGATGCCATTCGGGTTGAAAAATGCTGGAGCTACGTATCAACGGGCAGCAACTACAATATTGCATGATATGATCCATAAAGAGGTCGAGGTGTACGTGGACGGCATGATTGTCAAGTCCAAAGATAGAGAGGGCCACTACACCGCCTTACAAAAATTCTTTCAAAGGATCAAAGAGTTTCGGCTGCGACTGAATCCCTAGAAATGCACGTTTGGTGTTACAGCAGGGAAGATGCTAGGGTTTCTGATTACACAAAGGGGCATCGAGGTCGACCCTTCCAAAATCAAGGCCATCTTAGAAATGCCACCACCAAGGACTGAAAAGGAGGTGCGAGGCTTTCTGGGTAAAGTGCAATTCATAAGACGGTTTATTTCTAAATTAACCTTGACTTGTGAACCACTTTTTGGTCTCCTGAAGAAAGGAAAGAAATTCCAATGGGACGGCCGATGTCAAGCAGCTTTTGAGCAGATCAAAGAGTATCTACAGAACCCACCCATGTTGTCGCCACCAGAGCTGGGGAGACCGTTGATATTGTACCTTTCGGTAACTGAGACTACCATGGGCTGCATGCTCGCGCAGGAGTCAGAAGACAAAGTGGAAAGGGCCATATACTATCTGAGCAAAAAGATGCTGGATTACGAGACCCGCTATACACCGATGGAGAAGGCTTGTTTGGCCTTGGTATGGGCAACCAGGAAGCTGCGGCACTACCTGTTAGCCCACTCTGTAATGTTGGTTTCGCGTTTGGATCCCATCAAATATCTTTTCGAGAAACCAGCACTTACGGGTAGGCTAGCTCGTTGGCTGCTGTTGCTCTCCGAATTTGATTTGAAGTATGTAACGCGCAAGTCAGTAAAAGGTAGAGCGGTAGCGGAGTTCCTTGCCGACCACCCGGTTGAGGGGGATGAAGCGATTGAATATCTATTCCCAGATGAAGCCATTCTGCACGTCAAAGATGAAACTTGGACAATGTACTTTGATGGAGCGTCAAACCAGTATGGGTATGGGATAGGGGTGTTGCTGATAGCGCCTGACGATTCCCGTATTCCTTTAGCATTCAAGCTCCGGTTCAAAGTTTCCAACAATGAGGCAGAGTATGAAGCATGTATTGCTGGCCTGGAAGCAGCCCTGGAACTAGGGGCAAGACGGTTGGACGTCATTGGGGACTCGAACCTTGTTGTGTCTCAAGCAAAAGGAGATTGGAAAGTTAAGGAGGAAAGGATGATAATCTACCACCAAACCTTGGATTTGTTAATTCCTCGGTTTGAGAAGCTAAATTTCACCCACCTCGTAAGAGAGAACAACAGGTTTGCAGATTCATTAGCAACTCTATCTTCTATGATAGACATCCCGTCCGGAGTCCGGATGCGTCCAGTCATTATTGATCAGAAGTTCGTGCCGGCATACGAGTTGATTTCCGCCATAGATGAGGTTCAAGACGGCAACCCCTGGTATTACGACATCTGGAACTTCTTGGAAAAGGAGACATATTCACTAGGGGCAAATGCCAAAGATAAGAGGGCTGTCAGAAGAATGGCTGCTCAGTTCGTTATCTACGGGGGAAATTTGTACAAAAGGGGTCATCTGTGAATGCATAAGCTCTGTGTAGAAGCTGAAGAGTCGAAACGCCTGATGGAAGCCATCCATGGGGGGGAGTGCGGTGCACACATGAATGGAGTAATGCTGGCCAGAAAGATCCTCAGACAGGGCTACTACTGGTCAACCATGGAGGAGGATTGTATTAGCTTTGTTCGGCGATGCCACAAATGTCAAATCCATGCAAATCGCATGAACATCCCGCCGTCAAAACTGTACAACATGACTTCGCCATGGCCTTTTTCAATCTGGGGAATTGATGTGATCGGAGCTGTTACCCCGAAGGGGTCAAACGGGCATGAGTTTATCCTAGTAGCGATAGATTATTTTACAAAGTGGGTTGAGGCCCAATCATACGTGGTGTTGAAGGCGTCGCACGTCGCAAAGTTCATCAGAAACAACATCATCTGTCGCTACGGGGTGCCAAACGAGATAATTTCAGATAATGGTTTCCATTTCAAGAAAGAAGTGGTAGACTTGTTGGAGAAATACAATGTGGCTTTCCATAAGTCATCTACATACAGGCCGCAGACCAACGGAGCGGTTGAGGCCGCCAACAAGAATATCAAGCATATACTACAGAAGATGGTGGAAACCTATCGGGATTGGCCAGACAAGCTGCCATTTGCTCTATGGGGCTACAGGACTTCAATCAGAACTTCTACTGGAGCAACTCCATATTCATTGGTCTATGGAATGGAGGCTGTTCTACCCATCGAGATTGAGGTTCCGTCGTTACGAGTATTGGCTGAATGCCAGATAGCCGAAGCAGATTGGCAGCAAAGCAGATTTGAAGAACTCATGCTCTTTGATGAAAGAAGACTGAAAGCACTATACCACATCCAAGGCTATCAACGAAGAATTGCCCGGGCTTTCAACAAGAAGGTTAAGTCCAGGAATCTGAAAGAAGGAGATTTGGTGCTCAAAGACAACCGAGCTCCCATCCACGACCCAAGGGGCAAGTTCAAACCCAATTGGACTGGTCCTTACATCATCAAAGCTATCTGGTCAGGTGGAGCTGTGGTTCTGATGGATCTAGATGGCTTGGAGTTCTCACAACCGATCAATATGGACAAGTTGAAGAAATACTATCCTTGAGAGGCTCGCTAGGCCGAAAACCCGAAAGGGCGACCTAGGCAAAAGTCAGAGCACAAAAAATTAGAAAATATAAAAACTGAGCTCGCAAGGTTGAAAACCCGCAAAGGGCGGCCTTGGCAAAAGTTAGAGCGCAAAAGGAGAGTGAAAATACTCGAGTGAACCTTAGCCTGAACTACGTAAGGCTTGATTCCCATCTTTGGGATACGTAGGCAACTTCACCTCGAAGTTCAGCCATAAACTTTTCCCCGATCAACTCTGTCCATTTTGATCATCTCAGTCATCTTTATCCATCAGCATTTATCGTGATCTCCGGTACAGTGCTGTTCAGACTAGGGGCAACTTTCCGTTGCCGCGACGGTGCAAAGTTACTCAGACTAGGGGCAACTTTCCGTTGCTTTGGAGTGCCGCATTGTTCTTCAGACTAGGGGCAACTTTCCAGTTGCAGGGATCTGGGGTTGTGCATTTCAGTGACAGATCTCCGGTGTGTCCAGTTCTGATCCACATCGAAAATAGTTTTGAAAAGTTTTAATAGAAGTTGACTTTGTTCAAATCAATCTTTTTACGACTAAGACCATTTTTGGACCAAAACCGGAAAATTTTCAGTACCACAACTTTCAAATTCATTGATTTCAAAACTGAGTTCTCCTGCTCTTGCATTACAATCGAGGTTGCTTTGTAGTACATTCATAAAGAAAACTTGAAAACCCTAAATAAGCAATAAATTTGGGGCATAGTTGAATCAAGTATCTCTGCGCCCCCTCCCAGAGCTGGACGGAGCGTCAGATGCCAAGCTAGGCCCAACCTGTGCCTCCTCATTGAGCCAATCCAAGCACTCATCGGACAAAGTGCAACTGAAAGTGGAAGCAGGGGCCAAGAGCTCTCTAGTCCTCCATGCCGTGGCATATCGGGCAAGCTGTGCACCCCGGATCGGGAAAGCAGCTGGGTACTCAATCCCCTCCGGTGGGCAGATCTGATCATGGCCAAACTGACGCAGGAACCGAAACGGAAAATAGAATACGCAGTGGGTTAGACCAATCAATTGGATCCCAATCAGCCGAGACATACTATAGCTCATTGCCGGGAGGTTGAGCCAAGGACAACGCCAAGCAATGCTGTCTGCAGACAAGTTGCACATCCAATCGAACCACCACCTTTCGTCAAGAGCATTGACAAGGCGCTGCCGAAAGAAGTAGCCTCGAGCTGAATAGGCCGGGCAAGAATCCACAACCTGCAACTTGTCCATTAACCATACCTAGGGGAGGGATGGAAAATGAGAGAATAAAGAACAGAGAGATGTATGATGAGAGAAAAGTGAGACAAGGGTTTTGTGAGAAAAACCGAGCCTGAGGGTCGAGTGATGTGAGCAAATATATATGTGAGGTCGGGTGGGAAACATTACCTGCAGCAGCAGTGGACTCCCAGCAAACCTAGTCACCTCCCGGCGATAGACAGAATCTAAGCCCATCAGTGTCTCGGCCAAGGTCATGGCAATACAGCTCTTTCCTTCTCTCAAACCTTGGGCGACTTCAATCAGGCGAATGCTAGCCCCGCCGAAGCCCGAGGAAAGCAGAAAGTGAGACAACATACACAAGCAGAGGGCATGTTGCCGGAAACCCTGCCAATAATGGTTGCTGCGATCACCGGCGTCGGAAAAATGGTGGATCAAGCCAAGGATATCCAGTTCCCCACTGCAGATCAGAGATCGAGCGTCATGCGCCGTGAGCCCACACATCCGCCCTAAAGCCTGAGCATGGCCAAAACGGAGCTGAGGCAAGATCACTTCAGAGCATTCAGATTCCATCAAAACCTGAAAATCTTCGAAAGTGGGACACATCTCTTGGCCGCCAAAGCTAAAAACATGCGTCACTGGATTCCAGAACCTTGCCGCGGCATGGAGAAAAGGAAGATGTAGCGGAGTACGGCTCAGCATGAATAGTGCATTCAAGCCGAAACCCCGGAAATTCAACTTTTCCGAGCCATCTAGAGAAGAGATCCAAGATGTGATATTTTCTGCGAGAAACGCCTCCATCTTTGTCTAAAACTAAGATGAAATGAATGTTCCCGAAGTTGAGGCTTTTATAGAAGGAAAAACACTATTCACGGGGACACATGTCAAAAATCTGGAGGCTACAGGACTGAATGGCCGGCCAGCCACCTTTTCTGGCTGGCCAGCCATTTACTTTTTGCAGAAATGGCCGGCCAGCTGTCTCTCTCCACAAAAATGGCCGGCCAGCTCCCAGGAATGGCTGGCAATGCTGCAGTGTATCTCCTTGGCCCTGTTTTACCCTTCGAGGGAGAGTCCCAAGCATTTCCATGCAACGGGAAAGTCAAAGGCCTTCATTCCGAATGCGTTCCGATGCCCAGACCGTCAGAAGTACACTTTGTTGTTGTTGAATTTTGCTTATCGAGTTGTTGTTTTGCTTATCGAGTTGTTTGTCGAGCGGACGTGTTTTGTGTTTTTGAATCATTGCTCCCTGTTTAAGCAATTTTTGTTAAAGTCTTGTTTATTTGCGTTGTTGCATTTTTGCTTATCGAGTTGTAAACTTGCTAAAGATTCTGTTGTATCTTAGTAGGTTGAGTTGCTTAGTTTGTTGCGTCGGTTCACTACCTGACTTGGTGATTACACGATGTGCATTTCCATTCAATTTCTTTTTTTGTGCAAAATAAATTGATGCGATACGATGCCAAAAGTTAAAATACAAACATCTTTTCAAAAGCTATTTCATTTCATCATGCTTTACAACAAACAAAGGTACAAGTTTTACAACAATTAAAACTGCCTAACAATGTGCAAAGTGCTATAAACTACTAGCAAAAAGAAAAATAAAGCAGGAAATAGCAACATCAAAGTCCTCGGGAACGGGAACGGGAAGCACTCCTCATCCTCTTCTGCGGGACAATCTCTGCACCATCATCATCATCTGAGTCGGAGCTGTCATCCTCAGGATCCCCCTCAGCCTCGCCTCTATTCCCCGAGCCAAAACCGGAGCCTCCCTCCTCAGCAGATGTCTCTGACTGACAATCGGTAGCCTCCTCCTCCTCCTCAGTATCCTCCTCCTCCTCATCAGGCTCCGCCTCCACAACGTGAGCCCTGCGTCTGCGGACAGACCCTCCTCGAGCTCCCCGAAAAGGCCTAGAAGGCCCGACTCCTCTGGAAGGCCGAGATGGCCCCGCCCCCTGAAAAGGTCCAGATGGCCCAGCTCCCCAAGGAGGCCCGGGTGGCCTGGCCTGCGGCTGACCGGACCATGAAGGCATCTGAAAACAAAGAGTTCAATTCAAATACATCAGTCCAAATATATACATCAGATGCAGATACAAGCAAAGGCTACGTGAAGTTGGTGCATGTAAATACAGTGTACAAGTGGGGTGTGTGTCAGATGTGCTCTACACAAGTGGTCTATCGATGCAGTAGAAATCAGCATGTCATCAGAAGTATGATAAATGCCAGAAAACTGAAGGGTACCTGAATGCCCGCGACAGACAACTGTGCCTCCCTACGCAGGACCATGCCTTCGAGTGTGGCCACCAGCCCAACCACCTCCTCCATGTACCCTCGCGATGGCTGCAAAAACGAGCTCATGATCATTAGTGGACAGAAGAGTGTCTACACATCTGAATGATGAATGAAAACAAGTGGAGCATACCGGCGGTGAGTCCGGATCAATGGCGTATCGATCACTGGGCATCGGAGGCTCTAATGGAATCGGAGTCGGAAAGCTAGCCCCGTACTGCCACGCCATCAACTCAGTAGGCATATCTGGCCATCTGGGATGAGGATGAACCGACGGAGCCGGAGGAACCGGTCTACTCCCACCTCTAGATGTACCGGCCCTGCTAGTAGAAGGGGCGTCTGCAGCCCGAGCCCGAGCCTGGCCCGAGGATGACATACCAGCAGGCCTCATCATCGGGATACGAGCTCCCGTCAATGGAGGCATCAAATATATGTGACGGTAAGTGGCGTAGTCCCCCTCCTCAATATGCAGTAAAGCATCAGTACCCAGCATGGCGCCGACTACCTCCGAGTAAGAGAGTCTGTCAGCAGTCCGCATACTGGCTGGGGGTACTGCGGGAATATCCTGAGAAAGATACCCCCATACCTGGCGCAGAAAGCGCTCCCCCAGGAACCATACCCTGCCAACCGGCTCTTCGAGCAGGACCCTATACTGGGAAATCCCCGACGCTCCGGTATACTGAAGTCGGAGGCCGTCACCCAGGGACACCCAGGGCTGCCATGTAATCTGCGGATGATAAATGCATAAACCAATCAGAAATCGAGAATATACAGAGCAAATCAAAGATGAGATTGAAAGGAATTGAAAGTTCTGAGGTACCTCTGAATGTCGCACAATGTCGAAGTACTGTCGCAGGTGAAGGAGGGTCTCTCGAGGCCTCGGCCGGTGTGGGCCCTCGAACACCAATGAATATGGGGTCATGGGAATCCCTACCACCTCCAGCTCTGGGGCTAATGATGGGAAGTATACATAGACCCATAGCTGAGAAAAGCAGTGCAGAATGTAAGTACGAAATGCTGAGAGCAAAATACAGACTGTAAAAGTGCGCTGTGTGTGCAATGTACAAGTAATGAAAAGCAGAAATGTAAATCAAAGGGGACAGAAAAGTACCTCCCAGGCTCTCCAGTAGCTGCCAAGTAAGTCGCCCCGCCCGCGGGAGGTCGCGCTCATATAAAAGTAAAGGGTAGCCAGGCCGGCGCCACCCCAGTCATAACGATGGACCTGTGATAGGTCAACCAGAGCGCTCAGCAGGTATAGCCCAACGGTGTTCCCTCTATCGGCAAACAGGGTAGTCCCGAAGAGGAACATCAGGAAACCACGGGCATGCTGCTCCGTCTCCTCGGGAGTCTCAGGCACCATCTCCGCCCGCCGGAAGTGGGAGGAGAACCAAGTGTATCGGACTCTCCCTGAAACCCTATCAACAGGTGGGCGAGCCCCCAATAAATACATCCAGGCGGCCTCCCACTCACCCATATCCTCATCGTAGGGGATGGACCAACCTCCAACGTCAAGGCCGGTCAATACAGCGAAGTCAAAAGGGGTCATGGTGATATCCCCGGTAGCAGAGAAATGAAAAGAGTTGGTGGTGTCCCACCATCTCTCTACCAAGGCTGCCATCAATGTCCTCCTGGCAGGACAACGTGACAACCCGACGCAGAAGGGCCCGAACCCTGCCAAGTCGACTAAGTCTCGAACACCCTCCGGGAGCTCGGCATACCAGTCCCGCGCAATGGTGGAACCATACCCCCGCACACTGTGGGAGCAAACCTGCATTCAGAATGAATACATGTGTCAATAATGAAATGAAATGGGCTGTGTGCCAATGAGATGAAATGGGCTGTGTGCCAATGAAATGAAATGGGTTGTGTGCCAATGAGATGAAATGGGCTGTGTGCCAATGAAATGAAATGGGCTGTGTGCCAATGAGATGAAATGGGCTGTGTGCCAATGAAATGAAATGGGCTGTGTGCCAATGAGATAAAGTGGGCTGTATACCGATGAAGTGAAATAAGCTACATGCAAATCTACCTGGGCTGCGTGTTCAGAAAATTTGAAGTTTGGGCTGCGTGTTCAACTTTCAGTTAAATTGTGGGCTGCGTGTTCACTATCTACCTGGGCTGCGTGTTCAGAAAATTTGAAGTTTGGGCTGCGTGTTCAACTTTCAGTTAAATTGTGGGCTGCGTGTTCACTATCTATCTGGGCTGCGTGTTCAGAAAATTTGAAGTTTGGGCTGCGTGTTCAACTTTCAGTTAAATTGTGGGCTGCGTGTTCACTATCGATCTGGGCTGCGTGTTCAAAAAATTTGAAATTTGGGCTGCGTGTTCAACTTCCAGTTAAATTGTGGGTTGCGTGTTCAACTTTCAGTTAAATTGTGGGCTGCGTGTTCACTATCTACCTGGGCTGCGTGTTCAGAAAATTTGAAGTTTGGGCTGCGTGTTCAACTTTTAGTTAAATTATGGGCTGCGTGTTCACTATCTATCTGGGCTGCGTGTTCAGAAAATTTGAAGTTTGGGCTGCGTGTTCAACTTTCAGTTAAATTGTGGGCTGCGTGTTCACTATCTATCTGGGCTACGTGTTCAGAAAATTTGAAATTTGGGCTGCGTGTTCAACTTTCAGTTAAATTGTGGGCTGCGTGTTCAACTTTCAGTTAAATTGTGGGCTGCGTGTTCACTATCTATCTGGGCTGCGTGTTCAGAAAATTTGAAGTTTGGGCTGCGTGTTCAACTTTCAGTTAAATTGTGGGCTGCGTGTTCACTATCTATCTGGGCTGCGTGTTCAGAAAATTTGAAGTTTGGGCTGCGTGTTCAACTTTCAGTTAAATTGTGGGCTGCGTGTTCACTATCTACCTGGGCTGCGTGTTCAGGAAATTTGAAGTTTGGGCTGCGTGTTCAACTTTCAGTTAAAATTGTGGGCTGCGTGTTCACTATCTATCTGGGTTGCGTGTTCAGAAAATTCGAAATTTGGGCTGCGTGTTCAACTTTCAGTAAAATTGTGGGCTGCGTGTTCACTATCTATCTGGGCTGCGTGTTCAGAAAATTTGAAATTTGGGCTGCGTGTTCAACTTTCAGTTAAAATTGTGGGCTGCGTGTTCACTATCTACCTGGGCTGCGTGTTCAGAAAATTTGAAGTTTGGGCTGCGTGTTCAACTTTCAGTAAAATTGTGGGCTGCGTGTTCACTATCTATCTGGGCTGCGTGTTCAACTTTCAGTTAAATTGTGGGCTGCGTGTTCACTATCTACCTGGGCTGCGTGTTCAGAAAATTTAAAGTTTGGGCTGCGTGTTCAAATTTCAACTAGTGTGGGCTGCGTGTTCACTATCTACCTGGGCTGCGTGTTCAGAAAATTTAAAGTTTGGGCTATGTGTTCAAATTTCAACTAGTGTGGGCTGCGTGTTCACTATCTACCTGGGCTGCGTGTTCAAAAAATTTAAAGTTTGGGCTGCGTGTTCAAATTTCAACTAGTGTGGGCTGCGTGTTCACTATCTAATCTAGGCTGCGTGTTCAGAAAATTTAAAGTGTGGGCTGTGTGTTCACTTTCGAATTCGGGCTGTGTGTTCGACAAATCAGTATTTGAACCGTGTGTTCTAATGTGGGCTGTGCATTCGCAATTAATTAATGAGCCGAATGTTCAGAAATTCGAATGTTGAAATTACATGTTCAAGATGCAAGCAAAGTACTATGTCATAAGCTAAACTGCATGTTCAAGCATGGCAAAGGTGCGAAATGTAAAATACAGAAGATGAAGTAAATACCTCTCGGGCCTCGTGAGAGAGATGCTGCTCCGGCTCTCTGAGAAGCAGATCCCCGGGTGCTCGCTCGTCAAAACTGGTAAAGTGACGGAAGACGGCGCGCGGAAGGACGTGTGCTGGCGGACGGTACCTCCTGGGAATGAAAGGTCGGGTCCTCGGGGGTAGAGTCATGGGATCGAAATTATCGCCGGCGCCTGGAAAACCTCCGCCATGAGGAGAATTGCCCGCCATTTCCAAAGAATCTGCAAAAGGGAGCAAAAATGAGCAAAATGAGCGAAAAATGGAAAAAGTCAATAAAAGTCAACTCTCGGGAAATGAAAAGTCAACAAAAGTCAACTCTCGAGAAAATATTCCAAATATTAAGATAGACTTACCTCAAGTGGTGAAAGTGCAAAAAGAAGCTCCGAAGCCGGAATTTAATCGCTTCAAAGTGCTTGAAACTGAGTGTTTTTGCGGAAACAATTTGCGCGGGGCGTTGGAAAACGCGCGTGAAACTCAAATCTGGAGAGGAAAGTGTTGAAAGAGGCAAGAAATGAAGGGACCTCGGCTGCCTTTTATAAGCCTCAAACCTTGGTTGAAGAAGCATGCAAAAAGGAGGGAAAAAGACCAAAATACCCCCGGATAAAGTACATGGCCGGCCGGCCCCTATTTCTAGCCGGCCAGCTATCTGCTTTTTGCAGAAATGGCCGGCCAGCCATTAGCTTTAATGGAAACCGGTTGGCCACCTCCCCTTGGGAAGATAAATGGCCGGCCATGTTCCCCACCTGCCCATCTAGCTTTCTGCAAATTTTGAGGAAAATCAGAGTTCCCGGGACCTGAAAAAGTTCAAGAAAAGTACACTTCCGGTCGCGAAATGATCCGCCGGGACTTCGGCTTCAAGTTCTGACATGTGTCTCATCATCATTCATCGAAATCAAAGTGTATCCTTTTTGAATGAGTTGTAACCTTTCAGAGAAGTGGATTGGAGGCCGCGATTGAGTTACCTTCGCCGAAACACGCTTTTCCGCACTCGTTGTTTCATGACAAATGAACACCCTGATTTATGCTCGTTTTGTACTATCATGCACATAACTTGCATTCTCATGAACATACCTGCATTAACATGCACGTTTCTTGATATTGGCATACTTCTATGTTTGAGCATACGTTGTCACGCATGTTCCATTCTTGCATTGTGATGCATTCACTCACCGGCACTGCGTGTGTCGAACTTTCGGAATCACATTAAATACATGTTGTTAGCATATTGTGCTCGTTGAGTTTCTCTCTTTTGCAGGCACGATATTGTATGTACGGTTCAATTGAGGCTGGTGCGACCAGACGAATCGCGCAGGTATTGTATCTTCTCCGTGTGAGACGTGGCGGGGATTGAATGATCCTCCGCATTCTTAACTGCATGAAATGTAGTTGTTGCTTTGCATTCTTGCTTAAAACTGTTGCATCTATTTGCGAATACTTGCTTCATTACAGCTTGCTGCATTTGCACGATCATTGGGTTACCTTCGGCTTTTTGCATATCATTTGCATTTTGCCCTCTGCCTGCGGGCACATCTCTGTTTATCTTGTATGTTTGTCTAAGTCTTCGGCCTTGTCAAAAATGGGTCGTCTCTGGGCTTTGACATTCACTCCCGTCACTTGTGACTTCCGAGTTCTGTCAAAGAGGGGCAACTGTAGACACCCCATTTTTGACCGACCTTAAGACTCAGACGTCACCGATTGAGTGCTTGGTGATGTTGCATAATGTGCTCGTTCAGAAGTTTCAGAGTCGCGGCCGTGAGCCCTGCCTCCGGACTTCCGAACCTTCTTCTGTGCCTTGTCTCGGTTTGCGAACCAGACTCGGTTTTCTCTGTTTCTTTTCCTGAGGGGAGGGAGAGGTCCCGTAGACCATCTCTCAATGTCCGTAGGCTACATTTGGTGGCCGTAGGCCATTTTGCCCATTTCGGAGTCCGGTTCCCGGTTTTCGGGACCGTTGGCCGTGTGCCTCGGTTCGGGACCGCTTAACCATCTCCTATTGCTCTGATTTTTGGCATACTTCTTATTTTCTCCCTTTTGAGGGACACTGGGGTCCGAGAAACCCACTTCGTGGTCGAATACCACTTTCGGTGCTTAACACCCCATTTTCGGGACCCCGAACTGCGTGTTTTGGTCCCCGAGCTTTCGTTTTGCAACGGTTTTCGTTCATTTTTGGCAGGTACCTCTGTTTTATCACTGGAGAGGTCACTGAAGGGTGGGAGGCCAGCAATTGTTGCAGCAACCAGTTATCTCTCCTCCGGAGCCTCCCGGTACCCGTTTTTCCAACTTCCGGGCTAATGTTGAACACCTTGGAGTTAATGTTGCCAACTTTCAACCACATATCTGTGATCTACACACATGGGAGGCCCCTAAAAGTTAGTGGCCGGCCATTAAGGTTACCTGACCCTTTTGACCCCTTTCTTCCGGGCTAATGTTGAACCCCTTGGGCCCACATTCTTGAACTTTCAACCACATATCTGTGATCTACACACCTGAGAGGCCCCTAAAAGTTCATGGCCGGCCAGTAATTCAACTTGACCCTTTTGACCCCCTCTTTCCGAGCCAATGTTGAACCCCTTGGACCCACTTTCTTGAAATTTTAACCACATGGTTGTGTTGTACACACGTAGGAGTACCTTACCAGTTGCTGGCCGGTCAGAAAATATGATTGAACCTTTTGACCCCTAGCCGGCCGGCTAGGGGGTGTGGCCGGCCGGCCACCTGCAACAAAAGTATTAGGCCGGCCGTGTTCCTTGCACTGTGCACTTTACAGCTGTGGGGCAATATCCCCCAGATAATATCTGTATCCGGGGGATATTTTGTGGGAGAGTTTTGCTCTCCTTTTCCCCCACCTTTACACCCCCTTTTGGACCCTTATAACCAGCTGGTGGCCTCCTTTGTTGAGGTTAGAAAACTTCATCTTCAAGCTTCCATATAGAACTCCATTTCTATACCTCTCATTTCTTCAAAAAACCCTAAGTCCCTAACCATCATTCCTTCTACACCACCAAGCTCTACCACCACCATCTCATTTCCAGCAACAAGGAAGGATTCTTAAAGGCTAAAGAAGCTGCAAATTCATCCAAGAAGCAACAAAAGTTTGAGTCTTCAAGGGTAAGTGATACTTTTACCCTTTTGACCCTTTTTCTTGATCTATTTCTAAGCCCCACTTTCTTTTTGTTTCAAGCTCCGGCCCTAACAGAAAAGGGCCCTATTTTGAGCTCATATTCATTTTTCATTAAGGGCTCAACCCTGTTTGAGCCCTCCATGACACACTTGCTTCATTGATCCCCTTGTATGTCACAATCTTGCATGCTATTTTTGACCCATGAGAAATTTATTTTCGAGCATGTGGTAAACTGATATTAGGCTTATTTTGAGACCCTCTTCAACATTGAAGAAGGGCTCAATACCATTTGGGGTTTCCATGTTATACCTACCTTTATACTCCTCTTTTCTTCCCCATTCTTGCATGCAATGGCAGCCTACCATGCTTTTGTTTTTGGCCATTTTACAGTTCTGAAAAAGTTCTTATTTTGGTCCATACTTCATGTTTCATTTAGGTCCTTTCATGGTTTGGGGTCTCCATAGGTCACTTCATGTTATATCCCCCTTTTATTCCCCATTCTTGCATGTTTAATTAGCCTACCATGCTTTTGTATTTGGCCATTTTACAGTTCTGGAAAAGTGCTTATTTCGGTCCATTATACATATTTTATTAAGGGTCTTTGGCTGTTTGGTGATTATTTTGCATACCTCATGTTATAGCCATTTTTGAGCCTTGTTTTGCATCACATTTCTATCATGTTTGTATACTGATTTGAGGTCTGCCATATACTGTAAACATTCATATTTTTGGTCCCTCTTCAATGTTGTAGAAAGAAATGTTTCAGTTTGAGTTTTTCTTATATCACTTGCTTCATTACCCCTCTTTTGGCCCCTATTCTTGAATGCTATTTTTGCCATACCTATGCCTGCTGTTTGGCCATGTTTATAACTGTGAAAGTGCATCTTTTGGGACTGTCTAGCTTCTGTCTTTGCATTGCATGTCCATATTGTGCATGTTCGGCATAGCTATAGGTCATTTCGGGTCCCAAAATCCATGTTTCGGGACAATTCCATGCATTTGGTATCATTTCGCCTCATTTCGGGACTGTTTTCCCCCATATTTTAGTGCTGAAATTCCATTAGCATGCTTGCATATCATTTTTGCCATGTTGCATCGTATTTTACCATTGCCTCGGTTTGCGTGCCCGTGTGCACGCATTTCGAGGCACTCCATTTTTACCCGCCGGCATCCTATGTGAGTGTGGCTGAGGCTCACTCATGTTGGTATAAGCCCATTTGTCATTTTCATGTCATTTCATCACATTCCGTCATCGCCTCGGTTTGCGTGCCCGTGTGCACGCATTTCGAGGCACTCCATTTTTACCCGCCGGCATCCTATGTGAGTGTGGCTGAGGCTCACTCATGTTGGTATAAGCCCATTTGTCATTTTCATGTCATTTCATCACATTCCATCATCGCCTCGGTTTGCGTGCCCGTGTGCACGCATTTCGAGGCACTCCATTTTTACCCGCCGGCATCCTATGTGAGTGTGGCTGAGGCTCACTCATGTTGGTATAAGCCCATTTGTCATTTCCATGTCATTTTCATAGCATTTTATCATCGCCTCAGTTTGCGTGCCCGCGTGCACGTATTTCGAGACACATATCATCGCCTCGGTTTGCGTGCCCACGTGCACGTATTTCGAGACACATATCATCGCCTCGGTTTGCGTGCCCACGTGCACGTATTTCGAGACACATATCATCGCCTCGGTTTGCGTGCCCGCGTGTACGTATTTCGAGACACATATCATCGCTTCGGTTTACGTGCCCGCGTGTACGTATTTCGAGAAATGTCATTTTCTCGATTTGCGTGCCCGCGTGCACGTATTTCGAGGCACCTCATTTTCATAGCATTCTGCCATTTTCTCGATTTGTGCGCCCGTGTGCACGTATTTCGAGGCATTTCATTTTCATAGCATTGTGTATGTTAGAATTGTATCTTAGTTGCATTTCATGCATATCATGCATATTGCATCGTGTTCGGGATAGGAGTTAGCTCGGGCACGGGAAACGAGGTACATTTCGTACTCCGAGTGACGGAATGTGTCTCAATTCCCCAGTCACCGACACTCCGGATTATCCATGATGGAGTTAGGTTTTAGCTGTAGTTTCATGTGCATTCATCCTATATTGAGTTGTGCATTTCGACTCCTCGGTCATCATGCCTCGGTATGCGTGATTGGTGGCATGAGGATCGAGACATGCATATATTTGTGCAAATACATTACTATGCCCCTTTCCTGCCCTCTGTTGCAGCAAAACCAGGAATCAGCAACTTTTTGGGGCTTGACACGCATTTCAAGAACAGGTGTAAACAGAGGCTAATTGGGGCATTCCGGTGGATTTCCGCGCAAGACAATTCGGACATGCATCATCCATCAGAAGCAAGGCGGTCCCTGGCTTGCACGCCAGTTTCATTTACTTTCTTAGTTAATTCATTAATTAATTAGGATTCTGTAATATTTTGGACTGTAATATTCTTTTATTCGGGACTGTAATATTGGGACTGTATATTCATTCGGACCCTCCGAGCGAGGGCACAACTGTAATAAGCGTGCGTGAGTGTGATGTATGTCTTCTAACCCCACGTCTTTCTCCCTTTTATTTATCCGCTTATCATGGTTAGATTAGGGCATATTTAAATTAGCATACAGTATGACAGCATGTTTGCATCATTCATCTGTATTGCATGCACCGGGCTCGGCGCATCATACTAACTGCATTGTACTTTCAATTTCAAAGTTGAATACATGATAGTTGTAACATTTCATATGCCATCTTAGAATAGCCGAGCCTGTTATAATTGTATTTTGCATGTGTTGCATTAGGCATTTCTGTATAGTTAGGATCATGCATGATTTCTAATGAATTCCTATTTTGGCTTGGAGTACTCGGTAAGCTTTATGCTTTAGCATCCTTGCATGCGTGTGAGTGACTACCATGAATAGCATAATTACCATGAGGCTATATGCTTATCCGATATAACTGCCTGAATGCCTGTGGGTGAAGGTTGGGTTACATAAATTGGAATAAATCATCAAATGTTTTAAAGCCTACCTGCGGGTAGCAAACCACTTTCAAAAACAAGCATGAAATGTTTCATTCCAATTCAGGCGGCTCGGTCTATATTTGTACGCTGTGCGCATCACATAGTAACCTAGGCTAATAAACCGGAATAAGAACTCACAATGTTTTCAAAAATTGATATCATGGTTAGTAGAGGCCGGTCTATGACCGGGCGAGCGGGGGTGCTCACGAAGTGACCTTCCCCAATCGTACCCAAGTTCCCAAGCCGAGGCAACTTTGGTGATGACGGACACGTGGCCTTTTGGCACCGAGTCAGGGTTTCCTAAATTTCCCAAAATAAAATATTTAGGTGGCGACTCTGCATCTGGCAAAGCAGTCCATGTTTGGCACTACTTTTTCAAAAATCAGTTTCTCAAAATGATTTGCCGGATTTGGACTCTTTGGTTCAGATTAGGAACCGTGACATTTTAAGAGTCCGAGCTGTAGTGACCCCAAATGAACAGAACGGGAGCTAACCCTCCCGGGGCGTTCGGGGACGTCTACAGTATGCTAAATTAAATATGCCCTAATACTAACCATCAAAGCAAGTAAGTAAAAGGGAGAAAGAAGTGGGGGTTAGAAGACATACACACACGCACCCACACTTATTACAAATTTGCCCATGCTCGGAGGGGCCGAAAGAATAATACAATTAACTAACCTACAAGCTAATTAAATATTACAGACCAATTAAACTAGTTATCAAATTAATTAAGCTAATTTAAGCAGCAAACAGCCTCGGGAAGAAGGCCTAATGCATGCGCGCTCGGCTCCGCTCGGAAGTCTACTGCCATGCACAAGTTTGCCTCTGTTTTTCCTGCTCTGCTCCTCTGAAAATTGCACAATTCTCAAGGAACACTCTATGAACCTTGTGGAGCACCACCGACTAAGTAGAAACACCACCGACCATGTCCGGATAGTCATCAACCATTGGTTGAGCTCTCGGCCAAATATATTTGGTCGATCGGCACTCCATTCAGTCGACCGGCCAAATCTTCCTGCAGAACCTGTTTTGACAGCAGCAGAGGGCAAAACAAGGCATGGCAATGCATTTCAAGCAGATGTGTGCACCACCACATCCCTTATCATGTTTATGACTCAAAGGGGTATGGTCCTTGATTCTCGAACCACCAATCGCGCATTTCAATGCGTGATGGCCCAAGAAACCAAGTATGCGTTTTGATATGGAATGCAATGCACATAATCAAACAAAGGGGCTCGACCTCTATCATACTCAACTCAAGAGGTGAAGCATGCATGCAAATGGAATGCAACCTAGACATGGAGGCTAAGTATGCGAAATGAGCATGCAAGGCATGTGACAACTATGCTAGTGGCAAACATGCAACAACATGTAAAGTGGACTAAGCATAGGAACAATGCAAAACAACTTAACCAATGAAATACATGCCAAATGCATCATGATTTCAAGCAAGCAACAACATGTAATAGGCCAAGTATGCAACAATGCACGAGGCAAGCATGCTATAACACATGAAGGATGGACTTAAACTAATTTAGGTAGCCCTCAAACAAGCCTAAAACAGTGGCCATAAACTATGGAGATTGGGCCAAATGCACAACAAGCATGCATGCATACATGATCCAATTCCTAAGCATCAAAAGGCAACTTTTAAGCACACTTAAAAGAGATGATCATGGACAATTAGCATGCAATGTAAGCTCTGAAAATCATGAAAGAGATGTGCCAAACCAAATAATCAAAGCAAGCAAAGCATGCAATAATGGTCCAAGCACTTAAGGCAAGCCAAGGAGGCTTAAACCATGGCTAAGTCAACCAAACTTCACAAGGTTAAGAGGGCTTAAAACAGGTCCAAGGCAGACCTAAACAATGCTAAGGGTGCACCTAGATGGCATCTAAGTGGCCTAAACATGCAAGTGTACACAAGGGCCCAAGCAAGGGGCATAAGACAACAACCTTATAAAGCATTAAAGGGGCATCAAATGCGAGCATACAAGCATGCTATGAGGACTGAAATGATATGCTAAGTGGTTCCAAACCATTGAAATAATGCAAGTAATGCATGCTCATGGTTCATGCACTTAAGGCTCACAAGCTAAGAATGCAAAGAGGCTATGCAATGCATGTCATGGTCGACTAAAACAACCAAAAACAGAACTTTAGCATGCTGAAACAAGCACAAAAGCTTCACAAAGCTTGGCCAAAAACATGCTACAACAAGGGTCAAAAACCTAAAGCATATTAAGGCTAAAACATGGCATTAGAAGATATGTATGCAAAGCATGCAAGGTGTGTCTAAACCAACTTAACACAATGCTATATCATGGCAATATAAACAAAAAAATCAGTTAAGGCATGATCAACATGAACCTAAACTAGATGCTCCCTCAAGAGGCTAAAATGGCCCTTTTCAAGGACAAGCAGAAGGGGTGGCCCTCTCCTTCTTAGGACCTCAAGGCACCATCCTCACCACTGAAATCCCTCAAGATTTCAGTGGTGAGGAGGCCCAAACACAATGGTCCTGGAGCTCACAAAAAATGCACAAAAATGGAGCCTAACAAGGCTTAAGAGGGGTCAAACAACCTCAAAGCTCAAAGCACTCTTAAACAAATATTTAGAGTAGACAAAAACAAGACTTTTATATGTTATACACCAAGTCTAAAAACAGTTGCAAGGTAGTCAAAAAAACTATACAAAAATGGGATAAAAAAAAATAAGAATGTTACCCTTGAAGACCCTCTTCACAAATGGTGGACCAGCTGCTTCTTTGAGCTCAAAACCACTCAAGAACACCAAGAACAGACCTCTGGCCCCTCAGCAACCAAGAAAAGGTGTAAGACTAGGTGTTTGTGTGCAATAGTAAGACTAAAACACACACAAGGCAAAGAAAGAGAGAGATATAGAGATAGAATGGATACAAACCCTAACCCTAATATCAGAGGTCTCTCTGGAAATCTTTTCTAACCTAAAAGAGGGAGAAGAGGCCTCCTCTTATAGAAGATTCAACCTTGTAAAGCTTCCAAGGCAAGCTAACAAGGTTGAAATCCCTCCATACACATGTATGGAGGGGAGCAAAGGTGGGTGCCAGCTATCACAGCTGGCACAAAAATATCTGCAAAAGTAGATGAACAGTGGTCGGCCAGCCAAAAATGCAATTTGGCCAAAATAGATGGCCGGTCGACCATCTATAGTGCCGGCCGGCCAAACATTTGGCCGGTGGAAACAAAACACAGCCGGTGGCCTTAAGCCACGGTCGGTGGAGTGTGGGGATGGCCAATAAGCCATTCCCTGCCCTCCAAAGCAAAAACACAAGTGTTTGGTGCAAAACCAAACACAAAACAGTCGAGTCGAGAGGTCCTGAGGCAAGGCACGTAGCCGAGACCTTCGGGAACTTAAGACAAACACAAACAAGGATGATCACCGATTGTTCAAACGGTGACGCCCAAGTCTTGAGGACGGTCAAAAATGGGGTGTCTACACTCAGCTTCATGGATGCCTTCTCTGGGTACAACCAAATTTTGATGCACCTGTCTGATCGGGAACACACCTCATTCATCACCGACCGAGGTACCTACCATTACCATGTGATACCGTTTGGGTTGAAAAATACTGGGGCCACCTACCAACGGTTGGTCAACGCTATCTTTCATCACCAGATAGGCCGGAACATGGAAGTATATGTCAACAACATGCTAGTCAAGAGTAAGCTCTCCACAGATCATCTGGCCAACCTGCGAGAGACCTTCGCCACCCTATGAAAGTACCAAATGAAGCTCAATCTAGAGAAATGCGCCTTCGGCGTAGGATCTGGGAAGTTTTTGGGTTTCATGGTCAGTCAGCAGGGCGTTGAAGCTAATCCTGAAAAGATCAAAGCCTTAATTGAAATGCAGTCTCCCAGAACAGTTAAGGAAGTTCAGAGGCTTACTGGCCGAGTTGCCACCCTCAACCGCTTCATTTCCCGCACAACGGATAAGTGCCTCCCCTTCTTCAAAGTTTTTCGGCAAACTTTTGAGTGGACGGTCGAATCCAAAGAGGCCTTTCAGCAGTTGAAGCAGTGCATGGCCAACCCCCTCTCCTTTCTCAGGCAATCACCGACGAACCCCTCTTCCTCTATCTAGCCGTGTCAAACACCGCAGTCAATGCAGCTCTTATCAGGGAAGACAGCTCTGTCCAACGGCCAGTCTACTACATCAGTCGGGCTCTTAGGGGAGCGGAACAGAATTACCCACTGTTAGAAAAAATGTCCTTGGCCTTGGTCACCGCCTCCCGACGACTCCATCCTTACTTCCAAGCCCATTCCATAGTGGTCCTCACTGACCAACCAATGAAGAAGATAATGCAACAACCAGAGCTTTCTGGTAGACTTATGCAGTGGTCGATTGAACTCAGCCAATTTGACATCTCCTACCAGCCTCGGACAACGATTAAGGGGCAGGCTGTTGCCAATTTCATACTGGAATTCACTAAACCCACTCCAACCATAGCTTCTCCGCCTCCACCAACCCCCACCGAGTCAGAAGACCCCCACTCTTGGACCCTCAACGTCGACGGATCATCCCGCAAAGAAGGCAACGAGGCTGGTCTTATCCTCACCGGCCCTGAGGGTGGTTATTTCAAATGTGCTCTCCGTTTCTTGTTCGATGCAAGCAATAACGAGGCTGAGTATGAGGCATTGATAGCAGGTCTCCGCCTAACCAAAGACATTGGTGTCAGCCATATCCAAGTATTTAGTGATTCCCAGCTCATTGTCGGCCAAATCACGGGAGAATTCGATGCCAAGGACGACACAATGCGGGCTTATAGGGATGTCGCACTCCCTCTCATTCGCCTCTTCAGTAATTTCCACATCAAGCACATCCTCCGGACGGAAAACTCCAAGGTAGATGAAATGGCCCAATTGGCTTCGACAGACCAGTCAAACCTCAGCCGTGGTGTCCGCCTCGAGTACCTGGCCTACCCCGCCATTTCCCCAAACCAGCAGAAAGTTCACTTCCTCCAAAATGAACCTATCCCATGGGCAGCCGACATCTTCCTGTTTCTAACAACGGGGGAACTGCCAAATGACAAACTGCAGGCCGCCAAAGTCAGGGCCAGGTCGTCCAATTACATTCTTGTCAACGGCCTCTTGTACAAACATGGCTTTTCACGCCCGTATCTATGATGCCTCAATCCTGCTCAAGCAAACTATGTGATGAGGGAAATCCATGAGGGTATCTGTGGCAATCATTCGGGCGCCCCGTCCCTAGCCCACAAAGTACTTCGCACAGGTTATTTCTAGCCCACTCTCAATCAAAATACGACTGACTTCGTGCTCAAATGTGACAAGTACTAACGCTTTGCCAACATCCCTCATGCTCCTCCTACAGAGTTGATCACACTTTGTAGTCCCTACCCATTCGCCAAATGGGGGATCGACCTAGTTGGTCCATTGCCCACTGGCCGAGGCCAAACCAAGTTCGCGATTGTCGCCATTGATTACTTCACCAAATGGGTGAAGGCAGAACCCCTTGCTACAATCACCAAGCGAAACACAACCAGATTCATCTGGCTGTCGATTGTATGCAGATTTGGCATCCCTCAAGCCATCGTCTCCGACAACAGCAAACAATTCGACAATGCCAAGTTCAGGAAATTCTGTGCAGAACTTCAAATCCAGCCATGTTTCTCCTCCCCAGGTCATTCCCAAGCCAATAGCCAAGTTGAAGTCATCAACCGTTCTCTTCTGAACATCATCAAAACTAAGCTCAAAGCTACTAAGGGACTTTGGGCTGAGGAATTACCGAATGTACTCTGGGCCTACCGCACTACCGCCCGTACTCCCACTGGGGAGACCCCTTTTCGTTTAACATACGGCGCGGAGGCGGTCATCCCAGTGGAAATCGGTTTGCTTACCCCAAGAATTCTACATCTGAATCCGGAACTAACTGAGGAGCTGCACCGGGCAAACCTAGACCTAATCGAAGAACTCCGAGAAACCACTGCTGTCAGACGGGCCTCATACCAACAGAAAATGAGAACACATTACAACCGCAAAGTCCGAACAAGGGAATTCACCGTGGGGGACCTCGTTCTGCGCGAAGTCACCTTTGCCACTAGAAATTCGGCTGAAGGCAAATTGGCAGCCAAGTGGGAAGGACCTTATGTTGTCAAAGCCAAACCTCGTTCGGGCACTTACCGACTTCAGGACATGGAAGGTCGATACCTCCCCATCCGTGGAACGCCGAACACTTGAAACGATATTTTCAATAAATCCCTATTTTTGTTTCGATCAGTTATTGTATTTTCCTTTTTGGCAATCTACACACTTGGATGTTCTTCTTCTTTCCTCATGTGATATAAATTCCTGATCAAATGGGCTACACTTTAATGACAACAAGCTTATATCTCAGTTATCTATGTGGCATTCCAATAACGCTTTGATTGCAGCCTCAGCCAGACTAAGCACGAAGAGCTCGGCCAGACCGAGTTACTTAAAGCCTTAGCCAGACTGAGCACGACGCGCTCGACCAGACCGAGTCACTTAAAGCCTCAACCAGACTGAGCACGAAGAGCTCGGCCAGACCGAGTTACTTAAAGCCTCAGTCAGACTGAGCACGACGCGCTCGGTGTCACGACCCAAACCCGGCCCTATGGGTTTAGCACCGTAACCGGCCAGTAATCCGAGATTACCGAAGGCCTGCTTAACAGTAATACAGTAAAACAGAGTACAGGGCCTGGCGGAAGCCAATACAGTGATTAAACAATGTCCAATGAGCTGTGACAGTCTGTATGCCAAAAAGATTTTTCATGCATTCATACATATACAAACAGTACAGTCTATACAAAATTTACAGTCACACAGTACAGGGACCTAATCCCTTGATAACAGTACAGTTAGCAACTGACAGTCTATACAGTAATCCAAACAGTATGGAGACAGACGAGGGAAAACAAACAGAACACCCCAAAGCCATAGCATGGCAACTCGGAACCTCGCAGTGAGGCACAAAGGCTGGCTTGACAAAACTGGAGTCTAACCCACGCTCCTAGCTCCGATCTGGTGGCTGAGCACCTACATATATATATAAACAGTGAGCTAAAGCCCAGTGAATAACATAATGCGTAAAGAGGTTTAGAATGAATGTCCTTACGGTAATGAAAACAGTTCAATTCAATCAATATTTCAGTTGGTCAGTACAGTAAACAGTCATATGTGGTACATCCATTAGCATAACAGTAACAGTAGGTCTTAAAAGACCGAACAGTAATGATGGCCATCAGTCAGTAAACAGTAGTGGCTCCACGAGGGAACCGACAGAGATCTCTGTAACAGTAACAGTAACAGTAAACAGTAGGTACTAAGGATGCCACAGTACAGTTCAGAAATAAAGGACATACATTCATTCAGTAATACCAGTTCAGTAAACAGTTCAGTTCGGTATTCAAAAGATATCAGTTGAACATATCTTTACACAATTGTTACTCACAGAGTTTGGGCTACGGTATGCTAGAGTGTGTCTCCCCAGTCGCCAACCCTACACAGTTCACAGGTTGAACACACTAAGCTACACAGTTGGGAAATATCATAACTTAATCCCTAATTTGCCTTGGTGTGTTCTTCTACAACGATATCCTCATCAAGATGTCTTAAACTAGGCTTAAGAATGCCTAGGATGGGATGAGGATGCAAAAATACACTTAGAAAATATTTTGCAAACTTTGCTGAAAATAGGAGCCTCGCTCGAGCGAGACTTTCTTCGCTCGAGCGGAAGTCCAAAATCAAAGGATTCGCTCGAGCGAGGAATCCTTCGCTCGAGCGGTCTGTTGGAACAGTAAAAATACTGGATGCAGTGATTTTGCGCGCGATGGTCGCTCGATGGTCGCTCGAGCGGAGCCCTGGACAAAGGTGCTCGCTCGAGCGGGGAATCCTTCGCTCGAGCGAGGAAGCCAAATCTGGAATTTCCAGATTTGCCTCCCAAGCTCAAACCAAGCATTCTACCACTCCAAACTCGACCTCTTGGGCCCAAATTCTGGAAAACATAACTAAATTCAATGTATAACAAGTTTCAAAGCTCAATTTATGAATTCAAGCCCCAAAGGTGAGTCAATAAAAACCATATTTAAACCCAATTTCAAACCATTTTCCAAGAACAATATGAACATGCAACATGCATGATCTTAAATCATTTTCAAAGCTTTAATGCTGTTTCAAAAGAGCTTAAACCTTCAAAAACAAGATTAACTCATGGGGTACCACAAAATTATGAACATGCATGCACCATTATACCATGAATTCAACTCAAAACTCATTAATTCAAACATGCATGCATGAAATGAGCTTCAATTCACCATTAATGACCCAAATCATGACTTAGCTCTACAATCTAACCTGGACCATGCAACAATCAACTCAAAACATGAACAAGAAGATAATGAAGCTACCTTTAGTCTTGTAGTTCAAGAAGGGAGCTCAAATATGCAATCTCCTTAACAATTTCTTCAATTTCCAAACAATTCTACAAGTGAACTCAAGACTCTCACTTCCCCTCTCTCTAAATTCGGCTAGAACAAGAAGAAATGGTTGATGAAATGTTTTGATAAAGCATACACAAGGCTTCAAATATGAGTAAACAAAGGCCCCACTAGATGGCAAAAGTGCAATTACGTCAAACTCTATAATTAGCTTATTTTAATCTAATTTAATCATACCCAATCAGTTTTCAGGTAAATACACCATAAAATCACATTAATTACGAGGGTCATGGAACATCAATCGGTTTCTAATTCGGCCGCCGATAAGGCCTTCAATTAGCAGTTTAAACATATAAGCATGAACAGATAATCATATAGTCAAACAGATAGAATGCAATTTAACTAACATATACTCAATCAATTCGGTTTCCAATTTCAGTCAGTCAGTTCAGTACTTTAATCAGTTCAATTATCAGTCATAATCAATTCAGTTTAACGATAATCGATGGTTATCGGTAATCAATCAGTCATAAGTCGGTAAACAGTATGAGGGTTGTTACACTCGGCCAGACCGAGTTACTTAAAGCCTCAGCCAGACTGAGCGGGAAAACCTCAGCCAGACTGAGTCACTTAAAGCCTCAGCCAAACTGAGCATGAAGCGCTCAGCCAGATTGAGTTACTTCAATCCTCAGCAAGACTGAGCCACTATTGCCACTTCATGATCATAGCATAGTCGCCATACTTAGTCAAATTCCAGTTCAACGTTTTCCAGGTCAGACTTGCTTCTTGCTGGGTCGTGATTCACAACTTCATGTTTTTAAACTTCACTCTGAGTTGAGGTTTTCTTACGTTTTGAACTTCACTCTGCATTAAGGTTTTATTACATTGCCACCTTCACTTTGTGTTGAGTTTTTCTTAAATTTTAAACTTGGCTCTGCGTTGAGTTTTTCCTACATTTTACACCTCACAATGATTTATACACAAGCCCTGTGCAAGTCACCATTCTCATACATTACAGAATTACACACATACAAACAACAGTGTGCCAAACACAATTTATAATTTTATTTATTCACAAACTTATACATAAGTTTATTACAACAATTCAAAAAAAAAAAAACAACAACAACAACACAAAAACTCTAAGTACAAATTTTCTCCACCCCACTCACTCCTCTTCACTTGAGGCGAGATCTTCTTCTTCAACGCCCTCGTCTAGGGGGGTATGGGCCACGTCGTCTTCGTCAATCTTGACCCTGCTGAAGTCTAAGTCTGGGAATAGCTCTTTTGCTTTACGCTTGAACATCTTCCAGCTGTTATCCCAATACTCAGCCATCTCGTTCTTGTAGAAGTCCGACCGCTGGAAGCTTTGGATCACTTCGTCCTCAGTCTTGCCCCCAGCGGTCGCTCCCGACGGGCCAGCCCTCCCAACCCCCTCTCTCCCCAAGTTGCTGGCGATCGCAGCACCGATTGCCATCTGGAAGTCAGCAGACCCCTTGAACTGCTCTACCGCTGCGACACATAGGTCAGGGTATGCTGCCCTTTTAGACGCTGCCTTGGTTTTTTCTTCCTCCAACTCCTTCTCCAGCCCAGCCTTCTCTGCCACTGCCTTGGCACGCTCGTCTGCCAACTCCTTCTCCAACCCAGCGATCTTCGAATCTGCTTCTTTTTTTTCCTTGATCGACTGGGCCCGCAGATCCTCATTGCAAGTCATGGCCTTGTCCCACCGGTCGTTGGCAACGGAGCAGGCCTTCTACGCCTCTTCCAGCTTCTTCTGCTCACTCCCCAATTGTAACTCGAGCGACACCACCTTGCGGCGTTCGTCCTCCAGCTCCAACTTGACCGTGAGTAGCTTAGCATGGGCACGGTCGGCAACATTGCCCTGCACCACTGCCAACACCCTCATCTTCTTGGCCTTCTGGGCCTCTTCCAAACCCCTGGCACACGCACTTCGCGCGGCCTTCCGCCACCCTGTGGTCTCCCTCCTTAAGCTCTCAAGTTGGGTCTCCATCCCCTCTAACTTTGCAACCAATGGCCCCACTTCGCCTTTTACAGACGCCGTCCTTCTCAAAAGGGCCTCCGCTAAGAAGGTCGCCTCCATTTGGGCAGAACACAACCCGTTCAGCAGCTCAGCCTAAGTAAAATTCTCCACCGAACGCATGGCTGCGTCTTCCACTGCTCGTAAGAGGCGATCTGCATTTGCCCTGGCCTCTATTCCTTCTCCTCCCAGCCGTCAGACATGGCTAGGACATGGTAAAATGCGGTCTTTAACCTCTTCCTCTCTCCTCCTCCTTGGGACGTAAGAGCGCCTTTGGGTTGCTACTCCACCCTCTTTACAGGGTCAGTCACACCAACCTCCACTCGCTCTTCAGAGACGGTCGACCCACTCTCCACCCCCTTCTCCACCTCCCCTAGCCCCGCCTTTGGGGCGGCCTCCTCCACCGTCACCTCCTTCCTCCTCTTCAAGGCGGGCTCTTCCTTATTCTCCCTCACCCTCATCTTCTTCTTCACCATGCCTCCCATCTCCCTGATGGCCATTTTATTCAACGGATCGCTTGGGGGCGGTCTCGACTCAAAATCACCCAAGTCCTTTTCCCCCAGCGGCTTGGGGCGCGGTCGGATTCTTTCCCTCGAGATTGCCTTCGGCGGACTGTCTGCCTGTGCCTCTTTGTATTTATTAGCCTTTACAAAACTCGCCCTATCCTCCGCCTCCTGCGCCCTCCTCCTCGCCTCTAACTTTGCTGCCGCAAAATCTCCACCGGTCGGCTGAGGGCCGAGCTTGGCGGCGAACAAGGCTGAGGGCTGAAAGAGGTCGTCCCATCTGACGCCCTCTTTCTCCATCCATGCCTTCACCTTCTTCACCCTCTCCTCTGCTGCCGCGCTCAGTTTTGGCTCCACAGACTTGTTGGGCACCCTCCACACTGTCCGTACTCCAGCTCCTCTGTTCGCGGATACGTAGAACCACCGCGGCCTCCACCCTTAATTGACGACGACAACCCCACTACTAGGCCCTTCCCTGCTGCCGCTTGCAAAGTCACCTAAGTTTCTCGCTAGCCCGAAGCCTTGTAGCACGCAAAAAACTCGTCCACCGTCATTTCAACCCCCTCGTTCGCCTACGGCCACGCGCTCACACAGGCCAGTAGGATCTTCCACGCATTGGGCATCAGTTGGCCTGGAGCCACCTTCAATCGATCCAATACATCCACTACTATTCGGGGAACTGGCAACCTCAAGCCCCCCTTCAGCGCCTCCTCGTACAGGACGAACTCCCCTGGACGAGCGTCAGATGCCCTCTCCTTTGACGCCGACAGTTTCAAATCTATTTCTGCGGGAATCTGGTATCTCTCGCGCATACCCTCCAACTCCCCCACGGTAACAGTCGACTTGTCGGCTTTCGTATGCCAGTGATTTGGCTCAACCTGGCTGATTGGCTTCGGAGCCGCTATCATTGTGGCCGAATGAGGTCGCCCCGAGAGCTCCCCCCCACTACCTACTTGCCTCTCCGTCTTGTATTGCTTCGCCAAATCCACGGCATCGTCGTCCCCTAATGGATCAACCCTGGTGGTTGCAGCTTGTTTTTGGGCCATTTCTGTGGTATGTCTGTGAATGGCTTCGAATGCGGGCGCAAGAAAACTCACAAAGTATTGCAAGGGTGTATCGCTAGCAACAAAGAAGTTTACACTTGGAATGTTTTGATTTTCTGCAAAAATGTAGGTAAAGCGAATAATATCAAAGGCCTAAGGCTACCCTATATTCCAAGGGTCACAATTAAATTTCGTCAGTTCGAAAATTTTCAAAAATTCGCCAAAATTGTCTTTTCAACACCCTATAATGACCTATCGTTTCACTTATTGCCCAACGCCTAACCTTCCCCACTACGAGATTCTGTCACGTGTATGATCACGATCCACTACCCGTTTCCCCTTCTCTGTTTATTCCACTTCACTTCACCATGTGCCCTGCCACCTCTCGAGCCCTGCGTCGCACCACCAACCCTTTGCGATTGGCTCTCCCTATGGTCGGTCTCTCCACTCGGCCACCCTTCGCGGTCGGCCCTCTCCATGGTCGGTCTCTCCACTCGACCACCCTTCGCGGTCGGCCCTCCCTATGGTCGGTCTCTCCACTCGGCCACCCTTCGCGGTCGGCCCTTCTAATGGTCGGTCTCTCCCCTCGGCCACCCTTCATGCTCGCCCCTCCTCAGGGTCGGCCCCATACTCGGTCGCCTTCACTGTCGACCCTCCTCATGATCGGTCACCATTCGCGGTCGGCCCTTCCACTCGGCCACTCTGCACGGTCGGCCCTTCTCATGGTCGGTCAACCCTCTCACAACCCTCATTTTCTTCATTATTCTCTTCGTTGGATTAAAGTTGCACTTCGAAATGGGGGACTACTGACGTGGGTAAGCCCATAAAGATTATAGCCCACCATTTAGGGCCCAATACATAACTCAAATGCTGAAGCCCAGCACTGTTAAAACCCCATGTAGCAATAAGAATCAATGACATCAAGACACATGGTGAGAGAAGGGCAAACCACATCAGCAGACAAAGATCTGCAAAAATTATTGCCATGGCACATCGCCATTAATGAGACCCCTTACAGCATTTATTGCGATAATCCTTCTCCGTCGGAACAGAACGCCTTCACCACGAACAAGGTAAGCTAGAGCATAGACTTTCAGCCAAGGTGACAGGTCGGAAGGGACAACGAAATGATTACCAGACGATATAAGCAAAGGTCGAAGACAAAAAGAAGGTTAAGCTTTCTATCTCTAATCCATTACTACACTCCATTTCTCTTTCTAACTTGCTCATCGGAGGGTTCGCTGGGGGACTTCCCGTTCCCCGTTGAACTCGTGTGCAGGTCTTCCGATGGGCTTGGTTATTCGGACGTAGGATTGAGGATCGTGGATCAGTCTGACCCGTTCTGCCTAGAACGAACTGTATCATCAATATTTATAGATAAATGCACCTTGTGTTTATTTACATATATCTTATTTGTTTTTCTCTATGGATATATAACAAAAACCTATTTCACCATTTTGACAATCCAATTGAGACAATGATGAAACAATTGTTCCTTCCTTTATTCATCTTTGCTATTCACTTTTGTTATGCGAATTTGTAATGAAATCATACATTTTTGTAGTAGGATGGAATATCAAAAGTTGGATGCATTAACTAATATTAATTGCATTTATTCCCCTAAAAAAAAAACTAGCAATTACACTTTTTATTCTTATAATTTGATCTAAAATTTACTTATAGTCCCAATTATTTAAAGATGAATTTTCATTTTGCACCTTAAACTATCAGTGAAAAATAAATTTAACTCTTATTCTTTTAATAATATTAATTTTACATATAAACTACTTAGTTTTGTATCATTTTATCCCTATCATTAGTTGTCATTTATAATCATATGAAAATTGCTGACGTAGTACCAAAACTTATTTTTGAAACTTCATTTTAACCCCCACAAACTATCATCAAAATATTAATTAGATACTTGAATAAATAAATAAAATAAATTTAAATATATAATAATATTTTTCTTCTAAAAAGGAGAGAAAATAAATTTTAAATAATAACATTTACAAAAAAATTATTTAAAAAATATGGTTCATTTAAAATTGTCGATTAGTCTCAAATTACTTTGAATCAGTCGCAGGAAAACTAAGACAGTGTTTGGCTTGCCTTTGGAATCATGATTCTAAAGGCAAAATTTTCAATTGAGTTTTCAAAATTCATAACCAAACACACAACTCAAAACTCAATTCAAATTTTTTTTCAAAACTCAAAACCAAACTCTTTTCAAAACTCTATTTTAAAAGAAAAAATTCAAAAAAAAAATATTATTTTATTTTATTTTTTAAAATTATTTTTAGAATCATGATTTGAGTGTGGAGTCATGTTTTGAGTTATGAGTTTTGAAAAGAAAAAATTTGTTTAATTCTGAGTTTTGAAAAAAGTTTTGAGTTGTATTTTGCGTTTTGAGTTATATTTTGAATTTTTTTGGATTTGTTTTTTAAAATATTTAAAAATTTCCTTAATTTTACCTTTTTAGAGTAAATATTTTATATTTTAAATATTTATTTATTTGTTTTAATGTGCACTATATTTCATACATTTATGTGCTGTATTTTTTTACTATAATTTTTTTAAATTTTTTTTTTATTTTAAATATTTTTTTATTTTATAAATATATTTTTAAATATTTTAATTTTTTTGTTATGTATTGGTTATGATTTGAGCGTGAAGTTTTGAAAGTAGTCTAGAGTTTCGAGTTATGTGTCTAGTGATAAGCTTTGAAAATGATTTTTGAATTGAGTTTTGAGTTATGTGTTTGATTACGATTTGAACGTGAAGTTGTGTTTTTTAGTTTAAAATATTAAAATTAAAAAATAAAATAAAATGTTTAAAATAAAAATATATTTAAATAAAAAGTAAATATTTAAAATAAGAAACAAAATTTTCTTTAATATTTTAAAAAAATAAATCCAAAAAAATCAAAATACAACTCAAAATTCAAAAACTCAAAATTCAAAATACAATTCAAAACTCTTTTCAAAACTCAAAACTACTTTCAAAATTCAAAATTCAAAAACTCTTTTCAAAACACTCTTCAAAACTCTTTCCAAAACTCGTAACCATGCAAATTTTCTCATTTCAAAACTCAACTTACAATTTCACACATAAATTACAACTCTAAAAAGAGAATTACAATTTCAAAACTAAACTAAACGCAACCTAATTGAACCAAAAATTCTAAGTCTAGTCTCTAGTCTCTCTAGCAATTGTAGTTCAATAATGCTAAATATCATGAAAGAAATATCATAAAAAGTCTTCATGAAAATTTTTCACTCTTGGATTAGTTTATAGTGTTTGTATGTTATGCAATCACCCTTTAATTAATTTCATGATATTTATTTCATGATGCGTAGCATTACTTATTGTAGTTAGCTTATTTCTCAGATTAATCTCAATAAGATTGTTCGACTAATAGTAGGTTGAAAACTCTTTGGGTAAAAATATAAACCACATGTGAGAGAAATATATTTTCTCAAAACAACAATACTAGAGATACTTACAATCTTACTAACACACTCACAAGTTTTGATAAGATTCAACCATCACTTAATATGGGACCCACATCAATCAATTGATATGGAACCTACATCAACTTGTGAGTGTGTTAATAAGATTGTTAGTATCCTTAGCATTTTTTTTTTCTAAATTTAGAAAATGATCTTTAATGATGAAAATTATTATTAGACATTTAAATCTAGAGTTTTTTTAAATATATATATATATATATATATATATGTAGGGAAGTAATTGATATTTTGGAGATAATTTAGGGGGAAAGTAAAGTTTTGAATGAAGTTTCGGTGCTACGTTAGAACTTCTGAAGGTAAAATTGATCCAAAAATCGAATGATTTAGGTGTAAAATTGATATTATTAAAAGAACAGGCTTTAAATTGATTTTTGAGTAATAGTTTAGGGGGGCAAAATAAAAAAATTTATTGTTTCAATTTAAACAGTTTGGCTATTCTATCTAAATTTCTATTAATTTTGTGTACGTGTAGATCTTAAAAAATCAACAAGTGTCCAAAAAATTATTATTTTTAATATCTAATTTAGATAAAAGAACTAAATTAAAATTACACTTAAAGTTTAAGAACTAAATTCTTCAAATTGAAACTATAAAAAACTAAGGTAGGATTTAACCCAAAAAAAAAAAAAAGAACTATAGGGGTGAGAAGCGTAACTAACCCTTTTAAATTTCTTTTTTTTTTTTTTCTGGCATACAAATAAACAAAAACCCAATCTTTTTCTTGTGTTTGGCAAATTTATTTGCAATTTATTTAACTTAAAATTTAGAATTTCATATTTAAATTTAAATATTAGAATGTTTGGTAAAACTTATCAAATTTATGGTTTGTTTGGAAATTAAATTTTGTAGTATTTTTTTGGCTTTGTTTGACATTAAAAAAAAAATTAGAGAGAATTAGTTGATTTTTTTAATTTTTGGCTAATTTAATATCTTCCTAAACAAGGCCTTAATCTTGTTTGTTATTTTAACTATACCAAACAATATATATATATTCGAAATAATTGTGAACTGAGTTTGAGATTTCTTTTAAAAGACTTAAAAACAACTTTTATCAAATGGATCTGTTTAGTGTTATTTTTTGTGTGAGAACAATTTTTGAGAATTCATAAAATTATTGAAAACTATTACATAAACATGAGAGTACTTCCTATTTTTTATTTTAAAATAAATAACCAATCTTTCCTATAAAACAAATCCAATCAAACTTTTTAATCATAAAAGTGTTTGGGTGTACAAAGTATATACTATGGCTTATTTTGAGAAGATGGTAAAAAGTGACTTTTTGACTTTTAACCAAGCTTTTGGCTTTTTTAGACAAATGATTTGGGAAGTTAGTAAAAAGTGACTTTTGAATTTTTTGATTAATGTTTGTTTATGATGTCAAATCATAATAAAATGACCAAACTACTCCCATTTATTTAAAATATTTACGACTTCACCTATGCAACACATTTTGACCCATGAGGGTAAAATTGTAATTTCACCGTTGGCTAAAAACCAACTTCCCAAATGAAAAAAAAAAGACAAAAAAGCCAACTTTTGGCTTTTGCTACAAACCAAAAAAAATGGCTTTTAGCCAACTTCCCAAAATAGCCCTATATGTACTTGCGTAAGTTCTCACAAATATATGTATATATATATATAAGTTACCTCACAAAATTGTGTAAGTTCTCACAAATATACGTAAATTGTGATTTTTCAAATTTTTATGGGTTAACTTACGTATGTTTATGAAAACTTACGCGATTTTGTGAGATAACTTATATATATTTGTGAAAATTTATGTAAGTGCATATAATATGCACTTGCACACTTAAGAATAATCCTAAATGAATGGTTTTTGAACAAAACTCGAAGTTGATGAACTGGTTTTTTGGTGATCTTGTAGCTACATTCTAAGGTGTGGTGAAAGAAAGATTAGGAGTTCAAATTAATAGAGAACTTAGTGTAATTATGTCAAATTTGTGAGGTTTACTGTATTTTTTTTTTCAAACCTTAAGGAGAGTCACTATAATTTACCCTAATATAAATATTTTCCAAAAAAATAGAAAAAAAAAACTATATAAAAAAAGCCTCATATAGTTTGACATTTACGGCTCGTTTGGAAATTGACATTAGTAGTTTTTTTTTTTTTTTTTTTTAAAAAAAATCGAAAAGATGTGTAAAAAGTAAATAAAAATAATTTGACAACTTCTTGTGATTTTTTGGTTAAAACCTAAGTTGCTAAATAAGGCCTCATAACAAAATAAATTTTTAATTTTGTCAATTCAAATCATAATTTTTTGATTTATTTTCAATTTAAATATCAACTTATTTTCATTACGTAAAACAGATGAAAAAATATTTTAATTATTAAACTCAATGTAAATGTACGTAAAATGTTTAAGATACTCATTTTCGTTTTATTTAATGGCTAAAATATTATTTTTTTCGGTCGGTCTTATTTAACTAAAATAAACAAGTAGTTTAAATTGAAAATAAAAATAAAAAATTAGAATTTAATTTGATAAAATTAAAAAATGAGAGTTTATTTTGTTACAAAAATCAAACTTTTTAAGGGCATTTATTCATAAATCCCTCTTCACCTACGTATATTCCACTTAGTCTAATTTATTTTCTTATGTTCCAATAAGTCCTATAAATGACATAGTTACCGAAATACCTCTACTAATAATAAGGCAAAATGCACATTAATATTCACATTGACAATGTAAATGTTTCGTGATATGAACATTCACACTGTCAAATATAAATGTTCACATTATCAAATTATAAAGGATTCAAAAAATATTTATAAGGGTAAAAGTATTCATAAAATACATTAAAAGTGTTGTTATTAGCACCTACATAATTTTTTTCAACCCCACAATTCTCACTTTTTTTTATATTATAATTATACTCTAAAGTAAAATTACATTAAATGATAACTTTTAACGGAACACCCACCCACCAAATGAAAACAATTAGAATGACACTCTACAATATTGCACACCCAACTGCATCCCCATCTATACGTATTCCTTACTAACCTAAACTGTAATCGTACTCTTCTTCATCACCATCCTGAATCCACATATTCATCTTTAATGTAAAACATTTGAAACCACCTACTTAGTTAACATTTTGTTTGGTGGTTTTAAATGTGTTCGGTATTTCAAATCAGTTAATGATGCAAACAATCTTATTATAGACTCTGCGTTTCTACATTTGTGGTTGTTTTCACCATTCATTATAGAGCAATGGAGGATGATAACAACTCTGATGAGGTTGGCATTGCATTGATAAGTTTTATTTATCTTGCATTTACGATTCTGGGTTGTTTTTGGTTCGGTATTAGTTTGCTGACTATTAAGATTCTATTCAGCAATACAGTGTTGAACATAAACATTTTGTTCGACACTGGAACGTCGAATGATTCCATTTTATAAGATTTTTTCCATATTTTTGTTTTTCTGATGGTTTTTCTCTCTAAAACCCTCTATATCGAAGGTTTTACCTTGAAACATATAAAAATAATAATACGTGATGAGGAGTTGGAGGTTATTTGAGAGAAGAAGAAATAAACCAACAAAAAGATTTCTAATGAGATTTCCAATGAGATATTTGACTAAAATATCGTCGCTTACGGTGATAAGAAGAAAGAGACCATCATTTATGAGAGAATGAAAAGAGAAGGACAGTCGATTCATCTCTCAATCATTTGTTGTTCTCAATTGTCTCTCAATCGTTCATTGTTTACTAAGAGAAAAAGCATAGAGAGTGTGCAAAATTAGGTAGATGTGCACTTGGGTGTGATAATATTATGAATATGGATAAATTGGTATTAAGTGTAATATTCAAAAAAATCTTATTAAAATTTAGGATTTATGGTGGCGGTTTAAAGAAATGATGAGTCTGAAGAAATTAAGTAAGTGGTAATAGCAGTCCTCTATATTAAATATGAGAATTATGATTTGGTGGATCAAATGTCCAAATAATAAGGTTTATTGAAATATAAGTATATGTTATGAACTAATTAAGATGCAAGCACTTGAAAGAGAATTTCTTATTAAACTCTCATAAATTAGTTGTAATCAATGTAACTATGGTACATTTAAAAAAATAAATAAAAAGAGAAAGAAAAGAAAAAAAAATACAATTCTTGCAAAGAATTCTCATCCAAAATGATGTAACAACGACATTTAGTAATTATGCTATTTTAATTTGATTATTTTTATTTTTATTTTTATTTTTTTAATGTTAAGTTCTAATATAGCCACAACATTCTAATATAACTTTGATATATATTTTATTTGTATATCATTATTTCAACCATTAATGGAAAGTGTCAAAAGTGTGGTGAGGTTTTGAGGTTTCTAGGTTTGTATGTAGTATGCAAATTACCATTAAAGAGAAAATAATTGTGTTCACATCCTATTAAGGTTATAATGTTCACATCGCACAAAATAATCATCATGTTTGGGTCTAAAAAGTTGAGTTTTTTTTTTTTTTTGGTGAATTTTTTAATATTTCACATAATTTTTTATTTTTTAGATACAGTTAATTTAAATACGCTTAAAAAGTGTAATATCTGTGAAATTTTTTTTAAAAAAATTTACAAAATAGAAAATATACAAAAGAAAATGAAAATCTAATATATATATATATATATATATTTGTTATATTCAATGAATTTTTCAAAGATTTTTGTATAAATTTTTTATTTTTTAATATATTAAGATTAAGTGAATTTAAAAATTTTAAAAATTGATTAAAATATTTTTAAAAATTATTAAAAATATGAAAATACGAATTGAAAATTTTAAAAATTATTTTGAAAACTGAAAATCAAACTGGTTGAATAACTTTCACCCAAGCACATGGATTGTAATGTTCGTATCACAACTAGGGATGTGAACAAAATTCGACTCCTTTTACATGCGTGTTCCAAGTTCAATACCAAAACGTCTGACAAACTACGCCCCAAAATTGCAGTCCAAAGTTTGGGCTTAGGAAATGATAATATAGTTAAAAGAAGAGAGATGACTTCTATGTGAAGTGGAGCGTATTGTTAGACTCGTAAAGTTTATTATAGGTTTTGTTTTAATAATTTGAACTGTTTAATATGTAAAATTCGTTGAGTATTTTATGTCTGTAGAAAATTACATTGATCAGATATCGGTAGTCCTATGATCGAAACACATTTTTGTTAACAGTTTATTTTTAAAATCATATTTACCATTGACAAAAATATGTTCCAATCAAGGGACTATGAATATCCGATTAATATGATTTTTTGTAGATATAAAGTACTTGACAATCTTTACCCATTTTATGATCCAAATCATCGAAATGGGACCTGTGGTGGATCTCACAGACCCAACAGTATGCTTCAATCCACTATATAAATTAGAGAGAAGCCTCCCCTAAAAAAACATTGCCAAGTTAAAATGGGCTCATATCCCCATGAATAATTTGTTATTCGATTAGATATTTAAAAAGATATAAAGTTACTTTTAAAACTAAAAAAATAATTTATAATTTAAATAAATTTCAAAAATACATATGTGATGTGGAAACATGTTATTGGATAAAGCAGGCAATGCTCTACCATGATTTTTCATAGAATAATGTTAGAGTAATTTTTTAAATGATTGAGATTTAATTTTATAAAAATTGAAAGTATAGTATTAAATTGATGGTACAATACTATTGTTAATAATCATTTTGAAAAAAAAATGTCAAACACTACCCTCCAAGCCCCTACCTGAATACCCTCATTGCGTCTGAAGCTAAAATTGGGTTTGTGAGTCATTATATAGCTGCTTTGTGTTTATTCCTTCCGTCAATTCATATTAAAAAATCAATAATGATTGAGACATTTTTTTTAAACACTCCACAATTTCTTTTTAATCTCAACCATTGATAGTATAAACCTTAAACATACATGAATGAGTCTCATACATACATTAATAATTTTGAAATTGTGAAAATCTCTATAAAAAAAAAAAAAGAAAAAAAAGAGCGTCCAAGTATTTTTCTAAAAAAAATATTCTAAAATCTTACAAAAAAATCAGAATCCAGACATTTATTGCCATTCGTGGAGGAGGACTAGCCGAGGGTGTATGCTCGTCTTTCACATGGGACCGCAATTTCGCAATTTTCATTAGGTCACGTTTGTTGGGTTTTCGCATTTAATTCAGGAGTGGCTGTTGGATATCGGCCAACTGCTTCTATTTATACCACAAAAAAAGTAATTTATTCTATTTTCCTATTTTGGTCTTTTCTAAAAAGTGAATTAAAAATTTCTTTATAACTTTTAATTTATTTAAATCACATTAGCTCTCATATTTTTCCCTTCAATTAGTAGCTAGAATTAATTGGGTGCAAGGCTTTTGGAAACTATGCAAGGAATTTTGGTTAATTTTGGTCAATTTATAATTAGACTCAATACAATGGCCCACCATATGTGGACGGACCCATTCAATGCATTAATTTTAAAACTTCACTGATGTAGGGATGGTAATGAATAATCTATCCTGTGGGTATTTATGGAGACCCAACCCAAATATATGAGTTTCTCCTTTTTTTCTTATTCATTGGGTAGGGTAAGTGATATTCTTTAAATATCCATAGAGGATGGGTTGGGGATGGGTAACCACTAATTTCCCTTTTTTTTTTTTTTTTTTTTTTTTTTTAAGATTTACAACCAAAACTAAATATACATTCAATCTTTTTTCTTTTATTTATTTATTTATTTTTTCAGGTTCACAACTATTTTTTTTTTTAAAGATCCATAACCAAAGCTAAATATACATCTAATTTTTTTTTTTATTTTTAAGGTTCACAACCATTTTTTTTTTTTAATTTTTAAGATTCACAACCAAAGCTAAATATACATTCAATATTTTTTCTTTTATTTTTCTTTTAATTTTTTTTTAAGGTTTAAGGTTCACAACCATTTTTTTTTTTTTTTTTTTTTTTAAGATTCACAACCAAAGCTAAATATACATTCAATCTTATTTTATTTTATTTGGCTCAACAATAAAATCAAATAGACATTAATTAACATTGTTACATTATTCTTGTCAAATTTTATGCATATCTAGAATTTTTTAAATTTATTTAAAAAAATTAAAGACATTGTCTAGTGCAGGTTTCGGTTTGCTTTTCTATGTTATTTTATTTTGTTATGTATTGTAATTTTCAGAATGGCTATTTGTTTTATGTTATCACACAATTTATACAATATATATATATATATATATATATGAATGTATTTGAAAATAAGGAAATTGTAGAGAATCAAACAAGCATGAGTCGTGATTGGTTAGAAAGGATGGGTACAAAGATTTATTTGCTGGAAAAATAAAAAGGGATACAAAGTCTTACTAAATAATTTTTTTTAAAATAAAAGAATTTTTCTTAGTTATGAACAGATTTAACTGAAATCAGGTTGTTTTCCAATGTTATGCTTCATTTATTTAGATAGAAAGTATTTTTTAATGAAAAATATTTTTTATAAAAAAAATTAAAAATATATTTTTTTATATTTGGTGGTGGTAGTGATGGAACGAAGGTGAAAGTAGAGATTGTGACATAGTGGTGGGGTGATGGCGGCAGTGATGATGGTAGTGGCTATGGTGATGGTAGTGTAACAGTGAATGTGAGAATAGTGGTGATGGTGTTGTGAAATTAGTAAAAATTTAATTGAAAAAACATTTTTTGTTTTTTAAAAGAAACAAACAACAAACTTCGTGGGAGGCTAAAGGAAGAAGATGGAGGATGGATTGGGTGTGATAAGACATAGATATCTTAAAATGAGTGGTTCAGATTTGTTAAAGGTATAATTAGATTTTGGATAAATTGAAATGAATGGTTCAAATTTGTTAAGAGAAAGATGGTTTAATGTCTAAAATATCCGTGGCTAAGAGATCAACAAACAATTCCTTATTTATGCCCTGATGCAATTTAATGTGGGTCTTATAACACTTTTTAAAAACAGGTTCTTTCATATTTTATTTCTTCAAACAGACTCTTATAACATTGTAATCAGGTTCTTGTAACATGTACGAGAGAGAGTGAGAGTGAGAGTGAGAGAGAGATGGTTGTAATTTTTTTTTAATCTTCCACGTTCTTCCACATTTTTTTTTTCAATTACTAAAACTTATTTGATTGTCTTAAAATTATATATTTGATTATTATAAAACAAACTTTTTAATTAATTAATTAATGTGTATTTGATTTTGTTGTTGAACCAAATAAAATAAAATAAGATTGAATGTATATTTAGCTTTTGTTGTGAACCTTAAAAAAAATAAATAAATAAATAAGTTGTTAACATTAAATATATTAAAAAAGAAATAAAAAAGATTGAAGGTATATTTAACTAAAACCTTTATTAAAAAAAAAAAAAAAGAGAAGGTTGTTAACATTAAATATATTAAAAAAGAAAGAAAAAAGATTGAAACTATATTTAACTTTTGTTGTGAACCTTAAAAAAAAAAAAAAAAAATTGTTGACATTAAATATATTAAAAAAGAAAGAAAAAATATTGAAGGTATATTAAGTTTTTGTTGTGAACCTTAAAAAAAAAAAAGTGGTTGTTAACATTAAATATAAAAAATAAAAATAGGGATTAAAGTGAGTGGGGGAAAATCCATACCCATTAAGAAATGGGAAGGGTGGTACCCATGAGAAATGGAGAATGGAAAAAATTTATTATAAAAGAATAGAAATGAAAAATTAATATCCATCCCATTGCCCCATTGTCATCCCTACACTGATGGCTTAGCTTAATAGTTCAATACATGGATTTGACTCAGTAATTAGAGACCATCAATTAAAAAAATACATAAATAAATAACTACCTATAATTAAAAATTAAGATTTTTCAGAGTCATTTTTTTTAAAAGTGATTTTAAAGTAATTATTTGTATAGTTGTTACACTCTTAACTTTTTGACTACTATATTTTCAACTTTTATAGAATTAAATATTACTCATCTAAAAGAAAACTACAAAACCACTTTAGATAATTCAGACTCATAACTAAATTCATAATAAAGGCCCATGGTTATTACCCCTTGTTCCCAAAAAAAAAAAATAAATAAATAAAATAAAAAATTGACCTTTAAAACAAATATATATATATATATATATATATATATAAGTTTTTAATTTTGTCAATTAAAATCATATATCATTAAGTGTGTAACAACTTAAAAGTTAATACCTATTATATCACATAATTGTGGATCGAATTGTGTGAGTTTTTTTAGGTCTTAAACATTTTTCAATAATGTGATAAGAGAGTTTGGTCCAATATCGTTGGGTATGTAAGGGGTTGTTTCGGATGTCATAAATAAGTGTACTTTTTAATTTTCTGGACTAAAAAGTTAAGGAAAAAAATATGATTGTTTAGGATAACTTTATGACTTTTAACGAAAAAATATGTATTAAAAAATTATATAAATTAGTGTATAGAAGAAACTTAGGATAGAATAGGTAGTATGGTGGATGTCCTAGCTAGCAGCGTGTGCAGAATAGTGTATAGGAAATGGTTGCGTCCTTTTTGGGCATTGAATTGGACGGTGTTGTTCGGCCCGTGGGGGCCCATCACGGATCCCGTTTTGCTAATAAGAACTGTTCAATGTATAGAACCTGTCCATTACTATATACTTGTAAAAAATCACGTTGATCGGATATCGATAACTATCTGATCAGATTAATTTTTTGTCAACCGTTAACTATAACACTATCTATTTTTTATACAAAACTGATTTGATCATGTAATTAGCGATATCCGATCAACGTGATTTTTTTACAAGCATATAGTACTAAATGATTTTTACACATTGCACAATTCAGATTATCAAAACGGGACTCGTGATGGACCCCTATAGGCCGAACAATACCGTCTTGTTTGCTTCTCTGCCTGTTCCTTTTGTACAAACGGTGGGCAGCTAAAGTACAACTCACGTGACATGTGAGTTATACTTTTTTTTGTAAAATTAATTTTTTATATTTTTTTGATAAATAGTGATAACTTTTTGACTTTTTTGAGATATGTCAAACCATCCCTAATTACAACTTTACATCTATCATGCCATAACAAATTTTGAGTAGTTAGACATATTATTATGGGTTAAATTGTGAAAACTTTTTGAGAGTATTAAACATGTTCCTTGCCTATTATAATTTACAGAAATTGTTCCTTATTTTTTTTCCTAAAACAAACATTCCTATCAAATTAAATAACGTTGCATATTATACAATTTTAATGCTAAATTGTATAATATTTTAGTTAGTATGTTATTATAATATTTTAGTTAGCATGCTATCATAAAAATCATAAAAAAATATTAAAATAAAATTTTAAAATAAGTTTCAATTTTTTCAAAAGTCTTGATAACTAAAACTAATTTCTTTTTTGAAAAATTTCAAAAACAAAATTGAAAAAGCAAATAAACTAGACTTTTTTTTAGAGAGGGAGAAGCACCTAAACTTTTTTAAAAAGCAATTCACTAAAAGCAAAAAAAAAAAAAAAAAAAAAAAACTTTAAAAAAAGTCGTCAAATAAAAAGACGCAACTTTTTAATGTTCTTTTCCTTTTAATCAATCAATTCCCTTCGAATCTTAAATCCAAAGAAGCCAAAAAGAGAAGGAAAAAAAAAAAAATTCATATTACAAAATTAAACTGCAACAGAATCTCACAAAAACAATAAAAAAAAAAAAAACAAACAAAAGTATTGACATAAGTCATCAAACATTTCTATTATTCATAACAAATATATCATTATTGTGATCAATAATTTCAGCCCACAGAACCTCTAAAAATTTAATAAATATATATCAAGATACATAACCATACACACTATATTATACTTCTCTTTAAACTAAACATTAAATGCTTAGTGTTTAACCTAATTATTGAAAGTTCAACATGAAAATTTCTAAACATTAATGCTGTGTTTAGTTGGGGGATTTAGGAAGGGATTTGGAAAGGGAAAGGGAAAAGGTGTGTGAAACTATGTGAAATGTAAGTATATTTTTTTCACATTTCACCTACCTTTTTCATTTCCCTTTCCAAATCCCTTATCAAATTCCTCAACCAAACACAACATAAAGAAATCTGAGAGTGAATTCATTAACCCAGTTAATGAAAATTCATTACTCTAGAACATTAATTAAAATTCCAATTAATGTTTACATTCACTAACTCACTATACACAAGTAAACTGTAAAACATATTCAGTGGTATTACATATATTAATTAGTGTACTAACTAGTGTACTAACACTAGTTATGACATTATTATTGACTTCACTCATTAATTACATTACAAATCTAAAAGCCTCTTAAATTATGTCACATCATCAATTGATATAATAATTAGTGCATATAACATTATTTAAACATATTACATATGATATAAGAAGATGTTAAATATATTTAATGCACGTTTACGTTCATTAAATAAATATATATAGAGAATTTGCTTATATATATATATATTTGGAGAGTTTTATCAATAATATGTTTGATGAATTTTATAATATAAATGGTTCAATTGATTTAATCTACTATTTTATTCACTTTCAAAAAGAATTTTTTTAACATAATAATTTCAAATAATATTTAATTAATTGAAATGAAGGTGGAATGCCATTAAATTGAAATGAAATTATTCTTTGTTAACCTCTGCCAAATAATAACTCCATTATATTATGCTTCCATTAAAACAAACACTACCTTAAAGTTGTTTAAAAAAAAAAAAACCACCAACTAATTCACTAGTATATATATGGGACAAATTACCAATAGATCTTAATAATTAGATTTAATTTCCACCAAGTTCTATTGAAAATATTTCTTAATAAAATTGTCCCCAAAAATAATTTATTGTGACGATTTTTTAGATATGTCGTTAAAAATTGACAATTAGTGATTTTTTTCAACAATATTTATAAATTGTCGCTAAAACTTATAATTAGTGACTTTTTTGAGATAAAATTTTCAAACTGTCACTAAAAGCAAAAAATGGTGACTTTTTTGTGACTTTTTTTTAAACTACTGCTAAAATTTATAATTAGTGACATTTTTTGTAAAATTAACAATTAGTGACATTTTTTGATAATATTTGATGAAAAATACCATTAATTGTCATAGGACTAATTGGACAAAAAGTCCACTTATTATAAATTAATATATGAGATTTGTTTCAATTACATATTATTTCATGTGATTTTAAAATTACATTCAATCCTTCCAAATTTTTAATCGCATAACAAATGACATATTTTATTAATAAATTATCATATCAATTGACACTTTTTAATAATGTCAAAAATATATTTTAATTAACAATTCATGTAATTTTATTGTTGTATAAAAGAGTTACAAAATTTTTTTATTATTAATTTTGTTAAATAAAATTTATGAAAAAGAAACATTTGTAAGGACAATCTATATTTTAAATAATCTTAAAAGATATATTTATAATTTATCATATAATTTATTATTAAAAATTCAAATCCAGTATATCGACAAAAATCATGATTATGACCTCACTACTATTATAAATCCATTTACAATTAAATAAATTTACTATATATTTTAAAAAAAATTTAGCATCCATTTTTAGAGAAATTAAATTTTAAAGTGATAATAAGCTTAATAAATTTACACTTATTACATTCAATTTTAAATACTAAATTACATAGTCAAATAAGCTTAATAAATTACATCTTTGCAGTACAAATTGTGTATATAAATTTTCCATAGTTTTTACTTCGGCGTGCTTTTGATTTGATTTTTCTTTATTTGATATAAGTTTATCAGTGGGATGAATTCCTCTTTCTAAAGTTTCATTTGGCTTCAGTAAATAAAATTTTTTTCTGATAAAAATAAATAAATAAAGCTCGTCCCTCCAGAATTGGCTCAACCGTACATTCCTTAATTCTTCTTTATTGCGCTCCATATTGCGAAAAATTCTTAGGTGTTAGAAGAGTATGTCACATGTCATACGGTGCCTTTAATTAATTACAAATATTATAATCTTATAAATGATCAAATATTTTACATGAGTGTGAGATTCACAAAAGTATAGACTTCACACTCAGATAAAATATTTGATTATTTAGTTAATATAAAATTTATGATCTAAAACATTTACCTTGTATAATAGGTGTGATTTATAATTTAAAAATCGTAATACTATGATATATGTTAGCATACTAATTGATATAGTAATTAATATGTATCACACCACTTTTTATATAAGCATGAGTTGTGTTATAGAACATTAAATTATTATTATTATTTTTTGATCTAACATTAAAGTTTCGTTTGGCAATTGATTTTTGGTTAAAAAAGTTTCAATACAAAAAAATTAACTAAAAAAATCAATGCTAGACGAAGGTTAAATTACATATTTGGGAAGAAAAAAAATAGCCAAATTTAGGCTAAAAATCACAAAAAGACAAAATAGGCTAAAATAGCTAATAAGACAAAATATCACATCAAACCCATAATCATTTCACTTTTTCTCTCACAAACATCACATCCAACCACAAAAAAATCCAATCATCTTCCCAAACACAAAAATTTTAACCTATTTAAAATAGTCAAAAACTAAAATAGCTTACTAAAATAGTCACTTCCCAAACGAGGCCATTATGGAAAGACTACCCGTTTGGTTATGCATGAGTTGTGTCACTTAGCCTATCCACCGCCCCTTTTGATTATGCATGAGTTATGTCACTTAGACTATCCTTTTTAAAATTATATTTTATCGTTGACATAAATGTAATATGATTAGGTGATTATTAATATTCGGTTAATTTAATTTTTTAATAATAAAGTCTAAAATAAATTATTAATATAAATATAATTTAATCAGATGATTATCGATATTCGATCAATATAATTTTTAATAAAAATAAAATACTTAATAAATTTTATACATTAATGATTTAGATTATTGATGGAAACTCCACAGCAGCCACACATAGACATAACAATACCGTCTAATATGATATGGATGGAAAGAAAAATGTTTGAGGGCTACAAAAAGTGTGGCTCAAATAGCTCAAAACTGTTAAAACGACGTCGTTTTGCATCGTTTTTTGCCCAAAACGACGTCGTTTTAACAGTTTTGAGCCATTTGAACCACACTTTTTGTGGCCCTCTACTATTGCTCTGGATGGAAAAGAAACCATCTCCTAAATTAATTACTTAAAGGTCGTACTTTCAAAAGTCTTTTTTTGGTGAATACTACTATCCTTTAGAGCCTGCGTTTGGCAAGATGGGTTTAGTGTTTTTTTTTTGGCTAAAATAGTCGAAAAAAATAAAATAAATTTTTAAATTTAATAAGATAAAACATCACATGTAACCTATAATCATTATATTATTTCTCTCACAAAAAAGTCAAAAAAGTAAAAAAAATGAAAAGTTCTTCCTAAACCAAGCTTTTTAGCTCCAAGCTAAAATAGCAAAAAAGTCAAAAAGCCAACTCACTTTCCAAACGAAGCCAGAATCTCATTTTAAAATTATTTAATTTGTTAATTATATAAATAAAACAATAATTTTTTTTACATAAAAAATATATTTTATATTATTTATTTTTATATTTTCGCACCAGCATTAGTTTCGATACATTTAATTTTATCAAAAAAAAATTAATATAATTATCCTAAAAGTCTGTATAATTTACCATTTTATTAATTGAGTAATGCTAGAGATTCTAAAATTCTACTAAAATTATCAAATGTCTCACATGAGTGAGACTCATATCATATGAATCCCATGTAAGTCTCACACCTATATAAAATATTTCGTAAAAATTTTAATAAAACTTTTAAAATTTCTAACATTTTTGTTATTAATTTGGTGTTAGATTGGTGACATAGGCCTCTCACATAATGTAATAAATTTATTGGGGTAAATTACATTTACTTTCCCTCAGGTTTTTGACAAATACAAAGACTTTCCATGTGGTTTAAATAATTACAATAACCTCTCATACTTTACCTGACAATGTCAAAATTCTCTCAAACCGTGACTGCCGTTAAAAGATCTAACAGAGAGTGCTGATGTCACTCATTATAAATAATGAAATGTCAAAAATACCCTCACTACTTTCTAATTCATCAAAGTTCTACAGCTTCACTGCCTTCTAATTTACCTTCTACTCCTGCAACACCATTGTAGCAACCCATTCACCATTACAGCACCTCCCACAAAATCAAAAATATACATAAAGGTATATATATGTAAGATATTTATGTATATATATATATATATATGCATGTGTACGAGTGAGAGAGATATGTATTGATTCAATTCTCAGTTTTTTTTTTTTTTTTTAATTCAAACAAACATATATATATATATATATACACACATGTGTGTGAGAGAGATATATATTGATTCAATTCTTTGTTTGTTTTTTTTTTCATTCAAACAAACATATATGTATATATATATATATATATATATAAATATACATAAAGGTATATATATATAAGATATTTATGTATACATGTATATATGTGTGTGTGTGTGAGCGAGAGATATATATTAATTTAATTCACTGTTGTTGTTTTTTTTATTATTTATTATTCAATCAAACATATATATATATATATATATATATAAATACATAAAGGTATATATATGTAAGATATTTATGTATATATATGTGTGTGATATATATATTGATTCAATTTTTTGTTTTTCTTTTTAATTCTCTGTTTTTTTTTATTCAGTCAAACATATATAAGATGTGGCCTATAGGATTAAGGCGGGATGGTGTAAGTGGAGAAGTGCGTCTGGGGTATTGTGCGATAAACGAATATCCACTAGACTAAAAGGTAAGTTTTATAGAACGGCTATTAGGCCAGCTATGTTGTATGGGACGGAGTGTTGGGCAACCAAGAAACAACATGTAGATAAGATGAGTGTGGCTGAGATGAGGATGCTAAGGTGGATGTGTGGTAAGACTAGACAGGACAGGATTAGGAATGAGTGTATTCGAGAATGGGTAGGAGTAGCACCGATAGAAGATAAGTTAAGAGAGAATCGTTTAAGATGGTTTGGTCATATTCAACGGAGACCAACAGAGGCAGTAGTGAAAAGATGCGATGCTGTAACGGTAGATGGAAGTGTTAGAGGACGGGGTAGGCCTAAATTAACGTTGACTAGCATTATAAATAGATTTATGAATCTACTTAATTTGACTAATGAAATGACCTTTGATAGGGCCGCGTGGAGAAGAAGGATTCATGTAGTCGACCCCATTTGATGGGACTTAAGGCTTGGTTTGGTTTCAAACATATATATATATATATATATATTACATAAATGACCAAACGCACCACACAAATCTGTCAAACAAGGCACCTCTTTTCTATGCTCTTCTTTCTCTTACTTTTTTTTTTTTTTTTTTATCTGATCACAATCCATATTGCAACCAACTGCCTCAAACTCAGATTGTGACCCAACATTGTTTCCATCACTGCCCACCACCACACTCAAAACCATATATCTAGGATTAGGGTTTTGAAAGAAGAAGAAGAAGAAGAAAAGGAAGAGAAGAAAAGCGGGCGACAAACGATGAAGGAAGAATAAGGAGAAAAGGCGGATGTGGAGGATAGAAACGACAGACGACGGAAAGGAGAAGAGAAAGAAGATGTCCCAATGTCGCCGGCGATGAGGAGCTTCTCTATTTCATCACCTTGTTTTGATCTGACAAGAGAGAACAAAAACGAAAAACAAAGGTTGCGTTTGGAATGATTTCCAAAATATAATTCTACCCACACATTCTAACTTCATGTTTAGATACAACTTTCAAATTGTATTTCCACAACAAAGAGAAAACTCTGTCTCGGGTGCGATTTTCAAATTGGCCTAACTGGTCGTCTCACCGGACGTCCTATCGGTCGTCCCATCGGTCGTCCAGCCGGTTGATCGGAACAGTGCAAATTTTTTATTTTTTTTGCAATTGACGTATGTTAATTTTTATATATTCGAAAAAAATATTTTCTAGATTTTAAATTTTTTTTTTATGTGTTTTAATAGATTTTTGAGTTATATGTTTGGTTATGAGTTGTAAGTTTTTATATCAAATATCATATGTCACATAAAAAATTCCCTACTTAATTCAAAATTCTTTTCAAAACTCTTTTGCCAAACAAATTTTTCATACTCAAATTATAATTCCAAAACTCACAAGCTCAAAATACAACTTCTACTCTCAAATCATAGTTAGAAAGCACTACCAAATGCAACCAATTTTCTTTTTTTTTTTTAAAATGAAAGTTGAATATGGTTGACAATCAAGGGTATTTTTATCTTTTTGCGCTTAAATAAAAGGGTAATATGGTCATTTTATATAGAAAAGTAACGTTGTTTGTGCAAAATTGACGGTTTGGGGGAATCTTGACATTGTCAAGTAAAATAAGGGAGGTTACTATAATTATTCAAACTACATGGGAGGTACCTATATTTGTCAGAAACGTGAGGGAGGTAAATGTAATTTACCCATTTATTGGGGACAAAAATATATCTCTCTTTTTATTTATTTATTTTCTATTTTATTCAATGTACCCTGTCCCTTTGTTGCTGAATCAATCGGTCTCCGTTACTTTCTTACATTAGCGACAATCCTCCATTCTTCTAGCTGTTCCGGAAGAGACCCATGTTGGGTTGGCTATGTTTGGCACATTTCGTTCTTGCTATCTATGTTTATATCACGTAATTAGCTTCAGACTCTGAGCGTGACAGTGATTTTAGGTTTTTGATCGAGTTATTTAATCAAACCCTTGTTTATTTTCGGGATTTAGACACTCTGTTTGGTTGCTGAGAGAATGTGAAAGAAAAGGGAATGAAGATTTTATTGTTTTGACCTCTAGTTTGTGGTTTTACAGCTATCTGCTTTGGTTGCTTGCTTATAGGATTAAGAAAAAGAAAGGACAAGATGTTTTGAAATCTTATTGTGGGGATATATTTTCTGAATACCAACACGTGGCATGGTGACGCCGACGTGTCAGCCGAGGTGCCACGTGTCGTGGTAGTTAGGCCGAGATGATCTCGGAGTTGCCGAGGTTATCTCCAAAGATATCGGAATCCGAGATAAGCGAATAAGGGACAAGAGTCCTAAGACGAAGAGGGGACTTAACCAAGATAAGGATAAAGCTCTTAGGGAGTTTATCTTTATCTCTTAAGGAGTCCAAAGTAAGCACTGAATTGGAGTTCATAGAAGTTATACTTCTAATAGGACTTGGATTGAATATATTATAAAAGAGAGGCACCCCCGTGGGTCTAAGGTATGCAATTTATGTTTTGAGTATTAAGTTTAGCACTTGATTATCTTTGAGAGATATACTGACTTGATCGTCGGAGTGCCCCCGGGTGGAAGAACCACTGCCGGAGCCTTTTCTTTCTGTTACAGGTTACTGAAGCCATCTATTCTGCCTGTGCTCTCCAGTTGATCACTAAGCAGACAGTGTGGTCAGATTTTCACCCACACAATTTGGCGTTGTCTGTGGGAACGAAGGAAGAATAGATGGCCAGTAACGGACAGCAGGAAAAAATTGGGGATGACGCTCCCGCTGGGAGTGGCAGACCAATTGACCTTGACATTGAAGGAGACAACCACAATACAGAAGCCCGTGACCAGGGTCACAGAGAGAAAGGCGTCTTCCAGGAGGGCGACACGTCAAAAAGGACAGACCAAGGAAAGTACTACAATGAAGATAACCTCCAGGTATGGAGGGACAGGTGCCTACGGAGGGATGAGGAAGTGAAAAAATTGGCAAACAAGTTGGCAGACCTTCAGTCAGTCGTCAACTTCATGATGCAGAATAATGTTATGCAGCCACCATACCCGCTGCAAGATACGCCGATGCCAGCAATCAACACCTAGAAGGGTGGAAGAAAAACAATCCCCGAGGTCCCTCAGCATACCAGGAGCGGAAGGCATTCTCACCGGCCTTCCAGGGAAGTCGGACGAGAAGAACCGAGGCAAGAAGAGTCCCGAAGGACGCACCACATGAAGAATCCAGAACCCAAAGAACATCGGCATGTTCAGGGGCAAGCACTCTGCTTTGACACAACCCATGGAGAAAGATCCAAACGGGCCCACCACGAGGCCGAAAGCAGTGTACCAAAAAGACTAAAGTCTAAAGACAGCCGAGCTCTGGGGAGGAGCAAAGAAAACCTGAGGGACTACCTCAAAAGGAGGCAGCAGAATGTTGAAGCCGAGGTAAACTTCCCAGTAAAGCCGAAGACAGCCTTCTCGGTGGAACTGGACAAATTCGAACCACCAAAGAGATTCAGTATGCCGAGGTTTCAAATTTATGATGGTAAGTCAGATCCAAACTTTCATGTTGGACTATACCTGAATTCAATGGCATTATATAGCGGGAACGAGCCGTTGCTCTGCAAGGTATTCCCCTCATCCTTTGGGGAAATTGCATCTGATTGGTTCCATAAATTACCAAAGGGAAACATAAAGACATGGGAAGGCCTGGCCGAGATGTTTGTGGCCAGGTTCGTGACCAACAAGCTGCAACCCCTGAGGGTTGATGCTTTGATGGCTCTAAGAATCACCAAGGAAGAAGGCCTTAGGGCCTATGCAAAGAGGTACTACGAGGTGTTCAACCGAATACCCGAATGCAACCAAGAGGTAGCGGTCGTATCTTTCAAGAACGGCCTGAAAGATGACTGCCCACTACGGAAGTCTTTGGCAAAAACATTGCCAAAAAGCATGGAAGAACTCATGGCAAGAATTGAGAAGTACGCCAAAGCCGAAGAAGATACATCGGGAAACAAAGAGGTAAAGCAAGAAAAGGGAAACGGCTCGCCGAAGAGAGGCCGAGGCAACAATGGGCCGACCAAACAAGAAACAGAGTTGAGAAGTAAACAGGCGGTAACGACGGTATTCCGAATCCCAATCCATAAAGTCCTAGATCAAATTCGAAACCAACCTTATTTCAGGGCTCCAGCAAGAGCACCAGGGGAATTCATGGGAAGGAACGTTGGTAGACGTTGTGCCTACCACAATGAAGAAGGGCACCCAACTCAAGGTTGCAGAGCCTTGAAAGCACACTTGAAGGACCTGGTGAGACAAGGCCTTCTGAGGGACCTGGTCGATGAAGCCAGGACAAGAGAAGAACAGGCAAGGTTGCCTCAAGCACCAGCAGCGCCGCCTCCCCCAGCACAGCTACCACAAGCAGGAGGACCAAGGGTGGTTAATGTGATCCACTCAAAGGTCAACGAAAACGAAGTCAGAGGGGAGACCCAGAGGGTAAGACATTTACAGCATATCTACCAAGTCGGGGAGAAGAGACATCGGCCAGAAGAATGCCAAGGGCCGATGATAGCCTTTACTGAAGCCGACCTGGAATTGGTCCAACATCCACATAATGATGCCTTGGTAGTATCTCTCCAGGTTGGGGAGTGCCAAGTGAAACGCATCCTAATAGATCAAGGCAGCTCTTGTGACATCATGTATGTCAGATGTTACAAGGAGCTGGGCCTTCACCCTGATGACTTAGAACAATCCAGCGGCCCGATGGTTGGCTTTAATGGAACGCCGACATGGCCACTGGGCGCAACAAGCTTGGAAGTACAAGCCGACACTAAGAAGATCAAGACGGAATTTCTGGTAATTGACATACCCTCACCATACAACATCATCTTGGGAAGGCCGTGGTTGCATGCAATGGGGGCAGTTCCCTCAACGTTGCATCAACTACTACGGTTCCCAACAGAGCATGGGATTGAAGAAGTCAGAGGAGATCAACTGCAAGCAAAAAATTGTTCCATGACAGCAATGAAGTCCACCTGTAGTATACGGGAGCCAAGGAAAGCAGAAGTTGAAGATGAGGACATGGAGGTCCTAGAAGACGTCGGGAAAGAACCAGTCGAAAAGAGCGAAGAGGCACTAAAAAAAATTTTCGTCCAAGAGGATGACGAAGAGCGCTTCTTTCTTCTCGGCTCAGGCTTAACTAGAGAAGAAGAAAAAGAACTGGAAGATTTTTTGAGGGCAAACATAGAGGTGTTCGCCTGGACACCTTACGAAATGCCTGGCATTGACCCCGAGGTCACTTGCCACAGACTGAATGTCGACAGGTCGGCAAAACCTGTGATTCAACGAGCCAGAAGACCAACGTTGATGCACGCCGAAGCTGTAGAAGAAGAGATAGACAGACTCCTGGAGGCCATGGCCATCCGAGAAGTTCAGTACCCAACATGGCTGTCCAACACAGTAGTAGTAAAAAAGAAGAATGGCAAATGGAGGGTTTGTGTAGACTTTACCAGCCTCAACAAATCCTGCCCCAAAGACAGCTTTCCTCTGCCCAAGATCGACCAACTGGTAGATGCTACTTCAGGACATGAAAGGATGAGTTTTCTAGATGCATACAGAGGGTACCACCAGATTGCCATGTACCCTCCAGACGAGGAGAAGACCGCGTTCATCACCCCTAAAGGCCTGTACTGTTACAAGGTAATGCCTTTTGGGTTGAAAAACGCAGGAGCAACCTATCAGAGGTTAGTGACAAAAATGTTTAAGCACCTGATTGGCAAAACAGTAGAAGTCTACATCGACGACATGGTCGTGAAGACCAAGGAATCAAAGGGTCATCTTGCCGACCTAAAAGAGGTCTTCGACATACTCAAAAGATATCGGCTCCGACTCAATGCCTCGAAGTGCGCCTTTGGAGTTGGATCAGGTAAATTTTTGGGGTATCTGGTAACAAGAAAGGGCATTGAGGCCAGCCCCGACCAAATCAAGGCCATCCTGGAACTACAGAGCCCGACATCGGCAAAGCAAGTTCAAATGCTTACTGGAAGGGCTGCAGCCCTAAACAGATTCATCAGCAGAAGCTCAGATAAGTGCAGACCCTTCTTCAACCTGGTGAAAAAAGCCACAGACTTCCTATGGACAGAAGAATGTGAAGCCGCCTTAACCGACCTAAAAAAGTACTTGACCACAACTCCGGTTCTTTCCAACCCAGTACCAGGGGAGGAACTGTTTTTGTACTTAGCAGTCTCAGAACACGCAATCAGTGCAGTGCTAATCCGAGAGGAAAAAGGGGAGCAAAAGGCTGTTTATTATGTAAGTAAAACTTTGGCCGACGCAGAAACAAGATACCTACCACTGGAAAAATTAATGCTGGCCTTAGTAATGGCTTCAAAGAAGTTGAACCATTACTTTCAAGCACATAAGATTGTGGTCCTAACAGAGCACCCACTGAAATCCTTGTTGCAACAAGGAGACTTAACAGGAAGGATAGCAAGATGGGCAGTAACCCTGGGCCAGTTTGACCTGGAGTTCAGGCCGAGAACAGCAATAAAGGGTCAAGTTTTGGCCGACTTCGTCGCAGAACTCACACCTGAAACCATCGCACATCAGGCTCCGTCGAGCCAAGATGAGCATTGTCCCAACAAGCAAAAAGAATCCCAGCCAAAGACAAAAAAGCAAGAGAAGGAGAAGCTTAGACCCTGCAGCATCTACATCGGCGATTCATTCAGACTATTCGTCGATGGAAGTTCAAACCGCCAGGGAGCAGGGGCAGGAGTACTGCTGATATCTCTAGATGGAGAAATAGTAGAACAGTTTATCCGTTTGGGGTTCAAAGCCTCAAACAATGAGGTAGAATATGAAGCATTAATTGCAGGGCTAAAGCTGGCAGCAGCAGCAGAAGCAGATGAGGTAATTATTTTTTGTGATTCACAACTCATTGTTAACCAGTCAACAGGAGAATTTGCAGCCAGGGACGAAAGAATGTCGGCATATGCAAAGGAAGTCATCAGATTGGCAGCCCTATTTCAGAATTGCAGATTACTCTAAGTTAGCCGAGATGACAACACCCACGCCGACGCGTTGGCTAACCTGGCCAGTTCAATTCAAACTGAAAAAACAAGGACAATTATGATCGACTACATGTCGGCCCCGAGCATAGATAAACAGAGAACCGAACAAGAAGCAATGTGCGTGGACTTGGGACCAAGCTGGATGGATGCAATCATTGCATTCCTAAAAGAGGGGAAGCTGCCAGAAGACCATAAGGAAGCACATAAAATCAGACTGAAGTCGGCCAGATTCAGTCTAACAACAGAAGGCCATCTCTACAGGAGGTCCTTCACTGGGCCGCTTTTAAGGTGCGTACACCCTTTGCAGGTTGAAGATTTTCTTTACGAAATTCATGAAGGAATTTGTGGAAGCCATGCTGGGGGCAGATCATTAGCCCACATGGCCATTACCCAGGGGTATTGGTGGCCCTACATGCAAAAAGATGCCGAAGCCTATGTAAAGAAGTGCAAACAGTGCCAAAGGTTTGCACCTTTGATACATCAGCCAGCTGCTGACCTGAACCTAGTATCCAGTCCTTGACCGTTTGCCCAATGGGGCATGGATCTGGTTGGACAACTTTCCCAGGCAACTGGGTAGAGAAAATACTTGCTGGTAGCAACAGACTACTTTACAAAATGGATAGAGGCAGAACCTCTTGCCAAAATCCGAGATGTGGACGTCAAGAATTTTATATGGAGAAACATTATCACCAGATTTGGAATTCCAAGAGCAATAGTTGCCGACAACGGAACACAGTTTGACAGCAAACTCATCAAGAACTTTTGTGCAAAATTCAAAATCAAGAATTATTTCTCAACACCAAGTTTTCCTCAAAGCAATGGGCAAGCAGAGGCATCCAACAAAGTAATTCTGGATGGAATAAAGAAGAGGCTGCAGGCAGCAAAAGGAAAGTGGGTAGACGAGTTGCCCAACGTACTTTGGGCATATCGGACTACGCCGAGAAGATCAACAGGAGAATCCCCCTTTGTCATGGCTTATGGCACAGAAGCAGTCATCCCATTGGAGATTGGCATCCCAGGGATCAGAACCCAGGGAGTAGAGAATGACACCAATGACGTACTCTTAGCCCGAGATCTGGATTTGTTGGAAGAACGAAGAGAAAAAGCTACAATTCAGCTTGCAGTATACCAGCAACAGCTTGCCAGAGCTTACAACAAGAAGGTCAATCCAAGAGATTTTCAAGTCGGCGACCTAGTCCTGAGAAAAGTCGTCGGGAACAAGAAGGATCCCAGGGAAGGCAAGCTTGGCCCAAACTGGGAAGGACCCTACAGAATTACTTCAGTATTAGGCAATGGAGCTTATCGGCTTGAGGACAATGAGGGCAAAGCATTGCCCAGACCTTGGAATACTTGTAATTAAAATTTTTCTATCATTAGATGTGCATCATTTTTTGGCCGATATCATCAATAAAGTCTTTTCAGAATTCTTTCAACACATATGATTGATAAAGTTATGCATTGATGTTTATTGAAGACATAATTAATGTGAACCCAAGTCAAACTCAGGTTCACATTGGGGGCAAGGAAAAGGTAGAGATTATTCCTTAATTCACTTGTTAAAATTTGTAGCAATTTACAAGTTGGAATTAAGCTGATTCCTTATCTTCACTTGTTGAAATTTGTAGCAATTTACAAGTTGAAGTTAAGCCGAGATTATTCCTTAATTCACTTGTTGAAATTTGTAGCAATTTACAAGTTGGAATTAAGCTGATTCCTTATCTTCACTTGTTGAAATTTGTAGCAATTTACAAGTTGAAGTTAAGCCGAGATTATTCCTTAATTCACTTGTTGAAATTTGTAGCAATTTACAAGTTGGAATTAAGCTGATTCCTTATCTTCACTTGTTGAAATTTGTAACAATTTACAAGTTGAAGTTAAGCCGAGGTTATTGCTTAAGTTCTCATAGCAATATATGGGTTGCTTAACCCTAAGGAAGATGCTTAAACACTTGTTAAAATTTGTAGCAATTTACAAGTTTATGATCACCCGCTGAGGTATACAAAAATTTACAGGTTAAAGTAAAGGCTAAGTATATTGTTTAAACACTTGTTGAAATTTGTAGCAATTTACAAGTAGGTTAGACCGAGATCACTGTTTAATACTTGTTGAAACTTGAGAAGAAGCTTGCAAAGTTTACATTAAGTAGTATATGTTTTATATCTGTTAAAATTTATGAAAGGTTTGCAGGTCAGTATCTTGCCGAAATAAAAGTTTTGTAGTTATACCCGAGGTATGTAACCCCGAGAAGGTTGCACAAAGGAAGAAAAATGAAAAAGCATGCAAAAATTTCTAAGTATAGAACTATGCAGAAGCAATCAATAGAACATCACAAGACTAAAAACATCCATAGAAAGAACAGTTACAGTTACATATTGAAAAAGCTACGTCGGCCATAAGAAGGAGTTTTGCATTATCCAGAAATTGAAAGAGAGTACAAAGTACAAAGTGCAGAAAAAGAAGGAAAAAGTACAAAAGACATTTTAAATCAAGACTCTTCAGTATTAGCAGCTGCAGGGACTGGGACCTCGGACGATTCTGGTGGAACCTCCTCGGCAACCTTTTCTGCTTCAATTTCAGCATCAATCTTAGCCAGCGTATTGTCCAGATTTCTTTCAGCCAAAAGAAGGTCGGACGATAGTTGCCCGATGGCAATTTCATTGGGTGCCTCCCCAACCTCATCACCCTCCTCATCCAAGGTTAAATCCATGACTTGCTCAGCAGAAGGAGGGGACTTGGCTTCAGCAGCATCTTTGGGTTTCCTCACCAAGGCCTCATCATCATTTTTCCCTTCATCCTCATCCTCGGCATCAGCCTCAGTCTCTTATTCGTCTTCAACCTGACTTGGAGGAGGAAATGGTAAAGGAATAGCATCGGCATTACGAAAGGGCGAGTCAACAGGGAGATCAAGTTTTTTTATCAAGGACATCCAACCAAGGGAAAATCCCCTGTTGCATGCCTGCCTGACTTGAAGTTTATAATCCTCTGTGACGTCGGCCATACCCTAGGCATAGGCCTTTTCATCAGCCTCTTTGACTTCGGCCTCCTTGGTGGCCAAAGCCTGCTGGAGCTCCTTCTCAGCCTGGGCCTTTTTCGCTTCGGCCTCCTTCTTCTCAGCTTCAGCTACTTTTCGAATAGCCTCAGCAGACTCCACTTTCTCTTCAGCCATCTGCTGGGCCTTAGTCGCAGCCTCGGTCTGGTCCTCCAGTTTTCTCATCTTTGATTCAAGAGATTTGATCTCCTTCTTCATGGAAGATGCTTCCCTCTTCATATCAACCAATCTTTGCCGATTTTCAAAAGATTGCATTGAAAATGAATGGGCGTGCTGAATGGCCTGAAGAGAAACAGAAGTGTCAGAAAATATTCTCTGTAAGAAATAGAAGGAGAAATCACAAGTGCAAACAGGAACACTTACTTGAACGGAGTGTTGGAGCATAAGAGCGTAATTCTCATACTCACTGAGCTCAGCATTTCGTTCCAAATCCTTCGGAAGGAGAAGAGCAGTGCTGAGGGCGACACCAACGTTAATATCGTCGGCACTTTCACTGGCTATAATAGGCCTATCCTCCAGAGTTAGATCAGGAGCCCATGGAACGTCGGGCTTCTTGGACGCCGAGGTCGTCGCAGACGATGACCTCGGCTTTTTTGATTGTGTAGACCCTGAGGGTTGGGCCTCAGCAGACCTCTTGGTGGAAGCAAAGGTTGATTTTTTGCTTGCTGCCAGCTGAGAAATAGGCAGAGCATCCTCGACCTCGGTGTCAGTAGCCTTGGCCTTGGGCTGAGCCTTTTTTACTCTCTTCGGCTTTGGTGGGGGCATCGCATGCGTTGGTACAGCATCAGCGTCGGTTGGAAGGTCGGCAAGAAGATCTTGAACGACAGGCCTTGGACGAACCATCTCGGCAGTCTTTACAAGTCTTCGTCGACGTTTACGTTCTGGAATTGGTATTAAGTAGGGGGCCGAAGTGGATGGAAGATCGGCTGGATCAGAGGTGGATCCTTGATTTGTTCGGGATGAAGACGCGGTTACAGTTGTGGCAGTAGGTGGAGAAAGACTCTTTTTCTTCCTTTTTGGGACGTCGGGTAAAGTGGATTTATACATCGGAATGAAGTTCAGCAACATGGGAGCCTTGCGCCTGTGGATAGGAAGACCAAGAAGCTTCTTTAAGTCTTTTCCAGGGAAGAAGGATTGACGGAAGTTCTTTGGTGGTTGATGAAGATCTGCAGGACGAGCAAACAGACTTTAGAAACAGACAAAATTGTAAAGACTTAAATAAAAACAACTAAGTGTTGGCACTGGGCTCTTACCCTTGCCCTCTTTAACTGATCGAGGAAGAGGGTAGAGATGGACATCTTCATCTGGGCCAAATTCCCAATTTCCCGAAGTGATAACAAAGTCATCCCCAGCCCCCTTGTTGGAGTCTGGGAGGTTGGCTACAATTTTGAACTCGGTAGACCTCGGCTTAAGGTAATAAACAAAGCCCCTTTCCTTCAGGTTGAGGGGGCACATTGTATAACAGTACTGAAGGTCGGCCAGGGTGATCCTAAGATTCTCCTGCCTAGCTAAAGCTATAATACCGTTAATCACCCTATAGGAGTTGATAGTAAGTTGCATGGGGTTCATCTTGTAGAAATAAAGAACTTCACGAAACAGGGGATTAAGTGGAAGCCGAAGTCCACATTCAGTGAAAGCTACTATAGGAAAGGGCATCGTATGATCTGTGGGCATAATGGAATCGTCATCCCCAGCTAGTCTGAGGTGAACATCGGATGGGATAGAAAACTCCTGCCGAAAGTATTCGAGTTTTGTTGGGGTATTTACCCTATGCCTCCACATATCCATTACGTCGGCCTAAACAAAGAGGAATGTGTTTCAGAAGATGGGCGTTTTAGAAGGATTGCAAAAACCTCGACAAAGGCCTAGGAAGGGGCTGATAAGGCTTGTTTCAGTTTTCCCTATGGGTGTTTTAGAAGGATTGCAAAAACCTCGACAAAGGCCTAGGAAAGGGCTGATAAGGCTTGTTTCAGTTTTCCCTAAAACTTGAAGGTTCTACACACAAATCCCAAGCCTAAGAACTATAAAGATCAAGATCGAAGGCACAGATCTGGGACAGATACGAAAAACAGAAAACAAAGACGAAGTTTCAGATTCAAGAACAAAGATGGGCTATCAGAAACACGAAGAATACAAAGGGTTAAAGGTCAAGAATTATGGCAAGAAAAGTGTTGAAACAGTGCAAGTGTTCAAAATAAAAGTAAAATCATGAATAGACACATCCAGATAACAGTTCAGCAAATCCAAGGTTTGAACAAAGCAGTAATGGTGAAAGCACATAAAAGAAATTGGGTATAAAGGGAACAGGACCTTACCAGAACAAATGAAGCCGGAAAGAAACACGCCGAGGAAAGATAACGATTGCAGACACGACGAAACGGAGAAAGCTTCGCTAAGGTGAAGGGACAAAAAATCGCAGAAACTTCAAGATAAAACAATGGCGGATTTCAGAAAGTTTAGAGAGAGAGAGCTAGAAAAACGAATGCATAAAGCAAAGGGAAAAAGATGGAAAGGAAAGTTTTATCAAAACTTGAAACGGCGGCAAAAATAGGGCATTTATTACGCCTGGAGCAACGCACGCGTCAGACGGCGCAGACGAATGATAGACAGCTTTCAGGTACGTCACAGACACGCTCCAATAAAGACAAAACACGTGAAAGGAACGGTTAGATATGCATGACAGCTCATGCGCGTGGGAGAGTACGTTCGAAACTTTGTTCTCCGAAGAGAACACATCGATTGGAAGTGGATTATCTCGGCTAAACAGTTTTTGAGCCATTACTCAAAAAAGAAATGTTGAAATATCGATATAGGTTCCATCACCTCAGAATGCCGAGGTAATAGAACCTAGGGGGCAGTTGTGGGGATATATTTTCTGAATACCAACACGTGGCATGGTGACGCCGACGTGTCAGCCGAGGTGCCACGTGTCGTGGTAGTTAGGCCGAGATGATCTCGGAGTTGCCGAGGTTATCTCCAAAGATATCGGAATCCGAGATAAGCGAATAAGGGACAAGAGTCCTAAGACGAAGAGGGGACTTAACCAAGATAAGGATAAAGCTCTTAGGGAGTTTATCTTTATCTCTTAAGGAGTCCAAAGTAAGCACTGAATTTGAGTTCATAGAAGTCATACTTCTAATAGGACTTGGATTGAATATATTATAAAAGAGAGGTACCCCCGTGAGTCTAAGGTATGCAATTTATGTTTTGAGTATTAAGTTTAGCACTTGATTATCTTTGAGAGATATACTGACTTGATCGTCGGAGTGCCCCCGGGTGGAAGAACCACCGCCGGAACCTTTTCTTTCTGTTACAGGTTACTGAAGCCATCTATTCTGCCTGTACTCTCCAGTTGATCACTAAGCAGGCAGTGTGGTCAGATTTTCACCCACACACTTATGTAGTGTTGGCTTTGTTTGCTACATTAATTACTCATTGTTATGGTTGTCTACATTTGTAACAACGTTTTTTAGTTTTTATTTGAGGATAAACACCCTGTTTGGTTGCTGATAAAATGAGAAGCAAAGGGAATGAAATGTTGTTAGCTTGTGCTCTGTTTGTTGCTTTGAAACTATCTGGTTTGGTTGCTTAGAGAATTGGGAATCGGAAAAGGATACCGGTTTTGTAACTTCTGTAAGGTTGGATTTATTTGGTGTATTAGTCATTGTGCTTGGTGTCCTCATTTGTATCACGTGATTCGCTCTGGACTTTCAATTTTGTAACAATGATTTTTGGTTTGTATTGTGAAAATTTGTAATTTCCAATGATCAATTCTTGTCTTTGCTAAAAAGATGTGCTTTTGACTAAATTCTACTGCTGAAAATTGTTAATTTCATGTATCGGCCCTGTTCTACTATATATGGTTCATACTTAGTGAAGACTAGAACCTGAAATACTTGACACACCAATCATATAATTAAAATACAAGAATCAAATAAATATGTGTAATATTCTTCCAAAAAAGTGAAAGAAGAAGAAGACAATAATGATTGAAACACAAAGACACATCAAAGGGCTTATTCTCAGTTGTAAACTTGAAGTATGATAGGATGTAGGGCTGCTAATTGTTCATCTCTCAGAGACGACGGTGGGGTTTATTCCTTTGACTGTTGATGCTCGTGTTAGTATTGTGGTTTGTAACATTCAGGTGGCATCTGCCCATGGAATCGCTTAGTATCTTTGCAGTAGTCGTAAATCATGTAGTTATCTCTGACCCACTTCATCTGACCTTGCTTACCGTAGCTCAATTGGCTGTATGTTGGGGAGGTATACCAGTTGGCAGGCGTCCAGGAGGCACATTGACTAATGCTAAATGACCCATACCACGTGCATGCCCTTGCCCTAAAATTGCGGTATCTTGCTATGAAAGCTGCACTTTTCCAATTGATCTTAACAAGGCCACCTCTTGTCGCCCAGTTATCAGCATTCCATAAGCTTGAGTAAACCTTCATCCCTTGTTCGTTTGGGTAGGGAATTCCCTCACTTTGGTAGTTTTTGAATACTCGAATAGGCAGGCCGTCAATATACCACCTGTAATCATAGTAATGAATGCAGGGGATTAGGAAATGCTTGTCTTGCAAAATTATAGGGACTAGGTTGAACAACATGAGCTTGAACTATATGTGCTCGATAAAAATTTATTGTTTATTGAATTTAGCTACTACTCTAGTTTGGTAGAGTGATTTCGGTTTCACGCTATAGAAAAGGTGAAGATGGTGTTTTATGATGTAAAAAAATTAACTAAAAAGCTTGAACACCAAAAAGAAGGTAGTTGTCGTAGTTGTGTCAAACACAAACACTCGTCGAACACTTATCGAGACGTGTTGGACACTTGTCTAAATGTATCATATTATTTTTTTAGTTTTTTAGACTCAAACACTCTTCGAACACTTGGGATGTCCATCGCTTAAACATACATGAAACTATTATAAGTTTGAACAAAATAATTTAGGATACAATGATAAAAAAATAAAAAAAAATATAAATTTATAGGAATTAGTGATACGATAATTTTTTAAAAATATTTTTGAATTATATATTCATATTTATGACATAATAGATATATAAAATTATATACTTTGTGTGTGTCTCCCATGTGTTATATCTTGCATATTTTGAAAATTGTTGTCTATCTTGTCGTGTGTCTGTCCGTGCTTCTTAGAAAAGCAGGTGTTCCATTAACTTACACAACTGCTGTTGGGTTCCAATGGATGGTGTAGTTGTGGAAATCAGCTGTTGGGTCAAACCAGGGGTGGAATTGCTGTTCTCTGTTTCCAATTCCGAGCGTAAAGATGTTTGTATGGATAATGTAAGGTTGTCCCGATGAGTTTCCCAAGAACTCGAAGTCTATCTCGTCATGCTTGTTCCCAGTCGAGGACAGCTGCGATCAATTAAAAAAGTAGAATTAGCCATTTTTCTTCTGCGATTCAAGTGTGCTTAGTGTTAGGGTCTAGGGCTCTGTTAGGCATGGCATTTGACTTGATCAAGCTGTATTCATGAGCATAGGGTGAGATTAAAACATATATAGGTGTACCTAAGCCACATCATGCATGCATTTATAGAGGTGGAAGACATTGCGACTGTTTGGTTTGTGTTTTTGGAAACAAAAACAATGAAATGTTTGAAAACACCCGTAGTTAGAAAGAAATTGAAAAGGAAACATCCATCTTTTATGGGGTTCGTACGTTGAAGAAACTGTAACACTTACATAATAGGCTGTGACAGTTCCAGCAGAGTTCCCCGGTACCAACTTGATTAGCATTTCAATGCTTCCAAATAGATATGCATTCTTTGTTTGGACACCAGAACCTGAAAACCATAGTAGTCTATTTATAGCTAAATACCAAGACAAGTTTAAAATTTGAATTAATAACTTGAACATGCTTGGAGATTCAAAACCCCTAATTGGGAATAATTCCTCTAGTAAACTTATCGGTTTTCTGGGGTCCTCAAAGTTATTTTAGTCATCATTGATTAAAACTCATCCCGTAAATTTGATTTACAATGTCCACTCCTTTATGGGCATTCATCAGATCTTCTCATGTTTGGACAGATCGCTTGATATGTAACGATTGTAAGGTCATTCCCGAAGACGGTCTAAGATCACAACATAGACTAATAATACTAGATATGTACATTAAAAGGCAAAATTAAACCAGAAAGGTTTAAAAAACTTGCGAATTAGATGATGAAATCTAAAAGGTGAAAAATTAAAATATATTTATGGATAAAATGTTTAAAGAAGCAACGTTGAGTTTTGGGATGCAGCAATGAAAAAAGATTTGAATCTATTTATTGTAACTGAGCAAATAGCCTTGATAGAGCAGAATGACGGAAAATGATTTATGTAGCCAACCCCAGTTGCTTGGAACACAAGGCTTAGTTTGGTTTGATACAGTCTGTTTGTTGTGTTGCTTATTATAACCCAAAGATTGATTGTATGACTTTTATGACCTGATGTATCTTTCGTCCTAAATAGAATGGTTTGATACCTATTATAGCTGTAACAGAATTAACTACTTTGAACTGTCTGTTTCTATGACAAGAATATACAGCATTACTATCTTTCACAGTATGTTCTTACAAGTGAAATAGTTGCAGAAATATGCTACTTTATAAAACATATGTTTTCATTTCCATTTTTTTTGTTATTTGCTGGATATGGAATCAAAACTGACATCAAATAGCGAAAGCATTGATACCCAAAAACATGTAAATCAGTTGTGGACGGTTATTACCTGAAGTTCGATCCAAAACAAGTTGAAGATCGTTGCCATAGTTCCCCATCCAAGAATGCTGAGAACCCCAGTTGAAATACATGCTCTGGCCAAAGTTGGCATCTGCTGATCTTGAATAAAATGCAATTGCTGATATGAATACGGCTAGGAACAGTGCTTGTGAACTTGCCATTTCAACCTCAATGTCAGCAATTCCTCTTATATGCTTTTCCACTCTTACGGAGTTGAAATGGGGTGCTTTTCTTGCTGGTTTTTGATTGCTTTATATAGTTTATATCAGCAAATGCACCTTTCTAACGTGAACTGTATGTCGATCATTTTTTATTTTCCAGGCTGTTTCTCAATATTTTAACGCTTCATGGTTCTTGACATTCTTGCATTATTCTTTTGAGAATTAAGTTTAAATACATGTTACTATATTGAGGAAACATGTCCTAGCCATATTTGATGACCAAGGCCTTGTTAGGTTGCGGTTGTCAAGTGGTTTTTCTTTTTCTTTTAAAATTTTTTTATTATTAAATTTTAATTAGTAAACTTTTTTCAATAGGTTTGTTTACGAGTGCTATAAGACATCGGTTAATAAAACTTAAAATAGTTATATGTATTCTTTATGACACGACACATACTTTCATAAAAAAATATACAACCATTTCAAATATGTTTATTCCAAAGGCACTCATTAACAAAATCCATTTCCAAGTTTGTTTAATATTTTTTGATAAAATTTTAACGTCCTTCTAGTCTAGTAGTAGCTAATTTTTTTTTTAAAATTTTATTTTAAAGGATAAAATTTGTAAAGAACAATGCTATACAAACAAGAATTTTATACAAATCATAAGCCAATGTTATGGCATGCAGTGATTTATAATATATTTTCTTTGTAGGTATGGTACCTAAGATCGAATCTTACTATTACTAGTGTAGTTTTTTTTTTGTTTCTTTTATTGCTCTCCAAACAATTATAAAAAATTTGCTTTGTTGGACTGAAAATTTAGTACTATGATTAGAATTACATAATAGGAATGTTAAAATTATGTTTGGAGGGTGAATGAGAAATGGGAATGAACGTGTGCGAGACTAATGATATTATTATATGAGCAATGCTAGGTATCATGAAAAAACTTTCATGAAAATGATCATGAAAGATCTATGACCTTTGGATTACACTTAAAATAAAACACCACACACTAATCAAGGTAAGCCAATGGTCATAAATTTTTCATGACCAGTTTCATGAAAATTTTTTCATGATCCCTATCTTTTCTCTTATTATATATGCCATTTTCCTATATATAAGAAGACACCACACCAGTTTTAAAAGTTTATGGGGATGTTTGGTTGTTAGTAGACGTGCAGACCTGAAGATATATTTGGTTACACATCCTACAAATCCCAGCTGAGACAGGTTCCTCTTCCCACTTTTTTGTACTTACATGCACTGCACTTCACTGGCTATATTTCTCATCTTCTCTCATTTGTGAAATCCAATCATCACAAATGTTGCTTTCATGGGTTGTACCTCATATGTGTGTATATATATACACACGTGTATCTACATATCCCACATTTCTAAAGGAATTCATTTTTATACCTCAATGCTGTATTGATTTTTTTTTTAAAAACTATTCTAGTTAGGACGGAATTCTCTATTCGTAAAATAATTTCTATCCAGGGATAATTGATGCACTTTGATGTGATTTTTATTTTATTTTATTGGTATCACAAAGAAAGGCGAATAGTTTCGCTATTCTACCTAGATAAGCCCTCCCCCGGCGGCGATATAAAAAAAAAAAAAAAAAAAATTGACAGAAATGAAATGAATCTATCTCATGTACTCATGATGGCAATATTTTTTTTTTGGGGTAAATTACGAGTGCTTAAAAAAAGCATATAGACTCTTTTTGAGACAAAAAAATCTTGAGTCTTTTAGATTAATGTTTGGAAAAAATCCATTAAAAACTAAGCTTTGTGTGCTAATCAAATTTCTCTTTTACTTTCTTTAAATAATTGAATTAGTGATTTGCATACGTTTTATTTTTATATTTTATTATTAGGCTTCTAAATTAAATTTTCGTTCAAATAAGTTCCCCACTTCTCAATTGGTCCATCTTAGCCTTTCCGTTACATTTGTGGCACAAATAATTGAAGATTAAACCTATTAGCTCTGTTTGGTAGAGCTGTAGGAAAGTACTTATAGCTTATACCTAAACAGCTTATAACTTATAATTTTCAGCTTAAGTTGATTTTCAGCTTATTCTTAAAGCATCTCCTGCTCTACTCAAAGAATAAACTGATTTCTGACTTCCACAAAGCTATAAGCTAAACCAAACACATCAAAATAACTTAAATTAAGCTGAAAGCTGAAACAAGCTGTAAATAATTTCTGCCAAACATGCACATTATTTGGGTCGTATCATCTCTTTATGTTTTTGCATGTTTTTCTATAATAAGTCAATAAGTCAAAAAAAAAAAAAAAAATCACTACTCAAAATAGGCGTAAATATATTGTATTGGACCAATCTAGACAATGAATTGATAAAAATTAATCACAACATTGAATTCCAACTCCAAATTAGATCCAAACAAGAAACGATTCTCACGTCATTACTTTTGGTAAATGAATATTGTTTTTACAAAGGATTTGGTTTAAGAGCGTTTGGATTTGATAAGCCTATTTTGAGATCAATTTTAATGATATAAATTATTTACTTTTTAAGACTCATTGAGTATTCATACAAAAAATAAAGATGATTGGATATCGGTAACTATGGCTCTGTTTAGTTTAATTTTAGAATCGTGATTTGAGTGTGAAGTTGTAATTTAAGTGTGGAGTTGTGAGTTAGTTTTGAAAAGAGAAAAATTGTTTGGTTATGAGTTTTGAAAAGAATTAGAGTTTTTGAATATTAAATTTTGAAAAGAGTTTTGAATTTTGAAAAGAGTTTTGAATTGCATTTTGAGTTTTGAGTTTTTAAATTTTGAGTTGTATTTTAAAATTTTTTAGATTTATTTATTTTTAAAATTTAAAAATGCTTAAGAAAATTTTGTTTTCTTATTTTAAATATAATTTTTATTTAAAAACATTTGTATATATTTTAAACTCAAAACATAACTCTACGCTCAAATCATAACCAAACACATAACTTAAAACTCAATTCAAAAATTATTTTCAAAATTTATAACCAAACACATAATTCAAAATTCAATTTAATTTTTTTTTTCAAAACTTATAACCAAACTCTTTTCAAAATTCTATTAAAAAAATTCAAAAAAATAATTTTTATTTTGTTCTTTAAAATTATTTTTAACTATATATTTTTTTGAAAAATATTTTTTTTTATTTTTTATTTTTTCAATTTTTTTTGTTATTTAAAATTAAAATCATATATTTAAAATAATTCTTTTTAAATTTTTAAATATTTAAAAAAATGAAACTCAAATATTTGAAAAAAATACAATGCAAAATTGTATGAAGTACAGTGCACATTAAAAAAAATACGATTTAAAATATTTTTCAAAATTCATAATCAAACAATTTTTTTCTTTTCAAAACTTAACTTGAAACTCATAACTCAAAATATAACTCCATAATTAAATCATGATTCTAAAAAATAATAAAAAAAAAATTCATTTTTAAAATAGAATTTTAAAAAGATTTTGGCTATGAGTTTTGAATTATGTGTTTGGTTATGAGTTTTGAAAATAATTTTTTAATTGAGTTTTGAATTGTGTATTTGATTATGAATTTTGAAAAGAGTTTTGATTTTTTTTTATTAGAATAACAATTTGAAAATAGAACCAAATGAGACCTATATGTTTGAATTATATTTGTTTTTAAAAAATAGACAATAAATATAATTTCAAAAATAACAATTCATTTTTTTTAATACAAATGTTATTCAAACATATAATTACCGATATTCAATTATTTTAATTTTTTACATGGATATCCTATTAAAAAATTCTTAAAAAGTGATCAGTTTGGATTACGAAAATCGATTCTAAAATGAGCTTATCAAACACAAATACTCTTTAAAATTAAAATGACCAATTTAAGAGAAGTCCGTCCTTTTTAAAAATTCATAATTAGACCCACACAAAAATCTCCTACCCAATATTTAATTTAAAAAATTGTCGATGTAAGATCATCTCCAACGGCATTTTACCTATCTAAACATTACTATAAAGTATACATTTTATTTTGCTTATCAGCTGTTTCATGTTTCTACTCCAACAATGTTCTGTATTTTAGCTATCAGCAATACTAGGTATCATGAAAAACTTTTCTTGAAAATAATCATAAAATTTTTGTGACCCTTGGATTACACTTAGAACAAAGCACCACACACTAATCAAGGTAATCCAAGAATTATAACTCTTTCATAATTATTTTCATGAAATTTTTTTTATGATCTCTAACTTTTCTTTTTAGCTATTCATTAAAATACTATTAACTTTATAAAATGACACATCATCAATAAAGATGGAGGGAAATGATCCTAATGATTAAATATATTTTGCCTAGTCTTAAAGACTAACTACATGTAACTAGTGAATATAAGTTGAATTAAAATACCTAATCATATATAATTAAAAAAAAAGTCATATTAAATATTTTGACTAACAAGTGTTGTATGTCGAACTGTTTCTATCCATAGTTAAATGGAAGAGACGCATTTTCATCCGTATAATGTTTATATCATCTAATTGTAAGTATTAAGAAATGTTACAAAATTAATCGATCCAAGGCCTCCCTCAAACAACATTTGAAAGAACTCAATTGCATCAACACATTTATTGTCGTACAACTTCGAACAAAACAAATCAAATAAATAAATAAATAAATAAAAAACAGAAAGGAAAAAAAATCCTCGTGTTTTTACCTTTATTTATTTATTTATTTATTTTATTTAAAGTAAGTGTAAGTGATATGTCCTAGTGAACCCCAAATCATCTACTGAATTTGAACCCAAATTCCGCGACTGGGCACGCCACGATGAACGACGAAGAGAAGATAGTAGCCAGGCGGCGCAACCGCACCCGAGGGCGGCGCAACCACCGTGAGCTGGCCGTTGACAACATCAACCGCATCCAAAACCAACATTCTTTGGTTCTGCGAGTAGCCGTGGGTGGTGAATGGCGGTGCTAGCATGGTGACTTTGATATCCTCAGGCTCAACCTCATCATTAAGCTTAATCACCACATTGAATCTCTGCCCATAACTCAATTTATTATCAGATGCAGCTTCAGTGATCTCTGGTCGATGAGCATCCAAAGCTGGATCTAAGTAATATGGTGTGAATTTCTCGACTCTCAATTCGGTTGGGTACTTGACTTTGGGGCCAACTTTGTATAAATACATAGGGTTCGTGTTGCTTCCGGCGACTAAGATCTTGCCGTCGGGCAACACTGCAGAGGAGGAGTGGTACATGCGAGGAATTGTGCTGGGGTTCATGGCCTTGAATCGCTGTCCGAGTGGCTTATCTGGACTGTAAACATGTGGTGTTAGGATAGGTGTTTCGGCCATGTTCCACCCGGCGACTCCGTCCATTGCACCGTTGAGAATGAGCAAGTCCGAGTTGGGGAGGATAAGCATGTCTCCCATCACTCGTCGGGCTGGCAGTTGATCGACCTCCCACTTGGCACCTGCATGGACGACGATGACGATAGAAATTTTAAAAAGGAAGTACAAAGTATAATATCAATTTTTTATTGACGTAAAAAGTAAAAATGATAGAAAAAAGATGTAGTAATAGAAAATTTAAAATATGAAAATTGTATAAGGTAAGAAATGATTAGAACATCTCCAACGGTAGTAGGCATTTTACCTATCTAAATATTATTATAAAGTATATATTTATTTTACCTATCAACTGTTTTATGTTTTTACTCCAACCATGCTCTTTATTTTAGCTATTTATCCAAATACTATTAATTTTATAGAATGCCACGTCAACAATAAAGATGGAGGGAAACGATCTTAATGATTGAATACATTTTACCTAGCGTTGAAGGCTAGCTATATGTAGCTAGTGAATATGAGTTGAGCCAAAATGCCTAATCATATGCCTAGTGCATTGGAATTGAAAAAAGTGAATCACACTAGGCATTTTAACTAACAAGTATTATATGTCTAGTGTATTGGAGATGCTCTTAGTAAGTGAGGGGTTGTTTTATTATATTTTAAGTAAGTGTATTTTTTGATTTTTTATAAAATATGAGTTAGATATGAATTAAGTTTGAAGTGATTTAATAAAAAAGTGATATCACATAAATCAGATGACATAACTTAAATAGGATAATCACTTTTTAACTTGACTTTCTTCCGTATGCATGCACATACCTGGTTTTGTGGCAACAATCCGATTGCAATCTTGCAAGGCGGGAATAAAGCGGCCTTTCCCAGCGATCTCCATGCCATCGGGCTTGGCACCACCGCAAACCAAGACCTCGGCGTCGAGTAAGTCGGGGGTGTCGCCGGAGATTTTCAAGGGGAGGAGGGCGGACATGGCGGAGGCAGGGTAGTTGCGAGAGCCGTTGGGAAGAACGGGGAGTTCGCGGATGATCTTGCCTGATTTGGGATCCATGATGATGGAGCGGTTGTTGGCCAGGAGGAAGACTGTGGTGTCCGGGAGAAGGTAGGCAAAGGGGTAGAGATTGTTCTCGTATTTATCGGTGGTTTCTTTGAGGAATGGGAAGTCAATCTTCTTGGACTGGTAATTGAGTGTGGTTTGTACGATTTCGTAGCTGAATTCTCTTCTTCCACCGAAAAGGATGAAGCTACCATCTTCTAACTTCTCTTGAGTTGAATACCTAAAATCATATGTTTATAGATTTTTTGTACAAAATTTATAATACCCATTACCCAGTTTTTTCACTGCAAATGAATAAATCACAAGATAACAAATAATTTTAATTGTGCATATAAATTCTGTTTCTTGTATTTAGCATATTTATAGCTGTCATTTTCCCAACTTTTACATTTTACCTTTTTATTTAGAGAGAACATTCACCATGTTCTTGTTTATTTTTGATAAAAACAAAGAAATTTTGGTTCAATTTTCAAAACTTTATGATAATAAGTAAGTTTTAAGTAAACAAATTATAAAACTCAACCAAACTGATAGCAAATGTTTGATAAATGTGTATTCAAAAATTTAATTTTGAAAATAAGTGAGAAAGGAGAGGTGGTTTCCGGTAAGATGTTGCTAGCAATTGAAAGTTTTGGTTGATTTTTTGCTCATCAACTTGAGGGTACTAGCAAATGATAGGGGGCACATTTTTAGGCCAACATAGTTGGGATAATCTTGCTTATTATGATAGTTTTTGCACTTGCTTATCTTTATTGATGATCTTGTTTTGTACTGTGTACTATATTTTTTATCAATAAAATTTTTATTTGCTGATAAAAAGAAAAATAAAAGTTTTGGCAAAAAAACTTATGGCCAAAAACCAACCCACCCGTTGGTTTAAAAAAAAAGTTTTTAAACATTGAAAAATTTTAGTATTTATTTCACCAAAAAAATAAATAAATAGTATTTTGCTGGTCTATCACAACCACTATTATTTCGATGATCTGATTGTTCATTTTGTTCGTTTATATATATATAGATTATTCATAAAAAAATCAAATTAATTTAATAAATATAGTCATATTCATCATGTATGTTTGTGTTTAAAAAATTAGACAATCTCATTTTAAAATTACATTGGTCGTCGAGGGGATTTACCATCTTGAAAAGCCAGCGAGTAAAGCAGGGTTTTCTACCCAGTCGCAACCATCGCATGTACCCATTTGTCTGACGGCCCTTCCACCGTCTTGAAACCCTCCTGTGTTTATTAAGGTTCCATCTGCTGCCAGACCTCCGGATGAGCACCATGCATTTGTTAAAACCTGTTACAAAAATAAAAATAAAAATAAAATAACACATCGAGTTTGATATTTAAGTATAAGATTCATTATGATTTTGATCCATCATTAAAATTTAAATCTATACCATAAATTTCATATTTAGAGATAAAATATCATTACCTTAATCTAGATACTTAGTTGTAAGAAAAGATTTCTATTTTATTATATTATCCAATGATTTTAAAAGAGTCATATGAACTGAATTGGTTAAAAAATAAAATAAAAAACAAAATAATGAAAATCTTTTATTACAATTACATAATGGAGAGGATTTTGTACGTTTTAAAAATAAGAGATTGTGCCTGTGGGGCCCATTATGATTTTCGTTTTGATAATCTGAATCGTTCAATGTGTATAACTCGTCAAGCATATTATATTTCTAAAAAATCACGTTGATCGGATATCGGATATCTGATCAATGTGATTTTTTCCAAGTATAAAGCACTTAACGAGTTTTACACGTTGAAAAATTCAAATCATTGAAACGGAATCCGTGGTGAGCCCTACGAACTCAACAATATGCTTATGTGGATGACTGGAGAGAAATTTCTCTCTAAAAATAAAACAAACACAATAAACATGTAAATTTTTTTATATTATTGGATATTGACTGATATATAGCTCTATTATCAATATTGATGCATAATTCCATACTGATATTTAAATCAAGACTTGTATGCATATTTTTACGGTTTTACGTAAATAAATGCATGGTTTTTGCATGAAATGAATGCTAAGAGGTTCAAGTTGAAAAAAACCATACCTTAAGGGTCCGAACTTTAGAAGTCTCAATGTCATATTCAACAGCATGAGCCCAACAGTCATATTCGTCGGTCTTGTTGGGTACGGGGCGACAGTTTCCGGCAGGCTGCAACTGAATGTTGGATGGTCCGAGGCTGGTGGCATCAAACATGATAACTTTGTTGTTTGGAAGCAACTGTAGTTGCATGCTCGACACACCAGAATTCGGATTGTCTATCTTCCACTCTCCGAGGTATTTTGTCTCGAAATTCGGTTTCTTGACTCCATTGCCTCCCTTATTGACTCCACTGCCTTCATTACCTCCATTTTTGCCTCCCTTTGGAAGTTGCTTTTGCTCTTGCTCTTGCTCTTGCTCATCTCCATTGTTGGTATCGCCGGGGAGTTGTCCTCCTCCATTGTTGTCATCACTGGGGAGTTGTCCTCCTAAATTGTTGTTATCAATGGGAAGTCCTCCTCCATATCCTCCTCCATTGTTGTTATCAATGGGAAGTCCTCCTCCATATCCTCCTCCATTGTTGTTATCACTGGGGAGTCCTCCTCCATATCCTCTGCCTGTAATCACCGCATCTAAATTGTCATCGGTGGGGTCTGGATCTTCGATAAAGAAAGGGTATGCTGTTGCCGAAAAAAATAGGAGAGAGATAAGGAAAAGGGACTTGAGCAAGGTTGCCATTGAAGCTTTTTTCTCCAATGGCCTCTTGCTCTTTATTTGCTGCTTTATTTGGTCTGGCTCTCAACGCCCCTCCTTTTATAGTAATAATGGTTTGGTTAAGAGAATTTTTAGAAAAACCAATTATGAAAAAGTCTAATTTGGCTAACATACTAAAATTGTGCCTAAGGAGAAGCTATCTATCTGGAGTTCCTCAAATACTGCGTAGCCATGTGTTTGCTTAACAATAAGGAACATATCATTTTTAAAAAATTAATAAGAATTAGAATAAAACGAACACTTGAACAAAACATATCATTACATTTTTTTATTTTTTATTTTTCAAGAAGGGCAATGCTGTAGAAGAAAAAAAAAAAAAAAATTTCCCAGATTTTTTGTTGAGCATGACATGGTTAAATCGAGACCTTCTATTTTAAAGCAAAATACTAATCAAAATAGTTTTTACTCCTAACACTACAACAAAATGTACCTTTGGCAACTAAAAGATTTTTGGTCGCCAAAAGTATAATTTTTGGTGACTAAAAATTAATTTTGTTGGCATTGGTTCAAGATCTCACTACTAAAATATTTTAGTCGATAAAAATTTATTATTGGCGATTAATTTCAAATTTAGTCGGTAAAATTTCAACTTTTAGCGACTAAACAGGATATTAGTCGCCGTTAGTATAGATTTTAGGCCATAAAAAATAAATTTAATCGGGATTTTATTGCTGTTTCCCGACTAAAATATAAATTAGTCGCGAAAGAGGACGTTTGGTGACTAAGATTTTCATCACTGTTGAGTGATATTTGGCTACAAAAGCAGTTAGTCGGCATAATTCATTCCTTTCTCGACCAAAGTCAAATTAGTCACTAAATGTTGAAATTTCAACGCGTGCCAATTCTTTTATTGTTGCGCGCGCGTCGATCTCTGTAAGGCAACACAACTTCACAACAATGTATGACACACAGACCTCACCAAACCTCACAAAAATCACCCCTCTCATCGTAGCCTATTATACGGAGTAACATTGCGACGACCACCGCCACCGCCATCGCCATCGCCATCGCCATTGCCACTGGCGCAAATCACCATCGTCACAGCCGCACATCACAGGTTCGTTCTCTCTCTCTCTCTCTCTTTCTCTCGCGGTCTGTCTGTGTGTCCGTCTCTTGCTCGAGCTCTCTCATAGAGTTTGTTTGTCTATCTGTCTCTTTCTCCCTTTCTCTATTTCCCTCTTTTCTAACATTATTGCTGCAGGGTTTATTTAAATATGTGGCTGTAATTGATTAAAAATTTCAAAGATGATGTTTAATATGTGTGTGTCTCTGTATATATAATGCTTTGTACATGTATTGCAGGCTTCTTTCTCTCTTGCTTGACCTCTCTCACTCACAGTCTCTGTCAATCTCTGTCGCGCTCTCTCTCTCTCCCTCCCTTTCTCAATTTTTTCATTTTCTGACATCGTTGCTTTAGGGTTTTTTTCAAAATTTAGAGGTTGTTTAGGATAAACTAAATAAGTACACTTTTTGATTTTTTATGAAATATGGGTTGGGTATGGGTTGGGTTTGAAGTGATGTGGTAGAGAAGTGATGTGACTTAAATAAGATGATGTGACTTCAATAGGATAGTGACTTTTTGACTTTTTTTGCTTATGCCAAACCATGCCTTAATGTATGTGTCTATAATTTATTAAAAATTACAAAGATGATGTTTAATATATGAACAAATCATATGAATTTTTATGATTTTGTCATTTAAAGTTAAAGATTTATCTTCATATATTCAATAAAGTTACTATCATGTCATTTTGGATAAATTTTTTGCATTAATTTTGTTGAATTCTGATTGTGATTGATGGTGTCAGATCATCATAGCCAAAAAAAAAGATGACCTCAAGGAGAGTCACTTAGCTGTATTATGGTGGTTCAATGAAGAATGATATGCATTCCCATAAGAGGAGTGTTTGATGTAGGTAACTTTTTTTTGTTTCTTTGTTATATTTTTACATTGGGCTGTCCGGAGTTCTTTTACCCTTAATGGTATTGATTTCCTTCTCAAGATGTAGCTCTTTCCATTGCACAAGTTCTTCTAACTTCAATAAATTCTTTTCTTTACTGATCCGAAAAAGAAGAAGAAGAACAAGCAGAAGTGAAATGTTTGAACCTTGTTTACTTGAAATTTTTTCACCTTATATTATATTTAAAGTTTGTTTGGTTATTGACTTGATCAATTTGAAACTTTTGTTGAGACCCCTAACTTTTGTAAACCCTATTAGGTCCCTTACTTTTAAATTATTTCTTTGAAATCACTAAACTTCTTAATTAATTACAATTTTAACCCTAGGATCAAAATACATACACAAACTGAAACCCGCAAACCCTAATCGATTTCGGAAACTTGGAAATAATTTCAAATACTCTAATTGACTCCCTAAATATGAAATTACCACTTGAAAACCCTAGGTTTTTTTTCGGTCTTTATCACGTTCGTCGGTTGATCGCGTTTTTGTTCGAAATAAGAAATTCAAACCAAATTAGATTCTCTAACTCTAGCTTAGTTAAATTCTATTCTAAAATAAATGTACCAATTCATAAATTAAGGCCTTAGCCCTCATATTTTACTTAAATCACAAATTGACCCCAAGTTAGTACCATTGTATATATATATATATTTGTACCTCTTATTCATCAAATCTTTTTGTACACAATATTTATGGAATTTGTATACAAAATAAATAGGAAAATCTCCCCAAATCTTGAGCACGTGGCTAGCCATCATACCTCCTAGGCTATAATCATCGTACTTTAGTACAAACAAATCCCTTGAAATCTTGGAGCAATAATGACCTTGGTATCTATAAATATTTGCTATGAGTGTACTTCTAACTAGAAGGTATTTAAATTAGCCCTAAACCTAACTAGATCATAATTAAATACACAAATAAGGTTCCAATACATGAGTTTAATTTCAAACCCTCACTTCTTTTATACTATAGTACCATCAAATCAATTTGTGGATCTATCTATATACATTGGGAATATGTCCATAGTACTCAAAAATTGAATAAAATATTTCCCATTTCTCTTCCCCATGGCCGGCCAACCTAGGAGAGTGTGAGGGACCAATTTTCAAGACTTGTAATTATGACATTTTAGAAGCAAAGTACCAAGTACAAGGGTTATGTTCCCAACCTAGTTTCATTCCAACTAGAGGCCAACTAAATCTTGTCTAATCACATAATTAAGTCCCCTAATCACTCCCTATTCCATTAAACTCTAAGTAAATCCAAACTTTTCAAACCAATTCCAACTAATGGGCCTTTGTGTCGTTTCACACCAAATTTGCCTATATATACAACCACCCACTTAGCATAGCATACACAAACAACACACACACACACACACACACACACACACCTACATTCGGCCTAGAGGAGAGAAAGGAGAGCAAGAGAAAAGTCTTGAGAGGGAGAGGAAGGAAGAGGAGGGCAATCTTGTTCAACTTGGCCTAGCCTAGCAAGTAAGCCACAACACAACTCTTTTTTTTTTTTTTCCTTTTTCAAATACATGCTCTTAGAAGTTTTAAACATTCATTTCAAATTTGTTTTGATAGTATTCCCATGTTAAAAATGAAACGAGTTGAGCCTTGATTCTACCATTCTTGTATTTCTCTTAATCGGTATAAGACTACCTTTTTCCATATCAAACTTTCAAATTTTTCAAAGGCACACCTTCACCTTAAATTTCTGAGTTTAATACATATTATTTATCATGTTTTCATCACAAGAGAAGTGAAAAATTTCCCCTAGCCGACCTCTTTTCTTATCAACTTTCTATTTTCAAGAACTATGTCAAAAAAATCTATTTTACAGTCAACTTTCAAAAATTTTAGAAAAATGCATAAAAATCTTCTGGACCTTCATTTTATGTAAACATCTTCCTTAAGGAGTTATCTTTCAACTAAAATTAGTTTCATTGAAAATGAGTGAGCGGTTTGTGAGAAATCTGATTTTCGTAACGATCGATGAATCTGGACAGCGCTGGAGCATTTCTTAAATAACTAAAAATCTAGAAAAGCTATCACATTTTCGAAACATGTTCTGAAAACTAGATTGAAATCTCTACGAACCATACGAAGGCTAGGTGCGGGAAATATCTGAAATAGCCCTTTTGATTTTAATCTTTAAATGATATTGAATCTGAAAATTTAGTTTTGCATGAGTGTTTTATACTCTTGTGTTCATGAATATACTTATTAGTTTATGATCATGTCTTGGTATGATATTGCATGTGTTATGGTTATGTTCCTTATCTTCTTCATTTTAATGATGCTCATGCTTATATGGATATTACTATCTTATTGAGTTTGTTCTAACTTGACTTAAAACATTGATCCAAACGGAAAACTTAATTGGGATGGTATTGGGTTTTCGATCACTTGAATAAAGAAGAGATGATAATATGTTATGTATGGATTGATGGGATGTGCTCCTTAATTGAAGTTTATGTCTTGTGCAAGCAATTGTCGCGTAAACCCTAGAATGGAATGGACGTATTCGGACTCTTTGCGATGGTTTGATTGGTGAGATAAGGTTGGGTCCGGATGGGACATTCAGGATGATAAAACTTTTTTGAAAGGATAAGGTTGGATTCAGGAGATAAAACCTTTTTCTTTTCGCTGTCCCTTTTGAGGCCCTGCGGTTGGTGCTATGCGGTATATAACCGTTGGTAGGCATCCGAGGTTAGTTCTGCAACAAAGTAGCAAAAGGGGGAGTTCCGAATAGTCCGGTGTCCAATTCTTGTGGTTGGGAGGATGAAATCTCTTTGGGGGATTTCTAGAATACTAACCACTAACATTATAACCTTTGTTATCTATTTGAATGACATGTTCCTTTTCTCTATTACTGAAATTGTTGTTATTGACTTGAATATCATGCTTCACTACTTGCTTGCTATAAATGTGATGATGTATTGGATTGGGAAAAATGGACGGGGTGTGTGTGCGTTTACTGGACATTCAAAGCTCATGGCGTTTCATGCCAGGTATTGAAGATTATTAGACCGGTCGAAGGCAAAGCTGAAGCATTTGAGGACATACGGCTATCCTAGGAGGATTAGAAACTAGTTTGTAAACGTGTTTTGAGATTGTAAGTGATAGATCCCATGTTGTATTTAAGACATGATTTTGTAACTTGTATATATATAACATTTGTAACCTATCCTTATACTCCGTCAACTCATGTAGGCCTTGTGTTAGTACCTTGTCAAGATTTGTCAAAAAGGTAGCTTTGCTATCTAAGGTGGTTGGACTTTGAAGGGAGGCTATTTTGACTCCTTCGACCTTCCTGGGGTCTTTCTTGGTTATTAGCCAAATGACTCATTAGTGACGTTTTCTACTCTTGTAATCTTAGATAAACCCTGTATTTAACGGTTAATATATTATTTGATGTTTCCGATTTTTGGGGCGTCACACTTTTTCACTTTAATTTTGTGTGTAAAGTTTGCTTGTTTAGAGTATTAATAAGTTTTCTTCATTTTGGATAATGCTAATTTTCTTTTGTACGCCACCAGTATTGCAGTCCCAAACTTTCATTTTTCCCAATTGATTTTCGGAGTTGCCTGATGCAGCAACTCTTCTATTTCCTCTTTTTTCACTTTCCTTTCTTCTCGTCCTTTATTTTTTTCCCCCTTCTTTCATTTCTTTTTCTTTTACTACGCAGCAAAGCAACTCCATGTTGCTGTTTCTGTTGCAACAGTCCTTCCCCATTCTCCACCACCATAGTGGCCAACCAACTCTCTATGCCCCTTCATCCTATCACCATGCACCGAGAATGAAAGAAAAAAAAAATACTCCTCTGTAGTATTACATTAGGAATTCAAATATTTTAATACCATTGTATACTTTTCACTACTTTAATACTTTGTCAAATTAGAAATAAGAGATAGTATCACATTCCTTTCCCATTGATGATCAACATTGTTCTTCCTAGTGTTTTCTCTCACATATTTATATTATTTTACTAAAATGCGTTGCTTTTACTATATTTGTTTCAGTTCCCTTGAATTGTAGTGAGTACATGTATTTTCCAAAACTTTTTTTTTATCTGGCAAATTTTCTGACCAACTTGTCTTTTCTCACACCATAAACCACTACCTTTTTATCAGGATCTTTTGATTTATGTCATGTTGATAAGATTAGGCTAAAAAGTAGCTCTTCAGATTAAATTGGTTTGGGAAAGTATAATACACTAGTTTATAAAAAATTCATGATTAAAAGGGAAAGTATAGTACACTAGTTTTTCATCATATTAGGATCTTAACATAATCAAATGTATAAAAGTTGGTGAATTTAGCAATTCCATTTTTTTAGGAAATGCAATGGATTTTTTATAATTATAATTATATATATTTTTTCTTATTATGTGTGTGTGTATATATAATGCTTTGTCTACATATGCAGGTGAATCAATCAGTAGAATTATTGCCACTGAACATCAGCTGGATCATTCAATATACACTACATAAGGTACCGAGTTTGTATCCTGAAATTTGTTATGAAGTGGGTATATTTTTGTTTTAATATTATTTATTATCTCTTTATATTTTTTATGGGTTTGGTGATGACAAATAACTATTAACTTATGTGATGTTGCCCCCATTGCGATCATTGGATATAAAATGCTTACTGTTGCTTTGTTGCATAAAATTGAATAGCGTGATTGGTGTTTACCTAGTTGCTAAAATATGAATTCGGTTCGATCTTACAATAATTACAAACTTTTTAACGTTTCCTAGAATTATGACATTAGTGCATTCTGCAAACATCAAAACTATACAACCAAAAGATTTGATGTAGCTTGGTTTCCATGGATACTATTCAAATTGTAGAAATTCCTAGCCTTGAATTATAGATTTTCTTCTCAATGTCATGTTCCCAATTTTGCCTTGCGTTAATTTGATTGCTACATAGTAGGTTATTTTATTTATTTATTTTGTATTAAGGGCTACTCTTAATCTTCTTCCTTGTGTAATTTTATTATGCATTCTAAATTCCTTCTCTCATTGTTCATTTTTTAAAATTAACTATTAGTTTTTATCTGGTTTTTTGTGTTCTTTTATCATAAAGACAATATTGCATCTATTGTGGGCAACCTAATTGCACCTACTGTTGGTTTTAATTCTATTGAGTTTTGTTTTTCTTTGGGGGTGGTTTTAAGTATTTGTAGTATTTAGTAAAAAATAAAATAGAGAACAATCGTGTCAACCATTCTCAGTCTTGGGTTTTCTTTGATAAACTTGTAATAGATAGTCCATCACCTACACAACCAAACTTCATATTACACTCTTAACAATCACACTCTTATTTTTGCTTAGTTGACTACTACAAAAATTGGAATGATAAAGCATTGGGAATGCTATTTCGTTAGTTTCTTTTCCAGATTTGGCTTTAGTGATGTAGAATGGACTTTGACATATGAGTGTAATTTGGAGCACAATTTATTGACTATGGGTTTTGGTTAAAATATTTTAATACTTTATTTGGCACATTTTTTTGGTGAAGAAATAAAAATCTCTCACAACTTCATAGGCTAGTTGATAAAAGAAGGATTCAAACATCCTACGTTTCCTTTAGGCTTTTTTCAGGTTTTGAAATGTTTCTTTTAGATTTCTTCTATTTCCCTCCTCAGTAGTCCCCCCTATTATTAGTGGTATCAACCTTCTCCACCATCTCACTTGTAAACAAGCTCCCTCTATTATTTTTTGAGAATAATTTATAACATTCTTTTCACATGGCAACTCTTCATTAGAAGTGAATTTGCTATTACCAAAATCTCCCATTTCACAAGTGTGGGTGTTGATTTTCGACCACACAACTAAACAGGGAACTCAGCTGAAGAGCACTGGTAGAATAGATTAAGCCCGAACAACCTGTCACAGAAAAATAAGAATCCGGCGGTGGTTCGTCCACCCAGGGGTACTCCGACGATCAAGTCAGTAATCAAATATCTCTCAAAGATAGCAAATTGTGCTTAAACTCAAAAAAAGAACTTACTACTCACAGTATATCACACCTCCCTGAGACCCACGGGGGTACCCTGCTTTTATAGCCAGCACTGACCTAATCCCTGAAGAAGCCTCACTTCAGTGGACTCAGGCTCAATGCTCATTCTGGACTCTCAGTTAGATAGGGATAAACTCCCTAAGAGCTTTATCTTCATCCAGACTGAGAACCTTCTCTATTCTAGGACTCTTATCCCTTATCTGCTTATCTCGGATTCCGGTATCTCCGTAGATAATCTCGGCTTAGTCGAGATCACCTGGCATCAGGACCATGCCACGTGGCACCTGGACTGATATTTCGGCGTCACCTTGGCCACGTGCTGTCATTCACAAAATATGTCCCTACAAGTGCCCCTAGGTTTTATTACCTTGGCAACCTGAGGTAATGGAATCTACATCGCTTGTTCATATATTAGGTCGGTTAAAATTCATTCTTCCCTTCAACTGAGATCATGACTCGTCAGTTTCAAGTACCCAAGACTCAACCGTCTACCTTTATCAAGGATTAAGAACCAAGTTCTCAGTTCTTCACATATCTCAATCAAGATCGTTTCAATGGCCGGGATCATGGCCTCGTCGATTCAAGAATCCCAAAAGTTCTAACTACGCATGAGTTGTCACGTACAGTCGTCCCAACCGTTTCTTCCATGTATCCCTTCCTCATTGGTTCGTACCTGACACACACTACTAGGTCGCGTCGCTTCTGCGCATGCCACCTGACAAGCATGTCGTCCAAGGCACCTCATTATGTTTTGCGACCTTTTCGTATTTTGACAAAACTCTTCATTCTCTCTCCGTCTTTTCACTTTTGCAATTCATAATTTCCCTCGTCTCTCAGACTCTCTCTCTCTAACATTTCTCTTCCAAACCTCCATTTTCAAGTTCTCAAGCTCTGCAACCACTCCATTCACCGCTTCTGGCGAAGTATTCATTACTCTGCTTTCACGATCGTCACCGTCCGACTTCGATGAGCATCTCTCTGGCGTCATTTCCTTGGTTTTACTTGGTAAGTCTCTTATTTCTTCTCTTCAATTTCAGTCTTTCACTATTCTTGAATATGATATTGTGGATGTTTGGAAAGTTGCTATTTTAGTAGGCTATTTTAGTTTTTGGTTATTTTAGGAGGCTAAAATTTTTGTATTTGGGAAGATAGTTAGATTTTTTTTTTTTGTAGTTGGATGTGATGTTTGTGAGAGAAAAAGTGAGATGATTATGGGTTTGATGTGACATTTTATTTTATTGGCTATTTTAGCCTATTTTGTCTTTTAGTGCTATTTTAGCCAAAAAAGCTAAAAAAAAGCTCTTCCCAAACACCCCCATTGTTATGCAACTACTTATATGTCTCTTGTTGTTCGATCTCCTTATTCATCCTCTAATTCTGTTTGCCCTATTTAAAACATTGCACCTTAGTTCTTGTTCTTGAATCTGCTTTGTCGTTTTTCGTGATTTTGGCTTTATATTGTATCAGTTAACTGCTCTTGTGTTGCCGTTAAATTTGTACTTTCATCGTTTTCTAAATATTTCTTTGGATTTGTTTGTTGCCATTGAATTCATTCTCAAAGTTGTAATTTTTTGTTACTTTCATGTTATATTCATCATGAATCATTTATTGTTTCTTGAATTTTTGGTGTGTTTCGAGATGCATCACTAAAATGTCAATTGTGTTTGCTTGTTATGATTTCTGCACAATGTTCTGCACACACTCACTCGGTGTTCGTGAATTCCTGTCGCTTTCTTGAGTCTGAATCATGTTCTTTTATATTTTTCTTTGCCTTGTTTTCCAGATTCTTGCCCTTGCACCTTTGTTTTCGTGCTTAGTTTTTAGGTTTGGGATTTGCCTAGAAACCAAACACTTAGGAAAAACTGAAACAAACTCTCCTTAGATCTTCAAAAACCCTAGCTCCAGTGCTTGTTTAGGATTTAGCCGAGGTCTGTAGAACAATACTAGTCACTTTCTCCCGAAATCTTGCTCCAACTTCACTAAGCCAACACCATGGGTATGTTTAGGTGGAGGGCAGACACCGAAGAAAAACTCGTGCATTTTAGGCCAGAGTTCTCTATCCCAACTGATGTCCATTTGAGGTTAGCTGGGGAGGAGGACTCTATCATGCCTGATGGAAACTCCATGCTCGTCCCCGTTGTTGCATTAATTGAGTGTGAACTTCAGTTTCCCCTAGATACTCTCTTTCGAGAAATCCTTTACTATTACAAACTCAACCCTATGCAACTTGCCATAAACTCATATAGGGTTATCAATGGCATAATTGAACTAGCACACTGAGAAAAGGCTAGGATCACATTAGCCAACATCTAATTCTGTTATACCATGTGTGGCCTCAAGTTTAAAAAAGGCTACAAATATTATCTTAAACCCAGATCCACAGCCTTCGAACTAATAGCCGACCTCTCAGACTCCAACAAGGGTGTTGGAGATGATTACTTCATCTTCTCGGGCAACTGAGAGTTTGCACCTGATGACGATCTTCATCTCTATCCTCTGCGCCGAACAGTTTTTAAAGAGGGTGATGGTAAGAACGGAGTCATCCCATAACTCTCCCTGTTTAATATTCAACAACTCATCTGTTGACATTAATGTTTGTTTTTTTGTTTTCGCAGCTTTTCCACAGCTACCAAAGGGATTCTAGCAGTCTTATGCCCCAAGCCACGGTTTAAATAAGCTTTTGGATCTCCCTGTCCAGAAACGCAAAGCCCCCCTTCTGCTGAACTGCATACCTATATACAAGTCGGCCCTGCTCGACATCCTTAGGAGAAGCCGAACTCCACTATCTGCCTCAACCCCTCTAGCCACCTCTTCACGAAGGGCTGACTAGGTTTCTTCTTCAGATCCAGTAGAGTTGCCATCTATATCTGCCCCCCAGTTGATTCTACTCTTCTAATGCCAACGCCGACGCCAACGTTAAGCTTCACCGAACGTTCCTACCGGTAGAACCTGAAGTTGCAAATGACAAGATTTTGAGGAATCAGCACACGACCTAGAAAACCCTCCAATCGCCTTGCCAGCAATCCATTTTGGCGTCAGAGTCATCGTCGGTGCAACAGCTGATGAGATGGGCCGCAACAAAGCCGTTGTAGAGGACCTCCTGGCCGACTTACTAGGAGTGGTTACTGTTCAATCTTCTCCATCAGAGTCCCAACCCAAGCCAAAACCAAAGAGGGTGAAAAGGGCTAAGGCAAAGGCCCCAGTTACCCAAGTGGGCACCGAAGACACCGTATCGATCTCAAAACTTGCCAAGATTGAGAAGAGTTCTTCTACTGCCAAGAAAAGGCCTGTCGAGGTTAAGTCATCCGACACTTCTTGGTCAAAGAAGCCAAGGTCCGAGGATGGTACAAGCCCAGCTACTTTCAAAGTTAATGAGCCATGGGCCCCTGCAATCATGGTTGGGGATCGACTTATGAAGGTTGGTGAAAGTGCCATCGACAGCATTGAGGTCGGCGCTGCTCTCTCCATCGCCTTGCTACTTCCAACTGATCTCAATCGCATGGCTGAGATCATGATTATGAAAATTTTGCATTGATAATGCAACATTCAATTCTTGTAAATACCTGACATTTGTATCATTTTTGTTTTCCTACAAACACTCAACACTATGAAATTTTACTAGTTTGCTTGTTTCCTTGCAGGCCATCTAGTACGCCCGTTCTTTTGCCACAAAAGTCGAGGCTTTCAAATAAGAGCTGGTGCACAAGACTCAAGAAACTGCTGGCTTCCTCTCCTCTCTAAACAATACCGAGGCCAAGATCAAAGTTTTGTTAGATCAAGCCAAGGCAGCCAGACGAGCCCAAGACTAGGCTGAGGAAAAAGCCGAGGTGGCCGAGGCTGTGGCTGAGGTATTTAAGTCCGAGATCAAGGATGTCGAGGCCAAAACTACAGAGGCCAAAGCGGAGCTCTAAGAAGCCCTGGCTACAAAAAAGGCCGAGATCAAGGCAGCCGATAAGAAAGCATTTTCAGAGGGACAGGCTACCGTCTGTGATGCATATAAAGAACAAGTTAACCAAGCCTGTAATCGAGGTTTTCACCTCGGATGCACTGTAGCCCTCAACAAATTATCTGTCCCCATGGACTCTGACCTCTAAGATATTAACAAACTCCAAGTGTCTTTCCCTCTGACTCCAAAAGAGTTAGACGGTGAGGCCGACGAGGAAGAAACCGACACAGAGAATACCGAAGAAAATAAGGGGGTTGCTGTTGGGGCCAAGTCTCTAACACTAAATGATCAAGTCCTGGACTTGACGCATGATGAGGAGGAAGACTTGGTTTCCAAGGGTGCCTCTCCCAAACAAACAACTTCTAAAGCTGAGGTCCAGGCAGTTGAGAAAAGCTTGGTCTAGACCTTGCTGGAAGTTGACACCAAGATAACGGCAGAAAATGAAGCTACATTGCCAACCGAGGTCGACACAATGCCAACAGCCAAGGTTGAGCAATCTGAGATCAATGCCCATGTTTCCAACACTTAGGATTTTTTTTCTTTACTTTGAACTTTTCTTTTGAACAGTTGTAATATTTTGTTTGAACAATGTTAGCTTTATATTTGGCAGATGTGCCCCTTTTGTCTTTGTAAATGAACAAGTTCTCTTTGAACGCATGCCTTCCTTTCTTTTGAATGTTCTCTTTATTTTGTGGTTTCCATTTCTTGCACGTTTCTACACTTAGAATATTATTGCAACTTCTTCTAAGTACACCTTAACTATGTAATCACTTTGAGTAGAGTACCTCGGATATAAACCTTGACTGTTTGTCTCAGCCAACAATTAGAATACCTTGGTAAACACTTAAAAATATTTCGAAATATTTTTACAAGTGCTGTTTCTTAGAACTTATTCAGTCCAGTATTGCTTCTTTACTTCCACTTGCTGTCTTCTATCAAGACTTTACCCTTCCAACCTTTCCAAGCTTGACAACCTGGTTGGTCATCTCGGGTAATATGTAGCTCGGATACTTCTTTCCTCATTACCTTGGCTAACTTTAACTAGTAAATTGTTTTGAAATTTCAACAAGTGTCAGGCCCATTCTAACTTGTAATTTTTTCTAAAAATTTTAGCAAGTGCCAAGCTCTTAAGTTTATTTATCATTCTTGCTCCATGCCCCCCTAATGTGAACCTAAGTTCCACCTAAGTTCACATTACTCGTTTATAGCCTTTCGCCAAAGTTAGATTCAAACAAAGACTAGTCAAAGTGTTTGACCTTGGTTTCTCTGTTAATCTAACTGAAGCGAACTTAGTTCCATTCTGAGTTTAACTCTGCCAACATGGCAAGTTTAGGTTAATTCAACTTAGTTCAACTCTATTATATGCAAGTATAATTCAACTCTGCCATATAATAAGTCTAAGTTACTCGTCATGTTTCATTCAAAAAACATTGCCAACTTAGTTCAACTCTATTAAATGCAAGTATAATTCAACTATGCTATATAATAAGTCTAAGTTACTCGTCATGTTTCATTCAGAAACATTGCCAACTTAGTTTAACTCTATTATATGCAAGTATAATTCAACTGTGCCATATAATAAGTCTAAGTTATTCGTCATGTTTCAATCGGAAACATCGTCATAGGACTAGTTAGTCTTATCGCACAAATTCTAAATTCATAAAAATCAAACTAGTACTTTATTATTACTTTGGCTAATAAAATCATGATAGAAACTTCCAAAAAAAAAAAAAAAAACTACTGATAAAAAAAACTTCAAATTGCAAGTGTTCTAGGGTCTTGGCAACTCCTTGCTATTATTGTTCTCAAGCCGATATGCCCATTGTCGATAGTCGATATGCCCATTGTCGGCAACCGAAATGATTCTATAAGGCCCCTCCCAATTTGGGTCAAGCTTGCCGTCTCTAGGATTCTTCTTATTGCCGACAACTTTCCTTAGGACGAGGTCCCCAACTTTGAACTCTCTTGGGTTGACCTTCTTGTTGTAAGCCCTAGTAAGCTGCTGCTGGTACGCCCCCAGCCGAATTACTGCTCTCTCTCTCTTCTCTCCTCCAACAGGTCCAGATCTTGGGCTAGAAATGCCTCGTTAGTCCCATTCTCTACTCCCTGGGTTCTGATTCTAGGGATGCCGACTTTCAGTGGGATAACTGCTTCAGTGCCATAAGCCATGGCCAAAGGAGACTCCCCTGTTAATCTTTTCAGCGTAGTTCGATATGCCCAGAGCACATTAGGTAACTCCTCCACCCACTTCCCTTTTGTTGTTTCCAGCCTCTTCTTGATCCCATCCAAGACAGTCTTATTAGATGCTTCTGCCTGACCATTGCTCTGAGGGAAACTTGGAGTGGAGTAGTAATTCTTGATTTTGTACTTTGTACAGAAACTTTTGATTAGCTTACTGTCAAATTGTATATCATTATCTATTATTATTGCCCTTGGGATCCCAAACCTGGTGATGATGTTCTTCCATATGAAGTTCTTCACATCAATATCTCAAATCTTCACCAGGGGTTCAGCCTCTACCGATTTCGTGAAGTAGTTAGTTACTACCAACAGAAACTTCCTTCACCCAGTTGCTTGGGGTTGTTGTCCAACAAGATCCATGGCCCACTGGGCAAACGGCCAAGGGCTGGATACTGGGTTCAAATCTGTTGCTGGTTGATGTATCAAAAGTGCAAACCTTTGACACTTCTCGTACTTTTTGGCGTAGGTTTCAACATCCTTCTGCATGTAGGGCCACCAATACCACTGAGTGATGGCCCTATGAGCAAGTGATCTGCTCCCAGCATGGCTTCCACAGGTTCCTTCATGAATCTTATACAAAAAGTCCTCAACCTGGGAAGGCTGTACACATCTCAAAAGGGGTCTAGTGAAGGATCTCCTGTAGAGATAGCCATCTCCTGTCAAGCTGAACCTGGCTTATGTGCCTTTTTTCGGTCTTCTGGTAGCTTGCCATCCCTGAGGAACATCACTGTTGCATCCATCCAACTTGGACCCATTTCCACACACATCGCTTCGTACTTTGTGATCTGGGGCTCCACACTTGGGCCTGACAAATAATCAACCATTATGGTCCTTGCCTCACCTGATTTCTTTGCACTAGCCAAGTTTGCCAAGGTGTCGGCGTGACTGTTTCATCTCGGCTAACTTGCTGTAGCTGGCAATATTGGAACAAGGAGAGCAATCTGATAACCTCTTTAACATAGGCTATTATTCGTTTATCTTAGGTGCATACTCGCTTGTTGCTTGATTCACAAAAGTTGGGAGTCACAGAAGATTACCACCTCATCGGCCTCCATGGCTGCTGCCAACTTCAACCTTGCAATCAGTGCCTCATACTCTGTCTCATTGTTTGAGGCCTTGAATCCTAAATGAATAGACTGTTCTATCATTCGCTCATTTGGCAATACTAACACTACTCCTACCCCTGCTCCTTTACGATTTGAGCTTCCATCAACAAACAAGAGGAATGAATCACTGATGTAAATGTCACATGGTTTTGGCTTTTCTTCTGCCTTTTTTGGCTTTGCCGACGTAGGGTTCTTTGGTCCTAGCTGGGTTTCCTCTAGTTCTTCTGGACACCCTAAGCTGCGGCTTGCTAGAGCCCGACATGGGATGGCACCAGGTGTGAACTCAGCCATAAAGTCAGCCAAAACCTGACCCTTGATTGCTGTTCTGGGCCTAAATTCCAAGTCATATTGGCCCAGAATTACTGCCCATCTAGCCGCGGCTCCCTAGAGCCCACCATGGGATGGCACCAAGTGTGAACTCAACTATAAAGTCAGCCAAAACTTGACCCTTGATTGCTGTTCTGGGCCTAAATTCCAAGTCATATTGGCCCAGAATTACTGCCCATCTAGCTACTCTTCCTGTCAGATCTCCATGCTGTAATAGGGACTTCGGAGGATGCTCTGTTAGCACCACAATCTTGTGGGCTTGGAAGTAGTGATTTAACTTTTTAGAAACCATCACTAGGGCTAATGCCAGTTTCTCCAGGGGCAAGTATCTAGTTTCTGCCCCTACTAGAGTCTTACTTACATAGTATACTGCCTTTTATTCTCCTTCATCCTCTCGGATTATTACCGCGCTTACTGCGTGTTTTGAAACTGCCAAGTATAGGAACAATTCTTCTCTAGTTATTGGATTTGACAGAACTGGAGCTGTTGTTAGATACTTTTTCAAGTCAGCCAAGGCTACTTCGCACTCTTCCGTCCACAAAAAATTTGTGGCCTTCTTTAACAAACTAAAAAATGGTTTACACTTTTCAAAACTTCGGCTGATAAACCTGTTTAGTGCTTACCGCTTTGCTGGTCAAAATCTGGACTTGCTTGGTTGACGTCGGGCTCTTTAAGTTAAGAATGGACTTGATTTGATCTGGGCTTGCCTTAATGCCCCTTCTGGTAACCAAGTATCCTAAGAACTTACCAGACCCGACTGCAAATGTGCATTTCAAAGCATTGAGTTGAAGCCAATAAGTTCTCAAGATATCAAAAACTGCCTTTAAGTCAGCCAAATGATTCCCAGGTTCTTTGGTTTTTCCGACCATGTTATCAATGTACACTTCTACTATTTTGCCATTCAGATGTCTGAACATCTTGGTCACCAACCTCTGGTAGGTTGTTCCTACATTTTTCAATCCAAAAGGCATCACTTTGTAGCAATATAGCTCTTTTGGGGTGATAAATGTAGTCTTCTCCTCGTCAAAGGGATACATTACTATCTGGTGGTATCCCCTATAAGCATCTAGGAAGCTCATCCTCCCATGCCCTGAAGTAGCATCCACCAGCTGATCAATTTTAGGTAGAGGGAAGCTGTCTTTAGGACAAGCCTTATTCAGGCTGGTGAAGTTTACGCAGACCCTCCATTTCTCATTCTTCTTTTTCACAACTACTGTGTTGGACAGCCAGGTTGGGTAGTTTACGTCCCGAATAGCCTTGGCATCCAACAGCTTGTCTATTTCCTCCTTTACTACCTCCACATGAATCAACATCTAGTGAACCCCCTTGTGCCAGGTATGGCTTCGAACATGGAATTTGGAAACATCCTCATGCCATTCTCTTGTGTTGGCCCAGATCCACCAATTTGTATGGCTTCACTGTTAAGTAATGAGGCATTTTGATTTATCATAGGCCTTGAAAGAGGCTTATATCAAGACTGAGGTGATGACCTTTCATAATTTTGATTATTAGTTTGACCATTAATGTGTCCATTACTTTGCATAGGCTATTTGTCTCTAGCCAATCTTTGCTGAGGAACATTTGAAATTTCCTTTATATGCCTTGTGTTACTTGGTTGATGGGTATTCATCTGATCCATAAAAGATATTGCCTATCTTTCCATTGTGTTCATTAACTGCTGTCCCATGGCATTTACTAGGCCTCCCCCCGGATTCATTGGCTGAGTAGATGGAACAGTGGATGGTCTAATTCCATGGTCTCGTCCACTATTCTGGACACGTGGTGCATGTTTTGCATTACTGGTCTGTTCGATCATAGGTTCTGATGAGATAGGTGCTTCCATAGGATGTGTTATCACATTATCCTCTGGATCAAGTACCTCTACCTCTCCTTCCACACCTTCTTCTAGGCGGTCATTTTCTCCTTATCTCCTACATTTAGCCATTTCAAATAGTCCCATTGGGCGTGCCAAAAATATATGTTGGCTTTTTTGGCTTTTGAAGATTAGTATTGTAATTTTAAGCGTACCAGAAAGGATCAATCAGTCCTTATAGAAGATTAATTGCCAACCAATTATCAGATGATTGTGTTTCAGTTCTTTCAGCCTCAATGAAGAGGACTTTTACTGGTGGCTTGTTTAGAAGAATTTAATAAACAATAATTAAATGATGAACAATTGCAGCATTCCATTAAGTAAAAATGAAAAAATTTACAATGATCTGATCTAGCCTCATAGAGGTTTATAGCAACAAGCTACTCGAAACTACTCCTATGAATAAAGTGCAATACAAGAATTTGAAGTGCAGAAATGTAAAGAATAGGAAATGCAAAAACTGGAAGGAAAATAAAATAGATAAAAACTGGTTTCTGGATCTGAGTCGGGTCCTTCTTTTTGAGGCCTTCTTTGCTATTTATACTTCTCAATGATAACTATTGAAATGAGCTTCTAACCGTTGAAACATCCCTCCATGATCGCTGATCATGCTTTCTCACAGTTAGCTCCACTACGCTATGTCTACAATTAGGCTTCTCTCCTGATTTTGAATTTGAACCTTGTGAGTAACCGTTAAGCCACATCACTTTATATCCCTCGATCATTCCAGTGTTATGCAGACCTATTATTACCAGTATGGGTTGACATGTGTCTGACTATGGGTGATGATTTATATTACCTTCCTAAATTTCCCTTCTCATACCACGTGTTGAATCGTGATTGGCTTGTACAATTTATACAGCCAACAGGAGGAGGGCAAATATGTTGAATCAAAGAAACTAAGAGCAGAACAAAGTAAAGAAATTTCTTTAAAGACAGAAGAAATCAAAAAAAGAAGCATTAGTGAGTTCTCAAATACAAGACCCCTAGGAAGAGGTTAATTTAGGGAAAGGTTCTACACATCAACCCATCTACATTAGTGCTTGGCTAAGTGCTCCTGATAGGGACCAGCTGTTGATGGTCTTAAAGAGATATAAAGATTGTTTTGCATAGTCCTATAATGAATTGCCAGGATTGGATAGGTCATTAGTAGAGCATAGGCTCCCTATGAAGCCTAATTTCAAACCATACAAGCAAAAATCAAGAAAGATGAGTCCTAAAGTGATTCAGAAGGTCAAGGAGGAAATTCTTAGGCTCCTTAAGGCATGCTTTATTAGAACAACCAGATATGTTGAATGGCTATCCAATATTGTACCTATAGTTAAGAAGAATGGTAAAATGAGGGTATACATCGATTTTAGAAACCTGAATTTAACAACTCTAAAAGATGAGTACCCTATGCCCAGAGTAGACTTATTGGTGGATAATTCAGCAGGGCACAAAATTTTATCAATGATGGATGGACACTCTGGTTATAACCAAATCTACATTGCAGAAGAGGATATCCATAAGATAGCATTCAGATGTCCTGGGAACATTGGCACCTTCGAATGGATTAAGATGCCATTTGGCCTAAAGAATGGTGGGGCTACATATCAAAGGGCTATAAACACTATCTTTCATGATCTCATTGGGGGATATTTAGAGTGTTACATTGTAGTGAAGTCCCAATCCATAGAGCAACATTTGTTTCACTTGGAAGCAGCTTTTGAAAGAATGAGAAGGTTCAAGTTGAAGCTTAATCCTCTCAAATGTGCTTTTGGCGTATCAGCTGGAAACTTCTTGGGCTATGTAGTATACAAGAAGGGAATACAGATTGATCAAAATAAAGCTAAAGCTATCATTAAAGCCAAGCCTCCATCAGGTAAGAAAGAAGTACAAAAATTCCTTGGACATGTTAATTTTCTTCGAAGATTTATTTCTAATACTGCAGGAAAAACTAAAGTATTTTCTTCCATATTAAGATTGAAAGATGAAGAGGAGTTCGTGTGGACAACAGAGCATCAAATTGCTTTTGAAGGAATCAAAGCCTATTTGGCCAAGCCTCAAATACTGATGCCACCAAAGGGTGATAAGCCCCTGAAGTTGTACATTGCTGCAGTAGAAGATTCACTGGGAGTTTTCTTAGCCCAGGACAATGAAGAAGGCAAAGAACAAGTAGTTTATTACCTTAGTAGGTTCTTAAATTCTTGTGGATATAAATATTCAGCTGTAGAAAAGTTGTGCTTTGCATTGTATTTTGCTGCAATGAAACTAAGATATTATCTTTTGCCTACAACTGTCTTGGTAATTGCAATCACATATTTAGTTCAATATATGTTGTCTAGACCTATGTTGAGAGGAAGAATTGACAAATGGATACTAACTTTATCAGAATTTCATCTAGAATATGTCCCCTAAAAAGTAGTAAAAGGACAAGTTTTAGCTAATTTCTTGGCAGATCATCCATGTCAGGCAGAAAGCCAAGAGATAATGGATCTTGGTATGGTTAGTATTGAACCATGGTAAATGTGGTTTGATGGATCAAAAGTCAACAGAATGAATTGGTGTGGTGATTAAGTCACCACATGGGGTAGAAACCACACATGGTTTCAGAGTGGATGCAGTTACTTGTTCCAATAATCAAGCTGAATATGAAGCTTTAATAATGGGACTGGAAATACTCATTGGGTTACAAGTTCATGCAGTTGATATATTTAGAGATTCTCAATTGGTGGTTAACCAAGTGAAAAGAATTTTCAAATGTCAAAGTGCAAGCATGTTGCCATACTATGTTGTTGCATTACATTTGCTTTCTCAATTCCACCTTTAACCAAAAGAAATGTGGTGTTAGAAGTCAATCATAATGACTTACAAGAACAAGATTGGAGGACCCAATAATGCGGTACCTAACTGGTCCATCTTTGAAAGCCATCAGAAAAATCAAATTACAATCTATGCAATACATAATATATTGTAATGCTCTTTACAAATGGGGAGCAGATGGATTATTATTGGAATGTTTAGAGCCAAAAGAGGCACTGACAGCCATGGCTGAGGTTTATGAAGGCATTTGTGGTGCTCATCAACCTAGTATGAAAATGAGATGGTTGCTTCGAAGACATTCCTACTATTGGCCAACCATCCTTAAAGATTGCATAGAATATGCTAGAGGTTGCCAGGCATGCCAAAAGCATGGCATGATAAGACATGTACCAATAACTGATCTGCATGCGGTTGTGAAGCCTTGGCCGTTTAGAGGATGGGCTATGGGCCTGATAGAAAAAATACATCCACCCTCTTTGAAGCATCATTGTTTCATCTTAGTGGCCACAGATTACTTCACTAAGTGGGTCGAAGCTAAACCATATAAGGATATAGACCAGACTGAAGTTATTGGATTCATTAAAGATCTAACCCACAAGTTTGGCATCCCACAGACCATAACTGTTGATAATGAGACTGTATTTGATGGGAAAATGGTAAAGTTTTTTGTGACAGAGTTTGGAATTAGCCTTGTTAATTCTACCCCATATTATGCACAAGCAAATGGTCAGACAGAATCATCCAATAAATCCTTGAAAAAAAGGAATATAGAGAGTTGTGGAAGAAAATCCCAGGGATTGGCATAACTTATTATTGGATATATTATGGGCTTATAGGACTTCTCCAAGATCAAGTACAAGAGTTACTCCTTATGCCTTGGTATATGGGCATGATGCAGTGTTACTTGTAAAAATTAACATTAAGTCCTTGAGGGTGAGATGCCAGGATCAGTTAGCTTCTGAGCAGTACCATCAGAGTATGTGCTTGGAGTTAGAGAATGTGAATGAAGCTAGAATTTTGGCATTAAATAGCATTCTTTTTCAAAAGAAAAAAGCAGCCAAAAATTATAATAAGAAAGTCAAGCACATTAGCTTTGATGAAAGTGATTTGGTATGGAAGACAATACTCCCAATAGGGATTAAAAGCCATAAGTTTGGCAAATGGTCACTTAATTGGGAAGAACCATATCAAGTTCATAGAGTTTTTCCACGGAGAGCATATCATTTGAGAAATTTGAATAGATATGTACACCCAAAGACAATTAATGGTAGATATTTGAAGCCTTACTATCCAACTGTGTCGGAAACATAAGGAGTATAATAAGTGTTGAACAAAAGAAGCATGAAAACACTCAAATAATAAATAAAGACTTTATTTCATAAGGAGTTGAATACATGCAGCCATAGATTGACCCAAAAGTTAGTACAATGTTTCAGTTGTTCCTTTACAATTGACTCTCTACTCTTAAGAGATGTGAACAACTGGATGGCCATAGTCATCTGCTGTTTTTAATCAGTTAGTCTTTGGTTGGTAATTTGCAGCTTGGTGGCAGTTCGATCCAAAGCTTGGTTGATTACTGATAACTCTTCTTCTAGTTGAGCTTTTTTCTCCAAAAGTTGGGCTCGAAATTGGGAGATAGAGGAATATTGTTCTTTCAATTCAGACACTTCAGCATGTACCTGAGAAACAAATTTCTGGTCTCTCAGTAATTTCTCCTCTGTAACTTTGGCAACGTGACAGATGTTGATATAAAAGTCAATAGTAGCTGCTACCTGAGATAAATGACTTGAAATAGCCATGCTGGATTGCTCAATAACCTTGCAATACTGAAGGAAAACATTCTTGATAATAGGGATTTGCAAAGCTTCGAAGGGGGTCGGCGAGAACAATATCAGTAACTCCAAACAGCTATCCAAATCCAGTGAAGGCAAGGAAATCCTACTGTTGGTGAAAGATCTCTAAAAAATTTCCAAGAGAGAATCAGCCAGAACCAATGGCTCAGTTTTATTGCCAGCTGTTGGAATGGTAGAAGGCATATCAAAAAGGCTAGCTAGTCTAGCTTCGAAAATGTTCACCTCTTCTAGTGACATGGTTGGTACAGAAAGAACTCTGATAGAAGAAAGCGATGGCTGCGTAGGGATAAGAGAGAAAAATGAAGTATCTCTAGCAGTTTTCATAATCTTGGCTACCAGTAGGTCAAGAGAAGAGGGACTGGAACCAGATAGGGTTAGTGGACAAGAAACTGGTGAGCTACCAGTGTCTTCTCTAAGGGAATCAACTGTCACTGGAGATGAAGTAATAACCGGGATTTCCTCAAAAGGGGAAGAGGCAGCAATGTTTGAAGGAAGAATAAATTAAGCTGAGCCAAAGGATAGAAGAGGAAGGTATGGAGTTAGGCCAAAAGATAGGGATACAGGAATGCTTTGTCTTAAAAAGGGTATGAAAAATGTAGAACTAGGGAGTGGGAGTATGGCTTGAATAGGCTCCACACTTCGAGGTATTGCTTCTAATAGTCTTTCAACTTTAGATGAAATTGAAGAAGTCCTTATTGAAGGAGAATGCAGAGTAGTTGTTGCTGCAAAAGAAGAAATACGAAGCAATGTTAAATTTCAGTATTAAGAGCTTGAGAAAAGAATTGGGAGTGAGTATCAAGAACTTGAGAAAGGAAATTAGAGATACAAAAGGAAGCGCCTACTGAATGACAGGTTTAGCCAACCTGTCTACATTGAGCCTATGGCAAGTGACCTCGGGGTCAATGCGAGGCATCACAGATGGTGTCCAGTCAAATGCTTCTATGTTGGCTCGTAAGAAAGCCTCTAACTCTCTTTCCTTCTCCTTGGCCAAGCCTAAGCTGAGAAAGAAGAAACACTCTTCATCCCCTTTTTGGATTAGAATTTTCTTCAAGGTTTCCTCGCTCTTCTCGGTCGGTTCTTTGCTAACATCATCTAGGACTTCCATGTCCTCGTCTTCGATTTCCACTTTTTCTACTTCTTGTACATTGTAGATGAATTTCATTACTGCCATGGAGCAATTCTTTGCCTTCACTTGATCCTTCTGACTTCTTCAATCCCCTATTCAGTTGGAAATCGTAACAATTGGTGCAGTGTTGAGGGAACAACCCTCATTGTATGCAGCCACGATCTTCCCAATATAGCATTGTAAGGGGAGAGGGTATCAATTATCGTAAATTCTGTGCTAACATTCTTGGTGCCTGCCTGCATCTCCAAATTTATTGCTCCCAGAGGCCATGTTGGCGTTCTACTAAACTCGACCATTGGGTTGTCCGACTGCTCCAAATCATCTTGGTGAAGGCCAAGCTCCTTGTAACATCTGACATACATAATGTCATAAGAGCTACCTTGGTCAATCAGAATACACCTTACCTGGCATTCACCAATCGTAAGGGTCATTACCAGAGCATCGTTGTGTGGATGTTGCCCCATATCTAGGTCCTCCTAGTAAAGGACACCATTGGTCCTTGGTACTCGTTTGTCTTGGGCCACTTTTGCTGGACCTAACACATATGCTGTAAGTTGCTCACCTTTTGGGTTTCTCCTCGCATATCATTCTCATTAACCTTCGAGTAGATCACATTGATCACCCGAGGTTCTGCTTGTTGTAGTGGTGGTGCCACTGGTGCTGGGGGAAACCTTGCATGCTTTTTTCTTGTTTTGGCCTTATCTACTAGGTCCCTCAAGTGACCCTGTCTGACCAGATCTTCCAAGTGTGTCTTCAGGGCTCTACACCCCTGAGTTAGGTACCCATCCTCATTGTAGTAAGCGCAGTGCTTCCCAAGGCTTCTTTCCATGAACTCACCAGGAATCTTCTTCGACACTCTATAATACGGCTGGTTCCTGATCCTTTCTAGAACTTTATAAATCGGGATTCGGAACATAGTGGTGACTGCTTGTACAGCCCTCAATCTTGTTTCTTGCCTTTTAAAACTAGTATTATCTCGGCCTCACTTCGGCGAGCCGTTTCTCTTCTCTTGCTACGGCGCCTTCGTTTCCAGCGTATCCTTTTTTGCTCTGGCATATTTCTCGATCCATGCCATGAGCTCCTCCATACTCTTTGGTAGAGTTTTTGCCAGTGACTTCTGAAGCGTGCATTCATCCTCCAGGCCGTTCTTAAAAGACATGACCGCCAACTCCTGGTTGCATCCCGATATTCGGTTGAACACCTCATAATACCTTTTGGTTGTATCTTGGTATTCTGTTGCATCCCGGTATTCGTCCACCTGGAGACACTCCGACGATCAAGTCAGTAATCAAATATCTTTCAAAGATAGCAAATTATGCTTAAACTCACAAGAAAGAACTTACTGCTCACAGTATATGACACCTCCCTGAGACCCATGAGAGTACTCTACTTTTATAGCCAGCACTGACCTAATCCTTGTAGAAGCCTCACTTCAGTGGACTTAGGCTCAATGCTCATCCTGAACTCTCAGCTAGATAGGGATAAACTCCATAAGAGCTTTATCTTTATCTAGCCTGAGATCCTCTCCTATTCTAGGATGCTTGTCCGTTATCTACTTATCTCAGATTTTGGTATCTCCGCAGATAACCTCGACCTAGCCGAGATCACCTCGGCATCAGAACCATGCCACGTGGCACCTCGGCTGACATTTCGGCGTCACCTTGGCCACGTGCTGTCATTCACAAAATATATCCCCATAATAAGATATGAGGATTTCAAAGACAATAGATACAGAAAAGGTGGAGGATCTTGTCCCCGTATCTTAGTTTATATCAGTTATGGAAACTTACACATTATCTCTCCATTTTTTTCCTTCACCACTTCCCACTTTGTCGGATTTTGTCTCTTCACCTCTCCACAAAGTGGCGGAGGACCTTGTGCCATTTCTTGGTTTATACTTGTTAAAGAAACTTTCATACCGGCTTTCCTCTTTTTCTTCTTCACCATTTTCTACTTTGTTTATTTGTTGTCCATATTCCTATGTTAATCTTTGCTTGATTTGTAGGGTTCAAAAGATGGACAGGAGTTGGATGATGATAAAAGATAGGTTGAAAAGTAAAGAGTATCAACAAGGTGTCAAGTCGTTTATTACTTTTCTACACAGAATTTAGGCCCACATGATGATATTCGTTGTCCGTGTATTGATTGCTTGAATGACACAAAACATAGTCGGCAAGTTGTATGGTTGCACTTCATTCGAAGAAGAATCGCATGTTTTTATAAAACTTGGGTGCACCACGGGGAACATGTTCCAATGCGTCATGCTCAGCTGAGTGTGTCAAACGATAATGGTCAACGAGATGGAGTTACAAATTTTGACAATGACGATAATTTGAGCCAGTTGCCTATTATATTGGAAGAGATTTACACGAGTAGCCTCATGGATGATCAGATCGATGAAGAACTTAATAGCTCAGAGAGAGACGGTTTATTGAAGTTCATTAGGTTGTTTGATGATGCTCAACGCAAAGTTTACCCGGAGTGTGAAAGGTTCTCTATGTTGTCCTTCGTTATTAAGATGCTTTACATTAAGGTGTATAATAAATGGAGCAACAAATCTTTCGATATGGTTATGCAAGTTTTCAAAGACATTCTACCAAAGTGTGATGAAACTGTTCCATGGGCCCTTTATGAAGCAAAAAAGTTCTTACATGCATTGGGTTTGGGATATGAGGCCATTCATGCATGCAAGAATGATTGTATTTTATTTTGGAAGAACAATGCAAAACTGGAGAATTGCCCTACATATAAGGAGTGTAGATACAAGTTGAACAATGAGAGTGGTAAAAAGATTCCTCATAAAATATTGAGGTACTTTCCTTTGATACCGAGGTTGAAGAGATTGTATATGTCGGAAAAAACCACCGTAGATATGAGATGGCACAAAGACAAGCGTGTGGATGATGAAATATTAAGGCATCCAGCCGATGGTTAGGCTTGGAAGGACTTTGATATGCAGCATCCTACATTTTCTATGGAACCCCGAAATGTAAGGTTAGGGCTTGCCACGGATGGTTTCAATCTGTTTGGAAATACGAGCACATCGTACAGCATGTGACCTGTAATCTTAATGCCTTACAATCTTCCCCTGTGGAAGAGTATGAAAGAGCCATTTATGATGATGTCATTGCTTATTCCTGGTCCATCCGCACCTGCAAGAGATATCGATGTTTACTTGCAACCATTAGTAGAGGAGTTAATGAATTTGTGGGAGTATGGTGTGCAAACATATGATGCCTCAAACGATCAAATATTTATAATGCACTCAGCAGTCATGTGGACTATCAACGACTTCCCCGTATGTGGTACCATGTCTGGTTGGACTACAAAAGGTTACTTGGCTTGCCCTAATTGTAATATGGATGCATCATCTCAAAGTCTGCCAAGTAAGATAGGGTATATGGGTGCCCACCGCTACTTGCCTGAGAACCATATTTGGCGAAGGAGTAAGCTCTTTAACAGTCAAATTGAGAATTGTTCCAAATCTGTGGAGTTATTGAGAGAACAAATACTGCAGTAAATTGATATTGGGACATACATGCCGTATGGAAAGCATCCACACAACCGAAAAGACAAAGGAATGAAAATCCAACTTCCAATTGGACAAAAAGAAGCATTATGTTCGACCTACCCTATTGGAAAATGCTAAAGCTTCGACACAACCTTGATGTCATGCACATAGAGAAGAACATATGTGACAATCTGGTTGGGACACTATTAAGCATAGATGGCAAGAACAAGGACACGGATAAAGCACGCTTGGATTTGGAGGACATGTGAATACGAAAGGAGGTACACTTGAAGAGGCGTTCCAATGGCTCATTCGAGAAGCCTTCGGCATCATACACATTGTCCCCGGTAGAGAGACAAGATTTTTGTGATTTCTTGAAATTGATTAAGTACCCTAATGGCTATGCAACAAATATATCCAATTGTGTCACCGCTTATGGTGGAAAATTAGCTGGCCTCAAAACTCATGATTGTCATGTCCTTCTACAACGACTACTTCCAATTGAGATGCGTGGATACCTTTCCAATGAGATTGGGACCACACTTTTTGAGTTGGGAACTTTTTTCAAACAGTTATGCTCAAAGACATTAAGGGTGACTGATTTGGAGAAATTAGAGGAACAAATTGTACTCATACTTTGTAAGCTTGAGAAGATTTTCCCTTCTGCATTTTTTGATGTCATGGTCTACTTGGCAATTCATTTGCCTCACGAGGCTATGGTTGGAGGGCCTGTGCAATATCAATGGATGTATCCCATTTAGAGGTAATACCACGAGTCCCCGATCATATTCATTTAAATATAGTACAAAATGTAAATATTGATATTCAAATCATATTGCCATATAGGATGCTCGAATGTCTAAAAGGATTTGTTAGCAATAAAGTTCGGTCAGAAGGTTTCATTGTGGAGGTGTACGTTTCCAAAGAGTGTATGACCTTTTATTCAATGTATTTGGATGGAGTGGAAACAGTGTTTAATTGGGAAGAAACGAACTATGACAGGGGTGACAATGGCACGGGGTTGGCGGTTTTCACTCAAACTATTCGTCCGTTTGGTCTACTCGCAAGGGCAATCGATGTGTCTCTAGCCGACCGCGAAATGGCTCATTGGTTTGTCCTACACAACACCTTAGAAGTAGAAGAATATCTTGAGTATGACTCGAACCTTTTGACGTACTATATGTGAGCTATATGCTTTTTTTTTTAGTAATCATTCTTCAAATTACTTATGAATTATATTGTATTAACTAGGGAACAAAAGATGTTGTTGCAACAACAATATGGAAGTACATGCGACATTGACAAGAGACAATGCAAATAATTTCCTAAATGGTTCAAAGATCACGTAAGCTAAAATTCCTTATAGTATAGTTTACACATGAAGTTAAGTTATGTCAAAAATAGCATAATTTTTTTTTTATTTAGATGAACCAATTGCGGAAGAACAAGTCACCCGAAGCAACCGATGAGATGTGGGCATTAGCAAATGGTCCTAATGGCTTAGTGAACACATATTCGGGATGCATTTGTAATGGCGTTCAATTCCATACTCTTGACCGTGACAACCGTCGTAAGAGTCAAAATAGTGGATTGGTAATGGAAGGGGACCATGAAGGCCAATTGATAAAGTTCGACTATATTTGTAAAGTTTGGGAAATGACATATTTGTTTAGGCATCGTGTTGTTTTATTCCAATGTGAATGGTATAACACCGGTAATAGCAGAACTTTGCGAGTCGAACCACATTTGACTACTATTGATGTAAGAAGTCGATGGTACAAAGATGACCCGTTTGTGTTACCAAGTTAAGTTCAACAAGTTTTCTACGTTTGTGATACGAAGTTAGGTGCCAATTAGAGAGTAGTAGAAAAGTTCCAACATCGAAGAATTTGGAATGTGCCAGAGTTGGATGACAATGTTGCACCAACTGAGGCTATGGATGATGATGTGGTTTTGCTTCGAGATGATGTTGACGTTGAAATTATTCCAATAGAAGTTTTGAAGTCTGACAACCGTGTACAACCTGAGGTTGTTATGGGTGATGACTTCATCTGGGATGATGAAGTTGAACCAACAACGGATAGCGATGATGAAGAAGAAGATGAGCTTGGAAGTGATTTTGATATAGATATAGACATAGAGTCTTGATGTATGGGTTCTAAATTTGAATGTGTGTTCTTGGTAGTCCTTCTTATTTTGTTTTTTTGCCCTTCTCTCGTTGATGTAATGGGTAAAAGGATGAGACTACTTTTTTTCTTTATCTTTTATGTAGTGCGATGAGACCTCATGTTTTTCATATTCGAGATGTAGTTGTAATATTTTCTGCAATGTTGAACCTCTTAAATTGATGCACCTCTTCATTTGAAATTGTTGCTTGCCATTGGTTTATGTATAACACCTTTCTTTGACAAGCATGATGAAGTATTTTTCCTACTATGTTACATGGTAATTTTGTGAATGATTTAGCTTCTGTTACTAATCCATATTGCTGAAATTCTGTAATCCATATTGCTCAAATTCTATATATTGAGATAGTTCGAGATTTGGATGGGTGTGTCTGTAAGAAATTTCTCAATCATAGTAAATTCTTCTTTTCCATGGATGTAGCTAGGCATTTGTCAAGCATTGGCATGGACTCTGGCTCTTTTGTGTAAATCTCTTTTCTTAGGGATTGGCTCATGTGTAACTCTCTCTTCTTATCTATTGGTTCTTGTGTGTAACTTTCTTTTCTCAGCAATGTGGATGCTATGTCCATTTATTTGTGTAGTAGCATCATTCTGCTGCATACTTCAGAATATTCCAGTCTTTTAGTTTGCTTAGGGTATTGTGGTTCTAGAGTTCTATTATCGTTAGAATTTAAGGAATCAAGAAAACTTCCATTACTTCATTTTGTATTAAAATTGTAATCTTAGTATTGCTGCATTGGTGTTATTTCATTTTATTAGAACCCAAGGACCAATCTTTGATGGTTTGTTTATGCAGTTTGATTTAAAAACCTCTATGTTCATTGGGATCGAAGTAAAGTTTGGTCAAAAGATTGTGGCTGGAACTAACATTCTTTACAAACCAGTCTCAAGTTAGATTCTAGATGTAGAATTAAATAAATTTATAGGAGTGTGATAGTCTTATGTCAATGATAAGGTTGGTGAAGAGCTGGGTAGTGATCTATTGCACCTTTGCAAAAATGAGTTTGAATTGGTGGAAAGGAATGGAATTAGAAGTTATCGAGAATTATAAATTTAAAATCTATCATACATGATCCAGTACAGTGTTTATTAAAGTTAATATATCAATCCCAACAAAATGGATAAGATTGCTTTTGTTCTTTATCTTTTAAAATCTTTCATGTTTTTCCTATTGTATTACATGGTAATTTTGTGAATGATTTAGCTTCTGTTAATAATCCATATTGCTGAAATTCTGTAAATAATTTTGTGTACATGATGTTTTAATGTATATCATATTTGCAAATATATTGTAGCTAGCAGCATGGTTCCTGGTATGAAGATCTCACGGCATAAGAAACCAGCAAGTGGCAACAATGCATCAGCCTTAGCGCCATCTGCACATCACATTGCCACCCCGCTCACCTTTTTCGATGAGACGCAGCAGCCAGATGACGCACTAACAGTCGTGGAAGAGACACAAGCTCCTAGTGTAGGTAAGACCATTGTACTCAATTATTGTCAATTATACGTTTGGGACACTATTTCCAATTTGAATGTGTGACTTGTTGCCTTTTCTTTACTAGGGAAAACTAGGTTAACTCGTGTATGCGGACCTATCCTAGGCAAAGGAGTGCAAAAAAAAAAATAGTAGCAGAAAATGGGAGAAACTGCATGTCTATGTCAATCACCTATTGAATGCAATGACTAGAGGAATGCCATCCCAACAGTAAATGAGTTGGGATTGCAAATTAGGCGGTTGTGCCCTTTCAAGGGCGTGAAGTCATGGAAGAAAATTGATCAAAGTATCAAAGATGTTGTTGTACAAGCTGTGCTAGTAATTATTGACCTTGAACTAAATGTCTTCACTACTTATATTTGTAATTGCTGCACTTACTTTATGTAATACTTCGCATATTTGTGCTTGTAGGACAAATTTGATATTGGTGAGGATTTTCATACTAGAACAAGCTCAAGAAATCGTTGATAGAAAGGCGTATCTCCTGTACAAGGATTGGAGGTACAACCTAAAGTAATACTTCCTCGAACTTGAAGAAAAGGGTGTTGATGACCCCTATAGTCATCTGCCTATAGGAGTTTGCTTGGACGATTGGAAACATATGATTGACGTGGCTTGGAAAGATGAATCTCATTTGGTACGAAACATTTATAAACCACTCTATTGCCTTAAAATTGTATTATGCCTTGATATGTAATAATAGTTGAATCCCTACATTTTGTTAGAACGATCACAAGTCGGTAAAGCAAATAGGAGTATGCTTCCATACAATCATACAAGTGGAAGTCGATAATTTCCAATAGCAATGTCAAACATGGTAAGAATTTGTTCATTTGAAAAATATATGAATCACTCATGTAACCAAAAGTCATGGTTAATACTTTAATGAATTAATTTTGTTATTTTAAATTAATAGGTAGGTGAGAATGAAGAGTTTGATTTTTTGAAATTTTAGGCGAAATCACTAATGAATGGATTCATCTTAAATGCGGTGAGCTACATGTAAGTATTGAACTCTTTGTGCAATTGTATTTAATATTAATTTGTATCTTGGCACAAAATTGCATGTTATTCCTTGTGCGTTTGTTGAATAGTCTACTTTTTTTTTGTAATGACAGGACAAGATGGTGAATCTACTGGTGGCAACCAGGGAAGCGGGGACGCCAATGACACAAGATGAGCTCTCACGGTAAGTGCTTGGCCAGAAAAAGAATTACTTGCGTGGATTTAGCATTGGCCCACGACCCTTTTTGCCATATGATAGTGCGACACAAGCTCGTGACAAACATATGGAGGCAATGAGAGCGGAGATGGAGGTTCTTCGTAAGGAACGCGAAAAAGATCACGAAGAGTTGATGAAGGAGAAAGAAGAGCGCCGGAGAGATCGAGAAGAGATGATAAAGGAAAGAAAAGATATGATGAAACAAGTAGAAGATGGAAAAAAAGCAAGGGAGGAGATGATGAAAGAAGTAAAAGAAGGAAAAAAAAAAAAAAGCAAGGGAGGCGTAACAAGAACATCTTAGTCATCTAAACAACGTGGTTTTACGACTCATAACTCTGTTGCAAGGTTCAGATGGTCATCGTCCTATTTGGTAAAAAGAATTTCATTCATATGATAGTAAAACTTCTAACAAAATACTTCACATATTGTCAATAATGTTTTGGAGAACTTGGAATTGTTTTGACATAATACAAATAAGAGGAGAAAAAGAAATGTGACATTAATTTCTTAACTAAATCATTAATTATGTTATAAAACAGAAGAGGAGCGGAGAGAATATTCAATGATGCAAATTTCCCATGTTATCATAACAATGGAATTCTGCTAAATGATAAACCTAAAAAAAAAAGGGCACATAGGACCTGTGCCAAAACACCTTAATTATCGTGCCTTAAACTTAACAGAAAAGGGCCATTAAGCAGGCAAAAATGCGAAATAGCCCCCAAACCAACGTACGGATGTCATGGCTAGCTTCCCTGTGACAAATAGGACCTGCCACAACAGACGGAATGTCATTAGCACAGGCAGTTTGGGAGTTAGAGCCCAAAATGCATTAAACTTAACCGAAAAATGGCGTTAAGGAGGCAAAAATGTGAAACAACCCTTGAACCACCATACAGATGTCATGGCCACCTTCCCTGTGACAAATAGGACCTGTCAAAATAGACAGAATGTCATTAGCACACGTAGTTTCCGAGTTAGAGCTAAAAACACCTTAAACTTAACTGAAAAAGAGCACTAAGGGGGCGAAAATGCGAAACAGCACCCAAACCAAAGTACGGACGTCACAGCCACCTTTTCCATGATAAATAGGACCTGTCACAATAGACAAAATGTTATTAGCACACGTAGTTTGGGAATTAGAGCCGAAAACACCTTAAACTTAACCGAAAAAGAGCGTTAAGGGGGCAAAAATGCGAAACAGCACTTGAACCAACATAGGGATGTCACGGCCAGCTTTCCTGTGAAATATAGGTCGGGTGACAATAGCCAGAATGTAATTAGCACACGTAGTTTGGGAGTTAGAGCCGAAAACACCGAAAACATAACCGAAAAAAGTCGTTAAGGGACGAAAATGGAAAACAGCCCCAGAACCACCGTACGAATGTCACGACCACTATCCCTGTGACAAATAGGACCTATCACAATAGATGGAATGTCATTAGCACACAAAGTTTGGGAGTTAGAGCCGAAAACGCCTTAAACTTACCCAAAAAGGGCATTAAAGGAGCGAAAATGCAAAACAACCCCCGAACCACTGTACGGATGTCACGGCCACTTTCCCCGTGACAAATAGGACCTGGCACAATAGACAAAATGTCATTATCACACATAGTTTGGGAGTTAGAGCTGAAAATGCCTTAAACTTAACCGAAAAAGGGCGTTATGGGGCCGAAAATGTGAAACAACCCCCGAACCACCGTACGGATATCAGAGCCATCTTCCTTGTGACAAATAGGACCTATCACAATAGATGGAATGTCATTAGCACACGTAGTTTGGGAGTTAGAGCCAAAAATGCCTTAAATTTAACCGAAAAAGGGCATTGAGGGGGTGAAAATGAGAAATAGCTCCCGAATAACCGTACGAATGTCACGACCACCTTACCCGTGACAAATAGACTATCATAATAGATGGAATGTCATTAGCACACGTAGTCTGGGAGTTAGAGTCGAAAATGCCTTAAACATAACCGAAAAAAGGCGTTAAGGGGGCGAAAATGGGAAATAGCCCCCGAACCACCGTACGGATGTCACGACAACCTTTCCCATGAAAAATAAGACTTGTCATAGTAGACAGAATGTCATTAGCACACGTAGTTTGGGAGTTAGAGCCGAAAAAGCCTTAAACTTAACCGAAAAAGGGCATTGAGGGGGCAAAAATGCGAAACAGCCCCCAAACCACTGTACGGATGTCACAGTCACCTTCCTCATGACAAATAGAACCTATCACAATAGACGGAATGTCATTAGCACGCTTAGTTTGGGAGTTAGAGTCGAAAATGCCTTAAACTTAACTGAAAAAGAGTGTTAAGGGGGCGGAAACAGGAAATAGCCCCTGAACAATAGCACGGATGTCACAGATACCTATCCTATGAAAAATAGGACCTGTCATAAAAGACAGAATGTCAGTAGCACATGTAGTTTGGGAGTTAGAGCTGAAAATGCCTTAAACTTAACCGAAAAAAAGCGTTAAGGGGGTGAAACTGCGAAACAGCCCCTGAACCACCGTACGGATGTTACGGCCACCTTCCCCATGACAAATAGGATCTGTCACAATAGATGGAATGTCATTAGCACACGTAGTTTGAGGGTTTGAACCGAAAACGCCTTAAACTTAACCGAAAAAGGGCGTTAAGGGGGCGAAAATAGAAAACAGCCCCCAAACCACCGTACGGATGTCACGATCACCTTTTCTATCACACATAGGACCTTTCATAATAGATGAAATGTCATTAGCACACGTAATTTGGGAGTTAGAGCAAAAAATGCCTTAAACTAAATCGAAAAAGGCGTTAAGGGGGCGAAAATGCGAAATAGCCCCTAAACCACCGTACAAATGTCGCGGCCACCTTCTTCGTGAAAAATGGGACTTATCACAATAGACGGAATGTAATTAGCACCCGTAGTTTGGGAGTTAGACCCAAAAACGCTTTAAACTTAAACAAAAAAAGGCATTAAGGGGCGAAAAAAGCGAAACAGCCTCGAAACCATCATAGGGATGTCATAGCCAGCTTCTCTATGACATATAGGACCTGTGACAATAGACGGAATGTAATTTGCCCGTGTAGGTTAGGAGTTAGAGCCAAAAATGCCTTAAACTTAACCGAAAAAGGTCGTTAAGGGGGGCAAAAATGGGAAACAGCCCCCAAACCACTGTACGGATGTCACAGCCACCTTCCCTGTGACAAATAGAACCTATCACAACAGACGGAATGTCATTAGCGTACGTACCTTGGCAGTTAGAGCCGAAAATGCCTTAAACTTAACTGCATTAAGGGAGCGAAAAAGCGAAATAACCCCAGAAGCACCGTAGGGATGTCACGGCCAGCTTCCCTATGACATATAGGACCTATGACAACTGACCAAATTAATTAGCACGTGTAGGTTGGGAGTTAGAGCCAGAAACGCCTTAAACTTAACTAAAAAAGGGCGTTAAACGGGCAAAAATGTGAAACAGCCCCCGAACCATCGTACGGATGTCACGACCACTTTTCCCTTCAGAAATAGGACCTTTCACACTAGGCGAAGTGTCATTAGCACACGTAGTTTGGGAGTTCGAGTCGAAAACGCCTTAAACTTAACCGAAAAAGGGCATTAAGGTGGCGAAAATGCGGAACAGCCCCCAAACCCCTGTACGGATGTCACAGACACCTTCCTCGTGAAAAATAGGACCTTTCACAGTAAACAAAATGTAATTAGCACATGTAGTTTGGCAGTTAGAGCGGAAAACGCCTTAAACTTAACCGAAAAAATGCATTAAAGTGGCGAAAATGGGAAACAGCCCCCAAACCACCATACAAATGTCATGGCCACCTTCCCTGTGAAAAATAGGACCTATCACAACAAGTGGAATGTCGTTAGCACACGTAGATCGGGAGTTAGAGCCGAAAACGCCTTAAATTTAACCGAAAAAGGGCATTAAGGGGGCAAAAATACGTAACGGCCCCTGAACCGCCGTATAGATGTCACAGCCATCTTTCTCGTGACAAATAAGACCTGTCACAACAGATGGAATGTCATTAGCATACGTAGTTTGGGAGTTACTTAATCGAAAAAGGGCATTAAGGGGGCAAAAATGCCAAACAGCCTTCAAACCACTGTTGGGATATCACAGTCACCTTCCCCGTGTCAAATAGAACCTATCACAATAGACGGAATGTAATTAGCACACGTAGTTTGAGAGTTAGAGCCGAAAATGCCTTAAACTTAACTGAAAAATGGCGTTAAGAGGGCAAAAATGTGAAACAGCCCTCGAACTACTGTACGGATGTCACGGCCACCTTCCCTGTGAAAAATAGGACCTGTTATAATAGACGGAATTTAATTAGCACACGTAGTTTCGGAGTTAGAGCCGAAAACGTATTAGACTTAACCAAAAAAGGGCATTACGGGAGCGAAAAAATGAAACAGCCCCGGAACCACTGTCAGAATGTCAGAGCCAGCTTTCCCGTGACATATAGGACATGTGACAATAGACGGAATGTAATTAGCACACGTAGGTTAGGAGTTAGAGCCGGAAACACCTTAAAGTGAACTGAAAAAGGTCATTAACAGGGTGAAAATGGGAAACTGCCCCCGAACCACTGTACGGATGTCACGGCCACCTTCCTCGTGAAAAATATGACTTGTCACAACAAACGGAATGTCATTAGCACACATACTTTGGAAGTTAGAGCCGAAAACAACTTAAACTTAACCGAAAAAGGAGTTAAGGAAGCGAAAAAGCAAAACAGCCCCGGAATCACCGTAGGGATGTCACGGCCAGCTTTCCCATGACATATAGGACCTATGACAATAGACGGAATGTAATTAGCATGTGTATGTTGGGAGTTGAGCCGGAAACACCTTAAACTTAATCGAAAAAGGGCGTTAAAGGGGCAAAAATGGGAAATAGCTCCGGAACCACCGTACGGATGTCACGGCCACCTTCCCCATGACAATTAGAACCCGTGTGTAGACACCTCATTTTTGACCATCCTCAAGACTCGGACGTCATCGTTTGAACACTCGGTGATCATCCATGTTCGTGTTCATTTTGAGATCCTGAAGGACTCGGTTACGCGCCTTGCCTTAGGATCTCTCGACTTGACTATTTTGTGCTTGGTTGTGGACCAAGGACTTGTGGTTTTTGCACCTAAGGGTAGGAAGTGGCTTGTTAGCCATCCCTTAAACCCACCGGCCGTGGCATAAAGCCACCGGTCTTGCTTTCTGTCTACTGACCAATTGTTTGGTTGGTCGGAACGGATATCTGGTCGATCGGCCATTTATTTGGCCGATTGTCTCTTTTTCTGGCCAGTACCTCCTTTTTGCCTTTTCCAGGCATTGTGCATGCCAGCTGTGCCAGCTGGAGTGCACGGACCAATCCTCTATACACGTGTATGGAGGATACACGTGTATGGAGGATTTGTACCCTTTGCTCTAGCTTCTTGAGGAAGCTTGACCCTTTGTCGTAGCTTCCTTAAGAAGCTTGGACCTTTGTCTTGGCTTCCTCAAGAAGCCTTGACCTCGTTGCTTTAGCTTCTTCAAGAAGCTTGCCCCACTTGACCCTTTTTGTTTAGCTTCTCTAAGAAGCTTAGGCCTTTGCCTTGCTCTATAAAAGAAGGCCTCTCTTCTCCTTTGAAGAGGTTCAACAAATCAAAGATATACATGGCATATACACCACACTCTCTCTATATCTCCCTCTCTCTCTACATTTGTGTGTGTTGGAGTGTCCAAAAGTGTGTTTTGTTCTTAGTTTTGCACTAAGACACCTAGTGTTACACCATACCTTGGTTATTGTGGTGTTGAGAGGTTTTTTTTAGAGCTTTTGAGTTGGTTTTGATCAGAAAAGGGGGCTGGAGTTTTGGTTCTTGAAGTGTTCTTCAAGGGTGAGCATTATTGCTTTATATTCCCCATTCTTGCACTAGCTTTTAACCTACTTTGCATGCTATTTTGAGCTTTGTGTATAACTGATAAAAGTTCTGATTTTTCATGTTTAAGAAGTTTCATTAAGGTCATTTTTGTGTTTGGGGTCGACCGCCCCCTCTTAGGCCTTGTTTGGCCTCTTTTGTGCCTTCTTTGTTGAGCTTTGGGAACTTTCGTGTATTGGCCTTCTCGCCACTAAAATCTAGAGGATTTTTAGTGGTGGTGAAGGGGTTTTGAAGTCTTGCATAGGGGAGGGACGCCCCTCTCCCTTTGTGTCTCATTTGCTTGAGTTTTGGCTCATAAGGGAAGCATGCATACCTAGCTTTGTTTGGCTTTATTTCAGAGGTTATTTGGTGTTTATCTAGCATGTTTTATCTCTGTTCCATGTTGGTTCGTCGACCCCTTGCATGCACCATACACTTGCCTTACATTCCTCTATTTTGCCTACAGATGCATCTTGTATTTGGATCACCATGCTTGCATGTTTTGGCTTAGCTTTGTGAAGTTTTTGGTCATGTTTTATCATGTTCAAGCTCTGTTGGGTGTTGATTTGGTCATGCTTTCCATACTTTGTATAGCCTCTTTGCATTTTAGCTTGTTGGCTTCGGGTGTGTGAGTCTTTAGCATGCATTACTTAGGCTATTTCAGTGATTTGGAATCACTTATCATGCCATTTCAATCCATGTTTTACGCTTACATGCTTGCATTTGATTACCCTTTCAATGCCTTGAAGAGTCGTGGTCTTATGCTCCATGTTTGAGTCCTTGGTGTATGCCTTTTTGTTTAAGCCCTTGGGCTGCCATATCAGTGGGTTTTGGGGTGTATTTTGACGCATTGAAACTCTGTTTTTGGTTGCATAATCCATGCCATGTGTGGTCATGATAGTTGTAGTGGAATGCTCCCTTTTATGCCTTAGTTTTAGGCCCATTGGCGTGCATGTTTGCATGAGCATTTGTCCATCATTTTTGTCACTTTTGGCCACTATTTATGGCAAGGTTGAGGTCTGCCCTTTGCGGTTTAAGTCCACCATTGCATGTTCATCGCACGTTTGGTGCATAGTTGGTTCATTGTGTGTTGGCACATGCTAGTTCCATTGCATATTTTTCCATATTTGCTACCTTGCATTTTGCATGCTTGGCATATTGCATATTTGCATGCATAGGTTGCATTGCATTTGGCATGTTTTGCTAACTTAGCCTCATATTGCATACTTGATGCCGTTTTGTACACTTGCGCCATATTGCATACATACATTGCATTATGTTTGGTTTGGGGTGTCAAACCAAACATGGGGAATGAGGTGTGTTCGTACTCAAAGTGACAAAACACGTCTCAATCCTCGGTCGCCAACGCCCTTGATCTCAACATGATAGGGCGTGAAGCATTCACTCGTTTGTTGCATTCATTTACATTGATTTGCAAGCTTGGTGCCTTTGGCCATCATGCATCGAAATGCGTGGTTGGTGGCCCGAGGGGCGAAGGCCACACTCCCTTGAGTCTATAGAATGATAAGGAAAGTGGCCATGCACACATTGCTTTGAAATTTCTTTGCCATGCACTGTCTGTCCTCTATTGCTGTCAAAACAGGATTCTACAGGAATATTTGGCCAACCGACTACATATAGTGCCGACCGACCAAAAATATCTGGCCGATGGCTTCACAACTGGTCGATGACAATTTATCAATGGCCGGTGGATCTTTACCTTGGTCGGTGGCATCCCAGAATGATCAAGGAGTGGTTCAGAAGCATCAAGAATATTTTCACAATGCTCAGAGGTGTAGAACAGTGCAAACAGAGGCAACAGTGGCATGGCAACGAGTTTCCAAGTGAGGGGATCAAGCATGCACCATTCAAGCATTCCGAGGCGGGGCTGCGGTCACCTCCTTTTGTAATTAATTTATTAAGTGATTAGGGTTTTGTAATATTTAATTAGCTAGGGTAGTTAATTATTTATTCAGTTTGTGTTATTTATCCGGACCCTCCGAGGAGGGCGATTTTATAATAAGTGTGCGTGTGTGTGATGTATGTCTTCCAACCCCACGTCTTTCGCCCTTTTATTTACTAGCTTATGATGGTTAGTTTAAGGCATGTTTCAATTAGCATACTTATGATAGCATGTTTGCATTCATTCATCTGTCTTGCATGCACCGGGCTTGGCGCACCATACTAACTGCATTGTATTTCAATTCCGAGTTGAATACTTGTTAGTTGTAGCATTTCACATGCCATCTTTAGAATAGCCGAGCCTATTGTAGTTGCATTCCTGCATGTGTTGCATTAGGCATTTCAGTATAGTTAGGATCATGCATAGATTTCTAACATAGCTTCTGTTTTAGCTTGGAGTACTCGGTAAGTGTTTATGCTTTAGCATCCTTGCATGTGTGTGAGTGATTGCCATGATAGCATGCTTACCATGAGGCTATGTGCTTATGTGATATAACCACCTGAATGCCTGTGGGTGAAGGTTGGATTATCTGAATTGGAATAATGCATTGACTGTGAATTTTAAGCCCACTTAAGAGTGGCAAACCATCACGTTTTCTAAACCCACTCGAGGGTGGCAAATCCACGTCTTAGCTTACTTGCGGGTAGCACCATCAAGCCATTTTCAAAATAAACAAACATGAGATGTGTTGTTCCAATTCAGGCGATTCAATCTATACTTGTATGCTGTGCGCATCACGTAGTAAATCTAGGCTAATAACCGGAATAAGAACACATATGTTTTCAAAACAAAATATCATGTTTAGTAGTAGCCGATCTTTGATCGGGTGAGCGGGGGTGCTTATAGCTGACCTTCCCCAATCGTACCCAAGTTCTCGAGCCGAGGCAACTTTGGTGATGACGGACATGTGGCCTTAGGCAACGAGTCAGGGTTTCCTAAATTTCCCAAAAATAAAACATTTAGGTGGCGACTCTGTATCTGGCAAAGCAGGCCATGTTTGGTACTTCTTTCTAAAAATCTGTTTTTCAAAACGATTTGCCGGACTTGGACTCTTTGATGATTCATCGGTCTTGCATTGCACTCTGCAAGATTAGATACAGGACCGTGACATTGAGTCCTAAACTGTAGTAAGCCGAAATGAACAGAACGGGGTTTCCCCTTGGGACGTTCGGGCGCGTCTACACCGTGACAATAGACAGAATGTAATTAGCATATGTAGGATGGGAGTTAGAGCCCAAAACGCCTTAAACTTAACTGAAAAATAGCGTTAAAGGGGCAAAAATAGGAAACAACTTCCAAACCATAGTACGAAAGTCACGGCCATCTTCTTTGTGACAAATAGGACCTTTCATAATAGATGGAATGTCATTAGCACATGTAGTTTGGGAGTTAGAGCCCAAAACACATTAAACTTAACCGAAAAATGGCGTTAAGGGGGCAAAAATGCAAAACAGCCTTCTAACCACCATAGGGACGTCACAACCACCTTCATCGTGACAAATAGGACTTGTCACAACAGACAGAATGTCATCAGCACACGTAGTTTGGGAGTTAGAGCCGAAAATACATTAAACTTAACCGAAAAATGGCGTTAAGGGGGTGAAAATGCGAAACAGTCCCCAAACCACCGTACGGATGCCACGACCACCTTTCTTGTAACAAATAAGACATGTGACAATAGATGGAATGTAATTAGCACACTTAGTTTGGGAGTTAGAGCTGAAAATGTCTTAAACTTAACCGAAAAAGGGCGTTAATGAGGGCAAACATGCGAAACAACCCCCGAACCACCATACAGATGTCACGGACACCTTTCCGATGGAAAATAGAACCTGTCACAATAGACGGAATGTCATTAGCACACATAGTTTGGGAGTTAAAGCTGAAAAATCATTAAACTTAACCGAAAAAGGGCGTTAAGTGGGTGAAAATGCGAAACAGTCCCCGAACCACCGTACGGATGTCACAGTCACTTTCCGTGTGACAAATTGGACCTGTGACAATAGACGGAATGTAATTTGCACGTGTAAGTTGGAAGTTAGAGTTGAAAATGCCTTAAACTTAACTGAAAAAGGGCGTTAAGGGGATGAAAATGCAAAACACCCCCCGAACCATCGTGTGGATGCCATGGCCACCTTTCCTGTGACAAATAGGACCTATGACAACAAACATAATGTAATTTGCAAGTGTAGGTTGGGTGTTAGAGTCGAAAACGCCTTAAACTTAACCGAAAAAGGACGTTAAGGGGGCGAAAATTCAAAACAACCCCCGAACCACTATACGGATGTCACAGCCACCTTCCCCATGACAAATAAGACTTGTCACAACATACGGAATGTAATTAGCACACGTAGTTTGGGAGTTAGAGTAAAAAACACCTTAAACTTACCCAACAAAGGGCATTAAGGGAGCGAAAATGCAAAAAAAATCCCGAACCGCCGTACAGATGTCACAGCCACCTTCGCCGTGACAAATAGGACCTGTCGCAATAGACGAAATGTAATTAGCATGTGTAGGTTGGGCGTTAGAGCTAAAAATTCCTTAAACTTAACCGAAAAAGGGCGTTAAGGTGGTGAAAATGCAAAACAGCCCTAGAACTACCGTAACAATGTCATAGCTAGCTTTCCTATGACAAATTGGACCTATGACAATAGAAGAAATATAATTAGCACGCGTAGGTTAGGAGTTACTGCCAGAAACACCTTAAACTTATTCGAAAAAGAGAGAGTTTGACATCCAATAAATGTTCAATATTTTCATTGTAAATGATGCCATTGTTTCATCATACACAGTTGTCATTTGGGTGGTAAACGTAGTAAGAAAGCATGATATGGTTATGGAGATTATCCCGTAGATTACTCAATCATTTTACTTTGACTAGGAAAATGAGAATGAAAAAGAGTTAAAATAAATTTACCACAAAAACATTCTTCTCATAAAAATTTATTTTATGAAGAGGTATGCTCCTAAAAATTGTATTTTTTGTAAATTGAAATCAAGTTTGGAATAGATCTTTCATGATACATACATATGATTATATTTCGAAAAAAAGGTTTTTATAGATTGTTCTACCTTAAATGCATGTTATTACAACTTTGTTCCTATGTCTGAATCAATTGATATTTTGTAATGGGTGCAATTGTTTTTTTATTTTTTGTAGATGGCTTTTGGCGTGGACTTGTGGATAGTCTACATTTTTGTTTATGGAGGGCACTTGACACTTTTGTATAATCTTGCTAACTATGTCTTCCTCTGCTTTTGTGAATATTAGCATTACTAATACATATAACTTTTGTAATCCAACTGATAGTTGCTGGCGTGGCATACAGATCAACTTTTGTCATGGTATAGATTACAATGGTAATTTGTACCATACCAAATGGCCATATCGCATGGTAGTAAATATATTTTTTGTATATGGCAGGTTGAATTTTTGTATGGAAATATAATTTTAGTTTGGACAATAGTTGGTTTGTATGGAATATATACATTTAAAGTTATTCATTTTTGGCTAGTTGAAAGTAATATGGACTGTGGCATGATTGATAATTTTACATTGTGGAATGATTGATAAAATATGTATTGTTTTGTTTATATACAAACTACAGGTTGCATAGAATACAGACATGTTGTGGATAAATTAGAATTTTGCGATAAAACATAACAACATTTTTTTGGTGACTAAACAATTTGTAGTAAAAAAGGAAGTACATATTTCAGTGAGTAAAATGTTAGTAGCTAAAACCAAATAAAAAATTTCAGAAAACAATTATGGTGACTACAAAGCTTTGTGCCAACAAAAAACAGACATTAGGCGACTAAAAAAAAAGACATTTGGCGACTAAAATATTTTGTAGCCAAAAAACAAAAAAACATTTCCCGACTAAAAGTTTAGTAGCGAAAAATCTGATACTTTTGCAGACTAAATGTTTAGTAGGCAAAACACAGAATATTTGCCTACTAAAAGCTTAGTAACCAAAAAAGTCAGACTTTTAGCGACTAAAAAATCAGTAGCCAAAAAGAAAAAACCACACTTTAGGCGACTAAAATCTTAGTAGCCAAAAATAATCTAACATTTGGCGACTAAAATATTTTGTAGCCAAAAAAATTTTGATGAACAAGAACACTACTTTTTTCCGACTAAAAGTTTAGTAGCGAAAAATGTAAGCCTTTAGGTGACTAAACTTTTAGTAGCTAAAACACAATAACACTTTAGGCGACTAATATATTTAGTAGCTAAAAAACATAATAGGAGGAACCAAAAAAATTTTGGCGACTAAATATTTCATAGCTAGATATAGATAAGGTTTTTCGCGACAAATAATTTTTAGTCGCTGAAAAGGTGATATTAATTTTTTTCGATACTATTGGCGACTAAAAAATTAGTCGGCATTCCTGCACATTTGGCGACTAAAAATAATTTTAGTCGCCAAATACCTTTCCTCGACAATCCATCAGCAACTACTCTTGCGACCAAAAAATTTACTCGCTAAGAATTTTCGGCGAGTAAAATATGACTTTTGGCAACTAAAAATTCAGTCGCCAAAAGTGTAAATTCTTGTAGTGTAAGAAAGAAATGTTATATATATCATTTGTTTGTTACCCAAAGGACAACCTAAGAGGGGGGGCGAATTAGGTTTTTACAAATAAAAATAATAATACCCTAATAAAAATTATGACTAGCACAATAGATAAATATAGTTAATGAAATAAAAATAATTAAAACAAGTGTTCTAACAACTATGTCAGTTAATAATTTTAGCACAGTGAAAATGTGAAATATAGTTATGGCAATTTAAATAAAATAAAGAGATAGGGGAGAGAGAGGCAAACAAATTTATAGTGGTTCGACTTCAACTCGGCCTATGTCCACTCCTCAAGCTTCACTTGAGATTTTCTACTATACTCTAGCTTCATAGGGTGCTAGCAACATTTTTACATATGAAGCAATCCTCCACAGATTTTACACAGACTTTCTAAGTGAAAAACACTGAGTGTACTACACTCTTACAAGGTTGAAAAGAATGTGTTTTTGCTTTCATAGAAAGTTATAAGAATTATCTCTCAAAGATAGATATAAAAATGAAGCTCTGGATTTTCTGTAACCCTCACACAAGAAAGATGAGCTTAATGCTATAAGGCTCAGTGTATAATTTCTGAGAGAGGATGTAAACAAAAATTAAAGAACACTTCTCAGAGAATTTTTCAGAGAATAGATGTGAGTGATTATAGATCAAAGAATTTTTTCTTGTTTTTTTTTTGTAATTTGTTTACATTAGAGGCTTTTGTAATTTGTAATCTGTTTATTGCCATTTATAGCCGTTGGATTCATTTGAATTTATAGTTTTTGTACACTATCATTGCTAATTTGAATATCTTCCACTCTATCATTACTAATTTGAATATCTTTCAATTGAACCTTTTGGCCTGCTGTTGTGCTGGGCTTTTTGAACCTTTTGGCCTACTGCTGCGTTAGGCTATTTGAACTCTTGATTTAGTCAAATATTAAATACATTCTAACAACATTTAGGATAAAAGTTTAGGTGAGAAATAATGGGACAAAATAAATTTTGATTATATTTTTCTCTTTCAAATAAATTAAAACATAATTAAATAAATCATCAAAATAAATTTTGGATTCTATTTTTCTTTTTCAAATAAATTAAAATATAATTAAATAAATCATCAAATAAATTTTGGATTTTATTTTTCTTGTTCAAATAAATTAAAACATAATTAAATAAATCATCAAAATAAATAAGTTTAACAATCTCCCCCTTTTTGATGATGGCACACAATGATGTTTTGATTCAATTTGAGAGTAAGAAAGGCTCTCCCTCAAGTCATGCTCCCTGAATTCACTTCTAAATACATAGGTTAGCACATGTGTAATAAATAAGCTTTAATCAACAACATGATATAAGATTAAGATATCAAACTATAAATACATAACATTAGATTAGTTTGAAAATAATACCATAATACATAACATCATAATATATAACATCATAATACATAACATCATAATAATACCATAATACATAACATCATAATATATAACATCATAATACATAACATTATAAGTTTCTCCCCCTGTGACATTATCAAAAAGGAAATCATGGCTCAGAATCTGGAGGAGGAGGAGGAAAATGATAGTGATAAATGACATCTATACAATTCAAAACATATATATACATATATGCATACACATACAACTCTCCCGCATCTCTCTTTTTCCTTCGATAAACGTGTTTGACACGCGGCCTCACTGTTGCATCATTGGCCGACAAAAGCAAACCTCGATTTGTACTCGCCTCGGCTCCCTCTCCCTCCTTGTCTTATTCTCTTTTGCCTTCTTCTTAATCACACACTCTTCCATTTTCTTCTTCACCATTCTCTTCTATCTCTTCTTCATCACTCTTTTCTGTTTCTTCTTCCTCATCGAGAGAGAAAAAAAAAGAAACTAAACGGAGGAGGCCAAACCTCAGTCTGTTCTCTTATATTTCTCTGCAGCTTATTTCTTTTTGCACTCTCACCTCTAATCCATGGCTTCCTCATCCCGTTCCCTCACTATGTTTCCGAACCTGAACGATCCTATAAGCTCTGTTGGACTGAGTGCCCCTACTCCTACTCTTCCTGTCATTCCTCTTCCTAACCTTCCTATCATGTCGATTGAGCAAATCATGGCAGTTCAATCAGACATAGAAGCCAATCACTACACACTGCAGTCCTGTATGGAGACGGTGACTATGGTCACCAAATTGGCTCACCGACTGCAAAATAGGACAACTGAGGTACACCAGGTCAACGCCCAACTCTCTCTGTTCCAGCACATGTACAAGGATGTGCGAGCAGAGATTTGCGCGTTAAAGACGAAAAACAAAGAGTTGAAACGGAAAGCCACCGTCATGGCCCGATTTGGAGCACCTTCGTACTTTGCTTTTGAGGACCAACAGGGAGTCAACCCTCCCGGTGGTCCTGTAAGCACTGAGGTAGGGCCTTCAAGGGTCGATGACAAAAAGATGAAGAACTTGGCGGTAGAGCCGAGTAAGTGAAGTCGACGCGTGGCCGTCACCGGAGAAGAAAGAAGAAAAAGATCCCTCTCTTTTTTTCTTTTTTTCTTTTTTTTGAGTTTGTTGTTGTTGTTGTTGTTTTTTTTTTTAATATATAAATATTTTTATTTTGATTTGTTTTTGTTTTTATGTTTAAGTACGGAAAAATGAAATTAAAAAGCAAAAAAAAAAAAAAATTAAGCCCAAACAAAAAATAATAATGAGAAAAAAATAAAAATAAAAGAAATTAAGCCTAATAGCAAAATAAAATAAATTAAAATAAAATAATACCAGCAGAAATTAAACTTAATGGGACGTCGGTGTTGCTGGAATGGTAATGAAAAAAAAAAATACCATGAGGGTTTAAAAAAAAATCAATGTATGCAAAGTTAATTTTACCTCAAGATGCAGAACCCAAAGAAAAATTACACAGTTGGGAATAGCAAACTGTTAAGGAGAATAAATGTATAAAGGACTTGAAAGCATGCAACTGATATAAATGTTTCTATATCAATGTAGCAATACACATATATCATTTTAACAAAAATTCAAGTTTCAGTCATAACAAAACTTTTTATGTAGAAATCAACATTCCAAGCTCGCCACGAATAAAATTGAAGCGATCCTCGCTTAGGGGTTTTATGAAAATATCCGCCAATTGCTTGTCGGTGTTTACAAATTTAAGTACAATATCCCCTTTTTGAACATGATCTCTTAAAAAATGATGTCAAATTTCAATATGTTTTGTTCGTAAGTGTTGAACTAGATTTTTGCTTAAATTGATGGCACTAGTATTATCATAATGTAGCATCAAGTTTAGATAAATGACATGGGTGCAATAAGGAGAAGTTCCAAAGGTCAAGAATGAGACACGCATGCTGTTGTAGCAAGATAATATGGCAACAATGAATCAATGAGTTTATCCATTATGAAGAATTCATGTTATTTCAATCTATTTTCAAGCAAGAGCCAAGGAGATACCAAATTGTTAAAAGTATATGTGAAGTAGTTGAGTATGATCTAACAATCGATTTGAGCATGATCTAACAATTAATTTCTAGCAAGAGCGTATAGATTTTATACAAGATAGTTAAAAAAATATGTGAGGTGCAAGCTCATAAGTGTGATATTAAAAATAGAATAGAATTCGAGGGGATTTTTTTTAAAAAAATAATCGAGTTTAAATTCTTCTCCTTGTTTCATTTGGAAAAATCAATAGGAGATATGATAAATGAAAGCTCATAACTGAAATGTTCTCCTCAATAATATCAAATAGGATGCTAAATATTACCAATAAGGATGCCAAAATGATACCAACATGCAATCTACCAAGGATACCAATATGCAATCTAGAAGATTTAACAATCATAGCTCAAGCATTATGTAGAATACCAAATATTGCTCATAATAAGTTAAACTCAATATAATCTCATGGCACTAATGTAGTTTAAAAAAAATGAAGCATGTTCAAGGTATAGCAATCCATATGCCAAGAAAAATCATGAATTTCAATATATAGCACACATTTAAGCATAGGCATGATTCTTAGGCAAGAGCATCATCAAAGAGTATACATTGCAAATCATATGAAGCATAATCAATCTTTTTCATATCAAAGTAATAATAGTATTAGCTAAAAGGATATAAGATAGAATTTTTACCTCAAAAGCTTATGAGAGTGTAAGATGCATACATTTGGTTCATGAGTTAGACGCTTTTCAATCTTCAATTTTCTTTCATGAGAAGTTCATCTCAAAAGGGTTTAACAAGTATGTTAGCAAAATGATTTCTCCCCATAAGTTGGTGTTACCCTTTTCTAATATGATTTTGTGTAAATATAACATTCATATAACAATCACTATTACTCAATAAAAATACAGCACAAATCACTTCTTATCACAAACTCAAAAGGTGAAAAATAATTCAATGATCAAACAAGAGTTTGGAATGCTATTTTTCAGAATTTTGAAGTTGTAGCACATAGCATAATATGCATAAGAAAATAGTGTTATGCTCTTTGTTTTATTAAGAAATGATGCAACAATCTCATTTAATCACATAACATTATCAAGAGGCATTTTCATAAATTCAATCCACATACTCAAGTGTGGTAAAAATATTTTACTTAATGTGGAACACAACATGAATGTTATAAACAATTAATTCAACAATTTATCAATCAAAAGCATTTCATGAGATGTATGCCAATATAATCCATATTCAAAAGATATTCAATAAGATAGATGCAATGTCTCTATAAACGTATGATACTTCTCTTCATTTAGAAATTGTTGATGGATCATAATCAAGGAATTTCACAACTCATTCAAATATTCCAATGTAAAGTATATAAGCATGAAATTTTTATATTGAGCATATTCTTGCGATCACAAATATAGAATTCAATATATAGATAGTATACATTTCAAAAACATACTATGACATCAAAATTGATTCTACAAAGATATGACTAAAAAAGGAATTAACATATTAGTATGAAGTCATATATAAGATGTGAAAAGTATACTCACAAAAAAATTTATCACTTCTTATCTCTTTTTAATAGCAGTAGATGGCATGATATAAAATGTTAATGAATACATGAATCATTCATATTCTAATAGGCATTCATCAAAATAATATAATTTTCATTTTTGAGTTCAATGAATGTTTGAAAGAAACTAGTAGAACATGACTTAGCAAACTTAGTACAATTAGGTTACATGGAAGCAATGATTAGACACAACCTATTGTACACAAATCACACCTTAAAGAATATAGAACTTTAAGCTTAAAGGTGTTTTAGGAGTTATACCTTCATTTACCTCTTTGGAATCTTCACCCATATATTACCTGTATTGTTCATCTTGGTGATTTTCATTACATCATTCTTCTTCTTGTAGGAGCTAATTTTGCTCTTTAGATTGAACACTCTTGTTGTGCATTTCCTCTCGAAGTCCTTGGTGTTCTTTAAGATTCCACCTATAAAATATCTTGATTTCTTTCTTGGTACCCATACTTTCTTGGGTCCATGGGGATTAGTCTCAAGAACATTTAATCTCATAAAAGGTTTACGAGGATCAAAACCAATATCTACTTTGTCAAAAACAGATCTTTTATTTCCAAGAAGCTTGTTGAGGTTTTCTTTTCCATTTACAAATTTTTCAAGAGTTTTGTTTAAATCCTCAACATTGTTTTTCAAAATTTTTTTCTCATTGGCAATAGATATAAAGTCATTTTTTAAAGTAGCATTTTTCATTTTTAAAACACCCACATCATTTGAAAGAGAAGTAACTAATTTCTTTAATTTAGAATTCTTAACACAAACATTTCTAAATATGTCATGTAATTCATTGAAAGCACTTTCAAGTTCTACATAATTAGAAATTACCTCATTTTGAGTGAATTTTTCTTCTCCAAGAGCCATGGGATACAAGTTGGCTACTCCATCATTTTCTCCCAAAATAGCTTCCTTTTTGTTGCCATTCATCATTGAAAGTTCATTAGCCATAAGTGAGCCTAGGAGTTCTTTAATGCCTAATTTTGTGAGGTCTTTTGCTTCTTGGATGGATGTAACCTTTGCTTCCCATTCAGTTGGCAAAGACTTAAGTATTTTTCTTACAAGCTCACCATTAGTATAAGATTTACCAAGAGATTTTAGAGCATTAATAATATTGGTAAATTTATAAAATATCTTAGAAATAGATTCAAATGATTTCATAGTAAAAAATTCATAATCATGAATAAGTATGTCAATCCGAGACTCTTTTATTTGGCTAGTTCCTTTATAGGTGATTTCAAGTTTATCCCAAATCTTTTTAGCAGTAATACACCCAGAAATTCTATTGTACTCATTTGCATCTAGTCCACACACAAGAATAAGCTTGGCTTTAGCATTAGCTTGAAGGAGTTTATAATCACGCTAATCAAATTCATCCTCAACTTTAGGCACACTGATATGGTCTACTACCTTGGTAGGGATTTTAGGACCTTTAGTGATAATGAGCCACAAAGCATAATTGGTTGCTTGAAGATACAAAGTCATTTTTTCTTTTCAATGAATGTAATTACTACCATCAAAGAGAGGTGGCCTATTGCTAGCTTATCCTACAGCAAAGTAAGTAGAATACATGGTTGCTATGGATAAAAAACTCAAGATTGTTAAATCTAAATAAGAGTCCCAGGCTCTGATACTAATTGTTACCCAAAAGACAACCTAAGAGGGGTGTAAATTAGGTTTTTACAAATAAAAATAATAATACCCTAATAAAAATTATGACTAGCACAATAGATAAATATAGTTAATGAAATAAAAATAATTAAAACAAGTGTTCTAACAACTATGTCAGTTAATGATTTTAGCACAGTGAAAATGTGAAATATAGTTATGGAAATTTAAATAAAATAAAGAGATAAGGGAGAGAGAGGCAAACAAATTTTTAGTGGTTCGGCTTCAACTCGGCCTACACCTACTCCTCAAGTTTCACTTGAGATTTTTCACTATGCTCTAACTTTACAGGGTGCTAGCAACCTTTTCACACATGGAACAATCCTCCACAGATTTTACACAGACTTTCTAAGTGAAAAACATTAAGTGTACTACACTCTTGCAAGGTTAAAAAGAATGTGTTTTTGCTTTCACAGAAAGTTATAAGAATTATCTCTCAAAAATAGATATAAAAATGAAACTCTGGATTTTCTGTAAACCTCACACAGGAAAGATAAGTTTAATGCTATAAGGCTCAGTGTATAATTTCTGAGAGAGGATGTAAACAAAAATTGAACAACACTTCTCAGAGAATTTTTCAGAGAATAGATGTGAGTGACTATAGATCAAAGAATATTTTCTGATTTTTTTTGTAACTTGTTTACACTAGAAGCTTTGGTATATATAATGAAACTTATAGCCATTTATAGCCATTGTATTCATGTGAATTTATAGCCATTTATGGCCATTGTATTCATTTGAATTTATAGCTGTTATACTCCATCATTATTAATTTGAATATCTTCCACTTGAACTTTTTGGCCTGCTGCTGGGCTAGGCTGTTTGAACCTTTTGGCCTACTGCTGTGCTAGGCTATTTGAACTCTTGATTTAATCAAATATTAAATACATTCTAACAACATTTAGGATAAAAGTTTAGATGAGAAATAATGGGACAAAATATATTTTGATTCTATTTTTCTCTTTCAAATAAATTAAAACATAATTAAATAAATCATCAAAATAAATTTTGGATTATATTTTTCTCGTTCAAATAAATTAAAATATAATTAAATAAATCATCAAAATAAATAAGTCTAATATCATTTGTTTTTTTGTCATCGACTTGTATATATCACTATCTATGTGGGTATTTATGATTTATATGGATATTTATGATTGGTTCATTATTCGAAAATAATCATTTAAAAAATAATGAAAACAAATAATATAGTACTATGTATCTGGTGATATAAAGTGGTGAAGAAAAATATAATATATATATATATATATATATATCAGTTTTGTTGTAAAAATGTGTTACATTATTTTGATGAATTGAGAAATTCAATTACTTCACTTAATCAAGTGGACTATGCTATATAAAAAGAAAAAAAATTGCTCAAATTTTTTTTTGGTTTTTTGTTTGGTAAAGAATGGCATGGCTTGAATCAAGACCTTAATTATCTCAAGGAATTACAACTTATAGTGTATATGATTTTGTTTGGGGTTCTCCTAGATTTAAAAAAGGCTAACATTACATTAATTATCATCATTCCACAACTTCGTAGCATTTCTCCAATACTATAGGAAAAGATTGGAGTAATTTAGCTTAATTTAACCACACAATTTAAAATGATGTAATTTTTCTATTTAACTTTAAACATAGGCTGTTAGATCATCACAACAAAGATTGCAACCAATCATGTGACTTTATTATTTTTAGTTGGCTTAAACCTTTGATTATGTTTTTTTTTTTTTAATCAGAAAAAAAAACTTTATTAATGAAAATCAAAATACATAATACAAAAATAAACATCAATAAAGGATGACAAGTGCAAAAAGTATTCCAACTATGTTGTTACCAAATTACAAGCTTAATCATTTACTAGTATAACATTGAGTTGGTAAGTAACCAACAAAAGTACAACCCACAAAAAATAAACAAACAAGCAACAAGAAGCAATCAATCCCCTGTAATTCCTTAGCAGTCAGCAGTGAAGGCTGCACACCATCAAGGTTCTGAACCAAATAGATCAACCATAGGCTGCACCAACAAGAAACAACCCAGCAGCAAAATGTATGGCAGCCATATCACAATTAGCATACCTTTGCTTCAAACAATCAACATCAGTAATGTTAGTGTTAATTTAGTGTAGTGATAATTTTTAGTGTATTATTCATAGCAACCAGCTGTCCTCCCATTATGTACAGTCACGACCCATTAGCCTAGACATTTGTTAATGTACACCACTTTAGCTTTATGTTTTCAGCTTTATGCTTTCGGTGCCTCGCATCCAGTGTACATCACAGGCTATAAGAAGAGAGCTAGGCTCCCATTGTAAATTAACATCAGTCATAATACATCTCATTTATTCACTTGCTCTCTCTCTCTATCAATTTATCTTACATGGTATCAGAGCTCGGTTCTTAACCTAGTAATTCTGCTTCACCGGCGGGCGGCAGTCTCACCTTGGCCGCCCGCTGGACCTCTACACATATCTTCACTCCGCTGCCACAAATTCCATTCCATAGCAGAACTCCACTGCCACTAAACCCTTTTCTTGTGTAGTGCTCAAAATGAGGACTTTAAGTTGTTTACTTAACTCATCATCCTCCGGTAGTGATATTGCCACCACCATGGATAGAGAAGCTCTAGATCTTACCACCATGTCTTCAAGCTCAGGCTCCATCATGGACCGGGCCGATCCAGTTAACCCGTCTAGGAAAATAACATGGTTGGTGAGAACACTTTTGAGCCATGAATGGGCATCCGAATGTGACTCGGCTGTCCTTTTCTCAATTGCCACCACAGAGTCCATCACTCTATCCATTGACAGCTCCATCAACTCCAGGCAATCTACTAGAGCCCCTTGCTCTCTCTTGTCGTTGATCCGACGGCTGATACCGCCCGCTGTCTTGATAGTCTTTCATATGCCTGATGCGGATTTCTTCAAGAAGGCCTGCAGCAAATCAGGGCCCTTCATTTGCATCAAAATTTCAGGGGGAGCAATGTTTACTTTGCTTACAATCTAGTGGGTTTCCATGGCTCCGGCCATCTCTCCTATAAGGGAGCTCTTGCAGTCGTGTTCACCGAAGGGTAGTGTTCACCGAAGGGTTGATCTTCCTCTTCATTTCATCAGTTGCGTTGCGCACAACACTTGCTCAAGTTATTTCAAAACCAGTCCGAATCTCCTCCACCGCTGGAATCGGACTCTTCCTTGCTTTCATCGGTTTACAAAACAACCAAGGCATTGGACTCATCGCCGCTTACAGCTCCTCCACAAACCGATTCTTCTTTTCTTTTTCTTTTTTTATTTCTTTGTTTATCATCTGTGGGTCTTTTAGACCCTTTCCCAAACACTATTTCTGTTCTGTGAAGTGGGATGGTGCACAGTGCGTTGCACACTGTTTCTGTTCCCCACTACTCCAATTTTTAACGCAGCCTCAAGAGCTGCCCATGCGTGTATCTCTTTGTCCAGATCAGTGCCTCATCATGCTCACCCTCTTTTTTTTTTTTTATTCTCTTTATTCCCACTTCCTTCCCCTCTCCAATAAAATAATTCTCCACTACCTCCATGTATCAAAACCAGTTCCACCAGCACAAACACATGCTCATATGCATACCCAGCTCTCTCTCCACTTTATCACATGGGCTTGTCCCCTCTCTCTCCTCCTATCACGTTTGATTTCAAAATCAATTATTTTTATTTGTTTTCTCCAAACTACTTTTACACTCTTTCAAATACCCACATTTATTTTTCTTTCCCATCATTTCTTTTAAACTTTTCTTTCCACCACTCTCTTTTAATATTTCTCTTTCGCCACTGCATTACTGAATGATGGCTGATTTTATTTCAAAAAAAAAAAACCTTTTTTTTTTTTTTTACCATCTCCACTGTGTTGAGCTGTTTTGCTCTACTTTATCAATCCCTTTGTTTCAACCTCAAATAGGTTTCTATCTTTACACCTATTTGAGTTTGAGGGGGGGTTATACATATATCATGGTGAGCATGGTTACACACCATGCGAACCACCCAAGCTGATGAGCATGGTTATACACCATGGGAACCACTCAAGCCACCCCAGGGCGCACTCCCTAAGTCGCCCCCTTGGTGCACCACCAAATGCTTCTACATCGGTCCGGCAAGACCCCGTAAACTGTCCCGACATTGATTTCGGTTAGCTTCTACAACAAACGGTCTGACACGACCACATAGTGTCTGCTACATCGGTCCGGCATGACCCCGTAAACTGTCTCGACATTGATTCCGATTAGCTGCTACAACGGTCCGACACGACCATACAATGTCCTCACCAACGGTCTGACACGACCATACAGTGTTTCTTATCCTATTTTATTTTATGTATTAGTTTATTTTCCTGTTTTATTACTCTTTCCAAACTCAAGTTGGTTTGTGCCTATCCTCCTTGAGTTTGAGGGGGGTTGTTAGTGTTAATTTAGTGTAGTGATAATTTTTAGTGTATCATTCATAGCAACTAGTTGTCCTCCCATTATGTACAGTCACGACCCATTAGACTAGACATTTGTTAGTGTACACCACTTTAGCTTTATGTTTTCAGCTTTATGCTTTCGATGCCTCGCATCCAATGTACATCACAGGCTATAAGAAGAGAGCTAGGCTCCCTTTGTAAATTAACATCAATCATAATACATCTCATTTATTCACTTGCTCTCTCTCTCTCTATCAATTTATCTTACAAGTAACATCACTTAATAACACACCAGCAACAACAATCTGTGGGTTTAGTGCTAGCAAATGATTGTGTTACCTCCTTGGTGCTGTAGACACCCCATTTTTGACCGACCTTAAGACTCAGACGTCACCGATTGAGCACTTGGTGATGTTGCATAATGTGCTCGTTCAGAAGTTTCAGAGTTGCGGTTGTGAGCCCTGCCTCCGGACTTCCGAACCCTCTTCTGTACCTTGTCTCGGTTTGCGAACCAGACTCGGTTTTCTCTGTTTCTTTTTCCTGAGGGGAGGGAGAGGTCCAGTAGACCATCTCTCAATGTCCGTAGGCTACATTTGGTGGCCGTAGGCCATTTTTCCCATTTCGGAGTCCGGTTTCCGGTTTTCGGAGCCGTCAGGCCGTGTGCCTCTGTTCGGGACCGCTTAACCATCTCCTATTGCTTTAATTTTTGGCATACTTCCTATTTGCTCCCTTTTGAGGGACACTGGGGGCTGAGAAGCCCACTTCGTGGCCGAATGCCACTTTCGGTGCTTAACAGCCCATTTTCGGGACCCCGAACTGCATGTTTTGGTCCCCGAGCATTCGTTTTGCAACGGTTTTCGTTCATTTTTGGCAGGTACCTCTGTTTTATCACCGGGGAGGTCACTGAAGGGTGGGAGGCCAGCAATTGTTGCAGCAACCAGTTATACATCCTCCGACGCCCTCCGGCGCCCGTTTTTCGCACTTCCGGGCTAATGTTGAACCCCTTGGACCCTTTTTCTTGAACTTTGAACCACATATTTGTGATGTACACACATGAGAGGACCCTAAAAGTTCATGGCCGGCCATTAATTCAACTTGACCCTTTTGACCCCCTCCTTCCGGGCTAATGTTGAACCCCTTGGACCCATTTTCTTGAACTTTGAACCACATATTTATGATGTACACACATGAGAGGACCCTAAAAGTTCATGGCCGGCCATTAATTCAACTTGACCCTTTTGACCCCCTCCTTCCGGGCCAATGTTGAACCCCTTGGACCCACTTTCTTGGAATTTTAACCACATGGTTGTGTTGTACACACATAGGAGAACACCATCAGTTGGTGGCCGGCCAGAAAATCTCATTGAACCTTTTGACCCCTAGCCGGCCGGCTAGGGGGTGTGGCCGGCCGGCCACCTGCAACAAAAGTACCAGGCCGGCCGTATTCCTTGCACTGTTCCCTTTACAGCTGTGAGGCTTTATCCCCCAGAAAAGATCTTTATCTGGGGGATATTTCGTGGGGGAATATTACTCTCCTTTTTCCCCACCTTTACACCCCCTTGTTGGCCTATATAGCAAGCAAGCCTTGTAGTATTTTGGGGTTAGAGAAATTCTTCTTCAAGCTTCCATACATAACTCCATTTCTATACCTCTCATTTCTTGAAAAATCTCTAAGTCCCTAACCATCATTCCTTCTACACCACCAAGCTCTACCACCACCACCTGATTTCCAGCAACAAGGAAGGTTTCTCAAAGGCCAAAGAAGCTGCAAATTCATCCAAGAAGCAACAAAAGTTTGAGTCTTCAAGGGTGAGTAACCTTTTCTTCATTTTGACCCTCTTTCTTGATTTATTTGTAAGCCCCACTTGCTTTTTGTTTCAAGCTCCGGCCCAAACTGAAAAGGGCCCTCTTTTGAGCTCATCTTCACTTTTCATTAAGGGCTCAACCCTGTTTGAGCCCTCCATGACATACTTGCTTCATTGATCCTCTTGTATGTCATAGTTTTGCATGCTATTTTTGACCCATGAGCAATCTGTTTTCGAGCATGTTGTAAACTGATATTAGGCTTATTTTGAGCCCCTCTTCAACATTGAAGAAGGGCTCAACACCATTTGGGACTTCCATGTTGTACCTACCTTTATACTCCTCTTTTCTTCCCCATTCTTGCATGCAATGGCAGCCTATCATAATTTTGTTTTTGGCCATTTTACAGTTCTGAAAAAGTGCTTATTTTGGTCCATTCTTCATGTTTAATTTAGGTCCTTTCATGGTTTGGGGCCTCCATAGGTCACTTCATGTTATATCCCTCTTTTATTCCCCATTCTTGCATGTTTAGTTAGCCTACCATGATTTTGTTTTTGGCCATTTTACAGTTCTGGAAAAGTGCTTATTTTGGTCCATTATACATATTTTATTCAGGGTCTTTGGCTGTTTGGTGATTATTTTGCATACCTCATGTTATAGCCATTTTTGAGCCTTATTTTGCATCACATTTATATCATGTTTGTATACTGATTTTGAGGCTGCCATAAACTGTAAATATTCATATTTTTGGTCCCTCTTCAATGTTGTAGAAGGAAATTTTTCAGTTTGGGTTTTTCTTGTATCACTTGCTTCATTACCCCTCTTTTGGCCCCTATTCTTGCATGCTATTTTTACCATACCTATGCTTGCTGTTTGGCCATGTTTATAACTGTGAAAGTGCATTTTTTGGGACTTTCTAGCTTCTGCCTTTGCATTGCATGTCCATATTGTGCATGTTTGGCATAGCTATAGGTCATTTCGGGTGCCTAAATTCGCATTTCGGGACAATTCCTTGCATTTCATGTCATTTCGCCTCATTTCGGGACTGTCTTCCCCCATATTTTACATGCTGAAATTCCATTAGAATGATTGCTATCGTTTCCATGTCATTCCATCACATTTCGTCATCACCTCGGTTTGCGTGCCCGTGTGCACGCATTTCGAGGCACCCCTTTTTTATCCGCCGGCATCCTATGTGAGTGTGGCTGAGGCTCACTCATGTTGGTATAAGCCCATATCATGTTTCCATGTCATTCCAACACATTTCGTCATCGCCTCGATTTGCGTGCCCGTGTGCACGCATTTCGAGGCACCACTTTTTTATCCGCCGGCATCCTATGTGAGTGTGGCTGAGGCTCACTCATGTTGGTATAAGCCCATATCATGTTTCCATGTCATTCCATCACATTTTGCCATCGCCTCGATTTGCGTGCCAGTGTGCACGCATTTCGAGGCACCCTTTTTTTATCTGCCGGCATCCTATGTGAGTGTGGCTGAGGCTCACTCATGTTGGTATAAGCCCATATCATGATTCCATGTCATTTCATCACATTTCGTCATCGCCTCGGTTTGCGTGCCCGTGTGCACGCATTTCTAGGCACCCCTTTTTTATCCGCCGGCATCCTATGTGAGTGTGGCTGAGGCTCACTCATGTTGGTATAAGCCCATATCATGTTTCCATGTCATTTCATCGCATTCCGTCATCGCCTCGGTTTGCGTGCCCGTGTGTACGCATTTCGAGGCACCCCTTTTTTATCCGCCGACATCCTGTGTGAGTGTGGCTGAGGCTCACTCATGTTGGTATAAGCCCATATCATGTTTCCATGTCATTTCATCGCATTCCGTCATTGCCTCGGTTTGCGTGCCCGTGTGCACGCATTTCGAGGCACCCCATTTTCATTCACCGGCATCCTATGTGAGTGTGGCTGAGGCTCACTCATGTTGGTATAAGCCCATATCATGTTTCCATGTCATTTCATCGCATTCCGTAATTGCCTCGGTTTGCGTGCTCGTGTGCACGCATTTCGAGGCACCCCATTTTCATTCACCGGCATCCTATGTGAGTGTGGCTGAGGCTCACTCATGTTGGTATAGGCCCATATCATGTTTCCATGTCATTTCATCGCATTCTGCCATTGCCTCGGTTTGCGTGCCCGTGTGCACGCATTTCGAGGCACCTCATTTCATCGCATTCTGCCATTGTCTCGGTTTGCGTGCCCGTGTGCATGCATTTCGAGGCACCTCACTTCATCGCATTCCGTCATTGCCTCGGTTTGCGTGCCCGTGTGCACGCATTTCGAGGCATCTCATTTTCATTACATATACCATTGCCTCGGTTTGCGTGCCCGCGCGCACGCATTTCGAGGCAGCTCATTTTCATAGCATAATACATACTAGGTTGTATCTTAGATTGCATTCTGTCATTTTCTCGATTTGCGTGGCCGTGTGCACGCATTTCGAGGCATTTTATTTCCATAGCATTGTATATGTTAGGATTGTATCTTAGTTGCATTTCATGCATATCATGCATATCGCATCGTGTTCGGGATAGGAGTTAGCCCGGGCACGGGAAACGAGGTACATTTCGTACTCCGAGTGACGGAATGTGTCTCAATTCTCCAGTCACCGACACTCCGGATTATCCATGATGGAGTTAGGTTTTAGCTGTAGTTTCATGTGCATTCATCCTATATTGAGTTGTGCATTTCGACTCCTCGGCCATCATGCCTCGGTATGCGTGATTGGTGGCACGAGGATCGAGACATGCATATATCTGTGCAAATACATTGCTATGCCCCTTTCCTGCTCTCTGTTGCAGTAAAATCAGGAATCAGCAACTTTTTGAGGCTTGGCACGCATTTCAAGAACAGATGTAAACAGAGGCTAATCGGGGCATTCCGGTGGATTTCCGCGCAAGACAATCTGGACATGCATCATCCGTCAGAAGCAAGGCAGTCCCTGGCTTGCACGCCAGTTTTATTTGCTTTCTTAGTTAATTCATTAATTAATTAGGATTCTGTAATATTTTGGACTGTAATATTCTTTTATTCGGGACTGTAATATTTGGACTGTATATTTATTCAGACCCTCTGCGAGAGGGCACAACTATAATAAGTGTGCGTGAGTGTGTTGTATGTCTTCCAACCCCACGTCTTTCTCCCTTTTATTTATCCGCTTATGATGGTTAGATTAGGGCATGTTTCAATTAGCATACAGTATGACAGCATGTTTGCATTCATTCATCTGTATTGCATGCACCGGGCTCGGCGCATCATACTAACTGCATTGTATTTTCAATTTCAAAGTTGGATACATGATAGTTGTAACATTCCATATGCCATCTTAGAATAGCCGAGCCTGCTATAGTTGCATTTTGCATGTGTTGCATTAGGCATTTCTGTATACTTAGGATCATGCATGATTTCTAATGTAGTTTCTATTTTGGCTTGGAGTACTCGGTGAGTTTTATGCTTTAGCATCCTTACATGCGTGTGAGTGACTACCATGATAGCATGCTTACCATGAGGCTATGTGCTTATATGATATAACTGCCTGAATGCCTGTGGGTGAAGGTTGGGTTGTTTGAATTGGAAAAAATCATCAAATGTTTCAAACCTACCTGCGGGTAGCAAACCATTTTCAAAAACAAGCATGAAATGTTTTGTTCCAATTTGGGCGACCCGGTCTATACTTGTATGCTGTGAGCATCACATAGTAAACTAGGCCAATAACCGGAATAAGAACATACAATGTTTTCAAAAATTGATATCATGGTTAGTAGAGGCCGGTCTATGACCGGGCGAGCGGGGGTGCTCACGAAGTGACCTTCCCCAATCGTACCCAAGTTCCCGAGCCGAGGCAACTTTGGTGATGACGGACACGTGGCCTCTTGGCACCGAGTCAGGGTTTCCTAAATTTCCCAAAATAAAATATTTAGGTGGCGACTCTGTATCTGGCAAAGCAGTCCATATTTGGCACTACTTTTTCAAAAAAATCAGTTTCTCAAAACGATTTGCCGGATTTGGACTCTTTGGTTCAGATTAGGAACCGTGACATTAAAGAGTCCGAGCTGTAGTGACCCCAAATGAACAGAACGGGAGCTCACCCTCCCGGGGCGTTCGGGGATGTCTACAGTTTCTGGCGACTCTGCTGGGGATTTAGAGAACTTGAGTCGAACTCATGATATCTGTTTTTGAATACACTTGTGTGTTTCTTTGCATTGCATTTGCATTGGTGCGCCTAGGACACCGTGTTTGCCATCTGCTATTCCTGAACGGTTTGCCGGAGGCTTGTCTTGTCAAGGCATGACCATAAGGCTGACCGGTTGTGGGCTCTGCCAGTATGGGAACACAAACCCCGGTTTTACCGGGGCACCCTCTTTGACCATTCGACCTAGTGCATATTCGGATCCATAGTGACCATTCCAAATTAGGACAGGTTGCTTACCCGTTTATAGGTTGTTTGAAACCGCTGCGTGCGTAATGAAACCCTAGCTCCTGACACAATAGGACAAGGAAACCCTACCCCCAACATAGGGGTGTTTTGGCTCTCACTTATCTGTTATGTGCTTTAGAGTGCGTCTCTACAGGAATGCATGTATCAATATATGAGTTTGGGTATCAAGCCTGCGGGCATCAGTTCAGTATTGTCAGTATCAAGCCTGCGGGCATCAGATCAGTATATGAGTTTGAATATCAAGCCTGCGGGCATCAGTTCGGTATTGTCGGCATCAGGCCTGCGGGCATCAGTTCGGTATTATGGGTATCAGGCCTGCGGGCATCAGCCAGTATTTGAGGATTAGTTATCTGTGGATATCAGATTCTGTTTTAGGGAACAGTGATACAGGGATAATAATCAGTGTTTGAGGACAGTATGTATTCAGCTTATTGACTGTGTGTGGATTATGCCCGACTGTGTGTCTTGCATTTTATTTTAAGTTGTTATGCTGCCCGTTTATCTGTTTATTTATTTCCTTTTCGCTTTATTTATCTTTTGCTAGGTCAGTTTTAGCACGATTGCTTCCAACCCAACAGGCATTCCCCAAGCACTTTGGACACGAGGTCGTCGACTCCATCGATCTGAGGATCTAATCGACGGACAGCCAGTGTTCCATTCTCTACCCCCTGTTACAAGAAGGAAGCAGAAAAAGCGCAGTGTATCTGAACAAAGAGCACCAGAACAGTGGTATCCCCCATCAGTGGACAGTTGGATTGAGATCCCCATTGAGACAGATCTGCCAGTAGTTCAGACAAATCAAAACAGTATGACGGCACCAACAGGAGTTGAGGAAATGATGCGCCAAATGCAGGAAACCATGCGGGCCATGCAACAGGATGCCGTTCGCCGGGATGAACTCGCTAAGCAGCAAGCTGAGATTATGACCCAGCAGGCTGAGCTGATTACCAGACTGCAACAACAGAGTACAGCATCTGCTTCACACCAAATTCCTCCTCCGGCAGGAGCCCCATTACCTGAGCAGGCACCTGCTGTTCAGAACGCTCCTCCAAACACCCAGAATACTGTGCCGACTATCCAAAATCTGCAAGAAGACACAAATCTTCCAACGGGGCCAGCTCCGCCCCCGCTTCCACCACAACTGTCCAAGGTCCATACACCCAATCACCCGGACTCTCCATTCGAGGTCGAGGTTGATCATACAGCTCTGAAATTGAGCAAACTGGAGAAGCTCTTCAAGAAATCCCAAGGGGTCAAGGCTATGCCGGATATCGAAGATGGATATACCGAGGAGGCCGTAACACTCCCCGATAGGTTCAAAATGCCACAAATCGACCGCTTTGACGGAACCGGCGACCCCATGGTCCATATCCGACTGTTTGCAGATGTCTTGCGGCCAATGGGCCTAACACGACCACAGAAGCTCTCACTATTCGGCCGAACCCTGTCAGGTGTGGCCTCCCATTGGTACGCAAGATTACAAGATGAAGTGAAAAAGAATTGGGATGAAATGGCTGAGGCCTTTGTCGCGCAATATTCGTACAACACTCAGATCGAGATCACAACCCGCGATCTTGAAACGACAAGGCAAGAGCCCAAGGAATCTTTCTCGGACTTTGTGATCCGATGGAGGGCAAAGGCATCAACAATGACTTTAAGGCCCACTGACAAAGATCAAATCCGGATGATTGTGCGCAATCTCCACCCGAAGTTGATGCAGAGAATGATTGTAGTCCCCTTCCCTACTTTCGCAGATTTACATGACATGGGGGTGCAAATCGAAGACGCAATGAAACAAGGTCTGTTTGACCATGACAGGGAACAACCGAGGAGGACCTTTAACCATAACAACAATGCGGGCCCGAGTGGCGCTGCAAATACGAGAGCCTCGGAAGTTAGTATGGTCACCACCACTCCCCCTCCCATTCCAAGGCCCATGACTGCCACACCCTTCTCCGGCGCGTCCGGAAGCAACACACAAAACAACCGATTCCAACCGCGAGGCCAAAGAACCTTTACCCCACTATATATGCCTCTGACCAAGGTTCTGGGAATATTGATCAGAAAAAATCATTTTAAACCCCTGGAACCAAAGCCATTACCGAATCCACTCCCCCCCTCTTACGATCCGTCAAAATACTGTGCGTATCACCAACAACACGGTCATGACACCGACCGTTGTTACAGATTGCGTCATGAGATCCAAGATCTTATTGACAAACAGGTGATCTCACCCCCTGATAAACCCAATGTCACCACCAACCCTCTCCCACCACATAACCAAGCTTCTCCTCCCAAAAGAATTAATTTTATCCAGACTGGGGTTGTATCTTACGATCCTAGCATCTATATTACACCCACCCACCTACCCAAGCCGGAGGTGCTCCTCCCCGATTGCACTGATTTCTTGTGCATGGTGGACATCTCCAAAACCCAACCAGAACCAATGGTGGTGACCGTCGAAGACGGGGCAGGGCAGATTTTGGGAGAAAATGAGATTGTTGAATCTGGGACTGGGCAGAATTTTGCTGGGGGAGCCTATGATCCAAGCAAGCACATCCTATCAACGAGCCGAATTGGGCTAAGCGTAGAATTGCCAGAGACAGGAGAGCTATGCATGATCCGGGGGGATGGATCTGGGCTATGGGCAGATGATTTGACAGCCACAGAAGAAGACTTTGCCAACCTGCAATTTCTTGATGACCAGGAACTGGGGGAGGCGTCAATCAATTGGTACGATTATGAGGGATCAGAGGAGGCCACTGGATGGCTCGAGGATCAACCAGATGCAGTGGGGGAAGCCCAACCAGAACAGAGCCCGGCAGGGGCAGAAGTATCAGTTGTGGCCGGAATGGCCGAAAGTCAAGTTGTATCGTCGGAGAGCGCCGGTGCTAAGAATTCCGCTCGAGACATGGGCATTATGGAGATGGGAACTGTTGAACAAACAGCTGTACTGACGCAGCTGGAACAAGAAAAGTTTGAGGCTACTGAGAGAGCCAGGAAGGCAAAGGGCCCTGAGGGGACTGAAAGTGCTGTGTGCACGAAGACAGACAATGCCGCGAGCATATGGACAGAGAGCACTGAGAGTACGACTGGACCGGAGCCAGACAGGTGTCTGTTGGCTGCCAGCGGAATGTGGTGGGAAGATGACGACTTGTGTCTTGCCCACACCGATGAAGACTGGGGGAATAACCAACCGGGTGACACTTGGTACCTTGATGAGATTGACCACATGACAAGAAGTGGGCGGTACTTCAAACCCCCACACCTGGACCAACCCGAGGCATCCGGGAAGGATAGAGAAGCGGAGAGACAGAAGGAGAAGCAGATTGAAAATGAAGCTGTGCTGAAACAGTTAAAGAAAATACAAGCAGACATCTCCATCTGGGGACTGCTAATGGCATCACGAGTACACAGAGAAGCTGTCATATCTGCTATGGACAAGTCCAAACTCTCCATAGACACCACGCCTGAACAGCTGGTTGGGCTGGTTTTTCCGGGAGGAGGTTCCCCGGCATTAACCTTTTCGGACAAGGAGCTACCGCTTGAGGGCACAAGTCATAACAAACCTCTCTATATTTCTGTGGAATGTAGAGATAAGTGGATACCGGTGGTACTTGTTGATACCGGGTCTGCGATTAATGTCTGCCCGACCAGAACGGCATATGCAATCGGGTTGAAACCCGTGGACTTCGTCCCAACTACCCAAGTGATCAGAGCATACGACAATACCAGCAGAGAAGTGATGGGGACTGTTAAAATTCAAACCAAGGTTGGTCCAGGGCAACACAGCATCGAATTTCATATCTTGGACGTTCCCGCAACCTTTAACCTACTTTTGGGGCGACCGTGGTTGCACCAGGTCAAAGCAGTCTCTTCCACTCTACATCAGATGCTAAAGTACCCCCACGGGAAAGGGGTAGCGATCGTTTTTGGGAATTCATCAATCCATCCGCCGCCGGAAGTGTCCACACCCGTCTTGGAGATCGAGCACGGCACGGAGGATGTGTTTTTGTCGGGGTTCACTTTGGCCGAGGCTCAAGTGGTGCAGAATGTCATGGCTGCGAATGAGGGCATGTATGTTAGTGCACAATCTATCTACCTCATGAACAAGCTAAAACATACCCCCGGGATGGGATTAGGGAGAAGCGGCCGGAAGGGCGTCTCAGTATTGGCCGAAGTGCCACACAACCCTCACACCTTTGGACTGGGTTATCTGCCCACCAAGGAGGATTGGGTGAGGAAAGGAAAAGAAATGGCCGGAAGGGCCAGAGCAAAGAAGGCCAGGAAGCCATTTGATTTAATGCACAGGCCCATCTGGGGTACCCTAAACGGACGTTTCGTCCGGGAGGGGGAAGATTTTCCATTCTGCGGCTTCCCGGAGCCATGGCTAAACGCGGAGGGGACGCGCGTGCCTGGTTTTGAAATCTTCTTCGACATACAATTATCTGGGGATGACGTTGCCGAAGCGCAGACAGACCCACCAACTGAGGTTGAGCAATGTGAAGCAGTGGATCCTGAGAGCACAGAGCTTGAAATGGGGGTAGCACTGGCGAGTCTACTATCAGATCCTCCGATCAGCCAAGAGTGCTTGGGGGATAACTCTTCGGTTTCTGTGATTGGAGATGAAATAGCTGCGGGCTTTCCAGCGCCGATCTTGGATGCATCTATCGCACCTTCTCTCATCTGGCAATATGAAGAAGGCTTTTTATCTAGCAGTTCCGGGTCAGGTAGTGAGCCGGAATCTGATTCTACCGAATCTTGTGCGTCGGAATCAGATTCCAGCTCGACTGAGTCTGAGTCCGGTATTCCTGGGGGTGATAACCCGGATGCCACAGTCTTGTCTAGGTCGTCTTTTTCATTTTCTTTTGAGTCTGTTGTAACAGAGGAATCTGACGACTTGAAAATATTTAATGAGAATGATGTGGATGTGGTTTCCGAGTATTTTTCTGTGCCTTTGATTTATTGCTTAAATCAGGATTTTCAAAATTTTGATGAAAACAGCGAGGAAGAAATTCCCCCAGTTTTGCAACGATTAATTGATCAAGAGCAGGAAAGATTTGTTAAACCTTTAATGGATGAAATCACTACTGTGAATGTTGGTACTGAGAAGGACCCGCGGCTGGTCCAGATCGGGTCCACGTTGTCTTCAGAGGAACGCGAGCGCTTAGTCGCTTTATTAAAAGATTTCAAAGATGTTTTCGCGTGGTCCTATGAAGACATGCCTGGAATCGATCCTGAGATCGTACAGCACCGGATCCCTCTTGATCCCGAGGCCCGCCCTGTCAAACAGAAACTCAGAAGGATTCGCTCGGACTGGGCTCTCAAAATTAAGGAAGAGGTCACCAAGCAAATTGACGCAGGGTTCCTGCTGGTATCTGAATATCCAACTTGGTTGGCCAACATTGTTCCGGTGCCAAAGAAGGATGGTAGAATTCGGGTCTGTGTAGACTTCAGAGATTTGAACAGGGCCAGTCCGAAGGACGACTTCCCCTTGCCGCACATCGATGAATTGGTGGATTTTACGGCAGGACACGCCTTGCTTTCGTTTATGGATGGTTTCTCAGGCTATAATCAGATAGTAATGGCACCCGAAGACCGGGAGAAGACTGCGTTCACTACCCCGTGGGGTACATATTGTTATAGAGTGATGCCATTCGGGTTGAAAAATGCTGGAGCTACGTATCAACGGGTAGCAACTACAATATTGCATGATATGATCCATAAAGAGGTCGAGGTGTATGTGGACGACATGATTGTCAAGTCCAGAGATAGAAAGGGCCACTACACCGCCTTACAAAAATTCTTTCAGAGGATCAAAGAGTTTCGGCTGCGACTGAATCCCCAGAAATGCACGTTTGGTGTTACAGCAGGGAAGATGCTAGGGTTTCTGATCACACAAAGGGGCATCGAGGTCGACCCTTCCAAAATCAAGGCCATCTTAGAAATGCCACCACCAAGGACTGAAAAGGAGGTGCGAGGCTTTCTGGGTAAAGTGCAATTCATAAGACGGTTTATTTCTAAATTAACCTTGACTTGTGAACCACTTTTTGGCCTCCTGAAGAAAGGAAAGAAATTCCAGTGGGACGACCGATGTCAAGTAGCTTTTGAGCAGATCAAAGAGTATCTACAGAACCCACCCGTGTTGTCGCCACCAGAGCCGGGGAGACCGTTGATATTGTACCTTTCGGTAACTGAGACTACCATGGGTTGCATGCTCGCGCAGGAGTCAGAAGACAAAGTGGAAAGGGCCATATACTATCTGAGCAAAAAGATGCTGGATTACGAGACCCGCTATACACCGCTGGAGAAGGCTTGTTTGGCCTTGGTATGGGCAACCAGGAAGCTGCGGCACTACCTGTTAGCCCACTCTGTAATGTTGGTTTCGCGTTTGGATCCCATCAAATATCTTTTCGAGAAACCAGCACTTACGGGTAGGCTAGCTCGATGGCTGCTGTTGCTCTCTGAATTTGATTTGAAGTATGTAACGCGCAAGTCAGTAAAAGGGAGAGCGGTAGCGGAGTTCCTTGCCGACCACCCGGTTGAGGGGGATGAAGCGTTTGAGTATCTATTCCCAGATGAAGCCATTCTGCACGTCAAAGATGAAACCTGGATGATGTACTTTGACGGAGCGTCAAACCAGTATGGGTATGGGATAGGGGTGTTGCTGATAGCGCCTGACGATTCCCGTATTCCTTTAGCATTCAAGCTCTGGTTCAAAGTTTCCAACAACGAAGCAGAGTATGAGGCATGTATTGCTGGCCTGGAAGCAGCCCTGGAACTAGGGGCAAGACGGTTGGACGTCATTGGGGACTCGAACCTCGTTGTGTCTCAAGCGAAAGGAGATTAGAAAGTCAAGGAGGAAAGGATGATAATTTACCACCAAACCTTAGATTTGTTAATTCCTCGGTTTGAGAAGTTGAATTTCACCCACCTCGTGAGAGAGAACAACAGGTTTGCAGATTCATTAGCAACTCTATCTTCTATGATAGACATTCCGTCCGGAGTCCGGATGCGTCCGGTCATTATTGATCAGAAGTTCACGTCAGCATACGAGTCGATTTCCGCCATAGATGAGGTTCAAGACGGCAACCCCTGGTATTACGACATCTGGAACTTCTTGGAAAAGGAGACATATCCACTAGGGGCAAATGCCAAAGATAAGAGGGCTGTCAGAAGAATGGCTGCTCAGTTCGTTATCTGCGGGGGAAAGCTGTACAAAAGGGGTCATCTGGGAATGCATAAGCTCTGTGTAGAAGCTGAAGAGTCAAGACACCTGATGGAAGCCATCCATGGGGGGGAGTGTGGTGCACACATGAATGGAGTAATGCTGGCCAGAAAGATCCTCAGACAGGGCTACTACTGGTCAACCATGGAGGAGGATTGTATTAGCTTTGTTCGGCGATGCCACAAGTGTCAAATTCATGCAAACCGCATGAACATCCCGCCGTCAAAACTGTACAACATGACTTCTCCATGGCCTTTTTCAGTTTGGGGAATTGATGTGATCGGAGCTGTTACCCCGAAAGGGTCAAACGGGCATGAGTTTATCGAAGTAGCGATAGATTATTTCACAAAGTGGGTCGAGGCCCAATCATATGCGGTGTTGAAGGCGTCGCACGTCGCAAAGTTCATCAGGAACAACATCATCTGTCGCTACGGGGTGCCAAACGAAATAATTTCAGATAATGGTTCCCACTTCAAGAAAGAAGTGATGGACTTGTTGGAGAAATACAATGTGGCTTTCCATAAGTCATCTACATACCGGCCGCAGACCAACGGAGCGGTTGAGGCCGCCAACAAGAATGTTAAGCATATACTACAGAAGATGGTGGAAACCTATCGGGATTGGCCAGACAAGCTGCCATTTGCTCTGTGGGGCTACAGGACTTCAATCAGAACTTCTACTGGAGCAACTCCATATTCATTAGTCTATGGAATGGAGGCTGTTCTACCCATTGAGATTGAGGTTCCGTCGTTACGAGTATTGGCTGAATGCCAGATAGCCGAAGCAGATTGGCAGCAAAGCAGATTCGAAGAACTCATGCTCTTTGATGAAAGAAGACTGAAAGCACTGTACCACATCCAAGGCTATCAACGAAGAATTGCCCGGGCTTTCAACAAGAAGGTTAAGTCCAGGAATCTGAAAGAAGGAGATTTGGTGCTCAAAGACAACCGAGCTCCCATCCACGACCCAAGGGGCAAGTTCAAACCTAATTGGACTGGTCCTTACATCATCAAAGCTATCTGGTCAGGTGGAGCTGTGGTTCTGATGGATCTAGATGGCTTGGAGTTCTCACAACCGATCAATATGGACAAGTTGAAGAAATACTATCCTTGAGAGGCTCGCTAGGCCGAAAACCCGAAAGGGCGACCTAGGCAAAAGTCAGAGCACAAAAAATTAGAAAATATAAAAATTGAGCGCGCAAGGTTGAAAACCCGCAAAGGGCGGCCTTGGAAAAAGTTAGAGCGCAAAAGGAGAGTGAAAATACTCGAGCGAACCTGCGCCTGAACTACGTAAGGCTTGATTCCCATCTTTGGGATACGTAGGCAACTTCACATCGAAGTTCAGCCATAAACTTTTTCCCGATCAACTCTGTCCACTTTGATCATCTCAGTCATCTTTATCCATCAGCATTTATCGTGATCTCCGGTACAGTGCTGTTCAAACTAGGGGCAACTTTCCGTTGCCGCGACGGTGCAAAGTTACTCAGACTAGGGGCAACTTTCCGTTGCTTTGAAGTGTCGCATTGTTCTTCAGACTAGGGGCAACTTTCCAGTTGAAGGGATCTGGGGTTGTACATCTCAGTGACAGATTTTCGGCGTGTCCAGTTCTGATCCGCATCGAAAATAGTTTTGAAAAGTTTCAATAAAAGTTGACTTTGTTCAAATTAATCTTTTTACGACTAAGACCATTTTTGGACCAAAAGCGAAAAATTTTCAGTACCACAACTGTCAATTTCATTGATTTCAAAACTGAGTTCTCCTGCTCTTGCATTACAATCGAGGTTGCTTTTTTTTAGTGCATTCATAACGAAAACTTGAAAATGCTAAATAAGCAATAAATTTGGGGCATAGTTGAATCAAGTATCTCTGCGTCCCCTCCTAGAGCTGGACGAAGCATCTGATGCCAAGCTAGGCCCAACCTGTGCCTCCTCGTTGAGCCAATCCAAGCACTCATCGGACAAAGTGCAACTGAAAGTTGAAGTAGGGGCCAAGAGCTCTCTAGTCCTCCATGCTGTGGCATATCGGGCAAGGTATGCACCCCGGATTGGGAAAGCGGCTGGGTACTCAATCCTCTCCGGTGGACAAGTCTGATCATGGCCAAACTGACGCAGGAACCGGAACGGAAAATAAAATACGCAGTGGGTTAGACCAATCAATTGGATCCCAATCAGCCGAGACATACTATAGCTCATTGCCGGGAGGTTGAGCCAAGGACAACGCCAAGCAATGCCGTCTGCGGACAAATTGCACATCCAATCAAACCACCACCTTTCGTCAAAAGCATTGACTAGGCGCTGCCGAAAGAAGTAGCCTCGAGCTGAATAGGCCGGGCAAGAGTCCACAACCTGCAACTTGTCCATTAACCATACCTAGGGGAGGGATGGAAAATGAGAGAATAAAGAACAGAGAGATGTACGATGAGAGAAAAGTAAGACAAGGGTTTTGTGAGAAAAAAAACCGAGCCTGAGGGTCGAGTGATGTGAGCAAATATATATGTGAGGTTGGGTGGCAAACATTACCTGCAGCAGTAATGGACTCCCAGCGAACCTAGTCGCCTCCCGGCGATAGACAGAATCTAAGCCCATCAGTGTCTCGGCCAAGGTCATGGCAATACAGCTCTTTCCTTCTCTCAAACCTTGGGCGACTTCAATCAGGCGAATGCTAGCCCCGCCGAAGCCCGAGGAAAGCAGAAAGTGAGACAACATACACAAGCAGAGGGCGTGTTGCCGGAAACCCTGCCAATAATGGTTGCTGCGGTCACCGGCGTCAGAAAAACGGTGGATCAAGCCGAAGATGTCTAGTTCCCCACTGCAGATCAGAGATCGAGCGTCATGCGCCGTGAGCCCACACATCCGCCCTAAAGTCTGAGCATGGCCAAAACGGAGTTGGGGCAAGATCACTTCAGAGCATTCAGACTCCATCAAAACCTGAAAATCTTCGAAAGTGGGACATACCTCTTGGCCGCCGAAGCTAAAAACGTGCGTCACTGGATTCCAGAACCTTGCCGCGGCATGGAGAAAAGGGAGATGTAGCGGAGTACGGCTCAGCGTGAATAGTGCATTCAAGCCAAAACCCCGGAAATTCAGCTTTTCCGAGCCATCTAGAGAAGAGATCCAAGATGTAACATTTTCTGCGAGAAACGCCTCCATCTTTGTCTAAAACTAAGATGAAATGAATGTTCCCGAAGTTGAGGCTTTTATAGAAGGAAAAACACTATTCACGGGGACACGTGTCAAAAATCTGGTGGCTGCAGGACTGAGTGGCCGGCCGGCCACCTTTTCTGGTTGGCCAGCCATTTACTTTTTCAGAAATGGCCGGCCAGCTGTCTCTCTCCACCAAAAATGGCCGGCCGGCTCCCAGGGATGGCCAGCAATGCTCCAGTGTATCCCCTTGGCCCTGTTTTACCCTTCGAGGGAAAGTTCCAAGCATTTCCATGCAACGGGAGAGTCAAAGGCCTTCATCTCCCTCCGTTTCGGATGCGTTCCGATGCCCAGATCGTCAGAAGTACACTTTGTTGTTGTTGAGTTTTGTTTATCGAGTTGTTGTTTTGCTTATCGAGTTGTTTGTCGAGCGGACGTGTTTTGTGTTTTTGAGTCATTGCTCTCTGTTTAAGCAATTTTTGTTAAAGTCTTGTTTATTTGCGTTGTTACATTTTGCTTATCGAGTTGTAAACTTCCTAAGGTTCTGTTATATCTTAGTAAGTTGAGTTGCTTAGTTTGTTGCGTCGGTTCACTACCTGACTTGGTGATTACACAACGCGCATTTCCATTCAATTCCATTTTTGTGCAAAATAAATTGATGTGATACGATGCTAAAAGTTTAAAATACAAACACCTTTTCAAAAGCTATTTCATTTCATCATGCTTTACAACAAACAAAGGTACAAGTTTTACAAAAAAAATAAAACTGCCTAACAATGTGCAAAGTGCTACAAACTACTAGCAAAAAAGAAAAATAAAGCAGGAAATAGCAGCATCAAAGTCCTCGGGAGCGGGAACGAGAAGCACTCCTCATCCTCTTCTGCGGGACAATCTCCGCACCATCATCATCATCTGATTCGGAGCTGTCATCCTCAGGATCCCCCTCAGCCTCGCCTCTATTCCCCGAGCTAAAACCGGAGCCTCCCTCCTCAGCAGATGTCTCTGACTGACGGTCGGTAGCCTCCTCCTCCTCCTCAGCATCCTCCTCCTCCTCCTCGTCAGGCTCCACCTCCACAACGTGAGCCCTGCGTCTGCGGACAGGCCCTCCTCGAGCTCCTCGAAAAGGTCTAGATGACCCGGATCCTCGGGAAGGCCGAGATGGCCCCGCTCCCTGAAAAGGCCCAGATGGCCCAGCTCCCCAAGGAGGCCCAGGTGGCCTGGCCTGCGGCTGACCGGACCATGAAGGCATCTGAAAACAAAAAGTTCAATTCAAATGCATCAGTCCAAATATATACATCAGATGCAGATACAAGCAAAGGCTACATGAAGTGGGTGCATGTAAATACAGTGTACAAGTGGGGTGTGTGTCAGATGTGCTCTACACAAATAGTCTATCGATGCAGTAGAAATCAGCATGTCATCAGAAGTATGATAAATGCCAGAAAACTGAAGGGAACCTGAATGCCCGCGACAGACAACTGTGCCTCCCTACGCAGGACCATGCCCTCGAGTGTGGCCACCAGTCCAACCACCTCCTCCATGTACCCTCGCGATGGCTGCAAAAATGAGCTCATAATCATCAGTGAACAGAAGAGTGTCTAAACATCTGAATGATGAATGAAAAAAAGTGGAGCATACCGGCGGTGAGTCCGGATCAATGGCGTATCGATCACTGGGCATCGGAGGCTCTAGTGGAATCGGAGTCGGAAAGCTAGCCCCATACTGCCACGCCATCAACTCAGTAGGCATATCTGGCCATCCGGGATGAGGATGAGTCGACGGAGCCGGAGGAACCGGTCTACTCCGACCTCTAGATGTACCGGCCCTGCTAGTAGAAGGGGCGTCTGCAGCCCGAGCCCGAGCCTGGCCCGAGGATGACATACCGGCAGGCCTCATCATCGGGATATGAGCTCCCGTCAATGGAGGCATCAAGTATATGTGACGGTAAGTGGCGTAGTCCCCCTCCTCAACATATAGTAAAGCATCACTGCCCAGCATGGCGCCGACTACCTCCGAATAAGACAGCCTGTCAGCAGTCCGCATACTGGCTGGAGGTACTGCGGGAGGATCCTGAGAAAGATACCCCCATACCTGGCGCAGAAAGCGTTCTCCCAGGAACCATGCCCTGCCAACCGGCCCTTCAAGCAGGACCCTATACTGGGAGATGTCTGACGCTCCAGTATACTAAAGTCGGAGACCGTCACCCAGGGACACCATGTGATCTGCGAATGATAAAAGCATAAACCAATCAGAAATCGAGAATATACAGGGCAAATCAAAGATGAAAATGAAAGGAACTGAAAGTTCTGAGGTACCTCTGAATGTCGCACAGTGTCGAAGTACTGTCGCAGGTTAAGGAGGGTCTCTCGAGGTCTCGGCCGGTGCGGGCCCTCGAACACCAATGAATATGGGGTCATGAGAATCCCCGCCACCTCCAACTCTGGGGCTAATGATGGGAAGTATACATAGACCCATAGTTGAGAAAAGTAGTGCAGAATGTAAGTACGAAATGCTGAGAGCAAAATACAGACTGTAAAAGTGCGCTGTGTGTGCAATGCACAAGTAATGAAGAGCAGAAATGTAAATCAAGAGGACAGAAAATTACCTCCCAGGCTCTCCAGTAGCCGCCAAGTAAATCGCCCCGCCCGCGGGAGGTCGCGCTCATATAAAAGTAAAGGGTAGCCAAGCCGGCGCCACCCCAGTCATATCTACTGACCTGTGATAGGTCGACCAGAGCGCTTAGCAGGTATAGCCCAACGGTGTTCCCTCTGTCGGCGAACAGGGTAGTCCCGAAGAGGAACATAAGGAAACCGCGGGCATACTGCTCTGTCTCCTCGGGAGTCTCAGGCACCATCTCCGCCCGCCGAAAATGGAAAGAGAACCAAGTGTATCGGACCCTCCCAGAGACCCTGTCAACAGGTGGGCGAGCCCCCAATAAATACATCCAGGCGGCCTCCCACTCGCCCATATCCTCATCGTAGGGGATGGACCAACCTCCAACGTCAAGGCCGGTCAATACAGCGAAGTCAAAAGGCGTCATGGTCGTGTCCCCGGTAGCAGAGAAATGAAAGGAGTTGGTGGTGTCCCACCATCTCTCTACCAAGGCTGCCATCAGTGTCCTCCTGGCAGGACAATGTGACAACCCGACGCAGAAGGGCCCGAATCCTGCCAAATCTACCAAATCTCGGACACCCTCCGGGAGCTCGGCATACCAGTCTCGCGCGATGGTGGAACCATACCCCCACACACTGCGGGAACCAACCTGCATTCAGAATGAATACATGTGTCAATAATGAAGTGAACTGGGCTGTGTGCCAATGAAATGAAATGGGCTGTGTGCCAATGGAATGAATGGGCTGTGTGCCAATGAGATGAAATGGGCTGTATGCCGATGAAGTCAAATACGCTACATGCAAATTCAGTTAAATTGTGGGCTGCGTGTTCACTATCTATCTGGGCTGCGTGTTCAGAAAATTTGAAGTTTGGGCTGTGTGTTCAACTTTCAGTTAAATTGTGGGCTGCGTGTTCACTATCTATCTGGGCTGCGTGTTCAGAAAATTTGAAGTTTGGGCTGCGTGTTCAACTTTCAGTTAAATTGTGGGCTGCGTGTTCACTATCTATCTGGGCTGCGTGTTCAGAAAATTTGAAGTTTGGGCTGCGTGTTCAACTTTCAGTTAAATTGTGGGCTGCGTGTTCAGAAAATTTGAAGTTTGGGCTGCGTGTTCAACTTTTAGTTAAATTGTGGGCTGCGTGTTCACTATCTATCTGGGCTGCGTGTTCAGAAAATTTGAAGTTTGGGCTGCGTGTTCAACTTTCAGTTAAATTGTGGGCTGCGTGTTCACTATCTATCTGGGCTGCGTGTTCAGAAAATTTGAAGTTTGGGCTGCGTGTTCAACTTTCAGTTAAATTGTGGGCTGCGTATTCACTATCTATCTGGGCTGCGTGTTCAGAAAATTTGAAGTTTGGGCTGCGTGTTCAACTTTCAGTTAAATTGTGGGCTGCGTGTTCACTATCTATCTGGGCTGCGTATTCAAATTTCAACTAGTGTGGGCTGCGTGTTCACTATCTAATCTGGGCTGCGTGTTCAGAAAATTTAAAGTGTGGGCTGTGTGTTCACTTTCGAATTCGGGCTGTGTGTTCGACAAATCAGTGTTTGAGCTGTGTGTTCTAATGTGGACTGTGTGTTCGCAATTAATTAATGAGCTGAGTGTTCAGAAATTCGAATGTTGAAATTACATGTTCAAGATGCAAGCAAAGTACTATGTCATGAGCTAAACTGCGTGTTCAAGCATGGCAAAGGTGCGAAATGTACGAAGAATACAGAAAATGAAGTAAATACCTCTCGGGCCTCATGAGAGAGGTGATGCTCCGGCTCTCGGAGAAGCAGATCCACGGGTGCCCGCTCGTCAAAGCTAGTAAAATGACGGAAGACAGCACGAGGGAGGACATGTGCTGGCGGACGGTACCTCCCGGGAATGAAAGGTCGGGTCCTCGGGGGGAGAGTCATGGGATCGAAATCATCGCCGGCACCTGGAAAACCTCCGCCGTGGGGAGAATTACCCGCCATTTTCAAAGAATCTGCAAAAGGAGCAAAAATGAACGAAAATGAGCCGAAATTGGAAAAAGTCAACAAAAGTCAACTCTCGGGAAATAAAAAAGTCAACAAAAGTCAACTCCCGAGAAAATCTTCCAAATATTAAGGCAAACTTACCTCAAGTGGCGAAAATGCAAAAAGAAGCTCCGAAGCCGGAATTTAATCGCTTCAAAGTGCTTGAAACTGAATGTTTTTACGGAAACAATTTGCACGGGGCGTTAGAAAACGCGCATAAAACTCAGATCTGGAGAGGAAAGTGTTGTAGAAGGCAAGAAAGGAAGGGGCCTCGGCTGCCTTTTATAGGCCTCAAGTCTTGGTTGAAGAAGCATGAAGGAAGGGGGTGAAAAAGACCAAAATGCCCTCGGATCAGGCATATGGCCGGCCGGCCCCTTTTTCTAGCCGGCCAGCTATCTGCTTTTTGGATAACTGGCCGGCCAGCCATTAGCTTTATGGGAAACCGGTTGGCCACCTCCCCTTGGGAAGATAAATGGCCGGCCATGTTCCTCACATGCCCACCTAGCTCTCTGCAAATTTTGAGGAAGATCGGAGTTCCCGGGACCTGAAAAAGTTCAAAAAAAAGTACACTTCCGGTCGCGAAATAGCTCCGCCGGGACTTCAGCTTCGAGGTCTGACATGTGTCTCATCATCATTCATCGAAATCAAAGTGTATCCTTTTTGAATGAGTTGTAACCTTTCAGGGAAGCGGATCGGAGGCCGCGATCGAGTTGCTTTCGCCGAAATGCGCGTTTCCGTACTCGTTGTTTCATAACAAACGAACACCTTGATTCATGCTCGTGTCACATTATCTTGCATTCTCATGAGCATACCTGCATTAACATGCACATTTATTGATATTGGCATACCTCTATGTTTGAGCATACGTTGTCACGCATGTTCCATTCTTGCATTGCGATGCATTCACTTGCCGGCACTGCGTGTGTCGAACTTTCGGAATCACATTAAATATATGTTGGTAGCATATTGTACTTGTTGCAATTTCTCTCTTTTGCAGGCACGATATTGTATGTACGGTTCAATTGAGGCTGGTGCGACCAGACGAATCGCGCAGGTATCGTATCTTCTCCGTGTGAGACGTGGCGGGGAATGAATAATCCTCCGCATTCTTAACTGCATGAAATGTAGTTGTTGCTTTGCATTCTTGCTTAAAACTGTTGCATCTATTTGCGAATACTTGCTTCATTACAGCTTGCTGCATTTGCATGATCATTGGGTTACCTTCGGCTTCTTGCATATCATTCGCATTTTGCCCCCTGCCTGCGGGCATGCCTGCGGGCACATCTCTGTTTATCTTGTATGTTTGTCTAAGTCTTCGGCCTTGTCAAAAATGGGTCGTCTCTGGGCTTTGACATTCACTCCCGTCACTTATGACTTCCGAGTTCTGTCAAAGAGGGGCAACTGTAGACACCCCATTTTTGACCGACCTTAAGACTCAGACGTCACCGATTGAGCGCTTGGTGATGTTGCATAATGTGCTCGTTCAGAAGTTTCAGAGTTGCGGCTGTGAGCCCTGCCTCCGGACTTCCGAACCCTCTTCTGTACCTTGTCTCGGTTTGCGAACTAGACTCAGTTTTCTCTGTTTCTTTTTCCTGAGGGGAGGGAGAGGTCCAGTAGACCATCTCTCAATGTCCGTAGGCTACATTTGGTGGCCGTAGGCCATTTTTCCCATTTCGGAGTCCGGTTTTCGGTTTTCGGAGCCGTCAGGCCGTGTGCCTCTGTTCGGGACCGCTTAACCATCTCCTATTGCTTTAATTTTTGGCATACTTCCTATTTGCTCCCTTTTGAGGGACACTGGGGCTGAGAAGCCCACTTCGTGGCCGAATGCCACTTTCGGTGCTTAACAGCCCATTTTCGGGACCCCAAACTGCATGTTTTGGTCCCCGAGCATTCGTTTTGCAACGGTTTTTGTTCATTTTTGGCAGGTACCTCTGTTTTATCACCGGGGAGGTCACTGAAGGGTGGGAGGCCAGCAATTGTTGCAGCAACCAGTTATACATCCTCCGACGCCCTCCGGTGCCCGTTTTTCGCACTTCCGGGCTAATGTTGAACCCCTTGGACCCTTTTTCTTGAACTTTGAACCACATATTTGTGATGTACACACATGAGAGGACCCTAAAAGTTCATGGCCGGCCATTAATTCAACTTGACCCTTTTGACCCCCTCCTTCCGGGCTAATGTTGAACCCCTTGGACCCATTTTCTTGAACTTTGAACCACATATTTATGATGTACACACATGAGAGGACCCTAAAAGTTCATGGCCGGCCATTAATTCAACTTGACCCTTTTGACCCCCTCCTTCCGGGCCAATGTTGAACCCCTTGGACCCACTTTCTTGGAATTTTAACCACATGGTTGTGTTGTACACACATAGGAGAACACCATCAGTTGGTGGCCGGCCAGAAAATCTCATTGAACCTTTTGACCCCTAGCCGGCCGGCTAGGGGGTGTGGCCGGCCGGCCACCTGCAACAAAAGTACCAGGCCGGCCGTATTCCTTGCACTGTTCCCTTTACAGCTGTGAGGCTTTATCCCCCAGAAAAGATCTTTATCTGGGGGATATTTCGTGGGGGAATATTACTCTCCTTTTCCCCCACCTTTACACCCCCTTGTTGGCCTATATAGCAAGCAAGCCTTGTAGTATTTTGGGGTTAGAAAAACTCTTCTTCAAGCTTCCATACATAACTCCATTTCTATACCTCTCATTTCTTGAAAAATCTCTAAGTCCCTAACCATCATTCCTTCTACACCACCAAGCTCTACCACCACCACCTGATTTCCAGCAACAAGGAAGGTTTCTCAAAGGCCAAAGAAGCTGCAAATTCATCCAAGAAGCAACAAAAGTTTGAGTCTTCAAGGGTGAGTAACCTTTTCTTCATTTTGACCCTCTTTCTTGATTTATTTGTAAGCCCCACTTGCTTTTTGTTTCAAGCTCCGGCCCAAACTGAAAAGGGCCCTCTTTTGAGCTCATCTTCACTTTTCATTAAGGGCTCAACCCTGTTTGAGCCCTCCATGACACACTTGCTTCATTGATCCTATTGTATGTCATAGTTTTGCATGCTATTTTTGACCCATGAGCAATCTGTTTTCGAGCATGTTGTAAACTTATATTAGGCTTATTTTGAGCCCCTCTTCAACATTGAAGAAGGGCTCAACACCATTTGGGACTTCCATGTTGTACCTACCTTTATACTCCTCTTTTCTTCCCCATTCTTGCATGCAATGGCAGTCTATCATACTTTTGTTTTTGGCCATTTTACAGTTCTGAAAAAGTGCTTATTTTGGTCCATTCTTCATATTTAATTTATGTCCTTTCATGGTTTGGGGCCTCCATAGGTCACTTCATGTTATATCCCTCTTTTATTCCCCATTCTTGCATGTTTAGTTAGCCTACCATGCTTTTGTTTTTGGCCATTTTACAGTTCTGGAAAAGTGCTTATTTTGGTCCATTATACATATTTTATTAAGGGTCTTTGGCTGTTTGGTGATTATTTTGCATACCTCATGTTATAGCCATTTTTGAGCCTTATTTTGCATCACATTTATATCATGTCTGTATACTGATTTTGAGGCTGCCATAAACTGTAAATATTCATATTTTTGGTCCCTATTCAATGTTGTAGAAGGAAATTTTTCAGTTTGGGTTTTTCTTGTATCACTTGCTTCATTACCCCTCTTTTGGCCCCTATTCTTGCATGCTATTTTTACCATACCTATGCTTGCTGTTTGGCCATGTTTATAACTGTGAAAGTGCATTTTTTGGGACTGTCTAGCTTCTGCCTTTGCATTGCATGTCCATATTGTGCATGTTTGGCATAGCTATAGGTCATTTCGGGTGCCTAAATTCGCATTTCGGGACAATTCCTTGCATTTCATGTCATTTCGCCTCATTTCGGGACTGTCTTCCCCCATATTTTACATGCTGAAATTCCATTAGAATGATTGCTATCGTTTCCATGTCATTCCATCACATTTCGTCATCGCCTCGGTTTGCGTGCCCGTGTGCACGCATTTCGAGGCACCCCTTTTTTATCCGCCGGCATCCTATGTGAGTGTGGCTGAGGCTCACTCATGTTGGTATAAGCCCATATCATGTTTCCATGTCATTCCATCACATTTCGTCATCGCCTCGGTTTGCGTGCCCGTGTGCACGCATTTCGAGGCACCCCTTTTTTATCCGCCGGCATCCTATGTGAGTGTGGCTGAGGCTCACTCATGTTGGTATAAGCCCATATCATGTTTCCATGTCATTTCATCACATTTTCTCATCGCCTCGGTTTGCGTGCCCGTGTGCACACATTTCGAGGCACCCCTTTTTTATCTGCCGGCATCCTATGTGAGTGTGGCTGAGGCTCACTCATGTTGGTATAAGCCCATATCATGTTTCCATGTCATTTCATCGCATTCCGTCATCGCCTCGGTTTGCGTGCCTGTGTGCACGCATTTCGAGACACCCCTTTTTTATCCCCCGGCATCCTGTGTGAGTGTGGCTGAGGCTCACTCATGTTGGTATAAGCCCATATCATGTTTCCATGTCATTTCATCGCATTTCGTCATTGCCTCGGTTTGCGTGCCCGTGTGCACGCATTTCGAGGCACCCTATTTTCATTCACCGGCATCCTATGTGAGTGTGGCTGAGGCTCACTCATGTTGGTATAAGCCCATATCATGTTTCCATGTCATTTCATCGCATTCCGTCATTGCCTCAGTTTGCGTGCCCGTGTGCACGCATTTCGAGGCACCCCATTTTCATTCACCGGCATCCTATGTGAGTGTGGCTGAGGCTCACTCATGTTGGTATAAGCCCATATCATGTTCCCATGTCATTTCATCGCATTCTGCCATTGTCTCGGTTTGCGTGCCCGTGTGCACGCATTTCGAGGCACCTCATTTCATCGCATTCTGCCATTGTCTCGGTTTGCGTGCCCGTGTGCACGCATTTCGAGGTACCTCACTTCATCGCATTCCGTCATTGCCTCGGTTTGCGTGCCCGTGTGCACGCATTTCGAGGCATCTCATTTTCATTACATATACCATTGCCTCGGTTTGCGTGCCCGCGCGCACGCATTTCGAGGCAGCTCATTTTCATAGCATAATACATACTAGGTTGTATCTTAGATTGCATTCTGTCATTTTCTCGATTTGCGTGGCCGTGTGCACGCATTTCGAGGTATTTTATTTCCATAGCATTGTATATGTTAGGATTGTACCTTAGTTGCATTTCATGCATATCATGCATATCGCATCGTGTTCGGGATAGGAGTTAGCCCGGGCACGAGAAACGAGGTACATTTCGTACTCCGAGTGACGGAATGTGTCTCAATTCTCCAGTCACCGACACTCCGGATTATCCATGATGGAGTTAGGTTTTAGCTGTAGTTTCATGTGCATTCATCCTATATTGAGTTGTGCATTTCGACTCCTCGGCCATCATGCCTCGGTATGCGTGATTGGTGGCACGAGGATCGAGACATGCATATATCTGTGCAAATACATTGCTATGCCCCTTTCCTGCTCTCTGTTGCAGCAAAATCAGGAATCAGCAACTTTTTGGGGCTTGGCACGCATTTCAAGAACAGATGTAAACAGAGGCTAATCGGGGCATTCCGGTGGATTTCCGCGCAAGACAATCCGGACATGCATCATCCGTCAGAAGCAAGGCAGTCCCTGGCTTGCACGCCAGTTTTATTTGCTTTCTTAGTTAATTCATTAATTAATTAGGATTCTGTAATATTTTGGACTGTAATATTTTTTATTCGGGACTGTAATATTTGGACTGTATATTTATTCAGACCCTCTGCGAGAGGGCACAACTGTAATAAGTGTGCGTGAGTGTGTTGTATGTCTTCCAACCCCACGTCTTTCTCCCTTTTATTTATCCGCTTATGATGGTTAGATTAGGGCATGTTTCAATTAGCATACAGTATGACAGCATGTTTGCATTCATTCATCTGTATTGCATGCACCGGGCTCGGCGCATCATACTAACTGCATTGTATTTTCAATTTCAAAGTTGGATACATGATAGTTGTAACATTCCATATGCCATCTTAGAATAGCCGAGCCTGCTATAGTTGCATTTTGCATGTGTTGCATTAGGCATTTCTGTATACTTAGGATCATGCATGATTTCTAATGTAGTTTCTATTTTGGCTTGGAGTACTCGGTGAGTTTTATGCTTTAGCATCCTTACATGCGTGTGAGTGACTACCATGATAGCATGCTTACCATGAGGCTATGTGCTTATATGATATAACTGCCTGAATGCCTGTGGGTGAAGGTTGGGTTGTTTGAATTGGAAAAAATCATCAAATGTTTCAAACCTACCTGCGGGTAGCAAACCATTTTCAAAAACAAGCATGAAATGTTTTGTTCCAATTTGGGCGACCCGGTCTATACTTGTATGCTGTGAGCATCACATAGTAAACTAGACCAATAACCGGAATAAGAACATACAATGTTTTCAAAAATTGATATCATGGTTAGTAGAGGCCGGTCTATGACCGGGCGAGCGGGGGTGCTCACGAAGTGACCTTCCCCAATCGTACCCAAGTTCCCGAGCCGAGGCAACTTTGGTAATGACGGACACGTGGCCTCTTGGCACCGAGTCAGGGTTTCCTAAATTTTCCAAAATAAAATATTTAGGTGGCGACTCTGTATCTGGCAAAGCAGTCCATATTTGGCACTACTTTTTCAAAAAAATCAGTTTCTCAAAACGATTTGCCGGATTTGGACTCTTTGGTTCAGATTAGGAACCGTGACATTAAAGAGTCCGAGCTGTAGTGACCCCAAATGAACAGAACGGGAGCTCACCCTCCCGGGGCGTTCGGGGACGTCTACAAGTGCCAACCTAGTTGGGATTGTGAAGTGTTAGTTATGATGTTTTTGCACTACCCTCCTTATTGATGTATATTGATGCTTGTATTTGCTCATCTCATCAATAAAGTCCCCTTTTTCTTTGCTGATCAAAAAAAAAAAAAAATACAACAAAATCTAGTAGCAAAAATGCCAACAATAGTAGATCACATCTAAGACCCAAGACACCTTCTAATCTGGTGGACACCTTTGATTATGTGTTTGAATATTAAGATTGTGTTTAGATCAATGATTTAAAAGGAGATTTGTGAAAGAAAAGAAAATATTAATTTTTATTACGTCACTTTTTCCTTTCTTTTTTTTTTTTTCCCCTTCTTTTCTTTCATAAATTTCTACCCAAATTCTTTATTCAAGCACAATTGAAAAGTTTCATTTCTCATTGAAATTACCCCCAAAACTGCAAAGTGTCAAGTTGATCGTATATTCGTAATCCTTTCATCGAATGCCATTTATTTTCTTGTAGTCCCATTACATGATAATCTGATTGAGCAAATTACACCAATGATCCCTGCAATTTTCCTCTTGTGTCAATTTAGTTCCTATCATTTTAATTTGAACTAATTTGTCTTTTAATTTTGACTCTTATGTCAATTAAGGACAATTATTAAAGCCATCCTATTTACCATCTAAAATGTGTCATGTGCCACACAGGTGACAATTTTTTAAGGATAATTATGTCCTTTTGTCCTTTGTTATGAGAGCAAAGATGTCATTCTAATATTTTTTCTCGGGTAATTTTGTTTCCACACACTAGTTTATCTTACTTCACACCCTTAATGAAACTTTTCCTTAATATAATTGACATAGGTGGGCCTATAGGAGCTTTTGGCCCACCACTTAGAGCCCAATACATAATTCAAACACTAAAACCCAACATTGCTGGAGCTCAACGTGGCATCAAGGACCAATGACATCTAAACACATGTCGAGAGAAGAACCAGCCACATAAGCAGACAAAGATCCTGCAGAGTTATTGCACCACGCATCAGCCATTAATGAGGTTCCCTGCAGCATTTATTGATGTGAGACCATGAAATATCCTCTCACATGGATTGTAGAGATCCAACGAAGAGATGAACTTAGTTCTTGTATACCTACAAAGATGAACATGATCGGCGCCACCCAACCAGGGTTGCCGGTCGGAGGCACTCCGATGGTGAAGTCAGTCACCTATTAAGCAGAATGAAAGTGTAGAAAGTGTAGAGTGCTTGGTGTGTAGTGTAGGGAAAGAAAGAACATACCAAATGCCTTGAGGTGCCTTTCTTTTATAGACGGGGGTGGACCGAATAAGCCCAATAGTTGGGCCCTTGACAGGCCTTGTTTGGATTAGCCCAATAAGTTGATATATATTTTTTTCAGGCTCCCACAATTGCCCCAAAACTTTCATTGTCTTTGGTAGAAGGAAATAAAGTTTTTATGGTCGAGTTATGCTACTCAAATAGATGTTATGTCCTTTGGCAAAAAATACATTTGATAAATGAATAACATAAATGAATGAATGGCTGATGAATGCATGTATGTATGAATGTATGTACAAATATATGTATATAGAGGAGAGAGGTGAGCTAAAGCCTAGTGAGTGATACTATCTCTCTAACGATGGGCCACGGAATTATAACCCCCGGGTAAGGGTGTAGGCCGCGGTATTATAACCCTGGGCAAGGGTGTAATATATTGTTGAGTGCAAAGATTGCTTCCAAATATAGACTTTCGTGCCGAGCTAGAAATATTTCTATATGCTGAGCACGGAAATGATTGCCTGACCCAAATAAGACAGATTAAATAAAGTAGATATATCAGTCAAAAAATGGACCACGGTATTATTACCCCCGGGTGAGGGTGTAGACCTGCGGTATTATAACCCTCGAGTGAGGGTGTAGGCCTGCGGTATTATTATCCCCGGGCGAGGGTGTAGGCCTGCGGTATTATTACCCCTGGGCGAGGATGTAGGCCGCGGTATTATTACCCCCGGGCGAGGGTGTAGGCCTTTGCGGATGGCGCTCCATGCCAAGTGCGAAGATTACGCTGTACTCGAAGACTTCTGCTAATTTTAAGTGGCGATATATTGGGCCGACTATTTAATTGTCGAGTTGCTCGGTTTGCGTTTAGTCCAAGGTAGACTTGCCCCATTGCTTTCAAAGGATAGGTTTTAGTCGGAAGGAATGCAGATTCCCATTGCCCTATGTTGCAGGGAAGATTTGGCTTTGGTAAAATGATGGCGCATAAAAATATGCAAACTGCTGACTGCCAAATGCGAATTGCTGACTGCCAAGTGCTAGCGGCCGACTGCCAAGTGTGTAATGTATTGTCCCAAAACTGGCACTTGCTTAGAGCGGTGTGAAAAGGAGCGGGAGTGTGTAACTCAAGTAAATGTCGTTGTAATGTTTGTACCAAGTTGGCCGAGTATGCATGCATATCAAACGTGCCGAGATGATGATCGGCTGATGTGCCCCAATTGGAAAGCGGAAAATTGATTGATGTCCCAGTGGGCAATTGTTTTGCCAAATAATGTTGTTAGGCGAATAAAGTTGCCGAATACTGTGACCAATGTTGCTGCATGAGGCTTGACAATGCATAAAGTTGACAAATAATGTTGTTTAGCCGAATAAAGTTGATGCACGACCGAATAATGATCATAATGTTGAATTAATAATGGTGCCGAATAATCTTGCTGAGTAAATTTGATGCACTACCGAGTAACTAGTGTCAAAACATCAGTGGTGTTCGTTTCATATATAATGTGATTTTGCCGAAAAGTTGGTCAGCTACACTTGGGTCAGTGATTGTGCTGATATTTTGGTCGGCGATTTTTCTTAGCTTCGCGGTGTGTCGGCATCCCTTCGGAGTTGGATTTGCTAAAAACTTGGTTGGCAATGGTTGGCAATTTATTAAAGGTAAGTGTCTTGTCCAATGTATATTTGCCCCATTGCTTTTGAATAAGATTTGTTATTCGGAAGGAATAAAATAAACGTGGGCCAAAATTGCCGAGTAGGCCGATAAAAATTTTAAACGGATTTCGTGCCCCTGTGTTTTCGAGAAATTATGAGATTTTTGCCGAAGAGGTAGACATTAACAATTGTTGTTATTCCGAGAATGTCTAATGTTGTGGAGTGAAAGTTGTTATTCGGAAGGAATTCATCCTTTGGTGACAAATGAGTCGAGCTGGGGGATAGGCAGAGAGTCGCCAAATAAGATGTAGTTGGTGAATTCGGCATTGAGCAAACTCCAGGTATAACGGCAAAAAAGTTGTCTTTAGCTACGATATGTGGCATGGCATATAACATCTATGAATGTTTGGTATGAAATTTGCAAAATCAGACCGTACGGATGTGTCCAGAAGGCTCTAAATAGTTGAAAACGGCTATTCAATTGCTGGAATCGAACTCCGGATAGCGTACTTATAGCTAAAATGGATCTAACGGCTCAGATCGGGGGAGAGTTAGGCTCCGCAAAGCATTGGATAATTTTTCTGACTCATTCTACATGTAACGGCTCAGCTTGATTGCTTGCAGCACGGCTTAGTGGCGTGGCAAAAAATATAAACAATGTTGTTGCCTACAAGATTTGAACTCATGTCCTTGTGAAAAATGTTGAGCACTTAACCACTTTGCCACCTTAAGTCTTTGTGTATATATTTGGCTCATTATAGATTTGAACTTGATTGTTTGGCTATGACATGATGTAACTTAGTCGCAATGCACACAATAATTTCTTTATTTGCCAACTTTTGGTCGTTCTCTTCGACAAAATAAGTGAATTTCTAGGCAAATTTTGCCTATCCCGTACAGCTTCGTTTTAGCTCCAATTTTGACACGGTTTGTTGCGTTGAACTCGGCTTAATGTGTACTTCACACTGGTATGGCGAAAACTTGATTTCGACGATTATGACAATTTTAGTTTTCTGAAAATTTGGTCCGTTTCGCAATTACTGGCGAACTTTGGTTAGTTCTTGGCTCCTCGGGTTGGTGGGTTTGGATTCCTTGAGTTGACATGAATCTGCTAGTATTTTCAAATGTGGATTTCGACAAGCCAAGATGCTAGTGTTATGCCGAGAGAGTAGTGCCGAGCAAGATTGTGCAGCTGACTTGTAGTCGCTAATATGCCGGATGTCGAAACTCTTGATAATAGGCCAAATAAATGTTGTTGAAGCCGAGTAATAATATGCAGAGAATGAAAATTGCTGGATAAGTTGTTGAAGCTTTGTTTATAATAGGCCGAATAGATGTTGTTGAAGCCGAGTTATATGCAGAGAATGAAAATTGCCGGACAAGTTGTCCAAGCTTTGTTGATAATAGGCCGAATAATCAATAAGTTGCCGAACAAGCCAACAAGTTGCCGACTTGCTCGTTGGGCTTGGATGTAAGTTGGTTTGTTGGTGGTTACCGAATAGGCGTAATTGTGATAGCCAAATTTTGAGGTATGTTTGGGACAGTCTGAGCCGAAGATGATGCTAAAGTCGGAGATGGCGAAATCGAGCTCAGAATTGTTTTGACAATGCATCGTTTGTTATTACATATATAGTCTCGACGTCGTCCTCGTCTAAGTTGTTTGCCAATCTCTCGAAGCTGATTCATCCTCGTTGTCTCCGAGTGTTCTTACTGTGTGAGTTGCTTGGGTAACAAACTTGGGAGAATGATCGGTTTGGGTCGGAATTGTTGTCGATGGGGTTGGAACTCAGTGATTAATTTTTGCCGATCAATCCGTGCTTGCGACGAAGGATCTGAGAGGTTGAGGAAATTGTGTACAAATTCATAGCCATAGATCTTCCGATGTACCCATTTGTCCTGCATGCTTGAAGTTGCCGAATTGAAGTTGGGGCGAGTCGGCCATTTGGCTTATTGAACCACAACATAATTCTTTAATTCCTGTTAATTGTTAGCACATGCATATGTATATATATTCCAAGAATCAACTTTCGTCTAGAGAGAGAAAAAGTGAAGACCAACTTTTGTTTTTAACATAGGTATACATCTACGTTAACAATCAAGTGTAAGGTAAGTGTTGAGAAATAAAGAATAAATAAATAAATGGTAGACCAAATATGAATTTGGCCGAGCAGTCCCATTTGTAATGCCGAAAAGATGTTGTCTCGAAGAAAAGTATGAAATCCATTTTTAGAGAGAATGAAAATGTAAAAGCAGATCCACATAATATGTGCTGACTACTCTTCTCAGAATGTCGAGATATATATTAAACAAATGTTTGGACCAAATCTATGAGCATAAATTCATAAATGAGATTTTAGAATAACAAGAGAGTTGACAAACAATCCAATAAAGAGTTACTGTTGCTGAGTTGGTTGATAGACAAGCCAAATAAAGTGCCAAATTAAATGAGCCTTTCAGTTTTAACAGCTTACTCCGATCTCATTTCGATCTTGCTAAGAAGATAGTGGTGCCGAATATCCTGATTAATAAACTTTTAGAGAGAGAAAGTAAAGACCCAACTGTGGATTCCATAAAAATTGCTAGTATAGACATATGTATATCTCAAGAATTAATTATAAAATAAACTCCTTTGAGGCAAAAACTAAATAAACAATCCTGGGGTGGGTTTGGCTGAGCAACCTTTTTGATAATGCCGAAAAGAAGCTCCCACAAACATAATCTGAAACCTATTTTTAGAGAGAGAAAATGAAGATGCAAAAGTAAATCCATGAGCACTATTTTATTATAACACTTTTCATCAAGATTTACCATGAAAAAAGAAAAGAGATTCCATGGAGTTTGTCAATACACACATATATATCTATATAATTCAAGAATCGATTTTACAGTAATTTTATAACAAGTTTCATCAGAGAGAAAATTCAAAGCTTAGTTGTGGCTCATGGTAACCATCAAAGTGTTGTAGAGTGTTTACTTATAGTAACATGTTTATTGTGTTCTTTGTTGATCTTATTCAGTCGTTCCCACAGACGGCACCAATTGTGAGACCATGAAATATCCTCTCACATGGATTGTAGAGATCCAACGAAGAGATGAACTTAGTTCTTGTGTACCTGCAAAGATGAACATGATCGGCATCACCCAACCGGGGTTGCCGACCGGAGGCACTCTGATGGTGAAGTCAGTCACCTGTTAAGTAGAATGAAAGTGTAGAAAGTGTAGAGTGCTTGGTGTGTAGTGTAGGGAAAGAGAGAACATACCAAATGCCTTGAGGTGCCTTTCTTTTATAGACGGGGGTGGGTCGAATAAGCCCAATAGTTGGTCCCTTGACAGGCCTTGTTTGGATTAGCCCAATAAGTTGATATATATTTTTTTCTGGCTCCCACAATTGCGATAACCCCTTCACGTCGGAACAGAACGGCCTCACCATGAACAAGGCAAGTTAGAACGTAGACTTTCGGCCAACGTGATAGGTCGGAATGGACAAGAAAATGATGAGCAAATGATATAAATAGGTTTTTAAGACAAGGAGAAGGTTAAGTTCTTTATTACCATCCTATCTCCATACTCCATTGATATCCCTTTTCTAACTTGCTCGTCAAAGGGTTCGCTGGGGTACTCCCGTTTCCCGTTGAACTCTTGTGCAAGTTTCTCAATGGGCTAGTGATCGGACAACTGTGTGGAAGGCCTTGATTAGCCCGACCTGTTACTTAGAAACCGGTAGTATCATCAATCATTTTGTCCTAAAATAAAAATATCATAATACCCTTTTCTTCTTTCACTCAAACCCTAATTAAAATGCCACAACCATCCTCCATCATTAACACCACCTCTCTCCTCTGCCATTCCCTTCTCTTACCTCTTTCCCCCGTTACCTATGACAACCTTCAGCAATATTTTCACAAATCCCTCGCCGTGAATCACCCACTTTCAAGATTTGACCATCGAGGTGTAAATGGAAGGAAATGATATGGGAGTGATGGTAGTGGTGGCAATGGAGGGTGAGTGGCAACAATGGCGATGAAATAGGAGTAGGTGGATGGAAAAAAAAAAAAAAAAACTTCGGATTTTAAAATTAAAAATGAGAATATTATTAAAATAAAGAGATGTCTCCTGAGAAATTTTATTTATTTATTTTATGTATGTACAAAGAAGGTGTTCATTAAGTGTGTGAACTAACGAGAATTGATGTGTGAAAATAGAATTTTTTTGTTTTTTCTTCCTCTCACCAAGGCCAAAGAGAAAGTACCTCTCCAAGCAGCCCAACCACATCCTTCACCTGGACGATGCTGACAAGCTCTACCGCAAGCTGAGACATTTTACTTGGTTGGTAAAGAGATGAATTGGGTTGTGATTTTAGGGATGCATATGGTGAAGATGGTGTCTTGATCAATAAGGATCCACAGGTGGTTTTCAATGATAAGTTGTATAGATTTGGGCACATCCAATAGATGGAACCAGGTTCTGCTATTGCGGATAAATGATCTGGATTGTGACTAATCAATTTATAATTGGTGCAATGTCTTGATGCTTTTGCAAATTGAGCAAAGTCTTTCAATGGGTATGCAATCTCTTGTGTTCTGGCAAATTGAGCAGAGTTTTTTTTTTGTGTGTGGTAAATTGAACAGAGCTTTAAAGGCACAGCTGTGATCAAAGTTTTAATGTGCGCACATGAGGCATTTTAGGTTCATCATTAACATTTTTTTTGGGTCATTAATCCTTAGTGTTCTTATCTATCATTACTGTGTCATGCCTAAAATTCTACAAACTGATTTTTTTGTAGAATTGCAGGGAACAGAATGGTGGTCCAGATTGAAAGGAATAGTCGTCAGCCATGGAGGAGGAGGATGCTTGGCCATGGAAGAGGAGGGCATGGTTGTACATGGAGAAGGGAGAGGTTGGCCATCAAGGACGGATCCAAGATTTAAATTTTAGGAGGGACAAATACACATGCAACTTCTTATTTTTTGAAATTATATTTTTTAATTATTAGCATAATAGATATAGTTTTTTTTATAATTTTTGGGGGTGTGACTGCACCCCAACCCCTAGATCCTGTTGGGATCTGGGATCCCGCCCAAGACCTTATAGAAATCATTGCAAGCAGAAAAACACACCCACACACAAGGAGACACAATATTTTACGTGGTTCGGCCCAATGCCTACGTCCACGGGAGAGTAACCGGTTATCACTATACCAATGAGGAGATTACAGAAAGATTACAATAGAGGAGGAGCTCACACTCTCCTCACTCAGCCACTCACCCGTCTCCCTCGCTCACACCGAGAGAGACGGTCTCTCCGCCTCACATCTCTCACTCTCTTTGTTGTCTCACGGTTTGCTCACATTTTGCTCTCTCCTCTCAACCTCCATTTATAGGTGAGGGAGTAGGTGGGAGTGCCTTTGGGTAGCCTCCATGCTTGACCCTTGACATGGTTGGTGGCTGCCAAGCTTGACTTGGTTGGTTACCTTCCATTGTTGACCAAGGTGTGTTCACAAGACAATTTCCCTTCACATGGGGTGAATTCAACAAATCACCCCCTCAACCCATGTGAAGTGATCCACTGCATACACTGCTGCTAATCTTGTCACGCCCAAATTCAACATAGTCTGCATCTCTTCACTGAGACGCTGCATCCCCTGAAGCTAGAGATAAAACACCAGAGATACAAGAGGAGGAGGGAATCCGACATCCTCAACTCAACTCACACCACTCTCTGATTTGGAGAGAGCCACTGCTCCTATCTCCCACAGATCTCTTCCATGCTTCCTGTCTCGGATGTCTATACCTGCTATCCTTGAACTTGCGCAACCAAGATATCCGACACCCCCTGATTGGATGTCCTGCACCCCCTGCTTGGATGCCCTTGACTATCATGCAACTCCTTGCATGATGAACACTGGAGCAACTAGAAAACTTCAGAGTTTGACACATCAACATCCTCAAGTTTCCTTGCTCGGAGCTTATTTCTGAACAACCAGCCTTTGCCCTTCTGCACTTCTGAACAACCTCCTGGCGTTTCCACATACGCTTGTTGTCTGTGCTGCAATCCCTGATGTTCGGTTCTTTCTCACTTGTCCGTATTGATGTTTGACAGTTAGCCCTTCTGTCAAGACAACTTCCACCGGTCTGTACAAGTTACCACTATGCAACTCCGTGCATAGTGCTCGCACCCATGGCTTCTGGTCTCCCTGCGTCAAGCTTGCTTGAGAGATCTGCATCAACTCTATCATCTGCTGCCATGGAACTAAAGAAACCACCATAGAGAAATAAGACTTGCCACTCCTTGGCACGCACTCTTGCGTTTTACCTGTCTCAATTTCTCTGTCTGGAAGTTCCTGTGAACTGTCAACAACCTGCTGCTGCACACTCTTCTCGCGCCTCTGTACGACACTCTAGCGTACCCTTGCACTGTCGCACATCTGCAATTGTACTTCTGCGCTTAGTATGCTCCTCTGCAACTATTGTTTTACATGTCCACATACCATTAGTACCTTCTCGTATACAGTAGCTCCAACAGCCACAGTATTTCCCTGAGCCTGTACTGGTTGCCAAATCATCTATCCGTCGATGAATGGTCTTCTCTTTTGATTGAACCAGATCCTCCGAATACCTCAACAACCAGGAAAGTTCCCAGGAAAGACTGGTGGGGTCACAACCGGTCCCACTTAAGAACCAGTCTCCTTAGACAGTGTCTTTTTGACAGAACTTTCCTAAACCTTTGAGATAATCATGTCTGCAATCCTCTGATCGCCCCTGACCAATCCTGATCTCCCTCGATCTGCCATTTGATCAAGCCTGATCTCCTCTGGCCTTCAATGATCTATCTCAATCTGTATCTGGTTGTCCAATCGGGTCAGAATCTGCCCATTCTAACCTCTTCAGTGAATCCGCAGCGTTCCACAATATCCGGCAACCTTCCTTCGAGTATTGAAGATGGCAAACACCCATGTTTTGACAATCTTTCCAAACCGTTCAGAATTTCACTATTCTGACCTCGCGGTTGCGTCCGGAGCGGTCCGTTTAGCTAGAACCAACCTTCGCTGCATTTCCAGGGACTTCACTGAAAACTATCCCCGAAAGCTGGGCCACACCACAATTTTCTGAAAATTCTGGGCCAAATTGCAATTTTCAGAAGTTCAGGGAATATTCCGTGTTCCAACAGAATATTCCGTCCACTGTCCCTAACGCCGTCTGCCACTTTAATCTGCCTTCTTTTTACAGAAACTCCATCTCCAAAATCTGACCGTACCGATGTGTCCGGAATACTCCAAATAGTCGGAAACCACTATTGGATCACCAAAAACGGACTCCAAATGGCTTCGATCTAGCCAAAACATTTTCTACGCCTCAGATCTGCGGCTGTACCTTTGCCGCGAAGCACTGGATCCTTCCTCCTGCCTCTGGTTGACTGGTCAACACCACGCTGACGTGGCAGACACGTGGCTGCTGACGTGGCACGCGCGTGCCACACACGCGCCTCCCCCACTCGTCTTCTTCCTTCTTCCGCGCGTGGGGCGCGTGCCTGCGACTGGGCCGACGCGCCGGCTGCCTTCACGGCGCGTGGCGGCGCGTGCCGAGACTGGGCCTCACGCGCCTTCTTCAGGCGGCGCGTGAGGGCGCGTGAAAGCTCCTCTGGGTGTCTGCTTTATATGGTTGGACTCCTCTTCTCGAGCCCTTGCTCCTGGTATGCTCAAAACCTGATTTCGAGCAACTTGATTTCTGGGCAGTTTCGAACACCACGCTGTTTTTGTTCCGAAACGCCACCGACGAGGCTCTGATACCACTTGTTGGGATCTGGGATCCCGCCCAAGACCTTATAGAAATCATTGCAAGCAGAAAAACACACCCACACACAAGGAGACACAATATTTTACGTGGTTCGGCCCAATGCCTACGTCCACGGGAGAGTAACCGGTTATCACTATACCAATGAGGAGATTACAGAAAGATTACAATAGAGGAGGAGCTCACACTCTCCTCACTCAGCCACTCACCCGTCTCCCTCGCTCACACCGAGAGAGACGGTCTCTCCGCCTCACATCTCTCACTCTCTTTGTTGTCTCACGGTTTGCTCACATTTTGCTCTCTCCTCTCAACCTCCATTTATAGGTGAGGGAGTAGGTGGGAGTGCCTTTGGGTAGCCTCCATGCTTGACCCTTGACATGGTTGGTGGCTGCCAAGCTTGACTTGGTTGGTTACCTTCCATTGTTGACCAAGGTGTGTTCACAAGACAATTTCCCTTCACATGGGGTGAATTCAACAGATCCATCATTGTGGCCATGGAGGAGTGATTGTTGGTGGTGGATAGTGGAGGATGGTTCTTGCTGGTGGAGAGAGAAGAGGAAGGGAGAGAGACAAAGGCGTAATGTTTTGGCGTGGTCATGTCCATAGTGAGATGAACTGTTTTGATTTGTTGTGATAAAAAAAATTAAGTTAAAATGACTATTTTGTCCTTAAAATTGGTCGTATGCATTATCTTTTGTGAAAAATTTAAAGAATAATTTTATATATCCACCTTAACTATCTTGAAATTACCCCAAATAAGATTGTGTGGTTGAGATTATATTTATGTAGTGTGAGATTTATATGTAGAATAAATTTGACTCACAAGATATAATTGTAAGTAAATTCTAGATAGTTAAGGCTAAGTTTGTAATATTATTGGTGAAACGGTAGTTAACAATTGTCCTTGATTGGCACAAGAACTAAAATTAAAGGCCAAATTTGTTCAAATTAAAACAAGGATTAAATTGACAAAAAACAAAAATTATAAAACCAACTTGCACTACTAGAAATAGGACTTTTTGCGACTAATTACTTGACCGTCGCAAAAAAATTACTTTTTACATTAAAATCTCATTTTACTTGACCCAATCGTGTTCTTAACACCCAAAAAAAAAAAAAAAGACCCCAAATCATGTAAAACTTTGACCTATGTCCCTTTTTTTTTCTTCTTATTTCCCAAATCTGAACTCTCTCTCTCTCAAAATCTGTCTCTCGCTCGACTCTATCTTTTGAACCTCCACTCTCTCTCGCTCGAATCTCACTGTCTCTTTCGCTCGACAGTGAAGAGTGATCGATTCATAATCTTCTGTTGATGAAGATTTGAAGATTTCAATCCGCTGTTGATGAAGATTTCGATCGATTCATAATCAATAAGCCTAAACACTTCTCTTTGTCTTTCTCTGTAATGTTTGACACATCTTCATCGATTCAACTCTCTCTGTAATGTTTGACACATCTTCATCGATCAATCTGTGATGTGTAAATTGAAAATGAATTACTCTCTGTAATGGTTGATTAATCTGTAATGTTGGAAGATTGAATGAATAATAATAGAATAAATCTCTCTGTCTCCCTCTGTAATCTAGCTCTTCGATACTCTCTCCTTCTCTTTCTCTCTCTCTCTCTCTCTCTCTCTCTCTCTTTATATATATATATATATATATCCATGTCATGTATCATGATTGATTGAGGCATTTTTTGGTTCAACATTGAGAAATATTTTAGTTCATAACAGATCTACTTGCTCTCGAGAACTATGTATGTAATAGGTAAGCTTTTGAGCTTAGATTTTATTTACTAGATGAATATTGCTATACAAACTATACAAAAATTTCAAGCAGAATGATTTGGCTTATTTACAGCCATTCAAAGAGCTAACCACTACGATTTATATAACTACAAAAATGTCACCACCACAACATTCTGTATGACTTTTGTATAAAATTTCTGTAAGCTTAACATTTTCTTTAATAGAAAATATGTACAAGACCATTACAAAGGCGTAATTAACATGAAAAACTAGATAGATAATTTGACATTTCATTTGTTAAGCAAAGGAAAACCAGGTCCTGCAAAATTGGCCCTCTTAATGAACCTCCCTTTCATTTTGGGGATGTGAAATTCTATTGGAAAACCGTGTAGTCTTGTGTTGTTTTTTTGGGTTTTTCTTTCATTCATTAATTTGTCTTTGTTTCTAGATAGTAAAAAGTAATTGAAATTGTGTAAATACAGATAAAGTATGATGTTGAGGCTTGCTCTGGTACTAGTGTCAGTAATGAAGGTTGCATTGACAATAGAAGAGTAAGCTTGAGTATGTCGACTGGTGGCAATGTCATCTATGGTGTTGCACACCAGCGTACCGGTGGAATTGGTTCTACTCTTTATGGAGAGGTATTTTTTCATAAGTATCCTTTTCACCTCATATATTTTGATTTTTTAGTCAATAATAGATCAGATTTTATTTTTTCTCTTTTTTGGTTTGATTTAGCCTCTTTAACTGCCAACGGTGATGGTTTTCATAGAGTTAATAACGTCCATGAAGATTATCATGAAAAGAACATAATCACGTGAAAGCAACATTGATTAGAGAGTTCTATGTGTAATGGCATATTGTATGATATGAACTAGATTGACAGTTCTATCTATCTGTAACAATATACTTTAAAACTATGATCTTGCTATCTAAGATCTTGAAATTTGTATGTAGTGCACTGCCAATCTTTTTTCTATTTTTTTCTCCTCTAAATTTTTGTGTTCTCTGCACTTAATTGAACTTTTTTCTGTTTAAATAACTATTAAATTCGATGTATTTGATTATAATCTTATCAAAATCTCAATGAAATCATTCTAGAATGAACACTTTATGGTATTGATGTCTATTTCAACGTTTGTACGTGCATTTGGTTTGAGTCAAGATGAACGGTTTTTATGCTCTTCAATACCAACATACGGAGAAGGAAAGGAAGCAGGAAGTGAAGAAGGTTACATTGTAAGAATGTCGACTTGTTATCCTAATCCAGGCTCTATTAAGATATCAAATGGGGAGACTATTGTTCTGGAATCTATTTACAATTGTCAATCAAAGTATAAAATGCAGTGGATAAAATATTTCGGGTCATACCTTTTAGCAGAACTTGAAGTGAAAAATCTCGTGGATAAATCACGTGCTTCCAGAATCCGAACAACGAACCCAGCAATGGAGTGATACTACAAAATGAGTATCACCCACACAAGTCACAGTGCAAAATGGCTTGATCGTTGTTTAATGGGAGAGAGTCAGAGAGAGAGTCTGGGAAAAAATGTTATGGGTAAAAACCACATAATGTATCTGATATACGTATCTGATATATCAATATATTATCTAAAATATATAATCAGATATATAACCACCAATATCTATCTATCCATCTGTCCATATCTATTGATATGATAGATATAGATATCTTGAATGGTTACCCAAATAAGTTTTGAATTCAAATTCAAACTCAAACTTAAATGGATAAGGTTCAAAAGGTTCAGGTTCAAAAGGTTCAAAGGGTCATGCCACATGGGCGCCCAATTTCTAATATCTCCCACTCGTACATGAGTTGGCATGACACTGCCACATCTCTATCTCAATCTCCCCAAAAAAGAACAATCTCATACTAGCCAATGCATCGTGCGGCTGCTGAGAACACCTACAAGTGGGAGCTCTATATTAAAAACTCAAAACTGAGCCAGCATAGAGACATCAACCCAAAAAAAGAACAAAAATAGTGTCTCATATACCCCAGACCCATCTAATTACACTGGTCCAAAAAACATCTCTAATCCCTCAAAAAGAGCATGTTTGACCCTCTCAATTCTTGCAATATATTTACACTCAATCCGCCTCTCATACAGAGCGATGTGAGTTGCCGGCAGTGAATATACAACAGTGGTGTAATACTAGATGATCTTTCCTTTGCCCTCATGCCATTTAGTTTAGGATTGACCGCTTTCCCAGTGATGTCCCTTAAGGCCGAATCATACATGACCGCAGGCAACATACCAAAGTAGCAGAACATCAACCCCTTACCTTATGACATACTCAAAAGTCACAAAAGGGTACATAAATAAAAGTCATATCAATAATGACACGTAACACTCACACAGTGAGGAAACAGGGATCCATTCTCTCACCTCATTACTTAGTTGCCAAGCACATATAGTATGAATACATGTTACGGTGGAGTAACTCTTCCAAAAGAGTGACGTCATCCTCGATACACTGTACAGATATTAGTCTAGTCGCTTTCTAGCGCCTAACCCGAATTCTCTATTTGTTCGCCTTCTAGGTGCCAAATGAGATCTCGCATCTAGCTAATCATAACAGGCACAACATGGAAAGTGGGTACTAACATACATGTTTGGTCCTTAACACGACCTCATCTTGGTTATAACCAAGGCGACATGCATAGTGGATAATTTAAGCCTCTCTTGCCTCCAAATAAAAAATAAACCACTAGTCTCATCCTTGCTCGCTCCCAAGCGCCAAGGGCGATTGCTCGTGTGAGTGAGCCAGTCTTACCTGCTGACATTATCATCTGCTAATCATTATGACACAAACCATAATAGTGTCAACATCCCATCATCTCAGAACAAATAAGTGATCGATCTAAAAATATGACCACAGCCTGCGCAATTCTAGATTCCAAGCATAAGCCTTATCAGTACCTCTGGTAATAAGCATATACAACGGAATCCACCATTTGCGCCTCACATGAAATGGTTCAAGATCACTACTTCTTGTGCAATTACCTCTCTAAAGATATTTTGGTGACCAATTTGCGTTCATTCTTGATGCGCCCAACTAGCTCATTGAATCTTACAAGGAGCAAATTAATATACTACTAGTAAAGCATTCTATCCACAGTCTAATGAGCAAGGTCAATGTCTAAACAACTCAGTTGACCATTTACCAAAGATAACACTTATCATGCCGAATACGCCCACATAGCGTACTTTAGGCTCCCACAACAAAAAAAAGATCAACGAATATAGTTCATATGTTTCTCCCAAAGACAATTCGAGGATTCACTCAATAGCTAAGGCTCTGGCTTTTACCGATAGGTAAGTCAATGGGTTTGTAATTTTGCATCTAGAATCGTTTTAGGATATTCCTTATGTAAGTCATCGAAGAAAAAAAATGAATTCTCCCAAAACAATCCCTAAGGATCGTACATCCGAGCATATAAATTACATCACCCATGTCCATCATATCTAAAACAGAGGACTGCCTACCCTAGGTGGCGACAACCTTATAAATTCCTGGCTCATAATGACCAAGTAAGGAAAAACTTCTTTTGGACCATTGATCATGCCTTAGTGGTCTTCATCGATCATCGTTGGCCTATCATGGCTTAACGAAATCTAAGAACCACTATTTGGATAGCTGTTTTAGGCTGTAAAAGATTTATTGGATCTAGCAACCTTTTTGCGCTCCTAACTTTTCACCATGAAAGCAGAAGGTAAATCCCCACGGATCTACTTATCCAATTCTCCAATGAGAAAGTTGGGTCACAATGTCCACAAATCAATGTTCCGAACTTATGTTAATCATAGCCTAAGTCGAAATAACTTCACTCCCCAGGAGGAAGTCTTCTCATGGTCTACACCTTCCTCAATGGTGCGACTTTTCGGTATCTAGCGAGCCTTATGCCTCAACAATGACTATCCAAATTACGTATAATTTTAGAATAGTTTGGCGTCATAATGGAAAGTCAACCAAATTATAGAAATGATTAATCCTCAAAGACTTTGTCTTAAACTGCGCAACATTGATCCACTTTCTAAAAACAGGGGACTAGAGCCTCTGGTATTATCCTAGGCTCTTTATCATCTTGCGGAGCAATCATGAATGTTTCCTTCTTAATCACCCAGTGATGACGTGAAAAATTTTCACATTCGCTACCACGCAACTATGAATGTAGAGTATTCTTCTCTAATGGAGTAATCCATTAGTAGGCACATCGCTCCCACTGTCTCTAGGATATTGGAAATTTCTTTCCATTCTCAACTAGGCTACATAGAGCGCTATGCTTAGAATTCTCTATCTTATAGAGTTTCAAAAACTCTATTCACGTCAGCTTTACTAAGAAAACTTTATGTGACTTAGTTACACTCCCACAAAGCTGCTTACCTATATGCACATGACCCGGAGGGTTTACATGACAGCATACAATAATGCGCCACGTGGCCCTATGTGTTACAAGACAGCATACAATAATGCGCCATAGAACTCTAGGTCTTAATTTCGCAACCTTATGAGAAGTAAAAATAAAGATAAGCTGCTTAACGGTTACAGGTCGCCCATAGATGGCTCTCCACTAACCCATTACATAAATGGAGTGTAAAATCTGATACGGAGGGCATTTAGTTAGGGATATAGGCAACAAACTAAAGTGTAATTCTCAATTGGGAAATATTTTGCGCCATCATCCACCTAACATTAACAATACTTAATTCCTTATCTCTACTACACCATTGTGTTGTTAAGTATTAGAAATAATCAATTTTCTAAGCATCCATTTCTCTTCACAGAGTTTTCTAAAATAACTCAAATAGATACTCGCCACCTTGGTCAAAACTAAAAGCACGAAAATTGTTATCTAATTGATCTCAACTTCATATGTGCAATGTCAAAAATCATCTCAAAACTTTTGACTTATGGGAGATCAAATAGTCTTGTCTTAGATGCATATCATAATCTATAAATGTATCGAGATTGAGGCTTAGCTATCATACCCTTACACATATCTATTCACAAATATCATAGTGGACTAAATGCGCCAAAACAAATGACCTTCTATGGCTTTCCTACTTACTTGTTTGCACTTATTGCGAACAAAGTTACACATTCACAAGAGAGCAGGATGTCATAAGCGAGTGGGCCTAAGAAGGCCTACTCAAACCATCGTGTCATCATCTCATTAATGTGATTAAGTAAAATAAGCCACTGGTTCAGGACCAATGTCATAAACTAATTCTAATCATCTTAATGTGTGAGTTCTCGAAGACAAGTTTTAAAGGTTTAGGCCCAACTAGGTAATGACTCACGACTAATTCATATTCACTAGATCATAAAAGAATGTCATGGAGATATCAAGTGCACCTAAGTCGCAAATTTAACTAGTAAGTGCTAATCCCCTGCACCTTCAAGTCAATTTTATTCTCTATACACTTTACTACATCTAGTTGAAAGATGACGATACTCTTCTTGCCATATCTATTTCTCGCTTCATAGTTACTTGCAATTAAATCTACTATCCACAAGAATGAGAGATTAAGCTATCAACTATGACAGGTCTTGAAGTAACTTAAGTGCGAATTAGGCTAAAGAGTCTAATTCAACACAATGCTCTCACGAGCCATGCGTCAAATTCTTAGAGTCATAACAACCTTGTCGGCCTTAACCTCTTCATTACTATGCTGCAACATTTGTGCTTAGTGGTGAACGTTATTAAAAAACATTAGCCTAGCTAAGGAATCATACAAAGAAGCTCCTCCTCATGTCTCATACTCAAGTGTGGAAACAGTAAGTGTCCAGACTTAGACAAGTTGGCAATGCTAATAGATTTTGCAGCCACTAAGCACTAATCTTTTCACTTAGTGTTAATAGATTTTGCAGCTTCTAAGCGTTAATCTTTTCACTTAGTGTTAATAGACTTTGCAGCTTCTAAGCGCTAATCTTTTAACTTCACATGATATTTCAACGCACATTATTATAGTGCATGAAATCCATCCACTCCCAATAATTGGGTAGAGAGCAAAACACTGCTCATACTGGCTACTCGTCTTACACTTAATGACTAATTTATTTACGCTCGCATTTCTTGGATGACGTGACTCTTGAATGTTACTTCATCCAATGATGCAACATTATTTACAAGTCAAATTACAAATTCAATCTGCACAGCTCAATAGTCAAGATCATATACAGATCTATTGAGGGCTTACTAATTTCATAACTCCAAAATTTGCCAACCAAAACTACGTAGCGTGCCGCTAACCATAGCGCACACATTAGTTTTTATTGTGCCAAACAAGGCAACAAAACCACAACAATTTTGAATCATGTTTCCTTACTTTGGCCCAATTAAGGTCTGATCCAAAGTCTCCAAGACTTTTGCTCATCTGAAGAATAGGATTACATTGTTCACATTTGAACATCTCTACTAAGTCTAGGTCAACCAATTAACTTCCATAAGCTAAGTCAATTTAGAGAGAAATTCGCATTGAGATTAATTTGATTAGCATAATATAATTTTACCGCAAAAATCTAAATTAAATAGTGACAATATTACACAAGTCGCGAGATCGAAAATCCGCTAAGTTCATAATCATCTCTTGCGCCACATGTGACAATTATCCAAAATTTAATTTAATTTATGCGCAAAATATGATTTTTGGGAGTAAATCTACAAAGATTTTTCTCAGTCGAACAACCTCCCACTGACTATGGCATGTCTAAAAACATGATAAAAAAATTCCAATTCCATACAATAGCATAATAATGTAGATTCACAATCAACTCATGCTATGTCACAATTAATAATAGAATTTAAACAAATAAAAAATTGATCATGCTATTCTAATTACAACATATTAGAAACTCTAGGCAAAAAATAATAATATGCTATATTTAATATTCAAATTATGCCATAACAGAAAGTATATCACTTTTGAAATTTTCTGGTATTTTCTGAAATTTTAAATAACTAATAAACACACATAAAATTAGAACTAAATATTCCAAAATTTGGTAAAATGCAATAACCATACCAGTAAATAGTAAACTACAACAGTAGTCTACAATAAAAAATTCAGCCCCAGAAACTTAATCATGCAACACCAGATGCATTTTAAAGCAGAAATAATGAATTATTATTTCAGGAAAAATATTTTTTTATTTTCATAAAATTTTGAAAATTTTACAGAATATAGAAAATTTAATTATGAGTCTAATGGTCTCAACCACGCTTAAAACAAAGCTATAACGAATTACTTATGACCATTTAACGCGATTCAGAATTTAAAACAAAACAAATAGCACCTTAGTACCAACAGCCAAGCCAGCCAAGCCGCAGAGGAAAAACAGTGCGGCTCAGCATGCGGCTCAGCGCCGGCGCGCACGTGCGCAGCCCGGATGGCGCCCGCGTGAAAACGCGGACAGCGCGTCTCAGCGCGTGGCAGCGCGTGAGTGCGCGTGGAGGCGCGTGGCAGCCGCTCACGACATCAGGTGGCGCGTGAGGCCCACGCTCTGCCTTCCAGGGTGTTTTTTGGTCCAACTTTGGTACTGCCGAACTCCATTTTTCAAAATAAATACATTTATGGTTTCAAAAAATGTCATTTAATGAACATAAAAAAGAGATATTTTACACTCTTAATCTAATGGGAGTGGAAGTGCAGAAACCCTGTACTTCATCTTACTTCTTCATTAATTTTCATGCATATATCATGTATATATATTTATATAAAAGTATACACATATTTTAATGCATAAAAATAACCACGAAAATACCCAATCTGGCTCTGATACCAATGTCAATCAAAGTACAAAACGCAGCGGATAAAATATTTCGGGTCATACCTTTTAGCAGAACCTGGAGTGAAGAATCTCGTGGGTAAATCACGTGCTTCTAGAATCCGAACAACAAATCCCGTAGTGGAGTGATACTACAAAATGAGTATCACCCACACAAGTCACAGTGCAAAATGGCTTGATCGTTGTTTAATGGGAGAGAGTCAGAGAGAAAGTCTGCGAAAAAAAGGTTATGGGTAAAAACCACATAACGTATCTGATATATCAATATATTATCTAAAATACATAATCAGATATATAACCACCAATATCTATCTATCAATCTATCCATATCTATTGATATGATAGATATAGATATCTTGAAGGTTATCTAAATAAGTTTTGAATTCAAATTCAAACTTACATGGATAAGGTTCAAAAGGTTCAGGTTCAAAAGGTTCAAAGGGTCATGCCACATGGGCGCCCAATTTCTAACAACGATAGAAGCAAAGCCATAGTGGAGTTATGGGGCTATTCTACATTTTGGTTGCAGATGATATGTCACCAAACAACCCCAATTTTGTAGTCCATGCTTCAATCGAAGTAAGATTTTTAGGTGAAAAACTTTCTTACTGTTAACTTGCTTTGGTTTTTTTTGGGAAATTACAATTCAGTATAATTTTTTAAAAATAAGTTCAGATAAGTGGTAAGAACTATGGTATTGTTATTCTTTTCCTCTTTTTGTTCCCAGATTTCCATGTTTTGAATCTGAAGCTTCTAGCCAATGATGACAAATCATAAATTGACTGAAATTCAAGTTTTTAATATTTGCCATGGTGTTGAAATTCTTGGACCATAACGGTCTGAGGCTTTGCACTTTGCAGTACATTTGTGTTATACATTTGTTTATTTGTCATTCGTATCACTTTGTATATTTGTATTTATTGATTAAATTAAGTGAACATAAAACATTTGAAATTGGCTTTCATTTCTATCTTATGATAGAAAAGTTTCAAAACTTTAATGGAAATAAATAACTCCCATTGGTGTCCCTTTTTTCTTGTAAAATATTTGGCTTCTTAATTTTGTTGCTTATATATTTCTTTAGTGTTTGTGGATGATGATAAAAAAACACGTCACAATTATCCCTGTCTGATATATTTGTGCTGACCTTTGTGATCTGACACACACTATATTTTAGTTTGTTTTTATATGCCAATAATTGTTTAGCTATGGCTATATACCATTGACTACCCAAATAATGTGTAATAGAAAAGGTACATATGTGATATGCCGAATGATAATTGGCTTTGGATGGACCTCTATGATACAATAAGACAATGTAACAAGAAGCCAAAAAACTTTTCTAGTCCAGTAAATTAATCTTAAACTTTTCTCTCTTTGATTATCAATCTACCAAGAGGTTTGAGGAGTATTGTGGAAGTGTAACGGGACTTCTTCCTTAGGGATTGTTGTTGAGGAACAAGGCCTATAGGGGCTCATATTCCTCAGTGTTTTACTACCCTTTCATTTTTTAATCTTCTTAATATAACAAGTAGCAAAATAAGAACAACAAAAAACTTAAAAATGGTTTTCGTTTTATTATCACTATGTTGCACACTCTTCCTAGGGAATTTCAGACAAAATAGTATTTGAGTGTTGTGTGCAAAATTTACTCTTTCTATTAGATTGAAGGCATTGTATGACATTTCTAATTTTAATTATTTTTTACATGCTGTTGAGTGAATATGTGCATCTGAAGTCTTATTACCCATTTTATATGGATCCATTAATCTAGGTTATTAATAATTTTACGTAATTAACGCCCCTAATTGTACAGCTGATTATATAGCTAGACTTTCTTGTTGATCTTCTTTTCATTGTGGCAGCTGTTGAATTTTTACGGAATGTACCTGAAGGAAAGTATGATGCAATTATTGTTGATTCATCAGACCCTGTTGCTATGTTTGTAATTCAAACTTTCTACTTATTTTCCTTTTTCCTATTTATTTGCCTTTGTTACAATGCTTTTCAGAATGTTACTTAACAAATGCTTCATGATCTCAAACTATGCGGAAAAAAAAAATTGATTGACGATTGTCTTAGTTTTTCTTTTATATTTCTAGTCCTTGAAATTTAGGACCATATGTATTCACAATATGGAAGGTTATCTTAGTTTTCTCTTCATTTTTCTCCTATTTGGAGTATAGTCACATAACTATGCATATGGGTAGATGTTATATAATTCCGAACGCCATGACTTTAGGGTCCAATTTAAACTTGGGAGAAACGACGTCTATAGCTGAAGCTCTTGAAATGCATTAAATTGATATAATTGAACTAACACATTGAAGTGTATTAAATTTTCAAGTCAAGTTTGATATACATTTTTGCAGATTTTGTTGAGGGAATAGTTGATATGATCGAGCGGTTGATGTTGGGAGCTAAAGATTATGTTGCTCCTTTTTTCTTTTCTTTTTTTTCGTTTTTTGAAGACTTGAATTTTTTAGTACGATTTATTTAAGGATGGTTAATGGATAATGTCTATTATAAATTTATTTAATTTGCTAATTTTGTTATTTTTCATTTACAAAAAATTGTTTGGTAATTGTAATTGATTTTTTTGTTGTAGCAAACCCATATATGATTTTTTAATAAATAATTACTTGCGACAGTAAAACAATGGTCGCTAAAAGTGTTTTTTATTTTTTTATTTTTTTTGCGACGGCAAAACAGCTATCGCAAAAAGTAGTTTAGGCAGTTGCAAATAATTTGCGACTGTTGTTTTGCCGTCGCAAAAAGTATTTGCCACCCCCACATTTGCGTCCCCCATCTGCGGTCACATAGGCCGTCGCAAAAAGTCATTTTGCAACTGTATTTTTATTATTTGCGACGGCATGTGACGGTCACAAAAATTTTTTTTTTTAGTAATGTTGGTTTCATTTTGTAGAACTACTTAGAAAAACAACATATTCAAAGTTGCACATAACACCTCAATTTGTATGTAGTAAAAACAAAAATCAACATCAAGCTACAATTCCATATAATTCAAGCCTTAATTTAAACATATCACATCAATTTTTATTTTTATTTTTTTTGAGCAATAAAAGAGAATACTGAGACAAATATCGTATCAAAATTTTCCAATCCCAATTAAGTTAGTATCAAAAAAATAAGTTTATTAATATGTTAGTACTAAACCATGGTTGGTGAGAGGCGAACCCAACAACCTAAAGAATACTGTCCCAATTCAAAGACCAAAAGAAGCCAGATAACATCAATTAATATACCAGCAAAGATGAACTCAAGTGCACCGATGTCTTCACCAGATCATCAACTGTGATGCATGCTTGAATCAGAGATCATTGATACATCCTTTCTAAGACCTTGAGCCCCCCAGGCTACTTGTATCAACACCTCTACTCAAGCAGCAGCGGCAACACCGCAAAACAAGCGAAACCTTGAACCACTCTACACTTTCCATGAATTATTATGTCTTCCTACAAGTCACCGTATACCTTTCTAATGTGAACAAATCACATTAATTATCAAGTTATAAAATCTTATTTTCTTTTATACTACCAAATAACAAATCTCCACTCAGCTCCCATTAATTTTAAGATGGGATCATATAAAAGTGCATCTTCGTGAAAAAGAGAGAACTTCTTCTTCTTCTTCTTCTTTTTTGTTTTTTTGTCTTTGTTTTTGAGAGAGAGAGAGGGATTTCAACCTTAGTTCCCATCCTTCTCATTTTTTTCATAGAAAATCAGACCCCAAAACCAAAGGTAGGGAGTCAAATTATTTGACAAATTTTTTTTGTGGATAAGAGAGAACTATTAGGAATTCATTTTTAAATTCTTTTGTGAAATGTAATATAGATATAAGGGGTTTAATCTTGCATTGGTGGGAGTATTGAGTGGGTTTGCTCGAATTCCATTGAGGCTCTTTCACATCTATGGTTCAACTCTAATTATAAATGTCTCAAGCGAATCATTTAGTAAGCTTGTTTCCTCAGTATTTGTTGGAATCTGTGGCTTGCTAGAAACTTCACTATCTTCAAGCAAGGGCAAGCAAATTGGGAAAATACGATAAAGATACATGTTGCCTTTGGGTAAAATCTAAATCTGGGTTTCAGGGCTTTTTAATTTTTGATTGCTCGATGCACATCGATGTAGTTAGAAGAATCAAATCAAAGAAGAAGCGTGATCGAGGCACCATATCGTAGTGTCTTTCCTTGTTATTTTGTTATGTTTAGTTAGCTACTCGCTTTCTTTTCTGGTGTTTTGCTTGGGGTTGCACATGATTTTGCTTGTTTTTGGGTGCTAACCTAGTTGGGATTCATCTTCTAAGCTATGATGCATTTCCCCCCAGCTTGATCTCTGTAATCTCTCTTTTCTTTTATTAATAAATTTTCTCTTTTGCCGATAAAAATAAAAATAAAAATAAAAAAGATAGAAGGGGTTCAAACCCAATTTTCAATTGTGAGAATTGTATTATATTTTGTAAAGAAGAAAATATATATATATATATATATGATCGTAATTTTTTTTAAACAAATTGTCTCAGTGGTTTCGCTAACATCAAACGTCGTTGAGTAGCGTCACCCTTGTGAAAAAGGCAGATTTCTTGGTGAATAATGTTACCTTTACTGGAATGTTTCGCATGATTAGTTTACGGAAAATGCCAACACACAAGAGGGCTATCAGATATTTAGTATCTAATTCGTATGATTTTCTTCCTGATTAACCACAAAATCCATAGAGATAAGCACAAATGATTTTTGGAAATGTTTGAGATTTGTTCTTCACTTTTATCTCGAGTAAAAAGGTTTTAACCTCCACGTAACATTCTTGTTCCCTCTTTTATCTTCTTTAATAAAGTTAATTGATACTACTGAACAATAGAGAAATTCCAAAACTTCATGAATCAAATAAAGTTAAATTGATGGAAAGCTTTTGCCATTGTTAGATGCTGTCTGCTAGACATGAATGGAAAATATAAGAAATTCAACGAATGGCGACATTTTCACTTGTTACAGTGTTTGAAATGTCTCAAGAAATTTTCTTTGTTTTATTCAGGAAGTCAATTTAATTTCCATTATAGAACGAGCTACTTCAAAATGTTTGGAGCATTAGGATCGGAAAATAGCAAAATGCTAAAAAAGTGTTTGCACCGACGTTAGCTGTTTCAAATGACCCATTTTCAATAGGAAATAGCCCGACTGAACTGGCAATAGAAGATTGGCTTTGAAAGGCCCATGTTTGTTTGGAAACTATCCAACCAAGTCAATGTTGGTAGATTAGCTTCACAAGGCTTCATGTTCAATTGGAAAAGGCTCAACGAGTAATAGTCATTGATTTTCAGTGATCGGTGATGAATTTTGGACTAATTCCTCCGTTTTGACAAAATTACTATTCTTAGGAATCATATTTTAGTTATAACTTTGTCTAACAATTTTAGTTTTTGTTTGCTGTTTGTTTTGGCATTTTCTAAAAGTTCTAATATCCGAAATTTGCTACTGTAGTAATTGTGTTTATTTATTTAATATTTTGTTAGTAAAGTGTTATGTTTTCCTATTTTTAGAAGTTTTAGGTGTTCTATAAATGAGTTGTAGGTCTTGGGAAAATCCAATTTTTCATGATTAATAATGTTTCTGTGAGGGAGAGAGAGAGAGAGAGAGCAGTCCATCAAGTTGCTCAACACAACTTTGCAAATCCAATCAGTTATGCTAAACTTTCAAATTACCAGAAAGATGACAAAAAAGAGTGAATGCATACATTAAACTGTACAAAATTGCACATAGAAGTGAAAGCCTTAGCTCCAACTCTAATTCTCAAGGTTGTGTTTTGATCTTGAATTTAAGAAGGAATTTGTGAAGGGAAAATAAAAGGGGAAGGAAAAGATGTCATTTTTGTCACTTTTCTCTCCATTTTTGTTTTCCCTCCTGCAAATTCCTACTCAAATCCAAGATCAAACATGACCTAAGTGTCATTTGCTTTGCAGTTTCTTGTTACTGCATAAAATAATGCAAAATGCTTGCAATGAACAATGACATTCTCACTTCTATACAAGTGTTTGAAATGTCACAAGAAAATTTCATTTGTTTTCTGCAGAAAGTCAATCTAACATCCATTACACACAAGCGAGTTATTCCAGATGAAAATGTTATAACACAAGTCCATCAAGCTGCTCAACTTGTGGGCAACTTTGCAATCCAACTTGTTGCACTCATCTTTCAAATTATAAGTAAGAGATGACCAAAAAGAAAAAAGAAAAAAAGTGAATCCATACATTGAATAGCAGGAAAGTTCAGGCTAAATTGAAAGTCTAAGCTCCAAATCCAGTTCTTGACTGTCACTTTCGGAGTTCTGACTGCTGCCTATTGAATCTGTACTCCGGTCTTTCTTTCTTTTCTTCTGCAGTGAGTCCTACATCATGAATTGTTGGAAAGAACTTGTTATTCAGAGTTTTAAATATTGGTCGATAGGTGTCATGATTTTGGACTAATGATATTGACATTCATTGACATATAACTGTATCACCAATATTGATATATATCTTGATACTATTACATGTTCATGATAGCAATGGTCCAGAAGTACATAGAAATTATGGGCATTACCTCAACTTGTTGGTTCAGAAAGTGTCTTGGAATGCCGGGTTGTGCAAAATGTTGGGTCTCCGACATGCTATTGCCAGGGTTCCATCTGTTTTAGAGAATTTCACATGTTGATTAGAAATCAAATGTTCAATAAAAACAATATTTCCTAAGTTGATCACTACGAAAATTTTTTGGTAGGAACCTTGCTGTAGTACTGGGTTGGGAATGATCAGCATATCTGATATTTGCTTTTTCTAAATCTACCATCCCCATCTGTAATAAAGTAAAATTTTGACTGATTCAGTTACTGTTACAAATCTATATCGAGCAAACATACAATAATAAATGTACAGTCAATAAAAGTAATAAAAAAAATAAAAAATAAAAAAAGGAAAAACAGCACCAGCAATTAGGAAAATCAAAATTCAATTTCCTACTCTCTCTCAAGTCATGATGATGGTGATGATGATGAGGATGAGAAATGATGAAGCATTGGAAGCAACAAGTACCTATAGGTTTAACACTAATTTCTATGTTTGGAAACAAACACTTCCAAAAAAATGGGAAGGGTATATAATTCAAGAAACATTTCATATATAAATTCATATATAGTACATAAAAGGAAGTCATTTTGAATATACAAGGAAAATTTTGTTGGTATTTTGTGTAATTAATTACCTAGTTTTTGTGCACCCTAGATCTCTCTCTCTCTCTCTCTTGTGAATGCATTATGAGAGGCGAATTAGGTTTGATAGAGAAAATTAACATCAACAATAAAGAAAAAAAATTGATCGGTAATGATCTTTTTAATTATTCATTAAAGATAACAAGTTTCATCGCTAGAAGGTACATCTAATTAGGTTGACACATATCCGCAGCAAATCAAGTTGAATGTTTAGAGAAAACATAAGATGATCAACAAATTAAAAACGAAGATGAAATTATGAGTCAAGATGGAAATTCTCAAGTTGAACGTGTTTTGATCAAACTAAACATAGCAAGTCAAACATACCATGATGTTTTGCTGGCCATGGATACCATAAGAAGGTGAGGATGATGATGTATTAGAGAAGGAAGATGATGATGGTACTGATGAATAGGCTGTTTGCATTCTCGTATCCTCCTGCATATGTATGTTTGACAACAAATCTCCATCAAAATCCAATAGAAAGAGAGAGAGAGACAGAAAGAGAGAGAGAGAGCGAGAGCGAGACCTGGTTGAGGTTAGTGGGGTAAGGAGGAGCATGAAGAGAAGGAAGATAGCTACTACAACCCATTTGACTATGCAATCTGATCTTCTCTAACTGGGCAACACCAAGTCCTCTCTGAGGCTGCTTAGGCTTGTCTGAATTGCCCTTCTTCCCTTTCCTTGATGACCCTGAAGAACCAGATCTTTCATTTCCTAGGTTTGGTTCCCCAGAATAACCACTACCCATCTCTTTTTTCTGTGATGAGAGAGACAGAGATGGAGAGAGAGAGACAGAGACTTATTGGAAAAAAACTTCAGTCAATCTGCAGAATTTCTTGCAACAGCTGCTATGGTGTATCAGAGATCTCTCAACACCCTTTTTAAGCTGTTATAGCACCAAAGTAATTATTGCATCGCTGGATCAAATTGTTTATACATCATATATATACATGATGATATATCTTGTACATATATATACTTAGATTTTATGCTTTTTTTTACCCCACCACTCCTGCCTCATTTTGGAACCTCAATAAATTGCCATATTTTATTTTTATTTTTTCTTTATTTATGGACTTTGGTGACAATGACTTGAAAGTGATTGTCTTTGAATTATAACTGTTAAATGTTAATATATTATAAACTATATAAAACAATTATGATAGTACATATCATAGAGTGAAATCTGTCATAAAAAATATATATATATTTTGATTAGTTTTGTGATTAGTTATGTCACTATAGATTTGTTGTTTATTATACAGCATTAGAAAATTGGTAAGTATGTGACAAAATATAAAAAAAATTACTCTAAAAAATAAAATGTATGGATTACATTTATTCATATTATATTTCACATTAGCCTAAATTTAAATATAGACTTCACACTTTATTTTTAATAACTTTTCAATATACGTTTTTAGATTGTCTAAATTTTTTCCTTCAAACTCCACCATACGCACTTTGTTAACATGTTAATTAGGTTTTCTCTGATCAATATTAAGAGCAATGCCTTTCTATGCCAATGATGTGATGTAGCTTTATGTGACTAAATTTGCTATAATTGCCACCATCAACACTTTGCAAATATTTTTTTGTACGTCACGCGAGCTAAAAGAGAGTTGGGAAAGATAAAATTTTGTATATCAAGCACTCTAAAGAGAGTTGAGAAAAGATGAAATTTTGTATATCATGCGTGCTAGAGAGTTTAGATCACAAATCTTAGCAATAATTTGATTAGCAGTATAAAGTAATTAACAATTTCTTAATATAGAAAACTAAAGTGACAAAATGATTTTATTTTTATTTTATTTGATAATTTAGTTTATCATTGGTCATGTAAGTTTTTAAGCTAGATGGATCCTACTTTTCATGAGTCTTTTTGGTTCTATGATCAATGATGGTGTTAGATGACAATATTTTAGTGAAAAAAACCCAACTATAATATTCTCTAAGCAACTTATTTAGGAAGGTAAACTACATAAAGAATTATAAACGTTGGACCCAATCACTATTAAATTATAGATTCTAGAAATCTTTATAGCAACTTCCTAGGGATTGTCTTCTAGGAAAAAATGAAATTCTTGGCCTCATAACCAAATCTTATCAAACTCAGAAAGTAAACAATTCTTGTCACAGAAAACCCTATTAAAAAATATATATTTTTCTCATTGAATTCAACCATTCAATATTCAATTTCTATAGAAACAAAAATAATAATAATTATTATTAACCCTAGATATAATCATATCTAAAGAAACCCCTAGATATAGGGTAAATTTGTTGGTAAAAATATCAGTATCTTTAAAAAAAATCAAAATATTATGTGCGCAAAATAAATTATTAGAAAAGTGTTCAAAATTTGAATATATATTACAAATTTAAACTTTGTGTGATGTGGGTTACACCCAAAATAAATTTAATCTATACATTTTAAGTTTTGAATACTTTTTTGAGGTCTCGTTTGAAAATTTGATTTTTTGACTAAAAAAATATTAAAAATTTAGAAAAAAATTTAAAAAAATACTAAAACATCAAAAAACCAATTCACAATTTTTGACATAATATCACTCTTAACAATATTTTGCTCATTGAGTTCATCCCCTCAATATTTAGGGAATGGGGTTACGCTGTGAGACTTATTAGGGACTTATTTTTATGATGTGAATCGTTTATTTTGTAGGATTCGTTGAGTATTTCATGCATGTCAAAAATCATGTTAATAAGATATTTTTTTTTTGATCAGCAAAGAAAAATTTCATTAACAGCATGAAATTAATAAGATATTGATAACCATTTGATCCAATTGCATTTATCATTTTTTTTAAAAAAAATTGTTTTTCTTTTGAGAAATAGTATAAAAAATATGCAATTCGATCAAGTGGTTACCGATATAAGATCAATAAAATTTTTGGTATATATTAAGTACTCAACAAGTCTTATAAAATGAATGGTTCTGATAATAAAATTAAGCCCGTAAAAAACCTCTCATTCAGCTTGTAATATGCCTCACATTGAAGCACAACAATTTTATTTTTTTTTTTGTTTTTTTTAAAGAGACACAACCGTTACTGTTGTGCGAGCAGTAACCCCATGCCCCAATATTTAACTCCTAACCCTAGATATAAGGTAAATTTGTTGGTCAAAATATTGCAATCTTTAATATATATAAATACATTTAATGTATATTTATTAATATTATATTGTATCGAGAGTTTCAATACACCAAATCTAATTGAGCTGTTTCACGCATGATTTGTGGGGCATATTTTATGAGTTGTTTGTGTGGTGGAAAGTGAGAATCCTCCCAATTTCTTAAACTGACATGTGAACTCACACAATTACAAAACATTAACACAAAAAAAAAAAAAAAAAAAAAAGGAAAAAGAGACACATCAATTCTTTCAAAGCATGTCATTTGTTAGTTTTTTTTTTTTTTATTAATTCTTGTCTTGGTATTAATTTTTGTTTTTTGGTAAGTTAGCAGCCAATAAAACATAAAAAAGACAAAAATAAAAAGTAATTAATAAAATAAACAATAGCTTATTAATTTAATGTTTTGGGTGGGCCATATTGGGCTTGAAAGTCCATAATACTGGCTTATCATGAAGGCCATTGGCCCAAACTCTGCAGTCCAAAAAAAAAAAGGATGAGCTCATTGATGACCCAAAACTACATCTTCATTCCTTTGAAAATCAAATGAGTTTAGTCATCATGGCATATGCAATATACATCCTCTAGTTTTGCTACCAACAGAAATTAATCATAGAATTAGATACAAAATATACCTAAATATTTAAGATTTTACCGAGATTATTTGTGAGGTCTACTTTTAAACAATCTTAATATCTATCCATATATATTATGTGTTCAGTTTTATAATTAATTTATGTATTCGTAAACTTATTCTAACACCTATGATGTTATATGTATAGTATATGGTGGTTTTAGTAAATTATAGGTGCATGCATGCCAATCAGATGAAGAAATGCATGTGATCTACGTCATTTGCTGATTTGAATATATCCTAGTAGTGCAACTCTCTATTTTTTTGTTTCTACTAATATTTTTAAGGGTAAATCATAAACACATTCTTTAAGATTTACTTAAATTACAAATTACCTCATGTTTATAATAAATAGGTCATTTTATTAATAAATCATCAAGTTAATTAACAATTTTTAATAATGTTAAAATTTTATTCCAATTAATAATTTAAATAATTTTATTATTGTATAAGTGAACAGTTAAAAATTTCACCTTTTCAATTAATTCTGTTAAATAAAAAATTCTGACAAAGACGTATTTATAATTTTTCAAACCACAGGGAACAATTTGTATTTTAAGCAAACGTCAGGATATTGTATTTGTAATTTACCCTATTTTTAAAATAATCCTTAGATTAGTTTTTAACTTTTGTCTATACATAGGTAGTGACAGTGGGATCCAAATACATAAGAACAATAATTATTTTTAATAGTAATTCTAAATATTCATAAAAAAAAAAAAAAAACCTAAAAAAATCAATGTTAAACAATGAGTCATAATCCTCTTGTTTGTTTTGAGGGAAAAACTTTAAAAAATAAAAAAAAAAATAAAAATTCTCTTCCCCTCCCCTTTTGCCTCAAAATGATATTTTCTGGAATATTACAAGGTGCGATACAGATAATACATTACAGAGAATTCAAATTCTCAAATAATAGGCCCTCTTTGATGTGGGTTAACAAAGTTTTGTAATTTTTTTAACATCAATAAAAAAAATTAAGAGAAAGAAAACTACAGAGTCTATAATCACCAACAACAAATTGGTATTGATTAGTGTTAAAAGTTACATACAAACAAGCTAAAGTCAAGAGGGTATGGGTTTTTCTGATTAGTCAAATCCATAGGTTTCTTAGTATAAAATATAGTGTCTTAACCCAGGGGTGAGTGGCAACCTGGTAAGGGCTTGTGGTTTAAGCCCCTAGGTCCTGGGTTCAACTACCCTCTGGGCCAATCTCCTGGACGTAGCACAGTTGGTTAGGAGGTTGACCTCAATGATGCCTTATCAGCTACTTGGTGTGGGTTTAATCTTCCCCGCTGTGCGAGTTCTGACTTAAGCAGAGCTTGCCTTGGGAGGTCGGGACAAGCTTCCAGGTTATAGTCTCTTACTCGGAACGGACAACAAGACACCCTGGTGATCTCCTCAAAAGGCGCGCTTCCAGGTTATAGTCTCTTACTCGGAACGGACAACAGGACACTCTGGTGATCTCCTCAAAAGGCGCTGCCTTGGACCTGCGAGAGAGTGGGAGGATTTTCCTGTAACAAAAAAAAAAAAAAATATATATATATATATATATATAGTGTCTTCTTCCATCAGTCATTTTCAAAATATTTGGTGCCTTCAATCCAACTACCAAGCATAGAAACTTTCAAATCATAAAACATTAACAAAGCAAGCGCTCTATGTTATTTAAAGAGTACTATATATATAAGAAAGAATAAATAGAATAATGTAATTGAATTGTCGTCTTATCACATTAAATAAAAATTTGTTAATAATTTTTAATATAAAAAATATTATTACCATATTATTCTGGTAAATGAATTTATATATGATTTTTTTTTTTTTTTGATAAAAAAATTAACATTTTTCTTATTTGTGAATATGTGACTTACAAACTGCTAGATATCTCTATAGAGGTTTATTTATTTGTTTATTTTTTAAGCAAGGAAAAGTCTCTGTAGTTTAGTTTGATGACAAGTGGAGGATAGAACCAATGGACAAGTGGTTTAATTGGAATGATACTCTTGTATTCAATTTAAATAAGTTTTTAATCATGTGATTATTCAAATCAACTCATTTTCCTTGTATCAAATAAAAAAAATTAAAAAGTACATGATTTGTCATTGGCACGCCACGTGGATCGTTTTCATTACCGACTCTTGATGTAAAGCATGACCTAAGTTTTAGTTTAATGAGGTTTTCAAGAATTATTACAATGAAAAAAAGGAATTGAACAAACTTTGGGAATAATGGCATAATATGGGCTAGCAAAGTAAAACCCAAGTTAGAGTATCTTAAATAATTCTTTACACGAGATTTATCAATTATTATAGTTAGTGTTATTATATTTAGTTACTCTAAGGAGTTAACTATTTTAATAGTTATTTTAACAAAAAAATTTAAAATTAATTATATTTGAAGAGTCCTGAGAAACTCTTTAAACAATTTGTATATATAAAATAAATAAAACAAAAAATAATGTTAGAGTACATAGATAAAAATAAATAAATAAATAAATTAAGTAAAGTAAATAAAAAACTTCTTTTTTTTTTTTAGCTAGTGAAAAATGAAAAATATAGTTGGACTTGCTCCAACAATACATAGGTTTCGTTTGGATGTAAGTTGACTTTTTGGTTATTTTAGTCCGGAGCCTTATTTGAAATAGACTTTTTAACTTTTTTGACTTTTATGAGAGAAAAAATGTAATGATTATGATTTAAATGTGACATTTTATCTTATTGAATTAAAAAATCTATTTGATCTTTTTATGACTATTTTAACCTCAACTCACCCCACCAAACTTCCCAAACCAGTGCATAATGGTAAAGTTAAGACAATAATAATAAGCATAAAATATTGTCAATTCCACTAATTTAACATAATTATACTGTATTTTCTTTAAATTTGTAATCAGATAACACTTATTCTCATGTTAGTCAATTGCAATTGTTTCATAAAATACCGTCAATTCCACTAACTTAACATAATTGTATTATATTTTCTTAAAATTTGTAATCAGATAATACTTATTCTCATGCTAGTCAATTGCAATTGTTTCAGTATGATGGGGAGCTTATTTTTAAATAATATATTTATCTTATTACACTTATTTTTTAAATATATATTCCTTTCAAAGTTTGAAAGTTCTATTTTATGTCATTACGGCTTTTTACAATTCCAAATATATCATCATTATTAATCTCTCAAGTTCTCTTTACACCCCTTAAAATTTCAAAGCCTAACTCTACACTCACCTCCACCATCGCCACCTAGCCCCAGGACAACCCATCCTTACAACCACAACTCAGCAACCTCCAATACCCTCCCATTGCGAACCCCCTCTCCAACCCCACAACTGCAACCTCTCCTCTTTAGCTCCCCTGCCACTAGCCCCTACCATTGTGCATATGTAAGAGAGAGAGAGAGAGAAGGGGTTGAATGTGGCACTAGAGAGTGTGGGAGACGGGCTATCCTGTGGGGTTTGGTCTCTCACCAACCTTTTGTGGTTGAGCTTGCAGATGATTGGGCTTTCTTTTTGGTGGCAACGTAATTAGGATTGGGATAGTTTGTTATGATGCTTTATGGTCTTCTACCCATTTTTTTGATTTAATCTCATTTGATGTGTGATTTTATCATCAATAAAGGTTTCTTTTTTTTTTCTGATAAAAAAAAAAGGTGGCGGCAATTGTCAATAGGGTATAGAGGAGTGGCGATAGTGGTGATAGGATGGTGGAGATGGTTGGGAAGCAATGAGTTGAATGAAAAATTAGGGTTTTGAATTTTTAAAATTTGAGTATTTTTTTAGTAATTTTAAATAGGGATAACAATGTGTAATTAAGAGAGAGAGAGCAACGAGGTGTAAATAAAAGCACTTACCATAATATCAACAAAATATTCAATGAAATTCCAATTTTACCATTAATCAAAGTTAAAATCAAACATACATAGTGATATGTATACATATAATAGCACAACTGCCTTATTCAATGAAGTGCTTGTCTGCTTTCTAACAAGTGAAAAGTTAGTAATTAGAAAATAAAAAATTTAAAGTATTTCTTTTCATCCTTTTAATAGTCAGTTTTTGAAAGAAACTCAAGTTATTATGCCTTTCTAAAATAAAAAATAAAAAAAAAAAGTTTCTTCAAATTACTATATTTTTCTCAAATTAATGTAATATATCCTAATAACAACAACGCAAACATGCAAACAACAGAAACGTGCAGAGAATAAAACAAGGGATTTTGTTGAATAAGTTTGATTTGATTTTGTTTTTTACTTGCAATATGATTAAAGATATTAAACCTCCCCCCCCCCCCCCCCAAAAAAAAAAAAAGGGCAACAGTAAGTGGAGATAGACGAAAAGAATATATTTAATTAGATTGCAAGCACATGCAAACTACCTAGACTTCACACGATTTGCAAAGCAATCCCTTTAAAAACGCTGCATATATAAAGAAAAAAAAATCAGCACCACTCCCAAATCCAATCCAACTATACACCAAATCAAGCTCAATCCTATAGAATATAAGATTCTGTTATTAAATTAATTTTTAAGGAGTACCACTGGGACTTGTACCAAACCCTATTGTGAGGTTAAGCTGTGTTAGGTTGTTAGCACTTTGGTGTGTTGTGTAGGGAGGGCTATCTCTATACTAACATTGCTGTGCCTGCAACTTAATGACTTAATTAAAGGTAAAGAACCCACCAAGATTCTTAAAAAATAAATAAATAAAAAGAGGAAAAAAGAAAAATATAGATAAATGACATAGGTGCTGTTTGGTCCAGTTTATTGTAAATTAAAAGTTGATAATCAGAAAATAAAAGTTAAAAATACCCATTCCTCAGCTTCTAAATAATCATCTTTTCTCAATTTATTTAAACTATTTTTACTTAAAAAGTTGTAAACAGAAACTACACTAAACAGTCTGACACAAATTGCACCCCCTATAATTCACACCAAACACCCCCATAATCACATTTGCTAATGTAACGTCATTTTTGGATGTATTAACCTTGGCTGAAGTGATTCTATTGAATAGTTTGTTTGACAGGTGGCAATGTCCCCAAACATGGTGAATCAACTTGAATCTCATTAACTCAAAACCTAAATATATAATATATTTAGTTCACACTTCATATAATATATTTAGTTCACACTTCATAGTATTGGTTTGAGTTGTTTCATTTGGGTCAATTGAAAAAAAGAGAAAAGAAAAGGAAAAAAGAAAGAAGCTAGAATTGCTACTTCTACTAAAGGAGTTGCATTATCCACTAAACCATGGATATACTGATGCAATGTTTTCTGTAGAATATAAATTAACTATTTATAGTTTTTTTTTTTTTTTTTTTATTCTATAGAATTTTGTGTCAAAACTTTGTAAAATAGTTTAAATAAACTGAAATAATTTGATTATTCTAAAATTGGGAAATAAACATTTTTAAATTCTATTTAAAAATTATTAATTTTCAGCTTACAATTGGTTGTGGTTAACAATATGGAGAGTATAGAGATCCTTATTAGACAAAGTTGGATTTCAAGTTTATTAGATAAACCAAAAGATGAGGACCACTAGTTCATTTAGAGGTTTAGGGGAACAATTAATGGTTGAGATTGGACCATATGATCTTGAAGTACTGGTATTTCTCTTAGATTCTATCAATGCCCATACGTAGATCACAACAAACCTTTATTTTATGATTTTATTAAATGGTTCAAGTTATCATTTTGCATGATTTAGGAGTGATAAAAAAATATATATGCACAAAGATCAGCCATTGATTTTTGCGTACTTGAAGAATTTCATGAAGATATCACTTTCCAATAAAAGATGGGTTTGTTCCTTTTTAGAGCCATCTTTATCCCTTCGGTGGATAGTTAATAAACATTGTTGACGTCCACTATGTTTTGTACTACTTAATCTGTTGTTAATATGTGTATCTTTTGGGAACATTAGATTGGTGCCTAGCTTTTGTTGATTTGACAAATGATGAGATGATACAGTACCAAATTATTAAAGGTAATTATATTAATTTCTTTAAAGTTTGAAAAAAATATATTAAGTCTCATAATTTTTTTTAAAAAAAAATTAATTTATATAATGCCTTGTCTCCCTTTTTATTAGTAATTTGTTAATTGTATAGATAAAAAAAATAATATTTTTAATGATATTCCAGTGTACTTTTTTTAAAAATAATTTTAGGTAAGTGGTAAACTTTATGAATATTAATAATTAAATTCATAGTTTTTTTCATAAATCTGTAATTATTTTGAAAATTTTTAATTTTCTCTTTGTTTTACATTAATATATATATATATATATATATATACATTATTCTATTTATTCATGTATGTGCACCCTTTTTTTTTTTTTTTGAATAGCAAAAAACAGTCATTTATTGATGAAAATTTTCAAAAACATACAACTAAAATTACATCAAATAAAGGAAGAGGAAGTGCAAAAAGTATCAAAGCATAACCGCAGAATCTTAACTAGATTGGCACCGCATGGAAAACCCAATCATTTGCCAGCACATCTCATGGTTAAAGAGAAAACAACCACAAGATACTGAAAAGAAAAAAAAACAACAAAAACAAACCACCAAGCAAACCAGATCAGACCCAAAGCAAACCAGCTGCCCTGCTCATCCAGCAAATTCCAGGGCAAACAGAACCCATCCTCCCAGCAAACCTCATGTAGTGACCCTCATCCTCGTCTTAGTCATGTTCATGTGCATCTGCATGTTTTGTTTTGTTAAGCTTGCACTTGTGGTTTTGACTTATTTTACCTAAAGTAAGGTTTCCATCTTGTTTTGTATCTCTGTGTTTGGCTTGAGTATTGTTTGTACGTCTTGTCCCTTGCTTGGTGTGTGTAGCCGATGTCATCTTAAGCCTAGGTCACGCCTTTGGACCTTTTACACCTAGGACCATCTTAGAACTACTTTGGTTGACCTCCACCTTCACCCTGGCATATTGGCCGAGATGTGTATCATCTAGGCCGAGATGTTATCATCTAGACATCCTAAATCTTTGATCACTGCACCTGGTGATCTTGTTCCTAGATTGGTATGACCTAGACCGAGGTGTGGCACATATAGGCCGAAGTGTGACACAGGTAGGTCAAGTGTTATTCTTCCTAGCCGAAATCATTGAAACCTGCTTACCGAAGCCTATGTCCTAATCCGAGGTCCTTACCTGCCGGAGTGCTTATGTCACCTTACTTGTTGAACACCCTTTGTCATGCTCTTGTCTTGTCTTTCAGTCACCTTTTTAAGGAAACCCAATCCGGTAGTGCCACATGCCCCAGCAGAGGGTTAAGTCAGCCGGCAGTGGAAGAAAACATATCTTTGTGTGTCATATTTTGCATGGTAGAGAGAGAAGCTCTAGGAAGAAGAGGAAGGAGTTCTTAGGGAGAGAACTAGATTTCCAAGCTTGATCTTCGCACTTTGAACCGTTAGATCCGTGTTTTGAGGTTAGATTCTTGATCTACTCTTGTTATTCTTTATGTTGATAGGATCACATTGCATGATCTAGCATGATTCATGAGCCATGCATTGATTTAAAGTTTGTTTTAGAAAGAAAAAATGATGTTCTTGTGTTCTTGAAAGAAAACCATGTTTTGATCCAAAAGTTTGTAACAAGATCTATGTTTTTGTATTTATTTTCATAAGATCTTCAAGTATGGGTACCCAGATCCATGTTTTCGAACTCACCTCATGAAATCTCAGGTTTTGAATAAAGAAGTTATGATTTTAGCATTCATATTCTTCATGTTCTTGTCTTTCATGTTCTTCAAAGGGAAACCCAGGTTTTCCCGACTTCATTTCCTTGAATGTGGTCGTTGGGACCATACCTCGGCCAAGAGGTGTGGGACCTCAGCCAAGACCTGGTTGGTACCCAGCATATTTTTCCCGAGATGAAAAACAGTGTTTTAACTTCCAGCATGTTTTGCTTTGACTTGACCTAGTTTTGAAAGAAATGTCGAGATCCTTTCCTATCATGTAAAGCTTGTTCTAAGGGTGCATTTCATATTCATCTTTGAGCATCTCTTCCTATCTTTTTGAAATGCATTCAATGGAATTTATTATGTGCTTGTAGGCCTTGGATCCTTGCTTGTAATCCCCTCACCTGAAGAGCTATGTGAGTGGTATTTTTAATAAAATTATGTTATAAAATTTTGATAAAGTCTTGATTCGTTTTGGAAAAGTATTTGATCAAGCATGAATGGTTGTCCCTAGTTTGGTATCTAGTATTATATTGTTTTGATGACATTCTAGGAAAGTCCTTAATGCCAGGGGACTATAATGCAACTGTACCCTTGTTTTGGAAGTCCTTAGTGCCAGGGGACTATAATGCAACTGCACCTTTGTTTTGGAAGTCCTTAGTGTCAGGGGACTATAATGAAACTGCACCCTTGTTTTGCCACTGACGATTTTTCGCGTGGGTTTGTTTGTCCGGAATGTCATCCCTTGTATTATATTGATGCTATTAAACATCCCTTGAAGCTTTGAAAGATTTGATAGATAAACTTGGTTCATCCCTTGACTTTGTACAAGTTATGATGCGTATTGTTTTGATAAAGATCTTGATTATCAGTCATGCGAATCTTTATTCCTAATATCATTCACTGAGTATCCAAGCTCACCCTCTCCTTATATATATATGTAGGTGACGAGCAGGAAGGCGGTGACGCCTAGATGTGTTTTGCATGATGTTTTGGATTCATACTTTTGTAGCATCTTGAAGATTATGCTTCTTGGCTTGGTCATTGTAGTTCATTTTGTATATGTCAGCTTGAGAAGCCTTTTGATCAAGATGTAATATGTATTTTAATTTTATCCAAGTTGTAAACCATGTTATAATATATGACATTTCATTTGATCTATGCACAGCTCTTGTAGACTATTTAGATTTAAATTTGCTTCCGCATATGTAGGCCCCATATATTTATACTCTGATTGTGTGTGAATCTTTGTAAGTTGGCCTTTGGTAATCTCGAATTACTGGCCATCACGGTACCATTCTACTAGGGACAGAATGGGGTCATGACACCTCACCACCAAAGCAGACCACATTGCAGAGATCCAGACCACTCTCCAAGAAGCATAAAATTGGATTATGGACTGATGCAACAAGCCTCACACTAAGCAAACCAGCTGCCGTTCTCATCCAAACAGATTTCAGAGCAACAGACCCATCTTCCCACCCAATAGCAAAAAAAATCCCAGCAGACCTCACACCAATGCAAACCATATTGCAAAGAGATCAAGGCCAAAACTGATTCAGACCACCCTCCATTGAAGCAGACAGAAACAGCAAGAGAGATCTTTTCTCAGTCAACATCCCTTACTTGTTGCAGATTGTTCATAATATCAGTTATTGAATAACCTGAACAGGAGGAGGCAGCAACTTTGCTCCACATCGCAACTCGCACTTTAATGATCTCACACAGCTCCTCAAAATTTGGATGAGTGCCATTAAAAATATAATAATTTCTCAGTTTCCAGATGGACCAAATCATAGCCAGAGGCATGGCCTTCCAGAACACCCTCTCTTGCTTTTTCAGCCTAATACCAGCCCACCATTCTAGTAAATAGTGCACAGAACCAGGTTGAACCCACTGCAATCCCCACCATTTTAGCATATGTGACCAAACCTTCCAAACAAAAGGGCAAGATAGAAACACAAGATTTACACTAGTGGTGGGCGCGGGTTGGTTGCGGCCACGGAACCTCCAATCCGCCATCCGTCCACCAGATTGGCAGATTGGAGGACACCAATCCGCATCCGTCCGCCAATTCGATGGATATGGATTGAGCGGATTAGTGGATGAATGCGAATCGGTTTGGCGGTTTAAAATTTTATAAATTTTCAACATAATTCAACTTGTGCACTTCCTCAAAAAAAAGACAAAAAAAAAAAAGAAAGTATTGCAGTCAATGACTTAAAAAAGTATTATAATCACTGTATGCCTCATCCAAAAAAAAAAGTTTGAAATTTTAGAATATCACAATCACTGCATGCCTCATCCACATATTACAATCACAACATGATTTATCCACATAAAGTATTACAATTTGTGGTTCTTAAAATATAATAACAAATCAAACCACCAAAACCATGAATAGAGCAGTAGTAGAGATTGTATGTCTCTATATCGTTACATTTATATATGTTTTTGAAAACAAAAACCAACCAACATATATCATATTTTCTATTTATTATTTTTAGAGTTAAATTTAAAAATAAAAAAATATAGATAAATAATACGTTTATTTTTTTCAATTCAAAAAATATATTCAAGTTGAAAATTTTTTTCAACAGAATATTTAAACTATTTTTCAATTGAAAACACAAACAAAATATTTAAACAAATTGAAAACATAAAATCTTATAAATTATTAGAGGTGCTCGCGGTTTGGCGGTTCGGTTGCGGCTAAAGAAATCTCAAATCCGCCATCCGTCCGCCAAATTGGCGAATTGGAGAAAATCAATCTGCAACCGTCCGCTCGTCATCACGCATCCATCCAAAATGCAGAGGATTGATTCGGTTCGGTCGGTTTTAACGGATCGGTATATCTGCTACTCACCCCTAATTTACACTCTCTATTTCCTCATTGCAGAAAATGCAGTTGACATTGGCCTCATCAGAGAGCACTCTAATTCGATGCAAAAAGCTGGAAGTCTTTAGCCTTCCCTTTCTTGCCAACCAACCAAAGAATTGAGCTCTAGGTGAAGATACATTGTTCCATAATAGATCTGTAACGTTACACACTGAGCCTAACGAATTATCACACCATTTATAAGCAGAGGAAACAGTGAAGTTTCCTGATGGGTCTGCTTTCCAATGCAAAGAATCAGCCATATTTTCCCTAAGGACTGGAGCATTAATTAGCAGCAGATTCAGTCTATTCAAATCCTCCACCTCCCACTGAAAGAGTGATCTTCTGAAATTGAAATTCCACTCCACCTCACTATTTCTTTTGATATGCATCACATTCACAGATTCAAACTTTTCCAAAGACAAGGAATAGAGCCTAGGGAAAGCTTCCATCAAGCACACATTATTACACCAAGTACCTCTCCAGAACAGAGTGTTTTTCCCATCCCCAATCACATGAGCAAAAATTTCTTTAAAAAATTTCACAAAATCAGGTCTGGATCTAGCAACACCCAAAATGTCATCCCATAGGCAAGAGATCCTGGTGTTAACAGCAGGTTCTGGGCACCACCCAACCCCCACCTGATTGTATTTGTTATACATCACCTGTCTCCACAAAGCATTCGGTTCAGTCCCAAACCTCCACCACCATTTCAATAAGAGGCAATCATTCATAAGTCTAATCCTTTTAACCCCTAGACCCCCATGTTGTTTGCTTTTAGAAATGTCCTTCCAATTGACCAAGTGTTTTTTCCTTCTAAAGCCATCCCCACCCCATAGAAAATTGGATTGAATTGACTCAAATTCCTTAGCAACCCCTGCTGGCATTTTGAACAAAGATAAATAATAAAGTGGTAAGCTAGACAACACAAATATGATCAAAGTCACCCTACCAGCAAAAGAGAGGAATCTCCTCTTCCAAGAACCAAGTCTTTGTTTGCATTTGGCTAACAATGGCTGCCAAGTCCTATTTCTCCTTGGGTTTGCACCTAGAGGGAGTCCTAAGTACTTTAGGGGCAAACTTTGATGTAAATAATTGAACTTATCAGCAAATACCTTAGATTCTTCATTTGATAACCCCACTTCACACACCACACTCTTGTGGTAGTTAATTTTTAGGCCTGACAACACTTCAAAACATCTCAAGATCCTCTTTATGTTATTGACCTCCCCCCTATCAGTTTCACAAAATAGAATTGTGTCGTCTGCAAATTGCAAGTGGATGATCCTAAATACACTTGAACCAACTGCTGCCCCTTTGATCAACCCCATCTGTTTTGCTCTTTCCAGCAGGATATTCAGGCCCTCAGCCACAATGTTAAAAAGGAAGGGGGATAGAGGGGTCACCTTGTCTAAGACCTCTTTGCGGGCTAAATTCTGAGGTTGGTAAACCATTTACCAAAATAGAAACTCTAGCTGATGAGACACATTCCCTCATCCAACTAATCCAATTAACCCCAAAGCCAAAATTTGAAAGCATAGTAAATAAGAAATTCCAATTGATTGAGTTATAAGCTCTTTCAAAGTCTAACTTTAGGACAATGCCACTCTTTCTATTTGCATGAATTCCAGTTGTTTTAACTTTATTAAAAGGATATTCATTGTAATTATGCTAAATTTATGAAATTTATTATATTTTTTTCTAAATCTCAAAGATGATCAGTGTAATTTATCTAGATATTTCCAACTCCAATTTAAATTAGAATAGCAAACTTTTTAAACTCTTCTAGAAGCTTCTTTTTGGTGAAACCTAAACTATTAAATAGCAATTTTTAATTAAATAATTGTTATTTATTTTGCAAAAGTTAAATTTGCATGTTTATTATTGAAGAACATAATTTGCACAAAATTAATGTCCAACAAATTAGTTGTTGAACTTGAAATTTTCTTTGTTGCTCATTTGCTTTCTGTTGCTTTCAATAGAATGTCAGCTTCAACATCACACATTTTGTCCCAGCAGAGAATTTTATCCAAAATATTTGCATATATGCAAGGTATATTATACATGTTCTCTTGCAACAACATGTGATTTTGTGGACCATGTACTTTTTTTTTTACTATAATGTTTGGAAATTGGGATGGTGCCCAAGAAACTCCCAAACTAAATAATTATATTAATCTTTCATGATTGAGTTCAGAACCCTAGCTAACTGATTGATACCTAGATCTCTTTTGGTTGTGATACTCACATTTATAATATATTAAGGCTCATCGTTAATGCCTTTAGTGTTGCAGGTTTAATCACAAAATATATATATATATATATATTTTTAAATAAAGTGCCTTGAGTCGTCATATTTTTTTTATTTTTATGATAAATTCATGTTTAGCCAACTTAGCAACTATGTGAGCTCAATCAAAAGGCTAGCCAAAACTTTTGATGTGGGTCAAAATTATTACCAACTCCCCCACTTCCCCTTTAATACTCTCGCGATGGGTTTGTTAACTTAAAAATTGTGATTTACTGGGTTGTGTACACAAATTAGTATTAATAAAGGTTCTATCAAATCAAAACAGTAATCGATGTGGAAGATGTATGAGTTGACTATGATAATAATTACAAAAGCTCACCTAAAGAGACTAGCAAATGAAATATTACAGTCTATAATTAAAAGTAAAAGTGAAAAACATCCATTTTTCAGTATTTAAATAATCAAATTTTTTTAATTTATTTAAATTATTTTTATTTTATAAATTATAATTAAAAATTATATCAAGCAATGACTTTCAAGATAAAAAAAACTATAGCCTGCTTATATAAACTGTATCAAACAAGAGTATTATTTAAAGAAAAATATTTGAGGGCCCGAAATTATTTGGCTCGAAATTGGCTTGAAATTCAAAACGACGTCGTTTTGGATTCTCTTACCGGTAACATGTAATAAAATTCTCTTACCGATAAGATATATTACAATTCTCTTACCGGTAAGATAATTCAAAATAACGTCGTTTTGAGTTTCGAGCCAATTTTAAACTTGAAATGTTCGGACCCTGTAACAGCGTTGTTATTTAAATTCTTTGTTATACTCAAAATCATCCATACAATACAAAACTTCTAGTGTGAAAGGAGATCCTGCAAGTCATGGTGGGAGGTTCTCTCCTAAACAAAGTAACAGTACAAATTCTAGGAAGCCTATGGGAATAGTATTTATAAACATTATATAGATGTTGATACAACTGGAATGGGACCTTGGAAACTACAAAATGAGTCATGAACCCACGTGAAGATGCTAAATAGCCTAACATTTGGCTTCTTTGGATAAATATTTAATTTTTTTTTCAAAAAAAAAAAAAAAAAAACTAAAATGGGCCCACATAAAAATAGGAAATGAGCAAATATTAATGCATTTGGTCTTCCATTGTCTCCTAATATCACTCATCAAACCAACATCCCCAGTGCTCTAAAGATCTATCTTGGATATGATTTCTTCTATGATTAATTTGATTCACAACTATGGTTATATATATATATATATATATATGTTGACATGATCTTCAGTGTATGATCATATTTATTAATTAATTGTATCAAAGTGTATGATCTTATTAATTAGTTTTTCTTTGGGTACAAGGGAGATCTTGTTTATCAAATGAATCATATATATTTGTACAGTTAATCACAGGTATAAAGAGGGTTGTCTGGATATGCTTTTGTCTACTCATTATGAGGGAAAAAAAAGATAAAAAGATAAAAAGAAAAAGAACTTGGCATTGATAACAAATTGAAGATTCTATACTTGTGAAAGTTACTTATTGTTTTCAAGAGAATTTTAAGTTTACTTTGTTTGGTGCAACTTTTAGAGTTTTATATATATATATATATATATATTAAAAAAATTATTTTAGGACTATATATCAAATATTTAGTGCAAATTCTCTTCATAATTAATAAAGTCAAAATAACTTAAATAAGTTGAAAAAATTGGTTATCTACACGAAACATACCATTAAATCATATCCCGTTAGCTGCTTTAAAGGGTCTTGAAATCAATCAACCCAATCAATTTTAAGAATACCTTTTAAATAAGGAAAATGTTATTCAAACATACACACTTCACATTCACCAAAAAAAGAAAAATTCTTCAAATTTGTGAAATTGAGAATTTTCACAAATTTATTTTTTTACATACTTTTATATTTAATATTGATTTTGTTTGATAGATCTCAACAAATAGGTTAAAAAATATCAATTCATGAAATTAGAAGTGTATAATGAAAATTATAATATTTTAAAGTTCTAAATATAAAATATGAGCGCCACTATCACTTCACTTTATTGTTCACTAAAAAAAATCACTTCACTCTATTGACGCAACAAACGCCTCTAACTTGTTGAATATTTAAATTAAATAGTAAATTTTTTTTTAAAAAAAAAATTAACAATTTTAAAATGAGATTTTAAGGGTTGTTTCATGGAAAAGATTGATTTAAAAATGAGATTTGTGTCAATTAAGTCTCAAAAATGAAACTTTTCAGTAATTAAGACTCTTCTATATTGTGTGTTTTTTTTAAGAAAATTTACCCATAAGTCCTAGTTTCTGAAAAGTTGAACCATTTAGTCCTAAAAGTTTTCTTATGTTCCATTTAGTCTCATTTGCATATCAATCTAATGTTCGAAACATTAATCTGATGTTCGAAATCTAATGTTCGAAACATTAATCTGATGTTTGAAACATTGTAATGGGACCTTTCAGTCTATAAGAAAACTTTTAAGACTAAACAGTGTACAAGTTATTAATTTGGGATTTATTGGTGCATCCCCCTTTTTTTATGTAAAATTCTTTTTATTCTTCGATTTTTTTAAACTAAAATTCTTTTTATTCTTTTTATTTTATACTGTTTGTCTAGTAAGTTGTGTTTTTTTTTGGCTTGCCCTTTGAATAAAATTTTTTTTATTAGTCCTTTGGATTGTGAGAGTTCTTTGAGTCTTTATGATTGAAGGCCTTTGCACAAAGAATTATTTTATTGGGCCTTTCCACATATTATTTTTTCTGGGCCTGTGGTCGATGAGTGTTATTTTTTTTTATTAATTGATAATAGATTAATTACAAATATAAAAATATCATATCAACTGGATAATTAAACCCTAACAATTGACCAACAAATCATTCTACTAATAATAGAGAAAAAGTAAAAGAAAAACTCCATTAACACAGATTTTGACAAAAAAAATGCATTATTTTTCATGTCAAACAAACAATTTAAGGAAAAAGTATTCTACTAAAAATCATTAATTTCTTCCACAACTTCCAACTTCTTTAAATAAATAAATGAGACATTATTCAAACAAAAAACACAACTTACTAGACAAACAGTGTAAAATAAAAAATATAAAAAAACACAACTTACTAAAACAAACATAAATGAATGTAGTTGAATTAGAAATCTTTCATATTATGTCAACTAGTAATGTTAGAGATTTTAAAAATTTTATCAATTTTTTTATTAAATGTCTCGCATGGGTGTAGGACCTACATGGTGTGAGTCTCACACCCATGTGAGATATTTAATAAAAAATTTCATAAAACTTTTGAGATTTTTGATGTTTTTCTTGTTATACTCTGTTGTATGGAAAGTAGCTGGTCGCAAGTCTTGGTGGTTGATAAAAGGAAGAGGTGGATGAACTGATATACTGGCTGAAGGTGGATGTTCTGTTTTGTTGGACTACTATGCTCAGCTGTGGACTACGATGCTTATTTGTGTTTCTCCTATTGCTTTGGTTGGTTACTCCCCAACTTTGGAGATACTAGCAAATGATAAGATGGACTTTTTGGTGCTAACATAGTTGGGATAATTTAGCTCATCGTGATACTTTTGCACTTGTCTCTCTTTATTGATGTTTGTTGTTTGTGTACCTTGTACTTTACTCTTACATCAATAAAGTTTCTTTTTTGCCAAACAAAAAAACAAAAAAAAAACCCTACAAATCTTCAACATTGAAAGTGAAGTGAGTATGAAATATTGGGAAGGAGTTCAATCTCATTAACATAGCCAGCAATCTCTCTTTTAACTCTATTTAGTTGAATTTTTAGAAAAAAATTTCTTTGAAAAATTAGAAATTAGTTTTAAAAAGAAGAGTAAATTACACTAATATTTCCTGAGAATTAGAAAAATACAATAAACTTTAAAATTTTAATATAATTACATTTAGTGCCCGTTATAGTTTTTATTCACATAACACTTTGATGATAGGAAAAAAAAAAAAAAATCTCAACCATATTTATATATTACATATTTTGTTTCATTACTCATCCAAACATAATCGCTAGTGCTACATGCACCAATTAGTATACTAACTATAGTGAAAAAATCATTTCTTTTCTTTCAACCATAGTAGTGAAAATATCTAATCTAATCTAATCATTTTTTTTCTTTTCTTTATTCATCCCATTCTCATCCCACGTTCCAAATGGATTGTTAGTAAGATTGTGTTTTAGACTTTTACCATAATTTAAGTGAAAAACCATTCTTTCCAGCCATAAAACTGGTGATTGCAGATGGTCAAGAAAGTTGTAATCCACAGGCGTCTCTCTCAGCTATGGACTTGCGTGAGTCATAGAAGAGGTGCAAGAGCTTTTGATCCAAGCCAATCATAAACGCAATATCCTCTGGATTCATAAATCACAAGCATTGCCAAAAGGAAATGTAAATGATTATAGTAGTACACAAACCAAACAGAGATATATATTATCCACACAAAGTGCGGTCCAATTTTGACATTCTCCAATGTTTCCCTCTCCAACCACAAATGCTCCAAAGGTTCTTGAATCATTGACTTAAACATAACCGGAACACTTTTCAACTGGAACAAGATTCAGAATTCCACTCGACTAGATAGATAGAATATAGTGGAAGAAATCTAAACAACATAGCGGTATGTGATGTAACGGCCTGCAGTCTCACTTGGTCGGATAATCTTCACAACTTGGCCGCGCTTCAGCCCATAATATCTGGTGACTGGGTCTGTCACCTGAATCCGAGGTAGCTGAATTCCAGCCATGAAAAAAAAAAAAAAAAAAAGACGGGATGTTAACATCAAGTGGTATAAGAAAAAGAAAAACAAACTGAGATATGAGTAGATAATGATGCCAACAATTAATATTCCAGTCTACAATAACAATGGATATCCTATAAATAAATAAAAAATGAGAGAGAGAGAGAGAGAGAGAGAGAGAGAGAGAGAGAGAGAGAGAATAATCACATTGAGGATGTTTCTCAGGACTTATTATGATTGCAACATGAATTCAATCATGAATCTATAGAACTTAACGTGACATTATCGCGCCATTTGCTTCGGCAGAAAATATTATTTACGGTGGTGGTGGTGGTGGTGGTCGTGGGGCGGTGGTGGAGGTAGAATGGTAGTGGGAGGGTGGTGGCATTGGTAAGATGTTCATCCGGGAAAAGTTTTCCATCTTTTTAAAGTGGAGAACATTTTTTGCCTTAATAAACAAGTTTTCTGTTGACCATGGAAAAACAAAAAAACTTTGTCCGTTGACTTTCGTATTCTGTCATACTAAAACACCAGACAATTTAGAAATTTGTTCCACAAATATTTTTTTCCAAAACAGAGTGTAGTTAAAATTTGAAGTGTTGGCCTTGAATATCTTCAATATATGAACAATAGGCCCTGAAACAATTGTAAATGGATTGCCTATTCCTTGTTTCCATACCAATGTCTAACATTCAAATTTGAATTTGGACATAATCACAATAAAACTTTCAAAACAAAGCAACTCTAGCCTCTGGCGATTCTGAGGTTGAATCAGTTGCTTCATATGGCATAGTATACTAACACCATTTTTACGAAGTCAAATCATATTAACACATCATATTGGACTACTTTAAACTAGCAAGTGCACCACCAAAATTCCTGACCTGTGTTTCTTTCACAGTATATCTATCCAGCAAAGTCTTCTTTTCTTCATTTGTGAGGAGCTGGTGCTCAGGAACAAGTACATGTTCTTTAATGTTGACCAACAACTCTGCCTCCTGTGTCAAATGACGTGGGTAATTATGAAATCACCATCATTCATATCCTCTAATAAATTCACAAAACAATATATCTTCAGTAAAGCAAGAAACTAAGGGCAAATTACACTCCAACCCCTCAACCAAAAATTGATACATTTTGCCCGCCCCTCTTCTTATTTATTTCAATCTCAACCTTTTGCTAACAAAAACGAACGAAAAAGTAGCATGTGTGTTGTGCATGCCAATTTTATGATCCATATGTTCATACAAGAGCTGATCTATTTACTCATATGTGTGTGTGTGTGTGTGTGTGAGAGAGAGAGAGAGAGAGAGAGAGAGAGATGTATATAACTTCTCTCCTATGAAGATATATGTGAGAGAAAATACATGTACATGCCAATTTTATTGACTATAGAGAAAAATATATACATAATCATGATATCACTCACATAAATGCATATAAATCAACTTTTGAATAAACAATTTGGTCATAAAATTGACATGTACAAATTGAATGCCACTTTTCTGCCATTTCATTACAAAATGTTAATAGAATGTTGAGATTGAAACAAATAAGAAGATTAGGGGGCAAAAAGTAGCAATTTTAGTTTAGGGGGTAAGGTGATAATGGCCCATCGTTAACGAGGTAAAGTGTTTGTAAAGTGTAATTTTCCCTAAAATTAATTAACACCACTCATTCTGCATCTCAATGCCAGATCAAGGTATAATATCAAGGAAAATCTGTGTGTATGTGTGTGTGTTTGGATGCACAAGAGAGGGCAGCCACTTATTAAAGCATCATTTGCTATACACATAAAGAATAGTGCTATACAAAAAAAATAATAATAATAATTCATACCAAAACTTTATTTAGAAAGACGAGGCAGTTTTATGTCGTCTCATTTTAAAATCAAAAGCCCATTGGAATGACTTCTATTTTCAAGAATGTCATTGTCCCATCATTCTTCTAGTAAATTATTTATAATAATTTTGTTTGTAGATCATTTTCCAAATGTGCTTTTGATATCAACTTTTTTCTTTCCATGAGCTTCTTGCGAGGGTCTGCTGAATGACACTTGCATGAAAGAGACATTTCATCAAAATGATGACTGATGATTGTACAACCTAATAAAATTATTAATTAGTAGGGGAGAGAGAGAGAATCACTAAATTGATGACCATACATCATTGTATTATCTAATAAAATGACCCACGTATGGAGAGTGAGGAGGGTGAAAACCATCAACAATCACCTGGAAAACCTCCAAATGAAATTTTCCTGATATTTCATTTATGCATGCCTTCGCAAAGGGAGTGAGATTCTGTTGAACCACCAAGATTGCTCTGAAAACGTTCTCTGATTTCATGCGATTGGTATAAGTCTTCATTGTCTTAACACCAACTTTCTGCTCCTCAGGGAAGAAAACATAAATCTGGTCCACAAAAAGGCACCAATTACACAAATAAAAAGACGCAGTGACAAACAGGCAACCAACACTGGCATACAAAAATTTAAAGAAAAGAAGGAAAAAAAACTACACCCAGTTCAATGCTCGTTAGGTGGACAGTCTAGGAGAGATAGATTGGATACAGACCTAACATTTGGCATGATTTGCACATGACATTCAATCTCTCGAATCATAATCTCTAAAATAAATTAATTTATAAAAACCAAAATGATCTAGTTCTTGTTTGGTTTGGGATTTCAGATGCATATTTGCAAAATCACAAAGTAAATGTCAATGACTATCAAAAATGGGTTATGTGAATTATATAGGTATCAGATTCCGGCACCCCGGCAAACTATTAATTGATGACATGAAAAAAAAAAAGGGATAAAGTACAAATACACCCCCTGAGGTTTGCTTAAAATACAAATTGCCCCATGTGGTTTGGAAAATTACAAATACCTCCCTGTTAGAATTTTTTATTTAACAAAATTAACTGAAAAAATAAAATTCCTAACTGTTCTCCTAAACAATAATAAAATTATCTGAATTATTAATTGAAATAAAATTTTAACATCATTAAAAACTGTTAATTAACTTGATGATTTATTAATAAAATGACTTATTTGTTATGAAATTAGAAACTTTATGAGACATATTGTAATTTCTAAAACTACAGGGAGTAATTCGTAATTTAAATAAACCTCAGGGGGTGTGTTTGTAATTTATCAAAAACAAAAGTGCATGGATCTTTAGCACATCCACCACTCCTAAACAAAAACTTGGTTAGTTTAATTGGATACAAAGCATCTTTGACCATATTATCAGAATATTTTGAGTGCAACTTTGAGTGAAAAAAGAGGGAAAGAATTCCACCAGGATGATCAAATGAACCTAGATACATTCATAGCATGAATTCTGTGGACAACTCATGTACAAGCCAAGAGATCTATACTCACTCATTGGAAGAATTATTGCAGACTATGCCTGATTAGGCACTTTTTTGGTTCTTATTGTTAGGATTTTCTGTCTATGTGATAAAACAATTAATTAAAGTGAGTTAATTTTTTGGAAACCATTCGATTATATTGGGTATTAAAGTAAAATGCTTTTTTTTTTTTTTTTTGGGTGTTGAATGAGCCAACTTTGGAAAAATGGCTCATCAGGTTGTTTTTTTGGTGCTTGAAAAGGTGGATGTTTGGTCTTGGGAAATTGAATGGGCACAACTTCTAGCTTTGTGAATATGAAATGGAGTGGTTAAGTGTGATAGGATTCTTGAATGTATAAAGCTATTACAGAGACTTCATTACATGGATTTTTTTGGGGAAGTGTAACAGTGCATAACTAGTGTAATGATTACCTGGTGGCAGCTAGCTTGTCTTGGGGGAAACCAAAGGTCATGTATTGACTATGTCTTTATGTATATTCTGAAGAATTGCACAATGGGCAAGTGTGTAAGGTGATACATGGGTAAGTGACACATGGTTAGTGAAATAAATACACACAGAGAGGGTTTGTGTATACAGGTTATACAAGTCACAAACAGTGAGGGTTTGTGAGTGTAACAGTGTATATATTTGTGGGGGGTGTCGGAAAATACCAAAGAGTTGTATTTATCTTACCATTGTAATGTTTCTATTGTTAGTGGATTGTTTCTCACTCACCCATGGATGTAGGAATCTTGCTGAACCATGTAAATTCTCGTGTTCTTATTTTCTTGTGGCCATGTTATTTTATCTTTGCTTCCATTGCTTGGGTGGGTTTATTCCCAACACTTACGTAGGTTTAAGTACTCAGGTTTTCATACTAAACAAACTCCCTTCTTATTTCTGTAGATGAAAATGATATATCTCCCTCCACCTATTTTATTGTGAAAGTGTCACTTTTTGTTTCTATCAGAACAAAGACCATCAACCCCCATCACACACAGAATTGAAAACAATAAACAGAACAAGCACATTTCCTTAACGGAGTAAAATGTAAATCCTTCAAAAAATTTGAAAGGACATCCCTTTGTCATTCTTTAATCTCAGAGATGGATTGAAGAAGAGACAAGTAATGTGCCCCCTCCTTTTTCTCTCATTTTCTAACAAGTACATCACTCTTTTTTGACATAGTCCACTCTGGGAATTTCCAAAGGAAGGAATTACACCTCATGAACTTCTCTCTACAGAAAAAGAATTCCTCAACTCCCCCCACTAGTCTTGGTAATAGATAGATAAGCGAAGAGTTTCGTTTATAACAACACTAATCAAGGATTTTGCATCAAATCCAAGAATCAAAATGAGGAATCCCTTGGTAAGACAAAAGGAAAAACCATGTGAAAGCCAATGATGTCAATTGTTTGGCCTGATGACATTGTGTATGACTATGAGGCAACGCATCACAATCCTAGGGATATATGTGTTTATATTATCTTGTAATCTAGAATAAGCTAATCAAAATAAAAGCATGAAACTATTGAAGTTCAAGAACAATGACTATATGAAATGCACACTAAGGTAAAATTTTCACTTACAACAAGTTTGAGTTCTTAAAACATTCCAAATGGGAAACTTGAATTGCAGTTCCATAAACTCTAAAATAATAAACACCAATTCCACTACAACTTGACTGGAAAACAACCGACGATAACACTATGATAGAAGCTCCTTAGAACTTGAAGACTCCAATAAAAAGGAAACAACTAAAAACATACCCGGTCTGAGCTATCATTGCGATTGGTTTTATTGATAACAAGGTCTTCCCTTTTCATGTTCTCACCATATTTCTGAACGAACTGCTGCTTTGTCATGTCTACCTCGAAATCTCCCACAATGTACCCTCTGTCCCTCAGCATTTGCATCACTGTTCTCCGGACTCTGTACAGCCTTGTGATTTCTTCATCTGAAGTAGACATCTCTCTTTGCTGATTACATTTTCCAACAGAGATTATCAATTATACAACACTTCAAAAGGGCTAAAACATCAGTGAAAAAATGTAAAGCTTGCTAATTTCTAATCAAGAGTTACATTCAAGTTGAGTGATTCAATTATACAAATATAAAATAAAGTCCATTCAAACATCCCAAAAACTCATCTATGGCCATCCATATATATAAATTGTCATAGAGATGAAGATGAAAGGTTCTTTGGTTTTTGATTTTACACTGCAGTTTATGGTTTCTCTCTATATGCAAGTTGATATAAGATTACTATTTATAAAAAAAGAAAAAGAAAAAAAACACAACTCTTAACTCAATTCAAGAAGCCTTGGTCCTTATTTGCAAGTAATGGGATAAAAATGTGATATATGAGATCATTTTTTCCTTCTAATTGGCTCCATTTAAATGCATATTCTATGTTAAGGCCATAACACACAGACCCAGAACAACAAAATAAGAAAAAACAAGAAACCAAAAGTAAACAATGAGTAAAAGCCTACAAAATATGACCTATATATCTGGAGTTTTTCACTCCCATGTATCATTTTTTTTTTTTTTCTTTTTTCCCTTTTTCATGTTGTTTGAAAGAGCCAAGAGCCCTAAACTCTTTTAGATTTGGTTCTCATTCCAATATTAAAAAAACACAAACGTAAACTACCCACAAAACTCAAAACAACTCCATTTGATACCTACATAAGCCATCTCCAGTCCTTGACTTAAACTTATATCAAAACTTAATTTGGATAAAAATCAGTCAAAACACCCTCCACTCCCTGACCCAAAACTTATACCAAATTGAGTTTTACTCAAATTTTTACCCAAATCAAGGAAAACTCAAACGTTTACTCCAAAATTTGCAAGGCTATTTTGTGGGGTCTCAAATTTACCACTCTGGTATTAGGTCATCTCTTAGTTGCAGGAATCGTCCTAACAGGTGACGAATCTTCCTAAGAAACGCGATTCCGCATTTCTTAGAAAGAAACGTGTAGGAATCGCGTTTCCGTAGAGAGAGAAACGCGATCCTGGCCAAGATGGGATCGTTGGTGAAGAAGAACAAAAACCCTAGCTTGTTGGTGTCACATACGGCGAGGAGAGAGAGACAGAGGAGAGAGTGTGTGAAGGAAGATAGTGAGAAGACAAACCTTCGTCGAACCTTCGTTGTCGTAGTCGAACATCCAGTTGACTCGAAGCATCGATCGAACCTTCGACTCCAGTCGTATTGGACATCGCGATCTGCTCACGTCGAACCTTCGTCGTGGTAGTCGAACATCCATGGCCATCGCGATCAGTGCTCACCTCCTTCTGCTTCTTCTTCTTCTGCTTCTTCTTCTTCTTCTTCTTTTCTCTCTCTCTCTCTCTCTCTCTCTCTCTTCGATCTATGTTGTCTTCCCCCTCCCGTTTCTAACATATCTATATAATTTGTTATATAATAATAATAAGTAATATAATTTGTTATATAATAATAATAATATAATAATATAATATAATTTGTTATATAAATAATATAATTTGCTATATAATAATATAATAAATCTAATTAAATCAAATATAATAAAAAAAAATTAATAAAATTTATAAAATAAATCATTATTTTACTATTTTTTATTATTTTACTATTTTAACATATTTTATTATTTTACTGTTTTTTATTTATAATATATATCAATTAAAAATTAAAAAATATATATAAATAAATTAAAAATATTATCTATAAAAATAATAAATATATTTAAAAATAATTATTTAACTCACCTTTATATAATAAATATATTTTAAAAATAACTATTAAATATATATATATATATATATATTATCGCTTCCCGAGGCGCTCCTAATCTAAGAAACTTCTATCAGCTCACGCTTCCCCGCTCCCGCTCCCGCTCCCACCCCCGCTTCGTGCAACTAAGGGTCATCTCCAGCCCTTACTCAAAATTTGAGGAAAATTTTAGTAGAAATTTTATTTAACATGAAATGATGAAACACTCCAATGGAGAAACTCAGATTTAAGCACAAATTTGAGTAAACCTTCAGTAGTGACAGAGTTGTAAATTCAGAAGCTACAAAATGGTCTGATTTTGGGTAAAAAATTGGGTAAAACACAATTTAGATATAATTTTGAATCAAGGAGTGGAAAGCTTTTTTGAGTCATTTTTACCCAAATTTAAGTTGGATACAAGTTTGAGTCAACCTTCTTTTTCATCAAATTTAAATTTGATGAAAAAGTGCTCAAAAACCATCTCCAATCCATTCATCAAATGTTCTTCAAATCAAGGGAGAGACATTTTTTTCATCAAATTGAAAATTCATCAAACCTCTATGTTTAAAAAGATGAATCATTGGAGTTTTCTTTTTTTCTTTTTTTCTTTTTTTCTTTTCCCCATCAAATTTGATGAAAAGATAAATTTGGAATTTTTTAAATGATTTTGATGAAAATTTGATAAAGGTTTAGATTAAGCTTTTTACTCAAAATTGGATACTTGCGGATACTGGATTCATCAATTATAGTGGTTAACATCAAATGAAGTTCCTACTCAAATCTTTAGTCAATTTTGGGTAAAATTTTCATCAGAGATTAAATATATGGCAACTACTCCAAAAGCATTAACACTTTTACAAAGACAGGTCCATGGAAATTAACAACAAATATCCAAAAATCTCAGTACAGATATTCACAGAGAGAGAGAGAGAGAGATCATCTCTAAGAAAGACAAAAGGGACATACATACCTTTAGATGCTGTTGGTCGGTGGTTGAGGCGGCGATCGGCGGTTCAGAGGGTGAAATAGAAAACGCGAGAGAGAGAAATTAGGGTCGTCCCAGTCGTGGACTCATGACTTGGTGGCAACTCGGGTCGGATAAAAGCCTTTTTAGGAATTTGATTATTTTAGTTGCTATTTGGATATTGGGAAAATTAGTTCAAAGTAAGGTGGGCAGCGGATATATTGATCCGTTCAAATCGATCGAATCGATCAAATTTGTTACATTTTGGATGGATGCGTGATGATAGGTAGACGGTTGTGGATTGGATTTTTCCAGTCTACCTAGTTTTTTATAGATGGCGGATTTGAGATTTCTTTAACTATAACCAAACTGCCAAACCACGAGTGTTCCTAGTAATTTGTAAGATTTATTATTTTTAATTTGTTTAAATATTATATTTGTGTTTTCAATTGAAAAATAATTTAAATATTTTATTAAATATATTATGTTGAAAAATAATTTTCAACTTCAATATATTTTTTGAGTTTTAAATCTAACTCTAAAAATAAAAAATAAAAAATATATATACTAGTTGGTTTTTATTTTCAAAAACAGATATAGATATAACAATATAGACATACAATCTCTACTATTGCTATGTTTATGATTTTGGTGGTTTGAATTGTTTTTATATTTTAAGAACTATAGATTATAATACATTATGTGGATAAGGCATGCTGTGATTGTAATATATGGATGGAGCATGCAGTGATTGTAATATTCTAAAGTTTCAAACTTTCTTACTTTGGATGAGACATGTAGTGATTGTAATACTTTTTTAAGTCTTTGATTGTAATACTTTTTTTTTTTAGGAAGTGCACAAGTTGAATTATGTTGAAAATTTATAAAATTTAAAACTGTCAAATTGATTTGCATTCATCTACTAATCCGCTCAATTCACATTTGCCGGATTGGCAGACGAATGTGGATTGATTTTCTCCAATCCATCAATCTGGCAAACGAATGACGAATTATTGGTTTCGTGGCCGAAATCGACCTACGCCCACCCCTAGTTTAAAGTTTCTGTCTCATTTTTAATGGAAGAGGTTCACAATATTTTTTTGTGATGTCTACAGTTCTTCAACTTAACACCTATATATCATAGAGAAATTTGGCATACCAAAGAGTTGCTCTTTCCCTACGCCTCTCTCTCTACAACACTTTCTTTCTCTTTCTACACAGACTATGTTGATTCTCTTTTCCTCGCCTCACAGATATGTCTTCTCCACCACAGCTAGGGTTTCTTCATCATCTTTAGTCTCCTCGTTTTCCAAGCTCAACTTGATCTCTTGCTTGTTGCCTCTTTGATCGAGTGTTTACAAGTTTCCGTGCTTCGTGCTCTACCGCTCTTCGAATGTTAAAGGAATGGTGAAGATGGTGCAGGACAAGGAGTCTGCGGTGGCCGTCACCACCTCTAGCTCCGTGACAAACCTTGGTCAAAAATAATTGATGGATATGTGAAGAATCATTATTAGAGTTGCACATATTGTTATAGGTGAGTTCATAGATTGTGTTCGAAAATAGATTCGTAATGGGTGAAGAATAGATTGAGCTAAGAGGTCTAGAAGTGAATAAAAAAGGTATGATTAGGTTTTTGAAGCTATAGACTCATCTTGACCGCAGAAAAGTAGAATTGTCTTCATGAGTGTTTTTGGATTTAATTATATAAATAATTCTATGTTCTTTCATCTCACATTTTCTCTACAATTAATTGGGTTTCTTTCATCATTATGTTTTTTCCCCATCCAAACTATAATCTTGATTTTTCCTGTTCTTGCCAGAGAAATTTTCTAGTTTGAACTTAGAAAAATTCTTGCGAAAGCTAGAGAAATTCTCCTTTCAGTGAGTCTCTCTCTCTCTCTCTCTCTATATATATATATATATGTATATTGGTTGTTGTTGTTGTTTATTTGGGTGATTGATTTGTGTATTGCACATCGTGATTGGAAAGGCAATCTAGAGAAAATCTCTAGACTAGAATCTAGAGAAATTCTCTCGCTTTCCCATTTTCTGGAGAGAAATTTTTTGAAAAGTCTAGAGAAATTCTTTGGATATATATGTATATTGGTTGTTGTTGCTGTTTGTTTGGATGATCGATTTGTGCATTACACATCGTGATTGAGAAGACAAAGAAATTTTCTAGTTTGAACTTAGAGAAATTCTTGCGAAATTAAAGAAATTCTCTGAAAATCTAAAGAAAATATATAGACTAGATCCAGAGAATTTCTCTAGAGAATCAGAAAAAATTACATACTAAAGGGAGTAATTTTCTTTGGCTAGTGATTATAAGGTATTGGAGCTTGAAATTGTGAAGAATTTTGAGAAAGAGGTGATTTTCTCTGGAAAAGAATTCTCTAGGAAGAAATTCCCAGAATTTCTCTAAAGAGAAATTATCTGGGAAGTTCAGAGAGAATTTATCTAAAGAGTGAGAAGTCTAAAGATATTCTCTAAATTGAATTTTCTTTGGATTGATATTGAGAGACCTTACACATTAAAAAAATATTAGGTGTCATTTATGTTATAAAATCTTAATACCAAGAACCTCAAAAAAAATTCCCTTTGATATTTTAACTATTTTAGTCTGGTTAAAATAATTATGTTTGAAAAGTTAATTGTGTTTTTTTTTTTATAATTAATTTGATGGTTATAAGAAAAAATAAAATAATTATAAATTGAATATGACATTTTATCTTATTAATTATTTTAATCTATTTTATTTTTTGATAAATTATTTTAACTTAACCCTCTCCCCAAAAACGTTCTGCTAAATTACAAATGAATTTGCTTAACAATTAAATTACGTCCCTTAAGTTTTAAATAGCATAATAAATTATAAAATTAATTAATAATTTTTAATAATATCATAAATAAATTTCAAGTAATAATTTATATAATTTTATTATTATATTAAAAATTAATTAAAAATTTTATTTTTTATATTAATTTTATTAAATAAAAAATGTTCACTAGGGGTGAGCAGTGAATATACCGATGCGTCTAAACTGACCGAACTGAATCTATCCACCGCATTTTTGACGGATGCGTGATGCCGAGCGGACGATATTGATTTTTTTTAATCTGCCTAGTTTTGGGGAAAAGGAGTCACTGCTGTGCTCAAAGCACAGCAGTAACTGTGGTGCCTCCGTTTGAGGTGTATTATGGTCTTATTTTTATTATCCAAACCGTTAATTTTGTAAGGTTTGGTGAGTACTTCATGCCTACCAAAAATCATCTTAATCGGATATCAACAACTATATGATCGATAACTAAAAAAAAATAAATAATAAGTTTTTCTTTTAAGAAATATCATAAACAATATGCAATTCGATCATATAGTTATTGATATTCGATTAATATGATTTTTGGTAGGCATGAATTACTCAACAAACCTTACAATATGAACGGTTTAAATCATAAAAATAAGACCATAATACACCTCAAAGAGAGGCACCACAGTCACTACTGTGCTTTGAGCATAGTAGGAACCCCTGTTCCTAGTTTTGGACGGATGATGAATTTGAAATTCTTTTGACTACAACTAAACCACCAAACTACGAGCACTTTTAGTAATTTGTAAAATTTTGTATTTTCAATTTGTTTAGATATTTTATTTGTGTTTTCAATTGAAAAAGAATTTAAATATTCTATTAAATATATTCTGTTGAAAAAGAGTTTTCAACTTGAATATATTTTTTGAATTGAAAAAAATAAATATATTATTTATCTATATTTTTTAATTTTTAAATCTAAGTCTAAAAATAACAAATAAAAAATGATATATGTTTGTTGGTTTTTGTTTTCAAAAACGAATATTGATGTAACAATATAGAGACATACAATCTCTATTACTGCACTGTTCATGGTTTTGGTGGTTTGAATTGTTTTTATATTTTAAAAACCATAGATTGTAATATTTTATGTGAATGATATATGTTGTGATTGTAATATGTGGATGAAGTATGTAATGATTGTAATATACTAAAGTTTCAAACTTTTTTTATTTGAATGAGAAATGCAGTGATTGTAATTCATTGATAGTAATATATATATATATATATATATATGTGTTTTTTTAGGAAATGCATAAGTTGAATTATGTTAAAAATTTATAAAATTTAAAATCGTTAAATTGATTCGCATCTATTTATTAATCTGTCAATCCACTCAATCTACATCCACCGAATTAACGAATAAATACAAATTAATTTTTTTCAAATTATTAATTTAACGGACGAATGACAAATTAAAAATTTTGTGGCCACAGCCGACCAACGTCAACCCCAATGCTCGCAAACAAACATTTGTAAGTAAGGGTCCGTTTGGGAAGAGTTTTTTCAGGTTTTTTGGCTATTTTAGCCACAAAAGACAAAATAGACTATTTTAGGCACAAAAAACAAAACATCACATCCAATCCATAATTATTACATTATTCTCTCACAGAAAAAGTCAAAAAAATCAAAAAGTCAAAAAATCATTCCCAAACTAAACTTTTTAACTCAAAATAAAATAACCAAAAAAACCAAAAAACTAAAAAACCAACACACTTCCTAAACGGAAGCTAAGTTTATTTAATACTTTTAATAATTTTTAAAAATAGAACAAAATCATTGCACACCAGGCCCCTATTATACAGTCTCAGTTGTGATCACTTCCCATTCTCCATTATTATTCTCATCCCATCGTTGGTTACAGTGGACAGAGACAGAAGAAAGATGAGATAGAAATGATTATATATAGAAGAGGATACAGAGAAAGGCCATAGAAGCTTCTCTTTTTCTCATTACTCTTCTCTGTAATCAAAACCCATCTAACTTACTCTCTGTATTCTGAGTTTTAGATACTTCCACTTCATGCCCTTTTCATGCTTTTTTTTCCCTTGTACTACAAAACCCTGAGCCACCATTTGTTCTTTCTTTTTTTGAATTTTGATGTCTCTGCCCTTTCAAGAACATGATTACATAGGCTTATCAGAGCTTCCTTCAATGGAAACCTCTGAGAAACTCAATAATAATAATAACAACAAGGGTTTGAACTTGAAAGCCACTGAGCTGAGACTTGGCTTGCCTGGTTCTGAGTCACCAGAGTACCCAATCAAGGGTTTGGTCTCAGGGGCCAAAAGGGGCTTCTCAGACACCATTGGTGGTGGTTCTGGGAAGTGGGTTTTCTCTGGTAATGGTGGATCGGAAATGGGTTTGGCCAAAAATGGTGGTTTGTTCTCTCCCAGAGGTGTCAATGGTGGTGGGAAAAATCTTGGTGGTGGTGGTGGTTGTTCTGAGAGTGGCACTCAGCAGTCTGATGCAGAGGCTGTTCCGCCGTCGCCAAAGCCGGTGGCGGCAGCGGCGGTGCCGGAGAAGAAGCCTCAGATTTCAGCTGCAAATGGCCATGGGAGTGCTCCTGCTGCAAAGTAATTTTCCCATCATCTTCTCTTCTCTCTTCTATTTTCATGAGAAAGTGAGTACCAATAAGACAATATGGTTGCTTGACTTTTTGATAGAATTTCCAAATAGTATTTTGCAAGATTTTTCTTTTCACACACCATGGTGGATGCTTGTATTTTGTTAATAATCTACCCCCCCCCCCCCCCCCTCTTTTTTTTTTTTAAGGAATTTGAGTTCACCAATTTGTGTTTTTTATTTTAATTTTATTGTGTTTTTGTAGAAGAGCATCTCCATTCCTTCATTAATTGTTTCCTCAAATTTAAATTTGATGAATAAAAAGCTCTAATGAGTTTCCAATCATTTCGTCAAACTTATATCAAATTAAGGGAGAAGCAAAGCTTTCACCAAATCAAAAATAACCAAAATCCTTCACCAAATTTCCAACAATCTTATTTTTATTCAAATTAACGAAATTTTAAAAATGGAAAGGATTGGACGTGATTTCTTTCAAAAACAATAGTTAAAACATGTTTTTAGGATGAGTTTGTTATTTCTTAAAAAGATTTGATTAAAAAAGAGAGTAATGATTGGCGTGTTCCATACCAAACAAACTTTTAACCAAAATTTCACTCAATTTTAATGAAAAAGAGAGAGTAAGGATTGGAGATGCTATTTCTTTTCAGTTTTTCACACACCATGGTGGATACTTGTATTTTGTTAATAATTTCTTTACAAATTTGAGTTCACCAATTTTTGGCTCCTTTTCTTTTATTTAATTTTTTATTGCGTTGTTTATTCTCTTTTTGGAATTTTGTATTATATGTTTCCTTTCAAAGCTTCTCTCAATATTTATGTCTTCTGCTCTGTTTACTTGATTTAATTTCCTCTTTTTGCTCCCCCAATTTCTCTGCTTGGTCTTTCATCACTTCTATGTACTTGTCACAAGATAATAACTACACATTCCTCTTGTGTGTTTTTGTGAGGCAGGGCACAGGTGGTTGGATGGCCACCAATTCGATCCTTCCGGAAGAATTCAATGGCTAATAATCATCCTAAGAATGAAAATGACGACGATGCAGATACCAAGTCAGGGTCCGGTTGTCTCTATGTCAAAGTCAGTATGGATGGTGCCCCATACTTGAGGAAAGTTGATCTGAAAACCTACAATAGCTACACACAACTGTCATCGGCGCTTGAAAACATGTTTAGCTGCTTTACAATCGGTATAGCCTCTCTATAATCTCGTCTTATCACTTTGTTTATTGGTTATATAATTGTCGCCAATTTGGCATTTGAAATCCCAAACTACTCTGATGGGGACAAAAAAGGCGTTGGATGAGGAAGGATTTGAAATTTTTTTAAAATTTAGATTTTTTTTTTGTTAAATTAGGGTTTTCTTTGGTTGCTTATAGATAGATAGGGCATTATGTTGTAGAATTAGGCAGCTTTGGATATGAATTGAATTGAGAGTTTTTAATATTGAGAATTAGGGTTTATTTTCTTTTCTTTGGGTGTGGTTTTGTTTATTTTCTGGAATCCTGCATGGTTCTTTGGTATGAAATATGGAAATTCATTCACAAATCAACTGGGGAAAAAAAAATGTTGATCCATGTTTTGATTGAACTTTCATCGGATGCCCTATTATTGAGATAAAAATCACAATTCTATTTTTCTTAAAAGTAAAGATTGCCTTGGTCTAGATACATTAGTCTTGTATCACTTTTAAATAACTATAATATTTATATATTTTTTTCATGAATAACAATTATAGTTTTGAAAATTCTCTCTCATGTTTTGTTTAACTGACATTAATGACCGGTTCAGGGCAATGTGGGTCTCATGGAGTTCCAAGTCGTGAGGGACTTAGTGAGAGCCGATTGATGGATCTGCTCCATGGTTCTGAATACGTTCTTACCTACGAAGACAAGGATGGTGATTGGATGCTTGTTGGTGATGTTCCATGGGAGTAAGCATCACTCCAATACCATATTTGCTCCATTTTCTTGTCACATATAATTTGGATGAATTCAATAGTGCTTGCCATATTGAATTTTGTTTTTGAAAACAGTTTTTGAGGTTTTTGTGTTTTGTTGTCTTCAGTTTTAATCAATCTTTTTACTTTTCAAATGCACCGAATCTAGATACACTTAAAAGGAAAATAGTTGTAAAGGAATATAAAAAAAAGTTTACTAATGCTGTGTTTAGTTGATGGATTTAAGAAATGATTTGGAAAGGAAAAGAGAAAAAGTAGGTGAAATGTGAATAAAATATACTTATATTTCACTTAGTTTTACACACATTTTCTCTTTTCCTTTCCAAATTTCTTCTTAAATCTCTCAGTCAAACACAGCATAAAGGTATTGGCAAGCCCTAATTTGTTGTTATATGTTGTTGCAGAATGTTCACAGACTCGTGCAAGAGGCTAAGGATCATGAAAAGTTCAGATGCAATTGGGCTTGGTATGACCTAATCAAATTTTGATAATTTTCTTGTTAATATTGATTGATTGCCCCAATAAACAATAATTTTTTTGGCATACTCATCGTTATTGTTTTTCAAAAAAATTTCCAAAGCATTTTTCGGAAACAATCTGTCAAACAAGTTATAATAAGTGTCTCAATATCATCCGATAATTATATTTCTGGTTCTTGCAGCGCCGAGAGCCATGGAGAAGTGCAAAAATCGCAATTAGCGCGGAGAAGAAGATGAAGACTTCTTTTTCTAAATGATTGGAAGCCTTGAGGATTATTAAATGTTGCTAATCTTGTTTATTATTTTTGTGTGTTCTAAAGGGTCATTAGACTTGGTGTACTGGAACAACTTTCTAGTAGCCAGTGATGTATCCATATTGACTGTAGTGTTATAGGCCGTTTTAGGTATATTTGTCTTTGTATGTTGCAATCTTATGGATTATGATTGCTTGGTGCTCAAGGCTTGAATACTCTACATATTAATGTAAATGGTTTGTGTAGTCTTGTAGCAACTCTCTCTCTCTCTCTCTCTCTCTCTCTCTCTCTCTCTCTCTCTCTCTCTCTCTCTCTCTCTCTCTCTCTCTCTCTCTCTCTCTCGTAATGTTATGCACATAAATTAATTATAAAATCAGACATAAAATATACACTAATGGATAAAATTTTATAGAGTTTGATAGTGAGATTCAGTTTTGAAAATTTCACTATATATATTTTGTGACTAGTTCCTGTGTTTGTTGGCTTATTCTTCTATTAGACCTAGGCGGTTGTTCAAGTAAGCTTGAGAGCGTTCTCATATTGTAGCATGAGTTTTGATGTAAGATCTTAAGTTCAAATCCATCAAAAGATATTAACTTATTTAGTAATTTAACTACTAACTTGTTAGCCTTCGTTTGGCAATGACTTTTTTAGTTAATTTTTTGATTTTTTTAACTTTTTTAGTTTGGGATTTTTTTGTTCGTGTGATATTCTTGATTGACTTTTTTGGTTTTTTACCTTTGGAATGATGGATTTTTTTTGTCATTTTGTGATTTTTGGTTTTTTGTAATTTATTGACTTTTTTTTGCCCTTTTTGGGATTATTTAGCCCAACTCAAAAACCAAACAACCCCTTAATATCCTATTATATTAAAAATAATAATAATTTTAATCCTCTCTAACATTTTGATTGAATTTAGGCCATGTTTGACAATTAGCTAAAATAGCCACAAAATAAATAAATAAATTAAAAAGTTGATATAAAAAAAAATCAATTTTCAAACAAACGCTTAAGGTACACATTAATTAACATTGGTGCATAGATAAAAGAATATTTTAGATTTGTGAGGTGATATTATATGTGTGAATGTGAATGCATAGATAGAGGGATGACGGTTGTTGAGGGGACAAGTCCACTAAATGAGGATGTCTCTTAGATAAAAATGTTAGAAATATATATATATATATATATATATACATTTTAAATTATTAAATATTCTACTTAATACTTAAATAGGAATGAAATTCAAACATGTGATTCACACGTATATGAGTATTATAAGTATTATTATAGCATTGTTCCTGTCAATAAAGAGATGTTATTTGATGATTTTGAAGTAATATTTCACGCCATTTAACATATGACATTTATTATATTATTGGATCTCATTATTTTAACTAATAAAAATTAAAATAATTCCAAAACTATCAAATAATTATCCCTTCAAAAAGGGCAAAGTCTCTTTCTTGGAAAGTACGGAAAATTCTTGGCTGGATTCTCTGGTATAAAAAAACAAAATTGGATAATTCATTTCACACTAGACTCATGCTTCGCCTCAATCTCATTTCCATCTATCTACTTTTAATTATGAAAATTAAAATCTTGTAATTTTTATAAGTTATAATGTAATTGGCTTGTGAGAGATTAAAGTGAATTGGAGACGAGAACTTTATTTTTACTAATTAAAACAATGGCATCCATTATTATTTTTATAATTTTTTTTTTTTTTTTTTTTTTTAAGACAACGTAACAATTGTCATAAAATGGGCCAACAAATTGAGTTGGTAGTGCCAAGTAGGGATTTTACTAAACTAATTGATATATTAATGAAAAAGATTAGGAATACAAAAATATATTATTAAGATATGAGATGAGTTCTATCTTCATATAAAAAGATTGTATCTAATTCTGTAATTAATTTTTACATAAATAATTTTTTTTTTGTTAGACTCATAATTTATAATTCACAATTTATTCATAATAACATAACAAAAGAGTTGCCCTTTACATAATTGAATTCTATGTTGTTGTTGATAAATTAAAAAATACTTTTTAAGAATCTCAATCTTTTTTCAATTAAAAAAAGTTGTATACTATTTAGTGTTGTAGCTTTAGTTGTGTTTCAAAGAAGTGTGTTCACCGTACTTTCTCCACTAGGTTCCCACTTTGATAAGCTACATTAGCTCCGTTTGGGAAGAGAGATTTGGAGTTTTTTTTGACTAAAATAGTTACAAAAAATAAAAATAAATATTGTAATTTAATAAGACAAAACATCACATCTAACCCATAATCATTACATTCTTTCTCTCACAAAAAAGCTAAAAGTCCTTCCAAATCAGGCTTTTTAGCCCCATACTAAAATAATCAAAAAAATTAAAAAAATCAACCCACTTTCCAAACAAAGCCAATTTGTTTGTTGGTAGGTCTGATTTGCTAAAACATTATATTTGAATTATGAACTAAGATAAGAACTTTGAAAAAAAACAATGGCGAAAAATAATTTATATTTCATTCATATCATCCTTCTTGTTTTTTTTATAATTATTTTCAAATCCCTATCTAATTCTATAATACAAATACAGTCTTAATGAAAAAGAACATATAATTATTTTGTTTAAAAGAGAGGAAAATGTGATTAATGTGCCCTTCATTGGTGTTCTTACTTTTGTGTGATATTTTGGCAAGGTTCAATTATACCCTAATCCCAAGTCATGTGGTGGCACATGTGGATCCTTTTTGCCCTCAGGCCCTCTGCACTTTCTGTTTTAGCGATCCCACGTGGCTAGAAGAAGACAAAATGTGATAAACTTGAATTGTATTTAAATTATGAACAATAATGATTTATAAAAAAAACTACACATTATTAGTGAAGTTATTAAAGCGTCACTTTTAATAGTCTCAATCATTTTTTAAATTGTGAATTAAAACAGAGATTTTTTTTTTTCAAATATGAATGAAATATTAATTAATTTTTTATTTTATTTTTTTAATTTCTGCCTAACTTTATAACCCAAACAAAATCTCATACGTTTGAAATTTGACACACTACTCAATTCTATGATGAATTTTCATAATTCAATTTAGTAATTAAAATTCAATCAATTAAATTTGTTTGATAATTATAATTTGTATTACTTAAAAATTTAAATAATTTTTAAAACATAAATTACAAGAGGAAAAAAACTTAAATTATATGATTTTTTTTTTTACTTAGACTCCGTTTATTTTGACATAAAATATTTTTATCAAAACTTGGTTTCTATTTTTTAAAAACAGTTTTCAGAAAATTCTACACTCTTATTTTCGATGTTTTTTTGTTTTTACTGAATTTTTTAAATATTTTATGCAAATTTTTTACTTTTTAGACACACCTAACATAAATACACCTAAAAAGTAAAAAAATTGTAAAAAAATCTTTTAAAAATTCACTAAATACCAAAAATACAAAACAAATACAAGAATTTAGTACATTTTTTGTGTTTTTATGTATTTCTTAATTTTTAAAAATATTTTTTCACAATTTTTTTACTTTTTAGACACATATAAGTAAGGTGCATCTAAAAAAGTAAAAAAAAATGTTTAAAATTTTAAAAATATTCACTAAAAACAAAAAAACATGAAAATAAAAAAACTCAGTTTTTAAAAAACTTAATCCAGAAAACTCAAACCAAACACAGTGATTGTACTTATTTTCTATTGTTTAGGTCTCGTTTGGGAACAGGCTAATTTAATAACTTTTTGGCTATTTGCTAAAAAGGTAGGTAAAAAAAACTTGTATGTTTGGGACGACTTTTTGACTAATTATGAAAAGATGTACAAAAAGTAGAGAGAAAAAAGAATCTTTGACTTTTTGGTATGAGTTATTGACTTTTTGGCTAATTTAGTAACTTTTTGACTAATTGGCTAAAAAAGTAAGTCCCCAAACGGAGCCTTAATTGAATAAAAAGCAAGTAAAATATTTTTTAAAAAAAATATTTTTTCATCATTTTTTCAAGAATGACTTACCTTGAAAAATTCAATTTTTACAAAGTTAACTCTTACAACATTTTCAACACATTTCTTTTCAAATAAATATCTTAACTTACTAAATAAAAAGTCATAAATGATACTTTATTGAATCAAAATTTTTCTTTTAAATAATAAAATATTTTTGTTTCAAGTGTTAACCAAAAGCTAAAAAACAAAAATAAAAACCATTTTTTTGTGTAAAATATATTACGTCGAAACAAACAGAACCTTAATATTTATTGAATGTATAACTACGCATAAATGTCGACATATATACATTGTTATAAACTCATTACCAGGGGTGGTGTTAGGATGGCAAAAGTGGAGGCGCCAAACGGAAATGAATAGAATAAATCATGTTATATGGAAAATTTAATCAAGTCGATTCTAATAAAGTTTTGAATTACTCAAATAAAAATAATTTAGAACTACTTAAAATTCATTACTTATTTTATAATTTGTGTGTATATAAATTAATATTATATAAATTTATTAAGATATTGAGCAAGTGAAATTTGAAAACAACATAGTGGTTAAACTAGTTTTGATTATTTCATTGTATTAAAACAAATTCAATCTGCCAACAAGCTTTTGACAATGGTCCAAATAAAAAATTATTGTGTCAAACTTAGATATATACTTTCTAAGTGGATAAATTTTGAAAATAAAATTCAAAAAGTTTCAAATTTAGAGTTAATTTTCTATTGATCTAATTAAAATGGGTCTGGTTAACTCAGAAAAAAATTTAAAAATATATATTTTTTATTATATGCATTTTATTGAGAATACATCTCTTGCACCTTTAATATGTACTCTAACCCTATGTTTAGTTCATGGATTTAGATAGGAAAATAAAAAAGGTAGATAAAGTGTGAATGAAATAGTACTATATTTTACCTACATTTCACATATTTTTCTTTTCCCTTTTCAAATCCTTATCCAAATCTATAAATCAAACACAACATGAGTAATAGAGCAACAAAATTCAATAAAACTTACTGCTAAATATTGCTTCTTTGCCACACATTTTTATAAGAGTTGGTAATGTTTGGGCTCACTCAATCTTCTGTGGGATAGATATGTATTGTAGGGGTCAAAATTTTTGCAAGGGCGAAGCATCAACAAATGGCTGCACATCACCATATCACATACACACACACACATAAAGTTCCTACAATTCTTGCAGGGGCCACAACCCTTCCCTCTGGCCCCAACTCATTACGACTTCTATTACCAGTACTGCTACAATCTCACCTTCGCCACTACCATTGCCACCGCAACCATCCCTCCACCATAGTTCTAAATACCGGCTGATACGTACCGGAAAAATAAGGTACCGCGACGGATACAGGCCAGCATACCGCTAAGATGGAAAATCGCAGGAGTATCGGTCGAGTCCCGATACATATCGGTTTGTAACCATTACACAAGCCGCAACGGGCCGATATTCACCGATTCAAACTGACACGGAAAAGAAAAAGCTGAAAAACCTGTGAAATGATTTTTAAAATTTCACCGCCGTGACCCGATTCCCAATACGTACAGATCGATACTTCCGATACCGATACTCCACAATCGATACCGTTACATAACCCGATACCGTGATTTAGAACCTTGCCCTCCACCATCACTACCACCACTATTGCCGCCATCACCACAAGCACCAGTATCATTTCACTACCACCACACATCCACTATCATCACCTCTCCACCACCACTACCATAGCCCTTCACCTTCACCTCCATTGTCACCGCTACCATAATCACCGCTATCATTCCATCACCACAACCACCACCATTATTACACCATTGCTATTCAAGACAAAAAAAAATTAGGCCTAATTTTCAAGCCTAGTGATGTGTCAATGAATTAGGATATTTAAAGGTAACACCTTCTCTCATATCTTAAAAATCATCAATCAATCATATTGCGCACACATCATTGGGTCTACAAAATAGGCTTGTATATTATTTTCCATTGCTACACCTTTTCTGCCACCACCACCACCACCACCACTCTTCTAACTCCACTACACCACCCATCCACCATCACCAGGACCACTCTCCCTCCACCTATACCACCATTGCTTAGATTAAAGTAAATCCTAAAACAAAATATCACATATATCAATTAAGATTAACACCAGAAGGAATTGAACTTAGGTTGTCCACTATTCATCCCAAAGCAATTCCCTCCACTAATGGACTGTAAGCTTTCATTGTACAATTTACAAACAAACAGGTAATTCATACAAATTTATGAGTTCTGAAAATTTTGAGATGGCAGCAATACATTTACCTGACCTCAAGGAATTGTGAAAAAAAACTTTGACTCAACATCCACAAAAGCAACCATTAACTTGCCTCCATTGCTATGTTGGAAATGAACTAACATTCTCAAACACCTTTGAATGTTAATTACTCTTGTAACTAAGGTTTTAAATATCAATCGTTACGTAATGGAATTTTAGACTTCTGATACCATTATCGATATATCGATCGATTCTATTCATTACTCTCCATTATCGGTTGATATATAACCGTATCATCGATACCAATATATATCTCAATACTGTTATGTAACACTATAATGGTTAGCTAATTATACAAGGCCATGTGAAGTGCACAAAGAAAGAAGACAAAACAAAGAAAACATATTAAATCTTGCTTTGGAGCTTGGCCATAATAAACGAGTACATTTAAAAGATATGTAGCCAGGGCATGATGCAAAGATTGGCCTCAAATAAGACCAACTTGTTGATTAACAAAGAAAATGTAAATACACAACTATTTTCAAGCCTTTGGATCCATATCATGGAACAGGAATAATTTTGTTTGGGGTTGGGGATGGTGGGGTGAGGGGGGCTACTGTGAACACACCTACTTGACAAATTTCATATTGGATGTCTAGCCATAAAACGAGCTCATCAATTAGGAATCAGATTCGGTACTATTACATAAATTCTAGAGACTAAGAAATCAATTATAAGAAAAATATCAAGAAAGATGTGTAGTCCAGATTCAACATTTGTATTATAGGTCTCACGCTTGAAATAGAAATGGACCATATATTCTAGTATTTTTTTATGATTAATTTCTTGATCTTGGTACCATTGTTGGTGCTATCATGATGACTATACTTTTTGTACAATATTTTGGCAATATACGGTGATGCCTTGTAAGTATGTCATAAGATGATGTGGTTAATGTCACATTATCACAACCATTGATTGATAAATAACTTACTCAATAAAGATTACTGTTATACATAAAATGAGTACATAATTATGTAACTAATTGGACTAGTTTAGTTAGTCACTCTTATATACTCTTAACTGGAAAATCAAATGGTTTCATATGCATAAATAATCTCCTATGTGGATTGACCTAAAAAATAAAAAGAATTTTTGTGATAACTTTCGATTTATCACTTGAAAACAAAAGATTCATCAAAGTGATTTATATATGAGAGTTCTGCGAAGATATCATTTTTCGTTAATCAATCATCTAGTTTCTTCATTTAATGAAAAAGGAGTAGCACCCAAAAATAAGATGAGACCTAATTGGGAAAGTGAGAAATCAAAGGAACCAAACAAGCCCTTAATAAATTATGTGGATGTCATAATCAGGGGAAAGACTTTATGGTAAGGGAGAGGGGACAGCATGAATCTTGAAATAGGCACTAGCTGACCCCATGCAAGATATGATTAAACAAAGAGGGAATATCACTAACTTTTAGTCCCAATGTACAATCATATCCCCCTGAATACTACCATAGCTCCCACATCACACACACACATATGATGAGAGTGTTATGGTATGGACTCCACTAAATAAAGATTACTTGCTATTTAGATTAGAAGACGCTTCTTGATGAAAATCAAGGTGGTGATGATCTTGACATGATCACAAGTTCATGACCACAAATCTAGTTCATCTATCTTTTGAAACACCAGAATATGAAGTAAATAATTGACTAGTGATGTGTGTTTGAGGTAGGCATTGTCAACCTTGTGTGCACAATCTAGTCATTCATAATCCACATTCTCAAGTAAATTTCCTTAATTGAAGTGCTTTAGTCTCTTTGTTCTGTTTGGTTCATGAGAATAAAGTGAAATAAAATAATATTCATTCTTATGCTTGGTTCACTAACAAAATGATGAAAAATATATTACGAATAGAATTATCATTTCCCATTGTAAGAGAATAATTATTCCATAGGAAGGCCAAAGAATAACCATTTCATTTTATTCCAGCAAATCAATCACTACATTAGTGTTCCGTTTTGTTTACTTGAATGAAAGTGGAATGTAATGATCATTTTTTAAACTTAATATGTAATGATCAATCTCTTATAATAGTAAATAATATTTCATTTGTAATATATTTTTCAACATCATTTTTTAGTGAACAAAATGTAAGAATAAATATTATGATGAAAATATCATTTAATTTTATATTCATTTCTGTGATCCAAACACTACGCAAAAATGATGAATTTTAAGACACAGGCATGGTTAAAAATTTGTACATAAAAGATGAGGGCCATGCATTGTGAAAAACATCCAATCAAGCCAGGCAAATGCATAGATGATTAAAAATCAAAGGCAATTCCCTACAAGTACAACACATCATCATATCATTTACTGCATATAATTATATCATAACAAAAACAAAAAAACATGTTTACATATGTATTATATATATATATATATATTCAAAATGCATAAAAGCAAATAGAAAAGACATTTGGTAAGTCACCAGAGGGTGGGAATGGCCGGGGGGGTTGAGAATCGAGGGGGAGGAAATAGAGATTAAAATTTTAATTCTCAAAACAACCGAAAACACTTTCTTGTTCCTCACATTTTGAAAATTTTAGAAACTGTAGTAATTTTTTTGGTAACAAAAACACTTGCCAAAAGTATTTTTCGTTGGGGTTTATCACTTTTTGGAAATAAAAATAGTTGCCAAAAGTAATTTTCTTTCAATTTTCAAGGGAAAAAAAAAACAAAAACAAAAACAAAACTCATCAAACATGCCAAAGCAATTTGTGCTGAGAAATAGTTCCGACCAAACAAATAGGAAGTGAGAGCAAGTGTGATGCAGAACTCATCATGACATTGACAGTGCACACAAACTGCTCTAAACTATATTATTTTGACAGCTTCATGAACAAAAGTCTCAGTAACAAAGGCCAGGTGGATCGTCTCTCATATTAAATTAGGGTTTGCAAATTTTCCAAAACCTTGAAAAATAACCCATCAACCAAGGAAACTTTTGACATTATGATCTCAACTTGTTGCTTTAGAATTGCAAAATTTCATAACAACCTAAGTCCACACAAGTACACTAACAAATTGGTTATGGTCAAAAAAATATAAAAAAAATAAAAAACAATCAAAACCCATGTAGTTTTCTCACTAAACAAAGTCTTAAGTTCCTCACAACAAGATAACCTCCACATGTCCATTTACAAAACCATATAATAATAACAATAAAGTCTGTTTAAGGGTGTGTTAGTTTTCACTTAGCCTCCTGTAATATGAGAGACTAATCTTTTCAAGCTATGTGCTATGTGCTACGTGCAGTTCAAACATTTGGTTTGGGTGTCGCTTCTCTGAAGTTGTGTGGACCGTTAGGATCGTGTTTGAGCGTCATTGCAATATCTATTTTTTGGGTATAAACTAACCCCTTACCCTACCCTAATAAATAAATAAATAATAATAATGATAATAAGTCATTCTCTTCAAACAGAGAAAAATATATACAAATGTCTCACCAACTACCATCTTTTCCCTTTTTTCTTTTCTTATGGCCCTTCCTATGGATTGCTTGTTCTCACATAAAGAAAAATCATATGAAATGATGCAATCACCACATAAAGATTTTCAGTTTTCCTGCCTTAATCAAGTAGATCACCTTTGACAATAACTCAATGGACAACATAAATGTGTTGCTAAATACTATATTTTACAAGCTAGGGCCCTTCTCGAAGAGTAGTTCCATATGTATTTTAACTGTACATTCAGATTTACTGTAAGGAACCTTTTATGATGAGTTTGTGTGCAGCATGATTGACCTTTTACTTCGGACTCAATGCCGAGGCCATTAGGCCAAAGTTAGACCGAGGGATTTATTAATATTTGAATTTCAATGAGCAAGTGTTACCGTGTAGTTGAGTGTCAGAGTCGAGAGGTTCTTAGCTTGTAATCCATATTTGTGCATAGTTGATTTTGATCCCCTTTACTCTATGAGCATAGGCATATTACCGAATCACGTATATCTTGTATTCTGTATATTTATTTATTTTTTGTTCCTTAGTTTTTGTTTTGTAGATTAGAACCATTTGGTTTTTGCATAACATTAACAACATTCTATCCAAGCAAATGGATATATAGTTTGTGAATGAATTTTTCCCAAGTATTGATGCATCAATTAACTTTTTTTTTTTTTTTTTTTTGCCCCACTAATTGGACAATAGGGTCTTGAGAAAGATCAAATGCCTTGTGAAGACAAGGACTGAAGCTTTGTTGTTGGTTGTATATAGCAAAGATAAGTAGATAGTGGAATCCAACAAAAAGCCTGCAGGGCCAAGAAAGGATCCCACTTTGCATGGTGGGTCCCTATAAACATTGATCATCATGAATTATTGGAATTTAGCTGTAGCTAGGGGGACTGAATCTCTCTCACCTCATGTACCAGCACATGTGTATTCAAAAACAAGTTCCGAATGTTTTTGAGGTCACAGGTTCCACATCCAACTTAGATAACCATGGAAACCAAGATCACACAACTTGCCAACCATTCACAGGCACCATCACAGTGTTTTTATTTATTTATTATTCTTTTGTTATCACGAAAGTCAATCATTAGTTATTAAATTAGTTGCTGAGGGGAAGTTGAACTCCCAACCTCTCCATTGTTGCCTCCACACTACTAGGCCACAAGGCCATGGGCGGCACTATTACAATGTTACTGTTAGAGATGATTGTACAATTCCTGCTTGGAGGGTTGTCATTACGGAATATTGGAGGGTTGTCATTACGGAATATCGCACGGAACTTGATATACACTGTTGGGTTTATTTCCTAACAATTAAAGTTCTTGAGATAATCGATAACATAGTGTCAACACTGAGGTTGGTAGGGATTTTAAGTTTCTTGTGTCCATTTCCTGACAGGTTAAGTTTTTCTCATTTCTTAAACGTTTAGAACAATTGGTGACTTAATAGTCTAAATATGATTCTAAAAGACAAGAAATAAATTTGAATTGCAAAGAAATTATGAAAATTGTGAAATGTTATTAAGAATTACCTCCTCCAAGGGAGGTTTACATATCTAAAAACAAAAATTTCTAAACAAAAGTTCAACTAAAACAATTTTTTTTCTAAAATAGAAAGAAAGCAAATATGAAAGCCAAACGATGAAATTTAGTCGAAATCCAAGTGCACAATGAGTGATTTTCAGTTCATTGACAACTAAATTTGAATCCCAACTTGCCCTACCTCAATATATAGCTTAGCATCAGTAGTTTTGACTCAGCCTCTCTTTTCCAACCTCTTTGTGGACTTGCTCCAGTTGTTCCAAGAACTCTTCGACTACTTACTCAATGTCAATAGTTTAAAATATGAATTTATGCTTTCATGCCACTTCATGAAATAATTGACTTGAACTATTGTCCTTTAAGATTGCGTTAAACATGCCATTAATTAAGCTTATAATTGGCTAGATAATTATTGTATATCAATCATAAACAAGAAAGCAAGCGTGTGGGTTGATTGGATGCATGAACTTCCACATACAATAGTTTGAATGAAGGGACATCTCTAACACACAATGTCAAAAAAGCAATTAATGTAAAATTAAAAATTAATGAATGAAAACAGTCACCCCAGATAGATCATCTTGAAATATACCATATAGTTGCAAAAGAAAATCTACAACAAAGCCAGTTGATAACTTATGATTGATTTAGAGTAGAAGAAAAAGAGACAACAACTATTTTAGTTTTGTTTTCCAACTTTTTCATGGAGCCTAGGGTTAATGTATATATGTACACATACGGAGATGGCTTCTCTCTAGTTTACTGGGCGGATTGGAGTGGACCCGGATCCGTGAACCTATCACAGTCTAATTAAAATTATTCGATTAGTACATTTGGTAGTAAGCCCTATATGCAGATCATTCATAAAAATAAAAAATACAAAAAAAATCAGATTTATCCAATAATCATAATCACATGATTTCATCATGTCTTAAAAGAAAAATTTAATCGTGGATTTTCGAAATCATCTTTGTTTAACTTTCAAACTCATATACAATTTTTGAGTTTTATGTTTTTCATCTTCGTTTCATGTTTTATGTTTTATTTATTATTATTATTATTATTTTTTTGCTCCTAAATATTTTACTTTTCAAAAAAAAAATAAGAAAAACATTCAAAATAGCTTTAAGAAATTAAACCAAACAATCTATCTTAGGTACAAATGTGATGAAATTATATAGTTACAAGTTAATTTAATTTATTTTTTATGAATGATTGACAGAACTTACAAAATAAATATATTGAATTATCAAAACCTACATCCATCAACTCTGACTATGTGGATTGGAGAGATGCTTGGCCATATATATATATATATATATACTGTTAATTTCAAGATATATTCAGCAGTCTACACTTTGTGCTTGATTCTTACATCAATAAAGTTTCGTTTTGCCGATCAAAAATTTATTTATTTATTATATTTTTTCAATGACAAATCCAAATCTCTAATTCACAAATAAGCAACAGAAAAATATATATCATATCACTTTCTTTGTCTTCTTCTTTTTATTTTATTTTAATAACCGAGAACCTTTTTATTTTATTTAATAACCGAGAACCGATCCTAGGCATCACCTTTTGCACTTATCGTATAAGTGCAAACTCGGAATATATGCAAACCACCCACTAGCCTCATATATTGGGTAAAGTAAGACATCAGAATTTGAACCTAAGAACTCCTCAATAGAACTTAAGTGACTTACCATTAAAGCAGAAACTATCACATTTAGAGACCAAAACTCAGGTGCACATTCCCTTCAGATGGCCCTTACTATGGCTTTTCAAAAATTAAAACCAAGGAAAAAGCAATTTTCTCCCTAAAATTGCTTAAAAAAAGTGTCAACATACCAAGATGAAGTTAGCCACCAGAGTTTAGATTATTTGTTGGAATCTTTTAGCACAAAAAACGATTGCCTAATAAGACTATTTGGATTTTGAATTTTTATAAAAATTTGTAAAGACAAGAAAATGAAAATATATATATAGGTATTCGTTCATATTTTTCTTTCTTCTTTTCATTTTCCAAATCTCTTCTTAAATCTAAGATTCAAACACAATTTAAGGGTTCTCAAAATCAAGCTTCCCATAATGTGATCCACAATAGAGTCTACATACATTGGGAGACTTCGAGTCTGAGATCTTTTTTAAGAAGAGCTTCCTGGCCCAAAAAACATGGTGGGATTTGACTATGTTGCATTTATATTACTTACCTAAAAGCATTTGTCAACTTATCATTTGCTCAGAGGGGCATATTACAATTCAAAAAGCCTTATAACATGATGAAACCACCAAAACAATTGAGAAGAGCAGGACGGATACGGGTACGGATATGATTATTGGTATGATACAAGTGTGTCGATATGATAAAATTTTTTTAAAAAAGGTACAGGTACGTCTTTTTATGCTTATAAAAAAATATTTATTTTAAATTTAGAGTAATGCAAAAATTAATTAAATGGTTTAATTTGTTAAGGTCTAACTTACAATTAACATTTAATGTCAAAAGTAAAATCAAAATTAAATGTTAATATATTAAATAACTTACAAATCATAGTTTAATTTTAACAAAACAAAAAACAAAAAAGAAATCTAGTGAAAAGAGTTCTATCTCTGTAGTAGAAGGAAATATTATTTTAACTGAGGTACAGTACGACTTGAGTATATATTAGATATATTTGGATTTGTCAAAAATTAAGAAGAAAAATTTTAGGTACGTGTTTTGTGTACCCAGTACGTATGCAGAAGTACCATACGAGGTACCATATATCGGTCCCAGTACGGGTACGACATGTTTTTTGAAGTACCCATGCTTCATAGAGAGCAACTTGTAGTGGCAATGAAAAAAGAGAGATGTTACAAGTGAGGGAGTGAAAAAAGAAAAAGGAGAAAGGGGGAAAACAAAAAGCAATATGTTGAACATGAAAATCAAAAAGCAACATGTTGAACATGAAAATTGAAAATGACATGAGAATAATATGCAAGGAGAATAATATGCAAGAGGAATAATGTTTGCCTCTATTGCCTTCTTCCTTCTTCCTCACATGCAAAATCATCATAAATGATTGGCATATTAAATGGAAGAATACAATAAGAAGATAAAAAAAAGCTACGGATACATAATCAATCAATGGACAAACATAAAATAAGTTTGCTTTGCGTATTTGGTAATTAGTTTTTTGCTGCTATATTGCATGGAGCATTAAAGCTTCGTCTAGAAACAGACTATTTTAATAACTTTTTGACTTTTTAAGAATAGATATACAGAAAAATAAATAGAGTGATGTGACAACTTATTGTAACTTTTTGATTTTTACCTAAAATATATAGTTGACAAACGAGGATAGTAATCAAGATAGCTAGAGTTACATGCTTATTCACATATGCTTACAATACCTAAAGGATGTCGTAACTTAAGACCCTATTTGATTAGCAAAATTAACAATGAGAGGATTAACAATTCATAAAGTTAGTGCAATGTTGGTTATCTAGATGGATTATCGGGATATATTCCCCTCTTGTCCACGTTTGTTTCACAATAGATATGAAAATATATATTCCCAGCTATATATTTTCTTTGCATTATTAGTCGTAAGGTAAGATTAAAAAATTTACCAATTTTGTCAGATAGAATATCCATCAAAATCTAATCCGGACAACAAAAGTTGCAACTAAACACAGAAATATGAGTCCCATAGATTTAAAATCCCAATCCGCCCAATCAAACAAACCCTAAAGAAATATGTTGTCCATAATGTCAAACCCAATCGAAACTAAACAATACTAGAAAAAGGGTAGCAATTAGCAAATTATAAATGATTTCATCCCTAAAAGTAAATATTTGGTTTCAAAAACAAAAACCACCACCAAAAAAAAAAAAAAAAAAAAAAACCTGACAGGCATTGGGGGTTAATGGGGTGGATATTAATTCCTCATCCCCATTCTCCTATAATAATTTTTCCCCATTCTCCATTCTCCATTACCCATGAGTACTACCCTCCCCACCTCCTAATGGGTTTGGATTTTCCCCAACCCAACTTGACCCCCTCTTTTTTTTTTTTTTTCACAATCAAAGTTAAATATACATTCAATCTAATTTTATTTTATTTGACTCAACAACAAAATCAAATATATATTAATTAATTAAAAATTTTGTTTTAAAGTAATTAAATATATAATTTGAGACAATCAAATAAGTTTATAATAATTAAAAAAAAAAGTGACAAAAGGTGGAAGATTAAAAATAAAAATATAAATTATAATAAATTATCTCTATCTCCTACTCATGGCCAGAAATTGTTTGACTGCAGTTTCTCAAAAACCAAACACTCTGAACTAATTAATCAAAAACTCATGAGCTAAAAATTCAAATTCATTAATTCATATACACCACACATGTGATTCCTAATTCATTAATTGCACACTACGATTACACATTTCAAATTCATAAATTGAAGAACAGAACAATGATATTAAATCGATGTATTCTCGGTGCTTTTGGCACCAAGGTCCAAGCAACTCGTCAAACACAGTCTCGAACGCGAAGGTCTTCCTCACTGGAGTTCCTCTGCTCCCGACGCAGTTGATTCCATCTCCACTCTCAACGACGGTCCTGATCTTGATTTTGGAACCTTCGGTGAAAAACCAAGGACCTCCTTCTCCACTACCAAACAGCTCTGGATTCCGACGCCCCCGATCACTAGAGTTTGTCGCCGGCAGTGAGTGCCACCGCCGTGGCTGTGCCGTTGACCAGAACTCGGTCCGAGCGTATTATGGACTCTCCTTCGGTTTGATCCATTCGCATCAAACGGTTTTCTATTTGTTTTTTGTTTTTTGTTTTTTTTTTTTTTTTTTTTGATGAATGAGAAGAGAACCTAATTCTAAACCCAGCATATGGGGAAATTGGTGGGTATCCTTCCCCTACCCATATCCTACGAATATTTAAGAAACTCCATTTAATTAATCCAACGGATAAAAAAAAGGATAAAATCCATATATTTGGATCAGATATCCATGGATATCCATAGGGTAGGATCTCTATTGCCATCCCTAGATTCAATAAGGTTCTCGTTGCTTGTCAGGCTTACAAAAATGAGAGCATGAATACACTAATCTAAATAACTCGTGGCCACTGAAAATTGAATATAAACACAACACAAATATTTATTATATGAATGACAAAAATGATATTAATAGGTCGTAAATTGTTTCACACCTTGGCGGCAACTTTCAGTAGCTCTTCCCATATGGTTAATTTGTCTCTGGGTTTGTTTTTCAAACTTCCAAGTCTTCTCTCTTCAGTGTCGATCTTTTTCCAAGAACTGAATGGAATCACTTTGACATTCCTCCGATCTAACAATCGGAGCAGTCCCTCTCTGCCTGGCTTTGGCAAGCTTGGTGCAGATGCTAATACTCCTTTCTCAAGGTCCTCAGATATGCTCATGATCTGTGACCACTTCAGTCAATTAGAGAGCAGGTAGCTGGTAATCACTACAGATAACCCTAATATATGTTGTTTTAGTTTTACTCTTACACTCCACTTGTTTTGGCATAAAATGTTTCCCGTAGAAGATATTTTCCTATGTTTAGTTGCATCCGAGAAGGAAACTAATATAGTATTTGTATTAATGGTGGTGGCGAAAAAATAGTGGACGTGGACATGGACATCGTGGGGGTGTGGTGGTGGTGGTGGTGGTGGTGGGATGGTGGACGTGGTGGTTGTGGGGTGGTGACGATGGTAATGCGAAAACGTTTTCCACTTTTTTAAAGTACAAAATATTTTGTGCCTAAATAAACTTGTTATCCATTGACTTTCGTATTAAATTATACTAAACATCAAAAAATGCAAAAAACATTTTGTGCCCAAACAAACAGAACGTTATTTCTAGCAAGATGCTTCATGCATAAAGGATGATGGATAGACAATGTTTTCTTGACCGTATACAAAATGTTACTTACTGTTTCCTCGGCACAATAAAGGTTGGTAGCAATGATCCCCGTTGGTCCCCTTTTCAACCACCCACATACATAGACGCCCTCTAGTTGTGTATGATCTCCTGAAGAGTTGATTAACACACGACCTCCAACATTTAGAACTATTCCTGTAAAACAAGTCAAGCACGAAAAGGGGAAACATGAGGTTTTGCAACCTTGAGAGGCCTGTGTATGTATACTAACAAGAAACTTTCTAATCACATGAAAAGGTTCGGACTTGCCACACTGATCTGAATGGGGAAAAAGCATGAGACAAAATAATAACTCCTCAGTATTGTCATTAGATATTTAATTAAGTGTGTAGGGAGGAGCACTGTTACACGGATTCTTCTATTCCGCTCAAGGTACTTGAGTTGACACACTAACACTACAAGAAATAACACCTTTGCCGACCAAAAAATTGGTCGCTAAAAGTCCATTTTTAGTCCGTAAAAGTTATCCGCGACCAATTTTTTTGGTCGCTACTTTGGTTGCCAATTGAGGGTCGGCAAAAGTAATTCGCGACCAAAATTTTTGTTGGTCGGGAAAAGTTGGATTTGCCGACTAAATTTTTGGTTGCTAAATATATTATTACTGTGACTAATCCATTTTGTCGGTAAAACATTTTGGTAGCAAAAAGTGATATTTTCCCGACCAAATATCTTAGTCGCCAATTGTCACATTTCACGACCAAACTAATTAGTCGCCAAAAGTCAAGGAATCGCCGACTAACAATTTAGTTGCCAAAAGGTAAGGAATTGTTGACCAATGATTTTAGTCGCAAAAGTGTAGAATTTGCCGACCAATTTTTTAGTCGCCAAATCTCATTCTTTTTTTTTTTTCTTTTTTTTTTTTTTAGAACAATCAATTTTTATTTATAAACATTCAATTCAATATTGAACAAAATTCATTCAACCCAACCACAATTAAGGAACAATAACATTTAAAAAAGAAAAGCTTAAGAACAATAATTAACAAATTTCTTTTCTTGTAATTTTACTAAATCATCAAACAATAATTGAATTCCATTTAAAATAAAGATGAAAATATGTAATCGTAGTGCAACACAAGGCATATTCAAGTCAAATTGAATTTAGTAAGCATATTTTCTCAAAAGCTACATCCTCTTTGAAGTCCAACATGACACAAAACTTGAAGCCTTTCACCTTCTTTAATGATTTAACATATCAACTTGCTTGGCAACTAATCCAAACTAACATATGAGCTTAAAATTGAATTTCTCAAAGACCTTCCTAAACTCCTCATCCAAATGACCATCAAATTCAGCCTTTTCTGGTACATACTCAACTTCAACTTGCTCGATAACCAATTAGTACCAAAACAAACAAAAACACAAGTTAAGATCAATGAATCAAAATGATCATTTAAAATAAAATAAAAAAGAACAGATCAGTTTAAGATCCAGTACTATCATTACCTGTTTTTGTAAATGGAAAATATTACATGAAGAATTTTCTACAACAGACTGCAAACAAGTTGACATCAACCTCTAATCTGTTTTCACGACCAAAATAGCAACACTCACCATATTCATCTATCACAACATGCCTACAAGCATCCACAAGATCTTCTTGACTTCTCCACTGTACTCGATAGTTTTGCATTTTTTCCCAGCTATCATGGAGTTCCCACCTTAATGACAACACTGAAATTGACAAGAAATGGAAAAATTGTCTAGAAGCTTTAATGGCATTGAACTTTTTTTGTTCAAAATAAAAAATTAACACCCAAGTCCTATGTTATGCTTGATATGCTATATGAAATACATTAACACCCAAGTCCTTGTAACTGATGCCGAGACACAAATAAGATTAATTAACTTGACAGTCAGCCAAAAAGCCCAAGCAAAGATATTGGCCCCAGCAACTATCATAACCTGCCCCCAAGCAGAAATTATCTTATAGGTCAGACCTATAGGATCCGCAAACATACGGCCAAGTGGTAGGCAAACTTACCAGATAATTATCCTGCCCCAAGTAATGTCACGGCTTCAAAATGGTACCAAAGTGTCAACTATGACTTTAACATCTAAATATGGGACTAAGTAACCAAATCTTTTTCTCTAAAATAGCAATCTACTTTCGATGCATGTAGAGAAATTTATTCCCCTCTCCTTGCTTTTCTGCAAGGAAATTCCAGTGAAATATAAAAAATAAGGCATTGAAAATGAGGCTCCAAAGAGGCCCACGTTACAAACATTGATTCTAGTAAGAGCTCAGGAGGATGTAAACCAATATGACATGTCACCTAATCAACCAAAGAACCAATTTATCTGATGCATTTCAGGAAAAAAAAAAAAAAAAAACCCTCTTCTGATCAGTAGTCAAGATTATAATCCCCAAACAAACACATCCAACTAATGGTGTAGTAGTGTGTAATGTGTAAAAGCTATCAAGGTTATGTGCAAGTGCAAGCACATGGAAGCTTAAGAAATGTAAAATATTCAATCCACAGATAGCAGCAACAGAAGTTTAAGAAAGCCAAATTGTTTCCACAATATGTCACCTTCGGACTACAGACTCTGTAATATGTCTTCTATTATTAGTAAAAAAAACCCAACTTATGAAATTTTTAACTCATTGGCAGCAAAGGTTGTAAAAAATGAAAAAAAAAAGTTTCGTAGGCAATTTTATGGACACACCCACTCCCACACCCACCCTATCTTCTGAGCAAATACTATTAAGCCATCCAATGATATTAGGAAATAAGTCTCTCCTTGTCATCTTGTTCAACAAGGACCAGGACCAAATGTTCCGCCACTGACAGCCATGATAAAATACTCCCTGGGCATGCTACCAACTGAGGCATGGGTTGACAAATGATTTGCTAAAGCCCTCTCCCTGGGCATGCTTCCAGTAAATTCTTAACTATGTACGAATAATTTTGCGCCTTTGATCTCATATTAAGAAGAAGGAAACAGAGACACGAGTCTATGGATACATATATGCAATAGAGAAAAACTTACCTTACAATGTGAAGGAAGATCAAGTCAATACGACGGAGAGATTGAGGGAGAACCAGAGCAGATCAGCGATGAATTGTTCGTCATCGCGTCATTGTTCGTCGACTTCTTCCTAATCCATGCCAATCCCGAAATTGAATCAATATCTCAATCAAAACAAGACAATCATTAGCTCAATCAATGCAAAGGCAATTCTGCAGAGCTAGGGCATGAACCCTTCAAATTCAAAATTTACGAAAAATTAAAATCAAATACAAATGTCAATCAGACCAAAAACGAAAATCAAATACAAAATCAGATCAGATCAAAAATGAAAATCAGATTCGGACCTTAGATTGAGAGGGCACCGCTTGTGCGATAGAGATAGAGATGGCACACCTTCTGAGACATAGCTCTCGAGAGAAAAAGCTCCCGAAAGAGAAGTCGTCTGCGATAGCGTCATCATCCATCTTCAACGCAATGTGAAAGGCGGGGATAGCCATAGAATTTCAGAGCTCGGCGAGAAAGATTGAGAGCGAGAGCTAGGGCTTTTGTTTATTTTTATATTTATTTTTAAATTTGATGGAGTATGACATACTGTGCTATTCAAGTTTGAAGTCACTAATGTGATTCAACAGGGCTTGATGTTGGTGTACACAATGCTGCTTTGTCACTCTAAAAATAAGTTTGTGATTGTAATATTGAACATAGAAAATACGTAAATGATCTCTTTCCAAACATCAATCGGTTTTAGATGGGATAATATATAGAACTTGAAAGTGATTTGAGAGTCCAGTTGTTATCATGAGAGTCTCATTACGAGGGAGAGATTTTTTTTATGATATTAATGTCATACTTACCGTCTCCTTTTAGAATGATGGTAGAATAAGTAAGAGTTAATTACCTAAAAGTTTAATTTATAAATATTTATGATAGTTTAGGTTTTATCTAAAAAAATTTAAACTAATAAGCTATATTTAGTAAAATTGATAATATTATCAGTTTTTCTTAATTGAAAAGGTCATGGCCGATAATGGATTGTCATGAATTTCTGTTTCACCATTTTTACCTAACATCTATATAATAAGTCACAAAGGTTTTTGAAAAATGTATCAAAATGTATGTGAGATACATTTTGATCCAATGGCTAAGATTAATCCCAAGTATTTATGAATGGTTTAGATCAATGGTTTATATCAAAATGTATCAAAGGTTTCCCGCCCAACACATTTCTGTGTCTGCCCCATACCCTCTGTCTCCCCCATACCCTCTGTCTTCTTCCCATACTGCTGCAGAGTTGAGGAGCAGATAGTGAGGTGTGTATTGAGAGAAGCAGACTGTCTTCTTACCCTCTGTCTTCTTACCCATACTCCCCCATACCCTCTGTCTTCTTCCCAAATTGATTTGAGAAGGTTGGAGACAAGCACATGTCAACATTTTAGCTCACAGACTGCACTCTTAGCTCACAGTTATTGAATTCAAATTCAAAAGTTATTGAATTCATATATTATGTTTCGGGTTCCTTTCCTTTCCTCTCTTAACTGCCGAATTGGGTCTCTTATATGCACAGTTATCCAATTCTTATATGCATAGTTATATGCACAGTTATTGGATGCTTCATATGAGTATTCTCTCATTTTTATATGCACAGTTATATACTCATTTTTGATGGATGAGTATTGTTCCTTTATGATGGATGCTAGGTCTGAATTGGGTCTCTCATTTTTATATGCTTCATATGGATGCTGGGTTCCTTATATGCACAGTTATATGCTTCATATGGGTCTCTCATGGGTCTCTTATATGCACAGTTATGCACAGCTCCGAATTGGGTCTCTCATTTTTATATACTCATTTTCATAGAGTATTCTCTCATTTTTATTCTCTCACACAATCACAGCACCTTCGATCTTCCTTACCATTACCAAACTTGGCTTGGAGAATGAGATTCAATTATTATGGTGTTACCCTCCCTCCGAAATTTCGACAAATTTTTTTTTTTTTTAAACAGGAAATTTCAACATTAAACAGGAAATTCTATGTTTACATGTTAGAAATTCAAAGCAAAAAAAAAAAAAAAGCTTTGAATAATCAGAGCATATAATCACGTACTTATTATTATATTGTTACAATCACATACTTATTATTATATTGCTACTTACTGATCTTTTTGTTTTGTCAATTGGTAATTATACTTGAACAATTGGACAAGTCAATGTTGTGAGTCTTGGGTCAATTGTTGAACTTACCATGAAGAGATACTTTTGTTGACAGACAATAGGAAGGAAAAATCTTTGGGACTTCTTACACAGAATTTTGTCAAGCTCTTCCTTTGCTCTAATGTATGTAAAAGTTTTAGATTATTGCACTCTATTGTCTATCCTGTTATGCATAAGTATCTATTAGCTTTGGTCTGATTGTTTAAAACCACTTTAAAAAATGTGGAATGTAACTTTAGTAACAATAGAAATAGAGTTAATTGAGATGTGAATATTGAAAACCATAATAGGAAAAAATTGACGCGAGTGCTGAATTATTAAATTACATTTAAATAATAGTTTATCGACACAAAACTGATGCAAGTGTTATCAAAATAACACAAAACGCATATTTTAGAGACAAAAAAATGTAATTATCCCCATCAATTAGCGAGGCTCATATCTTTCCATGCATCTTGGGACAAAAATGAACTCATGACATGTGTATTCTTGGGTTATGACTTATAGATAATTAGGATAACATTGTGCTATCATAGCTCTGTTCATTGGTTACATACTTGGTTGTTATGTAAATGATTCAGCTGGACTGAAGTCTCATATTACCATTCTAAGGATTATGAATGAGGATGACATTATCCTTGAATGGATAAAATTATAAACAATTTACTTTAGTGAGTGGTGATGCCATGATAATCTAGGCATTTGATGCTTGATTATCTAATGGTTCAGCTGTACTAGAGTTTCATATTTCCATTCTGTGGATCACTCTGACCACTCTCACCATTGTTCACTCTGGCTCCATGTGAAACAGGAACTTGAAACAGAGGTGGAAATGATTAACTCGGCTGCTCAGTAATCTCAGCCGGGAACTTTGCTCGGTAATGTGAAACTGATTTTTAAACTGATTATATTTATACTTAATGACTCAATAACATGCTGGTTTTGAAGCCAGTTCAGTTCGGTGATTTTGAAATAACTCAAGGTCACATGATTCTTGGTGATTTCTTCTTATTACTGTAAATACTACTGTAAATGTTTTGGTGATTTTGGTGATTTCTTCTTATTTCCATGTGGTGTAGATTGTTCTGGTTTATGTGACTCAACTACCTAAGTATACTATGTTAGACTTACATGATGAGTCTGGATGATATATGAGTCTAGATGATAATGACTTTAAGTATACTATGTTATTGCATGTTAAAAAAATGATGCGTTATTGTTGAGTCTAGATGATATATGAGTCATTAAATATATAAAATTTATACTTAGCTATACTTAAATTTATACTTAGTAAAATATATTAAATTCACTCTGGATGATATTTATACTTAATGGTTAAGAATAGCATTCTAAGAAAATATACCAGCATATATTTTCTTAGTTGATAATATACCAGTATATATTGTAGTTATATTTTCTTATAAACTATGAAATATTTTCTTATAATATAAACTAAGAAAATATAAACATAATATACCAGCATATATTGTAGTTTATATTATAAGAAAATGAGTGGTTTTTTTTTTAACATATGGTTTAGAGATTTTCTTATACTGGTATATTATGTAGTATTTAGGGTGTTTTTTGTTATATTTTCTTATACTGGTATAGACAAAAAACTGGTATATTAAGAAGATGGGGGTTTATTGTTATATTTTCTTATAACAAAAAAGTTGGTTGATCCACATTTGTAGTAGGCAAGGCTTTTAAGAAGATGGGGGTTTATTGTTTGAAAAAGTTGAATGGGGATGGAGTCTCAAGGCGTTTGAGAGATTTTGATGCTTTTATTACGAATTGTGAGTTGGTTGATCCACATTTGTAGTAGGCAAGGCTTTTTTCTTATAATTGCATAACAATATTTCTCTTATATGTTATTTATTTATTTATTTTTATTTGGCTATTTTATTGGTGAAGTAAAATAGATGATTGGATCATCTATTTTACTGGTATATCCATACCAGCATATATATGCTGGTATATTATCAACATATATTTCAGATGGGGGTTTATGGTCTCTAAGTAGTATTTAGGGTGTTTTTTGTCTTCTTAATATACCAATGAACCTTATAGACAAAAAACATCCTAAATATCCATACCAGCATATATATGTTGGTATATTATCAACATATATTGTAGTTTATATTATAAGAAAACACCCCAAAAAATTTCAACATAATATACCAGCATATATTGTAGACAAAAAACATAAAAGTTGTGCATATTCCTCATTGGGGATACATAAAAGTTGATACAAAGACTTTTTGGAAAGTAATGTGGAGGAAGTTTGGGCAAACGCATATTTGAAGACATGTTATTGACACATCTTTTGTAAAGCATACATATTTTTGGTGTATGACAATATAATTTTTGGTGTATGACATGTTAGTGACACATCTTTTGTAAAGCATACATCTTTTGTAAAGCTTTAACCCACTTTTTGTAAAGTTTTAACCTACCCTTTTGGTGTATGACAGTATAACTTTATTTCTGTTTTTTATTCATCGTTTACACTTTTTTTTACTGTCTTTTATATTTTGATATGCAATATAACTTTAAATCTTATATGTTTGTTTCTTAATTTGCATTAAGATTAGGGAGAGTTGTTATTTTATTTGAGTTTTGTAGAGCGTGTAATACAAACAAAATTGTTATAAGTTCTTTAAGAAGAAAAATATTTCAATATATTTTTTCAGTATCTTTATCAAAAAATGACACAAACTTTATAAATTTCAACATAATACGTATAAATTATAACTATATTTTAATCTTAAAATTATTTACACCGTGCCTTTAGGCACGGGCATACGCTAGTAAATAAATACTTAGCAACTGTGAAGTGTGAAAAATAAGAAACAATTATGAGTTAAAACTACAAGGGATTGTTTCGGATTATAACTCAGTTTGGTTTCGAAATTCAAAAATTGTTCGTGCGTTTAGTTTGAATTTTTTGAATTAAATTTTTTAAAAATTGAGTTTTTTAATTTTTATATTTTTTTGTTTTTAGTGAATATTTTTAAAATTTTAAATTTTTTTTTATTTTTTTAGATGCATCTTACTTAGATGTATTTAAAAAATAAAAAAATTGTGAAAAAATATTTTTAAAAATTAATAAATACATAAAAATACAAAAAATATACTGAATTCTTATATTTTTTTTTATATTTTTGGTATTTAGTGAAATTTCAAAAGGTTTTTTTTTTTACTTTTTAGGTATATGTATGTTAGGTATGTTTAAAAATTAAAAAACTTGCTCAAAATATTAAAAAAATTCAGTAAAATCAAAAAAATACGAAAAATAAAAAAATAAAATTTTCTGAAAAGTGTTTTTGAAAAATAATAACCAAGCATAGTGGTTGAGTTTTTTATTTTTTTATTTTTCTTATGTTTTAGTTAATGTTTTCATATTTAAATTAATTATTTTTTACTTTCTAAATTTACTTAATATACATCAATGTAAAAAGTAAAATATTTTTGATGAAATCTATTTTTTTAACCAAATACAAATATATATTTGTTCTTTTTCATATTTAGTGAATTTTTTTTTTTGCGAAGAAAGTATTTTTTTATTTTTCATATTTAGTGAATTTTGTTAGATTTTTAAAAATATTTTTACTTTTTAAGTATATTTAAAAAGTAAAAAAATAATTAAAATAAAAAATATCAATACAGATAAAAAAAATTTCCCTCACAAATTTTTGGCGACCAATAATTCCCGTCTCCACGTTTCAAATTTCGCTCTCAAACTTTTGGCAATCAAAAGACTAGATTAGTTGCAGGAAAGGTACCTTCGCCAACAAACTTTTTTAGTCGCCAAATCTCAATCAATGGCAACTAAAAATTAGTCGTTAAAAGTATTAATTTGGCGACTAATTTTTTTTTGGTTGCTGAAAATAAGTTTTTGACGACCAAATTTTTGGTCGCCAAAGAAAAGAAAAAAATTTATATTCCATTTGGCGACTAAATTGTTTTAGTAGTCAAAACTCAATATACGGCAACTAAAATATTTTTGGTCGGGAAAAATAAATTTTTGGCGACTAAAATTTTGGTCTCCAATTCCACAACCAACTTATTTTTTATCTTCCGCGACCAAATTTGCGGTTGGTCGCCAAAATATGACCTTCTGCAACCAACTCATATTTGCTTGCCAAAAATAATGATCATTTGCGACTAATTAATATTTGGTCGCCAAAAGGTAACTTTTAGCTACCAACTTTTATATTGGTCGCGGAAAGTGGTCGCTAAAAGTACAGATTCTTGTAGTGTGACAAATGAGGGACTGGAGTGTGTCCGGCCCAATACCAGATCTTAAATCTTCTAATGTTTGGTAATGAGGAGGTTTTATTGGACAGAAAAATGGCAATTGTCTCGCCTCACACATATAAAGTGACCAAGGAGACGGAAAAAAAAATCACCTTTCCCATTAAATTTTATTTAATTTCAAAATGACAATATTATACAGAATATGTTATTATAATATGTGCAGGACGTGCCCATACCCAAATTTTTGATACATTATCCTTGTACCCTAAGGTTTGCATCTATGAAGCATGGACACATACAAGCCGACGTGAAATTTTTTATTATTATTATTATTATTATTATTAAGAAATCGACATGAAAATTTTCAAAAAATGTAAGACACTATATGGTGGAGGACATGAAATATATATAATTTTATATATTTATTATAAGTCATATATAAAGATAAATAATTATTATATGTCATATGTATGAATATTTAAATAAATATAATGATTTCTAAAGTTTAAAGAAGAATAGGTACAAATTTATATTGTTTTTGTTTTATTATTGGATTCTAAGTTATTTTATTCAAACTTGTAAAGTGTTTTATGTGTCTAAATGCTAGAAAGTGTCTGAAGAGGGTCATGTCATGTCGTGTCAGTGTTCGACACGTTACCTTCTTAGAAGTGTTCATGCTTCTTCGGTCACAGTCCTGCACCTAATACTCATACCTGAGTCCATGTAACCTAGTGAAAAAAGAAGTATTTGCAAACATTAAGCAGTGATGCATGTAAAAAATTTTAATAAGCAGATTTGTCTGAAAATTTTCACACTGGTGCATAATTTCTTTGATATACCTTTGTGAGCATCAAAGGGCAAGCCATCAACTGGTACTGATCTGTAACCAATGCTCTTTAGCACTAACCTGAAAAATGCACTAACACATTGCCACAACAATCAAGACCTCATGCAACAATTTAAAAATGAGCAAAAATTTCAAGTCGTCTGGGATATAGCCTTCAATTCCCCAATTATGCTGTTCAGTTTGCTCTCCCAACCCATGCAGACTGGGTGGGATCATAAAACAAGGTATTTTAAACTTCAAATGATTAAAACATTTTGGGTGGTGATGGAAACATTTCCCTTTTACTATCACATGGCATGAATCAAAACCAAACAAAGTTGAGCATAAAGGGGTATCAAGTGCAACTGTAGGGCAACACAATAAGCATACATAAAAGAGGAATCAGAAGCAACTAGAAGGCAAATACTATTATATGCATACACAACAAAATACATTCACTCAAAATGACATCTTCTGGTAAAGCATAACTCAACTTCTCTGCACATAAAATATGGTATGTAGTCACAGCTCAACTTCCAAACAGTAACAGATTACCTGCATTCAAGGTCTTCAATCTGTCCTGTACCAACTGCAACTTGTTTCCCAGAGCCAACACTTTCTGCAGAATGAGACCACATAAGTCAAAATAATTGGTTACAGTTACAGATGTGAAATTATTCCAGTTGCACTAGGCATAACATTTATAATGTTGAGGAAAACTTGTTTTCCTCAACAATCCATGTCCTCCTTATTTTCCTCGCAAAAAAGGTTAAGTGTATTAAAAAGGCATAATTTTAATTATTTAAAAATTAATTAGTTAAATTATTGGTTCTCAGCATGTTAGTCTCTGACTCCAAAGATAAAACAGTTTCCAGATTTTAATAATTGACCAGATTTCCATTTTATCATAATCCTTTGGTGGATGTCATATTAACTGCATTTTTTAAACCAACGGCCATGAGCGGATGACATGTAAGACAATAAACACATGAACCACAAAGCGAAGAACTATAGAAAGAGCCATCTGAACCAGCTCACCACAAACATATGCAGAGAAAATTACCTTTAAGAATTGTCTTCTCAAAGCGCACACTAACAACATGACCACTTCTGTCGTCTGAATCTAGAAACCCATCCGGCTTCCGGAAGAAAACAAAGTGGAGTTCGCGTTGATCTAAACTACGATGAGATGGTCTCGACACGGCTGCCTTAGATAGCAACTCATAAACTCTTTTTTGGATTCGACTATTCTTTAGTTCTTCCTTCGCCAAATAATACAATGTACCAATAACATCAGGCATGAGGACTATTAAACATAGGGAAACAGAAAAAAGTAAATTTGGTCTTTCGGGGCATTTTCAAAAAAAAAAAAAAAAAAAAGAGGAAGAAGATATCAAATAAATTTTTGGGAAGGAAAATCGCCAAATAACTTGTGAGATAGAGTGCATATAATTTTTTGAAACGGGAAGTATACCTCATCTGCCGGGGTTTTCACTAGATCAGCTTCCTGAATGTTAATGTGTAAATCTTTGATACCTGCAAAAATGACACCAATAACTCCATAAACAACACATTTAAAGACAAAATCATTTAATATCAACAATGAATATCTTCAATGGATTACATTAGGAAAATATGAAAAAACATATTAACTTGAACCATCAGGTAAACATGATTGAGTTTCATTGGAGTTATGAGCAATAGAATGTATTCAAGTTGAACTACTTTATATGGATAAAGATCAAAATAATTAATTGAAAATACTCAAGCATTGAGCTCGAAAACATTGGATCACACCAAAACTTGTCTTTAAAAAATTTAAAGATCAGGATCTAGATTTTTCTTTCAGGGGGCCAAAGTTGCAATGGTGTTTTAGAAAACAATCTTAATTGATACAAATAATATATTAAGAAATTTTTGGACTTAACAAGGGCCAAGGCCTACATCAAGCAAAAAGTAGATCTGCTTTGCATCTGATATAAAACAAACTTCAGTTTGCTCACTACTAGTAGAATCTGATGAAACAGGTCCAATAATTCTAGTAACCCCTCTATATAAAAAAATGTGTTATGAAACACAAAATAGCAATGAAATTTTGAACTAATCATCTAGTGTACAGGAAACTAGGAATTACCAAGAACTTCACGTAAATCTTTTGTGGTACAAGCTGCTTGCACCGGTCCACGTCTTCCAACTAAGTACACTTTTCTGCAATCATATTTGTATTTTTTAACACAATATAACTAGGGCCCAGCTAAAACCAGTTCAATTGACATCAAAAGGTGGAACAGAAAACCTTATAGAGCTCTCCTCCAGAGCAGCTAAAGCATGGCTAGCAATATCAGTTGTTGCCAACTCTGCAGTTGGTCGTAAAAGAATACGTGCAACATCCAGAGCTACATTGCCCTGAAAGAAAAAACATGGTGGATGGTTATAGGGGCCGAAACTTATTTTGGGATTGAAGGGCTTCAGAACTGCAAACAGTTATTATGACTATTTTAAAAAAAATTCTTCTTCTTCATTGCTGCATAATAAATTTTAAATTATTTAATGAGAATAAAGTTTTTTTGCTTCTGACTGTCAAGAATGTAATACGAGTATCCATGTCAACTAAGGAAGTAGGATGTGTGGTGTGACTTGTTGTTTAGTGTCATGCTCAATGTCTCCCATCTTCATTCATCATTTTTATGTTTTGGTTTTGCCGCATAGGTAAGGGATCAACAACGAGAAACCCCCACCCTTCCCAAAGGGGAAGAGTGGAAGAGTTACTACTTGATAGTTAGTTGTTTAATGCTTCCCAAATCCATGAACCAAACACATCATAAGTGAACAGGTATATTTGCTAATTGTAGTTGTTAGAATTTTAATTTTGCCTTGACAATTCCGAAATAAAACCTCAAATACAAAACGCCAAACGATGTAGCAGTGAAATAGAATGGCATTATACTGTCAGCAACCAACATATCACTTTAAGTACCATAAATTGCAATTTTGTAGGGTAGCAAGATGAAGTGGAAAGGAAAAGTCAATGTTGAAAGAAACTTTTTGAGTAATATGGGAGCCGAATAATTTTGGATCAACAGGAGCAGACCAGTCCGGTCCAGAACATAACTTCTATTCGGCATTGACCCTATCCAATTGAGGGGCCGAATAAAAGAGCCAGAATTCCTGCCAGTAAAACAAGGGCCGTATAGAAGTACATGGCAAGGACTAGGAGTGGGCCAGGCCCCAAGACCCCAAGAGAATACTATAAATACAAGATCTTCAGTCCTAAAGAGGTATGTGAGAATTAACGTGTTTAACCTAGAATACAGTTCAATTTGAGTGTAAAGACTAACTTGCCCATCAGAGTGCTAATTCCGGCACCCCCGACCGGAGTGTTCATTTCTTTTCAGGTGACTATAAGAGGATCATCAACGTCCCCCAGGATCAGATGAGTATTTCCAAACCATTTCTCCATAATTGGCGCCGTCTGTGGGAATACTCAAACACATCCATGGTGGGCGTAACGGAAGACCCTCCGATAGTCGCTGATGAAACCATGCAAAGAGACGACCTCACTCCAACAAACATGCTTGGACCGGAAACCATCCCCGTAAGATGCGCTCTGAACTTCGCCTCACCTTCGACTCCAGAGCATGAAGCAATGCAAGCGATCATGGAACAGGCAAAGCAAAACGAACAAAGATTGGAGAACATGATCGCAGAAAACGAACGTCTCCGTCAAGATTTGGCCTTGGAGGTGGCAAAGACCAAACAAGCTGCACACCAAGACCCGGAACGACCTATGAGAACAGATGGTCGACGATCTCGAGCCCGACAACAAAACACCGATAGCAACTCCGACTTATTATCCCCGAAGCCCAAGAAGAAGGGAGACCTGAAACTTCCAGCTATTCTGAAGAGAGTCCCCGTATAAGGCATAAGCGAAGAAGAACCAGTTCGGATGAAGATCAACATGATCTTTTTGTACGACGGATTGCAAAGGTAGTGCTACCCAAGAAATTCAAAGCACCGTCATTCACCTTGTACAACAGAAAATCAGACCCCACCGATCACATCCGCCATTATAAGTAGGCCATGACCTTGCATGCATATGACAAGGCTTTGATCTGCAGAATATTTTTGAGCAGCTTGGGACCACTAGCTATCAGGTGGTATTACAAACTAGAGCCGGCTTCGATTAAAAGCTTCCACCAACTCCAAAAATCCTCCAGGGCAAGGTTTATCACTAATGAGGTCTAGCCAAAGCAAGCCGATTCCCTCTGGGCAATGCAGATTCAGCCGGGAAAAACCCTTCGTGCCTACTCGGCACGGTATTGGGAATGTTTCAATCTGGTGGACCATGGTTGCAATGATTCCATGGCCATCACCGCCTTTAAGATGGGGTTACATCCCGACAGTGCCCTCCGCAGTTCTTTGACCAGACGGGCCCCCAAAACAGTTTGGTCGTTGATGAAGAAAGTTGAAGAATATTGTAAAGTAGAAGACGATGCCTTGAGAGTTAAAGCCGGCAATGTGACCAACAAAACGGCTCCTGTTGAAATTACTCGACCGTTAAAATCTATAGCAACTCAGACCCCTAAACCACAGCATCGGGCGAAACGAGATAAGAGACGAGACTCTCGCCGCTCAAACGATCAATGTTCCCACCGAGAAAATGAACAGCTACAAGTTGACAGCAGACGGACGAGGCGCGCCGATAAAAAATATACAGAGTTGACTGAGCCAATCAGCGCGGTTATGTCCAAAATCCAACATCTTCCGTTCTTCAAATGGCTGTAAAAAATGGTAGGACCTCCTGACACTAGAAGACGGGATAGATGGTGTGAGTATCACAAGGATCATGGCCATGATATGATACCGATAGTTGTTATGCACTGAAAGACCTCCTGGAGGAATTAATTCAAGATGGTCGGCTGCAACAGTACGTCCGAAAAGGCAACCCAACCAAAGCCATAGCCTTGAGACAGGACTCACCCCCTTTCGGCGTAATCCACATAATCCACATGATATACAGCCTACCAATGTCATCAGCGGTGCATGCGATCCAGTCGAAGTCTGAGCCTCAGGACCAATTCACTCCGGCTAAACGGCCCCATGAAGCCGAGGGCATTACTTTTGATGATTCAGATTTAGCCGGAGTAACACTAGCCCACATTGATCCCTTGGTAATCGAGTTACGCATAAACCGGTTCACAGTTGAGCGCGTACTTATTGATCCGGGGAGCACATCGAAGATTATGTACTATAAGACATTTAACAAACTCAGCTTCTCTGAATCGGATCTCTTTCCGGCCCCTTATCCACTATTCGGCTTCAATGCCAATCCAGAGTACCCGCTGGGGAAAATCAGACTACTCGTTCGAGCAGGCTCCCGAACAGTGGATATAGAATTCTTGGTCGTGAAGCTGCCGTCGCCGTATAATCTCATCATGGGGCGATCCTGGTTGCATACTATACAGGCCGTGCCAAGCACCTACCATCAGCTGCTACGCTTCCCGACAGAACGCAGTATTGAGCAAATCTGCGGCTCCTAACAATCGGCACAAGCATGTTATCTCCTTGCTGCAAAAATGCCAAAGGAACTACAGGTGAATTCCATTGAGGTGCTGGATCAAGAGAGCCTCGACGATGTTGGGCGGCTCTCAAATGAAAAGGCCACGGAAGGCTTAGACCGAGCTGAAATCGATGGAAGCCCAAACAAGTTCTTCATGGTCGGCGCCTCCCTGAATCAGGCCGACAGACAGCAGCTGATCTCTTTCCTGCTTAGCAACCTTGATGTCTTTGCATGGACTCCGTACGAGATGCCAGGTATAGATCCGTCAGTTTCACAGCATCAGTTGAATGCCAATCCAAAGTGCAAGCCGATTGTTCAAAAAAGTCGGCGGTCAGCTGCACAGCACACTGCCGCCGTTATTGAGGAGGTTGACAGGCTACTTGCCGCTGGGGCAATCAGAGAAGTGAACTACCCTACGTGGCTCTCCAATACAGTGGTGATGAAAAAGAAAAACCAGACTTGACGAGTGTGTGTTGATTTCATGGATCTAAACAAAGCCTGCCCTAAAATTGTTTTCCTATACCCAGAATCGACCAACTTGTAGATGCGACGATGCACCATCAGCGCATGAGCTTCCTCGATGCTTACAAAGGCTACCATCAGATCGCCATGCATCCAGAAGACCAGGGCAAAACTACATTCCTCACCCCAAGAGGAACCTACTGCTACAAGGTTATGCCTTTTGGGCTGAAGAATGCAGGGGCAACCTACCAAAGATTGGTCACCGCCATGTTCAAGGAGCAACTCGGTCACACTACGGAAGTATACATTGACGACATGGTGGTCAAGTCCAAGGAAAACAGAATCATATAGCCGATCTAGAGAAGACATTCGGCATTTTACGCAAATACAAATGAAGCTGAATGCTTCCAAATGTGCATTTAGGATCGGCTCTGGCAAGTTCTTGGGCTACATTGTCAACCACCGAGGAATCAAGGCCAACCCGAGGCAAATCACGGCAATCTTGGAACTCAGCTCCCCCCGTTCGGTAAAAGAGGTTAAAAAGTTAATGAGGATGGCTGCCGTACTCAATAGGTTTATTAGTCGATCCACAGATCGTTGCCGACAATTCTTTCATACACTACGGTAGGGCAAGGCTTTTGAATGATCCGATGAATACGAAGTTGTTTTCAACGGGCTCAGGACCTACCTCCGCTCAGTACCACTCTTGACAACACCTGCTGCTGGTGACCCGCTCATTTTGTATCTGGCAGTCTCCGACAGAGCCGTCAGCGCCGTACTAATAAAGGAATAGCTGGGGGAGCAGCAGCCAGTGTATTACGTAAGCAAGGCAATGGTTGACGCCGAAACACGCTACCATCCGCTGGAAAAACTCATCCTAGCCCTAGTCATGGCGGCAAGAAAACTGATGCATTACTTCTAGGGCCATAGCATTAGGGTGCTAACAGATTATCCCCTTCGATCAGTACTACGAAGTGCGGAAGTATTAGGACGTGTTTCAAAGTGGGCTCTTGAACTCGGCCAGTACGACATTCAGTTTCTACCCAGAACCTCAATCAAGGGACAGGTGCTTGCTGACTTTGTTGCCGAATTCACTGGGGGTCTTGCCAATTTCAAGTTCGATGAGAGTCGACCATAGCCGAACTGGAGAATTTATGTCGGAGACATTTGGCAGTTATACTGCGATGGATCATCCAATCAGCGGGGCAGTGGAGCAGGAGTTGTGATCATGGCCCTCAACGGCGCAATAATTGAGCAGGTCGTTAAGCTCGGCTTTGAAGCGTCAAACAACGAAGCCGAATATGAAGCTCTTCTAACCGGTTTGCGGAATGCACATCTTCTGGGTGCTCGGCGTTTGCTTGTATTTTGTAACTCAAAACTGGTGATCAATCAGCTAAAGGGGGAGTACGTGGCAAGAAATGACCGTATGGCGGCTTACATGAAAACGGCCAACTCCTTGCTGGCAAAATTTGACCATCATGAATTGAACCAGATAACACGTGATCAGAACACGCACGCAAATGCCCTTGCTTGTCTAGCCTCCGCCATCAACTCAGAGATTAAACGAACCATCAAAGTAGGATTCATCCCAGAGCCGAGCATTGGCTCTTCGGAGGAAGTCTAGGTCAATGTTATAGAATTTGGACCAAGTTGGATGGATCCCATTGCCGCATTCCTATCTTTCGAACAACTCCCAAAGGACAAGAAAGAAGCTCACAAGCTGCGAAACAAAGCCCTGCGATACTACTTGGACCCGCAAGGAAGGTTTTATAAAAAATCCCTCTCTGGTCCATATCTAGAATGCGTGCCCCGGACAAAGTCGAGAAGCTTCTGAATGAAATACATGAAGGCAGCTGTGGCACCCATTCTAGCGGGTGGTCCTTGGCCCATTGAGTCATGACACAGGGGTATTACTGGCCGACAATGAGAGCAAATGCCGAATACTACGTGAAAAAGTGTGAACAGTGCCTGAAATTCTCTCCTTTGACCCACCTGCCTGCTGAAGAGCTGAGCTCCATAACCAGTCCATGGCCGTTCACCCAATAGGGGCTTGACATCGTCAGACCACTGCCTCGTGCCCCGGGTAACAAGCGATTTTTTATTGTCGCGATAGATTATTTTACCAAATGGGTAGAAGCGGAGGCATTAACCCACATCCGAGATACCGACGTGAAGCGATTCGTTTGGAGAAACATCATAACACGGTTCGGCATTCCAAGAGCACTTATCTTAGATAACGGCACCCAATTCGATTGTGGCGTCTACCGAGAGCTGTGCAGCAAGTATGGTATATGGCCTTATTTCTCTACGCCGGTTTATCCACAAAGCAATGGCTAGGCCGAAGCCTCTAACAAATCTATCTTGGACGGCATCAAGAAGAGGCTAGAGAAAACTAAAGGCAAATGGACTGAAGAACTGCCGAGTGTGTTGTGGGCTCATCGAACTACGCCGAGGCGGATTACTGGGGAAACCCTGGTTTACTCTATGCTTTGGAACCCAGGCCATCATACCCCTGGTGATCGGCCTCCCAACCTTAAAATCGACAGTTTTCGATATGGGCCAAAACGACATGATGCTGGCTTTGGATTTGGTCCTAATTGAAGAACAAAGAGACCGTGCCCGCACATCCATGGCGCGGTATCAACAGCAGCTGGCTAAGTCGTATAATCAACGTGTTTAGTTGCGCCGCTACACACCAGGAGAGTTGGTCCTGAAGAAGGTACTGCCAGCTACCAAGAAACCGGCTGATGAAAAATTGGGTCCTAACTGGGATGGCCCATATCAGATTGATTCGATCGCAGGAGTAAGGGCATTTCGGCGCAAAGACATGTTAGGAAGGAGTCTGCCACGGCCTTGGAATTCTACGCATTTACGTAAATTTTATCATTAGCCCGACTTGTGGGACATGATGCTATGTACATCTCTTTTTCTGTAATACAAAGATTCCCATTCATTTACCACAGAATATTGTTCAAAGGTGTTCCGAAAAAGCCTCTGGATTTGGAGCGTCCTCTGTGGATATCACGATTGGCCAAATAAAGTCTCCAGATTTGGAGCCCCATCGGCGCATGACGTCTTTGGGCCGAAAAAGCCTCCGGATTCAGAGCGCACTTCGTGGATATCACGATTGGCCAAATAAAGTCCCTGGATTCGGAGCCCCATCGGCGCATGACGTTTTTGCTCTGAAAAAGCCTTCGGATTCAGAGTGCCCTTTGTGGATATCACGATTGGCCAAATAAAGTCTCCAAATTCGGAGCCCCATTGGCGCATGACGTCTTTGGGCCGAAAAAGCCTCCGGATTCAGAGCGCCCTTCGTGGATATCACGATTGGCCAAATAAAGTCTCCAGATTCGGAGCCCCATCGGCGCATGACGTATTTGGGCCGAAAAAGCCTCCGAATTCGGAGCGCCCTTCGTGGATATCACGATTGGCCAAATAAAGTCTCCAGATTCGGAGCCCCATCGGCGTATGACGTCTTTGGGCCGAAAAAGCCTCCGGATTCGGAGCGCCCTTCGTGGATATCACGATTTGCCAAATAAAGTCTCCGGATTCGGAGCCCCATTGGCGCATGACATCTTTGGGCCGAAAAAGCCTCTAGATTCGGTGCGCCCTTCGTGGACATCACGATTGGCCAAATAAAGTCTCCGGATTCGGAGCCCTATCGGTGCATGACGTCTTTGGGCCGAAAAAGACTTCGAATTCGGAGCGCCCTTCGTAGATATCATGATTGGCCAGTCTCCGGATTTGAAGCCCTATCGGCGCGTGACGCCTTTGGGCCGAAAAATCCTCTGGATTCGGAGCCCCATCGGCGCATGACGCCTTCAAGCCGAAAAGGCCTCCGCAGAAAATACGCGTGTGCCGAATAAAATTTTCAACGAAGCAAAGTTGAAATAAAATGAGTACAGCCTCCGTAAACGAGGGCCGAAAAATGTAAGTACTCAAACAAGAATGTTCAGAATAAAATGAGTACTAATATAAATAACAAGTGCGTTACAAATTGAGAACTAAGCATTTTATTAAACTCAGTGAACAAATACATAATTACAAGGATTTCTTGGGTTTGACGGCTTCTTCGTCATCGCTCTTCTCAATTTCGAATGCGGAGAAGGGAAAATCATTCTGTTGATACAATGGAAACGCCGAATCCAACCCTCTCGACTAGAGACTCTCAGCTTGCTGAAGCGCCTTGATCCAACCGTGCCTAAATCCATGATTTTCACATCGTCAAACTTCTTCGGCGAGTTTCTCCTTAGTCTTCTGAATTCCGACCTTTCGGTCGTCATGGAAGCCTTTTTCATAGGCCGTACCCCTCGTAGTCTCGATCGCGAACATGCTAGCCGTATTACGATCGGCGATCGCATCGCTAATCAGCCTCTGAGTAACCCTCTCTTCAACAATCGGATTAGGGTAGCTGGTTGATTAGGGCCCGGCAGACTTGATTTTCCTTAGCTCGCGCTCGGCCTTCTCGGTGCGAGCTTCTAACTTCCGAATGCATTCATCTCTCTGTTCTATATTGCGGTGAACGGCGCGGAGACGCATGCCGATCTCATAAGCCATGTATAGTCCTCTCACCGCCCCGTGAACGCCTTCACGAAACACTTTGAAATCTTGTCGACCTACCATCGACTGCTGAACTTCGGGTGGGAAAATCTGTCGAGCAAACTCGACTGCCACATTCGGATCTCGAATGATCGAGTCCGCCTCTGTCATTGGTCATTGGTCTATTACCCACGACGACTGCAAAACTCAATGGGCGAGGAGTCGCGTCAGGTTGCTTGCCGGAACCAAGCTGAGGAGACTTATGCTGTGGCTGTTTGTCCCTATTGGGCGACCTACTCCGATGACAAGGAGATTGACGCCTTTCCCGATCCCTCAAAGTCCTACTGCCCGTGCGTGAAGGTTCACCACTTCGACTTATGGCTCCTCCCAGCTCAGTTAGAGTCTTTGCTTCGCCTCTGTTGTTGAAGAAAAGTTTATTTGACATTTGCACTTGTTCAATCTTCCTCAAAGAGCTGGACTGAAATGCTAACTGAGCACATAAATAGGACCCTCGTTCGCGAAGTATGCACCCATTTATTCCCTACAGGGGCAGCACCTCCGAGGCAATCCCCTTAATGTTGAAACGCTAACTACCCGGCGCCGAACGAATCATATGCCCCAATCGCATCTATTCGGCGTTCTACGATCATGAACCCGCTAGGGTAAGGGCAGATTCATCAATCTAGTCGGCTTAAGTGCCCCAGCCGTTCCCTGAATCGATGCCTCAACACAAGGTTCTTATAGGACGTGTTATTCGGCATTCTACGATCACGAACCTGCTGGGGCAAGGGCAGATTCATCAATCTAGTCGGCTGAAGTGCCCCAGTCGTTCCCCGAATCGATCTATCAACAAGATTCTTATAGGACGTGTTATTCGGCGTTCTACGATCGCGAACTCGCTGGGCAAGGACAGAATCATCAATCTAGTCGGCTTAAGTGCCCCAGTCGTTTCCCGAATCGATCTATCAACAAGATTCTTATGGGACGTTTTATTCGGCGTTCTACGATCGCGAACCCGCTGGAGTAAGGGCAAATTCATTAATCTAGTCGGCTTAAGCGCCCCAGTCGTTCCCCGAATCGATCTATCAACACAAGATTCTTATGGGACGTGTTATTCGGCGTTCTACGATCATGAACTCGCTAGGGCAAGGGCAGATTCATCAATCTAGTCGGCTTAAGTGCCCCAGCCGTTCCCCGAATCAATGCCTCAACACAAGGTTCTTATAGGACGTGTTATTCGGTGTTCTACGATCGCGAACCCGCTGGGGCAAGGGCAGATTCATCAATCTAGTCGGCTTAAGTGCCCAAGCCGTTCCCCGAATCGATCTATCAACAAGATTCTTATGGGATGTGTTATTCGGCGTTCTACGATCGCGAACCCGTTGGGGCAAGGGCAGATTCATCAATCTAGTCGGCTTAAGTGCCCCAGCCATTCCACGAGTCGATTCAGTAAGATTTAGGAATTCATTGTTTTAATCAGATCGCTAAACTCAGTCGGCTTGTAAGTCTGCCGTCTCACGTAGTCTTGGAATTTTGTTCTTACCACTGATTCTCCTAATTGTCTACTCATACAACAAACAATACGAGAAATATCTTGAAAGCAAATGAAATTTTCATTCATAAATTAGGCGCTAAAAGCAGACATTTTACACATGAAAATCCAACACAGATGAAAATCTACTAAACAAAAACAGACATTGAAATCGAGAAAAATATAACAAAACTAGAATGTCTCCCAAATCAAGTTTCAGGGTCAGACTCAAGCGGCTCAACGTCCACTTGCTCGTATGGAATTTGCGTGGCCAATGTAACTCCAGCGGCAGCAAGGGCTGTGAGCCAGCCGTGTTTGAACCCCCGATTTTCGAATTTGGGGACTTTTTCTACATAGTCCTTAAAGGCGGAGCTCTTCCCAGCCTCGAACGTCGCCGAAGACTCAGAGTCGGCTTTCTCCTTAGCCTGTTTCAACTCTCCAAACTCGGCCTCCAGCTTGGCAAGCACCTCCTTGGCTAACTTGAGCGATTCCTCGCTCGCATTTGCCCTCTCCTCGGCGTTAGACTTGAGTTGATCAGCAATTTTGGCCCTTTCCTTCTCAACCTCGGCCCTTGCGCTTTCCATCGCAGCTCTTATTGTCTCGAACTCCGCCCTGCTCCTTTGACCCTCGACTTCAGATTGGAAAACAAAGGATCGTCATGTGCCAAGAAACATCAAATGCAAATCAAACCAAAGAGTTAGTCACAAACCAGAAAAGTCGACTGGGCGGCTAATGCTATTGTCGCCAAATCCGGCTTGGCACGAAAGGTCGCCTTGTCAACCGGCAAAGAGACCGAGGCAGCCAGGCTTAGTGCCACAGCTGCATCTTTCAAAGCCGACGCATCGGAGGAGATCGGCATATTTTTTATCTTTTGCTCAATAACGAAAGGAGCAACCATAGCCGACTCCTCCAAGCATGGCCGTTTTTCAAAGGGGCCCCATTCGGAGCCGTTCTCACCTTCAACACCTTGTTTTTCGCCCCGATCCTCTAAAATCGGTCGAGCCTCCGTAATCGGGTGCTTGACCTCCTTTTCCGTCTCGGCCACGACAACGTGAGCCGTTTCTTGTACGACAACAAGAGCAACAGATTCAGTCGGGACAAGTCCGGAACGGATGGCTACGGCCTTTTGTCGGGCGGCCATGCGTTCGGCGTTCCTTTTTCGTGCCATCTGCGTAAGATTATCCCTGGCCATATCCTCACAGAAATCGCCGGGAAGGTCTCCCAAGTTCGTAAAGATATCTTCGGCGTCCCCTTGGCCTGATGTAGACGGAGGGTCAGAAGAGTTCAACCCGGCTTCCTCAAAGGCCGAATTGATGGCTTCGTTAACTTTTGCGGCCAACTTTTCTGGGTCCTCGGCGATCGGTTCGGCCACTTGTCCTTCCACGTGCTCAGAATCAGACGATTCGAGGCCAATCTGCCTCAAGTTTTTGAAACTGGGGAAGATGAGGGCCGTCAGTTGGTTATCGCCTCACGCGATGGAAATATTATCTGCCGCCGAGAACGTCGTGTAGGTTGGCTCGTACCACAGGAGAACGTGGGCTGCCCTCCCTTGTTTTTGAAGGTCTAGACGGTCGACGAACTATAGCGCGGTTTTAATTTCTGTGAGCACAACTTCGTCATCTGAAGTCAACACTCTCTTTAAGTCGCTGCTTGAGTAGACAAAACGATTAGGTGAGCTAAAGTGCCGAATACATGCATATGTAAATAATAGAAACAGTGATTTGGTCGGCCACCTAGTTCGCCTTTTTGCCTTGGCACAGGATCTAGGCGATCTTTCTTTTCGTCGAATTCCCAATTACCTCGGACAACGACCATCACGTCATCGACACGCTTGCCAGAGCTAGCAAGCATGGTCACTAAGTGGTGGTCAGTATCCTTGGCTCTAAGGAAATAGCATCCCAGACGGCCAGTAGACTTGGCTAGGACATAACAGTGCCGAATGGCGGGAATAGCTAAATTAACTCTAAGACGCCGATTTATCTCTACAATGCCCATTATGATGCAGAAGAAGTTCACATTGGGCTGGGAAGGAATGAGACCCCAGTACCGAAGAACGGTCCTCAAAAGTGGGTGAAGAGGAAAACGGACGCCGCCCTCAGCAATTGATAAGAGAGGAAAGATGATTGTGTTCTCGTTTTTCCTCACCATATCAGTAGTGCTGTCTGCCAAAAGTGACAGATAGACGTCGTCAGGGATGGAGAAGTGGCGTCGAAAGCCGGAGATTCGATCCGCAAAAAAGAGCTCCTTCAAATGTTTTGCCATTCTTGCCGACTCAAGGATTACGGAAAACTAAAAGCAGATAAAGAGGGGGGATCAAGAAATGTAGGAGAAGAAAACTTACAAAAGGCGAAGGAAAGATCGAGAAATAAGGGGTTGCAGAAGCCGCGGAATGCAGGAGTCCCATTGGAAGGCGAGCCAGATATCTTCGAGTATTTAGAGCATACATTCGAAGAGACAAATTTAAATCGCATTAAATGGAGGCAGCATACGAAAGGACAGGAAAACGCTATAATGACCAAGAAGCATGTACGCGTTCTGACACGCATCGGGAAGAGGAATAACCACCGGATTTCTAACCTCCAGACTAGAAGCCAAACACGCCGACTAACTGATGCTAGTGGGGTGTTTGGGGGGCAATTGTGGGAGCCGAATAATTTTGGATCAACAGGAGCGGACCAGTCCAGTCCAGAACATAAATTCTATTCGGCATTGACCCTATCCAATTGAGGGGCCGAATAAAAGAGCCAACATTCCTGCCAGTAAAACAAGGGCCGTGTAGAAGTACATGGCAAGGACTAGGAGTGGGCCAGGCCCCAAGGCCCCAAGAGAATACTATAAATACAAGATCTTAAGTCTTAAAGAGCTATGTGAGAATTAATGTGTTTAACCTAGAATACAGTTCAATTTGAGTGTAAAGACTAACTTGCCCGTCGGAGTGCTAATTCCGGCACCCCCGACCGGAGTGTTCATTTCTTTTCAGGTGACTAGAAGAGGATCATCAACGTCCCCCAAGATCAGAGGAGTATTTCTAAACCACTTCTCCATAAGTAAATATTTAAATCTCGCTGCTGCTTAATGTTCAACCAAGTCATAAGTACATATTTAAGTTTGTGCGGTTTCAATTATTCTAGTTTATTTACTAAAAGAATATTTGACTAAAGGAAATCCTTACTATTGAAATAATATTAAAATAATAGAAAATTTACTTCTACTTATCTTACCTCATTAATTAGACTTGTTGCTCATTTATAAATTGAATCCTACAAAGCATTATTCATAACTATCAGAGTTACCTAAGACCTATTTTTCCACCACATGTTATCTGGGGCTTATTTTCTATTATGTTGAAGTTTATCAAGTAAGTTCTTAGTGTCATACATTGTTATCCCATGTCCTTATTAGTGTTCTCCTCAAACAAACGTCATTTTATACAATTAGCATTGCCCTTACTTCTATTAATTCTGTAAATTGTGCATTATGACTGAAAAAGTAAGAAATGGAAAACCACCAGTTCATCTTATAAGTTAAAAGCCCCTGTTTTTCACAAGATCTTATAATCTGTCTCCCTAAAAATTCACAAGAAAAAATAGAAGAAAGAAAGAGAGAAATAATAAGATACCTGACCAAGAATAACAGCTGTGTCAGTGCTCTTTAAGTCTGGAGCCAAATATTGGCAGTCAGGGTGCCCATTATACCACCAAACAAATTCTCTAGCCGAGTGTATCCCTGCCAAATCCTAGAAAGAAAACCAAGAAGAAAGACATAAACAACATGTAGAGACATGGAACAACTGTATAGCTCTTATTCATGTTTTTTTTCTATGAAATACAAGTCCATATATATAGACTATCATACAAAGTTTATTCTAGACAATCCCTTTTCTTTACAACTCATGCCACATGCACTCTTGCTTTACAATTCATGCCACATGCACTCTTGCTTTACAATTCATGCCACATGCACACTTGCTTTACAACTCATGCCACACTCACTCTCATTTTACAACTCATGCCAACACTCCCCCTCAAGTTGGTGCAAAGATGTCGCTAATGCCCAACTTGTCGAGTGAGTTGTAGAACACTTTACTTGACACGCCTTTAGTTAGCATGTCTGCCAGTTGATCTTCTGATTTAACAAACGGAAACTGAACTATCCCAGTCTCGAGCTTTTCTTTGATGAAATGTCGATCCACTTCAACATGCTTTGTACGATCATGTTGGACCGGATTGTGAGCAATACTAATGGCTGCTTTGTTATCACAAAATAATTCCATTGCTGAAGCAGGTGGGAAACCAAATTCTGTAAGTAACTTCCTTAACCAAAGGAGTTCGCAAAGTCCCTTATTCATCGCTCTGAACTCAGCTTCTGCACTAGAAAGAGCCACGACCTTTTGTTTCTTACTCCTCCAAGTAACAAGGTTTCCTCCTACAAAGGTGAAATATCCCGAAGTAGATCTTCTGTCAGTATTGTTGCCTGCCCAATCTGCATCTGTGTAACCACCAATATTTAGATGATTATTCTTAGAGAACATAAGTCCTTTCCCTGGGGCTGATTTCAAGTATCGAAGTATTCGAACAACTGCATTCATATGATCTTTACTAGGACAGTGCATGAATTGACTTACAACGCTCACAGCATATGTGATATCCGGTCGAGTATGTGCCAAATAGATTAGTCTTCCAACTATCCTTTGATACCTCTCTTTATTCGCAGGTAGCTGATCAGAATACTCTCCTAGGTGATGATTCTGAACAATTGGAGTGTCCTCAGCCTTACAATCAAGCATTCCAGTTTCTGCGAGTAAATCCAACACATACTTTCTTTGGGATAGAAAGATGCCCTGCTTTGACCGAGCCACCTCAATTCCCAAAAAATACTTCAACCCACCCAAATTTTTCATTTCAAATTCGGTCGCCAAATATTCTTGGAGTTTAGAAATCCCCCCAACGTCATCTCCAGTAATTATCATATCATCAACATAAATAATCAACGCTGTTATCTTTCCCTTGTAGTGTTTTAGGAATAGTGTATGATCTGAATTGCTCTGCTTGAAACCATATTGTCGCATAGCCATGCTAAACCGTCCAAACCATGCACGGGGAGATTGCTTCAAGCCGTATAGTGCCTTATTCAGTTTACATACGACTCCATTTTGAGAAGATGAAAATCCAGGTGGAACATCCATATATACTTCCTCCTTGAGATCACCATGAAGGAAGGCATTCCGTACGTCAAACTGATGCAGTGGCCAATCTAGATTAGCTGCAAGAGACAATAATACCCTGACTGTGTTCAGCTTCGCCACTGGAGAGAACGTCTCATGATAATCTATGCCATAAGTCTGTGTGTACCCCTTCGCCACAAGTCTTGCCTTATACCTCTCAATAGATCCATCAGCCTTGTGTTTGATAGAAAAGACCCATTTGCATCCGACAGTCTTCTTCCCTTTCGGCAGAGGAATAAGTGTCCATGTCTGATTTTTCTGAAGAGCCGCCATTTCCTCTTGTATAGCATGCATCCATTTCGGATCACTCAAGGCTTCGGGTACTTGGTTAGGAATATGATCAACAGACAACTGGTGTACAAATGTTTTGAGTGAATCTGATAACCTCTGAGATGAGACATGATTGGCAATCGGATATATGGATTTCTTACTCACATGATCTGGAGAGTATCGGTCTGGTGGTTTTCCACGGTTATGCCTGAAAGGTAATTGATAACCAACAGAAGGATCACAAGCATTATCAGGAGGAGGAGTAGTTACCTTACGAATATTCGCAAGAGATTGATCAGTCTCGGGTATTAGAGGTTGATGAGTGGGGTCTTCATCGTCGAGACTTCTACCAGGTTCTTCTCTACAGTCAGCCATACAAGCTGGTGTGGTTATGATTTCCATTCTAGGGTCAGCAGTCCTTCCTGATACATCAGTAGGAGCGGCGGTTGTAGTAGTGGTAGAAGCTGCGGTAGGCTCGGGATAAGCTACTTCTGTCCCCATTGCTAGGAAATCGAAAACAGCCCAATTCTGCTCTTCATTATGTCGTATCTCCCCCTGAAGAGGAGAATCGGTCATGGGGTTAGGGAAAAAGAACTCAGACTCGAGAAATGTGACATCCATGGTAACATAAGTACGTCGGGTGGGGGGATGATAACATCGATACCCTTTCTGATGCGTTGCATAACCCAGAAAAAAACAACGTAGAGCACAAGGATCAAGCTTAGTACGTTGAGGTTTCGGGAGATGTACGAAAGCAACACACCCAAATATCCGAGGTGGGAGCATCAGGACAGAGGGTAAAGAGCCATGGCATGAGAGAGCCTGAAGCGGTGTCTGAAAGTCCAAGACTTTGGAAGGCATGCGATTCAACAAATAAACTGCTGTAACAATGGCATCGGCCCAATAACTACGAGGGGCATGGGCACCAATCAAAAGGGCCCGAGCAGTCTCCAAGATATGTCGGTTTTTCCGTTCCGCCACACCATTCTGTTGAGGAGTGGCAGAGCAACTGGTCTCATGAATGAGACCACGAGTGTTAAAATAACTCTTGAATGCATCATTCATATATTCGCCACCATTATCGGAGCGGAGAATCTGAAGCTTGGCAGAGAATTGAGTCTGAATCATGGCATGGAAGGACTGGAAAAGAGGAAATACGTCATTCTTATGTTTCAACAAATAAACCCAAGTCATGCGAGTACAGTCATCCACAAAGGTCACAAACCAACGAATCCCAGAAGGAGTTAAAACTGGAGAAGGTCCCCAAACATCGGAGTGTACCAAAGTAAATGGTACATTACTTTTATTCAAACTCAAAGGATAAGGCACACGGTGACTCTTGGCCAAAATGCAAGTGTCACATTTAAAATCAGACTCACTAATGGCAGAAAATAAATCGGGTAACAAATGCTTTAAGTAGCTAAAGGATGGATGCCCCAAGCGACGATGCCAAAGCCAAATCTGTTGACGTTTCACATTGGGCACTTGTTGTACATGATGAGCTTGGCCGGGACTGAAATCATCCATAACATATAGCCCCCCCCTCTTAGTATCACGACCAATGATCTCCTTGGTGAGAATATTCTGAAGAAAACAAAACTTGGGATATATTAGTGCACAACAATTGAATTCTTCAGTAGCTTGTCCCACAGATATTAATTTACTTGATAGGGATGGAACAAGTAAAGTGTTTGACAATGAGAGTGAGGAAGAGAGAGAGACAGTGCCGGCTCCTGTAACCGGATAAGTGACCCCATTGGCATTAGCAATATTTACCCGTTTTGGTTGAGTAATAGAAGTAAAGTCATTGGGATCAAACGTCATATGATCGGTGGCTCCCGAATCAAGTATCCAACCATTAAAGGCATCCGGAATGGAATTAAATAAAGCGTAACCACAGTTACCTGAAGCACTGAAAGGGGTAGAGCCATCTAGGAGATGAGAAGTACTTGTGGATGTTAGAAGAGACAACTCGGGCTCCGCATGTGCTAAAGCAGCCCGTCCCGAAACACTGTTGACAGCAGCGTCACTTTCACTTTGTTTCCGGGCTTTGAACTCGTCCCACCATTCTGGAAACCCATGTAATTTAAAACAGGTCTCACGGGTGTGTTTGGGCTTGCCACAATAAGTACATCCATGACCTTCAGTAGATGGCTGCCCAGAGCTACGGCTGGAAGAAGACAAACCAGATTTGGGCAGCGCTGCACTGGACCGAGTTCCAGCTGCAGGCCGAGTTCCAGCTGCAGATTTCCCAGTTGGGACCATCGATAGCTGCTGTTTCAGAGGCTGCGGATTGTAGCGGGTTCCTCCTCGAGATGCCATAGCAGCGCCAACCTGTCCATCTGTGCTGACCATCATCACGGACTGTCGTGAATCTTCACGGCGAACATAGGCATATGCTTGTTCGACTGAGGGGAACGGGTTCATGAGGAGTACGTCGCTACGAACCTTGTCAAGCCGATCGTCTAAGCCATCAAGAAAGGTATACACTCGATCCTCTTGTAGAATGGAAGTAAATTTCTGAATATCATTGGGACAGACCATCGGATTGGGGCGTCGGAAATCGATCTCCCTCCATAAGGCCTGAAGGCCATTGTAGTAGGTTTCAATTTGCCCACCGCCCTGTCGCATCTTGGTCACCCGTTTCTTGAGATCATAAACCTGCGATGTGTCTGTGCCATCAAAAAAAGTTGTGGCAATGGCATCCCACACTGCTTTTGCCGTTGGGAATCGAATGAAATTACCAATCATGCTTGGTTCCATGGAGTTAATTAACCACCCTTTCACAATCGAATTTTCAGTCCGCCATTTTCGCCATGTTGGGTCAGTTTGTTGGGGCTGCTGGAGATCTCCATTGATGTATCCAAGTTTATCCTTGCCGGAGATATACATCTCCAAAACTTGGGACCACAGAGCATAGTTGGTGCCATCCAACTTGATGTCGATCGGTGCAGCGGAAATTTCATGGGTTGGTGCCTGGTTCTGAGTCAGGGTCTGGGACAGTAAATCTGTCATTCTGGATGTTAGGTCTTCTAGGGTTGGGTTGGTAATGGATGTTTGGTCTGTGGATGGAGTTGCCATAGTCGGCGTGAAGGTGTAAAGTGTGAAGCAGAAAGCCTAGGATCTCTGCTCTGATACCATGTAGAGACATGGAACAACTGTATAGCTCTTATTCATGTTTTTTTTCTATGAAATACAAGTCCATATATATAGACTATCATACAAAGTTTATTCTAGACAATCCCTTTTCTTTACAACTCATGCCACATGCACTCTTGCTTTACAATTCATGCCACATGCACTCTTGCTTTACAATTCATGCCACATGCACACTTGCTTTACAACTCATGCCACACTCACTCTCATTTTACAACTCATGCCAACACAACAGAGACTACAACTGCCTTCAAAGCATTTGACTATCACCAGTTTAAGGATAATAGGCCACAAAGTCTTCCATCAACACAGTTATGCATATCGATTGTATAGATGACTAAACAAAAATAGAAACAAAACCAAAAATTCTATACATACTTCTCTAGGGATACCACGAACTCTTATCACTTTCAGCACCATAGGCAAGCACAACCTGGTTAGCAAAACACATATTCATCAAATAACAAAACTACTTGTGATCAATTAATACAAATCAGCACAAGATCTTATCTAGAGCTGGCATCTTACCACATGATACATCTCCCTGAGCTCAGACAATGATACAGAAGACGCAAGTGACACATTTCCAAAGAATGAGCATCGTTCATTTTGAGTAACCCGAGAAAACTGGTTGGTCACAATCTGTTGCAAGTTTTCTGGTAAACTAAGCTCAATTAAGAGGACTATTTCAACAATGTATTCTTTAAAAACAGAAAGTCAGAAACACACAATGTAATTCATTAATATACAGATACTATTGTCAGATTTCTACAAATATAGAAGCTTTAAAAAAATGCCAGATGCTAATCAGAATAAAACATGTAGACAAAATTTATGCCGTCAATGATATTAAAAATGGCCAGATATATACTAAAACACTTGCTTAATTTAAATGGGCTTTATTTTATTAGCATTTGGGATCTCTAAAGATTAAGATAAACCATATTTAATTGCACTATGTAATAGAAGGCTTAGAACATAGTGCTTGGAATTGATACACCTAACTAGAGACGGTGAGATATATGAAACACAAACAGGAATAGAATAAGATTCTAAAGCAAGCACATGACAACATAAAGATATACGTTGTTCACTCTAGAATGTGGTGGCTTCTAAAAAGAGTTACAATCATGATCTTAGATAACGGTATCAAGATATGTACTAGTATCGGCAATACCATATGATATCAGATAGTAGCATCAAACATATCGATGAATAACGGTATCAAAGTCCAAAATCTCAATACATAATGGGTGATACAATACATAACCGATATTTAAAATGCTGGCTACAATACAATATAAAGAGATGCTGCACTTCAACTATAACTAAGTAGTATTAGGGGAAAAAATAGACCAGACAACATTTTGGTTTCTTTTCATACCAATGCATATGAGATTAAACAGGAATTCCCTCACTCCAATTATGAACAAACAATTAATCAGTAGACATAAATGTCACGACCCGAACCCGCCCCTATAGGCTAAGGCCGTAACCGGCCAGTAATCACGAGATTACCTACGGCCTTAAACCAAATAAACCAAAACTCATTAGAGTAAAAAGGGCCAAACGGAAGCAATTTAAAACTTTTGTCCATAGAGCTGTGTTTATATGTACACCATAACATTTTAAACATTTATATGTTAACAACTCACATCAGAATGTGTACTAATACAAAACACTGTACATACAGGATCATCCAGATTTAAGTAAGTCAAACCCAAGACTTATATACAACAATGGTCCGATGATTTCGCCAACAAAACAAAACTATAAACAGAAGACAAAAGGGAGAAGACAGTCTCATGCGTGAGACTTTTGGGCTAACTCTTCAGAACTCTGACTGTTTCTCATAATTCACCGGGGCTGGTTTTGGACGTCCCTTGGCTCACCTACATGTACATGAATGAGCGTGAGCGAATGCCCAGTGAATAATATCAATAAAAAGATACATAAGCAATTATTGAAACAATTACAGCAAACGGCCTTTGGCCCAATCATTTATGTCAATCGGCTTTCGGCCTAATCATTCATGTCAATCAGCCTTCGGCCCAATCATTCATGTTAATCGGCCTTCGGCCCAATCATTCATGTCGATCGGCCTTCGGCCCAATCATTCATGTCGATCGGCCTTCAGCCCAATCATTCATGTCAATCGGCCTTCGGCCCAATCATTTATGTCGATCGTGGTCCGCCATTCAAACTAATGAACTTACATAACTTTCATATAAGTAAACAATTGGACAACAGTATATTTCAAATATCTTAATAAGATATTACTCACAATGATCGGTTGATTGGTTCGCCCTGGAACTCGACCCTACACATGCCATGAACATAAAAGGGTCACTAACAATTCAATCCGTTCAAAATTCACATTTTCCTCTTTAGGCTTCATTCTTATCTCTTTAATTCAATTACAATGCTCAATGTATGCCTAAGAGTGTTTAGAAGTGAAAAGGAACGGAAAACAGAACACAGAATGCATTTTTAAAATTTCAGAAAATAGGGTCCCCGTTCGAGCGTGGACTTACTCGCTCGAGCGGACCCTTAAGGCCTACAAAAGTACTGGATGCCTCAAAATTACGCTCGATCGCGAACTCTGGCACTCGAGCGGAAGGCCTCTCTACATGGCTCCACGCTCGAGCGTGAACTCCCCCGCTCGAGCGGACACCATGTCTGCAAAAAGTGCTGGGAGCACGAAATTCACGCTCGAGCGGCGGTTTTCCCGCTCAAGCAGTAATCAAACTTTCTAGAAATTCCAGAACTGTTCTTGGAGTTCAAATTCAATGTTCAAAGGTCTCAATTCATGATTTTGGTCCCAAAAGCATATTAGCACATTATATTGCATGGGAGTGTAAGGTTATTACATCAATTTATTCAAAATCAACATCTAATTCTCAATCAACTCTCATTTCTTTACCATGAGCAAAAACCATATGTTTCAAACTTCACATAGGCTTCATGTCTTCAAAAATCAAACATGCATGCAGATTTTTGACTTCAATCCCATTTCAAAACATGCAAGAGACACCTATTATTATGGAGTCCATGAAAATTATACATGTATGTAAAGATTAACGCCCAAACCTCCATAATCAACATTATACATGTTAGCTCATACAATTTCAAGCTTAAATATGCAATCCATGGCAATCTCCTACATGCATGTATACATTGACGCCCAATTCTTCAAGACCAACCCATTTCATATTCCTTAGCATCATTCAACCTTGAACTTACAAATTTCAAACAAAAATCCTTGAATCATTGGTTGGTTACTCACCTAGGAGCCTTAATCTTCCAACTCTAGTCAATTCTTGGACTTAATCTTCAAGATTCCCAAGTCTCGAGCCAAAACCACACAACTCTCTTCCTTCTCTCTCTAAGGCCGACCCTCCCTCTCTCTATTTGAGTTCAATATTAGCCAAAGTGTTAAAAAGGGAAGGAATTGAAGTGTAATGGCCCTTATGTATAAGCCCACTAGTCAAGTTTAATAATAATAAATAATATGGCGCTAATTCATTAACTAATCAATTTAATCTGACCCGAATCAATTTTTCAATTAAATTTCACCGTAGGCTCTAAAAATTATGCCAATCACAATGGCGCAATCAATTTCGGATTCTGTGGCCGATAAGGCCTTCAATTTAATTTCCAAAGCAGATAATCAAACAGATATTCTTACGGTGAACAGATAGAAATTCAAAACCACATAATCACATTCATATTAAGGACCAATTAGGACATTACGGAATAGGGGTATTACAATAAAACTATTCAATTCAACACAAAACAAGCAAATAACAAGTATAAGAAGTTAAACTACAAAATTCTTGTACCTATATACAAACCTTAGTTTTAGGATGATCAGGTGCCACACCAAACCAGACTAATCCATACGGCATCGGCAACCTGTCCACAATATCAACCTCAGCTCCTTGATGTCTCTTTAACATCCAGTAATGTAAATTCAACAATTCAAATCAATTTGAAATTATACACTGACATTCACTGAAATGCTTATACATGTTCTGTGTATACATATATATATATATATATATAGAGAGAGAGAGAGAGAGAGAGAGAGTGATATGCACCTTCTCGGCAGTGTAAAAGCCAGCAGGTCCACTTCGGACTATGGAAATGCGCAGCGGAGTTAAAGAGAGAAAAGCAAAACTTCTTGAAAACAATTTCTTAGCTCTAGAAATCACCATTTTTTTTATTATTGGAGATTATGAAATTCACAAGTTTGATTTGAGACTTTTACGAAGATTTTTTGTTACTTTTTAGGGTTCCAAATGTTGCAGAAGGAGATCTTGAAGAAATAGGTCGTGAAGCTTCTTCGAGTTCGAGTTCGAGTTCGAGTTCGAGTTCGAGAATGTGAACTGTGAAGGCCCAATCCATTATCTACCTAGTAGGCCCAAATAATTGATTTTGTCGTTGAACCTTTCAAAAGCCCAAGTTATTAAAACTGGGCTTGCAGTCTTCTAGGTAATTTTCTATCTTCTATCTTCTCTTTTCTTTTGTTTTTTTTAATAGGTAAATTGCATTGATCTGAGATTTAAAGAAAATATAGCAAGTTTTATAATTTTGACATAATTCTATTAAGCTCTTTTAAGATTTTAATTCATGTAAAATCTAACTTCATTTTCATTAATAATTTGTTAGTTATATGGATAAAAAATTAATATTGCTATCTCTTTTAGACGAAAATACGTACTTTATGTTTTTTTTTTTTTTTTTTTTTTTTTAACACTATCTACATTAGTGTAGGTGGTCCATTTAATCTTACTGAAAGGAAAGTCAATGTAATTATGTCAAAGCTCTGCGACTTACAGTAATTTTTTCAAATCTCAAGGGAGGTTAGTGTGATTTATCCTTTTTTTGTGTGTATAAAATATTGTGTTATGTTAGTGTGTTAATAGTTAGATTTACACATTGACAATGAGTTTATACTTGTCTAACTTGCTTTCTTTTGCATCATTTTCATCATTTTTATTTTTGTGTCATGTATGAACAAGTTTGATATGAGATACTTGAAATTGGTATCATGTTTTAGCTTTTGATTAAGATAAAAGAATTATGTATTTACACAATGGATATTATTACCTAACCAGCACTGATTCAGTGCTCTAAATTTGCACCACTAATGCCAGCTCTAATGAACTGGCAATGCAAGGAAAAAAACAAAACAAAGGCCAAACTATCATATCAGTGGTGGGTTCACATCAACGCCACATCATTAGTGGTCTATTAGTGGTCTTCAATTAGTGGTCTGAAGTATTTTTCTTACCTAACAAGGTTTTGTCAAGTCAATAATTAATCTTAATTCTATTTTCAAGCATCGATTAGTTGTTAATAGAGAAGTATACATGCTAGAGTGCCTCAAGAACATATATTAATAAATCAAAATGGTAATTATATATAGATAGCTAGGGTGGTCTTAACCCTTGATAAGATAATTCTAAAACCATTCTTTTTAAAATTATTTTAACTTGGGTTACTTGAGATGATTTAAATAAGTGTATTTTTTAATTTTTTTACTAAAAAATGTGGAGAAAAATAGAGAGATAATGTAACTTAAAAAAGATAAAAAAATAAAAAGTATGCTTATATAGCACACCCCAAACAATGTCTAAACAATAAGAAAGAAAGAAAGAAAAAGAGACCACATATGCGTGTCACACATGTTTGTGGTAAGTGAGCTGTCGTACTACTTTGGGTGATATTACTCTCTCTCTCTCTCTCTCTCATACCATAAAATTTACATATGCTCAGTAAAAGTCGAGCCTCTCAATATATTTTGATAACTTTTAATTACCCTTAATATTTTTTTTCTCTATATTTTGCATGTAAAAGTAATTTTCACAATAAAGTTTTACAATGCAAGTGAAGGGTGTGAAGAGAAATTAAAGTGAGTGTATTTAGAAATTCACACATACTTCTACTAATTGAAGGGCACACACAAAAAGTATGGAGTAAATTCTTATTTTTGAAGTTTTAACAATATACATTCATCATTTGGGTATAAACTTGAATACTTGGCTTTGGATTCATTGAATATATTTAAAATGATGAAGTTTTAAGTCACAGTAATCTTCAAGTGCCACCACAAAAGGAGAAACAAAGTTTTAAAATTATGACTGAATGATACTAATGAGATTGCTAACCTAGTTTTCTAGAAGGATGTCAAATTGGAAGCTGCATAGTTTGTGTGTTTATTCTCTTTCTGTTACAAGTGGAATTCAAATGAGTTGATATAGACTCTAGTTTTGGATGATGGAGTACAAAAATTTCAAGCGGTTCATGCTGATTGTGAGTTTGATTGCTTATAATTTTAGCTTCAATGTATACTTTTTTTGTTATGTTTGCAATGGTTCCTTCTTTTTTTTCTGGGGGGATTGGTTATGCCATTTGAAAATAAAAACACGTTCGTATGCTTTTTATTTTTTTTTTAAATAAATTTTTTATTTTGCCCCCCCAAAAAAATAAACCTTGGCACAAAGTAGAGCTATGGTACATAGTAAGTAGTAACTAACAAAGATGGTTTAAAATGAATATAGTAAAAGTTAGGTGAAAATTTAAAATTCTAGAGGTTGTTTATATTACACCTAATTAAGCAAAGCAATCTAATTAAGTTCATGGTTACACTAAAGACCACAATAATTGGGTAAGAAGTGACAAGAATGATAAAGGTACCATCATTAGTAGAAAACAACTTGCTTAGGATTCAAATTTAATGATAAAGGTGACAATTGGGTTATGGGTTTTGAAATATCTCAAATTAAAATTCACATTACAATAATATTCATTGTTAGCTCCAACCCACGTGCATGTAGAGGAGAGAGTCAAAGAAGAATGGCGTACGAGGACCTCCATCATAAGTAAAGGAAGTCTGAGCTGGGTATCTCTCCCTTCTCTTCACATTCTTGCCATTGTTAACTCTCACTAACAAAAAAAAAAGGTGAAAATTTTGGGTGGGTATGTATCTCTCTCTCTCTCTCTCTTTGTGTATAAATAGAGACGGGAATGAGAGAGTAAATGGTATCATCAGAAATTTGAGAGATAGAGAGTTATGAGTTGAGTGAGAGTATTTCTCCTCCTCTGTTTTTGTATTGCTTTATTTTAGTGAAATTCTCGTTTCTATTCCGTGGACGTAGGCATTGGGCCGAACCACGTAAATATTTGTGTCTCGATTGTGTGTATGATTGTTTGTTGTTTATTTTCTAGGTGTCCATAATCCTAACAAGTGGTATCAGAGCTATGTGTAGACACCCCATTTTTGACCGTCCCCGAGACTTGGACGTCACCGTTCGAATGCTCGGTGATCATCCATGTTCGTGTTCGTTTTGAGTTCCCGGAGGCCTCGACCGCGCACCTTGCCTCAGGATCTCTTTACTTGCCTATTCTGTGCTTGGTTTTGCACCAAGGACTTCTGTTTTGTGCTTCTGAGGATGGGAAGAGGCTTGTTAGCCATCCCTGAAACCCATCGGTCGTGGCATGAAGCCACCGGCCTTTCCTTTTTCCTACCAACCAAATGTTTGGTCGGTCGGCACTTATCTGAGGTGTATCGGCATTTTGTGTGGTCGGCCGACCATGTATTTGGCTGATGGACTCCTTTTCTGGCCGGTCCCCCCTTTTTGCCTTTTTCAGGCATTGTGCATGCCAGCTGTACCAGCTGGAGTGCACATACCTGTCTTCCATACACGTGTATGGAGGAATTGCACCCTTTGCACCCTTTTGGTCTAGCTTCTTGGGAAAGCTTGGACCTTTGTCTTAGCTTCCTCAAGAAGCTTAGACACTTGTCTCAGCTTCCTAAGGAAGCCTTGGCCCCTTTGCCTTAGCTTCTTTTAGAAGCCTTGACCCCTTTTGTTAGCTTCTCTTGGAAGCTTAAGCCTCCATCTTGCTCTATAAAAGGAGACCTTCCCTCTCCTTTGAGGGGGTTCAACAAAACCAGACCTAATACATATATATATCTGATATATACACCTTCTCTCTCTATATCTCTCTCTCTCTCTCTTCATTTGTGTGTTAGAGAGCCAAAAAGTGTGTTTTGTTCTTAGTTTTGCACTAAGTCACCTAGCATTACATCATACTTCGACTTTGGAGGTGTTGAGGGTTTGTTCTTGAAGTTTTGAGCTGGTTTTGATCAGAAGAAGGGGGCTGGACTTGTTGTTCTTGAAGTGTTCTTCAAGGGTAACACTATTGCTTTATATTCCCCAATCTTGCATTAGCTTTTACCCCCCTTTGCATGCTGTTTTAAACTTTGTGTATAACTAAAAAAAGTCTTGTATTTGTATGCTTAAGATGTTTCATTAAGGTCATTTTTGTGTTGGGGGTCGACCTCCTCCTCTTAGGCCTTGTTTGGCCCTTTTGTGCCTTCTTTGGTTGAGCTTTGAATACCTTCGTGTGTTGGTCTTCTCACCACTAAAATCCAGAGGATTTTCAGTGGTCAAGAAGAGGTTTTGAGGTCTTGCATAGGGGAGGGACACCCCTCTCCCTTTGTGTCTCTTTTGTCCATATTTTTTGCTCATAATGGTAGCATGCATGAGTAGTTGTCTTTGGTTCCATTTCAGAGGTTTTTGGGTGTTTTTAGGTCATAATATGTCTCTGTTTTTGGTTGGATTAATGGTCCATTTCATGCATTATACACTTGCCTTGTATTCCCCCATTTTGCCTAGAAATGCATCTTGCCATTAGACCATCATGCTTGCATGCTTTTGCCTAGCTTTGTGAAGCTTTTGGTCATGTTTCATCATGCTTGAGGTCTGTTGGGTGTTGATTTGGTCATGCCTTTCATGCTTTGTATAGTCACTTTGCATTTTAGCATGTTGGCATCGGGTGTGTGAGTCATTAGCATGCATTATCTTGGCTATTTCAGTGATTTGGAATCACTTATTAGGTCATTTCAGTCCATGTTTTATTCTTACATGTTTGCATTTTGTTATCCTTTCAATGCTTTGAAGAGATGTGATCCTATGCTCCATATATAAGCCATTGTGCATACTTATGTGTTTAAGTCTTTGGGGCTGCCATATCAGTGGGTTTTGGGACATATTTTGATGCATAGAAACTCTGTTTTTCGTTGCTTAGTCCGTGCCATGAGTGGTCATGATAGTTGTAGTAGAATGCTCATTTTTTATGCCTTAGTCTTAGGCCCATTGGTATGCATGTTTGCATGAGCATTTGTCCACCATTTCCACCACTTTTGGCCACTGTTTTGGGGCATGGCTGAGGCCTCCCATTTCATTTTAAGACCACCCTTGTATATAGTTGCATGCTTAGCATGATGCATGTTGCATTACATTAGTTGCATGCTTGCATTATATCTTGTTTGCATGTTTGCATATTGTTTAGCTAAGTGCGTCACATAGTCTTGTTGTATGCTTGACATGTTCATATTGCATTAGTTTAGCTTGCATGAGTAAGTAGTGTCATGTTACATTAGCTTAGCATGCTCATATTGCCTTGCATGAGTTGCATCACTTTGCATTGTATATGGCATACATGCATTGCATCTTGTTTGGTTTGGGGTGTCAAACCAAACTTGAGGAATGAGGCGTGTTCATACTTAAAGTGACAAAACACGTCTCACTCCTCGGTCGCCAATGCCCTTGACCTCAACATGATAGGGCATGAGGCATTCATTTCTTTTGTGCATGCATTTACATTGAATGGCAAACTTGGCCTCTTAGGCCATCATGCATTAAAATGCATAATTAATGGCCCGAGGGTCGAGAGCCACGCTCCCTTGAGTCCATTGCATGATAGGGAGCGTGGCTATGCTCACATTTGCTTGAAAATTCCATGCCACATACTACTTACCCTCTGCTGCTGCCAACTGCAGGATTCTGTAGGAAGAAATAGCCGGCCGACCATTTGTAGTGCCGACTGACCATCATTGTCCAGCCGATGACACAAGATTTGGCCGATAATCCCATTCCCATGGCCGGTAGAATTTTGTTCTGGCCAGTGGAAATCCAAAACACTTAGGAGGAAGTTCAAAGTAGTTCTGGAAACTTTCATATCTTTCAGAGGAGCAAGGTAGTGTAAACAGAGGCAACAGTGGCATGGTACCAGGTTTCCGAGCGCGGCAAATCAAGCATGCATCATCCCATCATTTCGAGGCGGGGCTGCAGCCACCTTCTTTTTGTAATTAATTTGTTGATTAATTAGAAGTTTTGTAATTAATTAATTAGTCAGTCAGCTAGTTAATTAGTTAAATCTGTATTATTTATTCGGACCCTCCGAGTGAGGGCAATTGTGTATTAAGTGTGCGTAAGTGTGTGTATGTCTTCCAACCCCACGTCTTTCTTCCCTTTTATTTACTAGCTTTCGATGGTTAGATTAGGGCATATTTAAATCAACATACCTTATGCTATGCATGCGTGCATCCATACATTTGTCTTGCATGCACTGGGCTCGGCGCATCATACTAACTACATTGTATTTCAATTCCAAGTTGAATACTTGTTAGTTGTAGCATCATCATATGCCTTCTTAGAATAGCCGAGCCTATTGTAGTTGCATCTCGCATGTGTTGCATTAGCCATCTTAACATGAACTAGGATCATGCATATGATTATTAACTAGTTTCTATTTTGGCTTGGAGTACTCGGTAATCATTTATGTTTTAGCATCCTTGCATGAGTGTAAGTGTTGCCGTGATAGCATGCTTACTATGAGGCTATATGCTTATGTGATATATCTGCCTGAATACCTGTGGGTGAAGGTTGGGTTATCTGAATTGGAATAATGCATTGACTATGAGTTTTAAGCCCACTAGACAGTGGCAAAACCATTTTTTCTAAGCCCACTTGAGGGTGGCAAAACCTGCATTTTAGCTTACTTGCGAGTAGCAAACCGTTTTCAAAACAAACATGAAATGCTTTGTCCCAGTTCAGGTGACTCAATCTATACTTGTTATGCTGTGCGCATCACATAGTAAATCTAGGCTAATAACCGGAATAAGAACGTATAATGTTTTCAAAACAAGATATCATGGTTAGTAGAGGCCGATCTTCGGATCGGGCGAGAGGGAGTGCTCATAGCTGACCTTCCCCAATCGTACCCAAGTTCCCGAGCCGAGGCAACTTTGATAATGATGGACACGTGGCCTTAGGCAAACGAGTCAGGGTTTCCTAAATTCTCCCAAAATAAAATATTTAGGTGGCGACTCTGTATCTGGCAAAGAAGTCTATGTTTGGCACTTCTTTACAAAAATCTATTTTCCAAAACGATTTGCCGGATTTGGACTCTTTGGTTCAGATTAAGAACTGTGACAATTTGAGTCCGAACTATAGTAAGCCCAAATGAACGAATCGGGATTTCCCTCCCGGGACGTTCGGGGGATGTTTACACTATTTTTTTGTGTTTTTCGACAAAACAGAGTGTATTTTTCAAAAATTACCCAGAATTCAAAGTAGTCAAAATCCACTTTTCATCACACCAGGTTGAAGTCCTCAACGAGATGAGCATAACGGTGAAAACCACGTCGAAAAAGCAGATCGGACGCAGCCGCATTGTCACACGCGCCACCTAACGCATGCTCATGCACTCCCACGCGCCGTATGCATTTTCAAAGGAAGAAGACGCATGATCTTACGCGCAAGCACTCATTACACGCGTACACACTAGACGCTAACGTCATTTGAGCCGCTAAACCAAGCTGGAGCCGTTGACTAAGCTGCGCCACTGACCAAGCCAGCGTTGACTGAGCCGCTGACCAAGCCGCGCTGCCAGCCGCAGCGCCGTTGACACCAGCTGAACTAGAGGAATTATCCGATACTTCTCAGGCATACCAGATTGCACCGATCTGAACCATTGAACTGCTTTGGCTAGATCTAAGCCATTTGAGGTTTGATTTTGGGTGATCCAATAATGCTTTCCAACTATTTAGAATATTCTGGACACATTTATACGATTAGATTTTTCAAATCAGATGTCAAAAAATTTGCATTTTTTATTTTGGCAATCCGAAGTGCTTTTTTGGCTAATTTGATTAGCCCGGACTCAACAGTGAAGCCCGATTTTCAGACAGAAATCATTTTCTGTAGAGACAAGTGTTGATAAAGGAATCAATGTCGACTTCGAGATCCATGATAAAGCAGAATGCTTCTAATTATGCAATCTAGAAGCCCAGAATGGAGGATCTCCAGTATTACCGAGATTTGTTTGACCACATTGAACTTAATGGAGTTAAACCATCAACGGAAAACAACGAAGACTTGAAGTAAAAGAATCAAAAAATCATTGGCCAAATCAGACAATGGATTGATCATAGTGTCTTCCACCATGTCGCCCAAGAAACTGATGCTTATGCTCCCTAGACGAAGTTAGAAAGTATATACCAATCGAAGACTACTTGGAACAAAGCCTCCATTGTAAATTTGAAGCTGAAAGGCGGTATCTCTGTTACTGAACACACCAATAAGTTTCAAAATCTGGTGAATCAACTGGAAACTATCAAAATGGAGTTAAATGATGAGATGCAGGCCCTATTGCTGCTCAGTTCTTTGCTAAACAATTGGGAGACGCTGGTGGTCACTACTAAAGAAAGGGTCTTTTGAGTCGGTTTTTTGAGTCGGCAAATTTTACCGTCGCAAAAGGTAGCCTTTTTGAGACGGCACAGAGTTACCGACTCAAATACCAAACCTTTAGTGTCGGCACCGTTGGCCGACACAAAAAATTAATATTTGATAGTATTATTTGAGTCGGTTGAATTTACCGACGCAAAAGATAGACCTTTTGAGTCGGCATAGACCTTTTGCGTCGGCAAATTTGTGCCGACGCAAAAAATTAGACCTTTTTGTGTCGGCAACTGATGCCGTAGCAAAAAAAAAAATTTATAACCAAGATATATATTTATTTACTTGATTATATTTAATAAATATATTTATTTATACATATACTTTTATATTAATATTGAGTGTATATACTATAAATAATATATATCTCGTTTAATATCTGAAAGAGGTGTGGTGGTGAAGTGGGTGTAGTGCGTTGACCTTGGGTCAACTTGTCCAAATGGGTGTGTGTTCGAACCTTGGGAGCCTCAGTGAGAAAATTATGAGTTAAATTTTTTAAAACATTTAACCACTTTTTGAGTCGGCAATCTACCGTCTCAAAAAATTAAAACTTTTTGCGTCGGCAGATTGCCGACTCAAAAACTTTTTGCGACCCCACCATTTTCGTCCCTTGAGTTGCCGTCGAAACGCCGTCGCAAAAAGTTTTTGTGTCGGCAAATCCGCTATTTGCGACGGCAAGTTGCCGACTCAAAAGCCCTGCTTTTTAGTAGTGGGTGTCCTTTAGCAACTCTGTACCAGAAGAAAAACTGACCATGAGCATGGTTACATATGCTCTATTCAGTGAAGAGGCAAGAAAGAAAGACATGGGTAGAGATCAGTCCCATGCCCTCGTCACAGAAAATAAAGGTAGAGGGTAGAGGTAGAGGTAGAGGTAGAGGTAGAGGCAGAAGACGAAGAAGAAGTAAAAGCAGAGGACGTAGTAGGGGAAAATCTCAAGACAAGGGGAAGTCCAGAGAAAGTATGAGCTGGCCAAAGTTCAAGTGTTTACACTATGGCCAGGAGGGTCACATAAAGAAATATTGCTATGCCTTGAAGGGATAACAAAAACAAGGCAATAGACAGCGAAAGACCGAAGTTGAGAAAACTACAATTACTGTCTCAGAGGAAATTGCATTATTCTCTGTTGAAGAAGAAGAATGCCTCAATATGTCAAACAACGACACCAAGTGGGTGATAGATACAACAGTTTCCTACCACGCTACATCCTGGAAAGAGTTTTTAGTACGTACCAAGCTGGAGATTTTGGTACAGTGAAGATGGGTAACTCTAGTTTTTTAAAGATTGTGGGAATCAGTGATATTCGCATCCAAATCAAAGTTGGGTGCACGATGGGGTTGAAAGATGTTAGGCATGTTCCCGATTTATACCTCCTACTTCAGCAAAGGCATATGGAAGTTGAAAAAGAGATCTCTGGTGGTAGCTAGAGGACAAGCAAGTGGCACGCTGTACAAGATTCATGTGGAGGTGAATTCAGATAGCCTCAACGCAGTAGAAGATGAAGCAACACCAAATTCGTGGCACAATTGGCTGGGTCACATGAGTGAGAAAGGGTTGCAAATTCTGGCAAAGAAGTCTCTTATTCCCTTTGCCAAAGATGCGAAACTGAATCCTTGTGACAACTACTTATTTAGAAAGCATCATAAAGTCGCTTTCCACTTATCATCTAGAAGACAATCAGAATTGTTGAGCAGAGTATACTTTGATGTATGCGGTCCCATAGAAGTGGAATCTTTTGGTGGCAGAAAATACTTCCTGACATTTATTGATGACGTATCACAGAAGGTATGGGCTTATGTCCTAGAGACCAAAGCTGAAGTGTTCCAGCATTTTCAAACATTCCATGCTATGGTAGAAAGAGAGACCAGAAATAAGCTGAAGTGTCTCCAAACAGACAATAGAGGCGAGTACACATAAAAGGAGTTTGAAGCCTACTGTGCTACTCACGTCATCTGACATGAGAACGCTATTCCTGGAACCCCACAACACAATGGTCTAGCTGAAAGGATAAACCGAACCATTGTGGAGAAGGTCAGATGAATGCTCAAAATGGTAAAGCTGCCAAAGCCATTTAGGGGGAGAAGATGTTCGTGTTGCCTGCTATATAATTAACAGATCGCCATCTGTTCCACTGAATTTTCAGATTCCAGAAGAAGTATGGTCTGGAAAAGAGATCTCTTACTCTCACTTAAGAGTGTTTGGGTGCAAAGCATTTGCACATGTATCCAAGGACCACATACAGAAGCTAGATAATAAAGCCACTCCATGCATCTTTATTGGCTATGGAGATGAAGAATTTGGATATAAATTATGGGATCTGAAAAACAAGAAGGTCATTCGAAGCCGAGATATGGTATTTCAAGAAGACCAGACCTTAGAAGACTTTGGGCAGCCAGTCAAACCCAAAATTGATGATGTTTCAGAAATTATTCTCAATCCTACACCATCACAGAATGCTACCAACGAAGAAGAGCTGCCGCAGCATGAAACCAATGATGTAGAGTTGTAGGATGGATTTCTAGAAGAAGAAGAAGATCTAGAAGAAAAGGGTGTTGAGCAGGGGGCGCCACAACCCCCTCCACCAGAGATTGTTGGTCCACAGTTACGAAGATCAATAAGAGAACCTAAGTCGTTGTCAAAATACCCTGCTTTTGAGTATATTTTGCTTACTGATAAGGGGGAGCCAAAAAGCTTTCAAGAAGCTCAGAATCATACGGAGAAGAGTAGCTGGCAGCAAGCTATACAAGAAGAGATGCAATCCTTGTAAAAAAACCAAACTTATGATTTGGTAAAACTTCCCTAGGGTCGAAAAATACTGAAGAACAAATGGGTGTTCAAGTTGAAGAAAGATGGCAGCGGGAAGCTAGTCAAGTATAAAGCCCTGCTTGGTTGTCAAAGGTTTTGGGCAGAAGAAATGTATTAATTTTGATGAAATCTTCACTCTAGCTGTGAAAATGACATCCATTCGAGTAGTTTTGGGACTAGCGGCTAGTTTAAATTTGGAACTTGAACAGATAGATGTGAAGACGGAATTTCTCCATGATAATTTGAAGGAAGAAATTTACATGGAGCAGCCAGAAGGTTTTGAAGTCAAAGGGAAAGAAAACTTATTCTGTAAATTAAAAAAAAGTCTCTACGGCCTCAAATAAACACCGAGACAGTGGTACAAGAAGTTTGACTCATTCATGGTAGGCCATGAGTACAATAGAACTGCTGCAGACCAATGTGTTTATGTCAAGAAATTTCCCAGTGAAAACTTCATCATACTTATGTTCTATTTTGATGACATGTTAATTGTTAGACAAGATGCTACCGCAATCAAGTCACTGAAGAAGGAGTTATCACAGTTCTTTAACATGAAGGACCTAGGCCTTGCACAACAAATTTTGGGTATGAAATTTATGCGTGATAGGAAAACCAAGAAGTTGTGGTTGTCACAAGAAAAGTACATTGAACGGGTGATTAAGAAGTTCAACATGAAAAATGCCAAGCCAGTCAATACTCTACTGGCTAATCATTTCAAGCTGAGCAAGAGGTCTTGTCCTTCCTCTACTAAAGAAAGAAGAGATGGAGGCTATTCCCTACTCATCCGCTGTAGGGAGTTCAATATATGCAATGGTGTCCACCCGACCAGATATTGCTCATGCTGTTGGAATAGTAAGCAGATTCCTTTCCAATCTAGGGAAAGGGTTGTAGACACTCCATTTTGATCGGCCCTAAGACTTAGGCGCTTTCTTTTTATTACCCTATGATGATAAAACAAGAAGGTGTTTCTCACAGAATCCTCAATAAGAAAACTTAGAATTTGAGCCCTGTTTCCAACTCTAAATAGCCACAAATTACCTTTTCAAGGGCATATTCTGACCTCACAGTTGCGTCCAGAATGGTTCGTTTAGCTAGGATCAACATTCTCTGTACTTCCGGGGGCCTCACTGAAAAATTGTCCCGAAATCTGGGTTACACCAAAATTATTTGAAACTTCTGGACCAAATTGTAAACTCAGGGAATATTCTGTTATGTGAGGAAATATTTTGTTAAGTCAGGGAATATTCCGTCCATATGTAGAATATTCTATCAATGTTGACTAGGACGTTGACATGGCGGTCTTGTTGACATGGCATGACTGGATTGGTCTTTATTGATAACGTGGCGCTGACTTGTCTTTACCTAAAAAAATGAATTTAAGGAATGCTGGTGAAGGGGTTTGAACCCCCCAACCTAAGACTCCACACCTAACACCTTATCCACTTTGCCAAAGCTTTTGCCTTGTGTTATATTTCCCTTCAAATAATATTTGACCATTTTAAACTAGCAAGCAAAGGTGTATTTTTTGCATTTTTTTCCTTGTGTGTGGGACACTCCCTTACCCTATTGGTCGACCCATATATCACCAAATACATACCTAATCATCCTCTATTGTCAAAAAGAGACTTTGTTTGCATCCATAAAGGAGTATCCTATGCAACCACCTTGAAAATTGGCCCTTCTATCACATTCTTGTCTCCCACCTTCTTTTTGACTTTCACTCTCCCTCATTGCCTATATAGAATGATCATATTGTAAGAGAGAGAGAGAGGACCACGAAATTGAAGAGAAAATAGTGAGAAAATGGTGAAAAAATAGAGAAAAATTGAGTTTTTGAACCAAAATTACTTTTATCTTCCATATACACCCCATATCTTCCGTACAAACTGAAATTCCATCTTTCCTACACCCAAAACTCCTCCAAAAATTCTGAAATAGCTAATTTTCAGTAGTGATTGATAAAAGGAAAGAGTAAGTGTTGTTGAAAGTGAGAAAAAATAAGAGAGTTAGCCACTTTTCCACCATACATACCTAGAGTTCCATTCTAGTTTCAAATTGAGGATTGAAAACACACTTCCTAAACTTGAGGGTGATCAAAAGGAAATTTGGAAATCAAAAAGTTCAATCTTTCTTTGGAAGGTGAATTTCTAGTCTTTCATTTTCTTATATCTTTCTATCTCATATTTATTTTCTTACTTCTTATTTCATAGTGTTTTGTTATAATCAAATGGTTTGTTTATCTCATATTTATTTTCTTACTTTATGTTTCATAGTATGTTGTTGTAATCTAAATGGTTTGTTTCACTCATAATTATTTATTTATTTATTTATTTTATTCACTTGCTTTAATTTTATATTGGTTTTGTTGTAATCTTGCATGTTCTATCTCATATTTGCTTTCTTGTTTTAAGTTCATGTTGTAATCTTGCATGTTCTATCTTATATTTGTTTTCTTGTTTTAGTTTCATAGTAATTGTGTTGTAATCTTGAATTTCCTAGCTTATATTTTTCTTGTATTAGTCTCATATTAGTTTTGTTGTAATCTTGAATATTCTACCTCATATTTGCTTATTTATTTATTTATTTATTTTAGATTCATATTAGTTTTGTTGTAATCTTGCATATTCTGTCTTATATTTATTTTCTTATTTTAGTTTCATAATAATTTTGTTGTAATCTTGTATTTCCTAACTTATATTTTTCTTGTATTAGTCTTGCTAGACTTATTTATTTTGATGATTTATTAATTATGTTTTAATTTATTTGAAAGAGAAAAATAGAATTCAAAATTTATTTTGATGATTTATTTAATTATATTTTAATTTATTTGAAAAAGAAAAATAGAATCCAAAATTTATTTTGATGATTTATTTAATTATATTTTAATTTATTTGAAAGAGAAAAATAGAATTAAAATTTATTTTGTCCCATTATTTCTCACCTAAACTTTTATCCTAAATATTATTTGAATGTATTTAATATTTGCTCAAATCAGGAGTTCATTTCGATCCAAAAATAATGCCCAAACCAGAGGTTCAAACAGCCCAAAACAAAGGTTCAAACAACCCAACACAACAGCAGCCCAAAAGGTTTAAGTGGAAGATATTCAACTTAGTAATGATGGAGTGGAAGATATTCAAATGAATACAACGGCTATAAACGGCTATAAGTTTCATTATATATACCAAAACCTCTGATGTGAACAAGAGACAACAACTAGAAACAAGTTACAGAAATTAGAAAATATTCTTTGATCTAAAATCACTCTCATCTATTCTTTGGAAAATTTTTTGAGAAGTGTTCTTCAATTTTTGTTTACATCCTCTCTCAGAAATTATACATTAAGTCGTATAGCTTTAAGCCCATCTTTCCTGTGTGAGGCTTACAGAAAAATCAGAGCTTCATTTTAATATCTATCTTTGAGAGATAATTCTTGTAGCTTTCTGTGAAAGCAAAAACACATTCTTTTCAACCTTGTAAGAGTGTAGTACACTCAGTGTTCTTGACTTAGAAAGTCTGTGTAAAATTTGTGGAGGATTGCTCTATCTGTGAAAAGGTTGCTAGCACCCTGTGAAGCTAGAATATAGTGGAAAATCTCAAGTGAAGCTTGAGGAGTGGACGTAGGCCGAGTTGAAGCCGAATCACTATAAATTTGTTTGTCTCTCTCTCCCTTATCTCTTTATTTTATTTAAATTGTCATAGCTATGTTTCACATTTTCACTGTGTTAAAATCATTAACTAACATAGTTGTTAGAACACTTGTTTTAATTATTTTTATTTCATTAACTATATTTATCTATTGTGCTAGTCATAATTTTTATTAGGGTATTATTATTTTTATTTGTAAAAACCTAATTCACCCCCCGTCTTAGGTTGTTTTTTGGGTAACAATTGGTTTCAGAGCCTAGACTCTTATTTTAGATTTAACCATTTGGGAGTTTCGATCCATGGAAACCTTAGCTGAAGGACAGGCCAAAAATAGGCCACTATTGTTTGACGGAAACAACTATAGTCATTAGAAGGATATGATGACCCTATACCTACAAGCCACTGATTATGCCATGTGGATTATTGTCACCAAAAGTCCAAAAATTCCTACCAAATTAGTAGACAATATTAGTGTATCTAAAACTGAAGATGAATGTGATGAGAGGGATCATAAATTATTGCAAGCCAATGCTAAAGCCAAACTCACCCTTGTTTGTGAATTAGACTCTAAGGAGTATAATAGAATTTCAAGTTGTGATTCGGCAAAATAAATTTGGAACAAACTTGAGGTAACATATGAAGGTACAAACCAAGTGAAGGAATCTCGTATTGATATGCTTGTTCATAGTTATAAATTGTTTAAAATGAATTCTGATGAATCTATTTCAAGTATGTTTACTAGATTTACTGAAATTGTAAACTCTTTGAAATCTCTTGGCAAAACTTATACTAACAGTGAGTTAGTAAGAAAAATTCTTAGGTGTTTACCAAAGAATTGGGAAACAAAGGTCACAGCCATTATAGAAGCCAAAAATCTTTCCACACTTGGATTGGATGAGATTATAAGTTCTCTTATGACTCATGAGATCATCATGAAAGGACATGAAGGTGTTGAAAAAAAAAAGAAAAGTGAAATTGTATTCAAAGCCTCATCAAATGAAGAAGAACATGAAAACTCCATGTTTAGTAGAAATCTCAAAAAGCACTTCAAGAAAAACAATTATGGAGGAAGAAGACCTATCAAGAAAGAGTACAACAAAGATAACAAGAAAGAGCCTATTATTTGCTATGAGTGCAAAAATCCTAAACATATGAAGATGGATTGTCCAAAATTGAAGAATCATGGAAAAAACTACAAAAGAAACAAAAAGGACATGGTAACAGCTTGGGGAGAAAGTGAAGATGAAAGCTCAAATGATGAAATTGAAAATGAAGTAGCCAAGTTATGTCTTATGACTCTTGAAGATGAAGACTTTACTCAAGATGAGGTAACTACTCTTTATGAAGAACTTGAAAGTGCACTCCATGAACTACAAGATGAATTTAGAAAAGTTTGTGCCAAAAATAATGTGTTGAAGAAATCTGTTGCATCTTTATCTATTAATGTAGAAGAATTAAAGAAAGAAAAAATTGTTTTGAAAAATGATTTTGATACTATCTCTAATGAGAAAACTACTTTAAAAAACAATATTGATAATTTAACAAAAACACTTGAAAATTTTGTAAAAGGTAGAAATAATCTTAACATGCTTATTGGAAATCAAAGATGTGTTTTTGATAAAGCGGGCATTGGATATGACCCTATTAAAAAACAAAAGAATCTCAATACAAGTATTGAAAAGGCACCTCTCATGACTCACCCTCATATTACTTGTTATTATTGTAGAAAGAAAGGCCATTATATATCTTCTTGTCCATTCAAAAATAATATAAACATGGGAATTAAAAAGATTGGATTGTTAAGGGATCTAACAAAACTAACCAAGAAGGACCCAAGAAACTATGGGTACCAAAAACCAACACTTGATTGTCATCTTGTAGGTTTGCTTTAAGTCCAAAGCTAAAGAAGGGAAGTGGTACCTTGATAGTGGATGTTCTAGACACATGACTGGAGATAAATCATTCTTTACTACACTATCATCCAAAGATGGAGGCTTTGTTACTTTTGGAGACAACAAGAAAGGAAAAATCATCGGTATTGGTAGCATCGGTATTGCTCATAACCCTTCTATTGAAAATGTTTTACTTGTTGATGGACTTAAGCATAATGTACTTAGTATTAGTCAATTATGTGATACAGGTAATCGAGTTATTTTTGATAAATCACATTGCACAATTGAAAGCACAAATGATCATAAAGTTTTATTCATTGGTAATCGTCACGATAATGTTTATGTTTTTCATCTCAATGATCTCTATGCTAGTGATGGTAAATGTCTATATGTTAATAATGAAAATAGTTGGTTATGACATAGAAGACTTGGTTATGCTCATATGGATTGAATTGCTAAACTTTTGAGAAAGGATTTGGTCATTGGACTTCCAAAAATTAAATTTGAAAAAGATCATCTTTGTAGTGCTTGTCAACAAGGAAAACAAACTAAAACATCGTTTAAATCAAAATCTCACATTTCCACAACTAGACTTTTATAACTACTGCATATGAATTTATTTGGTCCCTCAAGGACATTTAGTCTAGGTGGTGAACATTATTGTCTTGTTATTGTTGATGATTATTCAAAATTTACATGGGTTATGTTTTTAGCACACAAAGATGAAACCTTTTCTTCTTTCACAAAACTCTGTCGTAGAATTCAAAATGAAAAACGCTTTCTTATTACTAATTTTCGAACCGACCATGGTAGAGAACTTGAAAATGAGAAATTTGAATTGTTTTGTGATGAGCATGGTATTGGACATAATTTTTCAGCACCTAGAACCCCTCAACAAAATGGTGCAGTAGAAAAGAAGAATAGAACTTTAGAAGAAATGAGTAGAACAATGCTTTGCGAAATTAATCTTCCTAAATATTTTTGGGCCGAAGCCGTTCACACCACATGCTATATTTTAAATCGTGCATTAATTAGACCTATTATCAAAAAGACTCCTTATGAACTTTGGCATAATAGAAAGCTCAACATTAGTCACTTGCATGTTTTTGGTTGTAAATGTTTTGTGCATAATAATGGTAAGGATAACTTAGGTAAATTTGATTCAAAATCTAATGAAGCAATTTTCCTTGGCTATTCCTTAACTAGCAAAGCTTATCGTGTTTTTAATAAAAGAACTCTTGTTGTGGAAGAATCTATACACGTGGCATTTGATGAAACTAACATCTCTGCTCAAAAGTAAATTGTTAGTGATAATATATATTTGGAACCAAATGTGGAAGATTCAAGTATCTACAAAGAAGAGAACCAACCATGTAAGTTGAACAAAGAGATTGAACAACATATTCTTCCACCTCAAGAAGAAGGATGAAACAATGATGATTTGCCAAGAGAATGGAAATTTGTTCATAATCACTCTAATGATTTAATCCTAGGTGACCCTACAAAAGGTATTGAAACTCGCTTTTCACTTAGAAACATTTATTGTAACTTGGCTTTTCTCTCACAGATTGAGCCTAAAAACTTTCAAGAAGCAGAATTCGATGAACATTGGATGATAGCTATGCATGAAGAGCTTAACCAATTTGAGAGAAACAGAGTGTGGGAACTTGTGCCAAAACCTAAAGATCATACCATTATCGGTACCAAATGGATCTTTCGAAACAAGCTTGATGAATCAGGCACAATTATAAGAAACAATGCTAGACTTGTTCCACAAGGATACAATCAAGAAGAAGGTATTGATTTCGATGAAACCTTTACTCCGGTTGCTAGATTAGAAGCCATTGGCATGTTACTTGCATTTGTATGTTTTAGAGATTTCAAACTTCATCAAATGGATGTAAAAAGTGCCTTTCTTAATGGTTTTATAAATGAGGAAGTTTATGTTAAACAACCCCTAGGTTTTGAAGATCATGCTTTTCCAAATCATGTTTTTAAACTATCAAAAGCTTTTTATGGTTTGAAACAAGCACCTCGTGCATGGTATAAATGATTAAGTAAATTTTTGATTGAAAATAATTTTTCTAGAGGAACGATTGACACAAAACTTTTTGTTAAAAATAAAAATGATGATTTACTTATTGTGCAAATATATGTGGATGACATTATATTTGGTGCCACTAATGAAACTTTGTGTAAGGAATTTGCTAAGTATATGCAAGGTGAGTTTGAGATGAGCATGATGGGGGAGCTAAATTATTTCCTTGGGCTTCAAATCAAACAATGTAAGGAAAGAATTTTTATCAACCAAGCTAAGTACACAAAAGAACTACTCAAAAAGTTTGGTATGTATGACTCAAAAATAGCTAGAACACCTATGAGCACATCCATTAAGCTAAACAATGATGAAAAAGGTAAGTTCAATGATCAAACAAAATATCGAGGTACGATCGGCTCACTTCTTTATTTAACTGCAAGTAGACTCGATATTATATTTATTGTTTATATGTGTGCTAGATATCAATCAAATCCTAAGGAATCACATCTCAGTGCTGTTAAAAGAATTTTTAGATATCTTGTTGGCACTCAAAATTTGGGACTGTTTTTATCCTAGTGGTGTTGCATTTGATTTAATTAGTTACTTGGATGCCGACTTTTCTAGATGCAAACTTGATAGAAAAAGCATCAGCGGCACTTGTTACTTTCTTGGTAACTCATTAGTATCTTGGTTTAGCAAAAAGTAAAATTCTGTTGCGTTATCAACAGCCGAAGCTGAATATATAGCTTCCGAAAGTTGTTGTGCCCAAAAACTTTGGATGAAACAACAATTGGAGGACTTTGATTTGCATTATGATCATATCCCTATTAAATGTGATAATACTAGTGCCATCAATTTAAGCAAAAATCCGATTCAACACTCACGAACAAAGCATATTGAAATTCGACATCATTTTTTAAGAGATCATGTTCAAAAAGGGGATATTGTACTTGAATTTGTAAACACCAGCAAGCAATTGGCAGATATTTTCACAAAACTCCTAAGCAATGATCGCTTCAATTTTATTCGTGGCGAGCTTGGAATGTCGATTTCTACTTAAAAAGTTTTGTTATGATTGTGAAACTTGAATTTTTGTTAAAATGATATATGTGTATTGCTACATTGATATGGAAACATTTATATCAGTTGCATGCTCTCAAGTCCTTCATACATTTATTATCCTTAATAGTTTGCTATTCTCAACTATGTAATATTTTTGGATTCTGCATCTTTAGGTAAAATTAACTTTGCATACATTGATTTTCTTTAAAACCCTCATGGTATTTTTTTTGTATTACCCTTCCAGCAACACTGACGTCCCATTAAGTATAAGTTCTGCTAGTATTATTTTATTTTAATTTTTTTATTGCTGTTAGGCTTAATATCTTGTATTTTTTTGTTTATTTTTTGTTGCTTTACTAATAGGCTTCATTTCCTTTATTATTTATTATTTATTATTTATTTTTTTGTTATTTTGCCCTGAGGTTTCTGCACTTTACTTTCATCTTCAAGTGATTACATTAACCATAAAAACAAATACAAATCAAAATATACATATTTACATTAAAAAAAAAAAAACAAACAAACAAACAAAAAATTCCCTTCATTTTTCCGGCCATTGGCCGACCTGTAGACACCCCATTTTTGACCGACCTTAAGACTCAGACGTCACTGATTGAGCGCTCGGTGATATTTCATATCGTGCTTATCCAGAAGTTTCAGAGTCCCGGTTGCGAGCCTTGCCTCCGGACTTCCGGACTCTTTTGTGCTTTGCCTCGATTTGCGAACCAGGTCCTGTTTTCTTTGTTTTCTCTTCCCGAAGGGAGGGAGAGGTCTCGTAGATCATCTCTCAGTGGCCGTAGGCTACGTTTCGTGGTCGTAGGCCATTTTTCCCGTTTGGAGCCTGGTTTCTGATTTTTCAGAGCCGACGGCCGTGTGCCTCGGTTCGGGACCGCCTAACCACCTCCGTTTGCTCCGATTTTTGGCACACACCTTATTTCCTCCCTTCTGAGGAACACTGTGGCCCGAGAGACCAACTTTGTGGTCGAACGCCACCTCCGGTGCTTAACAGCCCATTTTCGGGGCCCCGGGCCGCGCGTTTCGGTCCCTGAACCTCCGTTTTGCATCCGTTTCGGTTCATTTTTGGTGGAGGCCTTGTTTTCATAGTTAGGAAGCTTGTAGGAGGGTGGGAGGCCAGCAATTGTTCTGAAAAGCTAGCTTTATTTCTTCATCGCTCTCCGACGCCCGTTTTCCTCACTAAAAAGCCAATGTTGACCATCCCGGGGCCACTTTCTTGAACCCTAAAACCCATATTTGTGTTGTACACACGTGGGAGGCCACCAATATTTGGTGGCCGACCAGTAATTGTGCCTGACCCTTTTGAACCCCTCTAAAAAATGGTCTTCTCTCTCTCCTGGTTCACTTTTTCTGGGTTTTGACTACATAGTTGTGTTATGCACACATGGGAGGCTACCTTTTTGAGGTGGCCGACCAACAATTGTCTTTGACCTCTTTGACCCATGGTCGGCCGGCCATGGGAGGTGGTCGGCCGGCCCCCTGAACCTTCTGAACCTTGCCGGCCGTGACCCCCACACCTGGTTCCTTACAGCTGCACCCTCTGTTTCCCTCCAGATCCTGTATCCGAGGGGGGGTCTTTTGGAGGGGAAATTTGAATTTGATTTTCCCCCCCTTTCCTCCATTCCTTTGCCTATATAACCAGCACCCCCAGCTGCATTTTAGAAGGTTACAAAATTGGTTTTGAGCCTTTGCCTACAACTCTCACTCTCTCTCTACTTCAACCCTCTAAACCCTAAAAGCCTTGCCCCATTTACACTACAACACATAACACAAGACCTCCACACTCCATTCCAGCAACTTGAGGCTGTTTTTCAGAGGATAGGAGCACCATTTCTTGGTCCAAAAGCTGTTGTGTTGCTGCTCTACAAGGGTGAGTCTTCTTCTTCCCTTTTCTAGCCTTTTCTTGGTTCATTTACAAGTCATACTTGCAAGCATTTTTGGGCTCCGACCCAAACTGTAAATAGTCATATTTTATTCTCATCTCCATGTTTGATTAAGGGTCTTTCTCTGTTTGAGGTCCCCTCCTCACCCTTTGTGTTTAAACTCTCTTTTAGGCCAATTTTTGCATAGTATTTTAGGCCTATTTGTGAGCTGTTTTGGACCTTACCATAAACTGTAAAATATCTTTTTTTGAGCCTCTCTTCAACATTGTTGAAGGGCTCTCCTCTGTTTGAGGCCAGCAGCTATCACTTGCCTCTTTATCTCTCTTTTAGGCCAATTTTTGCATAGTATTTTAGGCCTATTTGTGAGCTGTTTTGGACCTTTTCATAAACTGTGAAATATCTTGTTTTGAGGCCCTCTTCAACATTATTAAAGGGCTCTCCTCTGTTTGAGAACAGAAGCTACCACTTGCCTCTTTACCCCTCTGTTAGGCCTTTTCTCGCATGAGGCCTTATTTTTGATTATTTTCGTGGCTTGATATAAACTGTAAAGTGCCTTTTTTTGATCCCCTCTCCAAATTTGTTGAAGGGCCCTTTGCCATTTGGGGCCAGCTGCTGTCCCTTTGTGTTTAATCTCTCTTTTAGGGCCATTTTTGCATGATAGATTAGCCCTATTTGTGTTCATTTTTGAGGCTTGTTATAAACTGGAAATATGCATGTTTTAGGACTGTCTTGCATCTGTCTTCATGCATTATGATCAAATAATGCATGCTTTGTATAGCTGTAAGTCATTCTATGTGCCTATTTTCGAATTTCGGGGTTCATTCCATGCATCGGGTGCCATGTTTCCATGATTCGGGGCTGTTTTGTATCGTATTCCAGCGCTGAAATTTGCATGATTGCATACCATATTCCATGCCTTGCCATGCTTTGGTAGAGTGGCATTTGTCGCCTTAGGTTTGGTCCTCGGCTTGCGTGCATGCGTGCACGCATTTCGAGTGTCTCATTTTCATCTCATGGCTACTGATGTGAGTGTGGCTGAGGTCCACTCATGTTGGTGTAAGTCCATTATGCATTGTGTATGCCATTTCATTTCATAGCATTGTGTATGCTAGGTTGCATGTTAGCGCATTGTGTATGCCATGTTACCTCGTGCATCGTGTATGCCATTTCATAGCATTGTGTATGCTAGGTTGCATGTTAGAATTGCATTCATGCATGTCATGCATATTGCATTATGTTTGGGATAGGACCTAGCCCAAGCACGGAAAATGAGGGACGTTTCGTATTTCGAGTGACGGAACGTGTCTCAATTCCCGATTGCCAACACTCCGGATTACCCATGATGGAGTTTGGGTCTCGTTGTGTTTATATGTGCATTCATTTCATATTAAGTTTTGCAAATCGACTCCTCGGCCATCATGCATCGAGATGCATGATTGGTGGCATGACGATCGAGGACTACACTCCCTGAAGAGTAGTCATGCATACATATGTGAAAATACTTTGCCATGCCCCTTTGTTGCTCTCTGTTGCAGTAAATCAGAAATCAGCAGCCTTCCGGAGCTTGGCACGCATCCCAAGAACAATTGCAAACAGAGGCAAACCGGGGCATCGTAGTGGATTTTCGCGCAAGGCAACTCAAGCATGCATCATCCATCATTCGGAACAGAGCTGAGGCAGTCCATGGATTTGCGTGCCAATTTACTGCTTTCCTAGATTAATTTGTTAATTAATTAGGGATTTGTAATTATTTGGACTGTAATTATTTATTTGGGACTGTATATTATTTATTCGGACCCTCTGCGCGAGGGCACAACTGTAATAAGTGTGCGTGTGTGTGATGTATGTCTTCCAACCCAACGTCTTTCTCCCTTTTATTTACCAACTTATGATGGTTAGATTAGGGCATGTTCCAATTAGCATACAGTATGATAACATGTTTGCATTCATTTCATCTGCCTTGCATGCATCGGGCTCGGCGCATCATACTAACTGCATTGTATTTCAATTTCAAAGTTGAATACATGTTAGCTGTAGCATTTCATATGCCATGTTTAGAATAGCCGAGCCTATCTTAGTTGCATTTTTGCATGTGTTGCATTAGGCATTTCTGTATAGTTAGGATCATGCATGGATTTCTAATTAGCTTCTGTTTTGGCTTGGAGTACTCGGTAAGTTTTATGCTTTAGCATCCTTGCATGCGTGTGAGTGACTGCTATGATGGCATGCTTACCATGAGGCTAATTGCTTATGTGATATATCTGCCTGAATGCCTGTGGGTGAAGGTTGGGTTATTTCGATTGGAACAATTCATCAATTGTGAGTTTTAAGCCCACTAGATAGTGGCAAAACCATGTTTTCTAAGCCCACCTGAGGGTGGCAAAATCTGCATTTTAAACCTACTTGCGAGTAGCAAACCACTTTCAAATAAACAAACACGAGATGTTTTGTTCCAATTCAGAAGATCCAGTCTATACTTGTATGTTGTGCGCATCACATAGTAAATCTAAGCTAATAACCGGAATAAGAACGCATAATATTTTCAAAAATAGATATCATGGTTAGTAGAGGCTGATCTTTGATCGGGCGAGCGGGGGTGCTCACGAAGTGACCTTTCCCAATCGTACCCAAGTTCCCGAGCCGAGGCAACTTTGGTGATGACGGACACGTGGCCTTAGGCAAACGAGTCAGGGTTTCCTAAATTTTCCCAAAATAAAATATTTAGGTGGCGACTCTGTATCTGGCAAAGCAGTCCATGTTTGGCACTTCTTTCAAAATCTGTTTTCTCAAAACGATTTGCCGGATTTGGACTCTTTGGTTCAGATTTAGAATCGTGACAATTTGAGAGTCCGAACTGTAGTGAGCCCAATACGAACGGAACGGGGGAGCCATCCCTCTCGGGGCGTTCAGGGACGTCTACAGTTTCTGGCGACTCTACTGGGGAGTTAGAGAACTTGACTCGAACTCATGATATCTTGTTTTGACTACACTTGTGTGTTTCTTTGCATTTCATTTGCATTGGTGCGCCTAGGACACCGTGTTTGTCATCTGCTATTCCTGAATGGTTTGCCGGAGGCTTGTCTTGTCAACGCATGACCATAAGGCTGACCGGTTATGGGCTCTGCCAGTATGGGAGCACAAACCCCGATTTTACCGGGGCACCCTTTTGACCATTCGACCTAGTGCATATTCGGATCCATAGTGACCATTCCAAACTAGGACAGGTTGCTCACCCGATATAGGTTGTTTGAAACCGCTGCGTGCGTAGTGAAACCCTAGCTCCTGACAAAATAGGACAGGGAAACCCTCCCCCAACATAAGGGTGTTTTGGCTCTCAATTATCTATTATGTACTGTCAGAGTGTGTCTCTACAGGGAAATGCATGTATCAGTTTAGGAGTTTGGGGCATCAGGCCTGCAGGCATTAGTCAGTGTTTTAGAATCAGTTATCTGTGGGTATCAGATTCAGTCTTTGGGGACAGTGATTCAGGGATAATGATCTGTGATTGAGGACAGTGTGTGTTCAGCTTATCGACCGTGTGTTGATTATGCCCGGCTGTGTGTTGTGCATTTACTTTAAGCTGTTATGCTGTCCGTTTATCTGTTTATTTATTTCCTTATTGCTTTATTTATCTTTTACTAGGGCAGCTTTAGCATAATTGCATCCGACCAAGTAGATATTCCCCAAGCACCCTGGACAAGAGGCCGCTGACTCAATCGATCCGAGGATCTGGTTGACGGACAGCCAGTGTTTCACTCTCTACCCCCAGTTATCAGAAGAAGGCCAAGAAAACGCAGTGTGTCTGAGCAGAGGTTACCAGAACAGTGGTCTACCCTAGCAGTGAACAGTCGGGCTAAGGTTTTAGTTTCTGCCATAGAAATACACATACCAGTCAGTCAGCAGGATCAGCAGAGCGTAGCAGGAATGGAGGAAATGATGCGTCAGATGCAAGAGACCATGAGAGCCATGCAGCAGGATGCTGTTCGTCGGGATGAGTTTGCCAAACAACAGGCCGAGATCATGGCCCAGCAAGCAGAATTAATTGCCAGGCTGTAACAACAAGCTGGAGCATCTGCTTTACACCTGGTTCCTCACCCACCGAGAATCCCAGCACCCGAGGAGGCACCAAATGTCCAGGCAGATACGGACATACCAACAGGGCCAGCTCCGCCCGCAATTCTACCCCAGCTATCTATGGCACCTACGCCTGTCAATCAACCGGACTCTCCCTTTGAGTTCAAGGTAGACCATACAGCACTGAAATTAAGCAAGCTCGAGAAGCTATTCAAAAAATCCCAAGGGGTAAAGGCTATCCTGGATATCGAGGACGGATATACCGATGTGGCCGTGATGCTACCGGTTAGATTCAAAATGTCGCAGATTGATCGCTTTGACAGATCTGGTGGTCCCATGGTCCACCTCCGGTTATTCTCAGATATATTACGACCAATGGGCCTCACCAGACCCCAGAAACTTTCACTATTTGGCCAGACCCTGTTAGGTGTAGCCGCCATCTGGTATGCAAAGTTGGAGGATGATGTCAAGCGGAGTTGGGATGAAATGGCTGAAGCCTTTGTTGCGCAATACTCTTACAATACCCAAATTGAGATTACAACTCGTGATCTCGAAACAACAAGGTAGGAGCCCAAGGAGAGTTTCTCGGATTTCATAACCCGGTGGAGGGCGAAGGCCTCGATGATGACTTTAAGGCCCACCGATAAAGACCAGATCAGGATGATTGTGCGCAATCTCCAGCCAAAATTGATGCAAAAGATGATTGTACTCCCCTTTCCCACTTTTTCAGATCTACACGAGATGGGGGTACAGATTGAAGACGTAATGAAACAGGGTTTGATCGACCAAGATAGGGAGCAACCAAGGAGGACTTTCAACCGTAACAACAATGCAGGCCCGAGTGGCCCTGCAACTGCAAGAGCTTCAGAGGTGAGCATGGTCACCACCATTCCCCCTCCCCTTCCAAGGCCCATGGCAGCCACGCCCTTCTCCGGTGCATCCGGAAGCAACACGCAGACCACCAAGTACCAACCCAGAGGCCAAAGAACCTTTACACCCTTATACATGCCCCTGTCCAAAGCTCTAGGGGTATTAATCAGGAAAAAGCATTTGAAGCCCCTGGAGCCGAGGCCACTACCAAATCCACTCCCTCACTCTCATGACCCAGCAAAATACTGCGCGTATCACCAACAACACGGTCACAACACCGACCGTTGTTTTAGATTGCGTCACGAGATCCAGGATCTTATTGACAAGTAGGTGATTGCGCCTCCCGACAAACCCAATGTCACAACCAATCTTTTCCCACCGCATAACCAAGCTCCCCCTCCCAATAGAATCAATTTTATCCAAACTGGGGTCGCATCTTACGATCCTAGTATCTATATCACCCCATCCCACCTACCCAAGCCGGAGGTGCTCTTTCCTGACTGCACCGACTCTTTGTGCATTTTGGACATCTCCACAACCCAACCAGAGCCGACGGTGGTGACCATCGAAGATGGGGCAGGGCAGACTTCAGAAAAGAATGGAATTGTTGGGTCTGGGATTGAACAGTCTGAGAGTTTTGCTGGGGAAGTCTATGATCTGAGTGAGTACATCTTGTCAACAGGCTAGATTGGGCTGGGTATAGAATTGCCAGAGAAGGAAAAGCTGTGTGTGATCCAGGGAGATGGATTTGAGCAAGGGACAAATGATTTGACGACTGTGGAGGAGGACTTTGCCAACCTACAATTTTTCGATGACCAAGAATCAGGGGGCGCGGCAGTCAACTGGTTTGATTATGAGGAATCGGCAGAGGCCACTAGATGGCTGGATGATCAACCGAATGTGGTGGAAGAGTCCCAACTAGAACAGAGCCCAGCAGGGGCATGAATATTAGCTGTGGCCGGAAGGGCCGGAAGTCAGATTACATTGCCGGAGAGCGCCGGTACGAAGAATTTCGCTCAGAACAGGAGCATTGTGAATACAGGGAAAGCTGAACAACAAACTGCACTAACGCAGGTAGAACAAGAAAAGATTTGGGATTCTGAGAGAATCCGGAAAGCCAAAATCCATGAGGGGACCGAAAGTGCTGTGGGCACAAGAACAGAAGATGCTGCGGGCATGTAGACTGAAGGTACTGCGAGTACGATCATACCGGGGCCAAATAGGTGTCTATCGGCCGCCGACGGAATGTGGTGGGAAGACGATGATTTATGTCTTGCCCACACAGATGAAGATTGGGGAAACCATCAGCCAGATGACACCTGGTATGTCGGAGAAGTCGACCATATGACGAGAAGCGGGCGGTATTTCAAACCCCCGCACCTGGACCAGCTAGAGGCATCTGGGAAGGATAAAGAAGCTGAGAAACAGAAGGAGAAACAGCTTGAAGAGGAGGCTGCACTCAAACAGTTAAAGAAGATACAAGCAGACATCTCCATCTGGGGACTGCCTATGGCTTCACGAGTGCACAGACAGGCTGTCCTATCTACTATGGACAAGGCCAAACTCTCTATAGATACCACACCAGAGCAGCTGGTTGGACTGGTCTTTCCGGGAGAAGGTTCCCCGACACTAACCTTTTCAGATAAAGAACTGCCGCCTGAGGGCGCAAATCATAACAAACCCCTTTACATCTCCGTGGAATGTAGAGGCAAGTGGGTGCCAGTGGTTCTTATCGACACGGGATCCGCCATTAATGTATGCCCGTCAAGGACGGCATATGCGATCGGGTTGAAGCCCGCGGACTTCGTGCCAACTACTTAAGTGATCAGAGCCTATGATAACACCAGCAGAGAGGTGATGGGGACTGTCAAAATTCAGACCCAGGTTGGTCCAGGACAACACAACATTGAATTCCATGTCTTGGACGTTCCCGCAACCTATAACCTACTTTTGGGGCGACTGTGGTTGCACCAGGTCAAGGCAGTCTCTTCCACTTTACATCAAATGCTGAAGTACCCTCACGGGAAAGGGGTAGCTATTGTTTTTGGGAATTCGTCAATCCATCTACCGCCAGAAGTGTTTATACTAGTCTTGGAAATCGAGTACGGCATGGAGGATGTGTTCTTATCAGGGTTTACTCTGGCTGAGGCCCGGGTTGTGCAGAATATCATGGCCGTTAATGAGGGAGTATATGTCAGTGCTCAATCTGTATACCTCATGAACAAGCTACAACACATCCCCGGGATGGGATTAGGAAGAAGTGGCCGGAAGGGCGTCGCAGCATTAGCCGAAGTGCCACACAACCCTCATACCTTTGGCTTGGGATATCTGCCCACCAAAGAGGACTGGGTAAGGAAAGGAAAGGAAATGGCTGGAAGAGCCAGAGCAAAGCAGGCCGGGAAGCGTTTTGAGCTGATGCATAGGCCCATTCAGGGTACCCTAAACGGACGCTTCGTCCGGGAAGAGGAAGATTTTCCATTTTGTGGCTTCCCAGAGCCATGGCTAAACGCGGAGAGGAAGCGCGTACCAGGTTTCGAGATCTTCTTCGACCTGCAATTATCCGGGGATGACGTTGCCGAAGAGTAGACAGACCCATCAGCTGAGGTTGAACAGAGTAAGAAAGTGCAGTCTGAGGACACCGAACTTGAAATGGGGGTAGCACTGGCGTGTCTACTTTCAGATCCTCCGATCGACCAGAAGTGCTTGGGGGATAACTTCCCGGTATGTGTGATCGGGAATGGAACGACTGCGGACCCGCCAGCAACTATTTTGGATGCATCTATCGCACCCTCTCTCATTTGGCAGTATGAAGAGGGATTTTTGTCCAGCAGCACTGGGTCAGGTAGTGAGCCGGAATCTGATTCCACCGAGTCTTGTGAGTCGGAATCAGGTTCTAGCTCGACTGAGTCTGAGTCTGGTAATCCTGGGGATGATAACCCGGATGCCACAGTCTTGTCCAGGTCGTCTTTTTCTTTCTCTTTTGAGTCTGTTGTAACCGAGGAATCGGACGATTTGGATGTGCTTAATGAGAATCAAGTAGCTGTGGTTTCTGAGTACTTTTCTGTGCCCTTGATTTATTGCATTAACTCAGACTTTCAAAATTTTGATGAAAACGACGAGGACGAAGTTCCTCCGGTTTTGCAACGCTTAATTGAACAAGAGCAGGAAAGATTTGTTAAACCCCTGGTTGATGAAATCACTACAGTAAATATTGGTACTGAGGAGGACCCGCGGCTGGTCCAGATCGGGTCCACGTTGTCTTCAAAGGAACGCGAGCGCTTAGTCGCTTTGTTAAAAGATTTCAAAGATGTTTTCGCGTGGTCCTACGAAGACATGCCTGGAATCGATCCTGAGATTGTACAGCACCGGATCCCTCTTGACCCCGAGGCCCGACCTGTTAAGCAGAAACTCAGGAGGATCCGCCCCGACTAGGCTCTCAAGATTAAGGAAGAGGTCACCAAGCAAATCGACGCAGGCTTCCTGCTGGTATCCGAATACCCGACTTGGTTGGCCAACATCGTCCCAGTACCGAAGAAGGATGGCAGGATCCGAGTGTGCGTGGATTTCAGGGATTTGAACAGAGCTAGTCCGAAGGACGACTTTCCCTTGCCGCATATTGATGAGTTGGTGGATTTCACACCGGGGCATGCTTTGCTTTCGTTCATGGATGGCTTCTCAGGTGACAATCAGATAGTGATGGCACCAGAAGACAGGGAAAAGACTGCTTTCACCACCCCGTGGGGGACTTACTGCTACAGAGTGATGCCGTTTGGGTTAAAGAATGCTGGAGCTACATATCAACGGGCCGCGACTGCAATATTGCATGATATAATCCACAAAGAGGTTGAGGTGTATGTGGACGACATGATTGTCAAGTCCAAAGAAAAAGAGGGCCACTACACCGCCTTGCAAAAGTTCTTTCAAAGGATCAGAGAATTTCGGTTGCGGCTAAATCCTCATAAGTGTACGTTCGGTGTTACAGCTGGAAAAATGTTGGGATTTGTGATTACACAAAAGGGCATCGAGGTCGACCCTTCAAAAATCAAGGCCATCTTAGAAATGCCACCACCAAGGACTGAAAAGGAGGTGCGAGGCTTTCTAGGTAAAGTGCAATTCATAAGACGGTTTATCTCAAAATTAACCTTGACTTGTGAACCACTTTTTGGTCTCCTGAAGAAAGGCAAGAAATTCCAATGGGACAGCCGATGCCAAGCTGCTTTTGAACAGATCAAGGAATACTTGCAGAACCCACCCGTGTTGTCACCGCCAGAGCCGGGGAGACCGTTGATATTGTACCTTTCAGTGACCGAGACCACAATGGGCTGTATGCTTGCACAAGAGTCAGAGGACAAGGTGGAGAGAGCCATCTACTATCTGAGCAAGAAGATGCTAGAGTATGAGACTCACTATACGCCGTTGGAGAAGGCTTGCTTAGCTTTGGTATGGGCTACTAGGAAGCTGCGGTACTACCTGCTAGCCCACTCCGTAATGTTGGTTTCACGACTCGATCCCATCAAATATCTTTTCGAGAAACCGGCATTTACGGGTAGGCTACCTCGTTGGTTGTTGTTGCTCTCCGAATTCAACCTGAAATATGTGACACGCAAATTGGTCAAGGGAAGAACAGTGGCAGAGTTCTTAGCCGATCATCCAGTGGAAGGAGGTGAAGCAGTTGAATACTTATTCCCAGATGAAGCCATTTTGCACATCGACGACGAGTATTGGACGATGTACTTTGACGGAGCGTCAAATCAGTACGGGTATGGGATAGGAGTGTTGCTGATAGCACCCGACAATTCCCGTATCCCTCTAGCCTTCAAACTCCGGTTCAAAGTCTCGAACAACGAAGTAGAATATGAGGCATGCATTGCCGGTCTAGAAGCGGCCCTGGAACTAGGAGCAAGACGGTTGGACGTCATCGGGGACTCGAACCTTGTTGTGTCTCAAGCAAAAGGAGACTGGAAAGTCAAAGAAGAAAAGATGATGATGTATCACCAGACCTTGGACTTGTTAATTCCTAGGTTTGAGAAGCTAAACTTTGCTCATCTTCCAAGAGAGAACAACAGGTTCGCAGATTCTTTAGCAACTCTATCTTCCATGATAGACATCCTATTTGGAGTCCGGATGCGTCCAGTCATCATTGACCATAAATTTGCGCCAGCCTATGAGTCGATTGCTGCTATAGATAAGGTTCAGGATGAAAACCCCTGGTATTATGACATTTGAAATTTCTTAGAGAAGGAAGCATTTCTGCCAGGGGTAAATGCCAAGGATAAAAGGGCAATCAGAAGAATGGCCGTTCAGTTCATCATCTGTGGGGGTAAGCTGTATAAGAGAGGTCATCTGGGAATGCATAAGCTGTGTGTTGAAGTCGAGGAATCGAAGCGCCTGATGGAGGCCATCCATGGAGAAGAATGCGGTGCGTATATGAACGGAGTAATGCTAGCACAGAAGATCCTCAGACAGGGTTACTACTGGTCCACCATGGAGGAGGATTGTATCGGTTTTGTTCAGCGATGCCACAAGTGTCAGATCCATGGAAACCGCATGAATATCCCACCATCAAAGCTGTACAACATGACTTCGCCATGGCTGTTTTCAGTTTGGGGAATCGATGTGATCGGGGCTATCACTCCAAAAGGGTCGAATAGGCATGAGTTCATCCTGGTCGCGATAGATTACTTTACAAAGTGGGTCGAGGCCCAATCGTATGCGGTGTTGAAGGCGTCGCACGTTGCAAAATTTATCAGAAACAACATTATCTGTCGCTACGGGGTCCCAAATGAGGTCATTTCGAATAACAGTTCCCACTTCAAGAAGGAAGTGATTAACTTGTTGGAGAAATACAACGTGGCTTTCCATAAGTCATCCACATACCGGCCGCAAACCAACGGAGCGGTCGAGGCCGCCAACAAGAATATCAAACACATACTGCAGAAGATGGTGGAAACCTACCGGGATTGGCCAGATAAGCTGCCATTTGCTTTGTGGGGCTACTGGACGTCAATTAGAACTTCTACTGGAGCGACTCCGTATTCATTGGTTTATGGGATGGAGGCCGTTCTACCTATCGAGATTGAGGTTCCGTCATTGAGAGTGTTGGCTGAATGTCAAATAGTCGAAGCAAATTGGTAGCAAAGCAGGTTTGAGGAACTCATGCTCTTTGATGAGAGAAGACTGAAAGCACTGTACCATGTTCAAGGCTATCAGCGCAGAATTGCCCGGGCTTTCAACAAGAAAGTTAAGTCCAGGAATCTAAAGGAAGGAGATTTGGTGCTCAAGGACAACCGAGCTCCCATCCACGACCCGAGGGGCAAGTTCAGACCCAATTGGACTGGTCCCTACATCATCAAGTCTATCTGGTTAGGTGGAGCTGTGGTTCTGATGGACCTAGATGGTCTAGAATTTTCACAACCGATCAATATGGACAAGTTGAAGAAATATTATCCCTGAGAGGCTCGCTAGGCCGAAAACCCGAAAGGGCGACCTAGGCAAAAGTTAGAGCATAAAAAAATTGGAAAACATAAAAACTGAGCTCGCAAGGTTGAAAACCCGCAAAGGGCGGCCTTGGCAAAAGTTAGAGCGTAAAAGGAGAGTGAAAATACTCGAGTGAACCTAAGCCTGAACTACGTAAGGCTTGATTCCCATCTTTGGGATACGTAGGCAACTTCATCCTAAAGTTCAGCCATAAACTTTTCCCCGATCAACTTTGTCCATATTGATCATTTCAGTCATTTTTGTCTATCAGCTTCCATTTGAATCTCCGGTGCAGTGCTATTCAGACTAGGGGCAACTTTCCGTTGCCATGCAGTGCCGCGGTACTCTTCAGACTAGGGGCAACTTTCCAGTTGCAGGGATCCGGGGTTGTGCATCTCAGTGACAGATCTCAGGCGTGTCCAATTCTGATCCATATTGAAAATGGTTTTGAAAAGTTTTAATAAAAGTTGACTTTGTTCAAATTAATCTTTCTACAACTAAGACCATTTTGGACCAAAGTGGAAAATTTTCAGTACCACAACCTTCAATTTCATTGATTTCAAAACAGAGTTCTCCTGCTCTTGCATACAATTGAAGTTGTTTTTTATTACATTCATAGAGAAAACTTGAAAGTACTAATAAAGCAATAAATCCGGGGCATAGTCAAGTCAGGTGTCCCTGCGCCCCCTCCCAGAGCTGGTCGAAGCCTCTGATGCCAAGCTGGGCCCGATCTGTGCCTCTTCATTGAGCCAATCCAAGCACTCGTCAGATAAAACGCAACTGAAAGTAGGAGTAGGGGCCAGGAGTTCTCTCGTCCTCCATGCTGTGGCATATCGGGCAAGCTGTGCACCTCGAACCGGGAAGGCAGCCGGATACTTTATCCCCTCTGGCGGGCAAGTCTGATCATGACCAAACTGGCGTTGGAACCGGAACGGAAAATAGAATACATAGTGAGTCAAACTAACCAACTGGATCCCAGTCTGCCGGAACATGCTATAGCTCATTGCTGGGAGATTAAGCCAAGGGCAGCGCCAGGCGATGCGATCTGCAGACAAATTGCACATCTAGTCGAACCACCATTCCTCATCAAAGGCATCGACTAGGCGTTGTCGGAAGAAATAGCCACGAGCTGAGTAGGCTGGGCAAGAGTCCACAACTTCCACGAGCTGAGTAGGCTGGGCAAGAGTCCACAACTTGCAATTTGTCCATCAACCATACCTGGGGAGGGATGAAAAATGAGAGAATAAAGAATAGAGAGATGTACGATGAGAGAAAAGTAAGACAAGGGTTTTTGTGAGAAAAACCGAGCCTGAGGGCCGAGTGATGTGAGCATTACATATGTGAGATTGGGTGGGAACCATTACCTGCAGCAGTAGTGGACTCCCCGCAAATCTGGTCGTCTCCCGGCGATGAAAAGCATCCAAGCCCATCAGCGTCTCAGCCAGTGTCATCGCAATACAACTCTTTCCATCCTTCAAACCTTGAACAACTTTAATCAGGCGAATGCTAGATCCACCAAAGCCCGACACAAGCAGAAAATGAGATAGCATACACAAGCAAAGGGCATATTGTCGGAAACCTTGCCAATGATGGTTGCCACGGTCACCGGCGTCAGAAAAGTGATAAATCAATCCGAGGATGTCCAGTTCCCCATTACAGGTCAGAGACCGAGCCTCATGCGTGGTGAGTCCACACATCCGCCCTAAAGTTTGGGCGTGACCAAAGCGAAACTGAGGCAAGATCTCTTCATAACTTTCAGATTCCATCAAAGCTTGAAAATCTTCGAAAGTTGGACATACCTCTTGCCCGCCAAAGCTAAAGACATGTGTTATCGGGTTCCAAAACCTTGCCGCGGCATGAAGGAAATGAAGGTGTAGCGAAGTACGGCTCAGCGTGAATAGTGCATTCATGCCAATGCCCCGGAAGTTCAACTTTTCCGAGCCGTCTAAAGAAGCAATCTAAGCTGTGAGATTTTCGACGAGAAACGCTTCCATTTTGGTGCAGAACTAAGATGAAATGAATGAGCCACGGAGCTAGGACTTTTAAAGGGGATAAGGCATTGTTCGGGGGGACACGTGTCGAAAATTTGGTGGTGGCTGAGCTAGGTGACCGGCCGTCCACCTTTTCTAGCAGGTCGGCCACCTCTCCCTCCCTCAAATGCAAAAAGCTGGTCGGCCAGCAACAATAAGTGGCCGGCCATGCTCCAATCTGCATATTTGGCCCTGTTTTACTCACCAGAAGAAAGTTCCTAGCATTTCCATGCATCGAGAGTGTCAAAAGCCTCCATTTCTCTCTATTTCGGATGTGTTTCGTCGCCCAAATCGTCCGAAATACACTTTGTTTATAAAGTTGCTGTTAAATCTTGTTTATCGAGTTGTTGTTTTGTTTATCGAGTTGTTGTTTTGTTGGTCGAGCTGTTTCGTTTACCGAGTCTTGTTTAATCGAGTCGCCGAGTCTTGTGCATTTGAGTTGTTACTCTTTGTTTATCAATTTTGTTGTGTTTTGCTTATCGAGTTGTAAACTTGCTGAGGTTTTGTTGTTTCTTAGTAAGTTAAGTTGTTTAGTTTGTTGTGTCGGTTCGCTACCTGACTTGGCAAATACACAATGCACATTTACCGTTCAATCTCATTTTTGTGCAAAATGACGCGATGCGATGCTGGGAATATAAAGTACAAACACTTTTTTTCGAAAACTGTTTCATTCCATCATGCTTCTGTTGTTACAACATTTTACAGCGAAGGTACAAGTTTTACAGAAAATAAAACTGCCTAATAATGTACAATGTGCTACAACTACTAGTAAAAAAGATAAATAAAGCAGGAAATAGTTGCACCAATGCTCTCAAGAGCAGGAATAAGAGGCCCTCTTCGTCCTCTTCTGCGGAACAGGCTCTGCGCCACCGGCACCATCTGAGTCGGAACTGTCATCCTCAGGATCCTCCTCAACCCCCTCTCCACTCCCAGAACCAGGGTCGGAACCATCCTCTCTGTCAACAGAGGTCTCTGACTGACAATCTGTAGCCTCCTCCTCCTCCTCGTCCTCATCAGGCTCCTCCTCTACGATGTATGCCCTGCGTCTATGGGACGACTCCCCTCTCCCGGCCCCGCGAGAAGGCCGAGATGCCTGGCTCCCCGAGAAGGTCGAGATGGCCCGGTCTGTGGCAGATATACTGGAGGCATCTGAAAATAAAAATGTGCAATTTGAATACATCAGCTCAAAATGTGTGTATCAGATACAGATGCAAGCAAACTACATGAAATGAGGGTGCATACAGATACAATATATGAATGTGGAGTGTCAGATGTGCTCTACACATACAATTAATCAAAGTAGTAAAATGTTCAAGGTCAACATGTCGTCAGAAGTACGATAAATGTGAGAAAACTAAAGAGTACCTGGATACCCATGATGGACAGCTGTGCCTCTCTCCGCAAGGCCATGCCCTCGAGTGAGGCCACCAATCCGATCACCCCCTCCATGTACTCTCTGGATGGCTGCAGATACAAGCTCAAATCATCAATGAATAAAAGAACGTCTAAATATTTGAATGATAGAAAGTAGTGGGGCATACCGGCGGTGAGTCGGGATCAATGACATATCGATGATCAGGCATGGGAGGCTCTATCGGAATCGGGTAGGAGGTCCCGTATCGCCATCCTGTCAACTCGGTCGGCATGTCTGGCCATCCGGCATGATGATGAGTTGGAGGAATCGGTGGGACTAGTCCAACCCCTCCTCTCGATGTACCAGCCCTGCTAGTAGAAGGGGCGCCTGCAGCCCGAGCTCGACTCAAAGGCGGCATGTCAGTAGACCTCCTCGAGGGAATACAGACACCTGTCAACGAAGGCATCAAGTAGGTGTGACGGTAGGTCGCGTACTCCCCGTCCTCTATATACAGTAGTGCATCAGTGCCCAGCCTAGCGTCAATGACACCCTGGGGAGTAAGCCTATCAGCGAGCCGTATACCGTCCGGAGGTGCTGAGGGAACACTCGGCTCAGGAAAGCCCATGGTCTGACGAAGGAAGCGTTCCCCCAGGAACCAGGCCCTACCAACGGGCCCCTCGAACAAGATCCTATACCGGGAAGAGCCCCATCCTCCGGTAAACTGAAATCGAAGGTCCCCACCCAAAGGCAACCAGGGCTGCCAGGTAATCTGCGGGTAACCAATGCATAGGCTGATCAGAAATCGTAGATGTACGGAATAAACCAAAGATGAAAACATTGGGAATTGGGAGTTTTGGATTACCTCTGACGGCTGCACCGTGTCGAAGTACTGCCGTAGGTAGAGAAGAGTCTCCCGAGGCCGCGGCCGGTACTGGCCCTCGAAAACAAGCGAGTAAGGGGTCACAAGGGACGCCTCCACCTCCAGCTCTGGCGCTAGTATGGAAAAATATGCGAAAACCCATAACTGCGGAAAACAGGGCAAAAAACCATCAGAATACAGAATGTTGAGTGCAGGATGTCAGGACAGAGTATAAAGTGTGCCGTGTGTGCAATATACATACATTGAAAAGCAGAAATGTAAATCAAGAGGGCAGAAGGTACCTCCCAGGCTCTCCAGTAGCCGCCAACTATGTTCCCCCGTCCGCAGGAGGTTGCACTCATATAGCAATAGAGGGTAGCCAAGCTGGCGCCACCCCAATCATACCGACTAACCTGTGTGAGGTCTGCCAGGGCATCCAGCAGATATAGCCCAACGGTGTTCCCCCTGTCAGAGAACAGAGTAGTCCCGAAGAGGAACATCAGAAACCCGCAGGCGTACTGTGTAATCTCCTCCAGAGTCTCGGGCTCAGTATGCCTAAAATGTGAAGAAAACCAAGTGTACCGGATTCGGCCCGAGGATCGGTCGACCGGTGGACGAGCTCCTAATAAATAGATCCAAGCGGCCTCCCACTAGCCCATGTCCTCGTCATATGGGATCGCCCAGCCTCCCACGTCAAGGCCGGTCAATACGGCAAAGTTGAATGGGGTCATGGTCATATCCTCGGCAGATGAGAAATGAAAGGAGTTGGTGGTGTCCCACCACCTCTCCACCAGGGCACCCATCAGCGTCCTGCTAGCTGGATAACGAGATATCGCTGCACAAAAGGGCCTGAATCCTGCTAGATCAACCCAATCGCGGACGGCCTCTGGGAGCTCCGCGTACCACTCCCTCGCAACAATGGAGTCGTATCCCCGTGTAACACGGGAGGACACTTGCATTCACGGTGAATGCATATATTCAGTTTCAGAATGAAATAAACAAGCTGCGTGCAAATGAGATATATAAGCTGCGTGCAAATGAAATGTACAAGCTATATGCAAAATCAAATCAGAATTCAAAATGTTTGGGCTGTGTGTTCAGATTTCAAAATCAGTGGGCTGTGTGTTCACCTCAACAATGGGCTGCGTGTTCAGAAATTCAGAGTTTGGGCTATGTGTTCTACTATCAACAAACTAGTGGGCTGTGTGTTCACCTCGACAATGGGCCACGTGTTCAGAAATTCAGAGTTTGGGCTGTGTGTTCTACTCTCAATAAACCAGTGGGCTGTGAGTTCACCTCAACAATGGGCTGCGTGTTCAGAAATTCAGAGTTTGGGCTGTGTGTTCTACTCTCAACAAATCAAGGGGCTGTGTGTTCACCTCAACAATGAGCTGCGTGTTCAGAAATTCAGAGTTTGGGCTGCGTGTTCAGAAATTCAGAGTTTGGGCTATGTGTTCTACTCTCAACAAGTGTGGGCCGTGTGTTCACCTCAACAATGAGCTGCGTGTTCAGAAATTCAGAGTTTGGGCTGTGTGTTCTACTCTCAACTAGTGTGTGATGCATGTTCACCTTCAACTTAGGCTGTGCGTTCTACTCTCAACAAGTGTGTGCTGTGTGCTCACCTTCAACTTGGGCCGCGTGTTCAGAAATTCAGAGTTTGGGCTGTGTGTTCAACTGTCAACATATATGTGTGCTGTGTGTTCACCATCAGGTTATGGGCTATGTGATAAGAAATTCAAGTGTTCAAAACGCAAACAGAATACTGTATCATGGGCTAAGCGTCTGAACAAGCTACGTGCTAAAAAGAGCAGATATGCAAGAGGCATGAAACGTACAAAAATGCGGAATACGTTGCAGAAATGCAAAAAAGGTGAAATAAATACCTCTCGCGCCTCATGAGAGAGGTGAGACTCTAGCTCTCGCAAAAGCAGATCCCCAGGCGCTCGATCATCAAAATCAGTGAAGTGATAAAAAATAGCCCGCGGAAGGATATGTGCTTAAGGGGCGTACCTCTCGGGTATGAAAGGTCGAACCCTCGGAGGCAGAGCCATAATATCGGGATCATCCCCAGCGCCTGGAGGACCTCCACCGTGAGGAAAACGATCGGCCATTTCAGAAAATCTGCAAAAAGGAGCAAAAATGAGCAAAATGAGCCAAAATTGAAAAAATTCAACAAAAGTCAACTCTCGGGAAATGAAAAAGTCAACAAAAGTCAACCCCCGAGGAAATCTTCCAAATGTTGAGACAAACTTACCTCAAGTGGTGAAAATGAGAAAAGAAGCACCGAAATCAAAATTTAATCGGTCCAAAGTGATGAAAACTGAAAGATTTCGCGAAAACAACTTGCGTGGGGCGTTGGAAAACGCGTATAGAGCTCAGATCTGAAGAGGAAAATGGTCTAGGAAGGTAGAGGAGGTGTTTTCGGAGCTAAAGTTGTGAGGAATGAGGCTTTGGCCGAGTGTATTTAAAGAAATGAGAGCAAAATGACCGAACTGCCCCGGATTTGGGCTAGGGGGTCGGCCGACCACCTTTTGTGGCAGGCCGACCACCCCCTTTGCAAGATGCTGGTCGGTGGCCTCTCCCTGGGACGAGACCTGGTCGGTGGTGTTCCCCAAGTGACCACCAAGCTCTCTGCAAATTTTGGGAAGGATTGGAGTCCCCGAGACCTGAAAAAGTACAAGAGAAGTGCACTTTCCGTCGCGAAATCGTTCTACCGGAACTTCAACTCCAACTTTTGATGCGTTTTTCATCATTACTCATCAAAAGTGAGATGTATCCTTTTCGAACATGTTATGACCCCTCCGGGAGGTAAACCGGAGGTCGCAATTGAGTCACCCTCATTGAAAACTCGCATTTCTTTGCTCGTCGTTTTACAACAAATTCGCAGTCGAATTCACATTTATTCTGCATTGTTATGCATGTCACTTGCATTCTCATGCACACCACTCATACTATTGTGCACGTTTCACAGGTGTTGTCAAATCCTCGTGCTTAACCCGCGTTGTCACGCGCATTACTTCTCGCATTGCGATGCACTTTTCTATCGACGCCGCAATTGTCTGCATTCAATATCGCTTTGAACATGTGTTGCTGATTATGTTGTGCTTGTCGAGTTTCTTTCTTTTGCAGGCACGATATTGTATGTACGGTTCATTTGAGGCTGGTGCGACCAGACGAACCGCGCAAGTATTGTATCTTCTTCGTGTGAGACATGGCGAAAATCGAACAATTCCCCGCATTCTTAACTGCATGAAAAGTAGTTGTTGCTTTGCATTCTTGCTTAAAACTGTTGCATCTATTGTGAATATGTGCTTCATTACAGCTTGCTGCATTCGCATGATCCTTGAGTTACCTTTGGCTTCTTGCATTGTCGGTTGCATTTTGCCCCTGCCTGCGGGCATGCCTGCGGGCACATCTCTGTTTGTTTTGCCTGTTTGTCTGAGTCTTCGGTCTTGTCAAAAATGGATCGTCTCTGGGCTTTGACATTCACTCCCGTCACTTATGACTTCCGAGTTTTGTCAAAGAGGGGCAACTGTAGACACCCCATTTTTGACCGACCTTAAGACTCAGACGTCACTGATTGAGCGCTCGGTGATATTGCATATCGTGCTCATCCAGAAGTTTTAGAGTCCCGGCTACGAGCTTTGCCTCTAGACTTCTGGACTTTTTTGTGCTTTGCCTCGATTTGCGAACTAGGTCCTGTTTTCTTTGTTTTCTCTTCCCGAAGGGAGGGAGAGGTCTCATAGATCATCTCTCAGTGGCCGTAGGCTACGTTTTGTGGTCGTAGGCCATTTTTCCCGTTTGGAGCCCGGTTTCTGATTTTTCGGAGCCGATGGCCGTGTGCCTCGGTTCGAGACCGCCTAACCACCTCCGTTTGCTCCAGTTTTTGGCACACACCTTATTTCCTCCCTTCTGAGGAACACTGTGGCTCGAGAGACCAACTTCGTGGTCGAACGCCACCTCCGGTGCTTAACAGCCCATTTTCGGGGCCCCAGGCCGCGCGTTTCGGTCCCCGAACCTCCGTTTTGCATCCGTTTCGGTTCATTTTTGGTGGAGGCCTTGTTTTCATAGTTAGGAAGCTTGTAAAAGGGTGGGAGGCCAGTAATTGTTCTGAAAAGCCAGCTTTATTTCTTCATCGCTCTCCGACGCTCGTTTTCCTCACTAAAAAGCCAATATTGACCATCCCGGGGCCACTTTCTTGAACCCTAAACCCCATATTTGTATTGTACACACCTGGGAGGTCACCAATATTTGGTGGCTGACCAGTAATTGTGCCTAACCCTTTTGAACCCCTCTAAAAAATGGTCTTCTCTCTCTCCTGGTTCACTTTTTTTGGGTTTTGACTAGATAGTTGTGTTGTGCACACATGGGAGGCCACCTTTTTGAGGTGGCCGACCAGCAATTGTCTTTGACCTCTTTGACCCTTGGTCGGCCGGCCATGGGAGGTGGTCGGCCGGCCCCCTGAACCTTCTGAACCTGGCCGGCCGTGACTCCTACACTTGGTTCCTTACAGCTGCACCCTCTGTTTCCCCCCAGATCCTGTATCCGAGGGGGGGTCTTTTGGGGGGGAAATTTGAATTTGATTTCCCCCCCTTTCCTCCATTCCTTTGCCTATATAACTAGCACCCCCAGCTGCATTTTAGAAGGTTACAAAATTGGTTTTGAGCCTTTGCCTACAACTCTCACTCTCTTTCTACTTCAACCCTCTAAACCCTAAAAGCCTTGCACCATTTACACTACAACACATAACACAAGACCTCCACACTCCATTCCAGCAACTTGAGGCTATTTTTCAGAGGATAGGAGCACCATTTCTTGGTCCAAAAGCTGCTGTGTTGCTGCTCTACAAGGGTGAGTCTCCTTCCTCCCTTTTCTAGCCTTTTCTTGGTTCATTTACAAGTCATACTTGCAAGCATTTTTGGGATCCGACCCAAACTGTAAATAGTCATATTTTGTACTCATCTCCATGTTTGATTAAGGGTCTTTCTCTGTTTGAGGTCCCCTCCTCACCCTTTGTGTTTAAACTCTCTTTTAGGCCAATTTTTGCATAGTATTTTAGGCCTATTTGTGAGCTGTTTTGGACCTTACCATAAAATGTAAAATATCTTTTTTTGAGCCCCTCTTCAACATTGTTGAAGGGCTCTCCTTGTTTGAGGCCAGCAGCTATCACTTGCCTCTTTATCTCTCTTTTAGGCCAATTTTTGCATAGTATTTTAGTCCTATTTGTGAGCTGTTTTGGACCTTACCATAAACTGTAAAATATATTTTTTTGAGCCCCTCTTAAACATTGTTGAAGGGCTCTCCTTTGTTTGAGGCCAGAAGCTATCACTTGCCTCTTTATCTCCCTTTTAGGCCAATTTTTGCATAGTATTTTAGTCCTATTTGTGAGCTGTTTTGGACATTTCCATAAACTGTGAAATATCTTTTTTTGAGCCCCTCTTAAACATTGTTGAAGGGATCTCCTCTGTTTGAGAACAGCAGCTATCACTTGTCTCTTTACCCCTCTTTTAGGCCTTTTCTCGCATGATAGTTTGGCCTTATTTTTGATTATTTTCGTGGCTTGATATAAAATTTAAAGTGCATTTTTTTTATCCCCTCTCCAACTTTTTTGAAGGGCCCTTTGCCATTTCGAGCCAGCTGCTGTCCCTTTGTGTTTAATCTCTCTTTTAGGGCCATTTTTGCATGATAGATTAGCCCTATTTGTGTTTATTTTTGAGGCTTGTTATAAACTGTAAATATGAATGTTTTGGGACTTTCTTGAATCTGTCTTCATGCTTCATGATCAAATAATGCATGCTTTGTATAGCTGTAAGTCATTCTATGTGCCTATTTTCGAATTTCGGGGTTCATTCCATGCATCGGGTGCCATGTTTCCATGATTCGGGGCTGTTTTGTATCGTATTCCAGCGCTGAAATTTGCATGATTTCATACCATATTCCATGCCTTGCCATGCTTTGGTAGAGTGACATTTGTTGCCTTAGGTTCGGTCTTCGGTTTGCGTGCATGCGTGCACGCATTTTGAATGTCTCATTTTCATCTCATGGCTACTGATGTGAGTGTGGCTGAGGTCCACTCATGTTGGTGTAAGTCCATTATGCATTGTGTATGCCATTTCATTTCATAGCATTGTGTATGCTAGGTTGCATGTTAGCGCATTGTGTATGCCATGTTACCTCGTGCATCGTGTATGCCATTTCATAGCATTGTGTATGCTAGGTTGCATGTTAGAATTACATTCATGCATGTCATGCATATTGCATTATGTTTGGGATAGGACCTAGCCCAAGCACAGAAAACGCGGAACGTTTCGTACTCCGAGTGACGAAACGTGTCTCAATTCCCGATTGCCGACACTCCGGATTACCCATGATGGAGTTTGGGTCTTGTTGTATTTATATGTGCATTCATTTCATATTAAGTCTTGAAAATCGACTGCTCGACCATCATGCATCGAGATGCGTGATTGGTGGCACGAGGATCGGGGACTACACTCCCTGAAGAGTAGTCATGTATACATATGTGAAAATACTTTGCCATGCCCCTTTGTTGCTCTCTGTTGCAGCAAATCAGAAATTAGCAGCCTTCCGGAGCTTGGCATGCATCCCAAGAACAATTGCAAACAGAGGCAAACCGGGGCATCGCCGTGGATTTTCGCGCAAGGCAACTCAAGCATGCATCATCCATCATTCGGAACAGAGCTAAGGCAGTCCATGGATTTGCGTGCCAATTTACTGCTTTCCTAGATTAATTTGTTAATTAATTAGGGATTTGTAATTATTTGGACTGTAATTATTTATTTGGGACTGTATATTATTTATTCGGACCCTCTGCGCGAGGGCACAACTGTAATAAGTGTGCGTGTGTGTGATGTATGTCTTCCAACCCCACGTCTTTCTTCCTTTTATTTACCAGCTTATGATGGTTAGATTAGGGCATGTTCCAATTAGTATACAGTATGATAACATGTTTGCATTCATTTCATCTGTCTTGCATGCATCGGGCTCGGTGCATCATACTAACTGCATTGTATTTCAATTTCAAAGTTGAATACATGTTAGCTGTAGCATTTCATATGCCATGTTTAGAATAGCCGAGCCTATCTTAGTTGCATTTTTGCATGTGTTGCATTAGGCATTTCTGTATAGTTAGGATCATGCATGGATTTCTAATTAGCTTCTGTTTTGGCTTGGAGTACTCGGTAAGTTTTATGCTTTAGCATCCTTGCATGCGTGTGAGTGACTGCCATGATAGCATGCTTACCATGAGGCTAATTACTTATGTGATATATCTGCCTGAATGCCTGTGGGTGAAGGTTGGGTTATTTCGATTGGAACAATTCATCAATTGTGAGTTTTAAGCCCACTAGATAGTGGCAAAACCATGTTTTCTAAGCCCATCCGAGGGTGGCAAAATCTGCATTTTAAACCTACTTGCGAGTAGCAAACCACTTTCAAATAAACAAACACGAGATGTTTTGTTCCAATTCAGACGATCCAGTCTATACTTGTATGTTGTGCGCATCACATAGTAAATCTAGGCTAATAACCGGAATAAGAACGCATAATGTTTTCAAAAATAGATATTATGGTTAGTAGAGGTCGATCTTTTATCGGGCGAGCGGGGGTGCTCATGAAGTGACCTTCCCCAATCGTACCCAAGTTCCCGAGCCGAGGCAACTTTGGTGATGACGGACACATAGCCTTAGGCAAACGAGTCAGGGTTTCCTAAATTTTCCCAAAATAAAATATTTAGGTGGCGACTCTGTATCTGGCAAAGCAGTCCATGTTTGGCACTTCTTTCAAAATCTGTTTTCTCAAAACGATTTGCCGGATTTAGACTCTTTGGTTCAGATTTAGAACCGTGACAATTTGAGAGTCCGAACTATAGTGAGCCCAATACGAACGGAACGGGGGAGCCATTCCTCCCGGGGCGTTCGGAGACGTCTACACGACCTCACTTACTCGCCTCTTCCACCGCTCTCTTCTTATTTTTATCACCTTGGGCAACGCTTAACGTCCGTGCCCCCGTGCTTTCATCGAGAGCGAGCACTCTCCGCCGACTATCAAAAGCCAAGAACAACGTTGCTCCAAATCGGGCCATGGAGGTGGTCTTCCATTTAAGCTCTTTATTTTCAGCCTTCAGTATGCAAATCTCTGCTCGCGCATCCTTGTACATGCGTTGGAGCAGAGAGAGTTGGGCGTTGACCTGATGGAGCTCACCTGTTCTGTTCTACAGTCGATACGCCAATTTTGTGACTGCAGTCACCATCTTCATACAAGACGTCAGTGTGAAATGATTGGCTTCAATATCTGATTGCGCTGCCATTATTTGCTCAATCGACATCATAGGAAGGTTGGAAAGAGTAGGAGCTGGGACACTCGACCCAACAGCGCTTATAGGATCATTTAGGTCCAGAAATAGAGTAAGGAGACGGGACGAGGCCATGTAGTAGGAGAGAGATATAATCGAAAGGAGGGTTGTTTTTGGCAGCCTTTTTGTTCTGATTAGTCTCTATGTTCTTTCTCTCTCACGAAGACGAAGAAAGGGATAAAAGCGAATGAGGAAGAAGAAGGAAAAACGAGTGATTAAGAAGAAGAAGACGGAAGAGAAAAAGACAAGCGGGAGAGGGAGCTGAAGCAGTTGATTGACCCGTTTCGCTTTTGTTGGTCAGCTGATGCAAAAGCGAGGCCGCGTGTCCGACGCGATTTTCGGCGGAAAAGAGAGAGGCGAGCGAATCATATATATTTATATATATATATATATATATATATCTGTTTTTTGATTATTTGTTTTTGATGCCATTTATCCCTATCATTTTTCGCCTCCTTCTCCCGATTTTGAGCCATGATTTCCTTTTTGATAATGTCATAGGGGAAGAAACTTATGATGTTATGTATTATGATGTTATATATTATGATGTTATATATTATGATGTTATGTATTATGATGTTATATATTTATAGTTTGATGTCTTAATCTTATATCATATTGTTGATTAAAGCTTATTTATTACACATGTGTTAACCTATGTATTTAGAAATGCATTCAGGGAGCATGACTTGAAGGGGAGCCTTTCTTACTCCCAAATCAAATCAAAACATCATTGTGCGCCATCATAAAAAATGGAGAGATTGTTAGACTTATTTATTTTGATGATTTATTTAATTATGTTTTAATTTATTTGAAAGAGAAAAATAGAATCCAAAATTTATTTTGATGATTTATTTAATTATTTTTTAATTTATTTGAAAAAGAAAAATGGAATCCAAAATTTATTTTGATGATTTATTTAATTATGTTTTAATTTATTTGAAAGAGAAAAATAGAATTAAAATTTATTTTGTTTCATTATTTCTCACCTAAACTTTTATCCTAAATATTATTTGAATGTATTTAATATTTTCTTAAATTAGGAGTTCATTTCAACCCAAAAATAATGCCCAAACCAAATGTTCAAACAACCAAGCACAACAGCAGGCCAAAAGGTTCTAGTGGCAGATATTCAAATTAGTAATGATGGAGTGGAAGATATTCAAATGAATACAACGGCTATAAGTTTCATTATATATACCAAAGTCTCTGATGTGAATAAGAGACACCAACTACAAATAAGTTACAGAAACCATAAAATATTCTTTGATCTAAAATCACTCCCATCTATTCTCTGAAAAATTTTCTGAGAAGTGTTCTTCAATTTTTGTTTACGTCCTCTCTTAGAAATTATACATTAAGGTGTATAGCTTTAAACCCATCTTTCCTGTGTGAGGTTTACAGAAAAACCAGAGTTTCATTTTTATATTTATCTTTGAGAGATAATTCTTGTAGCTTTCTGTGAAAACAAAAACACCTTATTTTCAACCTTGTAAGAGTGTAGTATATTCAGTGTTCTTGACTTAGAAAGTCTGTGTAAAATCTATGGAGGATTGCTCCATCTGTGAAAATGTTGCTAGCACCCTATGAAGCTAGAGTATAGTGGAAAATCTCAAGTGAAGCTTGAAGAGTGGACGTAGGCCGAGTTGAAGCCGAACCACTATAAATTTGTTTGCCTCTCTCTCCTTTATCTCTTTATTTTATTTAAATTGCTATAGCTATATTTCACATTTTCACTATGCTAAAATCATTAACTGACATAGTTGTTAGAACACTTGTTTTAATTATTTTTATTTCATTAACTATATTTATCTATTGTGCTAGTCATAATTTTTATTAGGGTATTATTATTTTTATTTGTAAAAACCTAATTCACCCACTCTTATGTTGTCTTTTGGGTAACAAGTCTCATATTAGTTTTGTTGTAATCTTGCATGTTCTACCTTATATTTGTTTTTTTTTTATTATTTTAGGTTCATATTAGTTTTGTTGTAATCTTGCATGTTCCATCTTATATTTATTTTCTTGTTTTAGTTTCATAGTAATTATGTTGTAATCTAGCATTTCCTAAATTACATTTTTCTTGTATTAGTCTCATATTAGTTTTGTTGTAATCTTGCATGTTGTACCTTATATTTGTTTTCTTGTTTTAGATTCATGTTAGTTTTGTTATAAGTTTGCAATTTTTTTTTTATATATTTGTTTTCTTGTTTTTAATCTTACCGGTGGTTAGTTGAACCACCTACATATTTCTTGTTTGTTCCTTTTCTTAGTTTTGCATTAAGACATGTTTTGCTAGGCCTAGTTGGCCGGCCGGTTAGCTTCTTTTGGACAAAACGGCGTTGTCTTCCGATGTTAACCAACTTCCGGTAATTTCCAAGGCACATGAAACTTATTTTTCTTTTGTTTATTTTATTTTGAGTGTATTGTGAGGTTTTTATTTTGTTGTAATATTCTCCTCACCCACCCTCTAATTTGGTTTGTAATAATTTATTCAAAGTGTTGTAATAATATCCCGTCCCACTTCTTTCTATCCCCTTTTTTTACTTGCTTTCCTTATTTGTAAATACGCATCATGTTTATTTTATTTTATTTTTTGTCATTATATCCATACTTTGCATATATGTTTCATACATCTTGATTTGGCTAAGTTTGTATTTGTGGATTTAATCAATTCCAATGTGATTATGTGCGCTACCTCATATTCTTGAGATGATTCATGTGACGCCCCCAAAAAATATACATGTCATTTCAATATAATAATAATCATGGCTCAAGAGTTGTCGGAGATATGTATTCACCATGTTCCATTACATAACTCAAATGTTTATACAAAAGTGATCTCACATGCGATTATACATTCATTGAAAACTAGTACATGAATCTATTGCATGTAAAATCATTTAACCAAAACGAATAAAGGCCCTCAAGGGTTTACAAGTTCCAAGGCATAAGCCCGGTTACACAAAATGGTCTCTCGGACCTATACAAGTTTAGCCCTTGGCTTATAGAAAAAAAAAAAATTACAATCACAACAAAGAGCCTTGTGCTCTCAAAAACATATTTCCACGCCCTAATTTGGCGGGTTCACCACGTCCTTTCCTGCACCAAAACCCATAGGGGTAAGCGTAAAGCCCAGTAAAAAATTCTTAATAAAGTATATATATTTATGCAAAATTTCAGATATTAAATGCAAGGGCCATGAAATGTCCAAATTTAAAGAGAATTTTATTTACGTGCTCTTTTGAAAATCACCATATTTCACATAAATTTGAAATGTCAACAATTCTGAAACTTTCCAATTTTCAATCATTAGGTGTGGTAAATACGACTCAGGTAATCCTTAGGTTAGTGTCTGCAAGTATGCTCAACAAGCGCTACCAATAACCCCATTTTACTGGTTGCTAACCGGAAGGGAAGTAGTACCTCCTCTACGTGTGTTTTCGGTATTTCACCCTGGACACTCAAAAAAAATTATCAATTTCATCTAAACCACCTATCCGGACTTACCAACGTATTTACCCCATAGACATAACCATAGTTCTCATTTCAAATATTCTTTTCTCAATATAAACGTTTTCAAGTTCAATTAAAAATGTATAATATTCACTTCATGAGTATGTGATGCAATAATTATCAATGTCTCAAAAATAATACTACAACAATCACATTTCTCATCTTCCTTCCTTCAAGGTTATTTAAATAGTCACATGTTCAATTAAATTCGTGAATGAGTGGTAGCATTTCCCCACGTTGTATAATTCTCAACGACGTGGTCATTTCAAGACTACATACCATATTTTGAATATCAACTTCCAAAAAAATCACAACTTCATATTTCAAGAAACTCAACAATTTGGTCATCTCATAACTATACATGTTCATGCATTCAACAAAGTCTTAAAACAATTTCCCAATCATCATATACCAAGAAAAGTTGTCATTTTTGCAAACAATATTATGAATTTTTCACTCATTCATTTCCTTGACACAAGAAAATCCATGGGTTCTCCACATTGTTTCTAAAACCCCAAATTTCTAGGTTTTTCACCAAAAACCCCTACATCTCTTCATCCCTTTACAAAACCTTTTTCAATACCTAAATCCCCCACCCATGTGGTTCAACAATTCAAGAAAAGCCTTTGAAAAGCACAAGAGATAAACTTCTTCTACACACCCTTAATTTTCTGGAGCCCCAAAACCCATTTTCAAAAATCCATAAAGAAGAGTTCTCAAAATCAACCAAAAGTTTGCAAAACATATATATAACTCAAAGTGATTCCCTACCTCAATTTGTTAAAGTGATGAGATGAAAAACCCTGAAAGAGGCTCTACAATGTTGATGAAGAAACTATGGACCAATTTTTAATGGATGGAGAAAGATCAAGGATTTGGTCTTGTTTTGAGGTAGAAATTTAGAGAGAAGGGAGAGCAATGTATTTTTAGAGAGAGAGAGAGACACAAGAAAAGTGATACACACAGCCCAAAAAGAGAGGAAAAACAAAGCCCTCTCAGACTCAGACTGACTGCATGTGCGGATCGTGCCTCCCGTATGTGTGACTCTAACCCCCGCACGTGCGGCCCCTTCCGTACCTCCCCTTTCGTACCTACAATTTAGGCAGTGTGCAAGCCTTCCAAGACTCATCCTTCTTGTACGTGCGGCCCCACACCGCATGTGTGGCCCTGGCCCAGTAGCCCAGAATTTTCTAGTTCAACCCCCTCGACACCCCGGTTTTGATCGTGCATCCTTTGAAACAAGTGAAGTTCAACACCGAACAAAAACAAGAACAAGAATTTTATTTTGAGGAAAAACTTCCGGATATCGCAAACCCAAGGAAGACAAAGGTAAAGTGAAGTAAAACGAAACCGGCCATCACAACCTCCCCACCGTAGGAAATTTCGTCCCCAAAATTAAATCTAGCTGCTCAAACAAAGGAATTCCCAAAAGATTAAAAATCACATTAACACTTCCTCAATTCACAATATTAGTTTTCAACTAATTTTCACCGTTAACATCATGACCCTCTCATCAACAATAATCATTCATTACTTATACAAGCATAAAGCTTCCCAATAACAACCATAACTACCCAAAATAAATTTATGCTTAGGATACCATATTCATAACAACACATTGTCAACAATTTTAGCACATTTCCCTCAACACTAGGGAACATTACAATTAAAAACAGCTAAACATATCCAAATAAATCGGGATACTTGGAGCAGACCTCCCCTTCCCATTCCCAAGTTGCCTCCTCAACCCCATGGTGCCTCCACAACATCTTTACTAATGGTATAGTTTTTCCCTGTAGTACTTACTCTCGGGTATCTAATATCTGGACCGGTCGCTTTTCGTAAAAACCATCTTCATCTACCTCCAAATCAACCCAATCTAGCACATAAGAAGGGTCGGGTTCATTCTTCCTAAGCATGGACACATGAAACACATTGTGAACCCCCGAAAGTTGGGGCGGTAAAGCTAACCGGTAAGCCACTTTCCCGATTCTCTCCAATATCTCGAAAGGTCCAATAAACCTCGAAGACAACTTTCCACTTTTACCGAACCTCATCAAACCCCGCCTAGGTGAGATTTTAAAGAAAACATGATCACCCACTTAAAAAGACAAAGGTCGTCTCCTCTTATCGGCATAACTTTTCTGTCAGCTTTGGGCTGTAGCCAACCTTTTCCGAATGAGAGCAACTTTCTCTGTTGTCTCCCTAACAATTTTGGACCCAACAATGGTGCATCCCTCACTTCGGCCCAACAAATTGGTGATCTACAAGGTCGGCCATACAAGGCCTCAAACGGTGCCATCTCGATACTAGCTTGACAACTATTGTTGTAAATGACAAATGTCTCTCCCAAGACTCTTTGAAATCTAGGACACAAGCTCTAAGCATATCCTTCAAAGTCTGAATGGTACGTTCCGACTGCCTATCGGTTTAAGGATGATAAGCGGTGCTAAAAGTCAACTTAGTTCCCAATGTCTCTTGAAGGCTTTGCCACAACCAGGCGGTGAAACGAGGATCCCTATCTAATACGATGGTTACAGGAACTCCGTGAAGTCGAACTATCTCTCTAACGTACAACTCTGCCAAGTGCTCAACTGAATCGCCGGTACGCATCGGAATGAAATGCGTTGACTTAGTCAACCTATCAATAATCACCCAAATGGCGTCATTGCCCCGCTGCGTTCTAGGAAGCCCGACTACGAAATCTAAGGTGACGTGCTCCCATTTTCACTCGACTATTGGTAAGGGTTGTAACAAACCCGCTAGTCTTTAGTGCTTGGCCTTCACTTGCTGACAAGTAAGGCACTTCGACACGAAGAATGCGACATCTCGCTTCATACCCCTCCACCAAAACTGACAACTAAGGTCACTATACATTTTTGTGCCTCCGGGATATACCGCAAGGCGTGAGTGATGGAACTCCCGAAGCACTTCCTCGCTACAAGATTCAGGTACAAACAAACGGTCTAGGTAACGTACTGTAGACGTCCCCGAACGCCCCCAGGAGGAACGAGTCCCCTCGTTCCGTTCGATATTGGGCTCACTACAGTTCGGACTCTCAATTTGTCACGGTTCTAAGTCTGAACCAAAAAGTCCAAATCCGGCAAATCGTTTTTGAGAAAACATATTTTTTTAGAAAAGAAATGCCAAACATGGACTGCTTTGCTAGATACAGAGTCGCCACCTAAATGTTTTATTTTGGAAAAATTTAGGAAACCCTGACTCGTTTGCCTAAGGCCACGTGTTCGTCATCACCAAAGTTGCCTCGGCTCGGGAACTTGGGTACGATTGGGGAAGGTCACTTCGTGAGCACCCCCGCTCGCCCGATCAAAGATCGGCCTCTACTAACCATGATATCTATTTTTGAAAACATTATGCATTCTTATTCCGGTTATTAGCCTAGATTTACTATGTGATGCGCACAGCATACAAGTATAGACTGGATCGCCTGAATTGGAACAAAACATTTCATGTTTGTTTGTTTGAAAATGGTTTGATGGTGCTACTCGCAAGTAGGCTAAGACGTGGATTTGCCACCCTCAGGTGGGCTTAGAAAACATAATTTTGCCACTATCTAGTGGGCTTAAAACTCACATTTGATGAATTGTTCCAATTCAAATAACCCAACCTTCACCCACGGGCATTCAGGCAGTTATATCAGATAAGCATATAGCCTCATGGTAAGCATGCTATTCATGGCAGTCACTCACATGCATGCAAGGATGCTAAAGCATAAAACTTACCGAGTACTCCAAGCCAAAACAGAAACTAATTAGAAATCCATGCATGATCCTAATTATATGGAAATGCCTAATGCAACACATGCAAAAATGCAACTATAGCAGGCTCGGCTATTCTAAACATAGCATATGAAATGCTACAGCTAACATGTATTCAACTTGGAATTGAAAATACAATGCAGTTAGTATGATGCGCCGAGCCTGGTGCATGCAAAACAGATGAATGAATGCAAACATGCTATCATATTGTATGTTAATTGAAACATGCTCTAATCTAACCATCATAAGCGGGTAAATAAAAGGGAGAAAAACATGGGGTTGGAAGACATACATCACACACACGCACACTTATTACAACATTGCCCTCACGCAGAGGGTCCGAATAAAATAATATACAGTCCCAAATAAATAGTACAGTCCAAATAAATAATACAGTCCAAATATGTACAAAAAAATCCTAATTAATTACCAAATTAACTAAGAAAACAATAAACTGGCATGCAAGCCAGGGACTGCCTTGACTCTTCTTCAGATGATGAATAATGCATATCCGGGTTGCCTTTGCACTGAAATCCACTGTGATGCCCCAATTAGCCTCTGTTTTGCAATAATTTTTTGAAAAGCGCGCCAAGCCCCGGAAGACTGCTGATTCTTGATTTGCTGCAACAGAGAGCAGGAAAGGGGCATGGCAATGTATTTTCACAAATGTATGCATGCTTCGATCCTCGTGCCACCAATCACGCATCTCGATGCATGATGGTCGAGGAGTCGAATTGCACAACTCAATATGAAATGAATGTACATATAAACACAACAAAACCTAAACTCCATCATGGATAATCCGGAGTGTCGGTGACTGGGAATTGAGACACGTTTCGTCACTCGAAGTACGAAACGTCCCTCGTTTCCCGTACTCGGGCTAACTCCTATCCCAAGCACAATGCAATATGCATGACATGTATGAATGCAACTAATATACAACCTAGCATGCACAATGCTATGAGATGGCATACACAATGCACGATGTAACAAGGCATACGCAATGCTCTAACATACAACCTAGCATACGCAATGCTATAAAATGAAATGGCATACTCAATGCACAATGGACTTACACCAACATGAATAGACCTCAGCCACACTCACATTAGTAGCCATGAGATGAAAAATGAGACACTCGAAATGCGTGCACACATGCACGCAAATCGAGGATCGATCCTAAGGCACAAATGCCACTCTAACAAGGCATGGCAAGGCACGAAATATGACATACAAACAAGCAAGTTTCAGCACTTAAATGTGATGCAAAATGATCCCGAAACATGGAAACATGGCACCCGATGCATGAAATGAGACGCGAAACATGAAATTAGGTACATTGGAATGCCCTATGGCTATGCAAAGCATGCATTATTTGAACACAAAGTGTGAAGACAGAATTAAGACAGTCCCAAAACATGCATATTTACAGTTTTAAGCAAGGCCAAAAGGTGAACACAAATAGGGCTAAGCTAGCATGCAAAAATGGCCCCGTAAGAGAGGTAATGAAGCAAGTAGCAGCTTCTGGCTCTAAATGGCCAAGAGCCCTTCAACAAATTTGAAGAGGGGCTCAAAATGAAGCACTTTACAGTTTACAACAAGCCACGAAAACAAACACAAGTATGGCTAAACTATTGTGCAAGAAATGGGCCAAAAGGGAGACAAAGAAGCAAGTGATGGTTTCTGGCCTCAAACAGAGGAGGGACTTTCAACAAAGTTGAAGAGGGGCCCAAAACATGGTATTTTACAGTTAGTGACCAAACCCAAAACAGTGCACATGCAAGCTTAAAATACTATGCAAAATAAGGCCTAAAAAGAGGTTTAAACACAAAGAGCAAAAAGGGAGCTCCAAACAGCAAAGGTACCTTGATCAAACATGAAGAGGGGGTCAAAATAAGGCTATTTACAGTTCGGACCAGAGCCCAAAAATACAAGCACAAGGGGCTAACAAAACATGCAAAAATAAGGCCAAAAGAGGGATAAAGAGGCAATTGACAAAAGGAAGCCTCAAACAGTGAAGATCCCTTCAACAATGTTGAATAAGGGCTCAAAATAAGCCACTTTACAGTTTATAACCAAGCTCAAAAAAGTTTACAAATAGGCCTAAAATACTATGCAAGAAAGAGGCATACAAGAGAGGTAAAGAAGCAAGTGGTAGCTAGAGACCTTAAACATGGAAGGACCCTTAATCAATCATGAAAAATACATCAAAACATGACTATTTTCAGTTAGAGTCGAAACCCAAAAATGGAAGCAAGTATGGCTTAGAAAGCATGCAAAAGAAGCTCAAAAAGAGGGAAAGTATTGCTCACCCTTGTAGACCAAACTTCAATAGCCTCTTGGCTTGAGAAAAGGTGCTCCTTTCCTCTGGAAAATAGCTCCAAGTGGCTGGAATAGATGATGGTGGTATGGTGCTAGGTGGTGGTGTAGAAATGGTGTAGGGTTTGGGAGATTTTTGAGGATTAGAGTGTAGAAAGAGAGAGATACAATATGGGAGCCTCAAAGCAAATTTTTGTAACCCCTCAGATGGGTGCTGGAGGTGCTGTTATATAGGAAAAAGAGGGGGAAAAGAGGGGGGAAATGAATTCAAGTTTTCCCCCAAAAGTGCAGCCCCCCCGGATACACAATCTGGGGGGAAACAAAATACATATCTGTAATATACCTAGAGATAGGATCAAGGCCGGCTGGTTTGCTAGGGTTTAGGTGGCCGGCTGGCTCTCCCCATGGCCGGCCGACCAAGGGTCAAAAGGTTCAAGCAATATTAGTGGCCGGCCACCCCAGATTGGTGGCCTCCCATGTGTGCACAACAGAACCATGTGGTCAAAAACTGGAGAGAATGAACCAAGAGAGAGAAAAGGCCACTTTTATGAGGGGTTCAAAAGGGTCACATAGAATTACTGGCCGGCCATATGATATTGGTGGCCTCCCGGGTGTGTACAACACAAATATGTGGTTTGGGCCAAGAAAAAGTGGCTTTAGGATGGTCAACATTGGCCTTCGAGTGGGAAAAACGGGCGACGGAGGGCGATAGAGGAATAAAACTGGTTGTCAGAATAATTACTGGCCTCCCACCCTTCTACGACCTTTCTAACAATGAAACAGAGGTCCCTGCCAAAAAATGAACTCAAACCGATGCAAAATGAAGGTTCGGGGGCCGAAACGCGCAGCCCGAGGCCCCGAAAACTGACTATTAGGCACCGAAAGTGGTGTTCGACAGCGAAATTGGTCTCTCGAGCCACAGTGTCCCTCAAAAGGGAGCAAATAAGATGCATGCCAAAAACCGGAGCAAATGGAGGTGGTTAAGCGGTCTCGAACCGAGGCACACGGCCAACGGCTCCGAAAAAAATCGGAAACCGGACTCCAAACGGGCAAAATGGCCTACGACCACGAAACGTAGCCTACGGCCACTGAGAGATAATCTACGAGACCTCTCCCTACCTTCGGGAAAAGAAAATAGAGAAAACAGAGCCTGGTTCGCAAACCGAGGCAAAGCATGAAAGAGTCCGGAAGTCCGGAGGCAAGGCTCGCAGCCGAGACTCTGAAACCTCTGAACGAGCATGATTTGCAACATCACCGAGCGCTCAATCGGTGACGTCTGAGTCTTAAGGTCGGTCAAAAATGGGGTGTCTACACGTACACTCTGATCCGAGTGAATGTTCAAACCCTTTTCTTCCTTCGTATTAGAGATTCTATCACGAATTAACTTTATTTCACAGTCTCCTTGTTGTGCCTCTACAACTTTGCTAATTAAGACAGGTTAAGCACTCAAGGTAAACAATGTTGCACTCTTTTCGGACTCATTGAAGTGCAACTCAAACTTGCCGATGTCGCCCAACATAACCCATTCCCAAATGTCCCCACTCGCCAAACTACTCACGGATTTCTGACTTAAGGCGTCAGCTACCACATTGGCCTTTCCCGGATGATAGTGTAACTCAAAGTCATAATCCTCTAGAAACTCTATCCACATCTGTTGACGTAAATTCAAGTCTTTTTGGGAAAACAAATACTTTAGACTCTTATGATCGGAGAAAACCTCAAACTTCTCGCCATATAAGTAATGCCTCCAAATTTTCAAGGCAAACACTACTGCGGCTAACTACAAATCGTGGGTAGGGTAATTCTTCTCATGAGTTTTCAATTGCCGTGAACCATAGGCTACAACCTTTCCCCCTTGCATCAAAACACAACCAAGCCCATCCCGAGACGTATCACAATAGACAGTATAGCCCAAACCTCTTTCTGGAATTATCAACGCTGGTGTTGTAGTCAATCTAGTTTTAAGATCTTGGAAAGATTTTTCACAAACCTCACTCCACACAAACTTAACCCCCTTTCTAGTCAATCTAGTCAAAGGCATGGCTAATCTAGAGAAGTCTCTCACAAAACGTCGATAATACCCTGCCAATCCCAAGAAACTCCAGATCTCAAAAGTATTTTTAGGTTGCTCCCAATCTTGTACATAATCTATCTTTGAAGAATCTACGGTTACTCCCTCTCTTGACACTACAGGGCCCAAAAACTTCACATCGGTGAGCCAAAACTCGCATTTCTCAAATTTGGCATACAACTGATGTTTCTTAAGCAAATCAAGCACTACCCTCAAGTGAGCCTCGTGTTCCCCCTTGGAAGTTGAATAAATTAGGATGTCGTCCACAAAGACGACCACAAAATGGTCCAAGTACTCCCTAAAAATTCGGTTCATCAAATCCGTAAAGGAAGCCGGTGCATTTGTCAACCCAAATGGCATTACAAGGAACTCATAGTGGCCATAATGCGTATGAAAGGCCGTTTTCTGGACGTCCTCCTCTCGAACTCTCAACTGATGGTATCTCGATCTCAAATCTATTTTCGAGAAGCAACAAAACCCTCTAAGTTGGTCAAACAAATCATCAATTCGGGGTAAGGGGTATTTGTTCTTGACGGTAACTCGATTCAACTTACAGTAATCGATACACAACTGCAACAACCCATCCTTCTTCTTCGCAAAGAGAGTCGGCGCTCCCCAAGGTGATGTGCTAGGGCAAATAAAACCCTTGTCTAAAAGTTCTTGGAGTTGAATCTTCAACTCGTGCAACTCCGCGGGTGCAAATCTATACGGCGCCATGGAAATTGGTGCCATTCCAGGCACTAAGTCAATGGTGAACTTGATCTCCTGGTGGGGTGGCAAACTAGTAAGGTCCTCGGGAAACACGTCCGGGTATTCGCAAATTACCCTTGGCAACTAATACAAATCCCGTCACTCTCGCTATCTAAGAGAGTAGTGAGAAGGCCACTAAGCTCGTTTCTACTACGAGGGTCAAAAATTGGCGACAAGACCCTATCAACCCGGTCTCCCAGAAAGTAAAAACAATCACCATTTGAAGTGCACACCGTGACCCTTTGACGGAAACAATCAATCACCGCTCGATATGAAGATAACCAATCCATGCCTAGAATAACATCAAAATTCGATATGTCTAGTAACACAAAAGTAAACAGGAGTCGATGCCTGGCAACCTCTATCTCACAACCACGACACCCCCAATCTAACTCTACTCTGAGCGGAGACGCTAACCGTGCTATCTCTAATCCAATGCAGATGCGAATACAGCAGATATGAATGAATGAGACGCATTCGTGTCTATCAATACGTTAGCCAAAGAGTTACACACAACAAAAATACCTCTCACAACTGAGGAACCCGGCAACTGCTCTAGTGCGGTAACAGCATATACGCGTCCCTGTGGCCTCTAGTCAACCTACTCATCCCTCGGAGCATAGGCCTGCTGCACTGACTGAGCCAAAGTGACTCCCTAATTAGCTTGCGAAGTCTGGACTGAGTAAGCCTGCTGGTGGCTTTGAGTCTGCCTCGACCCCGATGTGCCAGATACGCCTCCCAACTACGGGCAAGCTCTCTTCATGTGCCCTAACTGACCGCACTGACAGCAAGTAGGCCCCTGCCCTCTGCTCTAAGACTGACTTTGAGATCGGTTAGGTGGTGGTGGTGGCAACATCTGTTGTCTTCCTCCCTTCTGCGGACATGCAAAGGCCTTGTGACCCGGTTGGCCACACTTGAAGCAAGAAAACCCACTCGGTGTACTCTTCTTCGGGCCCGCACTAGGCAAGGAGAAAGTGGATCTAGATTGTTGCGGCTGGGACTGGGATGAAAAGGTACTTCTACTCTTTGTGTTGGGCCTGTAGTCCCCTTGTGACCCTTGGCCCCTAGACCTCGAACTCCGAAGTCTCTCCTCCTCTACCTCCACGGTAATCTCCATATGCGTGGCTGCCACCACAAGACGGTCATAGTTCCTGATCATGTTCCCGACAACCTTGAACAAGATCTTGGTTCTAAGTTTCTTCTCAAACTCAATGCAACGACGCTCTTCCGTCGCTACCAACTCCGGCGCAAACTGGGACAAACTAGAGAAGGCCACTTCGAACTCGGCCATGAACATGTTAAGCTGCTTAAGGTCCTAAAACTTTTGCCTCAACCTCTTCCTAGCAGTGAGAGGTAGATACTTGTCTTGGAAAGCCACCACAAATGCTTCCCATGTCGGTTCTATTCTGCCCTTGGCATACTTTCACCATTGGCCCGCGTTCCCTTTGAGGTAGTAACTCGCAAGATTCATCCTTAACTTGCTATCCTCTATGTGAAGCATCTCAAAAGTCTTCACGGTTTGTTCGAGCCATTCATCTGCCTTCTTAGGCTCCAGGGCCCCATAGAACTCATCCGGCTTGGCCCGTAAAAACTCCGTCGTGAGGAAGCTCACCCTTGACTCTACGGCGTTGTCCCTAGCTTGGTTCTCCACCCTTAGTATATTCATAAACTCTCTCAAGGCCCCCGCCATTTCTCGGGCAAAGGCCCCCATTGCGTCTTGACCCGTTTGCCCCGAAATTTTCGCTTGCCCCAGTTGTTCGGCCACATTAGCTTGGCCCAACCCCTCCTCTTGCATTGGAACCCCTTGGACCGGTACCTCATGCACACCCCGACAACCCCTACTGTGCCTTCCACCTCTACCACCACGAGTTTGACCCCTTCCTAACATCCTAATTAAGGAACAGGATAGATAATTTAGCACATAATTTCAAATGTGCTCGCAACTTGCCTCACACGTTAAACTACAACAATTATGTATATTCTACCACACAAACAATTTAATTCACTCCACATAAGCACGTAGTCACGTAAGCACATACGGATTATTCTTTTGTGATGAGATTCGTCCCACGTAAAACCAAGAATTCTTAATAGAATGAGTATTGATCAGGTACCCTTCTAATAAGACCTCAAGGAATTTAATAGGCGCAAATAACATCTCAAACGTCCAATCTCATACCCACATAGCCACATAAGCATGTTATCACGTAATCACGAAAAAACAAAGCATTTCGTAATCATGCGAAATGAACCCATTGTGGCAAAACAACCACTTTTCGCGAACCCCAAGTATTCAAAACCAGTAGCTCTGATACCAAGCTGTGACGCCCAAAAAAAAAATATATGCCATTTCAATATAATAATAATCATGGCTCAAGAAATGTAGGAGATATGTATTCACCATGTTCCATTACATAACTCAAATGTTTATATAAAAGTGATCTCACATGCGATTATACATTCATTGAAAACTAGTACATGAATCTATAGTATGTAAAATCATTTAACTAAAATGAATAAAAGCCCTCAAGGGCTTACAAGTTCCAAGGCATAAACCTGATTACACAAAATGGTCTCTCGGACCCATACATGTTTAGCCCTTGGCTTACAAAAAAAAAAAAAAATACAATCACAACAAAGAGCCTTGTGCTCTCAAAAACATATTCCCACACCCTAATTTGGCAGGTTCATCATGTCCTTTTCTGCACCAAAACCCATGGGGTGAGCATAAAGGTCAGTAGAGAAATCTTAACAAAATATATATGTTTATGCAAAATTTTTGATATTAAATGCAAGTGCCATGAAATGCCCAAATTTAAAGAGAATTTTATTTACGTGCTCTTTTGAAAATCACCATATTTCACATAAATTTGAAATCTCAACAATTTCGAAACTTTCCAATTTTCAATCATTAGGGGCAGTAAATACGACTTAGGTAATCCCTAGGTTAGTGTCTGCAAGTATGCTCAACAAGTATTACCAATAATCCCACTTTACCGGTTGCTAACCGGAAGGGAAGTGGTACCTCCTCTGTGTGTGTTTTCGGTCTTTCACCCTATACATTAAGGCCATCTTATCAATTTCATCTACACCATCTATCCGGACTTACCAATGTATTTACCCCATAGACATAACCAGTGGCATAGCCAAGAATTTGATGGAGAGGGGGCACAAATTAATGATAATATCAGTCTGTTTAGTTTGAGTTTTTGGTTTTCGTGTTTTTTTTTTTAGTGAATATTTTGAAAATTTAAAATTTTTTTTTTACTTTTTTAGATGCACTTTACTTAGATGTATTTAAAAAGTAAAAAAATTGTGAAAAAATATTTTAAAAAATTAATAAATACATAAAAATACAAATAATGTACAGAATTTTCATATATTTTTTTGTATTTTTGGTATTTAGTGAATTTTTAAAAGGTTTTTTCACAAATTTTTTACTTTTTAGGTATATTTATGTTAGATATGTCTAAAAATTAAAAAAAAAAATTGCCTAAAATATTAAAAAAATTCAGTAAAAATAAAAATAAAAAACCCAAAAACAAGTAGAATATTCTGAAAAGTATTTTTGGAAAACTATAAACAAGCAAATTATTTTATTTTATTTTTATAATAAACAATAATGAGATATTACTAAACTTAAATATTAAGAGTCCATTTAGATAAATGTGAATTTTAAATTATAGGATTTGAGATTAAATTTTATATAAATATTGGGGAGTAACTATTTATAGGTAGATTGAAAAATTAAAAAAGAAGATAAGTTGAGATAAAAATAATATATTTTAGTAGAGAAATTCTATAAAACACACCATAAAAAAAGTTCTATCATATGTCGTAATTATGATCTTCGTGGTCTTTAGTTATGACACATTATAGTGTTAGATATAATTTAGTTATAATTTCTTGTGGTTGTTATTTTGACTATTACTATATATTAAGTAATAGTTAGTTATGACTCATTTTGATATTAGTTATGACCTATTGTGATTTTTTATTTTTATTTTTATAATTGAAGATGCGTTACTTGATTATAATTTATATAGTGGTCATTTTAATTATGAATGGAAAAAAACATACGGAGGGCAAACTCTATATGTCAAATGTACGTAACAATCTAATAAATTTCATATATCTTCATTGAGGTTAATCATGTTTGCATGTCAATAATTATAGACATCACCATTATATTGAAATTTTTATAAATAATAATATAATTTATCATAGTCTCTTTACTTTCAATCAAAATAATCATTATTGTTCTCATAATTTTAAAAATGTCATTGATATTTCACTTTAAATAATATTTTTATGAATTTTTTTATTTAAAATATTTTCTTTATGTTTGAAAAAAAAAAATTTCCAAAAACCCAGGGGGGGCACGTGACCCCCCTGGCCCTTGAGTGCCTCCGCTCCTGGACATAACCATAGTTCTCATTTCAAATATTCTTTTCTCAATATAAACGTTTCTAATTCAATTCAAAATGTATAATATTCACTTCATGAGTATGTGATGAAATAATTATCAATGTTTCAAAAATAATACTACAACAATCACATTTCCCGTCTTCCCTCCTTCAAGGTAATTTATCACAAATAGTCACATGTTCAATTAAATTCGTGAACGAGTGGCAGCATTTCCCCACTTTGTATAATTCTCAACGACGTGGTCATTTCAAGACTACATACCATATTTTGAATATCAACTTCCAAAAAAATCACAACTTCATATTTCAAGAAACTCAACAATTTGGTCATCTCATAACTATACATGTTCATGCATTCAACAAAGTCTTAAAACAATTTCCTAATCATCATATACCAAGAAAAGTTGTCATTTTTACGAACAATATTATGAATTTTTCACTCATTCATTTTCTTGACACAAGAAAATTCATGGGTTCTCCACATTGTTTCTAAAACCCCAAATCTCTAGGTTTTTCACCAAAAACCCCAAATCTCTTCATCCCTTTACAAAACCCTTTTCAAAACCTAAATCCCCCACCCATGTGGTTCAACATTTCAAGAAAATCCTTTGAAAAACACAAGAGATAAACTTCTTCTACACACCCTTAATTTGCTTGAGCCCTAAAACCCATTTTCGAAAATCCATAAAAAAGAGTTCTCAAAATCAACCAAAAACTTGCAAAACATATATATATATATATATATAACTTAAAGTGATTCCCTACCTCAATTTGTTGAAGTGATGAGATGAAAAACCCCCAATTTGACGGTGTTGAAGAATGATCTCCACTGTACATAATGTAGTTCTCAAAAGGCTCTACAATGTTGATGAAGAAACTATGGACCAATTTTTAATGGATGGAGAAGGATCAAGGATTTGGTCTTGTTTTGAGGTAGAAATATAGAGAGAAGAGAGGGCAATGTATTTTTAGAGAGAGAGAGAGACACAAGAAAAGTGATACACACAGCCCAAAAAGAGAGGAAAAATAGAGCCCTCTCGGACTCAGGCCGACCGCACGTGCGGAGCTTGGCTCACGCATGTGCGGCTTTGACCCCTGCATGTGTGGCCCCTTCCGCACCTCTCCCTTCGCATCTACAATTTAGGCAGTGTGCAAGCCTCTCAAGACTCACCCTTCCCGCACGTGCGGTCTCATCTCCTGCACGTGCGGCCCAAGGCCCCGCAAGTGCGACCCAGGCCCAGCAGCCTAGAATTTTCTGGTTCGACCCCCCCAGCACCTTGGACTTAATTGTGCATCCTCCGAAACAAGTGAAGTTCAACACTGAACAAAAACAAGAACAACAATTTTATTTTGAGGAAAAACTTCCGGATATCACAAACCCAAGGAAGACAAAGGTAAAGTGAAGTAAAACGAAACCGGCCATCCCAATTCACATGTCATATCTTAGAAGCCAAATCTTTAATTGCATCTCATGAGTGAATTGCATTAGGATTTTGTATATAAGGTCATGCATGTTTTACTAACTTTGTTTTGTAGCTGTTCAAGGGACGTCGGTAAATATGTAAGTTTTTATACTTTAGCATCCCGTTTGTGTGCATTTTTCTTATTATGTTTAAGCATCCTACCATGTGGCTACTTGCTTACTTGATATAACTGTATGAATGTCAGTGGATGGAGGTTGTGTCGCTTAATTTGGAATAGTGTTGATTTTCATATTTGTAAACTCAATTTATTTAGGTTGTACATCTCCAAAACTCTTTCAAAACTACATGAAATCAAATTATTCCAAAATATATGACATAGTCTATACTTGTATGCTTCACATAGTAATTTTTAGGATTTATTAAATAATCAAAATATGAACATATAAAATAAATAAAATTCATATCATGGTTTAGTAAAGGCCGATCTTTTGATTGGATGAGTGAGAGTGCTCAATTAATGACCTTCCCCTATCATACCTAAGGTTCTGAACCGAGACAACTTTGGTTATGACGAACAGTGGCCTTGGCATGAGTCATGGGTTTTCTAATTTCCCAACAATATTAGGTGGCGACTCTGAGATCTGATGACCATTTCTAGCAAAAGGTTTTGCAATAAAATAGATTTTCTAAAAGTTATCAAATCTAGACTCTCATCTATGTTTCACATTACACTAGTGAGATTAGATCAAAGAGACCGAGGGTCCGAACTGTTTAACGCGCACGGGTACCCCTGGGCATGTTACAAGGGCATTGGAAAGCAGTCAAGTGGATTCTGAGGTACCTCAAAGGTACATCTAAAATGTGTTTGTACTTTAGAGATGCTAAACCAGTCTTAGAAGGCTATATGGATTCAGATATGGCGGGAGATCTTGATGGTAGAAGATCTACATCAAGATTTCTGTTCACTTTTGTAGGGGAAGCTACGTCTTAGCAATCCAAGCTGCAGAAGTGTGTTGCTTTATCCACAACCGAGGCAGAGTATATTGGCGCAGCAGAAGCTGGGAAAGAGATGTGGTTGAAGAGGTTTCTCCAAGAACTAGGACTAAAGCAAGAAAAGTTCACGGTACATTGTGATAGCCAGAGTGCCATAGACCTGAGCAAGAATTCTATATACCATTCTCGTACGAAGCATATTGATGTTCGGTATCATTGGATACGCGAAGTGATGGAACAGCAGTTATTGGAACTGATCAAGATCCATACAAATAAGAATCCAGCTGACATACTTACAAAGGTGGTCTCGAGAGACAAATTCGAAATTGCAGAGACATTGCAAGGATGGATTTCAAGTGAGAAGTCAGTCATGCATATGGGTATGGAGGGGAAAAATTGTTAGCTCCAATCCATGTGCATGCAGAGGAGCGAGTCAAGGAAAAATGGTGTACGAGGACCTCCACCACAAGTGAAGGAAGTTTGAGCTGGCATCTCTCCCTTCTCTTCATGTTCTTGCCATTGTTGACTCTCACCAATAAAAAAAAAAGGTGAAAATTTTGGGTGAGTTTGTATCTCTCTCTCTCTCTCTCTCTCTCTCTCTCTCTCTCTCTGTGTATATAATAAAGATGAGAGGGAAATGGTGAGTGGTATCATCAGAAATTTAAGAGATAGAGAGCTGTGAATTCAGTGAGAGTATTTCTCCTTCTTTGTTTTTGTATTGCTCTGTTTTAATGAAATTTTCGTTTCTGTTCCGTGGACGTAAGCATTGGGTTGAATTATGTAAATATTTGTGTCTCGATTGTGTATTATTATTTGTTGTTTATTTTATGAGTGTCCATAATCCTACCATTCATATCATGTTAAGTTAGCGGTGAGGTAAAGAATTTTTTTTCTTTTTATCAAGGAGAGAAAGACGTGTGATGTTTATTAATTGTGTGTGCGGACAAACAAGCATTTACTTTTGACGTAGAGAATAGAAGTTTAGAATTAAATTGTCATTTATTCTTCTATTTGTATTTTTGAAGTTGCTACAACGTTTTTTAAATGTTACGAGATGAGACTCGAACTTGAACATTGATTCAATAAAAAAAACACTTCATTAACGTGTCAAATCTTGATCAAAAAGGCAAGACTCACCATTTTATTAGCTCCATTTAATTTGATGACACAATTAACCAAATTTGATTGATGGGGACAATACATGGTGAATGCTAAACTTTGCTTGGTTTCTCATTTCTAAAAACACTTTTTAAAAAATTTTATTTTTTTATTTTTTGAATTTTTTTTTATTTCTGTTAAATTTTTTAAATATTTTAAGTAATTTTTTTTACTTTTTAGACATACCTAACATAAATATACTTAAAAATTAAAAATTTATGAAATTTTTTTTTTAAAAATTCACTAAATACCCAAAAAAAAAAACGAGAATTTAGTATATTTTTTATATTTTTATGTATTTATTAATTTTTTAAAATATTTTTTCACAATTTTTTTATTTTTTAGATACATCTAAGTAAGGTGCATTTAAAAAAAGTAAAAAAAAATGTTAATTTTTTTAAAAATATTCACTAAAAACAAAAAAATACGAAAATAACAAAATCAACTTTTAAAAACTTAATCCAAAAAATTCAAACTAAACACACTGAATAGTTTTGATCATCATATGAGAGCACTGCCTGAAGGTTAATAAACCAGGCTACAAATTTCATGGTTAAAAAAAAATGGTAAATTAATATGATTCAAAGCCAAACATGCAGTTTTTCAATGCATGTTTCAATTCTAAATTCACTACAAGAAAAGTGAGTTTATGAGACGGAACTATTTATGACGGTACACTTATCGTCTCAAAAAGTCATTTTTTGCGACGGCAGAAAATGCCGTCTCAAAAAAACAGAATATTTGCGACGGTACTATTTATCGTCTCAAAAAATGAGAGTATATTGTCGCAAATACTCTCATTTTTTGAGACGGCAAATAATGTCGTCGCAAATGCTCTGCTTTTTTGAGACGGCAAATGGTGCCGTCGCAAATACTCTGCTTTTTTGAGACGGCATTTTCTGCCGTCACAAAAAAGTGACTTTCGTGTTTTTTTGTTTTTTGTTTTTAGTGAATATTTTTAAAATTTTAAATATTTTTTTAAGATGCACCTTACTTAGATGTATCTAAAAAATAAAAAATTTAAGAAAATATATTTTTAAAAATTAATAAATACATAAAAATACAAAAAAAAATGTATTGAATTATTGTATTTTTATTTTATTTTTTTTGTATTTTTGGTATTTAGTGAATTTTTAAAAGATTTTTTTTTTACAACTTTTTTAATTTTTAGGTGTATTTATGTTAGATGTGTCTAAAAATTAAAAAAAAAATACTTAAAATATTTAAAAAATTCAATAAAAACAATATAACACAAAAAACAAGAAAGTATAATTTTCTCAAAAGAGTTTTTTGAAAACTCTAACCTAGTATAGTGATTATGGTTTTGAGATAGCTTCATATATATACAGTCACAAAATGGTTTGAATAAATTCAACGGTATTTTTCTGTCGCAAAAAAAATAAAAATAAAAACAATGTCGTCTTACTCTATTGATATAACATTTCTCTTTTCATTCATTTTTTCATCTTCCTGTCTCTCTGTCTCTATCTCTCTCTCTTATCTTTATCTCTTTCACCCATCACTCTTCTTTCTCTGTCTATCTGTTTCTCTCTCTCATTTTCTCTCTATGTCTCTCGCCTATCTCTCTTCTCTCTATCTCTCTCATCTGTTTTCTCTCTTTGTCTCTCTCGCTTATCTCTCTTCTCTCTATCTCTCTCATTTCTTTTTTCTCTCTCTCTCTCTCTCTCTTATCTTTCTACCTCTCTCTATCTCTCTCGCTCATTTCTCTTCTCTCTTCGTCTCTCTCTTTTTCTGTGTCTCTCTCTCGTTCATATCTTTTCGCTCTATTTCTCTTTTTTTTTGTCTATCTCTCGCTTATCTCTTGTTTCTCTCTCTTTTTCTATCTCTCCCTCTATCTCTCTCTGTCTCTGTCTCTTTTTCTGTCTATCTCTCTCTCTCCCTGTCTCTCTCTCACTCGTCACTCTTCTCTCTCTCTCTCTGTCTACTTATCTATTTGTCTATTTATCCCTCACTATGTTCGCCTTGCTCACTCTCTTACTCTCATTTTCTCTATTTATCGAGTTCTTTCTCGATTTATCGATCCACTATAAGAAAATACACTTTTAGCAACCACTTTGTCTCTCTCTCTCGCTCATCACTCTATCTCTGTCTCTCTCACTATCTCTCTTTCTTACCTGTCTCTCACAAAATTAAAATATTATTAAAATATTTAAAAAATTGATTTGAATTAAGTTTTGAAAAGAGTTTTGAATTATATTATTGGTTATGAGTTTCGAAAAGTAATGATTATATTTTGAATTGAGTTTTGAAAAATGGATGTAAAATTATGATTTGAAAGCTCAAAACAAACACCATACTTAAATCAATGGGTGGAACTATGACCACTACCACTACCACTCTCTCTGTCTCTTTTTTTTTTTCTATGTCTCTCTCGTTAATTTCTTTTCACTTTCTTTCTCTATCTTTTAGTTTATCTCTTGCTTATCTCTTGTTTCTCTCTCTTTTTCTGTCTATCTTTCTCTCTCTATCTCTCTCTCTCTCTCATTCATCACTCTTCTCTCTTTCTGTCTGCCTGTCTGTCTGTCTGTCTGTCTGTCTGTCTCTCTCCCACTGTGTTCGCCATGCTCACTCTCTCCCGCATCTCTTCTTTATTTATTGAGCTCCCTTTCGATTTATCGATCCACTACAAGAAAATGCACTTTTAGCGACCACTTTGTCTTTTTCTCGCTCATCACTCTGTCTCTTTCTTTGTCTTTCTATCTCTTTTCTCTATTCATCTCTCACTCATTTCTCTCTCCCACCACCCATATTCTCTACCACATTTATCACTACTGCAAATGTTATTCAACTACCACCATTATTCTCTTTCTCTCTTTCACTCATTACTCTTTTTTCTCTGTCTGTTTGTCTATCTGTCTGTGTGTCTTTCGTTCATCTTTCTTCTCTCTATCCCTCTCATTTGTCTTCTCTCTCCGTGTCTCTCGCTCATCTCTCTTCTCTCTATCTCTCTCATCTCTTTTCTCTCTCTGTCTCTCTCACTCATCTCTTTTTTTTTTCTCTCTCTGTCTCTCTCGCTCATCTCTTTTTTTTTCTCTCTCTGTCTCTCTCGCTCATCTCTCTTCTCTCTATCTCTCTATTTTTCTATTCTCTCTCTCGTTCATCTTTTTTCGCTCTCTTTCTCTCTCTTTTTGTATCGCTCATCTCTTGTTTCTCTCTCTTTTTCTGTCTCTCTCTATCTCTTTCTCTCTTTGTCTGTTTGTTTCTCTCCGTCTCTCTCTCTCACTCATCACTCTTAATAGAAAATATTTTTCATTAAAATATTATCTTTACTTCTACCAAATAAAAAATAATAGTAATAATTTCTCATTCATTAAATATTCATTTATGATGAAAATGAAAATTATTATTTATTTTTTTTATTATTTAAATATTCATTTATGCTGAAAATTATTATTATTTAAATATTTTTTTTCCCAATCCCACCCGCTCGGTTCCCCATTTTTTTTCCATTCTCACGCCCCCCAAAATCCCCAATCTCTTAGAACCCTAATCATCTCCTCACTCTCTCAGTCTCATCTCAAGTTCAACTCATCACTGTCTCTCTCTCTCACTCTCTCGTTTCGTTGTTCTTCATATCTACACCGATCACTCTCTGACTCTCTCGTTGTTCATCTCATCGCACCGATCATCGCACCGCCGATCTACTCACAGGTAAACTCTCTCTCTCAATCTCTGTCTCTCTCTCTTTCTCGCCCCGAACGTTGTTTTTTTTTTTTGCTTTATATATATATATATATATATATATATATATATATCAGATATCTCTCTGATCTGATCTGTCTTCCTCACTCTCTCATCTCATCAGTCTCACTCTCTGGTTTTGCATCTCTGCACCGATCGACTCACAGGTAAGCCTCTCTCTCTCTCTCTCTCTCTCTCTCTCTCTCTCTCCCTGATCTCTCATCTCTACACCGATCGAACAGATCTGTTCTGTTTGTTTATTTTGGACCAACAGATCTGTTCTGTTTGTTTTGGAATCTGTGTGTTTGTTTTGTTTTGGAATCTGATCTGTTCTGTTTATTTTATTCTGCACCGATCACTCTCTGTCTTTGTTCTTAAGGAATTTGTTGAATCTGTGTATATGTATGTTAATCAGATTCATGTTGATTTTGTTCTTAAGAAATTTGTGTATGTATGTATGTATGTTAAGAAATTTGTTTGAATTTGTTCTTAAGAATTTTTTAGAAACGTGAGAAACCCAAATTCGAATGAGTTGGTGAAAGTAGAACAAAAACTTAGAGGAGGGAGGGCAATGAATAGCAATGGTTTGCTTTGCCCAAGAAAATGGATTGTGAGATTGACATGTTAAAAGGTGAATGAATACTAGTATTATGTGTGCAGGCATGGAGTGAAGCAACCAAGAAACCCATGGTCAGATGGCCCAGAGTACATCACACAGTGTCACATCAAACCCGGAACAAACTACACATACAAGGTCATATTTTCCGATGAGGAAGGAACTCTTTGGTGGCATGCCCACAGTGACTGGACACTGAGCAGTGTCCATGGTGCCATTGTCATCTTGCCAGTAGAGGGCACCACTTATCCTTTTCCTGAACCTGATGAAGAACAAATCATAGTACTTGGTATGCCTTTGTTAACCATCAAAAAAAAAAAAAAAAAAAATTGAAGCAATTAACCATCAATTTGAACTAGCTTTTTTACTATATATTACATGTATATGTATGCATAACATTCTCGATATTAGCATCACTTCTAGCTTCAACTAGATTGTAATCTTATTGACATTGCAAATTTTTTCTGGTTCACTTCTATTATATATTTACGATTTTGTTTCTGCAACCCATCTGCCTCTAAGTTGTTGCAATGTGTTTCTAAGCATGTCAACTGTTTGATGAAATACTTCAACTGAAAAGAGTTTCTCAATGTTACTATGAAAAAAGATGTGAATAGGAAAAATAAAATAAAATAAAATTACTGGTCTACTTATCAAATATTTTGCATGAAAATTTAAATGTCATATGGGTAACACTAAAACATCTTAATTCAAACCAAAAGAGTGTAACTTCTAATGATCTTCACAGGAAATGGCAGAACAAGAAAAAACAGCATTAATAAGAAAGGAAAATTCAAGTATGTATGCTTATTATTAAATATTTTATATGGTCAAAACAAAATAAAAGCTAACCTAGATATATTAATAATGTTGTGCAATCAAATGAATCCCTCAAACTTGATCAAGTATAGCAGCTGTGTCATAAAGCTTTATTAGATTAAGTACAATTTTATTCTTATACTCTCTTCAATTGTGACTATTTTTTTCCCCTAAGATATTCAGCAACTCTCTTTTGTATTTGCAGGATCTTGGTTTACTTTTGATTTGAACAAAAAGCTTCATTATGATCAGGACTTGTGTATGTGAAGAACTAATCTTTCTTTTTGCACTTTTTCCTTCTCTGCTTTATTTTTGTTTCTTTTTCTTTTTCTTTCTAAATTTTACCTTTTCTGATTATATGAATTTGGATGGCAGGTTGGTTCTTGGGTATGCGTACCCTGCCTTTGAGTGTTTCAAAACCATGGAAAAGAACAAAGTTGAGAAGGCAGAGCTTCAATTTTGGTGTCAATATTGGTAAGAAACTTCTTTATTTATTTATTTATTTTTTTTTTTTGCAGTTGGAGTTGACTGAAATTTGTTTTCATTTTTTAGATGTGTATTTAGTTCTTCTAAACCCATCAAATTTCATTAAATGATTATTTTTTAGATTTATATATTTACCTAACCAACATCATGGTCATGGAAGAAAAATGGATGATGCTAATTTACAGGCATGAGAAATAATCTGAGATGGTCCAATTTGCATTTGTTTTGTTATTAGATCAAGAATAAACTTATTGAATGGATACCAAGGAATTTTTTATTTTTATTTTTTATTTAGCCTAGATCCTGGAAACATGAGTTGTAGCATCAATGCCCTGTCTACTGGGTCAACTCCATTGCTCAGATGCGAACTGCTTTGAGAAGAAAACAGTCGGTACAATGTGATGAGAATATTGATTTCCAGTGTGGTTGGTGTACCAAAAACAAAGAAATTTAAGGGTATCCTATAAAGATTCAGAGAATATAGAAGATAGATCTAGAAAAACAAACAGGGATTAGAGAGAAAAAGGAAGAAAAACTATTCATCTCCTTTACCAAGATATGCCAAAGTGTATATACTAACACAGTACAGCTATTTATCTATATATTGTCCTCTCACCTACAAGAACTAAAGTGGTTACAACTAAAGCAGTTACAACTAACTCTAGTACAGTTAGTTTTAGTTTCTGGTGGGTTAACATATCATTTCCCCAATCGATCCTCTTAATTATTATTCTTCTTATTGGAGATTTCACCATTTCCCTGTAAAAAAAACAAGTCAAACATAGGAAACACATGACCTAAAAAGAAAACAACTCATGAGTCTTCAAGTTTTAGTGTCAATATCAGTATCAGTACATTAGCTACAAGGCGCTTGATTCATATTTATTTTGCATTTCATAGGTATGAGGAAGCAAGGAGGAGGAAAAGCTGCGAAGTCAGCGGGAGGATTTCAGTGACATGGTTGCCGAGGTGTGCATCTTTCACAATCTTTCTGATTTTGTACTTGTTTTAATTAGTATTTATGGACACTTTTGTTCTGATGAGGTGGAATTTTTCAGAATGAGAAGAAGAGGAAACGGAAAATGCAGGAAAAGGATGGAAAATCGAAGAAAAAGGATTTCAAGTTCTAGGACGTGCTGCTGGTTTTGTGATCGGAATGTTAGAATGCTAGATCCATTATGCTTTTCTTAGGCACCTGTAAATTTTTATCATTCGGAATCGTAATTGTTGTGTGTCCATTGCCAAAAATGTAGTCCCATTCCATGGAACCAAACACAGCCTTGGTGTTATGGGTTTGGTTAATGAGAAATTTGTTGGTGATTTTATATGCTGCTACTTTCTATTTCCCCATTGCTTAGGATGGAAAATATGTTATATATTAAAGTTGCTTGATGGATTTCATGTTCCTGGTGTGAATGCATGCTTTTCCTCGAGGCCAGATAACCCGAATCATAGTTGAGACCAACAATTCTGAATGAAAATAGTTTTTAGAAATGCAGGAAAACAATTGTATACACAGCTCATAATTTTTAGAAATGCAAGAAAACAATTCTGAATGAAAATAATTTTTTTAGTTATTTTTCATTTAATACGGGCTATTTTCATATTTTTAATAAATTTATTACAGTTTTTTTTTTTTTGAGACGACAGCGCACACACCGTCTCAAAAAGAAAAATAGAACTAGGGTTTTTTGCGACGGTAGTAATGCTGTCGCAAAAGATAAGGCATTTGTTGAAAATGAAGTTTTTTAGTGACGGTGTCATTTGCCGTCACCAATAGTACTTTAGCGACTGCATCAAGTGCTGTCTCAAATAACCCTTTAGCGACGGTATTTGTGCCGTCGCAAATAACTCTTTTAGTGACGACAACACAGTGCCGTCTCAAAAAAATTCAAATTTTCATGTGTTAATGGCGACAACATTTTTCCGTCGCAAAAAGGTATTTTTGCCGTCGCCTTTTTTTTGCGACAGCGTTATATCGTCGCTAAAACCCTTTTGCAACCCTCTTTGTTGCGACCCCCACTTGCCGTCGCAAAAGGCCAGTTACTGTCGCAAAAAATCTTTTGAGACGACGTTTTGAGCATTTGCGACGGCATTCTACAGTCGCAAAAATGTAATTTTTTTGTAGTGATTATTTCATGGTTCAATACATAATTTTATAATTTCTATTATATTTTAAAACAAAGCCGAACCGAATTACAATTCGTTAGGTCGTTCTGTTTGATTCTAAAATTTCATTAATTTTCTTTTTTATTGAATCATACTCACCTATAAGGACTCATTTGGGTTTTTTTTATTATTGATTTTTTAAATTTTTTATTAAAAAAATGCATAAAAAATAAATAAAATAATTTAATAACTTGTAAGAGCATCCGCATTAGATGATGCAAAATAAAAAAAAGGTAAAACATAACTAGTAAATCATCAAATCCTTTCTCCATCAGTCTCTACAAATTTTTTGTAAATTAATTTTTTGTTAAATTTGCTACAGTACCTTAACAACTTTAAAGATGCATTGTTCATTGGCTACATAATTTTTTATTATATTTTCTAGAGCAAAACTGGGCCAAAATCTTTAAACCGGTCATCTACCCAATGTCTCTCGGATATCCTACTGGACATCCCGTGAGTGCCTGTAACAGAAGGAGAAAAATGCCCAAAATTAGTTTAATCGGTCGACCGGCTGGTCAACGGCAATTTTTTTTTTTTTGTTGCATTTTTTAAGAATTGTTTGGGTGACACCTCATCAATTTAATATTAAAAAAAATACAATAAGAAATTAATATTTTAATAAGATTGCGTTATAATAGAGAGTTTGATGCAGTGAAAACTAAAAAAGTGATCAGTTAAAATAATAAAAATAAGTTTTGAGTTATAATTTGATTAAAAATTTATTAAGACTGATACAGATGCTCTAATAAATTTGTCTCATTTTCCAAACAGGGGCTAAATCTGCAAAAACACAAAGAAGGTCCAGGTTTTTACCCGACCCACATGATTGATAATAGGATAAAAGGTTCGGGTTGGGTGGGAAACCATCAAACACCAGACCAGAGGTCATACATGACGTGTAGATGATGTTGTAATGCACATATAAGAAATAATAAATTAAAAAAACAAATAAGGAAAACAGTTCAATATTTAGGGCTCGATTGACATGTTTGAAAAAAGTTAAAAAGTCACTATCCTATTTAAATCAGATTATCTTATTTAAGTCATATCAGTTCTCTAACACATCATTTCAAACTTAACCCAAATTCAACTCATATTTTATAAAAAGTCAAAAAGTACACTTATTTAAATAATTCCAAACAACTCCTAAATAATAATAATTAAAAGTAGTGAAATTATTACAGTGTTGGCCCATAGTTGATTTTGGGGCAGAAGATATTACAAAAAGTTATAAAAATAAAAAATAAAAAAAAACGAGAGAGAGAGAGAGAGTCCAAGAACAGGAGTCCATTATCTGAGGCCAAGAGCAGTAGTGGGGGCCCAGTAACATGGGCCCACCCCACTACCTTATAGACTATAGTGTCCAAAACCAAAGCTCTAGTTGGCCCCGGCTAAATAGTTTTTTTTTTTTTTTTTTAATAATTCGGTGATAAATCCACTTTTATCGATGTATATAAATATTAAATTCAGGGGGTTAATTTGTTTTGGTTTTAAAAATATGATTAATTGAATATATTAATGAAAAGTACAAATTATTGTTTTAAAATATATTTTTTATTTTTACTTTTACTCTTACAGAAAACTATTGTTTGGTTTGAATTTTCTGAATTAAGTTTTTTAAAAATTGAGTTTTTTTATTTTTCGTAATTTTTTTTTTAGTGAATATTTTTAAAATTTTAAACATTTTTTTACTTTTTTAGATGTAACTTACTTAGATGTATTTAAAAAGTAAAAAAAATTATGAAAAAATGTTTTAAAAAATTAACAAATACATAAAAATACGAAAAATATACTAAATTTTCATTTTTTTTAATATATTTTTGGTATTTATTGAATTTTTAAAATATTTTTTCACAAAAATTATACTTTTTATGTGTATTTATGTTAGTGTGTCTAAAAATTAAAAACATTACTTAAAATATCAAAAAAATTTAGTTAAAACAAAAAAATACAAAAAATAAGAAAATATAATTTTTTGAAAATTATTTTCAAAAAAACGAAACCAAACAAACTGATTAATTTTACTCTTAAAAGTATAGATTACTTTTACTCTTATAAGAAAATATATTTTATTTTTTTGAATAAAGATTGGGACCCCCTTTCCCCACCCCTTTTGACCACCTTTCTTTTTTGATTGGTCACTTTTTCTTTTCTTTTTTCTTTTTTTTCTCCTCCTCCAATCAGCACCCGCCATGTGTGTGTGAGGTGGTGGGGGTTGAAGTTTGAGGGGGTCTAAATCACTACTGTATTTTTTTATTCCCTTATACTATCGTCAAATATCGCCATTGTCGCTGATGGTGACTTATTAGAAAATTCGTTATTGTCAGAAAAGTTGCCATCATCGAAGCTGTAGCTGATACTTGGAAGCAATGGTGAATAGATTAGTAGACACGTAAATAGATAGATAGACAGATAAATAGATCGATACGAGTAAATATTATCTTTTAAGAATAAAGCTTTGGACCCCAGTGGGGTACTGGGGTCCTTTCCCATTGGTTCAAAAAAATAGTTTTTTTTTTTTTTTTTTTGAATTTTCAACCAATCTCAGGCCGACACTTGGCACTGGGGGGTCACTGGGGGTCTGTAGCATTGCTGATCTTTTAAATCTTTGTTGCTCATATGTATAAAAAATATTACTCCCTCCGTCCCAAAATATTGGTCCCTTTTGGGGAATCCAACTTTTTTTGGTAGTACACTTATTGCATTTGGAAAAAGTTAATTTTCCAAAATTACCCTTTAGATAGTACATTTTTTGGGAATATCAATATCAAATTGTACTTTTTAAATTGTTTATTAATTTAAAAGAATGGCAAAATAGGAAATTTACATTATTTTTGTACTTGATTTATAAAGAGGGACTAATATTTTAGGACAATGAAAAATGGAATAAGGGACTAATATTTTGGGACGGAGGGAGTAGTGTGTTTGGTTTTAATTTTTTAAATTTAATTTTTTAAAAATTAAATTTTTTATTTTTTGTGTATTTTTGTTTTAGTGAATATTTTTAAAATTTTAAGTATTTTTTTTTTTACTTTTTTATATGCACCTTATTTAGATGTATCTAAAAAGTAAAATATTCATAAAAAAAATATTTTAAAAAATTAATATACAAAAATACAAAATATATATTGAATTTCGTATTTTTTTGTATTTTTGGTATTTAATGAATTAAAAAAAAAATTTCACGAAAATTATACTTTTTAAGTGTATTTATGTTAGATGTCTAAAAATTAAAAAAATTGCTTAAAATATTAAAAACATTCAGTATAAATAAAAAAATACCAAAAATAAGAAAATAAAATTTTCTGAAAAGTATTTTCAAAAAACTAAAAACAAACATGGTAAGAATTTGAAATAATTGCTGCAAAAGTTTTAAAATTTGGATGGTTGGTCCAAGTGCTTTTTTTTTAAACATATATCAAAATATTTATTTTTTGAATTCTTCTAATTTAGAAAATTTTTGAAAATAATTTATTTTTAAAAAAAATTAAAATAATTTTATTGAAGACAAAAAAAAAAAAAAAAAAAAAAAAAAAAAAAAAAACTTTTTTTCTACCCACCTTGATTGTTCCTTCTATGGGAAAGCCAGAAGAGCAAGAGTCCTGTTTGTATTGCTCTTACGGAAAGTTGTTGGCTGGCTTGGGCCCACGATAACCGACCCTTCCTTACACTTAAAAAATTGGTCAATTCAATTAAAAAAAATAATAATTTATGAATCTAACTAACTCAATTGATAATCAGAATTGGTACTACAAAGTTTAAAATTTAAGAATTTTTTTTTCAATTTTTAAAAAAAAAAATTAGAAATCGATTTAGCAAAAATATAATCATATGCAAAAGAAATATTTTGAAAATTTTAAAATAATTTTAGTCTCAAAAAGATAAAATCATATAAATTAACAATTGTTTTTTTTTTTTTTTGTATTCTTTTTATAAATAAATTTGGAAAATTCTATCAAAGGGTAAATAAGGGTTCATTTGGAAGTGTCTTTTTAGTGGGTGTTTGGAAAGTGAGTTTTTATGTAAATTTTTTTAGTTGTAAGATATTATTGGATAAAAAATTTTTAATGTTGGGAAGATAGTTAGGTTTTTTTGTGATTGGATGTGATGTTTATGAGAGAAAAAGTGAAATGATTATGGGGTTGGATGTGATATTTTTTTTGATTTTATAAAACTTTTATCTTTTAGTGGAAAAAATCAAAAAAAAAATCTGGGAACCAAATTCTCAAACACCACCTAGTGTTTTGTTTTTAATTTTTGGCTAGAATACAATGTAAAAAAAGCTGAAGGTAGCTTTTGATTTGATTTTCAAATCATGATTTCGATAAATAAAATTTAAATTCTTTTCAAAACTCTTTTTTTTGAAAAAAATTAATTTTTTTAATCCTGTTCTTTAAAATAATTTTTTATTTTTTATTTTTATTTTTGAAGAAAAACATTTTTTTTATTTTTTTGGATAAAATATTTTGTTATTTTTTTTAGGTATTGGCCAAATAATTTGTTATGATTTAGAGATATATATATATATATATATATAGATGATTCAAAAAATTTTAAAAAAATTAAAAAATTAAAAAATTTTAAAAAATAAAATAAAATATTTAAAATTAAAAATTAAAAAATTTTAAATATGCAAAAAAAAAATAGTGCACAAATATAGTAAATACAACGCAGATTAAAAAAATAAAAAAATATTTACAATAAAAAATTTAACCTAAAAAAATAAAAATAAATTTTTTTAAATATTTAAAAAAAATACAACTCAAATCTCATACCCAATCAAGTTTTCTCTTTTCAAATCTTATTTCAAAATCTTATATTTCAAAACACAACTCAAAACTCAAATCTCATTTCAAAAACTAAACCAAATGGTGAAGTGTTTTCGAATGACATTTTTATCATTTTACAAAAAAAAAAAAAAAATCAAAAAATTCAAAACATAAAATGAACAAGAAGAAATCTTTAATTTTTTTTGTATGATACTTTGACTTTTTAATATTTTCAGTGACTTGTTAACTAATTTAACTTGTCAAACAACACCTTACGTTTAGGGATTTAAGATTTTGGTTAAAAAGTCAAAAAGTCATTATAAATTATCCTATCATTCTCTATTTTTCTACACATGTTTTGATACAAAATTAAAAAGTCAACTAAGACCATCAATTCCCAAATGAGGCTTACCACAAGCAAAACTCCACAAACTTTAATTATGTATCACACAAAAATTCAATCTATCTCTATCGCATATACACACATTCTTGTAAGCCTAATGGCAAATCTATACATATAATCAAATTTGGCTTTCATGGAATTCAACATTTGGCTTACAAATAATGCTACATGTAGGACTGAGTAAGGAATTTGAGAAATCCGTAATTCGATTCAGTTCAGTCCAATCCGATAGGTTTGGATTAATTTTTTGAATCCGCGGTTCGGTTCCAGATTGAAGAACTAAAAATCCGTAGCCCACGGATTGGTTCCGAATTGAACCCCACGGTTCCGGATTGGAACCGGTCCGGACGGTATACAAATAGTCTATATTTTTATTATACATCATCCTCCATAGTATCTTCTCTTATTCTATATAAAATCTAAACTCAAACCTAAAATCGTATAATATGTTCTTTTATTACTTTTGTTTGTTAGTTTTTAATTTTAATTTGTAATGGTCTAAATACTTATGGTGAAACCAGTTTTCTTATGGTTGTTTAAATTCTAGAATAGTATGTCGCTATTATCGAAAAACATGTTGCTATTGTGGAACTAAATAACACTATGTTTATATTTTTATGAAATTAAGGTGTTATATATATATATATATATATATATATATTTGTTATTTAATTATGTGAATCCGTGATCCTAAACCGATCAAATCCGTATTTGAATGGATTGGTTCGGATTGGTTCCATGATTTAAACGAATTAGATTGGTTCCAATTTTTCAAGAACCGTAGATAACAGATTTGTCCTGATTTTGCCCCCCAATCCGGTCCAATCTGGACCATGCTCAACCCTAGCTATATAAACCATAAAAATGTTCAAAATTTATTTTACAATAGTAATATTACAGTAATTAAATTTGAATATTAATTTTAAATATTGTCTAATGTGTGTATTAATATATTTTCTTCAACTATTATTTTGTAGTATAATAAGCTCAATTTATAAATGATGGGTTTTTTTTTTTTTTTTTGAAATTTTTAGATAGATTACTTTTCTTTCCTTTTACCAAAATTACATGAAATTGATTAATTAGCTAACTTATAACTAAATAGTTATCCAATGTTCACTGTAATTTTTACGGGGAGTTTTGTCTAAAATCACATAAGCTAAACGTTATTCACACTTCACTTTTTCACGTCTACATTCTATATTTTGTAATTTCTATGGAACAATATAGAGGACAAATTACAAAAAGTAGGGTTTGAATAATAGCTCCCTGTCATATTGTTTTATTGGGTCGCATTCTAAATATTAAAATTTTATTACACATGTTGCATTTATAAAAAAAAAAAATATATTTCTTTTGAGATTTAAAAAAAATTACAGTTAGCCTTATACTTTTGGCATAATTATATTGGTCTCTATCGAAATTTTAATTCATATAACACTTAAGTCTTTGTTTTTTATGCCGTACGGATAAAAAGATAGTTTATATTTTCTACATTTTCAAAAACCTACTAATCATCTGTATTAATTTTGATTGCTTTTTTTTTTTTTTTTTGGATAAGTAAGTCATATTATAACCAAAAAAGAAAAATATACAATGAAGTTCAACACACAGCTTTTGATGGGAGCACAAAAATAAACAAAATAACTACTCCATCAAAAAACAAACTGAGCTTATAGAAAACAAGCACAACATTTCCAACAAAACAAGGATTCAGAATTTCCTTCTGGCATTCTTCAAGTCATGAAGTTTCGCTTTAAGTTTTCTTCTGTTATCCTCTTTTGAAGTCTCCCCATAACTAGGATCACTTGGAGATGGACTCCCTCTATTTCTCAACTCTTGACTTGAATCTCCATTTCCTAACTCGCCCATATCACCAAGGACATCAAAGGCATTAGATGTTGAGGGGATAGAAGACTGCGTCTCTCTCTCTCTTTGTTGATCAATGGCGTTGAACCTTGCCCACCATCTCTCCCCTTTTTCTTCACCACTTCCCATTTAGTCGGAATTTGTGTTTTAGTGTCCTTGACTCTCCACTCATGTTTGAAGGAGGGAGGGTTCAAAGACTTTGGCTTTTGAGGGCACAAATTAGTGGTATGGCTAAAAGTCTTACAACCATCACACCTTTGGGGCTTCCATGGAACCTCAACTTGAATCTCATATGGGTCACCATAACCAAGATTTATTTTGAAAGACTTAGGGATCTCTTTATTTGCTGGCACTTCAATACAAATTCTCGCAAATGTAAGTCTGCTTCTCTTGAAAGTTGGCTCATCCAAATAAAGAGGAGTTCCCAAGATGCTAGCTATGTAACCCAAACCCTCTTCACTCCAAAGTTCCAAAGGAACATTGTACAACTTCACCCACAATGGCACACTTGAAAATTCACACTTTGTTAGTTTTAGTCCAGGTTGCCATTTTTTAATAACAATCAATCTAGCCCCAACATAATAGGGGCCATCTTCCAAGATTGTGTCCATAGCCTCTTCACTTTTTACTTTAAAAATAAAAAAACCATTGTCAATGGAGACAACGTCCTCAAGCAAATTTCCCCAAAGTTTCTCCGCCCAAGTTTTCACATAATGGAAAGAGAATCTTTTATCAATGAAGTATCCAACCAAAGCATTTTCCCAATGAGAAAAGCCTTTTTTTGAGATCTCAATAGGGACATTGTAAATGCCATCTACTTGGTTCTCAATCTTATGGGCACTTATTTTATACTTCAATTTTGACACCTTGTTAATCTCTTCTTTAATTAAAGAGCTCCCAACTTGTAGAGGTTTACCTGATATAGCAAGTGTATCCAGACCTTCACTACCATCTTCCATATGTAGATCAACCGAATCCTCATTTCGACAAGCTCGCACGGGCTTATCACTCTCTCGTTGCTTGGAACCCATTACTTCTTTCCTTTGATCAGCACTAAGTGAATTTGACAACATCATTTCGTTTGCCACCAATGGGGACACAGTGGTCAATTTTGGCCACTGCTCAACATCAGTTAGTACTCTAGTTGGTGTGTTCCATGCATTAGGTGTTTGATGCTGCTTTGGTGATTGCTCAGGTGAGGCTTGCATTTCCACAGTCCAGCGAAACTGTGTTGTACCAAGATCACAATCACACTCAATTGAGCTATCCTCCGAATCTACGTCCCTCAATCCCCTCTTGTTTACATTTGAGGGCCCTTGCCACGGTCCCACAAAATCTCCAAGTGAAAGAGATTTGGGGGGGCCTCGAATGCGTGTAGACCGGCGGGGAAGTACATTAGGCATATCATCAGTAGATAGTTGATCCACCTGATTTACAAACTCCTTCAAAGATACCTTAGTCGAAGATTTGCTTTTTGATTTACTCTTAGCTAGTTTGCTCTTGGCTAGTTTGCCCTTCTTCAATGATAGCTTACTACCCTCTCTGTCCCTCTCATTGTCCTTCTCTTTCTCTTTCTCTTTCTCCTTAATCATCTTATGACAGCACAGTGACAAGGTTTCACTGGGGCATTTTTTCGAACAGGTAAAGGGCACTTCTGTGTTATTCTTCTCTCTGTGATGCCAACAGTGGTATTTAACCCAGCCACCGAGCAAAATCCAGATACAGGTTCACACACAAGCTCTCTAATCGCCTCTAATCTCAATAAATGCTGCCTTATTCCTGAAGCTTCGGTTTCTCAATTTCCTGGACGGACCGCAATGAATAGCTGCAATACCGACATGAACTGGAAGCAGAGTCACTTCAACTTTTTACCGTTGTGGGATAAAAACATCTGGATGCAACATACAGTTATGGGTGCTTTGACGAGAAGGAGTTCCGATCACGACCTCTACGAAAGAGAAACAGAACTCTAGGTTTTGGATCTGAGCTTTAATGGCGAATCAAATCGCGGCAATTCTGTGTCGATATTTAAAACCCTAGAAGTGATTTTCCGGAAACATAACTGACAGAGTGACAAAAGTTACATTTCTTTTCCATTTTGATTGCTTTAATTATACCAAACCTGTAGGGACCAATTGTATTATTTTCAAATCTAGGAAAGTTGAGTGTAATTTACCCAAAATAATTTATAAACTTTATATGTGTTTGTGTATTTCTCATGTCATGAATAGTTTTCATTGTATAAACCAACAAATCAAATAAATTAGGGGTTGTTTGGGGTATCTTAAATAAGTGTACTTTTTGATTTTTTGGACTAAAAAGTTGAGGAGAAAAATATGATTGTTTAGGATAACTTTTTGTTTTTTATGAAAAAATGTGTATTAAAATATTGTATAAAATGACAAAATTACATTTTTACCCCTACATGACAGAATCATCAGTGACAGGCGACAGAGGAAAGTACGATTGGGTTGAAAGGTGCATGAGGCTTCACGGGTACAGTTCGCCCGTGGGGCCCACCAAGGGTCCCATTTCGATAATCCGAACTGTTAATGTGTAGAACTTATTAAGTACTATATGCCTATAAAAAATCACTTTAATCGGATATCGATAGCTATGTGATCAAAACAATTTGGTGTGAAATTAATGGATGGTGAAAAATAAACGGCTGAATTTTTTTTTTGATTCGATCACATAGCTATCCATATCCGATCAACGTGATTTTTTATAGACATATAGTACTCGATGATTTCTACACATTGAACGGTTTGGATTATCAAAAACGGACCCGCGGTGGGCCCTCACGGGCCAAACATTGCCCTCCAACTTAATAAATATATACATCTAATTTTTTTTATGTTCATTTGAACAAACCAATAAGTACTGAACCATCAATCAGAAACAACGCTGTCCAGTCGTTGTTTGTATTAAAATATTGTAGAAATTAATTTTTTATATTTTTAATTTGTGAATAGTGATAATTTTTTAATTTTTTTAATAATTTTTTGACTTTTTAAATTTTTTTCTAGTATGCCAAACTAGGCCTTAATTTGGGATTACAATCAATAATCGACAAAACTTAGACTAATCAATTTTAAAGATGAAAGACAGTGATTAAGACCTAGGTTAAAACCGACAGGTTGACCCATAAATCATATCAACCAAGCATGCCGTTAAACTTTTTATTAGAATTACAAAATCACATGATAATTTTTTACTATGTTGTAAAAGTACTTTAACCAAAGCAATTATCTTTCTCCAAATATAAATTACTATTCTTTTTTAACTCTTTTTGAGTCTAGACTTTTATTCCTTATCTTTTATTTTTCCTTTTAGGTTTCAATTTCACATATGAGGTTAGTTTTGCCGACAAGTCAAACCCATGAATGATTAGGTTAATAAATCTTATAATTTTTCTTATTTACTGATGTGAATACATGAATTCTGTTTGAAATTTCAAAATTTATTATTGCATTACATATCAATTAATAGAAATTTATTTAAAATTTACTAGTTTAGATCATTTTTTTTGTTGCAATTCTTTGTAGGACTCTTAGAATTCGAATTCACGTTGATAAGTGCCCTTGTATCTCTCGGTAGGTTAGGAGTTCAACTTTCACTGCATGTGAATTTTCTTTTGTCATTTTAAGGGTATAATATATTTTGATGCATCAAAAAAAAAAAAAAATCTTATTTTCTATTAGAAACAACTGCTTGTTTTTAAGTTTAAGAATCTGTATTTCGATGCATAAAAATAAAAAAAAATAAAAAAAACATCTAATCACTTGTCAAAACTTTGATGGTTCACTAGTCTTTGTCTCGTGTTCTTTGCTTTTATTCTTTCAAAAAATTAGAACAAACACTTATTTGATATATTAGTTTTGTTTTTAAAAAAAATATAATTGATTCTAGAATTTAAAAATGAAAAATGATATTTTTACTTGTTTTAAAAAACAAATTTTCACTCTCTCCTTTCCTATCACCTCCGCCCACTGCTAGCCACTATCGACTGTTGACGATCTTCTGGCAAACACTAACCACCTTCCAACTAGTAGAAGACGAATTTATTATTTATATTTAGAAGGAAGTAAACAAATGTGAAAATGAAAAAAAGTAACATCAAAATCTTATATGAAAACGTTTAAGATTTTGGTTTAGTTTTCGAAACTTATTTTATTTTATTTTTTAAATTAAAAATCTTCTAACAAAGAAAAAAAATAAAAGTTTCATATTTTAAATTTCTAAAAATTATTTATGTCGTCAAAAAGAAAAAATTATATGAAAATAACGATTTTTTTTTTATTGTGTTTCCAACAAACTTTTTTCTGAATACTTTTAAAATAAATTATGAAAACTTTAACCATTTGAGATTGCTTTGCAACATCTTTCAATTGTTATATTATGATGAAAGAGGAGGGTTATAATATTCATAAAAATTGTAATAATTCACTATATTTCATAACTTTAATAATAAACGAAAGAAAGAAAAAAAATCGTCATTATCTTCACCAATTTGAAAATTGTTGGTATCTTATTTGTTTAATATTAAAGGAAATAACACATCAGTGTAAAAGTTAGAAAAAAGAAAATTAAATTAATGATAATCATTATAAATTCATATTTTTTTTTATCTATATATAATTATTTTTTTTAAAATAGTAATTTTCTCTTAATATTTTCGAACTAATTGATTTTATTTTATTTTATTGGTTTGGCGGTGTGGAAAGTAATTGATTATGATTGACGGGAGGCTAACAGAGCAAAAGTAAAAAGGTCTCCAGCTATACTCGCCATCTGATTGGACAGTGGCTGGGTCACACGTGCGAGACCTGAATATTCTCAAACTAAAGCTTATTTGAAGATGGTTACAACCAGTTTTTTAATTAAAAATTGATTAAAAATTTATTATAATCATTTTTTTTTTGTGAGAAAGGAAACCAAAAGACTCCTTATTGAAAGCAATTTTCTTTTGGAGAAATTCCTATAACTTACAGTATTGAAGTTTATAAATATTAATAATTAAAATTAATTTTTGTATAAATACGTAATAATTTTTTCAAATTATCACTGTTGGGTAATTTTCCTTTCATTTTTTTCATAATGAATTATTAGTACATGGCTTTAGGTAAATTATATTCATCTTGACTTTTGAAAAAAAATATAATTATTCTATATTTTAGATATAATTATATTAATTTTTTTTTCTTTTAGTAAGGTTAAGGAGATTGAAACTACTGAAATAAACAAAATTAAAATATAAATTTTAATATAAAAGATATGACAATAAATTATAAATACATTCCCTAAGATTTACTTAAAATACGAATTATCTCCTGTGGTTTGAAAAATTACAAATACCTCATTGTCAAAATTTTTTATTTAACAGAATTAATTAAAAAGTAAAATTTCTAACTGTTCACCTGGACAATAATAAAATTATTTGAATTATTAATTGAAATAAAATTTTAACATTATTAAAAACTATTAATTAACTTTATGATTTATTAATAAAATGACCTATTTGTTGTGAAATTATAAACCTTCTAGAACCACATGAGATAATTTATAATTTAAGTAAACCTCAAGGGGAGTGTTTGTAATTTACCCTAATACAATTATATGGGTTGAAATTAATTTAGATAGTGTGAAAATATAATAATAAACAAAAAAATATATGTACTTAATTATAAAAAGATAATAACATTATTTTTTTATCTATTAAAAAAATGATAAAAATTACTATTCTCATTATTAGGGTTGTGCAAAATATCACTTAATCTGCACCAAATCTCTCAATCCACATCAATCCGCCAATTAATTACAGATTAGTTTGATCAGCGGTTTGAAATTTACAATCCGCCTTCAAAACCACCCCGCCCCGCTTCGCTCCGCTATATCTATACATATTTTTTTTAACCCTTAATGAAATATCAAGGTAAAAATTAGCGTGATAAAGATTTAAAGTATGGAATTTATTGCAAATTATTTTTATATATATGAAAAATATTATATAAAATTATTTATATAAGAAATATTATACAAATTAGTATTATATATTATGCTAATACTTGATAATTTTTTAAGATTATTATTCAATCAATTAGAAAATTGAAATCGCCAAAGTCGCGGTTTGGTTATTTATCAATCCGCCGTTCACAATTTGGTTTATATCCAAAATTAATATGCATATAAAATAAAAAATATTTCAATGTTAAATGAAAGTTAGATTTGATGTATATAAAATTAGCAAATATTATGGAGTTATTATTATTATTTTAAATTAGATTAAATGAAAAGGTTAAATTAAGTTGTTTTTGACTTCGTTTGGGAAGTGGGTTGGCTTTTCGACTTTTTGAGCTATTTTAGCCTGGGACTAAAAAGTTTGGTTATGCATATAAAATAAAAAATATTTCAATGTTAAATGAAAGTTAGATTTGATGTATATAAAATTAGCAAATATTATGGAGTTATTATTATTATTTTAAATTAGATTAAATGAAAAGGTTAAATTAAGTTGTTTTTGGCTTCGTTTGGGAAGTGGGTTGACTTTTCGACTTTTTGGGCTATTTTAGCCTGGGACTAAAAAGTCTGGTTTGGGAAGGGCTTTTAGCTTTTTTGTGAGAGGAGGAATGTAATAATTATGAATTGGAAGTGATGTTTTGTCTTATTAGGCTAAAAAACTTATTTTATTTTTTATAGTTAAAATAGCCAAAAAAGCCTTAAGATTGGCTTCCCAAACGCAACATTGTTGACTGGTTTTAAATGACGTACTTGATTACTTTAAGGGCATGTTTGACTGACTCATTGAGGGGATTGGATTGTTAATGAGACCACTTCACCCAGGGCTTGTTTGGTAAGTCTTGTACTTTATTGGACTATTAGTTTAATGAGATTGTCAATGATGTACTGTAGTGGAATTAGTTTTTCCTTAAAAAGCATGGGATGGAAAAATAATGAGGGGATTGAAAAAATAAGTATATTTTTTTTGTATTATTATTATTTTTTTTAACCCAAGTGTAGCCTATTATTTGTAAAAAAAATAATTTATATTTGTTTTAGATTTTTTTTAAATATAGAAATATATTTTTTATTTTATATAAAAATAATTTAACAATTCCATCACTAACCATCTCTCCTACTACCATCAAAACAAACATACTTTTACTTAATCCCCTCACTAATAATTCTCATATTAATAATCTCTTCACTAACCATTCTTTCACTAATAATTTTATCTAATCTGATCTGCGAAACAAACATGACTTAAATGTTATTTAAAAAATTTTGTTAGTAGGCTCATTAAACAATAACATTTGTTATCATTTATTAAACCTTAACAAGTGCTCTCCAGTCACCTATTAGCATTTGATTTTATTATTAGTTATAAATTTTTGAATAAATTACATATACATTTTTTGATATTTGCTTAAAATATGAATTATTTTTCATAATTTTAAAAATTACAAATACTTTCTCATCAAAATTTATTACTTAACAAAATTAACATAAAAAATAAAATTTCAAACTACTCTCTTTTATAATAATAAATTAATTAAATTATTAATTAAAATATATTTTTAATATCATTAAAAAGAGTATTTATTATGTAATTAGAAACTTAAATAATGGAATGTAATATTTAAAACCATAAAAAAAAAATTTGTGTTTTAAGAACCCAATAAATGTATTTATAATTTATCTTAATTTTTTTTAAGGGTGCATTGTTATACACGTGTGGCACTTTGTCTTATAGTGGTTTGGATTTGACCATGATCAGCATAAAAGTTAGAGTTTCAATGGACTGTCAGGCACGTGATCTGGGCACCACAAACCTGAAAAAAATATTTTGTGATAAATTTTTATTTTATGATTTTAAGATAAATTTATGTGATACTTTAATTCATTAATTAAAATAATGGGATCTCATATTTTTTTTTTTTGATTTTTTGAAAGATAATTTAACATACGTGAATTGATAAATCGTGTGAAATTGTTAGAATGTGTTTTACATTGGTTAGAATTATCCCATTTGTGTTAGTTATAAGGTTTTAATTTTCCTTTTCTTAATACTCAGGTTTTAAGAAGAGAGTGAACTGAGTTTTTTAATTTGATATTAGAGTTTGGTTGAGCATGTGGCTGGTGTGCCGTTTGTTCGGCTAGTGTATGTCTTGGTTCAGAAGGGTGCGTTGAAACATGTCCCACATCGCTTAAAGTTGTCCCACACATTGCCTGAAGTTGTCTCATCTATACTAATAATAAAGTTTCAAATTCTCTCTCTTTATATCTGAATTTTAACTGTGCTTTTCAATTAAAATGCCAACAATACGATGAAGCCAATTCTCATCACAAGTGATCAAACAATCTGTCACTCTCTTTTGACTCTTTTTTAATTTTAAGGCTTGAATCCTAAGAATATGAAGAAATTTGCAAAGGAAAAAAAAATAAAAGAAATTTATAAAATCTTATTATTTTTTTATTTCCTTTCACAATTTTTTATTATAAATTTTAAATTCAAGCACGAATCCCATATTGATTAATTCTGGAAATAGGATGAGTTGGCATGAAAATAATTGTCCTCTATTGATCAATACAACCTTAGAAAAAGTATATATATATATAAATTATAATTAAATGAGTGGAGAAAAAACTAGAAAGTGGGGAATTTTTTATTCAAACATAAAATAAACATAAAACAAGACAAAACATTAAGAATTATAAAATAGCAAAAGCATGATTTGGGGGTATTGGGATCAGTTCTTTAGTTTGGATTATAAGAAGGGAGAAAAAGGAGAAAATTTGATTATTTTTGTTTCATAATGAAAAATGATTGATGGATTTGTTTATATTCTACTAAGATATGATCTTCCACTTGTCTAACAAGTGTAATTTCCTTTCTTCTTTTTATAATGAGAGAATTTGACCCTTATATACTTAGTTATTTAATTAGGAATAAAATTATATTAGTAATTTATCAACAAATAATCACATGATTTCTATCATAAATTATCATTTTGATTAAAGTTTTGTTTTTTAATTTGTCTAAGTAAATATTTTTTAAATTATGTTTTGGTTACATGTTAAATTATGTTGATAAAGTTATTTTCTATTATTGTATACTATCTAAGTATTGTTACAATTATTTCTTAAATTTTAATTAATGGGAAAAAGTAAGAAATAAAACTTTATTTGAAAACTGAGTGAAAACAATAACAATTTTAAGTTATATGTTTTATTTACATATATTTATGATAATTGCATAAGATTTAATTAAGCCCTTTGTACCATATTTATGCTACTTTTGGAAAAGAATTTAGGAAGAACAAAATGAAATTAACTATAAAAAAGATTACATTTATCTAATTCATTTTTTTATTTCCTTCACCAAACCAAAAATAATTCTCTCACTTCATGTTCTTTTCTATTTTACTTTCATTTTTGTATAAATGAAAAATATAAAGTACAACAATTTTTATCAACATAAAAATAAAAACAAAAACTTGTGAACTCCTCTCTCTCTCTCTCTCTCTATATATATATATATATATATATGGGTTAGGGCTTATAATCGACATTGGTTATATGAAAAACTAATTTCTTTTTCTGTTATCTTGTCTAATTGTTTTAATTTTATACTTTGACTTTTATATTTCATAGATATAGAGGAACAATCACTTAATTTACAAAAAAAAAAAACTAAAGGAGCTGGTCACTGAATTTTTTTTTTTTTTTTTGAAAAAAGGGAAAGTCTGTATAATTTGAAAATATCTAATACTAATATAGTAAAGAAAAACTTTGAAACCGTAAGAGGGTGATCGCCCCTTCGTACTCCTCTTAGTCCATTCTTAGATTTAAGCTTATCATCGGGATAATAAGGCCAAGTTTGGCAACCCAAACTAAGTACACACTTTTTATCTTTTTTTCATCATATCATCTCTTTACTTTTCTGCACATCTTTTCGTAAAAAGACAAAAAGTGCACTTATTTAGGTCATCCCAAACAACCCCTAAATAACTTCATAAAAATTTGGTCTAAACATTTCATTTTCTAACAAATGTTTTTGGATAATTTTTTCAAGCATCATAATATTGGTGAGATACAATAGTTTTTGATCAGCCAAAAACAGGGACATATTATTGATGAGAAAACCATACAAAGGTACATAATACATCAATAAAGAAGGGCTGGAGCTCAAGGTAAGCCATGTTGGGATCATCAAGAAGTACAATATACAAGTGCTCTTAGCAAATATTGCCAAATAAGCCATGGTAAAATTCAAGGTAATGTTTAACCCAACGACAAAGCATGAACAAGATGAAACCAAAAAAAAAAGAAAAAGAAAAAACACATGCTTTAATGGTTATAATATTATTCAATATGCAAGGAAACAACAAACCAAGTTTCAAAAAGATGTCCATTTCATTCGGCATTGTTAATTTTGATTAATTATTAGCATATAATGCTCAGGATATTGATAGTCATGAGCTGAATATTAGAAATAAAATACATAAAATTGTAATTCTAAACAGTTTTAAAGTACATTTGACTCTTTAAAGTAATTTTGCATTCCTTTCCACTAACAGTAACAGCCACTAAATATATGGCACCCTTTTGAATACTTCCAACATTTTCCAACAGCGTATCTTTGTAGTCCGACCAAATATCAACTGGGAAGAACCGGTCTACAACTTCTATCCCGTGATGAACGTACTCTTTGTCCTTGCCACCAACGAGCTTGAATCTCATTTTCTTTAGCATCCGAAACCGGTCGGACTGGTCAGGATCAACAATCCAGGTCTCAGGATTACACTCCCCAACTCCAATAAATATCTTGTCAGGTGTGGGGACGGAATCTGACGGACTATTATCACTTATGATGAAAAACAATATGTAGTGGACCACAGCTTCGTCTTTAGCATCTTGTCCCAATTGAACATTCCCAATTAATTTTATACTCTTAACCACGATCTTGTCTGATTGACGGTCACATCTCTTATTACCCAACTCAATACCATTAAGCAATCTGGCCACACCTTTATTATCAAATTTAACGTCTCTTAATTGTTCATCGTACAATTGCAACTTCCTTACTCCCCTCTTAGTCTTCTTAATATAACGCGGAATATTCTGAACGTACCGTCGGCAAATGTATGCCGCCTTAAAAGGTGCACGACCACGGTAACTTCACTTATATCCACTGACTGCCGGTGTCCTTGACCTCCGGTACGCAAAGGGGGTCCGATACTGGCTGCTTTTTATTCCTTCCATTTTTTATAAAACACTCCAAATCTTTTATCCTACAAATTCTGCTGATTCTCTTACCTCTGTTAACCCTTCTGTTCAGACACCTTAGCTTTGATATATTTGTCCTATGCTCCTCGTACACCGGAACAAACTTCGCCGGAGCTGACCGCCGGCTCTCTTCCCACAGCCTTAATCTACACACATTTGAGTGAACTGCCTGAGAATTACGGACCACGGTAAACATCACCACCTTTGCATACATCAATCTCTGACAAACTCAGACGACCTCTGCGTTCATGAATAACTGAACCATTTTCTCCAAAACTTCCTAACAACAAATCTCTTCGCCTCTCCAATAAACCAATAGACTTAGTCCGTGTCAGAATCGGAATGGCCTTCGTTGGATGACAATGCCAAACATCAACATTATCATTAGTATATTTTTTAGATAACACAACAATAAAGGGGGCCCTCATTTGCGAATCTTCTGGCATGTCACTCGTAGAATACTTTAGATATCCTTTCATTTTACAATACGTAAACCCCCTTTTAATATTTGAATTGTCAAGTCGATACTTCACCATCCATGGCACCTGTTTGTCGTTAATTGAACAATAACCATTCCCATAATAGACTAACTCGCATTGACAATCCACTGGGAAAATAAACCACGCCTGCAAACTGTCACTACCGTCTAACCTCCGATCATAAATATTTACTCTGACCAACTCACTAGCATTGGGTGTGCAAATGGGGAAATATTTTATCAATATTTTATCAACCTTAATACTTTTTTGTTTGTATCTTAACCTCAATTGAGAAAATAAATTAGGTAACGCAAGTTCAATACAACTGAAATCACTTGTTGAAACACCTTCAACAACCCTAGTTTTTATATCGTCCACCTCCATTAACTTGAACATTAGGAATAAAATACATAAAATTATAATTCTAAACAGTTTTAAAGTACATTTGACTCCTTAAAGTAATTTTGCATTCCTTTCTACTAACAGTAGCAGCCACTAAATATATGGCATCCTTTTGAATACTTCCAACATTTCCCAATAGCGTATCTTTGTAGTCCGTCCAAACATCAACTGGGAAGAACCGGTTTACAACTTCTATCCCGTGACGAACGTATTCTTTTTCCTTGCCACCAACGAGCTTGAATCTCATTTTCTTTAGCATCCGAAACCGATCGGACTGGTCAGGATCAACAATCCAGGTCTCAGGATTACCCTCCCCAACTCTAATAAATATCTTGTCAGGTGTGGGGATGAAATCTGACGGACTATTCTCACTTATGATGAAAAACAATATGTGGTGGACCACAGCTTCGTCTTTAACATCTTGTCCCAATTGAACATTCCCAATTAATTTTATACCCTTAACCACGATCTTGTCTGATTGACGGTCACATCTCTTATTACCCAACTCAATACCATTAAGCAATCTGGCCACACCTTTATTATCAAATTTAACGTCCCTTAATTGTTTATCGTACAACTGCAACTTCCTTACTACCCTCTTAGTCTTCTTAATATAACGCGGAATATTCTGAACGTACCGTCGGCGAATGTACGCCGCCTTAAAAGGTGCACAACCACGGTAACTCCGCTTATATCTACTAACTGCCGGTGTCATTGACCTCCGGTACGCAAAGGGGGTCCGATACTAGCTGCTTCATATTCCTTCCATTTTTTATAAAACACTCCAAATCTTTTATCTTACAAATTCTGCTGATTCTCTTACCTCTGCTAACCTTTCTGTTCAGACACCTTAGCTTTGATATATTTGCCCTCTGCTCCTCGTACACCGGAACAAACTTCGCCGGAGCTGACCGCCGGCTCTCTTCCCACAGCCCTATTTGCCACGTCAAAAAGCGATCTACACACATTTGAGTGAACTGCCCGTAATTCTTGGGATACTCTTCTCACTAACCAAACAAATCAATCCTGATGGATTAAGACAATATCTCTCTTTGGGTTAGAATTGTTAGGTGTTTTAACTTCATCTTAAAGAATCACAATATTAATTCGTTGAGTAAAATTATATGGAAAATCCATATAAAATGATGTATCAATTTGCATACTTTCATTTCAAATCAAAAAGCCTGCTAAAGTGCTTAGTATTTCAAAAATATCGCTATCACATCATTCTGGTAGTTTATATATATAAAATTTATATGTTTCCAAATTATTTTCCTAATTAGTTTCAATATATTACAACTGTTCTTGTAATATATATATATATATATATATACATACATGTAGTGGTGGAGCCACATGGAGGCCAGGGGGGTCACGTGCCCCCCTGGGTTTTGGATTTTTTTATTTTTATTTTTTACATATGTGTATGAATAAAATTTTAAATAAAAATAATATTTAGAATAAAATGTCAATAGTATTTCTAAATTTATGAGGACGATAGTGATTTTTTTATTGAAAATAAAGGGACTACAACAAATTCTATTTTTATGTCACTACAAAAAAATTGACTTTTTGCGACGGCAAAATATACTCAAAATGCCGTCTCAAAAGCTTTTTTGCAACGGTAGATGACTTTTAGCGACGGCAAGTAAGGGGTTGCAACAAAGGGCGTTGCTAAAAGGTTTTAGCGATGACTTTTTTTGCGACGGCAAAGTTGCCTTTTTGCGACGGAATTCTGTCGTTGCCATTATAATGTAAAAATCTGAGATTTTTTTAGACGGCACTGTGTTGCCATCGCTAAAAGTGTTATTTGCGATGGCAAAAATTTCGTCGCTAAAGTGTTTTATTGCGACGGGTAACCTACCGTCGTTAAAAGTGTATTTGAGACAGCACGACAACGCCGTCTCTAAAGGTTATTTGCGACGGCAAATAATACCGTCGCGAAAGGTTTTTTTCAACTTTTGCCAATATCTTTTGCGATGGCAATGCTTATGTCGCAAAAACAATCTGGTTCTAATGTTTTTTGAGACAATGTGGTGTCGTCTCAAAAAAAAAAACTGCAATAAAATTATTAAAAATATGAAAATTACCTATATTAAATGAAAAATAACTGAAAAATAAACTGATAATTACATAATAATATAAAAATTTCAGTATAAAAATAACAATTCATCCATAATAAAAATATTCTTCCATTCATAACAATACATCAGCAAAATTATCCCACTACATAATGTCAATGTTTAAATACATGATGTTGTTCACAATTCAAAATAACGTAAATCAAAAATAAAAGTTTTCGTCATGATTCTTCCGTAGGTAACAAAAACAAAAGTTAATTGCAATCTTCACACGCCTGCATTCCATAAGAAGCAAACTGCTACTGGGGAAATATCTGAAAACAAAAAATAAAAATAATTAATGACAATATAATTATGTGTTAATATTGTAATTACAAAAAAACATAAAAAAATTAACTACTATATAATTACAAAGATAATTAAGTAAATGATTTTGGCTAGACAGAAATCTAGTTCTAACTCCCAAACCGGGAACCCGATTCGAGCTCTGTCTTCTTCCGCAAGTCTCTCGTGCCTAGGCGGTCGTGTGTGCCAAGTTTCGTGCTAATCTAACCCCGTTCGGTGATTTTGGGGCGTTAACACCTTTAATTCAAGTTTCTTAAGGAATTAGTTTGCCTAGAGTGAAATCTGGCTCTAACTCCCAAACCGAGAACCCGATTGAAGTCCCGTCTTCTCCCATAAGTTTCTCGTACCTAGGTGGTTGTGTGTGCCAACTTTCGTGCCAAACCGACGCCGTTTGGTGATTTTGGGGCTTTAACACATCGAATTCAAGTTTCTTAAAGAACTAGTTTACCTAGAGTGAAATCAGGCTCTAACTCCCAAACCGGAAACCCGATTGGAGTCCCTTCTTCTCCCACAAGTTTCTCATGCCTAGGTGGTCGTGTGTGCCAAGTTTCGTGCCAAACCTACTCCGTTTAGTGATTTTGAGGCATCAACACCTCGAATTTAAGTTTCTTAAGGAACTAGTTTGCCTAGAGTGAAATCCAGCTCTAACTCCCAAACCGGGAACCCGATTGAAGTCTCATTTTCTCGTTCCTAGGCATTCGTGTGTGCCAAGTTTCGTGCCAAACCGATGTCGTTTGGTGATTTTGGGACGTCAACACTTCGAATTCAAGTTTCTTAAGGAACTAGTTTGCCTAGAGTGAAATCCGGCTATAATTCTCAAACCGGGAACCCGATTGGAGTCCCGTCTTCTCCCACAAGTCTCTCGTGCCTAAGCGGTCGTGCGTGCCAAGTTTCGTGCTACTCCGACGCCGTTTGGTGATTTTGGGGCATTAACACTTCAAATTTTAAGTTTCTTAAGAAACTAGTTTGTTTCTTAAGAGTGAAATCCGGTTCTAACTCCCAAACCGGGAATCCAATTCGTGTCCCATCTTCTTCCACAAGTCTCTCGTGTCAAGGCGGTCGTGTGTGCCAAGTTTCGTGCTAATCTGATGCCATTTGGTGATTTTGGAGCGTTAACACCTCGAATTTTAAGTTTTTTAAAGAACTAGTTTACCTAAAGTGAAATCCGGCTCTAACTCCCAAACTGGAACCCGATGTGAGTCCCATCTTCTCCCACAAGTCTCCCGTGCCAAGGCGGTCGTGTGTGCCAAGTTTCGTACTAATTCGACGTTGTTTGGTGATTTTGGGGCGTTAACACTAACAAAAGCACTAACAAAGTCCAAAATTACAATGGCAATCATCTTAAAATAAAGCACTAACCATCAAATGAAACATAGAGAACATGAAGCCAAGCAGATATATGACATTACATCGGAAATAAACCATCATGAATGGTGCAATAAATAAATATCAATTCAGCACATGTATACATTTTTAGTCAAATTAAGCTGTATTATTTGTTCTATCTGAAAATGCGAAAAATATTTTTTTTAGCCAACTTACATGTAATCTGCATTAGGAGGAAGATGATACGGTATATCATTCTTGAGGTTGTTTTGGCTCAGATCACTGTATAATGAAAACAAATGCAGCACTTTGAGGTGAAGTTCATTTCAAATATATATTAAAATATAGAAAAAAAAAATGTGCCTAATTTCCATGTACAAAAGCTGGGCCTCACAAGTAGGTGACAGATGTCAAGCTCGAAAGCTGGTAGCCCATTGATCCAGTGAGTTCTAAACCTGATAACTTACTGCAAAACGTATTTCATAAGTAAGACTGATAAATAAACAAAGATTAGTTCACAAACCAAAAGCCAATGGAATGCTTATATACGTCAGTAAAATTTATAAAATACATGTAAATATGTTTAACAAAGATCATACATTTCAGATACAGATGAGCCTTTGCATTCTGTTCCATCCCAGGCATCACCATAAGGATCGCCTCCACTTGATTTCTAACCACCTAGTTTTGAAGGTGAATTCATGCTACTATACATAACATTGAGGGCAGAAACTGCAGAACCAGTTGGTGAACATCAGAAACTAGGAAGGTAATTACATGTTTGACTTAAACTTTTTGAAACAGAAACCAAAAAAAAAAAAAAACACGGCAGACTTGACATAATATGACTAAGCATAAACAGGTACTATAAAATACATTTCTCCTTTCTGAAAAGTAAAGATAAATTCATCATAAATCCAAGCACCAAATTTGTAAACCAAGAATAAACCAGTGATAAATCCAAGCACCTCATTCTGACTCTGTTTCTTTTCCAATGAAAGACAATATTAGGGTCCTCCATGATATCTAATTTTGGGTATGAAAGAAGTAGTAAATCACAAAAGTTGGCATACATGTTAGAATTGAGAAAGTCACCATATAGTCACCACAAAAGCAGCATAGCAAGGAAAACGATATCAAAAAATTTAGATACAGTAGGTCACTAATTTTTAGGTTTTATCATAAGCACATAAAACATACATAATCTCAATAAGAGGTATGATAGTACCTCTGCCAACATGTGGTCAGCTTCATCAAAAACAAGAATCTTCAAATAGTTCGTGCTCAATTTCTTTGCTGTCACCCATTTATTGATTGTACCAGGAGTGCCAATCACTACTTGTGCTGTCATTGATATGCAGAGAGTATTAAAATAGTTGTGCTAGTTAGTTTATTACAATTTCTAAAACAATTGTTCGGTAACAGATTAATGTGCGCGTGTGTGTATTAGGTTTGGGGGAATTAAGAAAAGTTGCAAAACCTAGGGCATCAGCAAAGATAATGGGGGTATTTCAAAAATTTGATAAACTGAATTAGAAGTCAAACATGAACTAATGCACGTATGTATGTATGTATGTATGTATGTATGTATGTATGTATGTATGTATGTATAAACATGTGTGTGTGAAGCTAAATAAAATATGTGAAGCTAAATAAAATACAGATATAATTTTATTGATATTACACCTACATTTTTCCTTTTCCCTTCCAAATATAGTATGCCCATTTCAGCAAAGGTTTTGGTTGCCCTTTAAAAGCCCAGTTTTGTAATTCCCTTTTTTTTCCCCCTACATTATACAAGCAGCGAAACACATAGCAAATAAATCAAATTACCTGCTCACTGAGTTCTTTGACATCTTTCTGATGACGCTCTAAAGCCGAACCAAGACCAGAAATCTTGCCTTCTAATTTCTCAATGTCCCCGCGCAACTCTTTTGGATCTTCTTCGCAATTGATCGGTTTCTGAGAGAAGCTGGAATCGTTAGGATCGCCAACCGACTGGGCAATTTCTCTTCTTCTCATTTGAACAGTACTCGAACCATTGTTGAATACCAAGGTTTTTACAAAGGTGAATAACAAGATTTTCAATCGATTAATGTGAATGAGTGTGTGTGTGTATATATATATATATATATATATATGAAATATGAATAAGTGATGACTGACCAGAGCTCGTGGAAGACGTGATCGCAAATGAAGATGGATTGAAGGTCTTCGACGATGGGTTTGAGATCTTCGTAGCAGATTGAGCATGTGGTCTTCGCAAATGAGAAGAGAGATGAGTGAGAGAGATGAGAGATAAGAGAAACAGAGAGCAGAGAGATGAGCGAGAGAGATAGAGAGAAGAGAGATGAGCGAAAAAGACAGAGAGAGAAAAGAGATGAGAGAAGAGATAGATGAGTGAGAGAGAGAGAGAGAGATAGACAGACAAACAGACAGACAGAAAGAGAAGAGTGATGAGTGAGAGAAAGAAAGAAAATAGAGAGAGGAAGATGAAAAAATAGGTGAAAAGATATAGACAAAGAGAGAGAGAGAGAAAGAGCGAAAAGAAAAACGAGAGAGAGATAGAGAGAGATGAGCGAGAGAGCGAGAGAGATAAAGAGAATAGCGACAGAGAGAGAAGAGATATGAGAGAGATAGAGATAAGAGAAATGGACGAGAGAGAGAGAGAGAGAGAAAGACCGAAAAGAGAAACGAGAGAGAGATAGAGAAAGATGAGTGAGAGAGCGAGAGAGATAAAGAGAATAGCGACAGAGAGAGAAGAGATATGAGAGAGATAGAGAGAAGAGAGATAGATGAGAGACACAGAGAGAAAGAGAGACAGACAAACAGACAGAGAAGAGTGATAAGTGAGAGAGAGAAAGAGAAGAGAGACAGAGACACAGAGAGAAAGAAAGAGACAGATACACAGAGAAGAGTAATGGGTGAGAGAGAGACATAGAAGAGAGACAGAGACATATAGAGAAAGAGAGAGACAGACAAACAGAGAAGAGTGATGAGTGAGAGAGAGAAAGAGAAGACAGATAGAGACAGAGACAGAGAGATAAGAAGATGAAAAAATAAGTGAAAAGAGAAATGTTCAACAGAGAAGAGTGATGAGTGAGAGAGAGAAAAAGAAGAGAGATAGAGGCAGAGACAGAGAGATAGGAAGATGAAAAAATGAGTAAAAAGAGAAATGTTCAAAAGAGTAAGACGATGTCGTTTTTTTTTTTTTTTTGTGACAGAAAAATACCGATACATTTATTTAAACTATTTTGTGACTCTATATATATGAAGCTGTCTCAAAGCCACAATATATATATATAGTTATTTATTTTTGCAATGGTACTTATTACAGTCGCAAAAAACTCTTCTCTTTTCTTTTTGCGACTACAGCTGGTACTGTCGCAAAAACTCTATTTTTTTGCGATAGCAATCTCTATCGTCGCAAATACTGTATTTTTTTTTTTACAGCAATTTCTGCCGTCGCAAATACTCTTCTTTTTTTGCGACGGCAAATTGTGCCGTCTCAAAAAGTTACATTTTTGGCGATGGCAAGGTGTGCCGTCTCAAAAGGTCACATTTTTTGACGACGACAAGTTGTGCCGTCGCAAAAGGTCACATTTTTTGCGAAGGCAAGTTGTACCGTCGCAAAAAGTTTAATCTTTTATACCCACTTTTCTTGTAGTGTGTATGAAAATTTTGTGAAAAAATCTCAATATAAAAGTGATATCCATCATTATTGATATGTAAATATAATTAATCTCATTATATATATGTAAAAGTTACTAGAGTGTTAGTTACATTTGCATGTGAAGTTCACCCTTCATATATTACTTTACTATTGGTTGGTGATATCATATGTCAATAATGACGTAATATCAATATTATTTGAAATTTTTACTCAAATTTTGTAAAAAATTAATTTATCTTACCATTATATAATTTATTTTAAGACTGAAATATATAACTTTTTTACATTGTCCATGATATACTAGTTACACACAATACTTTCTTTTTTATTTTACGCGAAATTAATTGTAAAATTTTATGTGAAATACTTTTGTAATAATTTATTTAAGTTTTTGTCCTTAATATTAATTCAAAAATTATTATTATTTTCTTATTGTTGGTTATGAAAAAAAAATTAAAATTGTAATTAATAAATGTCTCTTCTGATTTAGTTTTCTATCTCCACCACTGCATACATGTTTGCTATTGTTTTTGTTTATTTAGCTTTTGTTCATATTTTTGAACAAAAAAAATATAAATACTCATTGTTTATTTTTGTACAAAAAATAGCTTTCAAATTTTTTTTGTAAACAACCCAATTTCTTAAAACAACTTTTGTATATTCTCAGAAAATTAAAAAAAAAAAAAATTAAGAAAACAACAAATGATGTCAAACCTACCCTTCATATGCACATATACATAAATGTGTGTGAATATAATATAGGGGAATATAAGTGGGAGGATGAGGACAAAGAGTAGAGGTTAGTTTAAAGGCATGAGAAGGAAGAGAGACAAGAGAATAAAAATAAAATAAAATAAGTAGTAAGATAAAAATTGGGGGCTAGCACAAGAAAAGACAGTGAGCCTCCGACAAAGATTTAGTAGTACGGACCAAGAACATCACATTCCCACCCTTGAAACTCAAGTCACCCCCTAAAAAACTACACCATGTCTCTATAACCACACATTAGTTTGGCTCGAAAATTAAGGGTCTGTTTGTCTGTTTCTTTGGTTAAAAATGGGTTTTAGGGAATGTATGTTATGGGAATATCCTTAAAATATTGAGGAGAATAATTCTATTGTGTTTGATTACACTAGTAGTTATATATGAACTGACTTCTCTCTACTCGGGTATAATAGTATTTAATTCGGTTTAATTGATGTGTTGGCTTATTAATAGACCCATACCGTACTATTTTCATCCACTAAATGACAACCACAAAGCGGTGTAATTATTGTGTTCCTCTAAATAGTCAATACAAAAGTAATATTGAAGATTCAAATTATTTATGTTATAAATTTTTATTTGTAGATCATTTATGAAAAAAATTTAAATAATCATAACTAAATATTTTTATCACATTTGTTTTCGATAAGGTAGATTGATATTTTTAAAATAATACATTTTTTTTTGGATAGGATTTTGAAAATAATATTTGTCATTCATTTTTTAAAGAAGAATGTGATAAAATTATATAATTACGTTGAATTAGGCCAAGTTTGGTATACCCAAAATAATTCATCTTTTTATCTTTTTTCATCACATCACCTCTCTATTTTTCTGCACATCTTTTCATAAAAAGACAAAAAATATACTTATTTAAGTCATTTCAAACAACCCCTTAATCTTTTTTTCTCCCCCATGGATGATCTACAAGTAAAAATATGTAACCTAAATAATTTAAATAATCAAAATAAAACTAGTTCAAAAGCCCAGACTTTATTGGATCCAACTGAAAAGAAGTGGGTTCGTATACTATATATGTAACTTGTAATGCAATTTTCCTACAAACATGATTCTTAAACTTACTCACAATGTATGGACTATCCCATATCAATTATTAGGCGACAATATATTATTTTAATAATTTTTTAATTTTTTACGATAAGATGTACAAAAAAATAAAAAAAGTGATGTGACAATTTATAATAATTTTTTAATTAAAATGTATAGTTGACAAATAAGACCTTAAGGCCCTGTTTGTTTGGAGTTATAGGGAGGGGATTGGGATTGATAGTGAGGTGGTATGGGGTGTTTGTTTTGAGAGATGGGAAGGGGACTTCTAATCCCTTGGTATTAGTAAAGGCCTTGGAAGAGGGATTGAGAAGGAGGAGGTAGAGATGGTATTAAAAAAATAGTGAGGGGATTAGAAGTTTTTTTATTTTTTATATATTGGGATTTTTTTTAAAATATTAATGTTTAATTTTTTATACTTTTTTATTTGTTTTATTATTTTATATAAAAATAATTTAACAATTCCTCACTATTAATCCCCTCACTATCAATTCCCTCACTAACAATCCCTTCACTATTAATTCCCTCACTATGAATCCCTTCTATTCTACCTCTGAAAACAAACGGGCCCTAATTGTTTTAAAAATTAATTACTAAAGGCCCAACCCCATCATTAAAAATGAATTTAAAGGTCATATTTTAAAATTTTCTAACATTTTTCCAACAAAATAAGTAATTTGTTTATATTGATTCAAAGCAAGAATACCCGCATAATGTTATGTGCCAAAGATGGATATATTTGATTTTGTACATACTAAAAATTAGGAGATCAGCAAGCAATGCCTTATTTCAGAATATCTGAAAATTAAAAAATTGCATTATTTTCCTTACCCTCCACAAATCATTTCTTGAATCAAAACTGTAGCGACCATAATTTTTTTTAAGTCACTATTTGTTATTATTATTACTTTATTTTTTTATTACTTCATTAATTATGTAAATACATATGAATTTAATGTGTTATTTAATTTATTTAATGTGATATTTAATAATATATAATTAATTTGAATATATATATATATATATAAAGTGTTATATATTGACCTTATATAGCATATTTATATATATTGTATTTGTATAATAAAATATAATATAATAATAAATTATTTTATATCGAATTCGGGGGTGTGTATATATATGTTGCTTTTTTAAGTCATTCTTTATATATGTTGTATTAATATTAAATTAGGTTGCAATTTACCAAAAACAGAGAGTGCGCATATGGAGAGAGAAAAGAGAGACCGCGGGAAGACAGAGGAGAGGTGGAGACAAAATAAATGGATTAAAATTTTATTTTAGTGGTTTTATTAATATTTTAAGTATTTTTTTGATTTTCAAAAAAAATTTGTGAATGCTAAACCCACTTTTCTTTATTTATATTTATATTGTTATTTTTATTTATTTAGTTTTATTTATTTGATATTGTTTTGATGTTTTACTTGTATGTAGATGATGGATTAATTTGCATATAAATGATGGATTGATTTCAATTATTTTAGTTAGTTGTGTATGCAAGGTTTAAGATTTTTATATATATATATTTATGTTATGGATATAATTACTCATGGACATATGAAATTAAAATAAATTAGGAACCCATAGATATATTCCGTATACTCCAATATAACTTTGTGAATTGTTGTTTTATTTGAGCGATGGTGGAAAAAAGTATAAAAAAAAAGAAGTGAGAATTATGAGATTTATTTGAATGTCTTAGGCTCAGCATTGTAATGTCTGTTCTCATGAGTAGATGAGGTGTTGTATATATATATATATGAATAATGTTTGGTAGTACGAGGATTTTCCCCCCCGAATTCCCCTAATACCCAAAACGACGTCGTTTTGGGCATTAGCTTTTTTTTTTCTTCTTTTTTTTCTTCCATTTTCGATCAGCTCAGGAACGGGAGGAGAGAAAGAGAGAAAGAGAAGAGGGAATGGAGAGGGCCCCTTCTTGCCACCGCCAACCTGGCGATCGTCGAGCAGCTCCGATCGTCGCAGCAGCAACTCCGCCGTCGCAGCCCCGCCCCTACCTCTGCTGCCTCCGCCCCCGGCCTCCGCCTCCAGCCCCATTTGTTGGGCCCCTTCCAGTCCCTCCTCATCCTCTCCCTCTAGTCCCTCCTCCTCCTCTCTCCTCTTTCTTCTTCTTCCTGCTTTTGATCTGCAAAAAAAAAAAAAAAAAAAAAAAACAAAAATGGCGTCGTTTTTGGTCTGGGGGATTCGGGGGGAGGGGTTTCGAGCTACGTAGCACTGCCTTATATATATTATTGCCTCATTCTCAGGAGTAGATGAATGCTTTAATTTATGCGCATACGTATATGCTAACCGTCTGGAGAGTGTGGGTCAAATTTAAGACGATATCATCATGCAAGTTTGGATTTGGAGCGGTGTTAGGTATACGGAAAACACAATAGATATATGTGTAGGCCGAAAGTGAAGGATCGAAATGGTGGAATTAAGGTACAAAGAATTAAATAAGAATTTATTGATATAGTTTGAATTATTTTGATTTGTACATCTTGAAAAATAGTAAACGATCTCGATAAATTACGAAATTTGGACAGAGGCATGTAAATGTAATTCTAGACAACTTTGGGCAGAGGCATGTAAACGATCTCGATAAATAACTAATTATTTTAACTTTTTACTAAAAAGATCAATTAGAATTTGTAATCAGATGATCTTAATTACAATAGTTTTTATTCATTTTAACAATGCAGACTTTAGATGCTATTTTAATCTATGAAACGAGTTCATTTTCATTAATTTAGCATAAATTGAAGTAAAAAAATTATTCTGAACACTTTTCGTGTTTTGAACTTTTCCCAAAAAAATCATTGTAGGGCAGTTTCTTTTCGTTTTCAGTTTCAGGTTTTTCGTTCGACTTCTATCTAGATTCTTCTATCAAGTTTTTCTCTTAACCTGTTCAATTTATACTAAATTATTTTGCGCTGCCTTTTAAGGAAATTTGATTATGTACAACTCTTGTTCTTTAGATTTTGGTCAATTCGAATGATCTAAGCATGAAATAGTACATTTTTATACTTCTTCAGTAATTTACTTATGATTAAATTATACTAACTTTATTTTTTTGTAGAATGGTGAGTCATACTAACTTTTTTTGCAGAGTTGACCCACCATATATATATTTTTATTTTTTTTATACTCAATTTATATTTAGTTGTGTATGGACAAAAAACTAAATGTCACCGTATCTTGAGAAACTACCCCTTCGTCTCAGTGCGGGTGGAACTATTTGTCTTGTCTCATAATAGAGTTAAATGTATTTTTTTTTTTGTGTCTGGTGGACACATGAGTGTCAAATCTTGTACTCATACATCTCGGATACGTTCTGTTTGAGCGCAGTTGAGCTTCCTTTGTAGGATTAGTTGGAACTACGGCGGTGACGAGAAATAATTATGGTTGTAGGACATGTCTCTCAGACTTCTTTTGTTTTCTTGAGTTTAGGGTTGATATTAGTTTTTTTTTAATTTTTTTTTATGACCTTAGTATTTTAATAATTTGGTATTGTGGGTTATTTTCTAACTTTATCTTATTTAAGTTGTTTTGACTATTTAGTGTTACTTTAATATTGAAGGTATTGAATAGTTATAAATTTATGATGGATGGTTTGGTTGGTATTTTGTTAATTTTTTTTTTTTATCTCTTGTAATTTTTTTGAGCATTGAAATTTACTTAAACCAAATTGAGACGAAAATATTTAGATTTTGTTTCACCCTTAGGATTTACATGATGGAATATTAATTGGGATTTAGTCCTTATTTAATATTTAATTGTCTAAATTTTGGGTGCGACAAAAACACAATCCTTGGGTTGTTATACCATCAATCCCTAAATTAAGTATTTAATTTGATTCTTGATATTTAATTGTGTCAATTTAACCCTTAACTTGTTTAATTTGTGTCTCAACCCTATTTTCATTCGAATTGTCTTAATTTAGACAAAGTACCCATGGTTCTGTTATAAAATATGGATGGAAATTTGATATTGGAGACCATTTATTATTTATTATTTTATTTATTTATTTATTTATTTATCTTCGAGTCCATTGAAGACTGAATTAACACATTAAATATCAAGAATTATAATGACATGGAATACATATTTTAACGACCTAAAAATGTATTTAACCCAATTCTTTATGTAGCACATGCCTAAAAACATGACGTTTTATGTAGATATACTTAACATTGTTTGTAATACACAATGAGTAAATTATCATCTATACCATCATGATATGATCATCTTATACATGACTGTGTAAGCTTGTATTAAATATATTGTTGATTATATGTATATGGTGATTATCATTTTCTTGTATGATTTTTTTGTAGTGGGTCCTGTATTGTTTGGCTGGTTAACTATGACCATTAACTTTTAGTGTCAAATTTTTTAAAAGGCAAACAGGAAAAGATCAAAAGAAGGTCTTGCTTAGGCTTGTGTAGGTAATTATTGCATAATTGATGAACATGGTTGAAAATTGGTAGGTCAAATAAGATGAACGAACTTAGAGATTTTGGGCAGGGGCTATCCCACATCGGATAGCCAGTTGGGTGTGTGTGTATATTACATCCAACCTGGGCTTGTTTTTTGAAGGCGAGTTCAGTGTTGGCTCTGTGGTTCAAAACTTAGAGATTTTGAGGGGAAAAAAATCAAACTAGGCAAAAAAAAAAAAAAAAATTGAAACAACCCACTTTCAAAAAATTTTAAAAACTTCACTATGGGATTTTTTTAAGATGTTTCATGTTAAACGCTCACAGATGCAAAAATATTTGAGTTTAATTGATATTGTGGTTTACAAATGATTGTAAATATTCAGAGTTTGTTCATAAAATTTTATTTTAAATGGTAGTGTGAGCTAATTATAATAATCCAGAGTATTATTAATCAGTTTAAAAAATTAGACCTATTTTTTAAATTTAGTGATGCGTCAAGAAAATGATTAGTTGATGACACTTCACTAGGTCTAGAAAATGAATCTAAAAAGTGAACTTATATATAATTTTCCTAATGATCCATCATTACAAAATTAAAAATTTTAAAAAGGGGGGCTTATAGTGAATTATTTCAGTAATGGTGTAGATATGAAGATTGAAGCTATCCTCTTAGCTTTGATAAGATGGAATTGTGATGCACTCAAAGGTTACTCTAGTGATCAGATTTTTAATTTTTTTTTTTTTAATACTTTAGATTTTCTTATTAATTGAGTATTGCTACCACCTTTTTCTGCCTCGCTTTAGGATAAAGCAAAAGCTAAGAGAAAAGAAAAGAAAGAAAAGAAAAACATAAAAGAAAAAGGAAAAAGCTAATAAAGAAAGAAAGGAAACAACAAAGGTTCTCAAACCCCTATGATTAAAAAAAATAAAAATCTCTCTCTCTCTCTCTCTCTCTCTCTCTCAATGAGAATTTTGAGAGCTTCCTCTACTTAATCCAGAGAAGTTAGACCTCTCAAAGTTTCTTACAAAGACTTGTGTTTGGGAGTTTCAAGAGAAAAGCAAAAGAGAAAGAGGGAGAAAGTGAAAGAAAGCAAGGGAAAATTGTGTGTTTGTTGAGGAGGAGAAAGAGAGAACGATGAATCAAGGTGTGTTGCAGAGCTCACCGGTGCAACAAATGGTGGCCGGAGGGCCTAACTGGTGGAATATGAATAGCATGAGGCCACCATCTCAACAATCTTCACCTTTCTTGCCTCCTGTTCCAAATCTATTCCCTCACTTCACACCACCACCCATATCTTCTTGGCATGACAACCAGGACCTTCCAGAGTCATGGAGTCAACTACTCTTGTAACTCTCTCTCTCTCTCTCTCTCTCTCTCATACACACACATGGGTTTTTGAATATTTTCTTCACTCCGTATATATACCACTCTATATACATGCTCTTCATCTTATAATTTGTTTCTTTTTTTAGTCAATAAAAAGGAGAATTTTATTAAACTCGAAGCAAAGAGTACAGCAAGATAATAAGGACTGTCATATAAATTATCATTTCATTGTACTCTAATCTTGATGGCTTTTTATTATACCTTCGAGATATATGTCATTTTATCTAAAATTTGAGAGCTTATACATGCATCTCTCTCGCACACATACATAAAATTTTGATATTCGAGTTGAATATCTTCTTTATCCTCTCTATGTAATACTCATCTTATAATTTGTTTTTTTTATCAGTAAAAGAAAAAAATTGTTAAATTCAGAGCAAAAGCACAACGAGTTAATAAAGACTATGAGTGATGAAGTTTAGTTCATAGTCATTAAGTATCTCATTGTACTCTTTGATGCTTTCATCTTAATTTGTTGATTATCTTTATACTGTCATGATCTCTCTCTCTCTCTCTCTCTCTTGAGCTTTTGATCACAACTTGGACTTCACATGCTCCCATAATTTCTATCCCCCAATTCCATCCATATATAACTACTAATTGTTTTATATTGTTTTGATAAAATGAAATTTAGTTGGGATTTATTGATTTGTAGGGGAGGATTGGTGGGTGAAGAAGAAAAGTCTGGTGTGAGTCTGACCCACATTCAAGCTAAGAAGTTGGAGAATTGGGAAGAACAACTATTGCAACAAGCTCCAAATGCTCCATCTGTGGAAATAAAGCAAGAAAACTCACCATGCAGCTATGTCTATGGACATGGAAATGCTAATGTGGACTACCAAACAACAGCAAAACCTACTTGGTCTCAAATGATGATTGCTTCATATCCAAAGTCTTGTGTTACAACACATTTAAGCAACATCAACATGTTGGATTTTTCTAACAAGAAGTCTGATGGGAGGCATCCACCACCGGATCGTTCCTCTGAGGTATGAGAGAGAAGAATTGTATTTTTTCTTCTTTTGAATAGGTAGGAGAGTATTTACAAATATGAAGAGAATTGTATCTAATTCCAGTGATTTTAGGGATTTGATCAATATTTTCTATCTACAGTTCATTCTAAAAGTTTCTTGGAAATGAATTGTTTATTATCTAGTTTGATTTATCAAATGTGGTCAATAAAGATTCTCATCTTGACAATTTCTTTTTTCCTGTAGGGCAACAGCACTGCCACTGGTGGTATGGTACTAAAGAAAGCTAGGGTTCATCAACCTTGTTCAACCCAATCAACCTTCAAGGTAAATAAAACTAATTCCATTTTGAAAACTAGGGTTCTCTCTCTCTCTCTCTCTCTGTGTTGGATGATTACTGTTGTCTTTCTTGATTTGTCCTCTTCTTTAAGGATGACAATTCGTTAGCTATCCACATATCATCCATATACAAGAAGAAAACAAAAATCTTTCAATTATTTATATATGAAAAACAATTTTGCAAACAAGTACTCATTTTGTTTGTTGTGTTTTCCAACAGGTGAGGAAGGAGAAATTAGGAGACAGAATAACATCCCTCCACCAGCTAGTTTCCCCATTTGGGAAGGTATGCTCTAAATTCTAATTAAAAAACAGAAGGCCAATTAGATGGTAGTCCATATATTTTCATCCTCATGTCATTTAGGTCATTTTAATTTTAACTCTAAATTTATGTTTTTATCTGGGAAGACTAAAAAAGTGCACTTTTTGTCTTTTTGGACTAAAAAATTGAGGTTGAAAATATGGATGTTTGGGTTAACTTTTTGACTTTTTATTGAAAAATGTGTAATAAAAAATTGTAAAAATTGATTTGTAGGGAAAAATTTGAATTGGGAGTTGTGCAGCCGTAATTGTTGACTTTTGGTGAATAGTGTTAACTTTTTAACTTTTTGAGTAACTTTTTGACTTTTTAACTTTTTTGGAAGTACCCAAACTTGGCCTTAGTCTAATTTTTAATATTTTTTTATATAAAAAATTCACACATAAACGGCAATGTTATATTTCTATAAATAAAATTATAAAATTGTTCAACTCAGTGAGTTAACTTCAACCAATCCAGTGATTATTTTCCTTCAAAAATCTTAATTGGCATAATCAATTAAACTAAACTAATACAAAATTTAAAATTAAGAGATAAAATTAAACTAATTAGAATTACAATGATCAAAATAAAGCAAAGGGCAAAATGCAGGACTTCCAATGTGATTTACCCATAACAAAATTAAGAATGCCTCACAAGGCACAAACATGACATATAGCTCTTTATGAGGAAAGCCCTACAGAGAAGTATTTTATTTCCAAAGGTGAAAGTTCCTTTTTGTTTTCTTTTGTTTTTCTTCTTCTTTATTTTCTCATATATATGTCTAGGGTTTGATCTATTAAAGTTTTAAAGAGAACATGAAACATGGCTTTGTTTTTGCCTTTAAATTCTCTTTTTTGCAGACTGACACTGCTTCTGTGTTGTTAGAAGCTATTGGGTACATTAGATTCCTTCAGAGTCAAATTGAGGTGATAATATATGTTTCTTCCTCTTCTTTTTATTTTTTTGCTAACTACCATGAACCAGTAATGGGCACATATAATATAATAATTGCAATCTCATCTTTCAATGTTACTTCAAAACCATTCTTTAGTTTTATTGAATTTTTTTATAAAAAAAATGTCAATTCTCTTCTCTTCCCCCTTGAATGCAGGCCCTTAGCTTACCCTACTTGGGCAGTGGATCAGCAGGAAACATGAGACACCAGCAACAGTCTGTAAGATATTACATAAAACTCATTTCTCACTTCCCAAAGCAACACCAATCTCTCTCTCTCTCTCTCTCTCTCTCTCTATATATATATATATATATATAATATCAAAAATATAAAAATAAAATAAAATAAATAAAACTCTCTATCTTGTATGTGCATGGGTTTTGTAGATACTTTGTTCCAAACTTTATTTTCCTCTATTATAACTCTTAATTGTAAGATTATGTTTTGAGAATTCTGTAGATTTCATATAAAATTTGGGGAATAAATGTTGGTGATTGAATTTTTTGAAAACAGAAGAAGAGGCAAAATATATTGTTAAAATGAGAAGGGTAAAGAAGTCTTTTGGCATATTTTGTAAGCATAATTAATTGTGAACTTCAGTCAAAAATCGTGAAAATTTTCTTAATTAATATATCCCTCCGTTTTAATGCACTCTCTCACATAGAATTATTCTCAAATTTCTATGTTTCAAAAGTTATATGAAAAATGTTTCATCCCCCGATTTTATCACCACCAATTGCACCTCTAATGAGGTAGCAAAACTCAATTTTTATATAATCTTATTTGTAAAAATACATTAATGAAATGTGGGGATACAGAATTCCTAACCATTTGTAGGGATATGTGCATGTGCAAGTGTATTTGTGTTAATTATGTGGCATTAATTAATTAATAATTATTTTTATTTTTTTAGGTTCAAGGGGAGAGGAATTGTTTATTTCCTGAAGACCCTGGTCAGGTATGCTTTATTGGATCCATTACCTCCTCAAAGGCATGTATTTGAAAATATAAAATAAAAAATTCTATTTACTGTATCATCATAATTAATTGCAATGAAAGTGTTATAGTTAAGCATAAGGTTAGCAGCTTTATAGACTTTAACCTTGATTAAAACCAAGAAAGTAATAATTAGGGACTATTTTAGTTCCATTAGAATGAAAAAAGATTAATAATCTAAAGAAATGTTGTTAATTTATTTCTTGAATAGTTGTTGAATGACAACTGCATGAAGAGAAAAGGAGCTTCCGAGCAGGTATTCACAAAAACTTTTTTTATCTTCTTTTTATTTTTAGTCCTTATATAATTGTTAAGCAATAAATAAATAAATCTATGGTTCTTGACTTACATGCCTTGTGTCACTTTAAGCTTTCAAGTTTTCATTTTATCAATTTCAATTTTAAAAGATCTAAATTGAATCAAATTGGATGATTTTAGACTGTGGTCTAAATTATTAACAGAATAATAACAAAATAAACATATGGGCTGTGTTTGGAACGATTTTCAAACTATGATTCTACCTCCACATTCCAATATGATGTTTGGATAGGATGTTCAAATTATATTTCCACAACATCTAGAAAACTCTACAAAAAACTCTGTGTAAGACGCAATTTTCAATTTTTTTTTTTTTGAAATTTGGCCTAACTGAACGTCCCATCGATCGTCCGGCCGGTTGACCGAATAGTGCCAATTTTTATTTTTTATTTTTTGCAATTGATATATGTTAATTTTTATATATTCGAAAAAAATATTTTCTGAATTTTTTATGTGCTTTAATAGAATTTTGAGTTGTATGTTTAGTTATAAGTTGTAAGTTTTTGTATCAAATATTATATGTCATATCAAAAATTTCTCACTCAATTCAAAACTCTTTTCAAAGCTTTTTTACCAAACAAATTTTCCGCACTCAAATCACAATTTCAACACTCACAAAATCAAAATACAACTCATACTCTCAAATCATATTTAGAAAGTTCTACCAAACGCATCCATGATTTTTAAGATATGCATTTTGGCCCACTTTGGTCCCAAAGTTACAGTTTTGACAATTTGGTCCCTAAATGCTGTAAAGCTATGCTATGTCTTCTTCATCAATATTTAGGGACCAGATTGAAATAGAAAACTTTGGAAACTAGGAGAATCTCCAACGAAATATCTAAAATTGTATGTTGAAGTGTGCATTAACTGATAAAAAATGATACTCAATTTTGTGCAAAAACTTTAATTCTCCTTCTCGCCAAAAGTAATTAACCAAATGCAACTTCCTACATGACTTGAAGACGGACTATAGGGACCATATATGTATTTTATTATCATTATGTTAGTAATTTAAATGATTTATTTTAAATTAAATTAATATGACTCAAATAAAATACATTAGAAATAAAATCAACGAAATTAAAACTAGGAAGACCAAATTAACACATAATGCATATTTTATTTTTTCCTTCGTCTCTAGCTAAGTTGACAAAGTTGTCATTAATGAATTTTTTTATTTTTTTATTTGGAATATTGTTAGGATTGTGAGGAACCAAAGGACTTGAGGAGTAGAGGGTTGTGCCTAGTTCCAATATCATGCACACTGCAAGTTGGGAGTGACAATGGGGCAGATTATTGGGCTCCAGCGGCGGCTCCGCCAGCTTTCGGTGGCGGTTTCCGGTAGATGGAAATTTTTGTCACAGCACACTATATGAAAAAAAAGGGCTTCATGAAATGATATACCATCATGAGCAGTCACTCTGCTAAAAAAATTAAGGCTGATTGCTCATGATGCTATGCATTAATTCTTGGTTTAGATATATCAAGTGTGCTGTAACATAGGGTTTCATATGACTATCATCTTGATTTTTTTTTAAATTCCCCCCCCCCCCCCTCCCCCCCTTTTTATTGGCAAGTACATACAATGCTTTGATGTGTATGCCATCCTAGTATTATTGATCATCTTAATGCTACCTAGGCATTTTGGTCTTTCTTCATATCTTGTTGAGCCAATCATGTTTGGTTTTGGCTGAAATAATTATTTTTAAAGTGTTTGGATTATGAATTTTGATAAGAATTTATAAAAGGAATTTCATCTACCTTTTTCATTTATCTTTTCAAATCTCTATTAAGATTCATGATCCAAGTGCATTCTTTGGCTATTTCAATCCCCCCTTTCTTTTTTTTTCGGTGTGTGTGTATTTGGTTTTGGCTGAAATAATTACTTCAAGGCTATTTCAAAAAATAAAAAGATTGTGTAGTTTGAACACTGGCTTTTTTAGCTGAAAAAAAAACACTTTTTCACTAATAGAAAATAACCTTTTAGTATTTGTCAAACACACTAATTTTTTATCACTTATTTTTTTTTTCTTGAAAAGTAAAAAGAAAAAAAGTTACTAAAAAAACACTTGAGATAATTTAATCTTTTATTTAGATTAACAAATGATCTCATACTTAATTCTTCAATCAAACATCTTGATAGCAAAAGATATATAACTATGAATAAAAAAGCTCTTCTTTTTGTTGAATAGTGAGTTAAGTACTTTTGCTATCTTTAAAAGATAACTGACTTGATCGTCGGAGTGCCTCCCGGTGGACGAATCACCGCCGGAACTTCTTTCTGTTGCAGGTCGTTCGAGCGCGATCTAATCTGCCAGTGTTCGCTAGCTGAGTACTTGTTTGACAGTGTGGTCAGAAATCGACTCAGACAATAAACATTTTATTAGACCCTTATACACCATAACGGTAAACCAAAGAATATTAACGATTCCAAGCACATGTTTATCAAATGCAAAGTACACATTTTTGTGTCAGTGAATGTAAAATAGATCATAATAAAGCACAACTATTTGTTTGAGGATAAAATTAAACCAAATTATATATGGTAGATTGACAAATTTACTATCTGAAACTAAACTGTTGTTTGGATGGTTTCAACCTATTAGTTAATTAAAGAATAACCTTAAACAATTATCAACTATTTGCATAATACATAATAGTAATTTGCATAATATTTGACATCTCAAATCTCTTTCACACTGATTTTTTTTTGATATTTCATTATTAGAAGTAAAATATATATATATATATATATTAATTATGGCGGAGCAAAGAGATTTCAAAGGTGAATTATAATTTCAAATCATGAATCAAATTAATTTATAATTAGCAAATAAATCAATGAGGATTGCACAGCATTTTGTACGGCTTACTCGCAAACAAAATACATCCTAAAAGAAACATTGGGCCAGGGGGGTGCTGTGAAGCGGGTAATGAATCGTCATTAAATTGCATGATACTCCTGGCAGGGCTGGGCCAGGGCCAAGCTGGCTTTGGACCCAGATATATATCTACAGATCGGTTTGAATGAGTGAGAATTTTTTTAATTTTGGTTAGGGATTTGAGAAAAGATTTACATTGTATTTGGTTAGAGAATTTAAGAAGTGATTTGGAAAGAGAAATGGAAAAGATACGTGAAATGTGAAAAAATATACCTACATTTCATATAATTTCACACATCTTTTTCCTTTCCCTTTTCAAATTCCTCTCAAAATCTCCCAACCAAACACAACCTTAGAAAAGAAAAAGAAAAAAAAGTGTAAAACTAAGTAAAATATAGGTATATTTTATTCACTTACTTTTTCCCTTTCTCTTTTTAAATTACTTTTCAAATCTCTCAACCAAATACAGTATTAGAGGGGGGGAAAAAGTTATAAAGATACGAAGCTTAAAGGCAACCAATTGCACTAGCAAAGGAGGAACCTCCTCCATCAAGATGCAAGGGGAATTAACATCAAAGGCTTAGCTTATATAGACAATGAGCAACATTGGTACCCTCCGGACGAACATGAAAAATCACAAAGGAATGGAAATGTTTAGAATTTGATGGACAATAGTTGATGTTGAAAATTTTGTCCTCATTAGTGGTGTGTTAACTCAATAATAAAGAATTACGTAAATTATATATGGCTCAAAAAATTAGACATTTATAAGAAAAATATAAAATACTATTAGTTAAGTACATAGTCACATTGAAATCCCAAAAAACCTTTAAAACTCTCATCTTTTTAATAGTAAATGACATTGACCTTCTCCAAATAATGAAGAAATTATAACTTAGGCCTCGTTTGGTAATAGACTTTTTTAGTAATTTTTTGGCTTTTTAACTAATTTATGACGTAAAAAAATTAGTATGTTTGGGATGAATTTTTGATTTTTTACGAAAATATGTGCAACAAGTAGAGAGAAAATGAAATCTTTAACTTTTTACTATAAGTGGTTGGCTATTTAATTTTTTTTTTAGTTTTTAGGCTAAAACAGATCGTTCCCAAACAAGGCTTTAAAATCACAGTTTTGATGAAATTATATACTTTCCCTACAATAATGTATTAATGGATGTGATGAAATTATTATATTACTCTTAGATATTTTGTATAAATATGTTTCAAACTAACACCAAACACAATTTTTGCAAGAAAGAGCATAGTACTTTCTATCTTACATCCCATTTTTTGTATATAAAATATTTTTAGTAGTTTTTGAAAAATATTTTTCATATTTTCTAGTGTTTTTTAAAATATAAAAAAAATTCATCTTAAAATATTTTAAAAAATCAAACTAAACAAAATTCATATTTTTCCATTTCAAAATCCAATTCACAACTCACAACTATGCACTGATCAATTTTCAAGCCTTCAAATGGGTAAAGAAAATCCAAATGAAATTTCAGACATAGGATATGACACAAGTAGATGAAAGAACATTCTTGTTTCAAACAATCAAGCAATCTCTTTGGACTTTTCTAAATCTTTTGCAAGATAAATTCAATAATGCTATCAAGACATGAAAGGCGGAATCTAATAAATATATTAATGACACATATGAGAATACTTTTAACACTTAAATTTGAAAATATTATTAAATAATTCAGGAGTGTTATATAACAAAGTATAACAAGTGAATCTTTCATCTTTCGACTATTAAGTAATTCAGGTGTGTTATTTGATATTATTTATAAAGTACTCTTGATAAATAAAAAATTACAAAATACACTAAGTGAAAGTGTTTGGGAAGTTAAAAATTGGCTTTTTTTTTTTGGGTTAAAATTCACAAAATAGACTATAATAGTTAATAAAATAAAATGTCACATTAAACTTATAATCAATATTTCACTTTTTTCTCACAAATATCACTTTTAATTATAAAAAAATATATAATCCTCTTCCCAAATATAAATATTTTAGCCTACTAAAATGGCCAAAAATTAAAATAACCTATTAAAATAACTAGGTTCTCAAACGAGACCAATTCTTTCGACTATTAAGTAATTTGTTGGACAATCTTCACTGTATTCAAAGAATGGATTAAATAAAGAAGAAAGACTGTTTTATTACAAAAATCAAAGCAATGTATAAAAACAAATAAATACAAACAGATTTTTATTTTGTTACAAAAATAAAATCAAAATATGGGATAGGAAAAATAATTAAACAGAAAAGTAATCAAGGCACTTACCTTATTGTTTTCTCGAACAAATTTTTTATCAAGTTCAGTGTTTAACACTGTATCCTTAAGACAGATTCGTCATCTCCACGGTACTTTTAAATTGTGGACGTCTATTTCCTAAGATAAAATAATCAACAACGAATAATAGCAGCACTACAAATTATTCGCACAACGAACACACTATGTGTTTATACTCTTTGTCACAGGAAAAACTAATGCAGCAAAATGCAGAGATTAACAGCAGCAGAGAAGAACGAAAATTGAATGAATAAACCAAATGAGGGCTTGCCTATTTATAGATGACTTAGTGGCTGTTCGGTTTGAATCCAACAAGGAGCAAACCTGTTTGAAGAGGTATAGAACCTGTTCAGTGAACAGATAAAGAATTGTTTGGGTTTTAATTTGAACAAATTCGAATCTGTTTGGACAGATATGGAAACTGTACAGAAATTTTGAAAAGGTGCGAACAAATTTGAATTTTTCCAACCAAAATTTAAAATTGGACAGATTTTATTTTACCAAAAAATAAAATTAAATTTAAATATTTTTGGCCCAAAAAGATAAGTATTGGACTGGACAAGCCCAACCTAACCTTAGGTCATGCACCCGCGCCCAAGCCTAGACGGACGACGGCGCGTGTGTGTTTATTTTGATTCCAATTGGTCTAACCCATAACGTCACCCTTCTACAAAACTTAGGTACCCCTTAGGGCCCTCCCCAAGTTGCAAGCCCATGCCTTATAAACCCACAAAAGTTTGCCCATCAAATCAATGTGGGACAAACCTTTGAGGAAATTTCACTTATATACCATTTCCATAAAACTCACTTTGGTTTCAATTCACCTGATAATGGTTTTGAGCAACCAAATATACTACGCGAATCACAATGCGGCATAGAACGTATTACCACTTAGACCCGCCAACTTTGGCGCTTAGGTTCCACCTAAAAATTAGACCAAAATTTAGGAAAAATCTGTTTTTTCAAAACCATTTCTAACAATATTAAGAAGTGCTATGTAACATTATTTATATAGTACCCTTGACAAATGAAAAACTATAAAATACTCTGAGTGGCTCATTCCTTATCTTTCGACTACCTAACAAAGATAAGTCACTGGCAAAAGTTTTTCTCCACATTATTGATTAGAAACACTGCATGAACAATTAATGCCACATGGTAATATGATATTACCAAATAATCACTCCTTAAATTGGTCAAGATAGTGTTACACTTGCTCAAAAAGGTTCCTAAAATATCACCCCAAGCTATCCATAAATTGTGAATTAAGTACTTATTTCTATAAGTTTCTCTCTCTAAACTTTGAGAGCTTCTCTCTCTACACTTTTCTTTTGCTAGGGTTTCAAAGCTTGCAGCCGCCGGCGATAGGGGAGGGGGTTTCTAGCGGCCTCCGGCCTCCTCTCCCCCTCCCCGTACCCCTCATTTCTCACTCTTTTACTTGCTTTGCTACAAATAACTTGGAAGCTCTTGCTTTCCACCCTCTCCCTCCTTTGTGAGGTGTTTCCTTCCTTCCCTCCATCAACTCCGGGAGTGGCTTCACGGATTTGCCATCACCACCGCCTCCACCTCCGCCGGTTTCTCAGCCCTCTTCCCCGCCGCCTTCACCTTTGTTGGACTCGCCGACGCCACTGCTGATGGTAGTTTGATTGGATGTGGATTTGGGTCTTGTTTTTGTTTTGTTTTTATTTATTTTTTTCTTTTGTGTGTTTGTTGATTTGGGTTTGTCTGGTTTGAAACCCTCGGTTTTGGGTTTGTTTGGCTGATTTTCTTTGAGTCCATCAGTGTAGATTTGTTTCAACTTACCCCTTCTGTGATTGGGATCTATGATATATCTTGAACATGCTCTATTGTCAAACTTTTATGATCGGCTCTGCTTTGCAGTACGAGCACAGACACGTAATGTGGGTTCGAATATTGTCATAGTTTTTTCTTCCTATGTGCTTCTCGCTTTATTTTCACTTTGTTTGGTGTAAGTTTTGGGTTGGATGGACTCATGTAAATGCCATTTGGCTTCTTGAATGAAATATTTCTTCTGATAAAAAAAAAGTACTTATTTCTATACGAATCAATATTTAACATGTAATAATTCACGTCATTAAACTAAATTTAAGAGGCTCAAGCTTTTTCCAGTTACACTTAAATAAGATTCTAATTAGTAATAGATTGTGTAATTGATTCTTCTTATTTATTTGCTCATATAACATAAAAGTAGGGAATTGGGGGTGACTGTGTGAACTTATTTTTGTTTTTTCTACAAAACTCTTTCTTTTGGTAAACGAGTCTCAAAAAGGACTACGACATTATATCATCAACCCAAGACTAGTTTGGAGTTATCAATTACTTTGAAATTTCCTGGTTTAATTTGATTGGATGCAACACATTCTTCAATGAAAATTGTTCCCCCTTATTGAATTGATTGCTTTCACGTTTCATAAGCAGCCCTCAAGGTGAATAAACTATGCATTGACATCGAACTTGTCATGTGGAAGCAACTAACCTAGTTGATCCAATATGAACACCCGAATAGCTTAAACCACGTATGTACTATATCATTTGAGGCCTTATACGATGGTCCACAATTGCTAATTTGTCCCATTTGGACTAGTTTATGGAAGTTACTTGTAACTTTTTTTATTTTAAAATTATGTGACATAGTGTTTGATTTTTGTTAACTGTGTATAATGTAAAAATAATTTAAATAAGTTGAAAAAATTAAGAAAAATTTTAAAATTTGAAATAATATGAAAAAGTCTTATAAATCAGACTTATTTACTCATAAGTCATAAGTGATTTTTTTTTTTACGCATTTAGCCCTCATTTTGATAATGAGAACTTTTTAAAACTTTTTAAATATATGTTTTGTATTTGTGAAATGATCATTTCATTAGTACTGATAATAATATTGAGAAATTTATTAAAATGATAAATAATTGGGATATTTTGATTTTTATTTGTGAATTTTAATTTATTCTTAATTTATTAGTGTTATTAAAATATGATGATGTGAAAAGTATAAATAATTGAGTTAAGCTTTTTAAAAACAATAAATTTATTATTAAAAATTAAAATTCATAAGCCTGTAACTACGCTTTTAAATCACTACAATATTTTCTTAGTTTAGTGACATTTGAAAGTGCCACAAAACTATTGGTTTAATGACATTTTTTAGTCTTGTGACATTTTGAACAAGTGTCATTTGTATCCGTGCCACGGTAGACACTTGTGCCACGATAGATACTTGCAAGTGCCACTACACCATCATGGCTAAAAACTTTCAATGACATTTTGATGTCATGGTAGATATTATTTGTGGCATTATAAAGCGCCATTAAAAAAAGAGTTAGTGACACTTATAAATGTCATTACACCATTAAGACTAAAACCTTTCAGTGACACTTTAATGTCATGGTAGGCACTATTCGTGACGCTATCAAGTGCCATTCGTGACGATAATTCGTTGTAGAACAATTTGATCCACTCTTGCGGAGACTCGAACCGCTAACCTCCCACACCATAAACTTTATACACCACACTCTTCCCACTACACCTCTATAGCACCACATGATTATATATGCAACATATATTATTTATATAATGCATACACCCATATTAATATAATTGTATATGTATAAACATAATTATTTTATTGAACATAATTTATGTAAAATAAACTATTTACTAGCAAAATAAAAAAAGACCACTTTTGGCAACTAAAAATATTTTTTAGTCGCCAATTCTATACTTTTGGCTACTAATTATTTTTTAGTTGCTAAAAAACTTAACTTTTGCCGTCCAAAATCGGATTTGGTCGCCGAAGATGCACTTTCAGCTACCAAAGTTTTGGTCGCCAAAAAATTTAATTCCCGCCTCAGGATTTTAGTTCTCCCGCGCTAAAAATTATCACTTTTGGCAACTAAACTTATTTTTTTAGTTGCCAATTGTAGACTTTTGGCTACTAAAATTGTTTAGTCGCCAAAAAGCTTTACTTTTGGCTACTAATGCTGTTTTGGTCGCTGAACGCTATACTTTCAGCGACCAATTTTTTTTTGGTCAGGAAATTTAGTCGCCGAATGTGCTTTTTCCTGTAGTGTATATGGAGTTTAATTTATTTATCTTTAATCATTTACTGCATTTTAAAAATTTAGAAAATATATTGACATTTTTTATTTTTTCTAAAATGTCATTATAAGCTTGGAATGTTTTTGGCTTAGTGGCATTTCTCAAAATGCTATAAAATATTTGTTTATGACACTTTTCACATAAGTGCCATAAAAAGTAATTTGCACCTACCTAGTGTCCTGACATTTTTTAAAAAAATGCCATTATCACTAAAGTTTAGTGGTATTTGTTGGTAAATGTCACGAACATAATTTTTTGTGTCATTATTTTATAAAATGCCATAAAATTGATGTGACATTTCTTTATTGAAATGCCACTAGAGCCTTATATGTTTGTGGTTCTGTGGCATTTTTCTAAAACATTTAATGCCAATTTTTATTTTTGTGGCATTTTCTAAAAACATGCCACTAGTGTAGTGTCATTAAAGTGTAAATTTGTTGTAGTGGCATTTTTGTTGTAGTGAAGTGACACTTTTTTTAATTGAAATGCTACTAAAACCTTATATGTTTGTAGCTCTATGACATTATTCTAAAAAATGCCACCAAATATTCTTTTTATGACATTTTTTAAGAACATACCAATAGTATAATGTCACTAAAATATATTTTTATTGTAGTGAATTTTTGCATTGTAATACTATCAACAAACAGACAATCACAAGTTGCCCGTTATATATCCCTTTCGTGTGGGGGCACAATTATTAAAAGATGTGTTCAACCCATCAAATGAAAACCGACTATTTTTTCCGTCTCAAAATAATAATTCTAGTTAGAGAATTTAACTTTTTTTTTATAATATAATTATTACACTTTAAAAATATTAAATTTTCAAAATTATCCTTTGATAATATATTTTTTGGAGAATATCAATTGTGATAATTACATTTTTTATATTATTAATGGATTTAAATGAAGGGAAAAATAAAAAAAATCGTATTATTTTTAATCATTAATTTTTAAAAATGAACTAATATTTCGAGATAATAAAAAATAGAATAAGAGACTAATATTTTAAGATGGAGAGAGTACAAATATTGTTTACTTTATCTAGTTTCTTTCATAGAAATCAAAGCCTAATTAGATTCTAACATTTGACTTTACCTATTGAGAATACCGTCAAAACAAATCAAGTTCTATATTCTTCTTTATTAGTTTCACATTGATTAGATTCATAAATCTCTCTCGGTCTCCACCATTGAATGCTCTCCAAAGGTTTTGAGTTTTGAGAGAGAGAGAGAGAGAGAGAGAAATGGATAGTCAGATGAGGTTAAGATATGCATTTTGGGCCACTTTGGTCCCAAAGTTACGGTTTTGACAATTTGGTCCTAAATCTCTAAAGCTATGCTATGTCTTCTTCATCAATATTTAGGGACAAAAGTGAAATAGAAAACTTTGGAAACTAGGAGAATTTCCAATGAAATAGCTAAAATTGTATGTTGAAGTGTGCATTAACCGATAAAAAATGATACTCAATTTTGTGCAAAAACTTTAATTCTCCTTCTCGCCAAAAGTAATTAACCAAATGCAACTTCCTAGGTGACTTGGAAGACGGACTATAGGACCATATATGTATTTTATTATCATTAGGTTAGTAATTTAAATGATTTATCTTAAATTAAATTAATTTGAGCCAAATAAAATCAACGAAATTAAAACTAGGATGACCAAATTAACACATAATGCATATTTTATTTTTTCCTTCGTCTCTAGCTAAGTTGACAAAGTTGTATTTATGAATTTTTTTATTTTTATATTTTTTTATTTGGAATATTGTTAGGATTGTAAGGAACCAAAGGACTTGAGGAGTAGAGGGTTGTGCCCAGTTCCAATATCATGCACACTGCAAGTTGGGAGTGACAATGGGGCAGATTATTGGGCTCCAGCGGCGGCTCCTCCAGCTTTTGGTGGCGGTTTCCGGTAGATGGAAATTTTTGTCACAGCACATTACATGGAAAAAAAGGGCTTCATGAAATGATATACCATCATGAGCAGTCACTCTGCTAAAAAAATTAAGGCTGATTGCTCATGATGCTATTCATTAATTCTTGGTTTAGATATATCAAGTGTGCTGTAACATAGGGTTTCATAAGACTATCATCTTGATTTTTTTTAAGGGTGCAGGTTGTCTCAAGTTGAGATCAAGATTGGACCCGTTCAATTCGGCTCATGGGGCTCATTTTTTAGACCCATTTTAATAATCCGAACCGTTCAATGTGTAGAACTCGTCGAGTACTACATGCCTGTAAAAAATCATGTTGATTGGATATCAATAACTATGTGATCAAATTATTTTTGTATAAAAAAAATGGACGGTGAAACAATTAACGGTTGATAAAAAACTATTTTTTTCACATAGCTATCGATATCCGGTCAACGTGATTTTTTACAGGCATATAGTACTCGATGAGTTCTACACATTGAACGGTTCGAATTATCAAAACGGGACCCGTGATAGACCCCCACGGGCCCAACAGCATGGTCCAGTCCGATCTTGGACTGGACCAAAGCCACTGCCTTTTTTCAAATTCCTCCCCCCCCCCCCTCCCTTTATTGGCAAGTACATACAATACTTTGATGTGTATGCTATCCTAGTATTATCGATCATCCTAATGCTACCTCGGCATTTTGGTCTTTTTCTTCATAACTTGTTGAACCAATCATGTTTGGTTTTGGCTGAAATAATTATTTTTAAAGTGTTTGAATTATGAATTTTGATAAGAATTTATAAAAGGAATTTCACCTACATTTTTCATTTTTCTTTTCAAATCTCTATTAAGATTCATGATTCAAGTGCATTCTTTGGCTATTTCAATTCCCTTTTTTTTTTTTTTTTTTTTTTTTTTTTTTTTTGTAGTAGTAGTAGTAGTAGTTTGGTTTTGACTGAAATAATTACTTCAAGGCTATTTCAATAAATAAAAAAATTGTGTAGTTTGACAATGGCTTTTTTAGCTGAAAAAAAACACTTTTTCACTAATAGAAAATAACCTTTTAGTATTTGTCAAACACACTAATTTTTTATCAATTATTTTTTTTTCTTGAAAAGTAAAAAGGAAAAGAGTCACTAAAATAACACTTGGCATAATTTAATTTTTAAACCTAAATAGATTAACAAATGATCTCATACTTAATTCTTCAATCAAACCTCTTGATAGCAAAAGATATATAACTATGAATAAAAAAGCTCTCCTTTTTTTTTTTTGGAATACTCGTGACTTATCAATGATAAATGTGCGGGCATAATTTTTGGAAGGCAATACGTGGCCGAGGTTTCACTGAAGTGGCAGCCGAGGTACCACGTGACCTGGACATGATGCCGAGATAATCTCGGCTAGACCGAGGTTATCTGCGAGAATACCGGAATCCGGGATAAGTAGATAAGAGACAAGAGTCCTAGAATTGGAGAGGATTTCAGTTTGGATAAAAATAAGACTCATAGAGAGCTTATCCCAATCTAACTGGGAGTCTAAGATTAACATTGAGACGGAATCCATTGGAGCTAGGCTTCTAATAGGATTAGGTCTGTGTTGGCTATAAAAGGGAGGCACCCTCATGAGTCTAAGGTACGTTTTTTGTATTCTAAATAGTAAGTTGAGCACTTTTACTATATTTAAGTGATAACTGACTTGATCGTCGGAGTGCCTTCGGGTGGACGAACCACCGCCGGAACCTCTTCTTTTTGTTGCAGGTCGTTTGAGCGTGATCTATTCTGCTAGTGTTCGCCAGCTGAGTACTTGTTTGGCAGTGTGGTCAGAAATCGACTCATACAATTTGGCGTCGTCTGTGGGAAAGAAAGGAGAATAAATGGCCAACGATGGACAGAAAGAGAAGGTTAGGAACGACATTCCTACTGGGAGTGGGAAACATATTGACCTTGACGTCAACGAAGACAACTGTAATGAAGAAACTCATGATAAGAACCACGGAGAAAAAGACGTCAGCAAGGAAGGCGACGTAACAAAGAAATCAGACCAAGGTGGGTATTATAACGAGGACGACCTCTAGGTATGGAAAGATAGATGCATGCAGGGGGACGACGAGATGAAGGAACTGGCAAAAAAATTGGTGGACCTACAATCGGTCGTCAATTTCATGATACAGAACAACGTCATGTAACCACCGTTTCTGTTACAAGATATGTCGATTCTAGTGGCCAAAAATTGTGCCCAGACAAGGGGGCAGAGGACAATTCCTACGACTCCTCAGCACGATAGGACCAAGGAACACTCTTACCGGCTTTCAAGGGAGGACAGGCGAGGAGAATCAAGAAGGGGAGATTCACGGAGGACGCATCGAACCAAGGAAGCTGACCCCAAAGAACATCGACATGTTCAGGAGAAGGAGCTATGTTTCGACGCGACTAATGGAGGAAGGTCCAAGAGGACTCATAATGATATTGGGAGTAGCACACCAAAAAGACTGAAATCCGTTGATAGCCGAGCTCCTGGACGGACTAAGGAGGATCTGCGGGATTACCTTCAGAGAAAACAACAAGATGCCGAGGTAACCTCCTTGGTCAAGCCGAGAACGCCATTCTCAGTGGAGTTGGAAAAATTTGAGGCCCCGAAAAGGTTCCATATGCCGAGGTTACAGATATACGACAGCAAGTCGGACCCTAACTTTCACGTCGGCTTGTACTCGAACTCAATGACATTATACACCGGGAACGAACCGTTGCTCTGCAAGGTGTTCCCCTCATCCTTTAGAGAGATTACATCAGACTGGTTTCACAAGTTGCCGAAAGGAACTGTGAAAAGTTGAAAAGGCCTGGCCGATATGTTTGTGGCCAGGTTCGTGACAAATAAACTACAGTCATTGAGGGTGGACGCCCTCATGGCGCTGAGAGTTGGCGAGGACAAAAGCCTTAGAGCCTATGCCAAAAGGTATTACGAGGTATTTAACAGAATACCAGGATGCAACCAGGAGGTGGCGGTCGTGTCCTTTAAGAACGGCTTGAAAGATGATTACCTGCTTCGAAAGTCATTGGCAAAGACATTGCCAAAAAGTATGGAGAAACTTATGGCTAGGATAGAAAAGTATGCCAGGGCCGAGGAGGACATGTCGAGGACAAATGCGTCAAAACAAGAGAAGAAGAGCGGCTCACCGAAGCGAGGCCGAGGTGATGGTGGATACAATAAGCAAGAGAAAGGACTGAGGGCCACACAAGCAGTCACTACCATATTCCGGATTCCGATCTACAAAGTCCTAGAGAGGATCAGAAACCAGCTGTATTATAGGGCACCAGAGAAGGCTCCTGGCGAGTTTATAAGACGAAGCCTGGGGAAGCACTGCGCCTACCACAATGAGAATAGGCATCTGACACAGGGGTGTAGAGCCCTAAAGACACATCTAGAAGACCTGGTAAGACAAGGTCATCTAAGGGACCTGGTAGACGAGACCAGGACAAGAGAAGAGTAAGCAAGACTGCCTCAGGCACAAGCAGCACTGCCACCTCCAGCACCGCAACTGCAGGTAGGTGGACCTCGAGTGATCAATGTGATTCACTCGAAGGTCAATGAGAACGAAATCCGTGGGGAAACTCAGAAGGTAAAGCACTTACAGCATGTATGCCAGGTCCGTCAGAAAAGACCTAGGGCAGATGAGTGTCAGGGACTAGTGGAGTCCTTTACTGAAGATGATCTAGAGATGATGCAGCATCCACACAATGATGCCTTGGTAATATCCCTCCAGATTGGAGAGTGCCAAGTGAAGTGCATCTTAATCGACCAAGGCAGCTCTTGCGACATCATGTATGTCAGATGTTGCAAGGAGCTTGGCCTTCATCAAGACGATTTGGAGCAATCCAATGGTCCTATGGTCGGGTTCAATAGAACGCTGACGTGGCCCTTGGGAGCAGCAAGTTTGGAGGTGCAGGCTTGCACCAAGAAGATTAAAACCGAGTTCACTGTAATTGACACTCTCTCACCTTACAATGCTATCCTGGGAAGGCCATGCTGCATGCAATGGGGGCTATTCCCTCAACATTGCACCAGCTGTTGCGGTTCCCAACAGAGCATGGAATTGAGGAGGTTAGGGGGGATCAACTGCAGGCAAAGAATTGCTCCATTGCAGCAATGAAATCTACCTGCAACATACGAGAAGCATAAACAGTAGAGATCAAGGACGAGGACATGAAAGTCCTGGAAAACGTCGGCAAAAAGCCAGCCGAGAAGAGTGAGGAAGCCTTAAAGAAAATCCTTATCCAGCAAGGGGATAAAGAACGCTTCTTCCTTCTCGGCTCGGGCTTGGCCGAGGAAGAGGAGAAAGAGCTAGAGGCATTCCTGAGAGCAAATCTAGAGGTGTTTTCATGGACACTATACGAGATGTTTGGCATTGACCCGAGGTCACTTACCATAAACTGAATGTGGACAGGTCGGCCAAACTTGTCATCCAGCGAGCAAGGAGGTCGACATTAACGCATGTTGAGGCAGTAGAAGAGGAAGTAGATAGACTTTTAGAGGCCAGAGCCATTTAAGAGGTAAATTACCCGACATGGTTATCAAACACAATAGTGGTGAAGAAAACGAATGGGAAGTGGAGAGTTTGTGTAGACTTCACTAGCCTGAACAAGGGTTATCCCAAAGACAGCTTCCCATTACCCAAAATTGACCAATTGGTAGATGCCACTTCAGGGCATGGAAGGATGGGCTTCTTGGATGCCTGCTGGGGGTACCATCAAATAGCCATGTACCCCCCAGATGAGGAGAAGACTGCATTTATCACCCTAAAAAGGCAGTACTGCTACAGAGTGATGCCTTTTGGATCGAAAAATGCTGGAGCAATTTACCAGAGATTGGTGACAAAGATGTTCAGACATCTAATTGGCAAAACTATGGGGGTATACATAGATGACATAGTCGTGAAGACCAAAGAACCTGGGGGTCATTTGGAAGACTTAAAGGCAGTCTTTGATATCCTTGGAACATATCAGCTCCGATACAATGCATCGAAGTGTGCATTTGGAGTTGGGTCTGGTAAGTTCTTAGGATATTTGGTTACCAGAAGGGGCATTGAGGCTAGCCCGGATCAGATTAAGGCCATCCTAGAATTAAAAAGCCCAACATCGGCAAAACAAGTGCAGATGTTGACTGAAAGGGCTGCAGCCCTGAGCAGATTTATAAGCAGAAGCTTTGACAAGTGTAAACCTTTCTTCAGCTTAGTAAAGAAAGCCGCAGACTTCTTATGGACAGAAGAGTGCGAAGTCGCCCTTGCCGACTTAAAGAAGTATCTAACCACAACTCCAGTTCTCTTAAATCCAGTACCTGGAGAGGAGCTATTCTTATACTTGGCAGTTTTAGAGCATGCAGTAGGTGCAGTAGTAGTCAGGGAAGAAAAAGGAAAGCAAATGACAGTTTACTACGTAAGTAAAACCCTAGCAGATGTAGAGACCAAATGCCTACCCTTGGAGAAATTAACACTGACTTTAGTAATGGCTTTCAAGAAGCTGAATCATTACTTTCAAGCCCACAAGATTGTGGTATTAACTGAGCACCCTTTGAAGCCCCTGTTGCAGTAGGGAGATCTGGCAGGAAGAATAGCCAGATGGGCAGTGGCCTTGGGCCAATATGACCTAGAATTCAGACCCAGAATAGCAATCAAATACCAAGTCTTAGCCGACTTCATGGCCGAGTTCACACTAGACACCGTCATACATCGGGCTCCGTTGAGCCGAGGTCCAAGTGAGCAAGGAAAAACCCAGCAGGCGATAGCAGAGCAAAGGAAGGAAGAAAAACTCAGACCCTGCAGTATTTACATCGGCGACTCCTTCTGGCTATTTGTCGATAGGAGTTCAAACCGACAAGGAGCGGGGGCAGGAGTAGTACTAGTATCTCCAGATGGGCAGATACTGGAACAATCCATTCGTTTGGGGTTTAAGGCCTCAAACAATGAAGCAGAGTATGAAACATTAATCGTAGAATTAAAGTTGGCAGCAGCAATGGAAGCTGACGAGGTAATAGTCTTCTGTGACTCACAACTTATCGTCAACCAGGCAATAGGCGAATACGCAGCACGAGATGAAAGAATGTCGACCTATGTGAAGAAAATGGGCAGACTGGTGGCCTTATTCCAGAATTGCCATCTACAGCAAGTTAGCCGAGATGACAACAGCCATGGCGATGCCTTGGCCAACCTGGCTAGTGCAATAAAATCAGGAGAGGCAAGAACAATAATGGTTGACTACTTGCCAGGACCAAGAATAGAACCACCAAACACAAAGCATAAGGCAATGTGTGTGGAGATGAGACCAAGCTGGATGGATGCAATAATAGTATTCCTTAAAGAAGGAAAACTGCTAGATAATCATAAAGAGGCGCACAAGATCAGACTGAAGTCGGCAAGGTTCTATTTAACAACAAAAGGACATCTCTACAGAAGATTTTTTACTGGACCCCTTCTAAGGTGTGTGCATCCTGCACAAGTTGAAGACTTTCTATATGAAATACATGAAGGAGTATATGGAAGCCACGCTGGGGGTCGGTCACTTGCTCATAGGGCCATTACTCAGGGGTACTGGTGGCCCTACATGCAGAAAGATATTGAAGCTTATGTCAAGAAGTGTGAGAAGTGCCAGAAGTTTGCACCTTTGATACACCAACGAGCAGCAGATTTAAACCCAGTGTCCAGCCCTTGGTCATTTGCCCAATGGGGCATGGATCTTATTGGAAAACTGTCCCAGGCAACTGGACAAAGGAAGTACTTGCTGGTGGCAATAGATTACTTCACCAAGTGGGTAGAAGCTGAACCCCTTGTAAAAACTCAGAATGTTGATGTGAAGAACTTTATATGGAAGAACATCATCACCAGGTTTGGGATCCCAAAGGCAATAATAACAGACAATGGTACACAATTTGATAGCAAGCTAATCAAGAACTTCTGTGCAAAATACAAGATCAAGAATTACTATTCCACCCCAAGTTTTCCTCAAAGCAATGGGCAAATAGAAGCATCCAACAAAGTTGTCTTGCATGGGATTAAGAAAAGGCTGGAGGTAGCAAAGGGAAAATGGGTAGATGAGTTGCCCAGCGTACTCTGGGCATATCGGACTATGCCGAGAAGATCAACTGGGAAATTCCCATTTGCCATGGTATAGACGTCCCCGAACTTCCCGGGAGGGAAATTCCGTTTTGTTCATTTGGGCTCACTATAGCTCAGGACTCAATGCCACGGTCCTGTATCTAATCTCGCAGAGTGCAATGCAAGACCGATAGATCATCAAAGAGTCCAAATCTGGCAAATTATTTTTGAAAATAGATTTTTTTGAAAGAAGTGCAAAACATGGACTGCTTTGCCAGATACAGAGTCGCCACCTAAGTATTTTATTTTGGGGAATTTAAGAAACCCTGACTCGTTTTCCTAAGGCCACGTGTCCGTCATCACCAAAGTTGTCTCAGCTCGGGAACTTGGGTACAATTGGGGAAGGTCACTTCGTGAGCACCCCCGCCCGCCCGATCAAAGATCGGCCTCTACTAACCATGATATCGAGTTTTGAAAACATATGTGCTCTTAAACCGGTTATTAGCCTAGATTTACTATGTGATGCGTACAGCATACAAGTATAGATTGAATCGCCTGAATTGGAACAAAACACCTTATGTTTGCTTTTGAAATGGTTTGCTACTCGCAAATAGACTAAAATGCGAATTTGCCACCCTCAGGTGGGCTTAGAAAACAAGATGATTTGCCACTCTCAAGTGGGCTTAAAACTCACAGTCAATGCGTTATTCCAATTCAGATAACCCAACCTTCACCCACAGGCATTCAGGCAGTTATATCACATAAGCAAATAGCCTCATGGTAAGCATGCTATCATGGCAGTCATTCATACACATGCAAGGATGCTAAAGCATAAACACTTACCGAGTACTCCAAGCCAAAATAGAAGTTATGTTAGAAATCCATGCATGATCCTAACTATACAGAAATGTCTAATGCAACACATGCAAAAATGCAACTAAGATATGCTCGGCTATTCTAAGAATGGCATGTGAAATGCTACAGCTAACACGTATTCAACTTGGAATTGAAATACGATGCAGTTAGTATGATGCGCCGAGCCCGGTGCATGCAAGACAGATGAATGGATGCAAACATGCGAGCATAAGTATGCTAATTGAAACATGCCCTAATCTAACCATCTTAAGCTGATAAATAAAAGGGAGAAAGAAGTGGGGTTAGAACACATACATCACACTCACGCACACTAATTACAGCATTGCCCTCGCACAGAGGGTCCAAATAAATAATACAGTCCGAATAAATAATTACAGTCCGAATGAATGATTAAATATTACAAAATCCTAATTAATTAACAAATTAATTAGGAAAACAAATAAACTAGCATGCAAATTCATAGACCGCCTCAGCTCTGTTCTGAATGATGAAAGATGCATGCTCGAGTCGTCTCGTCGGGAAATTCCATCGCGATGCCTCGTATCGCCTTCGTTTGTAACTGATTTTAGAAATTTGCACAAGGCTCCAAGAGGCTGAAACTCCACCCTGGGAAGGCTGCCGACCAGCTATTGGCTTGGGAAACATCTGCCGACCACCCTTTGTGGTGGATACCAAAAAAGGTGGTCGGCCTGCCAGAAAACCTGATCGACCAACCACTTTCTACCCTTGGATCCTGGTTTTCTGCAACACAAAGCAAGAGAGAGACATGGCAAGGTATTTTCAACAAATGTGTGCACGACCACACTCCCCGTCCTTGCACAAGCTCAAGGGAGTGTAGACCTCGATCCTCGTGCCACCAATCACGCATCTTGATGCATGATGGCCGAGGAGTCGAATTGCACGACTCGATGTGAAATGAATGCACGTATAAACACAACAAGGCCTAGACTCCATCATGGTTAATCCAGAGTGTCGACAACCGAGAATTGAGACACGTTTCGTCACTTAGAGTACGGAACGTCCCTCGTTTCCCGTGCTTGGGCTAACTCCTATCCCAAACACAATGCAAATGAGATGGCATACACAATGTGACTAACATGTAACCTAGCATATGCAATGCTATGGACTAAGATGGCATACACAATGCACGTGATGTAACATGGCATACACAATACTCTAACATGCAACCTAGCATATGTAAAGGCTATGGACTAAAATGGCATGCACAATGCACGATGGACTTACACCAACATGAGTGGACCTCAGCCACACTCACATCAGTGGCCATATGATGGAAATGAGACAACCGAAACACATGCAAACATGCACGATGCAAGGGACCGATCCTAAGGCATCAAATGCCACTCTACCAAAGCATGGTAAAGGATGAAACATGGCATAAAATGACACATGACACCGTTCTGAAATGGCATAAAATATGATCCCGAAACATGCAAATATGGCACACAATGCAAGCTAGGGGGCCGGGTACCGAAACTAGTGAAGTGCGTTACACTAGAGGTACCCAAAGCGATGCACCAAAGGTAAAACTAACCCCAAACAGACCCCAGGCAGGTCTGAAACAGTGGGAAAATGGCCTAAAATGATGGCTCGGAATGCAGCGAAATGGAGCTCATTCAATGGTCCGAAAACAAGGCATACAAGTTTGACTCTCAAACACATTTAAAGAGTACAAAACATGGCAATATGGCATTGGTACAAGCTCTGAAATATGATATATAATGGACCCACAACATGAACACACCTCAGTATATGCATGTAATGAGCCTCAAAACTCAAAATTAAGCATGGGCGTTGAACTACAAGCATGCAAAACAAACATCATTCAACCACAAGACCCAAAAATAGAGCTAGGGTAGTCCAAAATAAGCACAATATCAGTTTAAGGCATGGTCAAAAAGTGTTAAAATCAAGGGTCAACAAAGCATGCAAAGAAAGCTAGTGAACCATGAGTTACACTACAACTATATGAAGCATATGCGGGCTCACCAAACCAGCCAAAAACAGAAGTATACCATGCCAAAATATGCCCAAATAACCACTGAAATTCAGTCAATGCATGCAAGAATGATTGGTTCCTTTGAAAGGCCAATAAGGGGGTTGTTCTATACATGCATGATGGACACACCAAATGAAAAAAACAAATTTGGAAATAGGTTATGAGGGTCCTAAAACCCACCAAAAAGGCCCTGGAATGGGTCAATGAAGCATGCAAATGAAGGCCCCTTTGAAAGGCCTTGAATGGGATTGTTCTACACATGCATCAAAGACACCAAATATGGCCAAAAGAGCTCTGGACAGAGTTAAGGCAGACCTAAAAACTCACAGATAATGGCCTGAAACAAGACTTCTCAACATGCAAAAAGGAGCTCCTTTGGAAGGCCAATAAAGCTAGTAAAGAGAACAAGGGGTGAAAGGGTCACCCCTCTATGATTTTGAAGCTCAAAGACACATCTAAGCCACTGAAAATTCACTGGATTTCAGTGACTAAAAGGCCAAACCAAGGCCAATGCAAATGCTCAAATGCATAGCTCAAAACATGAGGAAATGAAGCATGAAAGGGGATAGATGACCCCCAATAGAAAAATGACCTTAAGAAAACATGTTTATAAGCTCAAAAGAAAACTTTTTTCAGTTTATGTCGAGGTCCAAAAATTCTTGCAAGTATGGCTAAGCAATGAAGCAAAATAATGCAAAAAAAGGGAAAATAGAGGCTTACCCTTGTAGAGCCGACCCTCAGCAACTTCTGGACCAAGGTAATGAGCCTTCAACCTCTGTAAATCAGTTCCAAGGTGCTTGGATGGATGGTGGAGGTGTTGTGCTAGGACGTGTAGTGCAAATGGCCAAGAATAATGGAGTTTTGGAGCTTGGAAGAGAGAGATATGGAAGGAAGTGTATATATGCTTTAACCAAAAGGTTCAACCCTAGCAAAGGAAGAGGAGGCCTCCCTTTATAAAGAAGAGAGGCCAAAGCTTCTCTAAGGAGCTTCAAACTGTAGACACCCCATTCTTGACCGACCTTAAGACTCAGACGTCGCCAATTGAGCACTTGGTGATGTTGCATAATGTGCTCGTTCAGAAGTTTCAGAGTCGCGGCCGTAAGCCCTGCCTCCGGACTTCCGAACCCTTTTCTGTGCCTTGTCTTGGTTTGCGAACCAGACTCGGTTTTCTCTGCTTCTTTTCCTGAAGGGAAGGAGAGGTCCCGTAGACCATCTCTCAATGTCCGTAGGCTACATTTGGTGGCCGTAGGCCATTTTGCCCATTTCGGAGTCCGGTTCTCGGTTTTCGGAGCCGTCAGGCCGTGTGCCTCGGTTCGGGACCGCTTAACCATCTCCTATTGCTCTGATTTTTGGCATACATCTTATTTCATCCATTTTGAGGGACACTGGGGGCTGAGAAACCCACTTCGAGGTCGAATACAATTTTCGGTGCTTAACAGCCCATTTCCGGGACCCCGAACTGCGTGTTTTGGCTCCGGAACATTCGTTTTGCAACGGTTTTCGCTCATTTTTGGCAGGTACCTCTGTTTTATCCCGAGGAAGGTCACTGAAGGGTGGGAGGCCAGCAATTGTTGCAGCAACCAGTTATCTCTCCTCCCGAGCCTCCCGGCGCCCGTTTTTCGCACTTCCGGGCTAATGTTGAATACCTTAGAGCTAGCGTTGCCAACTTTCAACCACGTATCTGTGATCTACACACCTGAGAGGCCCCTAAAAGTTCATGGCCGGCCATTAAGGTCACCTGACCCTTTTGACCCCTTTCTTCCGGGCTAATGTTGAACCCCTTGGACCTTTTTTCTTGAACTTTGAACCACATATCTGTGATCTACACACCTGAGAGGCCCCTAAAAGTTCATGGCCGGCCAGTAAGTCAACTTGACCCTTTTGACCCCCTCTTTCCGAGCCATTGTTGAACCCCTTGGGCCCACTTTCTTGGAATTTCAATTACATGGTTGTGTTGTACACACATAGGGCTACCTCCCCAATACCTGGCCGGCCAGAAAAGATGGTTGACCCTTTTGACCCCTAGCCGGCCGGCTAGGGGGTGTGGCCGGCCGGCCACCTCCGGCCAAAGTGAGCGGCCGGCCGTGCTCTCCTCACTGTGCCCTTTCCAGCTGTGGGGCAATATCCCCCAGATATTTTCTGTATCCGGGGGATATTTTGGGAGAGAGTTTTCCTCTCCATTTGACCCCCCTTTTACACCCCTTTCTTGACCATATAAACCAGCTGAGGGTCTTCTTCATGAGGGTTAGAAAAATTCTTCTCCAAGCATAAACCCTAAACTCCATTGTCTTCTCCTTCAATTCTTCAAAAAACCCTAACTTCTTAACCTTCATTCCTTCTACACCACCAAGCTCCACCACCACCATCTCATCTCCAGCAGCTAGGAGGGATTCTTGAAGGCTAAAGAAGCTGCAAATCAACCCAAGAAGCAACAAAAGTTTGGATCTTCAAGGGTAAGTTACACTTTGATCCTTTTGACCCTTTCCTTTGATCTATTTCTAAGCCTCATCTCTTTTTGGTTTCAAGCTTCGGCCCTAACTGAAAAGGGCCATATTTTGAGCTCATCTTCACTTCTCATTAAGGGCTCAACCCTGTTTGAGCCCTCCATAATACACTTGCTTCATTGATCATCTTGTATGTCATAATTTTGCATGCTATTTTTGACCCATGAGCAATTTATTTTCAAGCATGTTGTAAACTGATATGAGGCTTATTTTGAGCCCCTCTTCAATATTGGAGAAGGGATCAACATTGTTTGGTGTTTCCATATGGCACTTGTAGTTATATCCCCTATTTAGCCCCATTTTTGCATGAATTAGTAGCCCTCTTTGCTTCTGTTTTTGGACCTTGGTCCGAAATGAAAGTAGTCTTATTTTGGCCTATAATTCATGTTTTATTCACACTTTTTTTCTGTTTGGTGATTATTTTATACACTTCATGTTTTAACACCTTTTGAGCCTTATTTTGCATCATATTTTTAGCATGTTTGTATACTGATTTTGAGGCTGCCATGTACTGTAAATGTTCATATTTTTGGTCCATCTTCAGTGTTGTAAAAGGAAATTTTTCAGTTTGAGTTTAGCTTATACCACTTGCTTCATTACCCCTATCTTGGCCCCTATTCTTGTATGCTATTTTTGCCATACCTATATTTGCTGTTTGGCCTTGTTTATAACTGGAAAAGTTCTTATCTTGGGGCTGTCTAGCTTCTGTCTTTGCATTGCATGTCCATGTTGTGCATGTTTAGCATGGCTATAGGCCATTTCGGGTGCCTAATGTTGCATTTCGGGACAGTTTCATACATTTGGTATCATTTCACTACATTTCGGGACTGTTTTTCCCCATATTTTGTTGCTGAAATTCTGTTAGTATGCTTGCATATCATTTTTGCCATTTTCCATGTCATTTTAGCACCGCCTCGATTTGCGTGCCCGTGTGCACGCATTTCGAGGCACTCCGTTTTTATCCACCGGCATCCTATGTGAGTGTGGCTGAGGCTCTCTCATGTTAGTATAAGTCCATGTTGCGTTTTCTATGTCATTTGCATTGCGTATGCACCGCCTCGGTTTGCGTGCCCGTGTGCACGCATTTCGAGGCACTCCGTTTCTGCCATCGGCATCCCATGTGAGTGTGGCTGAGGCTCACTCATGTTGGTATAAGCCCATTTGTCATTTCCATATCATTTCATCATATTCTGTCATTGCCTCGGTTTGCGTGCCCGCGTGCACGTATTTCGAGACACATAGCATTGCCTCGGTTTGCGTGCCCGTGTGCACGCATTTTGAGACACTTCATTTACACAGTATTTTACCATCGCCTCGGTTTGCGTGCCCGTGTGCACGTACTTAGAGGCATCTCATTTTTTATTGTATCTGTCATCGCCTCGGTTTGCGTGCCCGTGTGCACGTACTTCGAGGCATCTCATTTTCATCATTCTGCCATCGCCTCGGTTTGCGTGCCCGTGAGCACGTACTTCGAAGCATCTCATTTTCATTGCATTCCGTCTTTTTCTCGGTTTGCGTGCCCGAGTGCACGTATTTCGAGGCATATCATTCCATAGCATTGTGCATGCTAAGATTGTATATTAGTTGCATTTTCATGCATATCATGCATATTGCATCATGTCCGGAATAGGAGTTAGCCCGGGCACGGGAAACGAGGTACATTTCGTACTCCGAGTGACGGAATGTGTCTCAATTCCCCAGTCACCGACATTCCGGATTATCCATGATGGAGTTAGGTTTTAGCTGTAGTTTCATGTGCATTCATCCTATATTGAGTTGTGCATTTCGACTCCTCGGCCATCATGCCTCGGTATGCGTAATTGGTGGCACGAAGATCGAGACATGCATATATCTGTGCAGATACATTGCTATGCCCCTTTCCTGCTCTCTGTTGCAGCAAAACAAAGAATCAACAACCTTTTGGGACTTGGCACGCATTTCAAGAACAGGTGTAAACAGAGGCTAATTGGGGCATTCCGGTGGATTTCCGCGCAAGACAGTCCGGACATGCATCATCCACCAGAAGCGAAGCAGTCCCTGGCTTGCACGCCAGTTTATTTGCTTTCTAGTTAATTCATTAATTAATTAGAATTCTGTAATATTCTTTTATTTTGGGGACTGTAATATTTGGACTGTATTATTTATTCGGACCCTCCGAGTGAGGGCACAACTGTAATAAGTGTGGGTGAGTGTGATGTATGTCTTCCAACCCCACGTCTTTCTCCCTTTTATTTATCCGCTTTTGATGGTTAGATTAGGGCATGTTTAAATTAGCATACAGTATGACAGCATGTTTGCATCATTCATCTGTATTGCATGCACCGGGCTCGGCGCATCATACTAACTGCATTATACTTTCAATTTCCAAGTTGAATACATATTAGTTGTAGCATTTCATATGCCATCTTAGAATAGCCGAGCCTACTATAGTTGCATTTTGCATGTGTTGCATTAGGCATTTCTGTACACTTAGGATCATGCATGATTTCTAATATAGTTTCTATTTTGGCTTGGAGTACCCGGTGAGTTTTATGCTTTAGCATCCTTGCATATGTGTGAGTCAATGCCATGATAGCATGCTTACCATGAGGCTATGTGCTTATCTGATATATCTGCCTGAATGCCTGTGGGTGAAGGTTGAGTTATCTGAATTGGAATGAATCATCAAAATGTTTCAAGCCTACCTACAGGTAGCAAACCATTTTCAAAAGCAAACATGAAATGTTTTGTTCCAATTCGGGCGACCCGGTCTATACTTATATGCTGTGAGCATCACATAGTAACCTAGGCTAATAACCGGAATAAGAACTCACAATGTTTTCAAAAATTGATATCATGGTTAGTAGAGGCCGGTCTATGACCGGGCGAGCGGGGGTGCTCACGAAGTGACCTTCCCCAATCGTACCCAAGTTCCCGAGCCGAGGCAACTTTGGTGATGACGGACACGTGGCCTTTTGGCACCGAGTCAGGGTTTCCTAAATTTCCCAAAATAAAATATTTAGGTGGCGACTCTGTATCTGGCAAAGCAGTCCATGTTTGGCACTTCTTTCAAAAATCAGTTTTCCTAAAACGATTTGCCGGATTTGGACTCTTTGGTTCAGATTTAGAACCGTGACTACGAAAAGTCGAGTCCGAGCTGTAGCGAGGTCCCCCGCGGGCTTGTTACAGTTTCTGGCGACTCTGCTGGGGATTTAGAGAACTTGACTCGAACTCGTGATATCTGTTTTTGACTACGCTTGTGTGTTTCTTTGCATTGCATTTGCATTGGTGCGCCTAGGACACCGTGTTTGCCATCTGCTATTCCTGAACGGTTTGCCGGAGGCTTGTCTTGTCAAGGCATGACCATAAGGCTGACCGGTTGTGGGCTCTGCCAGTATGGGAACACAAACCCCGGTTTTACCGGGGCACCCTCTTTGACCATTCGACCTAGTGCATATTCGGATCCATAGTGACCATTCCAAACTAGGACAGGATGCTTACCCGTTTATAGGTTGTTTGAAATCACTGCGTGCATAGTGAAACCCTAGCTCCTGACAAAATAGGACAGGGAAACCCTACCCCAACATAGGGGTGTTTTGGCTCTCACTTATCTGTTATGTGCTTTAGAGTGCGTCTCTACAGGAATGCATGTATCAGTATATGAGTTTGGGCAACAGGCCTGCGGGCATCAATTCAGTATTGTCAGTATCAGGCCTGCGGGCATCAGTTCAGCATTGTGGGTATCAGACCTGTGAGCATCAGCCAGTATTTGAGAATCAGTTATCTGCGGGTATCAGATTCAGTGTTAGGGGACAGTGATACAGGGATAATAACCAGTGTTTGAGGACAGTATGTTGTTCAGCTTTTTGACTGTGTGCCCGACTGTGTGTCTTGCATTTTATTTTAAGCTGTTGTGCTGTCTGTTTATCTGTTTATTTATTTCCTTTTCGCTTTATTTATCTTTTGCTAGGTCAGTTTTAGCACGATTGCTTCCAACCCAACAGGCATTCCCCAAGCACCTTGGACACGAGGTCGTCGACTCCACCGATCCGAGGATCTAATCGACGGACAGCCAGTGTTCCATTCTCTACCCCCTGTTACAAGAAGGAAGCAGAGAAAGCGCAGTATATCTGAGCAGAGAGCACCAGAACAGTGGTATCCCCCACCAGTGGACAGTTGGACTGAGATCCCTCTTGAGACAAATCTGCCAGTAGTTCAGACAAATCGAAGCAGTATGACAACACCGACAGGAGTTGAGGAAATGATGCGCCAGATGCAGGAAACCATGCGGGCTATGCAACAAGATGCCGTCCGCCGAGAGGAATTCGCTAAGCAGCAAGCTGAAATTATGACTCAGCAGGCTGAACTGATTACTAGATTGCAACAACAGAGTACAGCATCTGCTTCACACCAGATTCCTCCTCCAGCAGGAGCCCCATTACCTGAGAAGGCTCCTGTTATTCAGGACGTCCCTCCTAACACCCAGAATACCGTACCGGCTGTCCAAATTCTGCAAGAGGACACGAGTCTTCCAACGGGGCCTGTCCCGCCCCCGATTCCACCACAACTGTCCAAAATCCACACATCCAATCACCCGGACTCTCCATCCGAGGTCGAGGTTGATCAAACAGCTCTGAAATTGAGCAAATTGGAGAAGCTTTTCAAAAAATCCCAAGGGGCTAAGGCTATGCCGGATATCGGAGACGGATATACCGAGGAGGCCGTGACGCTCCCCGATAGATTCAAAATGCCACAAATAGACCGTTTTGACGGGACTGGTGACCCCATGGTCCATATCCGACTGTTTGCGGATATCTTGCGGCCAATGGGCCTTACACGACAACAGAAGCTCTCATTATTCGGCCGAACCCTGTCGGGTGTGGCCTCCCATTGGTATGCAAGATTATCGGATGAGGTGAAGAAGAATTGGGACGAGATGGCTGAGGCCTTTGTCACACAATATTCGTATAACACTCAAATCGAGATCACAACCCGTGATCTTGAAACAACAAGGCAAGAGCCTAAGGAATCTTTCTCGGACTTTGTGATCCGATGGAGGGCAAAGGCGTCGACGATGACTTTAAGGCCCACTGACAGAGACCAAATCCGGATGATTGTGCGCAATCTCCACCCCAAGTTAATGCAAAGGATGATTGTGGTCCCCTTCCCTACTTTCGCAGATTTACATGATATGGGGGTGCAAATAGAAGATGCTATGAGGCAAGGCCTGTTTGACCAGGACAGAGAACAACCGAGGAGGACCTTTAATCGTAACAACAATGCAGGCCCGAGCGGCGCTGCTAATACAAGAGCCTCGGAAGTTGGCATGGTCACCACCACTCCCCCTCCCCCTCCAAGGCCCATGACTGCCACACCATTCTCCGGCGCGTCCGGAAGTAACTCACAAAACAACCGATTCCAACCCCGGGGCCAAAGAACCTTCACCCAACTATACATGCCCCTGTCTAAGGTTCTGGGAATACTGATCAGGAAAAATCATTTAAAACCCCTGGAACCAAAACCATTACCAAATCCACTTCCCCCCTCATATGACCCGTCAAAATATTGCGCATACCACCAACAACACGGTCATGATACCGACCGTTGTTACAGATTACGTCATGAGGTCCAAGATCTTATTGACAAACAGGTAATTGCGCCTCCTGATAAACCTAATGTCACAACTAACCCTCTTCCACCACATAACCAACCTCCCCCTCCCAACAGAATTAATTTCATCCAGACTGGGGTCGTGTCTTACGATCCTAGCATCTATATTACGCCCACCCACCTACCCAAGCCGGAGGTGCTCCTCCCCGCTTGCACTGACCTTTTGTGCATGGTGGACGTCTCCAAAACCCAATCGGAGCCGGTGGTGGTGACCATCGAAGACAAGGCAGGGCAGATTTTAGGAGAGAACGAGTCTGTTAAATCTAGGACTGGGCAGAATTTTGCTGAGGGAGCTTATGATCCGAGCAGGCACATCCTATCAACCAGCCGAAGTGGGCTAATTGTAGAATTTCCCGAGACAGGAGAACTGTGCATGATCCGAGAGGATGGATCTAGGCTATGGGCAAATGAGCCGACAACCATAGAGGAGGACTTGGCTAACTTGCAATTTCGCGATGATCAGGAGTTGGAGGACGCGTCCATTAATTGGAATGATTATGAGGGATCAGAGGAGGCCACTGGATGGCTTGAAGATCAACCGGATGCAGTGGGGGAAGCCCAACCAGAACAGAGCCCGGCAGGGGCAGAAACATCGCTTGTGACCGGAACGGCCGAAAATCAAGTTGTACCGCCGGAGAGCGCCGGTGTTAAGAATTCCGCTCAGGACATGGGCATTACGGATGTGGGAAATGTTGAACAAACAACTGTACTGACGCAGTTGGAACAAGGAAAGTTTGAGGAAGCTGAGAGAGCCAGAAAGGCGAAGGGCCCTGAAGGGACCGAAAGTGCTGTGTGCACAAAGACAGACAATGCTGCGAGCATTTGGACAGAGAGCACTGAAAGTGCGAGTAGACTGGAGCCGGACAGATGTCTGTTGGCTGCCAGCGGAATGTGGTGGGAAGATGACGATTTGTGTCTTGCCCACACCGATGAAGACTGGGGAAATGGCCAACCAGATGATACTTGGTATCTTGATGAAGTGGACCACATGACAAGAAGTGGGCGGTACTTCAAGCCCCCACACCTAGACCAACCCGAAGCATCTGGGAAAGACAGAGAAGCGGAGAGACAGAAGGAGAAGCAGATTGAGGATGAAGCTGTGTTGAAACAGTTAAAGAAAATACAGGCAGACATCTCCATCTGGGGACTGCTAATGGCATCACGAGTGCACAGAGAAGCTGTCCTATCTGCCATGGACAAGTCGAAACTTTCCATAGACACCACGCCTGAACAACTGGTTGGGCTGGTTTTTCCGGGAGGAGGTTCCCCGGCATTAACTTTTTCAGACAAAGAGCTACCGCCTGAGGGCGCAAATCATAACAAGCCTCTCTACATCTCTGTGGAATGTAGAGATAAGTGGATACCGGTGGTACTTGTTGATACCGGGTCTGCGATTAATGTCTGCCCAACCAGAACGGCATATGCAATCGGGTTAAAACCCGCGGACTTCATCCCAACCACCCAAGTGATCAGGGCATATGACAATACCAGCAGAGAAGTGATGGGGACTGTTAAAATTCAAACTAAGGTTGGTCCAGGACAACACAGCATCGAATTTCATATCCTGGACGTTCCCGCAACCTTTAACTTACTATTGGGGCGACCGTGGTTGCACCAGGTCAAAGCAGTCTCTTCCACCCTACATCAAATGCTGAAATACCCTCACGGGAAAGGGGTGGCGATCGTTTTTGGGAATTCATCAATCCATCCGCCGCCGGAAGTGTCTACACCTGTCTTGGAGATCGAGCACGGCACGGAGGATGTGTTTTTGTCGGGGTTCACTTTGGCCGAGGCTCAAGTGGTGCAGAATGTCATGGCTGCAAATGAGGGCATGTATGTCAGCGCACAATCCATCTACCTCATGAACAAGCTAAAACATACCCCTGGAATGGGATTAGGGAGAAGTGGCCGGAAAGGCGTCTCAGTGTTGGCCGAAGTGCCACACAACCCTCACACCTTTGGACTGGGTTATCTGCCCACCAAAGAGGACTGGTTGAGGAAAGGAAAAGAAATAGCCGGAAGAGCCAAGGCAAAGAAGGCCGGGAAGCCATTTGATTTAATGCACAGGCCCATCTGGGGTACCCTAAACGGACGTTTCATCCGGGAGGGGGAAGATTTTCCATTCTGCGGCTTCCCGGAGCCATGGCTAAACGCGAAGGGGGAGCGCGTGCCTGGTTTTGAAATCTTCTTCGACATACAATTATCTGGGGATGACGTTGCCGAAGCGCAGACAGACCCACCAACTGAGGTTGAGCAATGCGAAACAGTGGATCCTGAGAGCACAGAGCTGGAAATGGGGGTAGCACTGGCGAGTCTACTATCAGATCCTCCGATCGGCCAAGAGTGCTTAGGGGATAACTCTTTGGTTTCTGTGATTGGAGATGAAATAGCTGCGGGCTTTCCAGCGCCGATCTTGGATGCATCTATCGCACCTTCTCTCATCTGGCAATATGAAGAAGGCTTTTTATCTAGCAGTTCCGGGTCAGGTAGTGAGCCGGAATCTGATTCTACCAAATCTTCTGCGCCAGAATCAGATTCCAGCTCGACTGAGTCTGAGTCCGGTATTCCAAGGGGTGATAACCCGGATGCCACAGTCCTGTCTAGGTCGTCTTTTTCATTTTCTTTTGAGTCTGTTGTAACAGAGGAATCTGACGGCTTGGAAGTATTTAATGAGAATGATGTGGATGTGGTTTCCGAGTATTTTTCTGTGCCTTTGATTTATTGCTTAAATCAGGATTTTCAAAATTTTGATGAAAACAGCGAGGAAGAAATTCCCCCAGTTTTGCAACGATTAATCGATCAAGAGCAGGAAAGATTTGTTAAACCTTTAATGGATGAAATCACTACTGTGAATGTTGGTACTGAGAAGGACCCGCGGCTGGTCCAGATCGGGTCCACGTTGTCTTCACAGGAGCGCGAGCGCTTAGTCGCTTTATTAAAAGATTTTAAAGATGTTTTCGCGTGGTCCTATGAAGACATGCCTGGAATCGATCCTGAGATTGTACAGCACCGGATCCCTCTTGATCCAGAGGCCCGCCCTGTCAAACAGAAGCTCAGAAGGATTCGCCCGGACTGGGCCCTCAAGATTAAGGAAGAGGTCACCAAACAAATTGACGCAGGGTTCCTGCTGGTATCTGAATATCCAACTTGGTTGGCCAACATAGTTCCGGTGCCAAAGAAGGATGGCAGAATTCGGGTCTGTGTAGACTTCAGAGATTTGAACAAGGCCAGTCCGAAGGACGATTTTCCCTTGCCGCACATCGACGAATTGGTAGATTTCACGGCAGGACACGCCTTGCTTTCGTTTATGGATGGTTTCTCAGGCTATAACCAGATAGTGATGGCACCCGAAGACCGGGAGAAGACTGCGTTTACTACCCCGTGGGGGACATATTGTTATAGAGTGATGCCATTCGGGCTGAAGAATGCTGGAGCTACGTATCAACGAGCAGCGACTACAATATTGCATGATATGATCCATAAGGAGGTCGAGGTGTACGTGGACGACATGATTGTCAAGTCCAAAGATAGAGAGGGCCACTACACCGCCTTACAAAAGTTCTTTCAACGGATCAAAGAGTTTCGGCTGCGACTGAATCCCCAGAAATGTACGTTTGGTGTTACAGCAGGGAAGATGTTAGGGTTTCTGATCACACAAAGGGGCATCGAGGTCGACCCTTCCAAAATCAAGGCCATCTTAGAAATGCCACCACCAAAGACTGAAAAGGAGGTGCGAGGCTTTCTGGGTAAAGTGCAATTCATAAGACGGTTTATTTCTAAATTAACCTTGACTTGTGAACCACTTTTTGGTCTCCTGAAGAAAGGAAAGAAATTCCAATGGGACGGCCGATGTCAAGCAGCTTTTGAGCATATCAAAGAGTATCTACAGAACCCGCCCGTGTTGTCGCCGCCAGAGCCGGGGAGACCGTTGATACTGTACCTTTCGGTAACTGAGACTACCATGGGTTGCATGCTTGCGCAGGAGTCAAAAGACAAAGTGGAAAGAGCCATCTATTATCTGAGCAAAAAGATGCTAGATTACGAGACCCGCTATACGCCGCTGGAGAAGGCTTGTTTGGCCTTGGTATGGGCAACCAGGAAGCTGCGACACTACCTGTTAGCCCACTCAGTAATGTTGGTTTCGCGTTTGGATCCTATCAAATATCTCTTCGAGAAACCAGCACTTACGGGTAGGCTGGCTCGCTGGCTGCTGTTGCTCTCTGAATTTGATTTAAAGTATGTGACGCGCAAGTCAGTAAAAGGCAGAGCGGTAGCGGAGTTCCTTGCCGACCACCCAGTTGAGGGGGATGAAGCGTTTGAGTATCTATTCCCAGATGAAGCCATTCTGCACATCGAAGATGAAACTTGGACAATGTACTTTGACGGAGCGTCAAACCAGTATGGGTATGGGATAGGGGTGTTGCTGATAGCGCCTGATGATTCCCGTATCCCTTTAGCATTCAAGCTCCGGTTCAAAGTTTCCAACAATGAAGCAGAGTATGAGGCATGTATTGCTGGCCTAGAAGCAGCCCTGGAACTAGGGGCAAGACGAGTGGACGTCATTGGGGACTCGAACCTTGTTGTGTCTCAAGCAAAAGGAGATTGGAAGGTCAAAGAGGAAAGGATGATAATCTACCACCAAACCTTGGATTCGTTAATTCCTCGGTTTGAAAAGCTAAATTTCACCCACCCCGTAAGAGAGAAAAACAGGTTTGCAGATTCACTAGCAACTCTATCTTCTATGATAGACATCCCGTCCGGAGTCCGGATGCGTCCAGTCATTATTGATCAGAAGTTCGCGCCGGCATACGAGTCGATTTCCGCCATAGATGAGGTTCAAGACGGCAACCCCTGGTATTACGACATCTGAAACTTCTTGGAAAAGGAGACATACCCGCTGGGGGCAAACGCCAAGGATAAGAGGGCTGTCAGAAGAATAGCTGCTCAGTTTAGCATCTGCGGGGGAAAGTTGTACAAAAGGGGTCATCTGGGAATACATAAACTCTGTGTCGAAGCCGAAGAATCAAAACGCCTGATGGAAGCCATCCATGGGGGGGAGTGCGGTGCACACATGAATGGAGTAATGCTGGCCAGAAAGATCCTCAGACAGGGCTACTACTGGTCAACCATGGAGGAGGATTGCATTAGCTTTGTTCGGCGATGCCACAAATGTCAAATTCATGCAAACCGCATGAACATCCCGCCGTCAAAACTGTACAACATGACTTCACCATGGCCTTTTTCAGTCTGGGGAATTGATGTGATCGGAGCTGTTACCCCGAAGGGGTCAAACGGGCATGAGTTTATCCTAGTAGCGATAGATTATTTCACAAAGTGGGTCGAGGCCCAATCATACGCGGTGTTGAAGGCGTCGCATGTCGCGAAGTTCATCAGGAACAACATCATCTGTCGCTACGGGGTGCCAAACGAGATAATTTCAGATAATGGTTCCCACTTCAAGAAAGAAGTGATAGACTTGTTGGAGAAATACAATGTGGCTTTTCATAAGTCATCTACATACAGGCTGCAGACCAACGGAGCAGTTGAGGCCGCCAACAAGAATATCAAGCATATACTACAGAAGATGGTGGAAACCTATCGAGACTGGCCAGACAAGCTGCCATTTGCTCTGTGGGGCTACAGGACTTCAATCAGAACTTCTACTGGAGCAACTCCATATTCGTTGGTCTATGGAATGGAGGCTGTTCTACCCATTGAGATTGAGGTTCCGTCGTTACGAGTATTGGCTGAATGCCAGATAGCCGAAGCAGATTGGCAGCAAAGCAGATTCGAAGAACTCATGCTCTTTGATGAAAGAAGACTGAAAGCACTGTACCACATCCAAGGCTATCAACGCAGAATTGCCCGGGCTTTCAACAAAAAGGTTAAGTCCAGGAATCTGAAAGAAGGAGATTTGGTGCTCAAAGACAACCGAGCTCCTATCCACGACCCAAGGGGCAAGTTCAAACCTAATTGGACTGGTCCTTACATCATCAAAGCTATCTGGTCAGGTGGGGCTGTGGTTCTGATGGATCTAGATGGCTTGGAGTTCTCACAACCGATCAATATGGACAAGTTGAAGAAATACTATCCTTGAGAGGCTCGCTAGGCCGAAAACCCGAAAGGGCGACCTAGGCAAGATTCAGAGCACAAAATATTAGAAAATATAAAAACTGAGCTCGCAAGGTTGAAAACCCGCAAAGGGCGGCCTTGGCAAAAGTTAGAGCGCAAAAGGAGAGTGAAAATACTCGAGCGAACCTAAGCCTGAACTACGTAAGACTTGATTCCCATCTTTGGGATACGTAGGCAGCTTCGTCTTGAAGTTCAGTCATAAACTTTTCCCCGATCAACTTTGTCCATTTCGATCATCTCAGTCATCTTTACCCATCAGCATTTATCGTGATCTCCGGTACAGTGCTACTCAAACTAGGGGCAACTTTCCGTTGCCACGACGGTGCAAAGTTAATCAGACTAGGGGCAACTTTCCGTTGCTATGAAGCGTCGCATTGTTCTTCAGACTAGGGGCAACTTTCCAGTTGCGGGGATCTGGGGTTGTGCATCTCAGTAACAGATTTTCGGCGTGTCCAATTCTGATCCACTTCGAAAATAGTTTTGAAAAGTTTTAATAAAAGTTGACTTTGTTCAAATCAATCTTTTTACAACTAAGACCATTTTTGGACCAAGAGCGGAAAATTTTCAGTACCATAACTTTCAATTTCATTGATTTCAAAATAGAGTTCTCCTGCTCTTGCATTACAATCGAGGTTGCTTTTTTAGTACATTCATAAAGAAAACTTGAAAATGCTAAATAAGCAATAAATTTGGGGCATAGTTGAATCAAGTATCTCTGTGTCCCCTTCCAGAGCTGGACGGAGCATCTGATGCCAAGCTGGGCCCAAATTGTACCTCCTCTTTGAGCCAATCCACGCATTCATCTGACAAAGTGCAACTGAAGGTTGAAACAGGGGGCCAGAAGCTCTCTAGTCCTCCATGCCGTGGCATATCTCTGGCTGGCCAGCCATTCACTTTTTGCAAAAATGGCCGGCCAGCTCCCCGGGATGGCTAGCAATGCTGCAGTGTGTCTCCTCGGCCCTGTATTACTCTTCGAAGGAGAACTCCAAGCATTTCCATGCAACGGGAGAGTCGAAGGCCTTCATTCCGGATGCGTTCCGATGCCCAGACCGTCAGAAGTACACTTTGTTGTTGTTGAGTTTTGCTTATCGAGTTGTTGCATTTTGCTTATCGAGTTGTTTGTCGAGCGGACGTGTTTTGTGTTTTTTGAGTCATTGCTCTCTGTTTAAGCAATTGTTGTTAAAGTCTTGCGTTGTCAACGTTATTGCATTTTGCTTATCGAGTTGTAAACTTGCTAAAGATTCTGTTATATCTTAGTAAGGTTGAATTGTTTAGTTTGTTGCGTCGGTTCACTACCTGATTTGGTGATTACACAACGTACATTTCCTTTCAAATTCATTTCTGTGCGAAATAAATAATGCGATACGATGCTAAAAGTTCAACATACAAACACCTTTTCAAAAGCTATTTCATTTCATCATGCTTTACAACAAACAAAAGGTACAGGTTTTACAAAAACAAAACTGCCTAACAATGTGCAAAGTGCTACAAACTACTAGTAAAAGAAAAATAAAGCAGGAAATAGCAACATCAAAATCCTCGGGAACGGGAACGAGAAGCACGCCTGGTCCTCTTTTGTGGAACAACCTCCACACCATCATCAGAGTCGGAGCTGTCGTCCTCAGGATCCTCCTCAGCCTCGCCTCTGTTCCCCGAGCCAAAACCGGAGCCTCCCTCCTCGACAGATGTCTCGAACTGACGGTCGGTAGCCTCCTCCTCCTCCTCATCAGACTCCACCTCCACAACATGAGCCCTGCGTCTGCGGACAGGCCCCCCTCGAGCTCCTCGAAAAGGCCTAGATGGCCCGGCTCCTCGGGGAGGCCGAGATGACCCCTCCCCCTGATAAGGCCCGGATGGCCCAGCTCCCTGATAAGGCCCAGATGGCCCAGCTCCCCAAGGAGGCCCAGGTGGCCTGGCCTGTGGCTGACCGGACCATGAAGGCATCTGAAAACAAAGAGTTCAATTCAAATACATCAGTCCAAATATATACATCAGATGCAGATACAAGCAAAAGCTACGTAAAGTGGGTGCATATAAATACAGTGTACAAGTGAGGCGTGTGTCAGATGTGCTCTACACAAGTAGTCTATCGATGCAGTAGAAATCAGCATGTCATCAGAAGTATGATAAATGCCAAAAAAAACTGAAGGGTACCTGAATGCCCGCGACAGACAACTGTGCCTCCCTGCGTAGGACCATGCCTTCGAGTGTAGCCACCAGCCCAACCATCTCCTCCATGTACCCTCGCGATGGCTGCAAAAATGAGTTCATAATCATCAGTGAACAAATAAGTGTCTAAACATCTGAAATGATGAATGACGAAAGTGGAGCATACCGGCGGTGAGTCCGGATCAATGGCGTATCGATCACTGGGCATCGGAGGCTCTAGTGGAATCGGAATCGGAGAGCTAGTCCCATACTGCCACGCCATCAACTCAGTAGGCATATCTGGCCATCCCAGATGAGGATGAATCGACGGGTTCGGAGGAAACGGTCTACTCCCACCTCTAGATGCGCCAGCCCTGCTAGAAGAAGGGATGTCTGTACCCCGAGCCTGAGCCTGATCCGAGGATGACATACCGGCAGGTCTCATCATCGGAATACGAGCTTCTGTCAATGGAGACATCAAATATATGTGACGATAGGTGGCGTAGTCCCCCTCCGCAACATATAACAAAGCATCACTGCCCAGCATGGCGCCGACTACCTCTGAGTAAGAGAGCCTGTCAGCGGTCCGCATACTAGCTGGAGGTACCGCGGGAACATCCTGAGAAAGATACCCCCGTACCTGGCACAGAAAGCGCTCCCCCAGGAACCAGACTCTGCCGACTGGCCCTTCGAGCAGGACCCTATACCGGGAGATGCCTGATGCTCCGGTATACTGAAGTAGGAGATCATCACCCAGAGGTGCCCAAGGCTGCCAAGTAATCTGCGGATGATAAATGTATAAACCAATCAGAGAACGAGAATATACAGAGCAAGTCAAAGATGAAAATGAAAAGAACTGAAAGTTCTGAAGTACCTCTGAGTGTCGCACAGTGTCGAAGTACTGTCGCAGGCGAACCAGGGTCTCTCGAGGCCTCGCCCGGTGCGGGCCCTCAAATATCAATGAATATGGGGTCACGGGAATCCCCACCACCTCCAGCACTGGGGCTAACGATGGGAAGTATACATAAGCCCATAACTGAAAAGAGCAGTGCAGAATGTAAGTACGAAATGCTGAGAGCAAAATGCAGACTGTAAAAGTACGCTGTGTGTGCAATGTACAAGTAATGAAGAGCAGAAATGTAAATCGAGGGGACAGAAAATACCTCCCAAGCTCTCCAGTAGCCGCCAAGCAAATCGCCCCGCCCGCGGGAGGTCGCGCTCATGTAAAAGTAGAGGGTGGCCAGGCCAGCGCCACCCCAATCATATCTACTGACCTGTGATAGGTCAACCAGAGCGCTCAACAGGTATAGCCCAATGGTGTTCCCTCTGTCGGCGAACAGGGTAGTCCCGAAGAGGAACATCAAGAAGCCACGAGCATACTGCTCTGTCTCCTCGGGAGTCTCGGGCACCATCTCCGCCCGCCGGAAATGGGAGGAGAACCAAGTATACCTGACTCTCCCTGAAACCCTATCAACAGGTGGGCGAGCCCCCAACAAATACATCCAGGCGGCCTCTCACTCGCCCATATCCTCGTCGTAGGGGATGGCCCAACCTCCGACATCAAGGCCGGTCAATACAGCAAAGTCAAAAGGGGTCATGGTCATGTCCCCGGTGGCAGAGAAATGAAAGGAATTGGTGGTGTCCCACCATCTCTCTACCAGAGCTGCCATCAAGGTCCTCCTGGCAGGACAGCGTGACAACCCGACACAGAAGGGCCCAAACCCTGCCAAGTCTACTAAGTCTCTGACGCCCTCTGGGAGCTCGGCATACCAATCCCGCGCCATGGTGGAGCCATACCCTCGCACACTGCGGGAACCACCCTGCATTCAGAATGAATATATGTGTCAATAATGAAATAAATGGGCTGTATGCCAATGATAATGGGCTGTGTGCCAATAAGATGAAATGGGCTGTGTGCCGATGAAGTAAAATAAGCTACATGCAAAATTCTATCTACCTGGGCTGCGTGCTTAGAGAATTTTGAATTTTGGGCTGCGTGTTCAACTTTCAGTTAATTTGTGGGCTGCGTGTTCACTATCTACCTGGGCTGCGTGTTCAGAGAATTTTGAATTTTGGGCTGCGTGTTCAACTTTCAGTTAATTTGTGGGCTGCGTGTTCACTATCTACCTGGGCTGCGTGTTCAGAGAATTTTGAATTTTGGGCTGCGTGTTCAACTTTCAGTTAATTTGTGGGCTGCGTGTTCACTATCTACCTGGGCTGCGTGTTCAGAGAATTTTGAATTTTGGGCTGCGTGTTCAACTTTCAGTTAATTTGTGGGCTGCGTGTTCACTATCTACCTAGGCTGCGTGTTCAGAGAATTTTGAATTTTGGGCTGCGTGTTCAACTTTCAGTTAATTTGTGGGCTGCGTGTTCACTATCTACCTGGGCTGCGTGTTCAGAGAATTTTGAATTTTGGGCTGCGTGTTCAACTTTCAGTTAATTTGTGGGCTGCGTGTTCACTTTTGAATTTTGGGCTGCGTGTTCAACTTTCAGTTAATTTGTGGGCTGCGTGTTCACTATCTACCTGGGCTGCGTGTTCAGAGAATTTTGAATTTTGGGCTGCGTGTTCAACTTTCAGTTAATTTGTGGGCTGCGTGTTCACTTTTGAATTTTGGGCTGCGTGTTCAACTTTCAGTTAATTTGTGGGCTGCGTGTTCACTATCTACCTGGGCTGCGTGTTCACTTTTGAATTTTGGGCTGCGTGTTCAACTTTCAGTTAATTTGTGGGCTGCGTGTTCACTATCTACCTGGGCTGCGTGTTCAGAGAATTTTGAATTTTGGGCTGCGTGTTCAACTTTCAGTTAATTTGTGGGCTGCGTGTTCACTATCTACCTGGGCTGCGTGTTCAGAGAATTTTGAATTTTGGGCTGCGTGTTCAACTTTCAGTTAATTTGTGGGCTGCGTGTTCACTATCTACCTGGGCTGCGTGTTCAGAGAATTTTGAATTTTGGGCTGCGTGTTCAACTTTCAGTTAATTTGTGGGCTGCGTGTTCACTATCTACCTGGGCTGCGTGTTCAGAGAATTTTGAATTTTGGGCTGCGTGTTCAACTTTCAGTTAATTTGTGGGCTGCGTGTTCACTTTTGAATTTTGGGCTGCGTGTTCAACTTTCAGTTAATTTGTGGGCTGCGTGTTCACTATCTACCTGGGCTGCGTGTTCAGAGAATTTTGAATTTTGGGCTACGTGTTCAACTTTCAGTTAATTTGTGGGCTGCGTGTTCAGAGAATTTTGAATTTTGGGCTGCGTGTTCAACTTTCAGTTAATTTGTGGGCTGCGTGTTCACTATCTACCTGGGCTGCGTGTTCAGAGAATTTTGAATTTTGGGCTGCGTGTTCAACTTTCAGTTAATTTGTGGGCTGCGTGTTCACTATCTACCTGGGCTGCGTGTTCAGAGAATTTTGAATTTTGGGCTGCGTGTTCAACTTTCAGTTAATTTGTGGGCTGCGTGTTCACTATCTACCTGGGCTGCGTGTTCAGAGAATTTTGAATTTTGGGCTGCGTGTTCAACTTTCAGTTAATTTGTGGGCTGCGTGTTCACTATCTACCTGGGCTGCGTGTTCAGAGAATTTTGAATTTTGGGCTGCGTGTTCAACTTTCAGTTAATTTGTGGGCTGCGTGTTCACTATCTACCTGGGCTGCGTGTTCAGAGAATTTTGAATTTTGGGCTGCGTGTTCAACTTTCAGTTAATTTGTGGGCTGCGTGTTCACTTTCGAATTTGGGCTGCGTGTTCAACTTTCAGTTAATTTGTGGGCTGCGTGTTCACTATCTACCTAGGCTGCGTGTTCAGAGAATTTTGAATTTTGGGCTGCGTGCTCCACTTCCATTTAAAGTGTGGGCTGTGTGTTCACTTTCGAATTCGGGCTGAGTGTTCGACAAATCAGTGTTTGAGCCATGTCTTTTAATGTGGGCTGTGTATTCGCAATTAATTAATGAACCGAGTGTTCGAAAATTCAAGTGTTGAAATTAGATGTTCAAGATGTAAGGAAAGTACTATGTCACAAGCTAAATGTTTAAGCATGGCAAGGGTGCGAAATGTGAAAAACAGAAGATGAGGTAAATACCTCTCGGGCCTCGTGAGAGAGATGCTGCTCCGGCTCTCTGAGAAGCAGATCCGCAGGTGCTCTCTCGTCGAAACTGGTAAAATGACGGAAAACGGCACGAGGGAGGACGTGCACAGCCGGACGATACCTCTCAGGCATGAAAGGTCGAGTCCTCGGAGGTAGAGTCGTGGGATCGAAATCGTCTCCGACATCTGGGAAACCCCCGCCGTGAGGAGAAATACCCGCCATTTTCAAGAATCTGCAAAAGGGGAGCAAAAATAAGCAAAATGAGCAAAATTGGAAAAAGTCAACAAAAGTCAACTCCCGAGAAAATATTCTAAATATTAAGATGAACTTACCTCAAGTGGTGGAAATGCAAAAAGAAGCTCCAAAGCCGGAATTTAATCGCTCCAAAGTGTTTAAAACTAGGTGTTTTTACAAAAACAATTTGCGCGAGGCGTTGGAAAACGCGCGTAAAACTCAAAACTAGAGAGAAAAGTGTTGAAAGAGACAAGAAATGAAATGGGGTTCGGCTGCTATTTATAGGCTTCAAGCCTTGGATGAAAGGCATGCAAAAAGGAGGCAAAAAGACCGAAATACCCTCGGAAAAAGGGCATGGCCGGCCGGCCTCTAATAATAGCTGGCCAGCCATCTGCTTTTTGCAGAAATGGCCGGCCAGCCATTAGCTTTTGTGGAAAACGGTTGGACACCCCCCCTTGGGAAGATAAGTGGCCGGCCATGTTCCCCACATGCTCACCTAGCTCTCTGCAAATTTTGAGGAAGATCGGAGTTCCCGGGACCTGAAAAAGTTCAAGAAAAGTACACTTCCGGTCGCGAAATTGCTCCGTCGAGACTTCGGTTTCAAGTTCTGACATGTGTCTCATCATCATTCATCAAAATCAAAGTGTATCCTTTTTGAATGAGTTGTAACCTTTCAAGGAAGCAGATCGGAGGCCATGATCGAGTTACCTTCGCCGAAACACGCGTTTCCGTACTCGTTGTTTCACGACGAATGAACACCCTGATTCATACTCGTTTTTGTACTTTCATACACGTATCTTGCGTTCTCATGGGCATACTCACATTGTCATGTACATTTCTTGTTATTTGTATATCTCTGTGTTTGAGCATGCGTTGTCACACATATTCCATTCTTGCATTGCGATGCATTCACTCACCAACACTGCGTGTGTCGAATTTTCGGAATCATATTGAATACATATTGTTAGCATATTGTGTTTGTTGCAATTTCTCCCTTTTGCAGGCACGATATTGTATGTACGGTTCAATTGAGGCTGGTGCGACCAGACGAATCGCGCAGGTATCGTATCTTCTCCGTGTGAGACATGGCGGGGATTGAATAATCCTCCGCATTCTTAACTGCATGAAATGTAGTTGTTGCTTTGCATTCTTGCTTAAAACTATTGCATCTATTTGCGAATACTTGCTTCATTACAGCTCGCTGCATTTGCATGATCATTGGGTTACCTTCGGCTTCTTGCATATCATTTGCATTTTGCCCCTTGCCTGCGGGCACATCTCTGTTTATCCTGTATGTTTGTCTAAGTCTTCGGCCTTGTCAAAAATGGGTCGTCTCTTGGCTTTGACATTCACTCTCGTCACTTGTGACTTCCGAGTTCTGTCAAAGAGGGGCAACTGTAGACACCCCATTTTTGACCGACCTTAAGACTCAGACGTCGCCAATTGAGCACTTGGTGATGTTGCATAATGTGCTCGTTCAGAAGTTTTAGAGTCGCGGCCGTAAGCCCTGCCTCCGGACTTCCGAACCCTTTTCTGTGCCTTGTCTTGGTTTGCGAACCAGACTCGGTTTTCTCTGCTTCTTTTCCTGAAGGGAAGGAGAGGTCCCGTAGACCATCTCTCAATGTCCGTAGGCTACATTTGGTGGCCGTAGGCCATTTTGCCCATTTCGGAGTCCGGTTCCCGGTTTTCGGAGCCGTCAGGCCGTGTGCCTCGGTTCGGGATCGCTTAACCATCTCCTATTGCTCTGATTTTTGGCATACATCTTATTTCATCCATTTTGAGGGACACTGGGGGCTGAGAAACCCACTTCGAGGTCGAATACAATTTTCGGTGCTTAACAGCCCATTTCCGGGACCCCGAACTGCGTGTTTTGGCTCCGGAACATTCGTTTTGCAACGGTTTTCGCTCATTTTTGGCAGGTACCTCTGTTTTATCCCGAGGAAGGTCACTGAAGGGTGGGAGACCAGCAATTGTTGCAGCAACCAGTTATCTCTCCTCCCGAGCCTCCCGGCGCCCGTTTTTCGCACTTCCGGGCTAATGTTGAATACCTTAGAGCTAGCGTTGCCAACTTTCAACCACGTATCTGTGATCTACACACCTGAGAGGCCCCTAAAAGTTCATGGCCGGCCATTAAGGTCACCTGACCCTTTTGACCCCTTTCTTCTGGGCTAATGTTGAACCCCTTGGACCTTTTTTCTTGAACTTTGAACCACATATCTGTGATCTACACACCTGAGAGGCCCCTAAAAGTTCATGGCCGGCCAGTAAGTCAACTTGACCCTTTTGACCCCCTCTTTCCGAGCCATTGTTGAACCCCTTGGGCCCACTTTCTTGGAATTTCAATTACATGGTTGTGTTGTACACACATAGGGCTACCTCCCCAATACCTGGCCGGCCAGAAAAGATGGTTGACCCTTTTGACCCCTAGCCGGCCGGCTAGGGGGTGTGGCCGGCCGGCCACCTCCGGCCAAAGTGAGCGGCCGGCCGTGCTCTCCTCACTGTGCCCTTTCCAGCTGTGGGGCAATATCCCCCAGATATTTTCTGTATCCGGGGGATATTTTGGGAGAGAGTTTTCCTCTCCATTTGACCCCCCTTTTACACCCCTTTCTTGACCATATAAACCAGCTGAGGGTCTTCTTCATGAGGGTTAGAAAAATTCTTCTCCAAGCATAAACCCTAAACTCCATTGTCTTCTCCTTCAATTCTTCAAAAAACCCTAACTTCTTAACCTTCATTCCTTCTACACCACCAAGCTCCACCACCACCATCTCATCTCCAGCAGCTAGGAGGGATTCTTGAAGGCTAAAGAAGCTGCAAATCAACCCAAGAAGCAACAAAAGTTTGGATCTTCAAGGGTAAGTTACACTTTGATCCTTTTGACCCTTTCCTTTGATCTATTTCTAAGCCTCATCTCGTTTTGGTTTCAAGCTTCGGCCCTAACTGAAAAGGGCCATATTTTGAGCTCATCTTCACTTCTCATTAAGGGCTCAACCCTGTTTGAGCCCTCCATAATACACTTGCTTCATTGATCATCTTGTATGTCATAATTTTGCATGCTATTTTTGACCCATGAGAAATTTATTTTCAAGCATGTTGTAAACTGATATGAGGCTTATTTTGAGCCCCTCTTCAATATTGGAGAAGGGCTCAACATTGTTTGGTGTTTCCATATGGCACTTGTAGTTATATCCCCTATTTAGCCCCATTTTTGCATGAATTAGTAGCCCTCTTTGCTTCTGTTTTTGGACCTTGGTCCGAAATGAAAGTAGTCTTATTTTGGCCTATACTTCATGTTTTATTCACACTTTTTTTCTGTTTGGTGATTATTTTATACACTTCATGTTTTAACACCTTTTGAGCCTTATTTTGCATCATATTTTTAGCATGTTTGTATACTGATTTTGAGGCTGCCATGTACTGTAAATGTTCATATTTTTGGTCCATCTTCAGTGTTGTAAAAGGAAATTTTTCAGTTTGAGTTTAGCTTATACCACTTGCTTCATTACCCCTATCTTGGCCCCTATTCTTGTATGCTATTTTTGCCATACCTATATTTGCTGTTTGGCCTTGTTTATAACTGGAAAAGTGCTTATCTTGGGGCTGTCTAGCTTCTGTCTTTGCATTGCATGTCCATGTTGTGCATGTTTAGCATGGCTATAGGCCATTTCGGGTGCCTAATGTTGCATTTCGGGACAGTTTCATACATTTGGTATCATTTCACTACATTTCGGGACTGTTTTTCCCCATATTTTGTTGCTGAAATTCTGTTAGTATGCTTGCATATCATTTTTGCCATTTTCCATGTCATTTTAGCACCGCCTCGGTTTGCGTGCCCGTGTGCACGCATTTCGAGGCACTCCGTTTTTATCCACCGGCATCCTATGTGAGTGTGGCTGAGGCTCTCTCATGTTAGTATAAGTCCATGTTGCGTTTTCCATGTCATTTGCATTGCGTATGCACCGCCTCGGTTTGCGTGCCCGTGTGCACGCATTTCAAGGCACTCCGTTTCTGCCATCGGCATCCCATGTGAGTGTGGCTGAGGCTCACTCATGTTGGTATAAGCCCATTTGTCATTTCCATATCATTTCATCATATTCTGTCATTGCCTCGGTTTGCGTGCCCGCGTGCACGTATTTCGAGACACATAGCATTGCCTCGGTTTGCGTGCCCGTGTGCACGCATTTTGAGACACTTCATTTACACAGTATTTTACCATCGCCTCGGTTTACGTGCCCGTGTGCACGTACGTAGAGGCATCTCATTTTTTATTGTATCTGTCATCGCCTCGGTTTGCGTGCCCGTGTGCACGTACTTCGAGGCATCTAATTTTCATCATTCTGCCATCGCCTCGGTTTGCGTGCCCGTGAGCACGTACTTCGAAGCATCTCATTTTCATTGCATTCCGTCTTTTTCTCGGTTTGCGTGCCCGAGTGCACGTATTTCGAGGCATATCATTCCATAGCATTGTGCATGCTAAGATTGTATATTAGTTGCATTTTCATGCATATCATGCATATTGCATCATGTCCGGAATAGGAGTTAGCCCGGGCACGGGAAACGAGGTACATTTCGTACTCCGAGTGACGGAATGTGTCTCAATTCCCCAGTCACCGACATTCCGGATTATCCATGATGGAGTTAGGTTTTAGCTGTAGTTTCATGTGCATTCATCCTATATTGAGTTGTGCATTTCGACTCCTCGGCCATCATGCCTCGGTATGCGTAATTGGTGGCACGAAGATCGAGACATGCATATATCTGTGCAGATACATTGCTATGCCCCTTTCCTGCTCTCTGTTGCAGCAAAACAAAGAATCAACAACCTTTTGGGACTTGGCACGCATTTCAAGAACAGGTGTAAACAGAGGCTAATTGGGGCATTCCGGTGGATTTCCGCGCAAGACAGTCCGGACATGCATCATCCACCAGAAGCGAAGCAGTCCCTGGCTTGCACGCCAGTTTATTTGCTTTCTAGTTAATTCATTAATTAATTAGAATTCTGTAATATTCTTTTATTTTGGGGACTGTAATATTTGGACTGTATTATTTATTCGGACCCTCCGAGTGAGGGCACAACTGTAATAAGTGTGGGTGAGTGTGATGTATGTCTTCCAACCCCACGTCTTTCTCCCTTTTATTTATCCGCTTTTGATGGTTAGATTAGGGCATGTTTAAATTAGCATACAGTATGACAGCATGTTTGCATCATTCATCTGTATTGCATGCACCGGGCTCGGCGCATCATACTAACTGCATTATACTTTCAATTTCCAAGTTGAATACATATTAGTTGTAGCATTTCATATGCCATCTTAGAATAGCCGAGCCTACTATAGTTGCATTTTGCATGTGTTGCATTAGGCATTTCTGTACACTTAGGATCATGCATGATTTCTAATATAGTTTCTATTTTGGCTTGGAGTACCCGGTGAGTTTTATGCTTTAGCATCCTTGCATATGTGTGAGTCAATGCCATGATAGCATGCTTACCATGAGGCTATGTGCTTATCTGATATATCTGCCTGAATGCCTGTGGGTGAAGGTTGAGTTATCTGAATTGGAATGAATCATCAAAATGTTTCAAGCCTACCTACAGGTAGCAAACCATTTTCAAAAGCAAACATGAAATGTTTTGTTCCAATTCGGGCGACCCGGTCTATACTTATATGCTGTGAGCATCACATAGTAACCTAGGCTAATAACCGGAATAAGAACTCACAATGTTTTCAAAAATTGATATCATGGTTAGTAGAGGCCGGTCTATGACCGGGCGAGCGGGGGTGCTCACGAAGTGACCTTCCCCAATCGTACCCAAGTTCCCGAGCCGAGGCAACTTTGGTGATGACGGACACGTGGCCTTTTGGCACCGAGTCAGGGTTTCCTAAATTTCCCAAAATAAAATATTTAGGTGGCGACTCTGTATCTGGCAAAGCAGTCCATGTTTGGCACTTCTTTCAAAAATCAGTTTTCCTAAAACGATTTGCCGGATTTGGACTCTTTGGTTCAGATTTAGAACCGTGACTACGAAAAGTCGAGTCCGAGCTGTAGCGAGGTCCCCCGCGGGCTTGTTACAGTTTCTGGCGACTCTGCTGGGGATTTAGAGAACTTGACTCGAACTCGTGATATCTGTTTTTGACTACGCTTGTGTGTTTCTTTGCATTGCATTTGCATTGGTGCGCCTAGGACACCGTGTTTGCCATCTGCTATTCCTGAACGGTTTGCCGGAGGCTTGTCTTGTCAAGGCATGACCATAAGGCTGACCGGTTGTGGGCTCTGCCAGTATGGGAACACAAACCCCGGTTTTACCGGGGCACCCTCTTTGACCATTCGACCTAGTGCATATTCGGATCCATAGTGACCATTCCAAACTAGGACAGGATGCTTACCCGTTTATAGGTTGTTTGAAATCACTGCGTGCATAGTGAAACCCTAGCTCCTGACAAAATAGGACAGGGAAACCCTACCCCAACATAGGGGTGTTTTGGCTCTCACTTATCTGTTATGTGCTTTAGAGTGCGTCTCTACAGGAATGCATGTATCAGTATATGAGTTTGGGCAACAGGCCTGCGGGCATCAATTCAGTATTGTCAGTATCAGGCCTGCGGGCATCAGTTCAGCATTGTGGGTATCAGACCTGTGAGCATCAGCCAGTATTTGAGAATCAGTTATCTGCGGGTATCAGATTCAGTGTTAGGGGACAGTGATACAGGGATAATAACCAGTGTTTGAGGACAGTATGTTGTTCAGCTTTTTGACTGTGTGCCCGACTGTGTGTCTTGCATTTTATTTTAAGCTGTTGTGCTGTCTGTTTATCTGTTTATTTATTTCCTTTTCGCTTTATTTATCTTTTGCTAGGTCAGTTTTAGCACGATTGCTTCCAACCCAACAGGCATTCCCCAAGCACCTTGGACACGAGGTCGTCGACTCCACCGATCCGAGGATCTAATCGACGGACAGCCAGTGTTCCATTCTCTACCCCCTGTTACAAGAAGGAAGCAGAGAAAGCGCAGTATATCTGAGCAGAGAGCACCAGAACAGTGGTATCCCCCACCAGTGGACAGTTGGACTGAGATCCCCCTTGAGACAAATCTGCCAGTAGTTCAGACAAATCGAAGCAGTATGACAACACCGACAGGAGTTGAGGAAATGATGCGCCAGATGCAGGAAACCATGCGGGCTATGCAACAAGATGCCGTCCGCCGAGAGGAATTCGCTAAGCAGCAAGCTGAAATTATGACTCAGCAGGCTGAACTGATTACTAGATTGCAACAACAGAGTACAGCATCTGCTTCACACCAGATTCCTCCTCCAGCAGGAGCCCCATTACCTGAGAAGGCTCCTGTTATTCAGGACGTCCCTCCTAACACCCAGAATACCGTACCGGCTGTCCAAATTCTGCAAGAGGACACGAGTCTTCCAACGGGGCCTGTCCCGCCCCCGATTCCACCACAACTGTCCAAAATCCACACATCCAATCACCCGGACTCTCCATCCGAGGTCGAGGTTGATCAAACAGCTCTGAAATTGAGCAAATTGGAGAAGCTTTTCAAAAAATCCCAAGGGGCTAAGGCTATGCCGGATATCGGAGACGGATATACCGAGGAGGCCGTGACGCTCCCCGATAGATTCAAAATGCCACAAATAGACCGTTTTGACGGGACTGGTGACCCCATGGTCCATATCCGACTGTTTGCGGATATCTTGCGGCCAATGGGCCTTACACGACAACAGAAGCTCTCATTATTCGGCCGAACCCTGTCGGGTGTGGCCTCCCATTGGTATGCAAGATTATCGGATGAGGTGAAGAAGAATTGGGACGAGATGGCTGAGGCCTTTGTCACACAATATTCGTATAACACTCAAATCGAGATCACAACCCGTGATCTTGAAACAACAAGGCAAGAGCCTAAGGAATCTTTCTCGGACTTTGTGATCCGATGGAGGGCAAAGGCGTCGACGATGACTTTAAGGCCCACTGACAGAGACCAAATCCGGATGATTGTGCGCAATCTCCACCCCAAGTTAATGCAAAGGATGATTGTGGTCCCCTTCCCTACTTTCGCAGATTTACATGATATGGGGGTGCAAATAGAAGATGCTATGAGGCAAGGCCTGTTTGACCAGGACAGAGAACAACCGAGGAGGACCTTTAATCGTAACAACAATGCAGGCCCGAGCGGCGCTGCTAATACAAGAGCCTCGGAAGTTGGCATGGTCACCACCACTCCCCCTCCCCCTCCAAGGCCCATGACTGCCACACCATTCTCCGGCGCGTCCGGAAGTAACTCACAAAACAACCGATTCCAACCCCGGGGCCAAAGAACCTTCACCCAACTATACATGCCCCTGTCTAAGGTTCTGGGAATACTGATCAGGAAAAATCATTTAAAACCCCTGGAACCAAAACCATTACCAAATCCACTTCCCCCCTCATATGACCCGTCAAAATATTGCGCATACCACCAACAACACGGTCATGATACCGACCGTTGTTACAGATTACGTCATGAGGTCCAAGATCTTATTGACAAACAGGTAATTGCGCCTCCTGATAAACCTAATGTCACAACTAACCCTCTTCCACCACATAACCAACCTCCCCCTCCCAACAGAATTAATTTCATCCAGACTGGGGTCGTGTCTTACGATCCTAGCATCTATATTACGCCCACCCACCTACCCAAGCCGGAGGTGCTCCTCCCCGCTTGCACTGACCTTTTGTGCATGGTGGACGTCTCCAAAACCCAATCGGAGCCGGTGGTGGTGACCATCGAAGACAAGGCAGGGCAGATTTTAGGAGAGAACGAGTCTGTTAAATCTAGGACTGGGCAGAATTTTGCTGAGGGAGCTTATGATCCGAGCAGGCACATCCTATCAACCAGCCGAAGTGGGCTAATTGTAGAATTTCCCGAGACAGGAGAACTGTGCATGATCCGAGAGGATGGATCTAGGCTATGGGCAAATGAGCCGACAACCATAGAGGAGGACTTGGCTAACTTGCAATTTCGCGATGATCAGGAGTTGGAGGACGCGTCCATTAACTGGAATGATTATGAGGGATCAGAGGAGGCCACTGGATGGCTTGAAGATCAACCGGATGCAGTGGGGGAAGCCCAACCAGAACAGAGCCCGGCAGGGGCAGAAACATCGCTTGTGACCGGAACGGCCGAAAATCAAGTTGTACCGCCGGAGAGCGCCGGTGTTAAGAATTCCGCTCAGGACATGGGCATTACGGATGTGGGAAATGTTGAACAAACAACTGTACTGACGCAGTTGGAACAAGGAAAGTTTGAGGAAGCTGAGAGAGCCAGAAAGGCGAAGGGCCCTGAAGGGACCGAAAGTGCTGTGTGCACAAAGACAGACAATGCTGCGAGCATTTGGACAGAGAGCACTGAAAGTGCGAGTAGACTGGAGCCGGACAGATGTCTGTTGGCTGCCAGCGGAATGTGGTGGGAAGATGACGATTTGTGTCTTGCCCACACCGATGAAGACTGGGGAAATGGCCAACCAGATGATACTTGGTATCTTGATGAAGTGGACCACATGACAAGAAGTGGGCGGTACTTCAAGCCCCCACACCTAGACCAACCCGAAGCATCTGGGAAAGACAGAGAAGCGGAGAGACAGAAGGAGAAGCAGATTGAGGATGAAGCTGTGTTGAAACAGTTAAAGAAAATACAGGCAGACATCTCCATCTGGGGACTGCTAATGGCATCACGAGTGCACAGAGAAGCTGTCCTATCTGCCATGGACAAGTCGAAACTTTCCATAGACACCACGCCTGAACAACTGGTTGGGCTGGTTTTTCCGGGAGGAGGTTCCCCGGCATTAACTTTTTCAGACAAAGAGCTACCGCCTGAGGGCGCAAATCATAACAAGCCTCTCTACATCTCTGTGGAATGTAGAGATAAGTGGATACCGGTGGTACTTGTTGATACCGGGTCTGCGATTAATGTCTGCCCAACCAGAACGGCATATGCAATCGGGTTAAAACCCGCGGACTTCATCCCAACCACCCAAGTGATCAGGGCATATGACAATACCAGCAGAGAAGTGATGGGGACTGTTAAAATTCAAACTAAGGTTGGTCCAGGACAACACAGCATCGAATTTCATATCCTGGACGTTCCCGCAACCTTTAACTTACTATTGGGGCGACCGTGGTTGCACCAGGTCAAAGCAGTCTCTTCCACCCTACATCAAATGCTGAAATACCCTCACGGGAAAGGGGTGGCGATCGTTTTTGGGAATTCATCAATCCATCCGCCGCCGGAAGTGTCTACACCTGTCTTGGAGATCGAGCACGGCACGGAGGATGTGTTTTTGTCGGGGTTCACTTTGGCCGAGGCTCAAGTGGTGCAGAATGTCATGGCTGCAAATGAGGGCATGTATGTCAGCGCACAATCCATCTACCTCATGAACAAGCTAAAACATACCCCTGGAATGGGATTAGGGAGAAGTGGCCGGAAAGGCGTCTCAGTGTTGGCCGAAGTGCCACACAACCCTCACATCTTATTTTTTAAAGTTTTCTTTTGTTTTGTTATTAGTCGAATAATAATAAAGTTTTAGCTTGATTTTTTAAACTTGTATAGTGTACAGATACTCGACGATGTTTCTAAGTGAAACATGACGAATAACTTAGACTTATTATATGACAGAGTTTCTACTTGCATATAATAGAGTTGAATTAAGTTGGCGATGTTTCTAATTGAAACATGACGAATAACTTAGACTTATTATATGGTAGAGTTGAATTATACTTGCATATAATAGAGTTGAACTAAGTTGGCGATGTTTCTGATTGAAACATGACGAATAACTTAGACTTATTATATGACAGAGTTGAATTATACTTGCATATAATAGAGTTGAACTAAGTTGGATTAACTTGGGCTTACCATCTCGTCAGAGTCAGGCACAGATTGGAACTAAGTGCATATCAGTCAGATTAATAAAGAGACCAAGGTTGGTAATCTCGGTTAGTCTTTGTTTGAATTTGACCTCGGCGACAAGGTCCAAGCCACACGCTTAATGAGAATCCAAGTGGAACTTAAGTTCACATTAGGGGGCAGAGGGCTAGAGAGTAATGCTTGGGAGTTAGAATTTACAAGCTAAAGTTGGTTTAACACTTGTTGAAATTTTAAAAAAATTTACAAGTTGAAGTTAAGCCGAGGTTATGTTAAAAGAAGTTGGTGTAACACTTGTTGAAATTTTAAGAAAAATTTACAAGTTGAAGTTAAGCCGAGGTTATGTTAAAAAAAGTTGGTGTAACACTTGTTGAAATTTTAAGAAAAGTTTACAAGTTGAAGTTAACCCAAGGTTATGTTGAAATAATAGAAGACAAAAACTTGAGTATAGTGGCAAGTTATAAGCAACACTTATGAAAATATTTTCAAGTGTTAAGCCAAGACCGAGATAAATAGTCGGTGAAAATAACTGAAGTATTCCACACCGAGAAGATTACGCAGTTAAGGTGTATGCTGAAGACATATAAATCATTCTAAGTATAGAATCATATAAGACAGTAAAAGGAAGACAAACATATAATCACATTGAAAGAAGAAAGTTATACTTGCATTCAGATAAGGAAGTTCAAATACAAAAAGGCACTTCGGCCTAATATTGGAGATTACTTGTTCAGAATAGACAAAGGCACATCGGCCAAATAAAAGCTTACATAAACAAAGTACAAAGAAAAGAGATCATAAACTAAACTACTCGGCATTGGTAGCGGCATGTGTCTCGCCCCCAGAAAATAGTTGTGAAGACTTCTCGGCAGCCTTCTCAGCCTCGAGCTCAGCGTCGATCTCCCGTAGAGTTTGATCGATACTCCTCTCGGCGATTGGCACCTCGGAAGTTGTCTTCTAGGAGGAGGCACCTTTGGAGACTTCATCCTCATCCTGAGTCAAGTCCAAGACTTGCTCATTCAGAGTTGGGGACTTGGCCCCAGTAGCTTCTACCATTTTCTCGGCCTCAGCTTCCTCCTCGGACTCAGCCTCGGATTGGCTTGGAGTTGGGGGGAATGGCAGGATAAGGTTGCTTGTATCTTTAAGCGGAGAGTCCTCAGGGACAACCAACGCCTTCAGAACAGCGATCCAACCAAGGGTGTAGCCCTTGTTGCATGCCTGTCTGACTTGTTTCTTGTAGTCTTCTTTGACATCGGCTGCTCCCTCGACGTACGCCTTCTCATTAGTCGCTTTGATCTCGGCCTCTTTTGTGGCCAGGGCATCTTGAAGCTTATTTTGGGCCTCGACCATCTTTGCATCGGCCTCTCTCTTTTCGGCCGCAAGGACCTTGGCAATGGCCTCTGCAACGTCAGCCTTTTCCTCGGCCTCATCTTGAGCCTTCTTCGCTGCGTCGACCTCATTTGTCAAGGTCTTCATCTTTGCCTTTGCCTTGTTGATGGTCTTCTACAAGCCAACAGCCTCCCTGGTCTTGTTGGCCAACTCCTTCTTGATGGCAAAGGCCTGTATCGCAAAGGAGTGGCCATGTTGGATCGCCTAGAAGAAATGAAAAAAACAAGTTAGTAAAATTCTCTAAGTATGAAATAGCAGAAAATGAAAAAGTACCAAGTGTTAAAGGCTTACTTGGATGGAACGTTGCAACATTAGAGCAAAGTTCTCATACTCGCTCATCTCGGCATTGCGATTGAGATCTTGGGGGAAGAGCAACGCAGTAGAGAGAGCAACGCGGACTTCAATATCGTTGGTACTGTCGCTAGCTCTAACCGGCTTGTCCTCAATTGTAATGGGGGGAGCCGATAGGACATTAGATTTCATAGAGCCCGAGGTTGTTGCCGATTCAGACCTCAGCCTCTTCGACCGAGTTGATTGGGATGGTTCGGCCTCAGGGGGCCTCTTTTCAGCAGCGGAGGAGGTCTTCTCACTCTTGGCCAATTTTGAAATCGGCAAGGTGTCCTCAGTGTCAATTTGAGTCATCGTTGCCTTGGGTTGGGCTTTCTTTAGCCTCTTTGGTTTCGGCTTTGGTTGAGGTTGGGTTGGTCATGTTTGTGTGTTGACAGTGTCAGGGATGTCGGCCAGAAGATAGTTTGCAACTGCTTTCTTATAACCCATCTCGACAGCGATTGCAGTTCGGCGTCGGTGTTTGCGTTGAGACAGAGGGATCATATGTGAGCTGCGGTTGATGGTTGCTCAACTAGATCAGAAGTTGATCCCTGATCTGGTCGAGGTGATGAAGTTGTTGGTGGAGTTGTGGTGAAAGAAGGAGACTTGCTCTTCTTTTTCGGGGTGTCGGGCAAAACAGATTTGTAGGTTGGGATGTAGTTAAGCAGTAAGGGAGCTCTCCGCCTCTGAACTGGCAGATCCAACAGTTTCTTCAAGTCCTTGCTAGGGAAGAAGGATTTACGGAAGTCTTTTGGCGGCTGTGGAAAAGCTACAAGAAAAACAGACGTTAGAACATATAGAAAGAACAGAGTATTGAAGACTTGAAAAATAAGTAAATGTAACACTAGGCTCTTACCATTACCCTCTATGAATATTGTTCGGCTAAGAGGGTAGAGGTGAAGGTCCTCCTCTGGAGCGAACTCCCAGTTGCCCGAGACAATGAAGTAGTCGTCCCCGGCTCCCTTGTTGGAGTCTGGGAGGTCAGCAACAAGTTTGTATTCTGTGGACCTTGGTTTGAGGTAGTAGATATAGCCTTTTTCTAACTTGAGGCCACACATGGTGTAACAGTATTGGATGTAGGCTAAAGTTACCCTAGCTTTTTCTCGACTAGCTAAGGCTATGATACCATTGATGACTCTGTAAGAGTTAATGGCTAATTGCATTGGGTTAAGTTTATAATAGTGGAGGACTTCTCGGAAAAAGATGTCAAGTGAAAGCCTGAGTCCACACTCTATGAAAGCTACAACTGGAAAGGGTATGGAGTCGACTGTGGGCATGATGGAGTCATCCTCCCCAACTAACCTCAGATGGACGTCAGCTAGGATGGAAAACTTCTGCCTGAAATACTCTAACTTAGTCGGGGTGTCTACCCTATACCTCTACATACCCATGACGTCAGCTTGGGAGGAAGGTATTGGATTTCAGAAGAAAGTGTTTTGTAGGGGTTTAAGGGACCTCGGTTAAAACCCAAATGTGTGCTAGGGTAAGAATTTGTGAGGATCTAAGGAGAGTTTGTTTCAGTTTTCCCTAAGGTTCGTGAGTTCTACGACAAATCCCAAACCTAAGTCTAGGCAAATAAAGATTGAAGGCAAGAATCTGGAAAAGACACAAAAAACAGAAACAAAGAACAATGATTCAGAATCAAGAAAAGTAATAAAGTTTGTGCAGGTGTGTAAGGCCAAGGCCAGTGGCAAAAATCAAACAAATATGTAAGCAGTGTGTATATACTCAAGAATGGACTGGGCAGAAACAGAATCACGAGGCAAACATGCTCAATGCATGGTGGAAATCGAGATACAAATTAAACAATCAAAGACATGAGCAAGTTCGCAAAAATAACAGAGTTCTTTGAAGTACAACAAGAAATTGAAACGAAGGGAATAGAGATAACTCACCGAAGAGAATGAAGCCGGTGTGAGGTACGCTGGAGTCAAATGATGGTAGCAATTGGAGAAGGGCAGCAAAAGTTTCGCTGGAGGAGCAGAGCACGGTGATTGCAGAGCTTGAAAGCTTGAAACAATGGCAGATTTGGGAGAGTAGAGAAAGAGAGTTAGCACGAAGTTGAGAATGCAAAAGTGAAAAGACGGAGAGAGAGAAGTGGTTTGATCAAAACCACGAAATGGCGGAAAAATTGTAATCAATGTGCCTAGGGCGACGTGCTTGTCAGACGGCGTACACAGATGAAAGACGACTTAAAGGCGTGTGTCAAGTACGTTCCAGTAAGTGAAAGACGCATGGCAGAAATGGTTGAAGTATTGTGCGTGACAGCTCACACGCGTGTTGAAACTCTTGAAGTTCTTGGTTTAATGAAGCAAGGATCTCGGCTAGGAGGATGATCTCGGCTAAATAATTTGAAAAGACTTGGTTATTTGTTCTAAGGCATTGATGAAAACAGATCATAGGCCTTGGTCATATGAGGGCAACGAATGATGACCTCGGTAATGAAGGATAAAATGAGCTTAGCCGACGTGCTAAGTGGAAGAAATGATATAGGTTCCATCACCTTAGGATGGCGAGGTAATAGAACCTAGGGGGCAGTTGTGGGGACATAATTTGTTAAAGGCAACACGTGGCCGAGGTTTTACCGAAGTGGCAGCCGAGGTGCCATGTGACCTGGACATGATGCCGAGGTAATCTCGGCTAGGTCGAGGTTATCTGCGAGAATACTAGAATCCGGGATAAACGGATAAGGGACAAGAGTCCTAGAATTGGGGAGGACTTTAGTTTGGATAAAGATAAGACTCTTAGAGAGTTTATCCTAATCTAACTGGAAGTCCAAGATTGACATTGAGACAGAATCCATTGGAGCCAGGCTTCTAATAGGATTAGGTCTGTGTTGGCTATAAAAGGGAGGCACCCTCATGGGTTTAAGGTATGCTTTTTGTATTCTGAATAGTGAGTTAAGCACTTTTGATATCTTTAAAAGATAACTGACTTGATCGTCGGACTACCCCCGGGTGGACGAACCACCGCCAGAACCTCTTCTTTCTGTTGCAGGTCGTTCGAGCGTGATCTAATCTGCCAGTATTCGCCAACTGAGTACTTGTTTGGCAGTGTGGTCAGAAATCGACTCAGACAGTAAACATTTTATTAGACCCTTATACATCATAATGGTAAACCAAAGGATATTAACGATTCCAAGCACATGTTTATCAAATGCAAAGCACACATTTTTGTGTCAGTGAATGTAAAATAGATCATAATAAAGCACAACTATCTGTTTGACGATAAAATTAAACCAAAATATATATGGTAGATTGACAAATTTACTATCTGTAACTAAACTGTTGTTTGGATGGTTTCAACCTACTAGTTAATTAAAGAATAACCTTAAACAATTATCAACTATTTGCATAATACATAATAGTAATTTGCATAATATTTGACATCTCAGATCTCTCTCACACAGATTTTTATTTTCATATTTCATTAGAAATAAAAAATATATATGTATTAATTATGGTGGAGCAAAGAGATTTCAAAGGTGAATTATAATTTCAAATCATGAATCAAATTAATTTATAATTAGCAAATAAATCAATGAGGATTGCATTTTGTACGGCTCACTCGTAAACAAAATACATCCTAAAAGAAATATTGGGCCAGCGGGTGCTGTGAAGTTGGAAGTGAACCATCGGGCTCTTTTGGGAACATCAGTAAAAAGTCATCTTTTTGGCTTTTCAGTTTTTTAAGCCAAAAAAATCAACTTTTTTTTATCCAAAACAACTCAGTTTTTTGCCAAAAAAATCACTAAAAAAGTCAAAAAGTCAACTTTTTACCAACTTTCCAAAACACCACATTAAATTGCATTATACTTTTGGTAGGGTTGGGCCAGGGCCAAGCTGGCTTTGGGCCCAAATATATCTATATATATCTACAGATCAGTTCGAATGAATGAGAATTTTTTTTATTCTTCCATATTGTGTTTGGTTAGGGATTTGAGAAAAGATTTATGTAGTATTTTGTTAGGAGATTTAGGAAGTGATTGGAAAACGAAAAGGGGAAATGTACGTAATATGTAAATAAAATATACCTGCATTTCACTTACATTTTTTATTTTCTTTTTCAAATCCCTCTCCAAATCTCCCAACTAAACACAATCATAGGGGAAAAGAAAAAGAAAAAGAAAAAGAAAAAGAAAAAAAAATAGAAAAAGTGTGTGAAATTAGGTAAAATATAAGAATATTTTATTCATATTTCACCTATCTTTTTAATTTCTATTTTTAAATTATCTTCTAAATCTCTTAACTAAATTTAAAACTCTCAACTAAACACAATATTAGAAAGGAGAAAAAGTTACAAAGATATAGGAGGCTTAGAGGCAACCAATTGCGCTAGCAAAGGAGGAACCTTCTCCTGAATCAAAAAAAAAGGAGGAACCTTCTCCATCAAGATGCAAGGGGAATTAACATCAAAGGCTAATCTTATATAAACAATGAGCCACATTAGTACCCTCCCGACGAACATGAAAAATCACAAAGGAATGGAAATGTTTAGAGCATTCCGAATGAGTGAGAATTTGATGGACAATATTTGACGTTGAAAATTTTGTCCTCATTAGTGGTGTGTTAACTCAATAATAAAGAATTATGTAAATCACATATGGTTCAAAAAATTAGGAATATATAAGAAATTATGTAAATCACATATGCCCTGTTTGTTTTAAGAGGTAGAATAGAGGGGATTCATAGTGAGAGAATTAATAGTAAGGAGATTGTTAGTGAGGGGATTGATAGTGGGGGAATTAAGTAAAATTGTGTTTATTTTTATGATAGTTGTTAGTGTAGGAATTATTAAATTATTTTTATATAAAATAATAAAACAAATAAAAAAATATAAAAAATTAAACATTAATATTTAAAAAAAATTCCCAATATATAAAAAATAAAAAAAATAATTTTTTTTTAATCCCCTCATTATTTTTCTAATACTATCTTCACCTCCTCCATCTCAATTCCCCTTCTAACCTTCATCTATATCACCTCCTCCATCCGAATCCCCTCCTCAACTCCACAAACAAATACAACACTAAGAGTGTGTTTGGTAACGTTTACGTTTTTAGTTTATATTTACAAAAATTTTATAAACTAGTTTTTTATTTATTTTTAGAAAAACATAAACTACAAACACGTTTGGTAATTGACAAAATGTTTAAAAAAATTTAAAAATATAAAAAAGAGTGAGAAATGACAAATAGTGGCAAGTGGCGGTGGAAGACAGTGGTGGAAAGTGGTGACGGTGGGTGGTGGGTAGTTGGTGGTGGTAGATGGGTGGTGGTGGTGGGTGGGTGGGTGACGGTGGCGGGTGGTGGGTGGTAGCGAGTGGGTGGTGGTGGTGGCGGGTGGTGGTGGCAGCAGGTGGGTGGCGGATGGCGGGTGGTGGTGGGTGGTGGCGGGTGAGTAGTAGTGGTGGGTAGGTGGCGGGTGGTGGTGGTGGGTGGGTGGGTGGGTGACGTTGGCGGGTGGTGGGTAGTGATGGGTGGCGGTAGCAGGTGGGTGGCGAATGGCGGGTGGTGGTGGTGGGTGGTGATGGTGGGTGGGTGACGGTGGCGGGTGGTAGCGTGTGGGTGGTGGTGGTGGTGGTGGCGATGGTGGGTGGTGGTGGCGGTGGCGGTGGCGGTAGCGGGTGGGTGGTGGATGGTGGTGACAGGTGGGTGGCGGATGGGTGGCAGGTGGCTGGTAGTGGTGGTGGGTGGATGGTGGTGGCAGGTGGGTGGCGAGTGGTGGTGGCAAGTAGGTGGCGGGTGGTGGTGGCGGGCAGTGGATGGTAGTGGCGGGTGGTGGGTGGTGGCGGGTGGATGGCATGTGGGTGGTGGTGGCAATGGCGGTGGCGGTGGCGGTGGCGGTGAGGGGTGGGTGGTGGTGGCGAGTGGGTGGCAGGTGGGTGGTGGTGGGTGATGGGTGGTGAGTGGTGGTGGCAGGTGGTGGTGGGGAGTGGGTGGTAGGTGGCGGTGGCAGAAGACGGTGGTGGAAAAATGGTGGCGAGTGGTGGCTAGTGTTGGGTGGTAAAAGAAAAAAATTCAAAACGGAAACATATTTTTTGTGTTTTCATTTTTTGGCCAAATTTATAAACTGAGACCACTGATTTATAAATTAAAATTTTTACCAAACAAGTTTTTATTTGAGTTTTTAAAATTTTTGTAAATATAAACAGAAAATTGAAAACGTAAGGTGTCGTTTGGTAACACTTACGTTTTCAGTTTTCTGTTTATATTTACAAAAATTTTAAAAACTCAAATAAAAACTTGTTTGGTAAAATTTTTGATTTATAAATCAATGGTCTCAGTTTATAAATTTGGCCAAAAAATGAAAACACAAAAAATGTGTTTCCATTTTGAGTTTTCAGTTTTTTTTTTTTACCACCCAACACTAGCCACCACCCGCCACCATTTTCCACCGCCGTCTTCCGCCACCACCACCACCACCACCCACCTGCCACCACCACCCACCACCCACCTGCCACCCACTCGCCACCACCCGCCAGCCACCCACTCGCCGCCACCACCCACCACCCGCCACTACCATCCACCACCCGCCGCCTACTTGCCACCACTACTCACTACCCACCTGCCACCACCATCCACCACCTATCACCACCAGCCATCCACCGCCACCAACCACGTGCCACCCACCCGCCACCACCACCACCTGCCACCATCACCACTACCACCCACTCGCTACCACCTACCACCCGCCACCGTCACCCATCCATCCACCCACCACCACCACCACCCGCCACCTACCCGATACCACCCACCATCTGCCACCCACCTGCCACCACCACTCACCACCGGTCACCACTACCACCACCCACTCACTACCACCCGCCACCGCCACCCACCCACCCACCCACCATCACCATCTACCTGCCATCACCACCTACCCGCCACCACCCGCCATCCGCCACCCACCTGCCACTACCACCCGCCACCACTACCACCACTACCACCACCCACTCGCTACCACCCACCGCCGGCCACCGTCACCCACCCACCCACCACCACCACCTGCCACCCACCTACCACCACCACCTGCCACCCACCCACCCACCCATCCACCACCACCACCACCTTCCATTCACCCGCCATCCGCCACCCACCTGCCACCACCACCTGCTACCACCACCACCACCACCCACTCGCTACCACCCACCACCGGCCACCGTCACCCACCACCCACCCACCACCACCAGCTACCCACCACCCACCGTCACCACTTTTCACCACCGTCTTCCGCCGCCACTTGCCACCACTCACTCTTTTGTATATTTTTAAATATTTTTAGACATTTTGTCAATTATCAAACGCGTTTGTAGTTTATGTTTTTCTACAAATAAACAAAAAAATAAACAAAAACCAGTTTATAAAATTTTTGTAATTATAAACTGAAAACATAAACGTTACCAAACACACCCAAATGACACCTAAATAACTCTACTTCCATCCTAATCCCCTCCCACCTATTTAATCCCAACACAAATGGGACCTAAAATACTATTAATTGAGTATACAGTCACATTGAAATCCCAACAGGCTTTCAAAACTCTCATTTTTTTAATAGTAAATTGCATTGACCTTCTCCAAATAATGAAATTATAACTTAAAATCACAGTTTTAATGAAATTATATTAGACCTAAGGCCTCGTTTGGAAAATAACATTTTTAACCTAAAAATTAAAAAGTTATTAAAAAAATCAAAAAGTCAACAACTATAGTCAAAGATTTTATTTTCTCTCTATTTTTTACATATTTTTTCATAAAAAATCAAAAAGACATCCCAATGTACTTTCTTTTTTTACATTATGTTTTAACTAAAAAAAATTAAAAAATTACTAAAAAAAACGTGTTGCCAAACAAGGCTTAACTCTATTAGACTAACTTTCCCTACAATAATGACAACTTTAACAGTATTAATGGACGTGATGCAATTATTATATTACTCTTAGATATTTTGTATAAATTTGTTTCAAACTGACACCGAACACAATTCATGCAAGAAAAAGCATAGTACTTTCTAACTTATATCTATATAAAATATTTTACGTATTTTTCATATTTTCTAGTATTTTTTAAAATATAAAAAAAAATTCATCTTAAAATATTTAAAACAATCAAACTAAACAAAATTCATATTTTTCCATTTCAAAAGCCAATTCACAACTCACAACTATGCACTGATCAATTTTCAAGCCTTGAAATGGGTAAAGAAAATCCAAATGAAATTTCAGACATAGGAAACAAAGTAGGACACAAGTAGAAGAAAGACCATTCTTATTTCAAACAATCAAGCAATCTCTTTGGACTTTTCTAAATATTGCAAATTCACAACTCACAACTATGCAATGATCAATTTTCAAGCCTTCAAATGGGTAAAGAAAATCCAAATGAAATTTCATACATAGGATAAGACACAAGTAGATGAAAGACCATTCTTATTTCAAACAATCAAGCAATCTCTTTGGACTTTTCTAAATCTTTTGCAAGATAAATTCAATAATGCCATCAAGACATCAAGACATGAAAAGCTGAATCTAATAAATATATTAATGAGTCAATGACACATAAGAGAATACTTTTAACACTTAAATTTGAAAATATTATTAAGTAATTTAGGAGTGTTATATGACATTATTTATATAAGATTCTTGACAAATAAAAAATTACAAAATATACTAAGTGAATCTTTCTTCATCTTTTGACTATTAAGTAATTCAGAAGTGTTATTTGATATTATTTATATAATACTCTTGACAAATAAAATATTGCAAAATGCAATAATGGTGTGTTTGTTTAGACGGATTAGATAAAGGGGGATTGTAATCCATCGGACTGTTAGTCTTGGGATACATTGTCCTCAGACTATTTGGTTGGACTGGATTTGTATCCTACGTTTATTTAGTCATGGGATTAGTTGTCTAGATTGGATTATTTTTAGTGAATCCAATGTTTAGTTGGACGGACTAGATAATGATAAATGTTCAAAATACTATTTTACTCTTGTAATTTATAATTTTAAATTTGTAATCTATAATTTATAATTTATAATTTAACAACACTAAATTTTTTTAATTTATTAGGCCATAATTTTTAATTTATTATTTTCAATTAAATTAAATTTATAATTTTATTTAATATATAATTTTAAATTAACAACACTAAAAAAATAATTTTATTTAATATATAAATTTAATTTTTTAACTAAACAAATTTAGTTTATAAGGCCATAATTTATAATTTATAATTTATGATTTATATTTTTATTTAATATATAATTTTAAATTAACAACACTAAAATAATAATTTTATTTAATATATAAATTTAATTTTTTAACAACACTAAAAAAATTATAAGGCCATAATTTTTAATTTATTTTTTTAATTAAATTTAATTTATAATTTATAATTTATATTTTTTATTTAATATATAATTTTAAATTAACAACACTAAAAAAATAATTTACAAATGTTCATGTAACGCCCTCAAAATATGATATAACCCAACTATTCACAAGATCCTTAAACATGATAGGAAAGTTCTATTCTCATTCATCGGAATTAATATTACAAAAACTTTTACATGCATTACACTTTCATAAATGTTTATCTTGAAACTATAGTATGTAATTCTATTTTAAACAATAAAATATGTGCCCTACGGGCTTATATCTTTCCAAGTCATCACTTGATTACAACAAAAGAAGAGTTTTAACTCTATACATAAAAAACTCTCGGCTTGGATTTACATTTAATACAAAACAAAATATCCAAAAAGAGAGTCTTCAACTCCCAAACCTCCCAAGCTAAGACCTTCGAGGCGGCATGTCCCCTGTTCCTGAAAAAGGATGTCCCAAGTAGGGTGAGCCAAAACCCAATAGAGATATGCTAAACAAAATATGATAATTAACTAAAATATTAGCATCCGATAACTGTTTAACACCTAAGACCAACTTATATACTTTCCATGGCCAATCAACATTTACTTCCATGTTTCAACCCATTTCCTTTTATTTATCCAAATCAATTTAAAATGAGACTACAACTCATATTATTAACACTTCAATCATAAACATCATTCATACACTTCCATGCACTTTCCATTTTACGAAACTACGTCCGAGGGAATCGGCACCCACAGATAAATAAGATTTTGGGACTTTCACCCAGGACACTCTAGCCAACTAAGTTACCAATGGAGTCCATCTCATATCTCCTCCTGCACAATGGAGTACATCCCCTATCTCCTCCCATACAAAGATACATATACAACGTATTAACATGTAGGCATATACAATGACCCAACAATTCACATGCTCAACGTTTTAATCCAACCGTCATATTCAATGACATAATCCAATTGATTAGTTTCAATTTACCTAATTAGCATGCAGTCTCTACAACAATCATGGTTATCCTCCACCGATAGCCCAAAACAGATAAATAAATTTATCAAACAGATAATTTATCAACTTTTCTATAGGTTGGTGATTATTCAATCCAATCACACCATTTAAACGCAATTCTTCCCAATGTTATAATTTCCAAACCAATTTCATATTTCCACAATGAATTCACTATTTATACAAAATAGTTATTTAATTCCAAACTAGGGCATTTTCCCCCAAATTTCCAAAACATTGACCCAAAGGTCCAAATCTCACCATTTCAGCAATTATACACCAATAACCCCATTTTTAAGACCCACATACTAGGGGTGGGCGCGGATTAGTTGCGGCCACGAAACCTTCAATTCGCCATCTGTCTGCCAAATTGGCGGATTGGAGAAAATCAATCCGCATCGGTCCGCCAATCCGGCGGATGCGGATTTGGCGGATTGGCGGATGGATACGAATCGGTTTGGCGGTTTGAAATTTTACAAATTTTCAACAAAAAACAAAAAACAATAAACAATAAACAAAAAACAACAAAAAAAAAAACCTAGGCAATGCAATATTTATTCATTCAAATCCATGGTCTAACAACAGTTTAACAAAAAAAAAAAAAAAAAACTTGAAAGAAAATAAACCATGTATTTATTAAACATATAGAGTATTCAATTAATTGTAAAGCTACAGATTAGATTTTTTAAAAGTACAGAGCAACAAGCAACTGAGAAAAGTATTCAACATATATAGTATTCAATTAAACATAATCTGATTCCATGCGTGATATAGTTTTAACACATTTTGTAGCAGCATATAGTACGGAAAAATTCTAAATATTGGTTAAGATGAGACTTACAGGAGCTCAAAATGCAGGTTGGTGTGCAGCCATTTCAAACATACAACAACCTGAGACAGCAGCAACATGTCATTCATGGATGAGTCATGCCATGAAGTTCTCACCACCTGTATAAGATGTGAGGTGGCACCATTAATAGGTAGACATAAGCTGGTGCCATTTCTTCTCAAGCATTAACAGCATACAAAACTTATTGACTGAAGCCAATACTAGGAGAGAATCTATCTAAGTATCTAAATGTAATATTAGATTGGACCTTAGAAAAAAGATCAATGGACTGATGGAATGCAAGTGTTGTATTTGATTAATTCAATTGTAGAATACAAGTTTATTTCATTTGAATATATATAAATTGATAAAGTATGATTAGGAAATAAATTGTAGAGCAGCTTTGCAAGTCCAAAGTCACTTGTACATTTAATATTTATGATCATGAGATCAAACACTGCCTGGAGGACCATATACATCAATCAAATCATATTCATTCTTTTTGCCTTCTTACCCAATCTGATTTCATTGTCTTTCGTACGAAATATGTTTGAAAACTCAGAAATATTATTAAACATGATTAATTCTCAGAAACATGATTAAATATGACTATTTGATCAATGATAGCCAAAATTTATGATTAATTTAACATAGTCAAAGCCCTAATTAATTAACAGAACACAGTCAAAGCCCTATCAAATTCAGAACACAGTCGAAGCCCTGAAAAGAAGAGAAGAAGATCTGTACAAAGACAAGAAGAGAAGACAAGAGAAGAAGCCGAAGCCCTAGCCCTAATTACTGAAAAAATAAAAAAATAAAAACACATAACACAATCGCTGATCAACGATCAAAGGCAAAAAGAGAAGAGAAGAAGAGAAGATTACCTCCTAATCGATGCTTTGATCGCTCGCCGCCATTGTCGTCGATCGCCGATCGTCGCTAGCTAGTAGCCACCACTGTCGCCAACGCCGATCACTTCTCGTCGCCTCCGTTCAAGTGTGTGTGTGTGTGAGAGAGAGTTGAGAGAGAGGCAGACACTTTCTTTCTTCGAATTCGAACGAAACCTAGGGCTAAACAAACCTGAAATGAAAAAAAAAATGGGGGCGACACGGGGGGAAAATGAGGGGAAATTAGGGTAGGCGGGCGGGTCGGGTGATTCATTAGATTTGGCGGATTTCCTGTGACACAACCCGCACCCGCAAAAATGTTATTTTCTAGCCCGCACCCGACCGTCAAATAGCACGCATCCACCCATTATGCCACGGGTCGAGCGGGTGGGTCGGGTTGGCAAATCCATTGCACACCCCTACCACATACACATATGGAGTTGAAAATTGAAAACCCCTCTTTCACAAATCAACACCCTAACCCTAACTTCACCCAAATTTCCCAAATCTAACCATTTATACAAAATGACCAACATTTATGTTAAAGCTCATAGAAATGAGTAGTTTATCCCTACCTCAAATGGAGAAGCTCAAAGGAGAAGAAGAGAAAAACTCAAGATGCTCCAAACTTGAATTTCTTCGGATCAAAATGAAGCCTACACAATGCTCTAGATTTCTTACAAAGGAACTAGGGTAGAAAACCTCTAGAACGTGGAGTATTTGTAGAGAGAGAGTGTGTGTAGAGAGAGGCTGTCGATTTTAGGGTTTATTGTGAAAATGAGATAAAAAGTGATATGAAAACCTGCTACTGCGAACTGATATAAACAAGTCTCACTCGAGCGAAGGAGTTGTCGCTCAAGCGACCAGACACAACAAGTCCTCGCTCGAGCGCAAGAAGCGTCGCTCGAGTGAACAATGAGAAGCTACAAGTCTAAACCAACACAGACGCATGCTCGAGCTCAGGACTTCTAGCTCGAGCAATGGGTTAAACAACACAGGGCTCGCTCGAGCGCAAGAAAGTTCGCTCAAGCGAAGAATGCCATCCTTCAGGTCTAAAAGAGAAGTAGACGTACGCTTGAGTACCGGACTTCTCGTTCGAGCAAAGAGACACACGACACAAGGCTCGCTCGAGCGCAAGAAAGCTCGCTAGAGTGGAAGCTGCGTCTGAGAAAGAAACCTGGAGACCCACAATACTCGCTCGAGTGCACAAAACCTCGCTCGAGCAAAGAAACAAATACCCAAGGCTCGCTCGAGCGCAAAAAGCTTCGCCTGAGCGAAGAAGGAAAAACCTGGGCAGCCACCATTTGTTTCAACTCACAACCAACCTGTTCCAAACTTAACCAACACATCCCACAACTCAAATACAAGGAATTAAAGGATGGAAACAAGATATAGACAACAACAACCAACCATAGAACCCGAGTTCAGAATACAATGAATGAAGGGGAAAAATCCGGATCGCTATAGTTCAAAAGACTATTTTACCCTTTTCCAATTGTTTATTAAGTAACAACAGGAGGATAAAATGGACATTTCACACATTAGTACCATGGGTTACCAATCTCATGAAAATAATCCCACCCCTCCCCCTAGGATACAATAATCTCTCATATGAGGGACTAATAGTCCGGAGAGACTATTAATCCAGAGCAAAAAAATTGAACCAAACAATGGACTATTAGTCCGAATTGACTAATAGTCCAATCCCATGAAATAATTCCTCAAAACAAACACACTTGAAGGTGTTTGGGAAGTAAAAAATTGGCTTTTTTTTGGGCTAAAATTCACAAAACAAACTATAATAGTCAATAAAATAAAATATCACATCAAGTATATAATCATTTCACTTTTTTCTCACAAATATTACATCCAATTACAAAAAAAAATATAACCCTCTTCCCAGACATAAATATTTTAGCCTAGTAAAATAGCCAAAAACTAAAATAACCTACTAAAATAGCTAACTTCTTAAACGAGACCATTTCTTTCGACTATAGCATCTCCAATGGTGGTTGCTATATTGCTATTGCTATTGCTATAATTTGGCAATGAATAGTGTTATTTTGCCAAATTATAGCAATGGTGCTCCAATGGTCATTTGCTATTTTTGGCAAATCTCAACCAATTTTCCCTCCAAGTTTGTAGGTGTTGTTTGGATATAGGTTTTTTGTGATTTTATTTTTATTTGTTTTTTGTCTTTTGTAACATTTTTTTACCTGTTTGTTAAAAAAATTATATATTTATATTATTCCCAACTAGACAAATATAAAAAATAAAAAAAAATGAAAAATGGAAAAATTGAAAAAAATATATATTTATATTATAATGCCTTTTTATTATAATAAAATTATCTTCATTTAATGTCAGCTAATGTATTTTATCTTTTTATTGCCTTCATTTGAAAAAAATATATTTATTTTTTGCATTATACTTTATTGAAAATATTCAATTGTAATACAAATTAGTGAACATTATACATTGAAAAAATAATATTACATTGTGAAGTACAAAATACTCAAAAAAAAAAGAAAGAAATTTCATTACAAAATAAAAAATACATTGCAAATAAAGACTAACAATTACATTAAAAAATAAATGATATTGCAAATTTGAAAAATACATTATCCCATAATTATTCATCAGGAAGTAAGGGGAAGTAAAAATTTGGGCTACTCACATTTGAGGACCACTTGGCAAAAATCTCATTTTTTCGCATTGTGTAATACGCTTTCATCTGAGGGTCCAAATCAGAAATGTCCGTAGTTATTATTTGGTGTTCTTCCTTTCTCATCTCAAACTCATGTTTTTTCATCTCAAGTTCTTTCATCTACTGTAGTGCTTGAATCCTTTTTTCTTCTCTTTCCTCTTTTTTTCTTTTCTTTCTCAGTAAGGTGTTGGTTAAATGTGTCTAATTGTGTATTCATTTTTTGGACTTCAGTTTCAATGACTTGATTTCTCCGAAATAATTCTTTTGCAGATTTCCTACCCATCGGCCTTTTACCCCTTGCAGAGACACTGCCCTCACCAACAGTTGGATTGTTACCAACACTTGGACTGGTGTCATCTTCAAGAGAAATGCAATTATCCATAGGGGAATTGGGGGCTGAATCAGGGAAAAATGGTGTATGTATCCTTGACTTCACCGTATTCGTGGGAGTTACATCTTGCCACCTGATATTATTTTGCAAGATTGACCAACAATGTTCAAAAGCAAAATATTTCTTTTCATCTTGATGGTATAAAAGTTTTGCTTGAAGCATCTGTATCAATAAAATATTAAATTAAGTAATTATTTAATTTTTATATGAGACGAAATCAAATAAAATAAAAAACTAATGTAATAAATGAAGATGAAATCTCACTAGATCAACTTGAGACATCCCACTTGGGTGTAGATTTTCGACTTGCGCTAAACATCCACGAAATTTGTTAGAACATTTCATGATTGTACCCCATCGAGATTGGATAGAAACTTGTGTTCTTGACTGATCATTCTGAAGGGGGCAATAATTTCATAAATTCTCCCCCAAAAGTGAGTATAAGATTGTGAATTGCCAACAATTGGGTCTTCAGAAATGTGACACAAAGCTTTACAAAGTGCCATATCTTCAACAATGGTGAATGATTTTCCTCTCTTTATTTTTGATGAACCTTCCATACCGATTGTGTAAAGAAAATATAAATAAAAATAGAATTTAGAATGTTTGTTGTGAAATGAAATTGAGTAAAAAGAGAGAAGAGAATGTTTGTATTTATAGAAGAAAATAAAAAAGAACCATTTTTTATAGCCGTTTTAACATAAAAAAGAGCCGTTGTGATATGTTTCACTTATGTTTTTATTTAATTATTATTTTTTTTAATGAATAAAGTAGCAGACTTGGATCTCAGCTGTTGGATTGTTATTAATCAACGGTTGAGATCAATCACGAGTCTTTGTGTCTCTATCCTCTCATCATTGTGTCTCTGCCCATTAAACAAAATAGCAAAATTCGGATAAACTTCAGAGAAGATCAGAGAGAGAGAGAGAGAGCTTCGAAACACTTCGGATCAGTGAGAAGATCACCTTCTCTGTCCCCCTGTTTCTCGGATCACTTTGAAACACTTCGGATCAGTGTGTAACGCTGTCACGACCCAAACCCGCCCCTGTAGGTCTAGCATCGTAACCGGGCAGTAATCCTTGGATTATCAAAGGCCTCTTAATAGATTAGCAAATAATAAGGGGCTGCGGAAGCAAATATATAAAATAGACAAGGTCCAATGAGCTGTGGTAACGTACATGAGACAGTAGATTTCAAAACTTATATATATATATACATGAGCATGCTAGTCAAAGGACGCCAATATTTAGAAAGTATTTACAGAAGTGTACATTCCAAGACTTGACTTTACAACAGTCACAAAGACTAGCGTGAATACAAAAACAACCCTAGCATTAGACTTTGATCGGAACCTCCTCGGGAGGCACAACGGTTGGCTGACAAAAACAGAACAGAAGGCCGTCAACTCTGGCCCTGGTCACACGCCGGCTCACCTACATACATAATATAAACTGTGAGCGAAAGCCCAGTGAATAATAACAGAGTAAAGGGGTTTCAATGAATAGGTCCGTACAGATTCAAAAATCATAATTTAGTTTCGTATCAAATCCATAATTGGTCCAGATCATATACAAAAATAATAAGTCATGCTTGAGTTTACGTGATACATCCATTAGCAAGAACAGAGCAGATACAGAATAGAGGCAGACACGTGAGGGTTACAAGTAACTAGTTCCTTAAAGGAACCTCTGGATCCGGGTAACAGAACAGAAGCTGAGCCCCCATGACGGGGCCTCTGGTACGGGTAACATAGTGCAAACGGGTATAAGTTCCATAAAAAAACCTCCGATACCGGGTAACAACCAATAAATATCACATGATGTTAAGGATGACACGAATACATATCAGAAATTGAACAATCATTCATTGTACAGAACATATCATTTTGGAAAACAGATCGCATTTTATCACACAGAAAATAGATACAGTTGAACACAACTTTACTAAGTTATTACTCACAGTTGGCCTTGAGACAAACAGACGGAGTAGATTAGTCAGACAGAACGCGGCACGGGACCTACATAACACATAACAGATACACACTTGAAACACACATTCTAATTGTACAAAACTTACGTCGTTGGCTCTTAGTGTGTTTCTAATCTTTAATCCTCATTAAAGGGCATCAAACATGGCCTAGGAATGCCTAGGATGAAATGAGGATGCAAAAATGCCTTGAAAACCATTTCTTAAATTTGCTGAAGATAAGGTCCACGCTCGAGCATGGATTACCCCGCTTGAGTGGACATGCAGATATTGAATCTCCGCTCGAGCGTGAACTTCCTCGCTCGAGCGGACTGTAAAATCGACAAAAGTACAGTATGCATGATTTTCACGCGCGACGGGCATTCGACCCCCGCTCGAGCGTGAGACTCAGAGTCTCGCTCGAGCGTGGTTTCCCCCACTCGAACGGACTGCAAAACACACAAACTTCTCGGTATACGCATTTCGCGCTCGAGCATAACTATCGACGCTTGAGCGAAAGTGCATGTACTCAGGATTCACGCTCGAGCGTGAAAGTACCCGCTCGAGTGTGGGTCAAATTTCTGGAAAATTCAGATTGACCTCCAAGCATGAAACTCAAACTTTAAGCTTTCTAAACTCATTTTTCTAGGCCAATATTTGAGGAAACATATAATAACTCATAAAACAACAAGTATTTAAAAATCATTTCAAGAAATCATGGCCCAAGAGCAACCCAATTTGTCCAAAATCAACATGAACTCTAAGAACATGCCATTAATATAACATGCAAGAATCTCATTGAATCTAAACCCTCCAAAACATGATCAAACTTGATAATTTGATGGACAACAAGATGAATTACCATAATGTGAGTGAAATTAACACATGCATGGAAGAAATCTTAGAATTCAAACTCAAAGCATGGAAATTTATGCATGCATGCATGCATGGATGGACTCTCAAAACCATACTTTGAGCTAAATCTTGACTTTGAATACCAATTTCCCCATGAACCTAGCAAGAACAACTCACATTCATAATTAAAAGGATGAATTCTCTACCTTTAGGTCTTCAATTTCAAGCTTAGCAGCCTAATCTTCCAAGTTGCCTTCAATTCTTCTGAGTTCAAGCAAAATTCTAGATGAACTCAATCTTGTTCTCCTACTCCCTCTCTCTCCTACGGTTTTGTCAAGAAAAAAATGGCTGAGGAGGGATGTTTCTAAGTGTAATAGGTTGGTCTCAATCAAGCCACTAAGTGGCATTTGTGTAATTAGGCAAACTAATGCAATTCAACATCATTTAATCTAATTTACACATTCCAAATCGAATTTTAATTAAGCCTACCATAAAATCACATAAAATTTAACTAGTATAACACACTAATCAATTTCTGAATCAGTCGCCGATAAGGCTTTCAATTCGCAGTTCAAAGTCAACACATAAACAGATCACTTTATAGCAAACAGATAGAAACACAGAATTAATGCAATACATATGCAAATTAATCCCAGATTCCTTCTAAATTACTGTTAGGCATAATTAAGTGCGAATTAACATTAATCAGAGGTCGGGGTTATTACAAACGCCCTCAAAATAAACCCATAATTCATACATTCATGATACAAGAAATTGACAATATATTCACGAGAATAAAGTGTACATCTATTTATCAAAGTATTTATCACAACAGTATTACATGTTGACAACAAAAGTAAATGCCCTACGGGCTTACAACTTTCCAAGCCAACACTTGGTTAAAAAAAAAAAAAAAAAAGAGTACTAACTCATACACATTAAGCCCTCGGCTTGAGTTTACATGTAATACACAAAAAGGTAAACAACAAAAAGGGGATCTTCAGCCTCTAAGCCTCCCAAGCTATGTCCTTGGAGGTGGCATATCACTTGAACTTGAAAATGATGTCCCATATAGGGTGAGCCAATGCCCAATAGAGATATACTAAACCAAGTATGAGAAATAACTAAAATAATAGCATTTGATAAATGGTTGACACTTATAAACCAACTTACAACACTTTTCAATTCAACATCAAGTACATCCATTTTTCATTTCAGTTTCCTTCACTTATACAGTTTCGATTCATAATTATGGCTCAGAACCTGGCCAAACAATTCAATGAGACTATAACACATATTAAAACACTTCCATACTTCACAATTCACATGAGAATATAACTCATATTAAAACACTTCCATATTTCAAGTGATACACAGATTTGCTGTATCAATGGAGTCCATCCCATATCTCCTCCCAAACAGGTTTGAGAGTCCATCCCCTATCTCCTCTCAAACCATGGAGTACATCCCCTATCTCCTCCCAAACAATATACACATACAATGTATTTAAACACTTATCATATACAATGATCAATCAATACACACATTTGCTGTATTATTCCAACCGTCATATTCAATGACATATTCAAAGTGATTAGTTTTAGTTTTCCTTAATCATCATACAATGTCTACAACAATCAAGACTATCCTCCACCGATAGCCCAAAGCAGTTACCTCTAAACAGATAATAAACTTATCAACAGATAAAATATTGACATTTTCATAGGTGAGTGATTAAATTATCCAACTACACCATTTACTCCCACAATTTTCCAATTTCATGAATTTCACTTCAATTTCACATTTTTCCAAATTAATTATTCAACATAATTAGGGCATTTTTCTCTTTTTCTCAATATTAGTCCAAAGGTTCAATTTCATCAATTTAACAACAACAATTTCATTCTTCAATGTCTCATACACACTGTAGACGTCCCCGAACGTCCCGGGAAAATCCCGTTTTGTTTATTGGGCTCACTACAGTTCGGATTCGATGTTACGGTTCTGAATCTAATCTCGCAAAGTGCAATGCAAGATCAATAAATCACCAAAGAGTCCAAATTCGGCAAATCATTTTGAAAAACTAATTTTAGAAAGAAGTACCAAGCATGGACTGCTTTGCCAGATACAGAGTCGCCACCTAAATATTTTATTTTGAGGAAATCTAGGAAACCCTGACTCGTGCCTAAGGCCACATGTCCGTCATTACCAAAGTTGCCTCGGCTCGGGAACTTGGGTACGATTGGGGAAGGTCACTTCGTTAGCACCCCCGCTCGCTCGATCAAAGATCGACCCCTACTAACCATGATATCGAGTTTTGAAAACATTATGTGCTCTTATTCCGGTTATTCGCCTAGAATTACTATGTGATGCACACAACATACAAGTATAGACTAGATCGTTTGAGTTGGAACAAAATATTTCATGCTTGTTTATTTGAAAGATGGTTTGATAGTGCTACTCACAAGTAGGCTAAGACGTGGATTTGCCACCCTCAAGTGGGCTTAAGAAAACATGATTTTGCCACTCTCAAGTGGGCTTAAAACTCTCAATTGGTGAATTATTCCAATTCAAATAACCCAACCTTCATCCACAGGCATTCAGGCAGTTATATCACATAAGCAAATAGCCTCATGGTAAGCATGTTATCATGGCAGTCACTCACACGTATGCAAGGATGCTAAAGTATAAATACTTACCGAGTACTCCAAGCCAAAGAAAGAAGCTAATTAGAAATCATGCATGAATCTTAACTATGCTGAAATGCCTAATGCAACACAAGTAAAAATGCAACTAAGATAGGCTCGGCTATTCTAAAATGGCATATGAAATGTAACAACCGATACACGTATTCAACTCGAAATTGAAATACAATGTAGTTAGTATGATGTGCCGAGCCCGGTGCATGCAAGACAGATAAATGGATGCAAACATGCGAGCATAAGTACGCTAATTGAAACGTGCCCTAAACTAACCATCATAAGTTGGTAAATAAAAAGGAGAAAGACGTGGGGTTGGAAGGCATGCATCACACACACACGCACACTTATTACAACATTGCCCTCATCGGAGGGTCCAAATGAATAGTACAGAATAAACTAGCTAATCTTAGCTAATTAAACTAATTATTACACAACATTAAATAATTAACGAATTAACTAAGTAAGTAAGGAAACTAGCATGCAAATTAAACAAAATAGACTGCCTCAGCTCTGTTCCGAATGATAGGGATGCATGCATGCTCAAGTCGCCTTGTCGGGAAATCCATCGCGATGCCTCGATTTGCCTCTGTTTGCAACTGGTCCCAGAACACTGTACAAAGCTCCAGAAGGCCGCTGACCAATTTTTGCTGCTGGTTTCCGATTTGCTGCAACAGAGAGTGAGAAAGGGGCATGGCAAAGTATTTTCAACATATGTGTGCATGACCACTCTCTCCATCATTGCACAAGCTCCAGGGAGTGTAGTCCTCGATCATCGTGCCACCAATTACGCATCTCGATGCATGATGGCCGAGGAGTCGGATTGCACGACTCAATGGGACATGAATGCACATATAAACAATTAAAACTAATAACTCCATCATGGAAGGTCAAGAGTGTCGGTGACCGGGAATCGAGACACGTTTGATCACTTGGAGTATAAAACATTCCTCGTTTCTTGTGTTTGGACTAAACCCTGCTCCAAATACAATGCAACAAATAGAATGGCATGGCATGTACAAAATGCAACTCTAGTATGCAATCCTAAATGTAATTTGACTAAGTGATGTAAACATGCAAAGGATGACATGCAAGCATGCAAATGGCATACACAATGTTATGAACTAATCAATGGCATACTCAATGCACAAGGATTATATGGCATGCATACATAATGCATGAACATACGCGATGTTATGAACGAGGCATACTCAATGCAATGATCGAACATCCAACAACATGGATTATATGGCATACACAATGCAAGATGGACTTAAACCAAGATGGATGGGCCTCGGCCACACCCAAATCAATGGCCAATCATGATGAAAATGAGGCAATAACACACGCACAAACATGCAAGGTGCAATGGCTCCGAGTCTAGGGCACAAAGCACAACTCTACGAGAGCATTGGAAGGATGAAATATGACATACAATAGCACAAGTTCCAGCTCTGAAATGGCATACAAGATGGTCCCGAATCATGCAAATAACTCACACAATGCATGTTGGATGGCTCAAATATCGAAATTAGTGAAGCACATTACACTAGAGGTATGCAAAGCAATGCACAAATGACCAAACTAGCCCCAAACAGTCCCTATGTAGGCCCAAAATAGTGGCAAAATAGACTAAGATGATGTCTTCAAGTGCGCAAAAATGAAGCTCATGCAATGGCTCATAAATGGGGCATACAAGCACAACTCTCAAATGCGCTTAAAGAGTGATAAACATGGGAAGATGACAAATGAATAAGCTCTAAAATATCATACACAATGATACTAAAACATGCAAACACCTCAATATAAGCATGCAATAGGCTTCAAAACTCAAAGCTAGGCATGGCTATTACACTACAAGCATACATGGCAAGCATCATTCGACCATGGGACCTTAAAATAGAGCTAAGGCAGCCCAAATCATGAATAAAATCAGTTTAAAACATGGCCAAAATATGCTAGAATCAAGGGCCAAGACAACATGTAATGTAAGCTAGTGAGCATGGTTTACACTACAAGTACGTGAAGCATTCAAGAGGCCACTAAACCAGCAAAACACAGAGGTATGACATGCTAAAGAATGCCCAAAAACCCACTGAAAAGTGATCAACACATGCAAGAATGACATGCTCCTTTGATAAGTTATGAATAGGATTATTTTACACATGCAAGAGGCACACCCAAGATGACAAAACCAACTCTGGACAGAGCCTAGGAAGGCCCTAAAAGTCACCAAAAAGGGCCTGAAACAAGGCTTGGAGGTGTGAAAATATAGGCTCCTTTGAAAGGCCAAATATGCTAGTAAACAAGATAACAAGAGAGAGGGTCACCCCTCTCTGATTTTGGCCCTCAAAACCATATTCTCACCACTAAAAATCCACTGGATTTCAGTGGTAGGAAGGCCAAGAAAATACTAGCTCGAAGGCCTTATGGCATGGCACAAAACAAGGCCAAAACAAGCATGCAAGAGGGTAGATGACCCTCAACAATAAAATGGTCTGAAACAAACATGAAAAGGACCTTAAAACAAGACTTTTTTCAGCTGACAACAAAGCTTAAATATGTATGCAAATGAGGCTAAGAGAAGGATCAAAATAATGCTAAAAAGAGGGAAAAAGGGGTTACCCTTGTAGCTCAGCAAAACCAGCAGCTTCCCCAGCCCAAAACCAACTCTTCAACCTCTGAAAATACCCTCCAAGGACCTTAGATGAGTGATGGAGGTGTGTGGCTATGAGGTGTGGTGTAATAGGCCAAGAACAAGACCCTTTTGAACCCAAAATATAGAGATATAAAGAGAGATATATCTTAGAGCCTTAGACAATTTTTTTTCAACCTCTCTAAAGGAGAGGGAGGCCCTCTCTTATAGAGAAACAAGAGGGTTTAAGCTTCTTGGAGAAGCTTGAGCAAAGGTTTAAGAGGTTCAAGCTTCCTCAAGAAGCTAAAACAAAGGTTCAAAAGGTTCAAGCTTCCTCAAGAAGGTAAAACGAGAGTTCAAAAGGTTCAAGCTTCCTCAAGAAGCTAAAACGAGGGTTCAAAAGATTCAAGATTCCTCAAGAAGCTAAAAAAAAGGTTCAAAAGGTTCAAGATTCCTCAAGAAGCTAAAACAAAGGTTCAAAAGCGGTCCCGAACCGATGCGTACGGCCGACAGCTCCGAAAATCGGAAACTGGTCTCCAAACGGGAACAGTGGTCTACGACCACGAAAAGTATCCTACGGCTACTGAGAGATGGTCTACGAGACCTCTCCCTCCCTTCGGGAAGAGAAAACAAGACCTAGTTCGCAAACCGAGGTAAGGCACAAAAGAGTCCCGAAGTCCGGAGGCAAGGCTCTCAGTCGAGACTCCGTAATCTCAGAGCGAGCACAACATGCGCAATCACCGAGCGCTCCATCGATGATGTCTGAGTCTTAAGGTCGGTCAAAAATGGAGTGTCTACACACACATAGGTTTTAACATTTGAAAACCCCCATTTTATAACCTTAAATCAAACCCTAACTTTCTCAAAATGACTAAGCAACACCATCTAATTAAAATGACCAAAATTTATGTTAAAACTCATAGAATAGAGTAGGTTATCCCTACCTTAATTTTCGGAGCTCAGAGGAGAAGAGAGGTGAAACTCAAAGTGCTCCAAATCCATAACTTTTCAGATTAAAGCGAAGCCCTCGCGAAACTCTACCTTTCTTCCAAAGGGACTAGGGTAGAAGATCACTAGAACTAGAAGAAACCCTAGAGAGAAGGTATATAGAGAGAGAGAAAGAGCAGCTGGTCTAGGGTTTGTATAAAAGAAGATGATGAAAAAGTGAAGTGTAACCTGCTGCTGCTAACTGATATATTCGAGGCTCGCTCGAGCGAAGGAGTGATCGCTTGAGCGACCAAACATAAAGAAACCTCGCTCGAGCGTAGAAAGCCTCGCTTGAGCCAACAAATCAAAGCTTTAGGTCTGCAACCCAGAAGCATGCTCGAGCGAAGAAAAGCTCGCTCGAGCGAAGAAACCCAAAACATAGACCTCGCTCGTTCGAGCGAAGGAAAGCTCGCTCGAGCGAAGAATTGCAACCTTCAGGTCCAGAACCAGACGCAGACGCAAGCTCGAGCGCAAGACTTCTCGCTCGAGCCACCAGACACATCACCCAACTCTCGCTCAAGCAAAGGAACCCTAGCTCAGGCGAAGGATCTAAAACACAGAGCTCTCTCGAGCAACAAAAGTCTCGCTCGAGCGAAGACACCAAAACCTGGACAGCAACCATTTGTTTCAAAACACTCCCAACCTGATACAAACCTGCCCAACACATCCTAAAATTCAAATATAAGGAATTAAAGGACGGAAATGAAACAAATGCAACAATACTCAGCTGCGGAACCTAAGTCCAGAATACTGTACATAAAGGGGAAAACCCGGGATCGCTATACAGTGTCTCTATTCTCTCATCTCTGGTTCTCGCCTTCTCTCTCCTCCTGTTTCTCGTATCAGTGAAGATCAGAGAGAGAGAGAGAGAGAGCTTCGGATCAATGATTTTCAGATTGATGGGTCTTTCTCTCATCTTCATATTTGGATCGATGGAACTCTTTAAGCCCTAACCCCCCCATCTTCTCTCACCCGAACCTCTCTCTCTTTCTCTCTTTTTTCTTCGGATCAACCTTCTCTCATCCACCACCAGATCATCCACCTTCGGATCAACCTTCTCTCATCTAGGTATTTTTCTTGATGAATTTATGAATATTGGAATATTGGAGAAATTGATATTGATGAATTTGTGAATATTGGAGAAATTTTTGAAGATTAATTTGGTATGAATTTGCTGAAATTCTTGATGAATTTGGTATGAATATTGATGAATTTGTTGAAATTCTTGTTCATTCTGATGAATTTGCTGAATTTGGTATGAATTTGATGAATTTGATGAATATTGATGAATTCTGGAATATTGATGAATTCTTGTTCATTCTTGTTCATTTCTTTTATAAAAAACTTCATGCATTCTCGAAAATCCCAACTGAAAGGGAAGGAGGGAAGAAAGAAAACAGTTTAATTTTGAGTAACTTGGCAGATTTGGCAGCTGCCAAAGTAGCTGCCAAATTTGGCAGCTGCCAAAGTAGCTGCCAAATTTGGCAGCAGTTACAGCATGCCATTGGAGAAGCCAAGATTGCCCAAGCTACTATATTATGGCTTTGGCAGCTGATTTAGCCATCCTTTGGAGATGCTCTTAAGTAATTCAGGAGTGCTATATGTAACATTATTTAAATGGTACTCTTGATAAATGAAAAATTATAAGATACACTGAGTGACTCATTCCTTATCTTTCGACTACCTAACAAAGATAAGCCAGTCGTACAAGTTTTTCTGTGCATTATTGATTAGAAACACTACATGAACAATTAATGTCACATGGTAATATGATACTACCGAATAATTACTCCTTAAATTGGTCAAGATAGCGTTACACTTGCTCAAAAAGACTCTTAAAATATCATCCTAAGTTATCCATAAATTGTGAATTAAGTACTTATTTCTATAGATTCAATATTTAACATGTAATAGTTCATGTTAAGAGGCTCAAGCTTTTTCCAATTACACTTAAATAAGATTCTAATTAGTAATAGATTGTGTAATTGATTCTTCTTATTTGTGCACTTACTTTTGTTTTTTCTACAAAATTTTTCTTTCTTTTCGTAAACGAGTATCAAAAAGGACTACGATTATATCATCAACCCAAGACGAGTCTGGAGTTATTAATTACTTTGAAATTTCCTGGTTTAATTTGATTGGATGCAACACATTCTTCGATGAAAATTGTTCCCCCTATTGAATTGATTGCTTTCAGGTTTCATAAGCAGCCCTCAAGGTTAATAAACTATGCATTGACTTCAAACTTGTCACGTGGAAGCAACTAACCCAGTCGCTCCAATATGAACACCCAAATAGCTTAAGCTATGTACCATACCATTTGAGGTCTTATACAATGGTCCATAATTGCCAATTTGTCCCATTTGGACTAGTTCATTGAAGTTACTTATAACCCCCCTTTTTTTTCTTTTTTTTTTTTTAATTTTTTTTTTATGTAACATAGTGTTTGATTATTGTTAACCGTGTATAACGTAAAAATAATTTAAATAAATTAAAAAAATTAAATATTAAAAAATTTAAAAAAAATTTAAAATCTGAAATAATATCAATAAGTCTTACAAATCAGACTTATTTACTCATAAGTCATGAGTGAATTTTTTTTACACATTTAGCCCACGTTTTGATAATGATTTTTTTTTAAACTTTTTAAATATATGCTTTGTATTTGTGAAATGATCATTTCATTAGAACTAGTAATTGTTGGACAATTTTTACTGTATTTAAATAGTTTAAATTCTGTTGTGTACTAAACAACAACCATAATATAAAGAAATAAAGGAAACGAGAGAATTTGTTTGATTACAAAAATCAAACTAAAAATAAAAATAAATAAATAAAACAGATTTTATTTTGTTACAAAAATAAAATTAAAATCTGATTTAAATAAATAATAATAACACCGAAAATAAATTAAATAACTTACTTGATTAATTCTTAAATAATAATCTGATCAAGTCCAATATTTGACACTATGTCCTTAAGACAGATTCGTCCTCTCCACGGTGCCTTTAGAATATGGACGTCTATCTCCCAAGATGAAATGATCTACTACAAACAATAGCAGCACTACAAATTGTTTGCCTTACGAACACACTAAGTGTTTACACTCTTTCTTACAAGAAAATAATGCAACAAAATGAAGAATAAATTTGCAGAGCTCTTAAGTACGAAAATTCTGAATGTTCAAAATCAAATGAAGGGCTGATCTATTTATAGATGGATTGGTGGCTTTCCATTTTGAATTAAACAGGTACAGTACCTGTTCAATTTGAATTAAACAGATACAAATTTGTTTAAGGTACTGTTTGGTTTGAAATTCGGGTGGATTTGAATTTGAATATATAAAACTGGGAAGGGCTTTGTTTGGGTGTCAGGAAAAAATCGGACTAGTTTAATTCCGGAATTAATTTGAATTCTGGATTTTATTTTTCAAAAAATAAAATTTAATTCAAATGTTTTTGACCTAAAAAGATTAGTATTTGGCCGAACACACTACACACCACACACCCAAGCCTAGGCCCAGCCCGCCCGAACGGACGGTGACGCGCGTGTGTGGTGATTTTTGGGTCCAATGGGTCTAGCTTATTTTGCCAATAACCTCCCTCTCTAAAATACTTGGGTACCCCTTGGGGCACACCCCAAGTTCCAATCCCATGCCTTATAAATCCATTCAAAACTTTCCACCAAATCAATGTGGGACAAGCCTTGTTCAAACCTTTAAGGATTTTTCACCAAAACTCCATTTCCATGGAGCATACTTTGGCTTCAATTTTTCATTCACTCGGTAATGGTTTTGAGCAACCAAATATACCACGTGAATCACAACACGGCATAGAACGCGTTACCACCTTGACCTGCGAAAATTGACGCTCCGGGCCCACCTAAAAAATAGACTAAACTTAGGAAAAAAATCTGTTATAAACCCAAATTTTTCCAAACCATTTCCAACAATCCCCCACATGAATGGAATTTGATGACAACGGAAATGCAACAATATGCAAACTTTATCGAAAGAGTATAAGTCGAAAATATCTTGCATCAGGATAGGTAGCTTTCAGCCTTGAACCTTCCCTAGTGATAACCTATCGGACTTACTAGCTAATCAATGGACGCGATATCTTGAATTGTTCAGCCGTTTGTGTAAGCCAAGACAATAGATTTCACACAAAATATTTTCTAACACATCGTGGTTCTCACTGTTGTATTCATTTTGGCCTTGAACGCTCCTGGTTTTCATGAGTGTTTCTAGAGAATTTAGCCTTTTGCATTCTCATAGAACCGGCCCCAGTTTGACACTCATATAGGCGATTCTTATTGTGAGTATCTCTTTATACTCGTCTTGATTTTATGCCTCAATCAAGATATAAGTAACCATTAAAAGTAAAGTTTATCCTTATATCCCTGCCGACAACATATGTTGCAGATATCACTCTCACAATAGGAATGGGTAAAGAATTTTAATCCCTTGGTGATTTCTGGCGAGCCATACATAACTTAATTGTCCCTTTGAACTTAGTTCTTGAGATCTCCAGTCATATAAATAGGGTTACCATTATGACGACTCATATGTAATAGGCTTTAATCCTATTCCCTTCGATGAACTATACACTAGCTCTTTTGTCAAACCTTTTGTTAATGGATCCGCAATATTCTCTTTAGATTTTATATAATCTATTGAGATTATTCCGTTTGATAACAATTGCTTTACGGTATTATGTCGACGACGAATATGTCGTGACTTACCGTTATACATATGATTTTGTGCCCTGCCTATTGCAGATTGACTATCACAATGAATGCAAATAGCTGACACAGGTTTTGGCCACATTGGAATGTCTTCTAAGAAGTGACGAAGCCATTCAGCTTCTTCTCCTGCTTTGTCTAAAGCAATGAACTCGGATTCCATTGTGGATCGTGCGATGCATGTTTGCTTCATGGACTTCCAAGAAACAGCAGCGCCTCCCAGAGTAAAGACATATCCACTAGTGGATTTTGAATCTTTAGTATCCGATATCCAATTGGCATCACAATAACCTTCGAGTACTGCTGGATATCGAGTAAAGTTCAAACCATGATCACGAGTAAATCTTATATCTAAGAACCCGAATGATCGCTTTCCAATGGTCTTCTCCGGGATTATTAGTGTACCTACTCAATTTACTGATAGCATAAGTTATATCAGGACGAGTACAATTCATTAGGTACATTAGGCTTCCAATGATTTGGGAGTATTTTAACTGAGACACTGCATCACATTTATTTTTCGATAAATAAAGACTGATGTCTACAAGTGTTCTAGCTAAATTTGTGTCGTCCTTGATAAATTTATCAAAAATTTTCTCAATATAACGAGATTGAGATAATGCATATCCGTCAGATGTTTTAGTAATTTTCATTCCTAATATAACATCTGCGACCCCCATATCTCTCATATCAAATCTTTTGTTAAGCATTTGCTTAGTTGATTTGATCATGTTTTGACTGCTTCCAATGATAAGCATGTCATCCACATAAAGACAAACTATGACATATCCTTGGTCAGTGTTTTTAACATAGACACATTGTCACATTCGTTTATCTTAAACCCATTAGTAAGCATAGCATGATCAAATTTTTCATGCCATTGCTTAGGCGCTTGTTCTAATCCATAAAGAGACTTTACAAGCTGACAAACTATCTTTTCTTGCCCCGACACTACAAACCCTTCGGGTTGCTCCATATAAATCTCTTCATTTAGATCACTGTTTAAGAAAGCTGTCTTAATATCCATTTGATGTATTTCTAAATTAAACAACGCTGCTATAGAAATAAGCATGCGAATGGAAGTTATTCTTGTCACTAGGGAATATGTGTCAAAATAGTCCAGACCTTCCTTTTGTCTGTAACCTTTTACTGCAAGTCTTGCTTTATACTTGTCAATTGAACCATCTGCTTTCATTTTTCTCTTGAATATCGATTTATATTCAAGAGGTTTAGAACTTGGTGGAAGATCCACCAATTCCCAAGTATGATTTTGCATAATGGATTCAATTTCATTATTAATAGCCTATTTCCACAAAGGTGCTTCAGGACCTGTCATTGCTGCGTTAAAGCTTTGAGGTTCATTTTCTAACAGGTATGTCAGAAAATCTGGACCAAAGGATTTTGATGTTCTCGCTCTCTGACTTCGTCTTGGTTCATCATCAGTTAAATCCTGTTGGTCAAGACCATTACTAGTCTCTTCTGTTTGATTGTCCTTAGTCTCTTGACTTTCTGTACAATCATAAGTTCTTTTCTGTGAACTTAATTCTTGTCATTTCTTATAAGGAAAAACATGTTCAAAAAACACAGTATTCCTTGACTCTATAATAGTGTTCACATTTATATCAGGTATTTCTTATTTATAAGTTAGAAACCGATATGCACTACTATTCTGAGCATAACCAATAAACACACAATCTACTATTTTTGGTCCAATCTTAGTCTTTTTAGGAACAGGAACTTCAACTTTTGCCAAACACCCCCACACTTTTAAGTATTTGTAGGAAGGCGGTCGACCTTTCCACAATTCATAAGGAGTGCTTTTGGTTTTCTTGTGGGGTATTCTGTTAAGAATATAATTAGCAGACAAAATTGCTTCCCCCCACAAGTTCTGTGGTAAGCCTGAATTTAGTAACATGGCATTCATCATTTCTTTTAGGGTTCTATTCTTTCTTTCAGCAATTCCATTTTGTTGTGGAGAATAAGGTGCTATAGTTTGGTAAATAATGCCATGTTGCGCACCAAATTCATTTAATGGTGCATCATATTCACCACCCCTATCACTTCTAAAATAAATCAAAATATAACATCCATCACTTGTTGTTTATGATGTGCTTGATTTATAAATTTCAAAACATGATTCATAAATTTCAAATGAAAAATCCAAAATAATTATGACTACACAAATTAGAATTAATGTTTTGACAAAATCATATATCCTCATAAAAATTTTGCCTAAGAATCAAAAAATTCAAAAAACTCATTTGATTGTATACATTCTTGCAACTCATTTACGGAAAAGCGTCACTGTCATAAAAATATTTGTGACAGAAGAAAATTAAATTATCTCAACTAATGCAAGAGATACACCCCCATATTAATAAAATGGTTTATGGTTTAACAAATTCTACTATGCAAGTAAAATAATTATTAACGACATCTCATGTCACAAAATTCAAAACAAACTAATAATCAACATAAAAGATTTCTTAAATTTACTTCCAATTAAATGGAACGATATAACTACATACATCTTCATGTTTAAATGAAATTTCTCAGGTGTTTAAACACTCATTCAAAATTGATTAGAAATACTCAAATTAATTTGTTTATGTACAAAGTCAACATATTAATTTATCATTTCAAATCACATGAATTTTTTTTTTTTAAAGAAATAACTAGAGTTGATATCAATGCATGCACATCAATTAAAAATAATGAATTAACAAAATAAATTAATCATGCATGATCCCATAACTTGTATCATGAAATAAAAAGATTCTCAACCCATAAATAAAATTCAACGCGTTTTGACTTTTAATCCCCAAAAATGACAAAACATACCTTCATTAATCAATTTGATTTGTACATAAATAAACTAATTATATACACATTAAAATGTTCTTGTGAATATATATATATATATATTTTTTCCGACTCATGTGCAAAAACTATTCACGACTACGGATCCATACACAGAAATTAAAGAATGAATCAGAAAACCAATAAAGAAAATAAACTTGCCACAAAGGTTTCTTCGTAATAAAAATGAAATTAGTTTGTAAAAAACTAATATTTTACTCCAAAAACAAATTCTTCCATGTACTGTGATAATGTCAAAAGAACTAACATTTTTTCACAAACGGAAGTCACATACAAAATTAACAGATTTAATTATACTTGATTAATTTATTAAAAGTAAAAAAGACAACAAAAATAATTAAAAAAAACTCAGAAATTATTTCTGAAAACCAAATTAATTTTCTAGTTACTAAAACCAGAAAATAAATTAAAACACAAATTAATTTTCTAGTTACTAAAACCAGAAAATAAATTATTACACAAAATAATTTTATTTTTCTTGTTACTAAAACTAGAAAAATAAAATACCACAATAATTTTCTGTAACACAAATTAATATTTTGCAATTGTTAATGACACCAGTATATTACTACTAGTTGTCAAAGAAAAGAGACAGTATATTACTACTATCTGTCAAATAGCATAAACCACTATTTGTTTTTCCAATCAGAATATCTCTTTATGAAATTATAGAAAATTAAATACAATGAAGATATATCAAAATAGAATCTGTCTTAAGATTGTTGGACAATGTTCATTGTATTTAAATAGTTTAAATTCTATTGTGTACTAAACAACAACCAGATATAAAGAAATAAAGGAAATGAGAGAATTTGTTTGATTACAAAAATCAAACTAGAAATAAAAATAAATAAATAAAAACAGATTTTATTTTGTTACAAAACAAAGTTAAAATTTGATTTAAATAAATAATAATAACACCGAAAATAAATTAAATAACTTACTTGATTAATTCTTGAATAATAATCTGATCAAGTCCAGTGTTTGACACTGTGTCCTTAAGACAGATTCGTCCTCTTCATGGTGCTTTCAGAATATGGACGTCTATCTCCTAGGATGAAATGATCTACTACAATCAATAGCAGCACTACAAATTGTTTGTCTTACGAACACACTAAGTGTTTACACTCTTTCTTACAAGAAAATAATGCAACAAAATGAAGAATAAATTTGCAGAGCTCTTAAGTACGGAAATTCTGAATGTTCAAAATCAAATGAAGGGCTGATCTATTTATAGATGGATTGGTGGCTTTCCATTTTGAATTAAACAGGTACAGTACCTGTTCAATTTGAATTAAACAGATACAAATCTGTTTAAGGTACTGTTTGGTTTGAAATTCGGGTGGATTTGAATTTGAACATATAAAAACGGGAAAGACCTTGTTTGGGTGTCAGGAGAAAATCGGACCAGTTTAATTCCGGAATTAATTTGAATTTTGGATTTTATTTTTCAAAAAATAAAATTTAATTCAAATGTTTTTGACCAAAAAAGATTAGTATTCGGCCGAACACACCACACACCCAATCCCACGCCCAGCCCGCCCGACTGGACGGTGGCGCGTGTGTGTGGTGATTTTTGGGTCCAATGGGTCTAGCCCATTTTGCCTATAACCTCCCTCTCTAAAACACTTGGGTACCCCTTGGGGCACACCCCAAGTTCCAATCCCATGCCTTATAAACCCATTCAAAACTTTCCACCAAATCAATGTGGGACAAGCCTTATTCAAACCTTTAAGGATTTTTCACCAAAACTCTATTTCCATGGAGCATACTTTGGCTTCAATTTCTCATTCACTCGGTAATGGTTTTGAGCAACCAAATATACCACGTGAATCACAACGCGGCATAGAACGCGTTACCACTTTGACCCGCGAAAATTAACGCTCGGGATCCACCTAAAAAATAGACCAAATTTAAAAAAAAAATCTGTTATAAACCCAGATTTTTCCAAACCATTTCCAACAGTAATAATATTGAGAAATTTATTAAAATGATAAATAATTGGGATATTTTGTCTTTTATTTGTAAATTTTGATTTATTCTTAATTTATTATTCTTAATTGAAATATGATGATGTAAAAAGTATAAATAGTTTAATTATACTTTTTAAAAATAATGAATTTATTATTTAAAATTAAAATTCATCAGACTGACCTGTAACTATACCTTTAAATTTTTGCATTGTAATACTATCGGCAAACAGACAATAACAAGTTGCCCATTTTAGCATACCGTTCGCGTGAGGGCCCAATTATTAAAAGATGTGTTCAACCCATCAAATGAAAGCCGACTACTTCTTCCATCTCAAAATAATAATCTCTTTTGAAAATTTAATTTCTTTTTATAATACACATTTTAAAAATATTAATTTTTCAAAATTACCTTTTAATAGTACATTTTTTTTTATAAATATCAATTGTCATAATTATACTTTTTGTATTATTAATGAATTTAAAAAAAAAGACAAAATAAGAAATTGATAGTATTTTAATAATTAATTTTTTTAAAAAAATTAATATTTTGAGATAATAAAAAATAAAATAAGATATTAATATTTTTGGTTGGTGGGTGTACAAATATTGACTACTTTACCAAGTTTTTTTCATAGAAATCAAAGCCTAATTAGATCCTAGCATTTGACTTTACCTATTGAGAGTACCATCGACACAAATCAAGTTGTATATTCTTCTTTATTAGTTTCACATTGATTAGATTCATAAATCTCTCTCCGTCTCCATCGTTAATGCTCTCCAAAGCTTTTGAGTTTTGAGAGAGAGAGAGATAGAAATGGATAGTCATATGAGCTTAACGTTGTTGGGGTGTCTTGTTCTTGTGTTAGGTTTTGTGAGTGGAACACGTGGTTTAATTTCTCACAATGTGATGAAAAAGATCAATGTAATAAACAAGGAAGGTCCGTACTTGGGCATTGTAGTGCCAAACAGCTTTGAGATGAGTCCTCTTCTCGAATCTCCTAGCTTTGTGGTTGATCAGAATCCCTACTTGGATTTTTCAGGTATTTATATATGATTATGTTGACCTTATAAAACTTTTACTTTGTGCTTTGTGCTTTGTTTTTTATTTTTAATTTCCACTTTTTTGGTTGATCACAAACATCACTACTTGGATTTTTCAGATGTTATATGATTATGTTGACCCCATGAAACTTTTACTTGGTGGTTTTTTTTTTTTTTTTTTTTGTTCTTTCCTCTCCTAATTTGTTTATATTTGAAAATCCATTAAAAACATTTCAAGTGTTATATATGATTATGTTGACCTCAAGAAACTTTACTTTGTGGTTTTATCATATTTGTTTATATTTGAAAATCCATTATTCTTCAAGCTTTTTCTTTTCTTTTCTTTTCTTTTTTTTTATTTAAATTTTCACTTTTGTGGTTGATCACAAGCTTCACTGCTTGGATTTTTCAGATATAAATGATATGTTGACCTCATGAAACTTTTACTTCGTGGGTTTTTTCTAATTTGTTTATATTTTAAAACTCATTTAAAGATCTGTAAGCCTTTTTTTTTTTCTTTTCATTTTTAATTTTCACTTTTGTGGTTGATCACAAGCTTCCCTATTTGGAATTTTCAGGAATTATAAGATGTGGTGACCTCATGAAACTTCTCCATTTTGGGTTCTAACTTATTTGTTTATATTTTAACATCCATGTAAAGTTCTTTAAACTTTGTTTATTTATTTATTTTTAATTTACCACTTTTGGCTAAAATTTGAAACATCACTCTGTTATTATCAAAAAGAGAAGCATCACATTATAAAGTCAGGAAAATTCCCCCTAGCATATATTAAATAAAATTTCAGAGCTGTTAATCACTGGTTGTGTTTCCATTTTTTGTTTCTTGTTTCTTGGAAAACATTCACACAAAAAATTAAAAAATATTTGCAAAATATTTTTAAAAAAATCAACCGAACTAGTTTAGTTTTGCCACCTGTGTGCACTTCTATCTAGAAGATCAGAAGTCAACCATTACTAAAGGCAAATATTGATAATTTATTCCCTATCACGCGCTCTTTGTTGTGTTGTTTATTTTATCTCCATTGTGGGACTCTTTGTTAAATTCGTTGTTAGGCTTTCTCATTATGATGCTCTTTGTTAGTATGTTTGTTGGATTTCTATAATTGTCGAATTATGATTGTACAGTTGTAATTTTTTTTCATATTTCTAATAGTTAGTTAGTTTATTTATTTTTGGTTTTCAGGAAACACACCTAAATGTGGTTTTTGCACTAAAACAAAAACAATGGGTAATTTCAAACTTTTCAGTGTTTTTGTTTTTGTTTCAAAACAAAAACACAAACGTGAAAAATACCAATTGTAAATTTCACAGTTTGTCCTAGAGTAATTAGATCACAATTTTCTTGCGAAGTACTAAAAATTTCACTTTCTTATACTTCCTTTGATGCATTTTTTAATCACTATAGTCATTTTCACATTCATTGGAATGGTATGCATGATTGCTCAAGATGAGTATTGGGAATGGCTTCCATTGGAATGGTATGCATGATTGTTTAAATTGTTAGAAAACACTTTCTTCAAATCAAATTATTGAAACATTCTACTTTAGCAAAATTTCTTAATTTAAGAAATCAAGAACAAACCATAAAATTATTGAAGTCTTTTTTTTTTTTTTTTTTTTGGGGGGGGGGGGGCGGTGGGTTGAAAGAATTGAGGATTTTACGATTTTGCTATTTCACAACACTTGTAATATTACAACATTCTCATCTTTGTTTTCACAGGAAGACGGTTTCGCATGGGATTTTTAGGAAAAGAAAAGGTCATTGTAGTCATGACTGGATTGGGCATGGTATGTCAAGTAACATAACACTCTTTATTTCGATTATTATCTTCTATAACACTACTTGTGTTGAAAGTTTGTTGAAATATTTGTTTGTTTTTGTTGTGATTGTAGCTTAATGCAGGCATAACTACTCAGTTACTATTAAGTTTGTTCAAGGTGAAAGGAATTGCGCACTTTGGGATTGCTGGAAATGCAAACCCTGAACTCCAGATCGGGGACGTTACCATCCCTCAATCTTGGGCTCATACCGGCCTTTGGAATTGGCAGGTACTAAAAAAATAAAAATTCATGAATTGTACTATTATTAATGCAATAAGTGTGGGAGAATAGTACTAGAATAGCTGATAAGTCCTTATGTTTTCTTAACCATTTTTTTTTTAATTTTTTGATCTTATTACAAAACTATAAAGATCAGTATGCAAAATTAAATTAGGAAGGAATGGCCTTTAAGGAAATTACCCTTATCTTTTCTTGTTGTTTCTAATTTTTTTTTCTAGGCTGCATTTGGAAAGTGACTTTTTTAGAGGAGGGGGGAATATAAATTTTTTTTTTATTTTTTTATAAAAAATAAAGTAAATAGGAAGGAATTGTTAACTTTTTGTATGAGTTAAAAATTTGTTAGCTTTTTAACCCTATTTTTCTAATGACTTTTTGACATTTTAACTAAAATAACCACTTACAAAACAACTCCTTAGTTCCTATAGTATGTTGCTGATTTTTTTTTTTTAAAAAAAAAAATCTTATTGTTTATTTTTTTTGTTTTTTTGACTTAAATTTTACTTTAGTCTCTATCATTTTAATCTAAACAATATTAACCTTAAACTTTAAGTTTAATATCAGTTTAATCATTATGTTCAAATTATTGTTGATTTTTGTACATGTACCCTAATGTGATCAAAATGTCTCAATGAATTTTAATATTCTATTTAAACAAAATGACCAAATTAAAACTTAACTTAAAATCTAAAATTAAAATTGAAACAATAGGCACCAACTCTAATTTACTTCTTTTTCTTTTTTTAAATGCATACAATAGCACATCAAATTAATGCACCAATTACTTCTTTTTTTTGAAAATTATGTACAGAGGTATGGAGATGGTCCTGAAGATGAATTGGCATTAGAAGCCAGTGGAGACTACACAAGGAAAGTTGGTTACATTAAAATTTCCGACTACAACAATGACATCAAAAATGGGAAATCATCATCGAATAACACTCTAAACAACATTTGGTATCAACCGGAAGAGACATTCCCAGTGAACGGAACTCCAGAAGTTCGGCAGCATGTCTTCTGGGTTCCAGTAGACAATCATTACTTTTCACTCGCAAAAAGACTCGAGGCAAGTTTAGTCCTCTCCAAATTTCAACTTTGTGGTTTGCCAGCTGCTTATCCATGCTTCTTTTTTTTTTTTTCCCTCTTCTTTGTCTTATAGTGATTTTTAAAAATACTTTATACATCGGTTTATGCTAGGTGAATCTAATTTTTTTTTTTTAAATGAAAAAAAAATTCATGGAAGACAAAACAAGTCAACCTTTTCAAGTTTTTCGATAAAATTTGTTATATTTTCATCTTTAGTGAATATTTTAAAAAAAAATATTTATTTTTAGGATCACTTAGTCTAAATAGATCTAAAAAAAGTTTTAAAAAAATAAAAATTGCCAGAGTTGAAAATAACTCACTAAAGAAGAACTCACTTCCTTTGGCATCAACCAATCCTACCGTTCAACAAAAACCAATATGAAATCCTAAAAAATTTTAAAAAGAAAATTGTAAGAAAACATTAAAATTTTCCGCTAAAAAGGAAAATAAGTCAAATTTTGTCCAAAAAACTTGGCTTATTTTTTTCAATTTTTTCTTTTAAAAATTTAACGATTATCTAGTCTAAATGGATTTAAAAGGTAAAATATTTTGACATAAAGTTGAAGAAAATTCACTACAGAAAAATAATAAATCTAAAAATAACCTAACTTATAAACTGCAACCTCAAATTTGATGCTCGCAAACTAAATAAAAAAATAATTCTCATCAAACAAAATTTGAGAAACTTGTTTTCTTTATGCAGGGTATGCAGTTGGGAAGATGTGTAAACTCTACTTGTTTGCCAAGAACACCGATTGTGACAAGGGTAACAAGGGGGATTAGTGCTAATGTTTTCGTCGATAACCGTTCTTATCGAGAATTTCTCTTCTCCAAATTTAATGCAACCGCCATCGACATGGAAAGTGCAGCGGTGGCACTAGTCTCCCACCAGCAGAAGAAGCCTTTCATTGCAATCCGAGCGCTGTCTGATTTAGCCGGTGGCGGTTCTTCTGTATCGAATGAAGCCGCTATCTTCGCCTCGTTGGCAGCTCAAAATGCAGTTGATGTTCTAGTTCAGTTCATTACTTTATTGTCTTAAAATTTATAGCTATCCTCTCTACTTTTTATATTTCTTTTAGTACTTAATGTTACACATGATCAATTTTCATCCAATAGGTCTATGGATATGGAATTCTTTTTCAGAAAAATACACAGATTGAATGTGGGATGAATGTAATGTTGTTTGCATTGCATTTTGTGCACTTTTTTTTTTTTTTTTGGATAACTTTATATGTTTGTAGCATTTTTTTTATTTTATTTTTTGATGTTTTTATGTTGTTAGATACAGATAATGCAGCAGATAAAAGGATCTAAACATACCTTATGTGATAGAATTCAAAATGAAGAATCTTGTGGGTAAACCACGTACTTCACAACCATGAATTGAGAACACCCAACAATGGAGTGATACCACAGTAATGGGAGAGAGCTAGAGAGAGAGTATCGGAAAAATTCATTCGTTATTTGATTCATCCTACATCCCATATACCGTATCAGATATATATAGGTCAGATTCTAACCATCTATTCATATCTCTTGATAAGATATGATAGATATAATATTGACATGGTGGGTTATCCGAATAGGATAGTTATGAAAATTCAAATTTAAATTACATTGATAATTTGAATGGGTCATGAGTCATGCCACATGAGCGTCCAAATCCAGGTCCAATACCTGGCCCAATTTCCAACAGAATAATGCTTGGGACCCCCTTTTGGGGGTCACCCCCTCACCCCCTTTGCCACGTGGTGGGTGGTGATTGGAGGAGCAGGAAAAAAAAGAAAAAGAAAAAGAAAAAGTAACCAATGAGAGAGAGAGGGGGTCAAAGGGGGTGAGGAGAAAAGGGGGGATGAATCATTGTTGTTTCCAACATCTCCCACTCGCACATGAGTTAGCATGACACTGCCACACAATCTCCCCAAATATTGAACAATCTCATACTAGCCAATGAACCGTGCCACCGCTAAGAAACACCTGTATATGGGAGCTCTATACTAGAAACTCAAAATGAGCTAGCATAGGGACATCAATCCAAAAAGAATAGAAATAGTGTCTCATATACCGCAGACCCATCTAATTACACCGGTTCAAAAAAACATCTCTAATCTCTCTAGAGAGCATGTTTCACCTTCTCAATTCTTGCAATATATTCACACTCAATCTGCCTCTGATACAGAACGATGTGAGTTGCTGGCAGTGAATATACAACAGTGGTGTAATACTAGATGCTCTTTTCTTCGCCCTTATGCTATTTAGTTTAGTATTGACTGCTTTCCCAGTGATATCCTTTAAGGCCGAATCATACATGATCCCAAACAACATACCAAAGTAACAGAACATCAAGCCCTTACCTTATGACATAGTCAAAGGTCACAAAAAGGGTACATAAGTAAAAAGTCATATAAATAATGACACGTAAGACTCATACGGTGAGGAAATAAGGATCCATTTTCTCACTTCATTACTCGGTCGCCAAGCACATGTAGTATGAATACATGCTACGATAGAGTAACTCTTTCAAAGAGTGACATCATACTTGATACACCGTACAGATCTTAATCTAGTCGCTTTCTAGGCCCTAACCTGAATTCTCTATTTGCTCGCCTTCTAGACACCAAATGAGATCTCACATCTGGCTAATTATAACAAACACAACATGGAAAGTGGGTACTAACTTTCATGTTTGGTCTTTAACACGACCCCATCTTGGTTGCAACCAAGGCAACACACATAGTGGATAATTTAAGCCTCTCTTGACTCCAAATAAAATAAACCACTAGTCTCATCATTGCTCGCTCCCAAGCGCCAAGGGCAATTGCTCATGTGAGTGAGCCAATCTTGCCTGCTGACATCATCATCTGCTAATCATTATGACACAAACCATAATAGCATCAATATTCCATAATCGCACGAAAAAGAAAAAAAAAAGAAAAAAAAGTGATCGATTGAAAAAACACAACCACAGTCTGCGTAATTCTAGATTCCAAACATAAACCCTATCAACACCTCTTGCGATAAGCATATATAACAAAATCCACCACGTGCACTTCACATAAAGTGATTCAAGATCACTACCTTTTGCACAATTACCTCTCTAAATCTATTTTGGTGACCAGTTTGCGTTCATTCAGGTTGCACCCAACAAGCGCATTGAATCTTACAAAGGGCAAATTTATACACTACTAGTAAAGCATCTTATCCATAATCTAATGAGCAAGGTCAATGTCTAAACTACTCAGTTGACCATTTATCAAAAAAAAAAAAAAAAAAGTACTCATCATGCCGAATACGCTCACATAGCGTACTTCAAGATCCCACAACAAAAAGATCAAGGAATATGGGTCATTTGTTTCTCTTAAAGACAATCTAAGGATTCACTCAATAACTAAGGTTCTAGCTTTTACCAATAGGTAAGTCAATGAGTTTGCAATTTCGCATCTAGAATCATTCTAGGATATTCCTTATGTAAGTCATCAAAGACAAATCAAGAATTCTCCTTGAACAATCTCCAAGGATCGTACATCCGAGCATATAAATTACATCACCCATGTCCATTATGTCTAAAACAAAGGACTGCCAACCCTAGGTGGCGACAACCTTATAAATTCTTGACTCATAATGACTAAGTAAGTAAAAAAAACTTCTTTTGGACCATTGATCATGTCTCAGTGGTCTTCATCGATCATCGTTGGCCTATCATGGCTCGACGAAATCTAAGAATCACTATTTGTATAACTGTTTTAGGCCGTAAAAGATTTATTAGAACTAGCAATCTTTTTGTGCTTCTAACTTTTTTCCATAAAAGCAGAAGGTAAATCCTTACGGATCTACTTATCCAATTCTCCAATGAAAAGTTGGGTCATAACGTCCACAAATCAAGGTTTCGAACTTATGTCAATTATAGCCTAAGTCGAAGTAACCTCACTCCCTAGGAGGAAGTTTTCTCATGGTCTACACATTCCTCAATGGTGCGACTTTTCGGTATCTGGCAAGCTTTATGCCTCAAAAAATGACTATCCAAATCGGGTATAACTTTAGAACAGTTTCGCGTCATAATAGAAAGTCAACCAAATCCTAGAAATGGTTAATCCTCAAAGACTTTGTCTTAAACTGCGCAACATTGATCCACTTTTCTAAAGTAGGGGATTAGAGAGCCTTTAGCATTATCCTAGACTCTTTATCATCTTGCGGAACAATCATGAATTTTTCCCTCTCAATCACCCAATGATGATGTGGAAAAAATTTCACATTCACTACCACGCAACTAAAAATGTAAAGTATTCTTCTCTAATGAAATAATCCACTAGTAGGCACGTCGCTCCCACTATCCCTAGGATATTGAGAATTTCTTTCCATTCTCAACTAGGCTACATAAACCGCCATACTTAGAATTCTCTATCTTATAAAGTTCTAAAACTCTATTCGCGTCACTTTTACTAAGAAAACTTTATGTGACTTAGTTACACTCCCATAAAGTTGCTCATCTATAAGCACATGACCTAGAGGGTTTACACGACAGCATACAATAATGCGCTACATAACCCTAAGCATTTACAAGACAGCATACAATAATGCGCTATAGAACTCTAGGTCTTAACTGCGTAACCTTATGAGAAGTAAAATAGAGATGAGCTGCTTGATGGTTACAGATCGCCCACAAATGGCTCTCTGCTAACCCATTACTTAAATGGAGTGTAAAAACTGATATGAAGGGCACTTAGTTAAGGATATAGGCAACAAACTAAAGTGCAATTCCTAATTGGGAAACATTTTGCGCCATCATCTATCTAACATAAACAATACTTAATTCCTTATCTCTACTATACCATTGTGTTGCTGAGTACTAGGAATAATCAATTTTTTAAGCATCAATTTCTCTTCACAGAGCTTTCTAAGAAAAACAACTCAAATAAATACTCGCCACCTTGGTTAAAACTAAAAGCACGAAAGCTCTTATCTAATTGATCTCGACCTCATATGTGCAATGTCAAAAATCATCTCAAAGCTTTTGACTTGCGGGAGATCAAATAGTCTTGACTAAGATGCATATCGTAATCTATAAATGTGTCGAGATTGGAGCTAGATATCATACCCTTACACATATCCAGTCACAAATATCATAGTGGATTAAATGGGTCAATACAAATGCCCTTCTGCGGCTTTCCTACTTACTTGTGCGCAACCCTTGCGAACAAAGTTACACATTCACATGAGAGCAGGATGTTATAAGTGAGTGGGCCCGAGAGGGCCTACTCAAACCATCCATATCATCTTCTCATTATTGTGATTAAGTATAATAAGCCACCAGTTCATGACCAATGTCATAAACTATTTCCAATCATCCTAATGTGTGAGTTCTCAAAGACAAGTGTAAAGGTTTAAGCCCAACTAGGTAATGACTCACGACTAATTCATGTTCACTAGATCATAAAAGGATGTCGTGGAGATATCAAGTGTTCCTAAGTCGCAAATTTAAGTAGTAAGTGCTAATCCCCTATATCTTTAAGTCAATTTATTCTTCATACAGTTTACTACATCTAGTTGAAATATGACGAAACTCCTCTTGCCATCTATGTTTCTCGCTTCATAGTTAGTTATAATTAATTCTACTATCCACAAGAATGAGAGAATACGCTATCAATAAATGACAGCTCCTGAAGTAACTTAAGCGCAAATTAGGCTAAAGAGTCTAATTCAACACAATGCTCTTATGAGCGATGCATCAAATTCTTAGAGTCATAACAACCTTGTCGACTTTGACCTTTTTATTATTACGCTGCAACTTTTGCGGTTAGTGGTAAACGTCATTCAAAAGCATTAGTCTAGCTAAGGGATCATACAAAAAAGCACATTTTCATGTCTCACACTCAAGTTTGGAAACAATAAGGGTGTGTTTGGTAACGTTTACGTTTTCAGTTTATATTTATAAAAATTTTATAAACTGGTTTCTGTTTATTTTTTGTTTATTTTTAGAAAAACATAAACTACAAACGCGTTTAGTAATTGACAAAATGTTTTAAAAATTTTAAAACTATAAAAAGGAGTGAGAAATGGCAAGTTGTAGCAAGTGGCGGCAGAAGACGGTGGTGAAAAATGGTGACGGTGGGTGGTGGGTAGCTGGTGGCGGGTGGGTGGTGGTGGCAAGTGGTGGCAGAAGACGGTGGTGGAAAGTGGTGACGGTGGGTGGTGGGTAGCTGGTGGCTGGTGGCTGGTGGTGGTGGTGGTGATGGGTGGTGGGTGATGGTGGCAAGTGGGTGGCTGGTGGTGGCAGATGGGTGGTAAGTGGTGGTGGCAAGTAGGTGGTGGGTGGTGGTGGCGGGCGGTGATGATAGTGGCGAGTGGTAGGTGGTAGTGGTGAGGGATGGGTGGTGGTGGCGAGTGGGTGGCAGGTGGGTGGTGGCTGGTGGGTGGCAGTGGTGGAAGACAGTGGTGGAAAATGGTAGCGGGTGGTGGCTAGTGTTGGGTGGTAAAAAAAAAAAAAAAAACTGAAAACTCAAAATGGAAACACATTTTTTGTGTTTTTATTTTTTAGCCAAATTTATAAACTGAAACCACTGATTTATAAATCAAAATTTTTACCAAACAAGTTTTTATTTGAGTTTTTAAAATTTTTGTAAATATAAATAGAAAATTAAAAACGTAAGTGTTACCAAACGGCACCTAAGTGTCCAGACTTAGAAAAATTGGCAATGCTAATAGATTTTGCAGCCACTAGGCTCTAATCGTTTCACTTAATGTTAATAAATTTTGCTGCTGCTAAGCACTAATCTTTTAACTTCAAGTGATACTTTAACGCACACTATTATAGTGCCTGGTTTTTTTTTTTTTTTTTTGCTTCATCCACTCCCAATAGTTGGGTAGAGAGCAAAATACTGCACATACTGGCTACTCGTCTTACACTTAATGACTAACTCATTTAAGCTTGAATTTCTTAGATGACGTGACTTTTGAATGTTGTTTCATCCAATGATGCAACATTGTTCCAAGTCAAATTACAAAGTCAATCTATGCTGCTCAATAGTCAGAATCATATACAGATCTATTGAGGGCTCACTCATTTCATAACTCCAAACTCGCCAATCAAAACTACTTAGCATGCTGTTAACCATAGCGTACATGTCAGTTTTATTGCGCCAAACAAAGCAATAAAACCACGGCGACTTTGAGTCATATTTCCTTATTTTGGCTCAATTACGATCTGACCTAAAGTCTCCAAGACTTTTTGCTCATCTAAAGAATATGATTACATTGCTCACATTTGAACATCTTTACTAAGTCTAGGTCAACCAAATTAACTTTCATAAGTTAAGTCAATTTAGAGAAAAAGATGCGCATTGAGATTAATTTGATTAGCATATTATAATATAATTTTGCCGCAAAAATCTAAATTAAATAGTGACAATATTACACAAGTCGCAAGATCGAAAATCCGCTATGCTCGTAATCATCTCTTGCGCCACAAGTGACAATTATCCAAAATTTTATTTAATTCATGCGCAAAACATAAGTTTTCGGGAGTAAATCTACAAAGATTTCTCTCAACCGAACAATCTCCCACTAGCTATGGCATGTCTAAAGCATAATTGAATATTGATTCCATACAATAGCATCTTAATGTAAATTTACAATCAACTCATGCTATATTTCATTTAATAATAATGGAATAAAACTAATTATGCTTCTTTAATCACAACATATTACAAATTCTAGGCAAAAAAAAATAACAATATGCTGTGTTTAATGTTCGAATTATGCCATAACAGAAAGTACATAATTTCTGAAAATTTCTAGAATTTTTTGAAATTTTAAATAATTAATAAACACACATAAAATCAGAAATAAGTATTCTAGAATATGGTAAAATGCAACAATCATACCAATAAATATTAAGCCATTGCAGTAGCCTACAGTAAAAATTTCAGTCCTAGAAACTTAGTCATGCAACACCAGAAGTATTTTAAAGTAGAAATAATGAATTATTATTTTAGGAAAAATATATATTTTTTCATAAAATTTTGAAAATTTTGCAGTACATAAAAAATTTAATTCTAAGTCCAACAGTACTAACCACACTTAAAACAAAGCTATAACGAATTACTTATGACCATTTAAAGTGATTCTAGATTTTTAAAACAAACAAACAGAGTCTTACATCCAGCAGCCAAGCCAGTCAAGCTGGCGGTAAAAACGGTGTGAGGCGGCTCGACGCGCGTATGGGCAAGGCGCAAGGCGCGCGCGTGAAAAGTGCGGACGACGCGAACGTGGGAAGCGCGCCTGGTACATGCGAGCTGGCGGTGACGCGTGGGTGACGCTAGTGGCGTCATCTGGCGTGTAAGGCTCAAGCGCCGCCTTCCAGGGTGTTTTTTGGTCTAATTTTGGTACTGTCAGACTCCATTTTTCAAAATAAAAACAATGGTGGTCTCAAAAATGACATTTAGCAAATACAAATAATGGCGTGTATCACACTTTCTCTCTAATGAGAGTGGAAGTACAGAAACGCTGCACTTCATCTTCTTCATTAAGCTACCGAAAACTCAAAACGAACTCAAATTAGGGTTTGATTTTTCTCAGCAACCGTAAGTCCAAATCTAACAAATAACATATGGTTTCGAAGGTCTCAAAACAAGGATTCTAAATATGTAAGATTTGGAGACTGAAATTAAACCATGTAAAACCATCATACATGTAAAGTTTTGGGAATATAAAATGGTCTCCATTTTTCTTGAAATCTAACCGTTGGATTTTCATGAAACTTTGCAGATATGTTCTACATGAAATGTACTACATCATATACAAATTTCAGGTTGATTGGTGAAAGTTCGAAAAAATATTAATTTTCATACATATATCATGTATATATATATATAATTATATAGATATTTTAATGCATAAAAATAAGCACGAAAATACCTTATAAGAGGCTCTGATACCAATGTTACATACAGATAATGCAGTGAGTAAAAGGATTCAAAACATAACTTATGTGATAAAATCTGAAACGAAGAACCTTGTGGGTAAATCATGTACTTCACAACCACAAACTGAGAACACCCAACAATGGAGTGATACCACAGTATGAGTATCACCCACTCTAGTCACAATGCAAAGACTTGATCGTTATTCTAATAGGAGAGAGCTAGAGAAAGAGAGAGTATGGGAAAAAATTCATTCGTTATTAGATTCATCCCACATCCCATATACCATATCAGATATATAGGCCAGATTCTAACCATCTATCCATATCTCTTGATAAGATATGATACACATAGATATTGAGATGGTGGGTTATCCAAATAGGATAGTCATGAAAATTCAAATTCAAAGTGTCATGGGTCATGCCACATAGGCGCCCAAATTCAGGTCCAATACCTGGCCCAATTTCCAACATATGTGTTCGTTACAATCTAGCATCATGACTCGGGTTTCTGGTAACTATATCCAATCGGTGCCCAATTGACCATTTATTCTACAATAAGGTTGATTATTATAGATTGGTTTGGATAAACTAAGACTCAAACTAAGAGTAAGTACCTTATGTCCTATATACTTTATTTTTTTATTTTTTTATTTTTTGGGTACTCATATACTTACTAAAACTAACTAAAGCATAAAACCTTTAGAATTTTTTCTATTCTCTCGAACCTTAATTAGTTAATCGAACATGTGAGACCATGAAATATCCTCTCACATGGATGTTGTAGAGATCCAGCGAAGAGAAGAGCTTCACCCCTGTAGATCTGCAATGAGGAACATAGTCGGTGTCACCCAACCGGGGTTACTGGCCGGGAGTACTCCGATGATGAAGTTAGTCCTTGAATCAAGAAATAGTATATATGTATATCAGAAGGGGTGTGTGTGTGTGGTGGAGGGAGAACAGACATACCTTTCACTTGGGATGCCCCCCCCTTTATATAGACGGGGGGTGTGATATTTATTTGGGCTGGACCTTTGTAGGCTTTGTTTGGGTTAGGCCCAATAAGCTAATACCTATAATTTTCTGGCTCCCACAATTGCCCGAAAACTTTCATTGTCTGCGGTAGAAGGAATGAGAGTTTTTTCTTGCCAAGTTACGCTATTCAAATAGCTGTTAGGTTTTTTGATAAAGAACACTTTGGATAAATGAATAAAATATGTGAATGAATGACTGCATGTATGCTTGAATGTATGTATAAATGTACGTATGTCTTGAATGTATGTAAAAACGTATATATGTTAATCATAAGATGAGGGGGGTTGAGCTAAAACCCAGAAAGGAATACAAATAAATCATAACAATAGGCCGCGGTATTCTAACCCCCGGGCATGGGTGTAGGCCGCAGTATTCTAACCCCCAGGCATGGGCGTAGGCCACAGTATTATAACCCCCGGGCATGGGTGCAGTATTTTGTCAAGTGCGAAGATTGCTTCCAAATATGGACTTTTATGCCGAGCTAGAAATATTTCTATAGGCCGAACACGGAAATGATTACCTGAACCAAATAAGATAGATTAAATAAGGTAGATATATCAGTCAAAAATTGGACCACGGTATTATTACCCCCGGGTGAGGGTGTAGACCTGTGGTATTATAACCCCGGGCAAGGGTGTAGGCCTTTGCTAACGGCGCTCTGTGCCGAGTGCGAAGATTGCGCTGTACTCGGAGACTTTTGCTGATTTTAAGTGGCAACTAATGCCAAAGTGGCAAGGACTTTGAATAATGTATCCTGTATCGAATAAGGTGGACGTGTTAATCACCAATAATATTGCTCCGCTTATATGGAATTACCAAGTAGATATTGGGCCAACTATTTAATTGCCGAGTTGCTCGGTTTGCGTTTAGTCCAAGGTAGACTTGCCCCATTGCTTTCGAATGCCAGGTGTTAGTCGGAAGGAATGTAGATTCCCATTGCCCTATGTTGCAGGGAAGGTTCGGCTTTGGTAAAATGACAGGGCGCAAAAATATGGAAACTGCTGTCTGCCAAGTGTGTAATGTATTGCCTCAAAACGGGCACTTGCTTGAAGCTGTGTGAAAAGGAGCGGAAGTTTGTAACTCAAGTAATCGTCCTTGTAATGTTTGTACCAAGTTGGCCGAGTATTCATGCAAATCAAAGGTGCCGAGATGATGATCGGCTGATGTGTCCCAATTGGAAAGCAAAAAATTGACTAATGTCCCAGTGGGCAAATGTTTTACCAAATAATGTTGTTAGGTGAATAAAGTTGCCGAATACTGTGGCCAATGCTGCTGCATAAAGTTTGACGATGCATAAAGTTGACAAATAATGTTGCTTAGCCGAATAGAGTTGATGCACGGCCGAATAATGATCATGCATAATATTGAATTTAATAATGGTCGAATAATCTTGCTGGGTATAGTTGATGCACTGTCGAGTAACTAGTGTCAAAACATCGGTGTCCGTTTACACTTGGGTCGGCGATTGTGCCAATTGTTTGGTCAGCGGCGTGTCGGCATTCCTTCGGGGTTAGGTTTGCTAAGAACTTGGTCGGCAGTGGTTGCCAATTTAGTGGAGTTGAGCTTCTTGTCCAACGTATATTTGCCCCATTGCTTTTGAATAAGATTTGTTATTCGGAAGGAATAAAATTGACTTGGGCCAAAATTGCCGAGTAGGCCGATAATGAATTGAAACGGATTCCGTGCCCCTGTGCGGTGCCGTGGCGATATCAGAATGAAGCCGAAACAAAGTAAGGTGCTTGGTGATATCGGAATCAAATCTGTAATTTATTTGTTTATTTATTTAATATATATGTATATATTTATTTTGTGCTGAATTTGTAAATTCTGACTGTACGGATGGCCTCGGAATGCGTCAGATAGCTGGAAAGGACTATTGGATTGCTGTGATCAGACTCCTGATGGCGTAATTATAGCCAAAATAGATCTAACGACTTAGATCGATTGAGACTTTTGCTCCGCAAATCTCTGGATAATTTCCCTCATGGCTTGGTAAAAATAAAAAATAAGGATAAATGGGGTCAACAAGACTTGAACCCCTGCTTTAGGAGAGAAAGAACACTGAACCACTGCACCAAGACAAAGACTTATGCTTGTATTTTGCACATTATCTATTTAAACTTAATTGTTTGGCTATTATGAGATGTAACTTAGCCGCAATCCACCGAATAATTTGTTATGTTGGCCAACTCCAGGTTGTCTTCTCCAGCAACGATAGATGATTTTCTGGGCAAACTTCTATTAGCTCTTATGGCTTCGTTTTAGCTTCGATTAAGATGCGGTTTGTTGCGTTGGACTCGTCTCAATGAGTATTTCACGCTGGTATAACCAAAATTTGATTTTGACAGCTTCGTAAATTTCGATTTTCGGCACATGTGATCCGTTTCGCAACATTCGGCAGGCTTTGGTTACTTCTAGTTCCTCGGGTTGGTGGGTTTGGACTCTTTGAGCCGATGTGAATCCTGTGGTAGGTTCAAATGTGGATTTCGGTAAGCCGAGATGCTAGTTTCATGCCGAGATAGTAGTGCCGAAATTTTGGAAAGCAAATTGTGCCAATTCAGGTGGCAGCCGAATGATATGCATGCAAGTACTTTCATGAAGTGTTGCCGAATAAGAAATGTGATTGAGCAATCTTGCCGAGTAATAAATGTTAGCCGAATAAGCAATATCGTGGTGTAGTGTTTTCGAATACTTGCCGAATAAGTTGCCGAATCCGAGATAATATGCAAAGAACTAATAGTTGATAAGATGCCGAATGATATGCATGTGAGTACTTTCAAGAAGTGTTGCCGAATAAGAAATGTGATTTGAGCAATCCTGCCGAGTAATAAATGTTAGCCGAATAAGCAATATCGCGGTGTAATGTTTTCGAATACTTGCCGAATAAGTTGCCGAAGCCGAGATAATATACAGAGAACTAATAGTCGATAAGATGCCGAATGATATGCCGAATTTGCAGAGTTTGATAAGCAATGTTGCCGAATAGTAGCGCCGAGCAATTTTGTACTTCCGAGAAGTGAATCATGAGATTTTTGCTGGAGGTGAATAAATTAATAATTGTAGTTGTTCCGAGAATGTCCAATGTTGTGGAGTAGACGTATGTGTAGCCGAGTAGGATTGCCGAGAAAGATGGAAGAGATGCCGAGTAGCTTTGTATCTTTGCCGGGCAATCTTTTATGAGTTGTAATACTGTCAAAATGCACATGCATGGGCTCAATAGCCGACTGATTCTTCAGAGTGGAGAAATTGTCAAGGCTTGTGAGATAAATTATGGCTAAGATGGGTAGGTCGGCAACTATTTTGGCTTGCTGAAACACATTGGTCAGCAACTTAGTTTGAAACACTTGGTCGGCAATTCCTTTCGGTTGTGCCAGCCGGAATACTTGGCCGGCGACTTTAGCTTGGTGCTTTGGCAGAATATCACTTCGATTGAATTGCATCGCCCTTGAGATTCACATTAATTCGAATTTTGGATAGAAATTGCATACATTCATCGGCAGTGTGGTTGCTGAGGTGTCTTTGTACAGAGACAACATTGAAACCCATTTGATTCTTCTCAAAAACACCTATAACTGACAAATGTTTCGCAATACATGTAATGTATAATATATAAATAAACTATTAGACTGCCAATTCACAAGTTGCACTACTACAATTGGTTAACCTTGGTTCTTTAGAGAGAGAAAGTAATTAATTACCGACCAATATGTTTGTTGAAAGGTTTTCCAGCAAGATCAACTAATAATATAATATTTCGATATGGGTGCATTCATACATATAGAAGCATAAATGAAAATAAGTTCTTTGGAAAATGATGGCTTTGTTATATATTTTGTCAACCAGTGCTATTCGAAGTCTGACATAATATTTTTTTTATCAATTCCTAGAGAGAGAAAACGTACAACCCATAATTTTGTGACATATATATATATATATATATTTATATTTTATCTATGCTCATGCTTTTTGGGTTTGATTAAAAAACTAGTATACACACATATACGTAGACTAGAAATATACAAATAAATTCTTTCAAAGAGAAAAACAGCTTCCTTTATTCAGTATAGGCCGACTTGCAGCCGATCATGTGGTTGGAAACTTTTCTTAGCTTCATGATGTGCCGAATCACTTGGTCGGCATCTCTTTGAATTTGGCTTTGCTGAGAATGTGGTCGGCAAGACTGCGTTATGCATGCAACACCTTTGATCTTTGGTTTTGCTGAGGTTTGGGTTGGCATCAACGGAAGCCATTAGAGAAAAAGTGAACCCAACTTGTGTACATGTGCATATATATGAAGAATCACATTCAAGATATGCTTTGTGAAACAAAGAATAAATAAATAAATAGATAGACACGTGTATTAATTTAGCCGAGCAAATGTGTTGACTTGCTAAAAAGATGTTCGTACCAATAAAGGTGTGAAACCCATTTTTAGAGAGAGAAAAACAGCTACTAACCTCATCTTGTTTTGACAACCTTTCTAAGCAATATTAATACTCAACGATGCTTTGATCAAATCTGTGAGCATAAATAGATACATACATAGATGTGTGTATATATATATATGTATACCTGAACTTTAGCAAAAAAACAAAATCAGAATGAAAGAAGCCAAAAACCCAGTTGTGGGCCGTATTACTTGGGATTGGTTTTGCTTTTGTAGAAAGTGCACTGACCTCAAAGCAACCAGTATATGTTTACTTACAGCAGTATATTTGTTGTGTTCTTCGTTGATCTCATTCAGTCGTTCCCACAGACGGCGCCAATTGTGAGACCATGAAATATCCTTTCACATGGATGTTGTAGAGATCCAGCGAAGAGAAGAGCTTCACCCCTGTAGATCTGCAATGAGGAACATAGTCGGTGCCATCTAACTAGGGTTGCTGGCCGGGAGTACTCCGATGATGAAGTTAGTCCTTGAATCAAGAAATAGTATATATGTATATCAGAAGAGGTGTGTGTGTGTGGTGGAGGAAGAACAGACATACCTTTCACTTGGGATGCCCCCCCTTTATATAGACGGGGGTTGTGATATTTATTTGGGCTAGACCTTTGTAGGTTTTGTTTGGGTTAGGCCCAATAAGCTAATACCTATAATTTTCTGGCTCCCACAGAACAGTAATAAACAATGTTGAAGTTTTTTAAAGTAAAACCAATATGTCTTCTCAAAAAATTACAATTATAAGGTTTGTATTGATTTATGATTTGACTAGTGTTTTTGTAGCAACTAGAAAATTTAAGTTGTCCCTTAAATTTTACACTAGTATTATGGTTGTTTGTGATGATATATTATTAAATAAATAATAATAAATACAGAATCTAATTTGGCATTGGATTATCAAATATGGGATTAATTATGGATTATTATTTGGGGCCAAATTAACAAAAATATGGAATTATAATACTAGTTGGACCAAATTAAAGTTAAAGATAGTAAATAACTAAACATAAAAGTAAGAATAAATAAATAATAATATTGATGATAATAATAATGAAAATAATGGGTGTGGTAGAAAAATAAATAAATAATACGATAGAGTGTAATTTAATTAGGAATTTATTTATTTATATAGTTATATTAGAAAACTGGGTCAAAGTATAATTATCTTAAATATTTATTAAAGATGAGTATAAATTTATATAATTTATAAATCAAATTTGTGGGAGGATTCACTGGCCATGCGTTGGCCTGTCAATGCTCAGACCTCCCTATAAATAGGGAGGAGGTGATTCACCTGGAAAGGAAAAGAAAGAAAAGGAAAGAAAGAAAGAGAGGAAGGAGAAAGGAAAGAAATGAAGAAAAGGAAGGAAAAAAATAATGGAAGCTGAGAGGGTCTTTGGTAGTAGAAAGAAAGAGTAAGGTAGTACTTTTAAGGTGAGTTATATTATATCTTGAGTTACCATAATATATTTTACGTATGTTTTAACTTAGCATATTTATTTTATACAAGTTATATTTTATAAGTTATTATAAATTATATTAATATTTCAGTTACGTGGATTAATTTCCAAACTCTATTTGTTAAAATGAAACCCATGGATATATTTGTTTATATTTTAAAAAATATTTGACTATGACCTTATAAATAATTATGTTTTGTAAGTACCACCATGGGAGTCTCACACCTTGGCGGACTTAAATAACTATTGGCTTCTGTTTGGTCACTTTGTGGCCCTCTATTGTCATGGATCTATTGACCTGTGTTCTGTGCAGAGCAAAGTGCTGTGCGGAGATAAGTGCTACACTATTGTGAGAGCCACCTCTATAATCTGTACGAGCCACATCTTGAATCTGTACCTCTGTTCTGACTGTCGCTCCTGTGACCTCTGTTCTGTTTTGTTCTGTACCGTGGTTATGGTTATTTATTTATATAATCTAAGTTTTGCTACCTAAATGATTATTTGTTCAAACTAAGTTATCTTAAATATTTTAGTTACATAACTATCCATGGTTATTTTGTGTCCCTTATACTCTTGGTATAATATTTCTCATTCTGTCATGTGCTTATAGTTGTTTACCAATTTTCAAAAAACAGTGCAATTCAGAAATAGTTTTTGAAAAGTCTTAGACGCAGGGGCTGCGAAATAGACACACAGTATTTTTATGATATTTTTATATGTAAATATCGGCATTTTTGGTTAATAAATTTTGTAATAAAAATAAAAACTCCGATAATTATTTTGGTACCCTCACTTAAATATTACTTCCGCTCGCGTTTATTAATTTGTTCAAGAATTGGCCAAAGGTAACTTCAGTTACTGGCCGTCACGATGCTTAATCATTGGGTACGGGGAGTGGGTCGTGACAAATGGTATCAAAGCAATAATTTATAATAAAAAAAAATCATCATTGGAGCATAGGACATGTGCACATTTAAGAAATATGATAGTGGGTAATTAATACCTAAATATTATATTTTAGTCGATTTAATTATATTATAATTTTATATGAATTTATATATTTATTAAATTATTATTTTTTTTTTGTGCATATTTTGTGAAGGATAACAGATATAATTTATATTTGTTATAGCAAAAGAAGGAAAAGAAACAAAAGGGTGTCGGGCTCAAGCACCTACCAAAATTATAATATAATTAAATACATATAATTTTCAGTTCAGTATTTCCAAAAAAAAAATTTATTTCAACTTTTTTAAAAATGGGTTCAAATTTTAAAGGTACTAATTTTGAAACTATTTTCCATCAGTGGGAAGTTCACGGATAAAAGAAATAGAAGCTCATCTCAAATTCTTTCAACTCTTGCATGTGATTCTGTCATTTTATTTCTAGTCGCTTGTTTAATTATGTTCTTGTTCTTTTCTTTTCAAAAATAAAACCAATGAAAAGTTTTTAAAATCACCGATTATTTTTCAATTTGGCCCAAAAGAATTTTTGAAAACTAGACAGTGAGTTGTTTTTGGTACAGTTTTTTTTTTTTGAGATAATATTTTCTATCAGATTAATCATCTAATATATATTTATCAGAGTGCGTAGCGGTTAGTTTACACATATGACAAATTTCGAGGATGAAATTTTTAAAAGGAGGGAAGATTGTAACAATCCAAAATTTTAAGTTGTCCCTTAAATTTTATACTAGTATTATGGTTATATGTGATGATATATTATTAAATAAATAATAATAAATACATAATTTAATTTGGCATTGGATTATTAAATATGGGATTAATTAGGGATTATTATTTGTGGCCAAATTAACAGAAATATGAAATTATAATACTAGTTGGGCCAAATTAAAGTTCAAGATAGTAAATAAATAAGCATAAAAGTAAGAATAAATAAATAATAATATTGATAATAATAATAATGATAATAATGGGCGTGGAAGTAAAATAAATAATTAATTAATTTTCTGTTGGTATACGATAGAGTGTAATTTAATTAAAAATTAATTTATTTATATAGTTATATTAGAAAATGGAGTCAAAGTGTAATTATCTTAAATATTTATTAAAAATAAATATAAATCTATATAATCTATGAATCAAATCTATAGGAGGATTCGACGGCCACGCGTTGGTCTCTCAATGCTCGTACCTCCCTATAAATAGGGAGGAGGTGATTCACCTGGAAAGGAAAAGAAAGAAAAGGAAAGAAAGAAAGAGAGAGAGGAAGGAGAAAGGAAAGAAAGGAAGAAGAGGAAGGAAAAAATAATGGACATCGAGAGGGTCTTTGGTAGCTGAAAGAAAGAGTAAGTTAGTGCTTTTAAGGTGAGTAATATTATACCTTGAGTTATCATAATATATTTTACGTATGTTTTGACTTACCATATTTATTTTATACAAGTTATGTTTTATAAGTTATTATAAATTATATTAATATTTCAGTTATGTGGATTAATTTCCGAACTCTATTTGTTAAAATGAAACTCATGGATATGTTTGTTTATATTTTAAAAAATATTTGACTATGACCTTATAAACAATTATATTTAGTAAGTACCACCACGGGAGTCTCACGCCTTGGGGGACTTAAACAACCATTGGCTTGTGTTTGGTCACTTTGTAGCCCTCTATTGTCATGGATCCATTGACCTCTGTTTTGTACAGAGATAACTGCTACACTATTGTGGGAGCCACCTCTATAATCCGTACGACCCACCTCTTGAATCCGTACCTCTGTTCTAAGTGTCATTCATGTGACCTCTGTTCTGTTATGTTCTGTTCTGTACCGTGGTTGTGGTTATTTATTTACATAATCTCAGTTTTGCTACTTAAATAATTATTTGTTCAGACTAAGTTATTTTAAATATTTTAGTAACATAACCATCCATGGTTATTTTGTGTCCCTTATACTCTTAGTATAATATTTCTCACTCTGCCATATGCTTATAGCTATTTACCAATTTTTAGGAAATAGTGCAATTCAAAAATAGTTTTTGAAAAGTCTTAGACGCGGAGCTATGGAATAGACACACACAGTATTTTTATGATATTTTTATATGTAAATATCGGCCTTTTTGGTCAATAAGTTTTGTAATAAAAATAGAAACTCCGATGATTATTTTGGTACCCTCACTTAAATATTACTTCCGCTCGCATTTATTAAATTTTCAAGATTTGGCCGAAAGTAAGTTCAGTTACTGGCCATCACGATACTTAACCATTGGGTATGGGGGGTGGGTCGTGACAAATGGTATCAGAGGAATGGTTTATAAAAAAAAAATCATCATTGGAGTATAGGACACACGCATATTTAACAAGTAGGATAGTTGGTAATTAATACCTAAATATTATATTTTAGTCGATTTAATTATATTATAATTTTATATGATTTTATATATATATATATTGAATTTTTTTTTTTTTGTGTGTGCATATTTTGTGAAGGATAACAGATATAATTTATATTTGTAATAGAAAAAGAAGAAAAAGAAACAAAAGGGTGTCGGGCTCAAGCACCTACCAAAATTATAATATAATTAAATACATATAATTTTCAGTTCAGTATTAAAAAAAAAAATTCTTTCGACTTTTTTAAAAGTGGATTCAAATTTTAAAAATACTAATTATTAAACTATTTTCCATCAATGGAAAGTTCACGGATAAAAGAAATAAAAACTCATCTCAAATTCCTTCAACTCTTGCATGTGATTCTGTCATTTCATTTACAGTCGCTTGTTTAATTATGTTATCATTCTTTTTTTTTAAGAAATAAAACTAATGAAAATTTTTTAAAATCACTGATTGTTTCTCATTTTGGCCTAAAATAATTTTTGAAAACTAGGCAGTAAGTTGTTTTGGTACAATTTTTTTTTTTGAGGAAATATTTTCTATCAAATTAATCATCTAATATATATTTATCAGAGTGCGTAGTGGTTAGTTTACACATATGACAAATTTCGAGGATGAAATTTTTAAAAGGAGGGACGATTGTAACAATTCGAAAATTTAAGTTGTCCCTTAAATTTTATACTACTATTATAGTTGTATGTGATGATATATTATTAAATAAATAATAGTAAATACAGAATCTAATTTGGTATTGGATTGTCAAATATGAGATTAATTCGGGATTATAATTTGGGACCAAATTAACAGAAATATAGAATTATAATGCTAGTTGGGCCAAATTAAAGTTCAAGATAGTAAATAAATAAACATAAAATTAAGAATAAATAAATAATAATATTGATAATAATAATAATGATAATAATGGGTGTGGTAGTAAAATAAATAATTAATTTTCTATTGGTATACGATAAAGTGTAATTTAATTAGGAATTGATTTATTTATATAGTTATATTAGAAAACGGAGTCAAAATGTAATTATCTTAAATATTTATTAAAAATAAATATAAATCTATATAATTTATGAATTAAATCTATGGAAGGATTCACTGGCCACGCGTTGGCCTCTCAATGCTCGTACCTCCCTATTTATAGGGAGGAGGTGATTCACCTGGAAAGGAAAAGAAAGAAAGGAAAGAAAGAAAGAGGGGAAGGAGAAACGAAAAAAAAGGAGAAAAGAAAAGAAAAAAATAATGGAAGTCGAGAGGGTCTTTGATAGTGGAAAGAAAGAGTAAGATAATACTTTTAAGGTGAGTTATATTATACCTTGAGTTACCATAATATATTTTACGTATGTTTTGATTTACCATATTTATTTTATACAAGTTATGTTTTATAAGCTATTATAAATTATATTAATATTTCAGTTATGTGGATTAAATTTCGAACTCTATTTGTTAAAATGAAACCCATGGATATGTTTGTTTATATTGTAAAAAATATTTTACTATGACCTTATAAACAATTATATTTTGTAAGTACCACCACGGGAGTCTCACGTCTTAGAGACTTAAATAATCATTGGCTTCTGTTTAGTCACTTTGTGGCCCTTTATGGTCATAGATCCATTGACCTCTGTTCTGTGCGGAGATAAGTGCTACACTATTGTGAGAGCCACCTCTATAATCCGTACGAGCCACCTCTTGAATCTGAACATTTGTTCTGACTGTCACTCTTGTGACCTCTGTTCTATTCTATTCTGTACCGTGGTTATGGTTATTTATTTACATAATCAAAGTTTTGCTACTTAAATGATTTTTGATATTTTTATATGTAAATATCAGTTTTTTGGTCAATAAATTTTGTAATAAAAATAGAAGTTCCGATAATTATTTTGGTACCCACACTTAAATATTACTTCCGCTCGTATTTATTAATTTGTTCAAGAATTGGCCGATGGTAATTTCAATTACTGGCCATCACGATACTTAGCCCTTGGGTACGGGGAGCGAGTCGTGACAAATGGTATCAGAGCAATGATTTATAAAAAAAAAAAAAAAAATTATCATTGGAGCATAGGACACACGCACATTTAACAAGTAGGATAGTGGGTAATTAATACCTAAATATTATATTTTAGTCGATTTAATTATATTATAATTTAATATGATTTTATATATATATATATATATAGATTTTTTTTTTTGTATATAATTTGTGAAGGATAATAGATATAATTTATATTTCTTATAGGCAAAGAAGTAAAAGAAACAAAAGGGTGTCGGGCTCAAGCACCTACCAAAATTATAATATAATTAAATACATATAATTCTTAGTTCAGTATTCAAAAAAAAAATTATTTCAATTTTTTTAAAAGTGGGTTCAAATTTTAAAAATACTAATTTTAAACTATTTTCCATCAGTGGGAAGTTCACGGATAAAAAAATAGAAGCTCATCTCAAATTCCTTCAACTCTTGCAAGTGATTCTGTCATTTCATTTCCAGTCGCTTATTTAATTATGTTCTCATTCTTTTTTTAAAAAAAAATAAAACTAATGAAAAGTTTTTAAAAGCACCGATTGTTTCTCATTTTGGCCTAATATAATTTTTGACAACTAGACAGTGAGTTGTTTTTGGTAAAAAAAATTTTTTTTGAGGTAATATTTTCTATCAGATTAATCATCTAATATATATTCATCAGAGTGCGTAACGGTTAGTTTACACATATGACAAATTTCGAAGACGAAATTTTTAAGAGGGAAGATTGTAACAATCTGAAAATTTAAGGGACAGCTTAAATTTTCAGATTGTTATATGTGATGATATATTAGTATTATGGTTATATGTGATGATATATTATTAAATAAATAATAATAAATACAGAATCTAATTGGGCATTAGATTATCAAATGTGAGATTAATTATGGATTATTATTTGGGACCAAATTAACAGAAATATGAAATTATAATACTAGTTGGGCCAAATTAAAGTTAAAGATAGTAAATAAATAAACATAAAAGTAAGAATAAATAAATAATAATATTGATAACAATAATAATGATAATAATGGGTGTGGTAGTAAAATAAATAATCAATTTTCTATTAGTATACGATAAAGTGTAATTTAATTAGGAATTAATTTATTTATATAGTTATATTAGAAAATAGGGTCAAAATATAATTATCTTAAATATTTTTTTAAAATAAGTATAAATGTATATAATTTATGAATCAAATCTGTGGGAGGATTCGCTGGCCACACGTTGGTCTCTCAATGCTCGTACCTCCCTATTTATAGGGAGGAGGTGATTCACCTGGAAAGGAAAATAACGAAAAGGAAAGAAAGAAAGAGAGGAAGGAGAAAGGAAAGAAAGGAAGAAAAGAAAAGAAAAAAATAATGGGAGCTGAGAAAGTCTTTAGTAGCGGAAAGAAAGAGTAATGTAGTACTTTGAAGGTGAGTTATATTATACCTTGAGTTATCATAATATATTTTACGTATGTTTTGACTTACCATATTTATTTTATACAAGTTATGTTTTATAAGTTATTATAAATTATATTAATATTTCAGTTATGTGGATTAATTTCTGAACTCTATTTGTTAAAATAAAACCCATAGATATGTTTGTTTATATTTTAAAAAATATTTGACTATGACCTTATAAACAATTATGTTTTGTAAGTATCACCACGGGAGTCTCACGTCTTAGGGGACTTAAATAATCATTGATTTCTGTTTGGTCACTTTGTGGCCCTCTATGGTCATGGATCCATTGACCTCTGTTCTGTGCGAAGTAAAGTGTTGTGCGAAGATAAGTGTTATACTATTATGGGAGCCACCTCTATAATCTGTACGAGCCACCTCTTGAATCCGTACATATGTTTTGACTGTCACTCCTGTGACCTCTGTTCTGTTCTGTTCTGTACCGTACCGTGGTTTTGGTTATTTATTTACATAATCTCAGTTTTGCTACTTAAATGATTATTTGTTCAGACTAAGTTATATATTTTAGTTACATAACTATCCATGGTTATTTTGAGTCCCTTATACTCTTGGTATAATATTTCTCATTTTGCCATGTACTTATAGCTGTTTACCAATTTTCAGGAAACAATGCAATTCAGAAATAGTTTTTGAAAAGTCTTAGATGCGAGGCTGCGAAATAGACACACACAGTATTCTTATGATATTTTTATATGTAAATTTTGGCATTTTTGGTCGATAAATTTTGTAATAAAAATAGAAACTCCAATAATTATTTTGGTACCCTCACTTAAATATTACTTCCCCTCGCGTTTATTAATTTGTTCAAGAATTGGCCGGCGGTAATTTCAGTTACTGGCCATCACGATACTTAACCCTTGGGTATGTGGAGCGGATCGTGACAGTTTTGTAACTCTGCTATTCTATAATCATCTATAATGCATATCTTGTAATACACTAAAACGGTGTCGTATTGATTAATTAAAAAAATATAAAGAAATAAAGAAGAACACCTTTGCCCCTATATTGTCTCATTTATTTCATTCTTATTTATATAGTCTCATTTATTCCAAACTGTGGGTGTTGATTTTTGACCACACAACCAAACGGGGAGCTCAACTGGAGAGTACTAGCATAATAGATTAAACCCAGCAACCTGCACAAGAAAATGAGAATCCAACAGTGGTCCATCCACCTGGGAACACTCCGACAATCAAGTCAGTAATCAATATCTCTTAAAGATAGCAAATTGTGCTTAAACTCACAAGAAAGAACTTACCTTCGACCCACAAGGGTGCCTTACTTTTATAACCAGCAGTGACTTGATCCCTTTAGAAGCCTCACTTCCATGGACTAAGACTCAATGCTCATCATGAACCCTCTGCTAGATAGAGATAAATTCTCTTTGAGCCTTATCCTCATCCAGACTGAGATCATCCCCTATTCTAGGACTCTTGTCCTTTATCCGCTTGTCTTGGATTCTAGTATCTTTGCAAATAACCTCAGTTTATTCGAGATCACCTCGGCAACGTGACCAAGCCACGTGTCGTCTCGGCTGACACTTCGGTGTCACCTTAGCCACATGCTGTTATTCTTAAAATTTGTCCCCACAATTGCCTCTTAAGATTTATTACCTCAGCAACTTGAGGTGATGGAACTTACCTTGTTTCTCCATATAGCATGTCGGCTAAAGTTCACTATTCTCTTCAACCGAGATCATGACTTGTTGGTTTCATATATCCAAGACTCAACTGTCCATTTTACCAAGGATTCAAGAACTAAAAGTCAATTTCTTTATGCATCTTTACCAAAATCACTCTTTTAGCCTGTAACATACCCGGGGAGTACTTGCGTACGTTAAATAGTTCGGAACTCTTTGATCTAGTCTTGCTACTGCAATGTGAAACGTAGATGAGAGTTCAGATTTGAAAACTTTTAGAAAATCCATTTTATTGCAAAACCTATGCCAGAAATGGACTGTGTCATCAGATCTCAGAGTCACCACCTAATATTTATTTTGGAAAAATTAGGAAACTCGTGACTCGTGCCAAGGCCACTGTTCGTCATAACCAAAGTTGTCTCGATTCGGAACCTCAGGTATGAGAGGGGAAAGTCATTAATTGAGCACCCCCGCTCACCCCATCAAAAGATCGGCCTTTACTATCCATGATATGAATTTTATTTTCTTTATATGTTCATGTTCCGATTATTTAATAAATCCTAAAAAAATACTATGTGAAGCATACAAGTATAGACTATGTCACCTACTTCGAAATAACTTGATTTCATGTAGTTTTGAAAGAGTTTTGAAAATGTACAACCCAAATAAATTGAGTTTATAAACATGAAAATCAACATCATTCCAAATTAAGCGACATAACCTCCATCCACTGGCATTCATAGAGTTATATCACATAAGCAAAGGGCCTCATGGTATAATGCTAAACATAGTAAGAAAAATACATACAAATGGGATGCTAAAGCATAAAAACTTACATGTTTGGCGTCCCGCGAACAAGCTACAAAACAAAGTTAGTAAAATATGCATGATCTTATATACAAAATCCTAATGCAATTCATTCATGAAATGCAACTAAAGATTCGGCTTCTAAGATATGACATGTGAATCATCTCAAGAACATAAGGTAGCGTACATAATCACATATGAATTGATTAAATTCACAAATGCAAATTTAGCCGAGTCTAAATGCATGAAACATGGATACAAAGCATGGATATGCATGGCATGTCAGATATATACATATGTACAGTTAGGGGAAGCGATTAAAGAATGGGATAGAAAGAAGTGGGATGAGGGAATTATTACAACACTTGAATTATTAAATAAGGAAGAGGATGTAAACAAATTTTACAGTAAACTATAAAAATCCTCACAAACTCTCAAAATAAAAATAAAAGAAAGAAATTTCATGTGCTTTGGGGCAACAACCTGCCTACAATTAATAACCCAACTTAGTAGCCACTTGAGCCCAACAAATAAGCCCAAAATTATGAAGCCCAACGTTTTAAACCCCCGGCCACTCATGAAGCCGACAGCTAGCAAATAACAATTTGTCTTCAATCCAGCAAGCCTCAGCCCATGTGAACTCATCTTCAATGGAGGGCCCCACCTTAACCCACTGTAACTCCGGTGCTGAGAGAGATACCATTGACAGAACATAACCAGGAATAGGGTCTTTGAAAACTCACACCAGTGAGCTTGCTCCTTAGAGACAATTGAAGCAACAGAACCAAGTTTTCTTCCCTCCGAACATCATTGACATGACACTGGAGTAACATCCATCCAACCAAGCACTCAGCAAACAGAGCTATCTCCATGCTCACAGCTAGCGAAGGTGTTAAGATAATGACATAGTAGCTCGCGGACTAAGCATACAAGTTAGCCTGAGCACAAATTGCCACCGTGAGAACCAAAAACCATCATGGTGAATGGAGGCCACCGTCAAGACCATTAACCTTCCTCCACCACAGAAAGTGGAGATCACCTTCACTACAGCCTTCAACCGATAAATGATGAAGGCTCAACAGTAGCAACCAGTCCACACGACAGTACACAGCCACTGAGCAGGGCGATAAACACAGACCACCAGAGAGAGAGAGAGAGAGTAAAACTGTGTATGTGTGTGTGTTTGTGTTTTCAGCTCAGGTAAAGAGAAGCTCTCTTCTCATCCCCAACGAGAGAGAGAGTGAAATAGTATGAGAGTGATGTGTTTTGAGTGTTGATGAGAAAAGAAAGTTGCTTCAGCTCTGCTTCAATGTTGTAGTGATACAAAATCAAGTACAAATACAGGACCAAAAAGAAAATCACAGACACTTTCAGGATTTGTCTCGCCTTCGACGGAGCAATCGGAGGCTTCGTGGTGTTGGGTTGAGTTTCGGTGGTGGTTAGAGGCTTCGCGGTGGTGTTGGTGCTGGCCTCCGATGTGGCTCTCTTTCGAGCTGCCATGACATCAACCTGTGGTTTTGGGTTAAGTTTCGGTGGTGGTTGGTTGAGCTGCGGCGACCGGAGAACCAGGTCGAAGTCGTCTCCATGAGAGAGAGATCATGGATTGGTGTCAACGATCATGTAGGAGATGCAGTGAAGCCAAAGGTGATTGGTGATGAAGAATTGGCTATTTGAGTTCGGGAATTAAGAGAGTGAACCTCTGATTCTTTGAGATCGAAGGCGACGATCGATATGAAGTGAATCCTCAATTGTGGTCTCTAGAAAAAAACGGAGTACCGATTTTATCAACCATTATACATATAATAATATATGTATACATCTAGTGTATGAGATTTAGAAGTTGAAGATTAAGGTGATTATTGCCATGCTTCAAGGGTTTTTTTAGAGAGAGAAAATAGTATGTTGAGGGGAGCGAGAGAGAGAGAGAGAGCCAGTGTGTGTTTTCTTTTTTTTACACCTCTATGTCCCTCTCCATATCTCAGCCTTTTTCTCACTCTACTTTTTTTTTAACACATTCTCCACCACCCTTTCTTAGTTTTTCTCTCTAAAACAATAATAAAAAATGTCTCGTAGCTCAAATTTTGTGGCTCAAAAGTGGCTCAAATGGCCAAAACGACGTCGTTTTAGCCATTTTTATGTTGTTCTGTACTCAAAACGACGTCGTTTTGGCCATTTGAGCCACTTTTGAGCCACAAAATTTGAGTTACGTAGCATTGTCGAACAATAATATCCTTCACCTTCCCCCTGACCATGCATGCTTCTTCTTTTTCATACTCGGTGCCCACCAGATTTATTCCCACTCAAAACCTTATCATTCCTACTAACTCCATTTATGTTTTTTAATCTATCATTTTCCATCCACCTGTTTTCATGATTGTATTCTCCAGAACCAACATAATCGTATCTTCCTAACCTATCTTCTCTTTTCTTTTCTTTCACCCAAAAACATTTTCATAATGATATTCTCCCTATCTCTTCTTTCATTTCCTTCCAAAAATACCCTGACCATACTCTATTTTTTTTTTATGATTTTCTTTTTTTATTTTTTTTATTATGTTCTATTTATCAAAATAGCTAAAATTACCAATTTATATATAACACAACCTAAAAATATGTACACACACATAAAATTATAAAATATTACAAATTAATAATTTGGCCAAAATAGGTGAGGTTTGGGATTAAAGTTTCAATCTGATTTTTCTGCTGAGAAATTCATAAAATGGCATATTCTAATTTTCATCATGGGGTGTTCCAAAGAAAGTGCCCAAGTCATAAGGCCGGTCAAAATGGGGTGTCTACAGCCGAGGTTATTACTTCATTAATCAAAAAGTTCAAAAGTTCTAATTGTGTATGAGTTGTCACGCACAATTTTTCTAGCCGATTCATGCACGTGTCCTCTCTTCATTGCTATGTACCTGACATGTGCTATTAGCTCGCGTTGCTTCTTGCCTACGCCGCCTAACAAGCAAGTCATCCAAGGCAACTTATTATGTTTTGCCACATTTTCACATTTTTGACAAAACTTATTCTTTATTTCTCTGTCTCTTCACCCCACATTCTCATATTCTCTCTATGTGTTCAAAGTCTCTCTCTACACTTCTAAATCCTCCATTGCTGTGTTCTTGAGCTCTCTGTAACCGGTGCAATCATCTCTTCAGGCGAGCTTTATGTCGTTAGCTTTCATCGTCTGTCTCCGGCAAGCCTTATTTCAGCGTCTATTGTATCGGTTTCACTTGGTAAGTCCTCAACTTCTTTTTAATTTCTAGCTATGCTCTTCAATATAACTTCCTTTAGCATTTTGCTATATGTTTTCATTATATAGCTCGCCATTGAATCATTTTTTATAGCTATACTCTGTTTTTCTTCATTCATCCCCTAATTTTGGTTGCCATTGTTGCTCTTGAATCTGTTCTATGCTGTTCAATTTACCCTTGTGTCTTCATATGTTGTTCGTGGTTCTTGCACACACTTATGCACTATTTCATAAATTTTGGTTGCTCTGTTTGTGCACCTCTATTTTCTGTTTCTTTATTTCATTTCTTGATTTCTGAATCATGTTTATTTTCTAGTCTTCTTGCTTGATTTCTAGATTCCTACATTCAATTCTTGTTTCTACATAGTCTTAGGTTTGGGATTTGCTAGAAATCATATTCTTAGAAAAATTGAAACAAATTTTCCTTAGATCTTCAAAACCCTTGCCCCAGTGCCTGTTTAGGGTTTAGCCGAGGTCTTCAAATCTATTCAGTCACTCTTTTCTGAAATCCTGTACCAACTTTATTAAACCAACATCATGGGTATGTTTAGGTCGAGGGTAAACACCCTGGCCAAACTAGAGTACTTTCGATAAGAGTTCTCCATCCCAACCGACGTTCAACTCAGATTGACTGAGGAGGAGGACTCTATCATGCCTGATGGAGATTGCATGCCCTTCCCAGTAGTTACCTTTATAGGGTGTGGACTTAGGCTTCCCTTGGGCACCCTCTTTAGGGAAGTCTTCCACTGCTACAAATTCAACCCTATGCAGCTAGCCATCAATTCTTATAGGGTTGTTAACGGTTCAATCACCCTAGCACGTCGAGAAAAGGATAGGATTACACTAGTCGACATCTAATTCTATTACACAATGTGTGGCCTTAAGTCTGAAAAAGGCTACATATATTACCTCAAGCCCAGATCCACCGCCTACAAACTCATAAGTAACCTTCTAGACTCCAACAAGGGTGTTGGAGATGATTACTTGATCGTTTCGGGCAACTGGGAGTTTACGCCTGATGATGATCTTCATCTCTTTCCTCTGCACCGAGCAGTATTTAAAGAGGGTGATGGTAAGAACTGAGTTATCTTATAACTTACCTTTACTAAGACTTGCTAGTTCATCTATCTATACTAATGTCTTCTTTTTGTCTCTGTTTTGCAGCTCTTCCCCAGCCATCAAAAGATTTCTGCCGAACTTTCCACCCCAGCCCTGTTCTGAAAAGACTTATAGGTTTAGATATTGATAAGCGCAAAGCCCTTTTGCTGCTTGATTATATCCGGACCTACAAGTCTACTTTGCCTGACGTTCCCCGTCGAAGTAAGACCCTCCTATCAGCAACCGCACTCTTTCAGTTGTTTCATCGCTACGGCAAGACCAGGCCTCTTCTTCAGATCCAGTTGAGCTAGCATCCACCTTTGCCCTCCAACTTATCTCGACATCCCAACACCGATGCCGACATCTTGCCCCAGCAAACACACCAGCCGGTAGAACTTAGAGTCGCAGACGCTGAGAATCAGAGACATCGGCCTACGATCCAGCTAACCCTCCTATAGCCCTTCTTGCTATCCACTTCGGTACTAAGGTTACCGTCGCTACCACTACCAAAGACATGGGTCGCAATAAAGCCATTGTGGAAGACCTTCTGACAGACTTGCAAGGAGTGGTTTCAATTCAATCTTCTCTATCCCAATCTCAGCCCACTTTAAAATGAAAACGAGTCAAAAGAACCAAGGCAAAGGCTACAATAACTTAAATTCCTACTGACTCAGAGGACACGATGCCAATCTCCAAATTGGCTGAGGCTGATGTAGACGTCCCCGAACGCCTCGGGGAAGAACGAGTCCCCCGTTCCGTTCGATATTGGGCTCACTACAGTTAGGACTCTCAAATTGTCACGGTTCGTAATCTGAACCAAAGAGTCCAAATCCGGCAAATCGTTTTGAGAAAACAGATTTTGAAAGAAGTGCCAAACATGGACTGCTTTGCCAGATATAGAGTCGCCACCTAAATATTTTTTTTTTGAAAAATTTAGGAAACCCTGACTCGTTGCCTAAGGCCACGTGTCCGTCATCACCAAAGTTGCCTCGGCTCGGGAACTTGGATACGATTGGGAAATGTCACTTCGTGAGCACCCCCGCTCGCCCGATCAAAGATCGGTCTCTACTAACCATGATATCAAGTTTTGAAAACATTGTGTGTTCTTATTCCGGTTATTAGCCTAGATTTATTATGTGATGCGCACAGCATACAAGTATAGACTGGATCGCCTGAATTGGAACAAAACATTTCATGTTTGTTTGTTTGAAAATGGTTTGATGGTGCTACTCGCAAGTAGGCTAAGACGTGGATTTGCCACCCTCAGGTGGGCTTAGAAAACATGATTTTGCCACTATCTAGTGGGCTTAAAACACATAGTGAATGAATTGTTCCAATCCAAATAACCCAACCTTCACCCACAGGCATTCAGGCAGTTATATCACATAAGCATATAGCCTCATGGTAAGCATGCTATTCATGGCAGTCACTCACACGCATGCAAGGATGCTAAAGCATAAAACTTACCGAGTACTCCAAGCCAAAACAGAAGCTAATTAGAAATCCATGCATGATCCTAACTATACAGAAGTGCCTAATGCAACACATGCAAAAATGCAACTATAGCAGGCTCGGCTATTCTAAACATGGCATATGAAATGCTACAACTAACATGTATTCAACTTGGAATTGAAAATACAATGCAGTTAGTATGATGTGCCGAGCCCGGTGCATGCAAAACAGATGAATGAATGCAAACATGCTATCATACTGTATGCTAATTGAAACATGCCCTAATCTAACCATCATAAGCAGGTAAATAAAAGGGAGAAAGACGTGGGGTTGAAAGACATACATCACACACGCGCACACTTATTACAATATTGCCCTCACGCGGAGGGTCCGAATAAATAATATACAGTCTCGAATGAATATTACAGTCCAAATATGTACAAAACCCTAATTAATTAACAATTTAAATTAGGAAAGCAATAAATTGGCATGCAAGCCAGGGACTGCCTCAACTCTGCTCCGGATGATGGATGATGCATGCTTGGGTTGCCTTGTGTGGAAATCCACTGTGATGCACTAATTAGCCTCTGTTTGCAATTATTCTCGGGATGCATGCCAAGCTTCGGAAGGCTGCTGATTTCTGATTTGCTGCAACAGAGAGCAACAAAGGGGCATGGCAAAGTATTTTCACATATGTATGCTTGACTACTCGTCAAGAAGTGTAGTCCTCGATCCTCGTGCCACCAATCACGCATCTCGATGCATGATGGCCGGGGAGTCGAATTGCATGACTCAATATGGAATGAATGCACATGAAAACACAACAGGGCCTAAACTCCATCATGGATAATTCGGAGTGTCGGCGACCAGGAATTGAGATACGTTCCGTCACTCGGAGTACGAAACGTACCTCGTTTTCCGTGCTCGGGCTAACTCCTATCCCAAACACAATGCAATATGCATGACATGCATGAATGCAACTAATATACAACTTAGCACGCACAATGCTATGAAATGACATACACGATGCACGAGGTAACATGGCATGCACAATGCGCTAACATACAACCTAGCATACACAATGCTATAAAATGAAATGGCATACACAATGCGCAATGGACTTACACCAACATGAGTGGACCACAGCCACACTCACATTAGTAGCCATGAGATGGAAAATGAGACACTCGAAATGCGTGCCCACATGCACGCAAATCGAGGATCGACCCTAAGGCACCAAATGCCAATCTAACAAGACATGGCAAGGCATGGAATATGGCATACTAGCATGCAAATTTTAGTATCAAAATATGATGCAAAACGGCCCCAAAACATGGAAACATGGCACCTGATACATGGAATGAGACCCGAAACATGAAATTAGGTACATGGAATGACCTATGGCTATGCAAAGCATGCATTATTCGAACATGAAGTGTGAAGACAGAATCAAGAAAGTCCCAAAACAAGCATATTTACAGTTTTAATCAAGGCCAAAAAGTGAACACAAATAGGGCTAAGTTAATATGCAAAAATGGCCTCGAAAGAGAGATAATGAAGCAAGTAGCAGTTGCTGGCCCTAAATGGCCAAGAGCCCTTCAACAAAGTTGAAGAGGGGATCAAAACATGGTATTTTACAATTAGTGATCAAACCCAAAACAGTGCATATGCAAGCTTAAAATACTATGCAAAATAAGGCCTAAAGAGAGGTTTAAACACAAAGAGCAAAAAGGGAGCTTCAAACAGTAAAATTCCCTTAATAAAACATGAAGAGAGGGTCAAAATAAGGCTATTTAAAGTTCGGACCAGAGCCCAAAAACACAAGCACAAGGGGCTAACAAAACATGCAAAAGTAAGGCCAAAAGAGGGATGAAGAGGCGAGTGACAAAAGGAAGCCTCAAACAGTGAAGAGCCCTTCAACAATGTTGAAGAAGGGCTCAAAATAAGCCACTTTTAAGTTTATAACCAAGCTCAAAACAGTTTACAAATGAGCCTAAAATACTATGCAAGAAAGAGGCATACAAGAGAGGTAAAGAAGCAAGTGGTAGCTAGAGACCTTAAACATGGAAGGACCCTTAATCAATCATGAAAAAGACATCAAAACATGACTATTTTCAGTTAGAGTCGGAGCCCAAAAATGTAAGCAAGTATGGCTTAGATATAGAACAAAATAAAGCACAAAAGAGGGAGAATGAAGACTCACCCTTGTAGACCAAGCTTCAGCAGCTCTTGGCTTGAGAAAAGGTGCTCCTAAGCTCTGAAAAACCAGCTCCAAGTGTTGGAAAGGATGGTGCTGGTGTGGTGCTATGTGGTGGTGTAGAAAGGGGTGTGGGATTTGAGGGGTTTTGAGGGTTGGAGTGTAGAGAGAGAGAGATACAATGTAGGAGGCTTAGACAAGATTTTCTAACCCTTAAAACTAAAGGGGAGGGGCTGGTTTTATAGGCAAAGGAGTGGAGAAAATGGGAGAAATTTCAAATTCAAGTTTCCCCCCCAAAAGGCCAAACCCTCGGACATGGGTGAAGTGCAAAACAAAATATATGGCTGGAATGCACTTGGGACAAGGATCATGGCCGGCCAGCTCAAAAGGGTAAAAAAGGCCATTCACCAAATAGGTGGCCGGCTTGCTAGATTTTCTGGCCGGCCTGCTACTTTTCAGAACAAAAAATGGTTCTATCGGAAAGAAAGGTGGCCGGCCGGTGATTGGGAAGTCCAATGGTGGCCATTCAAGTGTCCAAATTGAAGCTTCGGAAGTTAGCTTTCCAATGGAGCAAACCTTGCATTAAAATTCCTCCTGTGGAAAACGTTATGCCAGTTTCCGTGAAGTCGCGCAGATTTGGTCCTTCCCGAATCCATGCCGAACTTCTCCCAACCTTGTTTTCTTCTCTCCTCTCCTCTTTTCTTCAACTCCAAACCCCTAAACAAGGTGTTTTGAAAGATTTTTCAAAAGATTTCATCTATCTTTCATTCATTTCCACTTTGTCCTTGCTCGGTTTACCGAAAAGCGCGACATTTAACAAAATGCGAGCGTCGGGACATCGTAGAAACTTTATTTCAAAAACGTTTTTGAAAGAGAGGGTTTCAAGGTCTAAAATCCTTTGATCAAGATTGTTTTGGTCCAAAAATGGGTATGAAGTTGAGATTTGACTCTCTCTCCTTGCCGAAGAAATTGAACCTTTGCTCTGCGCATCTTTCAAAACCATCAGTCGCGTCCAAGTCTTAAAGGCGGTCAAAAATGGGGTGTCTACAGTTGCCCCTCTTTGACAGAACTCGGAAGTCAAGAAGTGATGGGAGTGAATGTCAAAGCCTAGAGATGACCTATTTTTGACAAGGCCGAAGACTTTGGACAAACAAACAAAGTACAGACAAATAAATGGTTGCGCCTGCAGGCTGCCTACGTACCCCTTTGCAAGGAATCAAACCAGCGTAGTTCAGGGGCAGGATGCAAAATGATATGCAGAAATATTTTGAAGATTGGACTTATACGCTACGCGAAGCCGGTTTGATAATTGGACTTATACGCTACGCGAAGCCGGACATCACTCATGATCATGCAAAGAGAGCTGTAATGAAGCAATTATGTGAAATAAATGCAATATTTTAAGCGAATGCTAGGCAAGCAAGTAAACTCGAGCCAAAATACACCTCATGCAGAAAGGATGTAAGAAAATTATGGAATTCTCACTGCGAATACAGTGTGCATGTGTGATAGATACACAGAGCGAACATGTGATTGATACACAAAAAAGTGAGCACAAAGTGTGATAGATGCACTAAGTGAACAAGTATGATAGATACACAAAGTGAGAGTGTGTGATTGATACACAGTGCGAACGCGTGTGATTGATACACAAAAAGGTGAGCACAAAGTGTGATAGATGAACTAAGTGAACAAGTATGACAGATACACTAAGCGGGAGTGTGTGATTGATACACAGAGCGAACGCGTGTGATTGATACACAAAAAGGTGAGCATAAAGTGTGATAGATGCACTAAGTGAACAAGTCTGATAGATACACAAAGCGGGAGTGTGTGATTGATACACAGAGCGAACGCGTGTGATTGATACACAAAGTAGGCATACTGTGAGCGTGTGATTGATACACAAAGTGGGCAAAACGAGTGTGTGATAGATACACTATTTGAGCAAAGTATAATTGATATACAAAGGGTGAAGTGAGCAAAGTGTGATGGATACACTAAAGGTGAACACAAAGTGTGACAGATGCACTTAGTGAACAAAGTATGATTGATATACTAAATGTGAACACGAAGTGTGATAGATGCACTTAGTGAACAAGTATGATGGATATACTAAAAGGGAACACAAAGTGTGATAGATGCACTTAGTGAACAAGTATGATGGATATACTAAAAGCGAACACAAAGTGTGATAGATGCACTATGTGAACAGAGTGTGATTGATACACTAAAAGCGAACACAAAGTGTGATAGATGCACTATGTGAACAGAGTGTGATTGATACACTAAATGTGAACACGAAGTGTGATAGATGCACTATGTGAACAGAGTGTGATTGATACACTAAAAGTGAACACAAAGTGTGATAGATGCACTTAGTGAACAAGTATGATGGATATACTAAAAGCGAACACAAAGTGTGATAGATGCACTATGTGAACAGAGTGTGATTAATACATTAAAAGCGAACACAAAGTGTGATAGATGCACTATGTGAACAGAGTGTGATTGATACACTAAAAGTGAAAAGTGTGATTGATACACTAGATGAATGAAGTGTGATTGATACACTAAATAAATGAAGTGTGATTGATACACTAAATAAATGATCTTAAAACGGAACTTCTTTGAATGAACCGTACATACAATATCGCGCGTGATTGAGGAAGAAACTTGATAGGTACAATGCATTACAATGCATGATGCTTAAGGAAAGCAATAAATGGACAAAGCGGCGCTTTAGAAAGCACCTCATGAGGTGAGTGGCGATGAACCGCTCTACTCTGACGGGGATCTCCCCTTGTGCTCTTCGAACACTTACCTTCAACTTACAGTACAAAGGCTTTGAAATGCTAACAAGGGTCCTTCACGTAGAACACTTGGGATGCCACTTTTCTTCCTGACCACATTCATAACTTTCCATATTCTCCAGCGGGGTGACAGACTAGGTTGGTTCAGTATCCAAAATTGAGGTGCATACACGCTATCTCAACCTATGGGGCTTCCATACAGATTTCAAGCCGGGGATACACCCCTGGGCATTTAAACCAGACTTTAGTCCCGGAAATCCCAAACCTTTATGTTCTAGGCATCAGCCATTCAAACTCTAGTTTCCACCGTCGCAGCTGGTCTCTTAGGAACTCATTGCAAACACGGCCAAGATGTCCCTGGCACGAAACGGTCCTCAAGGAGAGCACTTTTGATTGCCTATTCTGGCTTGAAGCAGACTTGATCTTGAGCTTGAGGTAAAGGTACATTCATACTTCGTAGCATTGGCAAGACCTGAAGAGGTACACACGGAATGTAGTCCTGGAACTTACTGAAATTGAAACAAACTCAGATACCCAACATTTTCCTCTTTTGCTTTTGCTTTGCAGTCCAGAACCATATGTAGCTTCAGATAGGTCCTGGTTCTACTGTTCTCACATGACTTGGGTTGAATCCTGCGATTTTATGAAAGAACAAATTCTGTTTTGTACAAATGTGGAGAACGGCACAGCACTCGGAGCACAAAACGATTTTATTTTTGAAATTAAGAGATGAGTTTTCGACCAAGTATTGAGCCTACGACTGAACACAGCAAAACGACTCAACAAGGAAATAAAAGGCACACAACCTAGACACATCGAGTAACACTCGAAACGACTCAAAACAAGAATCAAGATAAAACAAAAAGACACGACACTCAGACGTGCATAGGGAGCCTGTTTCACCGAGTGGTGTTTCCCACCCTTTCTCATTCGTGGTTCTCACATCACTCGGCCCTCAAGCTCTGTTTTTCTGAAAAAGCCCTCTTCTCACTTTTCCTCTCATCGCACATCTCTCTATTCTTCAATCTCTCATTTTTATCCCTCCCCTGGGTGGTTGATGGATAAACAGCAAATTGTGGGCTCGTGCCCCTAGCATTCTACTAGATTCTCTTTCTTCCGCTCACAGCTAGTAAATTCCTCCCACGGAAAAGTTGCGCTACAACTGGGTGTGTAGCAAATCTACAGCTAACATCAGTTGATGATGCTTTGCTGGGGAGTTTGGATGTGATAAGATCTGTCCAGATGATGGAGTGGAATATCTTGCCCAATTCTAGTTCGTGCTTCGCACTTTGCTTGATACCTCGTTGCTTGGAGGATGTGAGAGCTTTCTGCCCTTTGTTGTGCCCTTTTCTGGCGAATACAGTGCCCTTTCCGACAAGTAGAGTGCCCTTTCTGGCAAGTATTTTGACAAAGGGGAAAAGACAGAACACCTGACGCAACTGTGCCCCTAGTTCATCATTTTGACAATTTTTTGTTTTTTTGCTTTCTACTAAAACAGTTTTGACCAACATGAGAGTTCGATTAACGCGCTTGTTCGATTTTCTGATTTAAAATCATGCAAGTTAGGCTATGAGCACTGAGAGTTTTCCTTTTTTGGGTCCAAGAAATGGTCCAGTTTTGAAAAGTGGAGTACTTTTCAAGAAGATTAGTCAACCTTAGTAAAAATTCTCAAAAACTATTTTTGCAAACGACCACTGCTCAACGAGCACGGAACCTACTCTTGAGATGCACAACCTCGGACCCATAGCAATGGAAAATTGCCCCTTGTCTGAAGAACACTACATGGCAACGGAAAGTTGCCCCTTGTTTGAAATGACACTGCGGCGTTTTGAATGGCAACGGAAAGTTGCCCCTTGCTTGGATAGCACCGCAGCGCATTGTAGTCAGTCCTCAGAGCGACAAACACAACCAGACTCTCAGATACAGAGAAGACAAAGATGACCAAAACCATCGCATGGACACAATTGACTTTGAAGTGTTTTACGGCTGGACTTCAGAATGAAGTTGGCCACATATCCCAAAGATGGGAATCAAGCCTCACGTAGTTCGGGGTTAAGGTACACTCGGGTATTTAACCTTCACTTTTTAGGCTCTAACTTTTGCCAAGGCGCCCGTTGCGGATTTTCGACCTTGCGAGCTTTGTTTTTCTTTTCATCTTTTTTTCTTTTGCTTCTTTTTCTTCTTTCATTTTCTTCATTTTTCTTCTTTTTCTTTTTTTTTTCATTCTTTGCATTTTTCTTTTTTTTTCTTTTGTTCTTTTTCTTCTTTTTTTTGCTCTAACTTTTGCCTGGGTCGCCCTTCCGGGTTTTCGGCCCAGCGAGCCTCTTAAGGGTAAAAGTGTAGCTTGGTCCATGTCAAATGGTTCTGAGATCTCGAATCCATCTGAATCCAAGAGAGTGGCTGCTGTTCGCTGACGATGTAGGAGTCCATCCAACGGGGGCTGAATTTGCCCCTAGTGTTGTGGATAGGAACTTGGTTATCCTTCAGCAATGTCTTCTTCTTTCCTCCCTTCTGGGGTTTGGCATTCTTGTCGATCTTCGTTGATTTGTGGAACGATCCGTCTTCGGCTCTTCGAGCACAATCTGGCATCTTTCGCCCCTAGTTCGAGTGGTGCTTCTGATCTAGCTTTGCAAGTTTCTTTTGACGACATCTGATCTTCTTGATCTGACTTCCCTGCCGCTAATTCATGGGCTGCTTCGACTCTGGCCACTCAGGCCTCACATTATAGTTGACCGTTGAACGTTCTGAATTCAAGTTCAAGGTTTTGAAAGCAGAGGGGTCGAGTCTCGAGGCTGAGAGCGATCCTAAGCTGCACAATCTCAAGAGCGATTCCACACAGGTCTTCGCAGGACCGCGTAAAACATTTTTTTTGAAATCTTTTAAGAAAGCGACTAATCGCTCGCGCTGAAGACAGTGTGGGACCAATCTGGATCAAGCCAGGATCCTTCTCAGTACTTACGTTAACAAACATGATTTCATTCATTAAGGGCTTAGCACGCCTCTCTTTCTCTCAATTTGATCAAAGTTTTACAAATCCCGAGGAATTCCTTCCCCTTTGTTTTCATCACAATGTTTAAAAGGTTTTGAAAAACTCAGGTTATTACAATGACTTCAAGGCACAAAAAAGGCAGAGTTCTTAGTCAAATACTGTCATCTCATTCAGAACTTCCGGCATAACTGGCACAAGGCAGAAGCAAATACGAGAGCGTAAAAATCACTGCTGTTTCATTCAAAATCTGTCGGCACAACTGGTTCCCTGACAGAAACAGACTCAAAACAAAACGAAAAGATAAACACAAAACAAAATGGTGACGCCCGAGGTAACACCCCCCGGAATCACCCGACTCCTATATAATAGGACTGACTCGATACAACAATGACAGACCCAAAACAAAAAGAGACTGACTCAAAACAAAAAGACAGACTCAAAACAAAACAACAAGACTGACCCAATACCCAAGTCAGAAAGCACAAAAGCTAGCATTGGCAAATGCTCAAAACAGTGCATGCCATACACCATATCTGAAATAAACTGAACGCCGTCCGCAGGTGGGTCATCCCTCGATCACATCACATTATCCCCCACAGGTTCACTGGTCGAGTGTCGATAGACTTTGCTCGACTGGCGCGGGGATGACCCAGTTGTCAAACAGATCTTGTACATCATGGCGCAGACGAAAGCAACTGTCAGTGTCATGACCGATTTGTTGATGGTACGCACAGTACCTAGTATGGTCATGCTTTGGAGGGAGAGGATCAGGTAAAGGCCGTTGTTCCAATGGTTTCAGATGTTCTTTCCGGATTAAGGCCTCTAGAGCCTTTGACAAAGGCATATAAAGTGGGGTGAAAACCCTCTTGACTCGGGGTGGATATTTGGCCGTTTATGAGCTACTTTTGGACGCACCGGTGAATGGGGTAGCTTTTTTTGATGTGGTGGTGGTGACCATGCCTATTTCAGAAGATCTTGCAGCTGCATCACCACTGGTGGTCGCATTCGAACTGCGGGTAAACGCCCTCCTGGGCTGCTCCTTCTCCTGGTCAATGAGGCCCTGCTTCATAGCATCCTCGATCTGTACTCCCATCTCATGCAAATCTGAAAAGGTAGGGAAGGCGAGCACGATCATTTTCTGCATTAGTTTAGGCTGGAGGTTGCGCACAACCATCCGTATTTGATCCTTATCCGTTGGCCTAATGGTCATCATTGAGGCTTTGGCCCTCCAGCGGGCCACAAATTCTGAGAAGTTCTCCTTAGGCTCCTGTCTCGTCATCTCAAGATCACGGGTCGTAATCTCGATTTGGGTATTGTATGAATATTGTGCGACGAAGGCCTTGGCCATCTCCTCCCAGCTTCGTTTCACTAAATCCTCCAATTTGGCGTACCAGATGGCCGCAATACCCGACAAGGTCCTGCCAAAAAGGGAAAGCTTCTGTAATCTTGTTAAGCCGCAGAACATCTGAAAACAAACTCAGGTGGACCATGGGATCTCCTGACCCGTCAAAACGGTCGATGTGAGGCATCTTGAACCTGTCCGGCAGTGTCACAGCTGCGTCGGTGTACCCGTCCTCAATGTCCGGGATGGACTTTACCTCCTGGGATTTCTTGAACAACTTTTTAAGCTTGCTCAACTTCAACGCTGTATGGTCTACCTCGAACTCAAAGGGAGAGTCCGATGGGTTAATTGGTGCTTTAGACAGCTGGGGTAAGATTGGGGGCAGAGCCAGCCCTGTCGGAATGTCCATACCTTCTTGGACATTTGGCGTCTCCCCAGGTATTGGATCTACTGGTGGGGGGGAGCTTGATGCAAAGCAGATGCTCCGTTTTGCTGTTGCAATCTGGTGATTAGCTCTGCCTGTTGGGCCATGACCTCAGCCTGTTGTTTGGCGAATTCAGCTTGGCGGACAGCATCTTGCTGCATGAGTTTCATACTTTCTTGCATCTGGCGCATCATTGCCTCAATCCCTGATGTGTTCTGCTGATCCATCTAACTGACTGGTATCTATCCCTGCAGTAGAAACTGAGACCTCAGCCTGACTGTTCACTGGTGGGGTGGATAAGGGCCACTGATCTGGTAACTGCTGAACTGGTGATTTGTGCCTGACTGGCCCTTTTACCCTACCTCTGGTAAAGGAACACTGATTGCCCTTGAACTGAATCTCTGACCTGACAAAGTCTATCAGCACAAGTTCAATAAACCTCGGGGGATATCGGAACCTTCTGAAACTATGGTTCCCAGACTACCTAGCAAAAGAGAAAACATGCAGCATCTCAGCCTAACTTCACCAAAACAGATACGAGCATAGTAGGATGACTGTGCCCTCTACTGAATTCTACCCCCAAAATTCTGCCTCAAATCTGATACCCTCGGGTAAAACTGATTCTTCAGATTCTGATGCTCGCAGACCGGATACCTAGACTTGCAAACTGATACATGCAACCCCTGTAGAGACACACTCTGACAGCACATAACAAATAATTGAGAGCCAAAACAGCCCTATGTTGGGGTAGGGTTTTCCCTGTCCTATTTTGTCAGGAGCTAGGGTTTCACTACGCACGCAGCGGTTTCAAACAACCTATAAACGGGTAAGCAACCTGTCCTAGTTTGGAATGGTCACTGTGGATTCCGAATATGCACTAGGTCGAATGGTCAAAAGGGTGCCCCGGTAAAACCGACGTTTGTGTTCCCATACTGGCAGAGCCCACAACCGGTCAGCCTTATGGTCATGTCTTGACAAGACAAGCCTCCGGCAAACCGTTCAGGAATAGCAGATGGCAAACACGGTGTCCTAGGCGCACCAATGCAAATGCAATGCAAAGAAACACATAAGTGTAGTCAAAACCAGATATCATGAGTTCGAGTCAAGTTCTCTAAGTCCCCAGCGGAGTCGCCAGAAACTGTAGACGTCCCCGAACGCCCCGGGGAGGAACGAGTCCCCCGTTCCGTTCGATATTGGGCTCACTACAGTTCGGACTCTCAAATTGTCACGGTTCGTAATCTGAACCAAAGAGTCCAAATCCGGCAAATCGTTTTGAGAAAACAGATTTTGAAAGAAGTGCCAAACATGGACTGCTTTGCCAAATACAGAGTCGCCACCTAAATATTTTATTTTGGGAAATTTAGGAAATCCTGACACGTTGCCTAAGGCCACGTGTCCGTCATCACCAAAGTTGCATCGGCTCGAGAACTTGGGTACGATTGGGGAAGGTCACTTCGTGAGCACTCCCGCTCGCCCGATCAAAGATCGGCCTCTACTAACCATGATATCAAGTTTTGAAAACATTGTGTATTCTTATTCCGGTTATTAGCCTAGATTTACTATGTGATGCGCGCAACATACAAGTATAGACTGGATCGCCTGAATTGGAACAAAACATTTCATGTTTGTTTGTTTGAAAATGGTTTGATGGTGCTACTCGCAAGTAGGCTAAGACGTGGATTTGCCACCCTCAGGTGGGCTTAGAAAACATGATTTTGCCACTATCTAGTGGGCTTAAAACACACAGTGAATGAATTGTTCCAATCCAAATAACCCAACCTTCACCCACAGGCATTCAGGCAGTTATATCACATAAGCATATAACCTCATGGTAAGCATGCTATTCATGGCAGTCACTCACACGCATGCAAGGATGCTAAATCATAAAACTTACCGAGTACTCCAAGCCAAAACAGAAGCTAATTAGAAATCCATGCATGATCCTAACTATACAGAAGTGCCTAATGCAACACATGCAAAAATGCAACTATAGCAGGCTCGACTATTCTAAACATGGCATATGAAATGCTACAACTAACATGTATTCAACTTGGAATTGAAAATACAATGCAGTTAGTATGATGTGCCGAGCCCGGTACATGCAAAACAGATGAATGAATGCAAATATGCTATCATACTGTATGCTAATTGAAACATGCCCTAATCAAACCATCATAAGCGGGTAAATAAAGGGAGAAAGACGTGGGGTTGGAAGACATACATTACACACACGCACACTTATTACAATATTACCCTCACGTGGAGGGTCCGAATAAATAATATACAGTCTCGAATGAATATTACAGTCCAAATATGTACAAAACCCTAATTAATTAACAATTTAAATTAGGAAAGCAATAAATTGGCATGCAAGCCAGGGACTGCCTCAACTCTGCTCCGGATGATGGATGATGCATGCTTGGGTTGCCTTGTGTGGAAATCCACTGTGATGCACCAATTAGCCTCTGTTTGCAATTATTCTCGGGATGCATGCCAAGCTTCGGAAGGCTGCTGATTTCTGATTTGCTGCAACAGAGAGCAACAAAGGGGCATGGCAAAGTATTTTCACATATGTATGCTTGACTACTCTTCAGGGAGTGTAGTCCTCGATCCTCGTGCCACCAATCACGCATCTCGATGCATGATGGCTGGGGAGTCGAATTGCATGACTCAATATGGAATGAATGCACATGAAAACACAACAGGGCCTAGACTCCATCATGGATAATCCGGAGTGTTGGCGACCAGGAATTGAGATATGTTCCGTCACTCGGAGTATGAAACGTACCTCGTTTTCCGTGCTCGGGCTAACTCCTATCCCGAACACAATGCAATATGCATGACATGCATGAATGCAACTAATATACAACCTAGCACGCACAATGCTATGAAATGGTATACACGATGCACGAGGTAACATGGCATACACAATGCGCTAACATACAACCTAGCATACACAATGCTATAAAATGAAATGGCATACACAATGCGCAATGGACTTACACCAACATGAGTGGACCACAGCTACACTCACATCAGTAGCCATGAGATGGAAAATGAGACACTCGAAATGCGTACCCACGTGCACGCGAACCGAGGATCGATCCTAAGGCACCAAATGCCAATCTAACAAGACATGGCAAGGCATGGAATATGGCATACTAGCATGAAAATTTCAGTAGCAAAATATGATGCAAAACGGCCCCAGAACATGGAAACATGGCACCCGAAACATGAAATTAGATACATGGAATGACCTATGGCTATGCAAAGCATGCATTATTCGAACATGAAGTGTGAAGACAGTCCCAAAACAAACATATTTACAGTTTTAATTAAGGCCAAAAAGTGAACACAAATAGGGCTAAGTTAATATGCAAAAATGGCCCCGAAAGAGAGATAATGAAGCAAGTAGCAGCTACTGGCCCTAAATGGCCAAGAGCCCTTCAACAAAGTTGAAGAGGGGATCAAAACATGGTATTTTACAATTAGTGACCAAACCCAAAACAATGTACATGCAAGCTTAAAATACTATGCAAAATAAGGCCTAAAGAGAGGTTTAAACACAAAGAGCAAAAAGGGAGCTTCAAAAAGCAAAAGTCCCTTGATCAAACATGAAGAGAGGGTCAAAATAAGGCTATTTACAGTTCAGACCAGAGCCCGAAAACACAAGCACAAGGGGCTAACAAAACATGCAAAAGTAAGGCCAAAAGAGGGATGAAGAGGCGAGTGACAAAAGAAAGCCTCAAACAGTGAAGAGCCCTTCAACAATGTTGAAGAAGGGCTCAAAATAAGTCACTTTTCAGTTTATGACCAAGCTCAAAACAGTTTACAAATGAGCCTAAAATACTATGCAAGAAAGAGGCATACAAGAGAGGTAAAGAAGCAAGTGGTAGCTAGAGACCTTAAACATGGAAGGACCCTTAATAAATCATGAAAAAGACATCAAAACATGACTATTTTCAGTTAGGGTCGGAGCCCAAAAATGTAAGCAAGTATGGCTTAGATATAGAACAAAATAAAGCACAAAAGAGGGAGAATGAAGACTCACCCTTGTAGACCAAGCTTCAGCAGCTCTTGGCTTGAGAAAAGGTGCTCCTAAGCTCTGAAAAACCAGCTCCAAGTGTTGGAAAGGATGGTGCTGGTGTGGTGCTATGTGGTGGTGTAGAAAGGGGTGTGGGATTTGAGGGGTTTTGAGGGTTGGAGTGTAGAGAGAGAGAGATACAATGTAGGAGGCTTAGACAAGATTTTCTAACCCTTAAAACTAAAGGGGAGGGGCTGGTTTTATAGGCAAAGGAGTGGAGAAAAGGGGGGAAATTTCAAATTCAAGTTTCCCCCCCCCCCCAAAAGGCCAAACCCTCGGACATGGGTGAAGTGCAAAACAAAATACATGGCTGGAATGCACTTGGGACAAGGATCATGGCCAGCCAGCTCAAAAGGGCAAAAAAGGCCATTCACCAAATAGGTAGCCGGCTTGCTAGATTTTCAGGCCGGCCTACTACTTTTCAGAACAAAAAATGGTTCTGCCGGAAAGAAAGGTGGCCGGCCGGTGATTGGGAAGTCCAATGGTGGCCATTCAAGTGTCCAAATTGAAGCTCCGGAAGTTATCTTTCCAATGGCGTAAACTTTGCATTAAAATTCCTCCTGTGGAAAAAGTTATGCCAGTTTCCGTGAAGCCGCGCAGATTCGGTCCTCCCCGGATCCATGCCGAACTTCGCCCAACCTTGTTTTCTTCTCTCCTCTCCTCTTTTCTTCAACTCCAAACCCCTAAATAAGGTGTTTTGAAAGATTTTTCAAAATATTTCATCTCTCCTTCATTCATTTCCACTTTGTCCTCGCTCGGTTTACCAAAAAGCGCGACATTTAACAAAATGCGAGCGTCGGGACACCGTAGAAACTTTATTTCAAAAACGTTTTTGAAAGAGAGGGTTTCAAGGTCTAAAATCTTTTGATCAAGATTGTTTTGGTCCAAAAAGGGGTATGAAGTTGAGATTTGACTCTCTCTCATTGCCGAAGAAATTGAACCTTTGCCCTGCGCATCTTTCAAAACCATCAGTCGCGTCCAAGTCTTAAAGGCGGTCAAAAATGGGGTGTCTACAGTTGAGAAGAGCTCAATTGCTGCAGAGAAAAGGCCTTCCTAAGCTGAGCCATCTGACAAGCGAAAATCAAAGAAGCCGAGATCGGAGGGTGCAGCGGGCCTAGGTGTTTTTAAAGCCGATGAGCCCTAGGCTCCAGTAATTTCGGTTGATGATCGCCCGATGACAGCTGGTGATAGTGCCATCGACAGCCTTAAGGTCGACACTGCTCTCTCTACTGCTGTTCTTCTGCCCACCGATCTGAGCCATATGGCCGAGATCAATGAATACGAAATTTTTACTTTGATGATATGACACTCTGTTCTAGTAAGTCCTCAACACTTGTAATTTTTTCATTTTGGTTTCCTGCCCTTACTTAAGCAATTCTAACTTGTTTGTTTCTTTCTTTCTAGCCCATCTAGCATGCCCACTCTTTTACGATAAAGGTTGAGGATGTCAAGAAGGAGTTGGTTCAAAATACTAAGGAAGCTGCTGGCTTCCTCTCTTCCCTCAACAACGCCGAGGCTAAGATTAAAGGCCTAATAAATCAGGCTAAGGCTGCTAAAGCTTTCCAAGACAAAGCCGAATAAAGGGCTGACGCAGCGAAGGCTGTGGCCGAGGGCTTAAAGTTGTAACCAAGGAGGCCGAGGCCAAAACCGCCAAGGTTAAGGTAGAGCTCTAGGAGGCTCTGGCTACCAAAGAGGTTGAGATCAAGGTGGCCGACGAGAAGGCATTCTCCGAGGGGCAGGCCATCGTCCGTGATGCATACAAGACCCAGGTTAACCAAGCTTGCAACCGAGGCTTTTATCTCGGCTGAACAGCAGCTCTGAACAAACTCTCAATCCCCATGGATTCCCCCCTCAGAGACATAAACTAGCTTCAAGTGCCTTTCCCTCCCTCTCAAAAAGACTCCAAGGATGAAGCCGATGACGATGACACTGAAGTTGATGATGTTAATGAAGAGGAGGCCGCTATTGGGGCCAAGTCCCTCACTCTGAATGAGTAAGTCTTAGACTTGACTCAAGATGAGGAGGACGAGGTCTCCAAGAGTGGCTTACCAAAGAAGACCACTTTTGAAGCCGAGATCCAGACCGCAGAGAAAAGTCTTGACCAAGCCCTTCTCGAGATCGATGCCGAGATTGAGGCTGAGAAGACTGTCAAGAAGCTTTCCCAACTACGAGGCCGAAACACTATCAACTGCCGAAGCAGAACTAGAATTTTTTCTTACTTGTACTTTTTTGCTCTGAACAATGTATCTTTTTATTTGTTTTGAACAATGTTGGTTTTTGAACAATGTTGGTTTTCTTTGGGCCGATATGCCTTATACCATTGCTATTTGAACAAGTCTTTTGTTTGCCATGCCTTCTTTTCTTCTAAGTACTGAATGAATGCTTATTCCTTTAAGTTTTATCTGTTTTTGCTATCTTTGTATACTTCCATACTTAGAATATTTTTTGCAATCCCTCCAAGTTCATCTTAACTGTGTAATGACTTCGGGTTAGAACACACCTAATTTGTATTATCTCGGATACACTTCATCTCGGGTGTGCCCTTAGTTGGTTACCTTGAAATAACTTGCCTCAAAGTCCACTGTTTGTTGTGATCTCGGCAAACTAGTACTTCATAAAAATTCTTTAAGTATCTTGCAACAAGTGTTACTTCTTTTCCTTGTGCTTGATGTCTTTAATCAATTCTTCATTCTTTTAACCCTTCCAAGTTTTGACAAACTGTTTGGTTATCTCGGATAACAAATACCTAGGGCATTCCCTGATTTGGTTACCTTGGCTGACTCCAACTCGTAAATTGTTGTAAAAAATTTCAACAAATGTCAAGCCTATTTCACATTCCTACTTCCTACCCCCCTAATATGAACCTAAGTACCACTTGTGTTCACATTAAGCATGCAAACCCAAATCTAGCTGGGGTCTAATTCAGATAAAGATTAGCTAAGGTTTTCTACCTCGGTTCCTCTGTTAATCTAACTAGATCAAACTTAGTTCAACTCTATCATATAGCAGGCATAATTCAACTCTACCATATAATAAGTTTAAGTTATTTGTCATGTTTCAATCGGAAACATCGCCAATTTAGTTCAACTCTATCGTACGACATGTATAATTTAATTTTACCATTTGATAAGTCTAAGTTATTCGTCATGTTTCATTCGAAAACATCATCATAAGAGTATTTCAGTCCTATCTCACAAATATCAACAATAAAAACAAAATCAAGCAAGTGTTTTATTAAAATTTCGGCTAATAAAATCAGTAAATATATCTAATAAAAGCAAAAACTAATTATAGAAAAACTTTAGATTGCAAGTGTTCTAGGGTCGTGGCAACTCCTTGCCATCACTATCTTCTAGCTGATGTGCTCCGTTGCCGGTAATTGAGATAATTCTGTAAGGCCCTTTCCAGTTTGGGCTAAGCTTGCCATCCCTAGGATCCTTCTTGTTGCTGACAACTTTCCTCAAGATAAGGTCCCCAACCTTGAACTCTCTTGGGTTGACTTTCTTGTTGTAAGCCCTAACAAGCTGCTACTGGGATGCCCCCAGCTGAATTGCTGCTCTTTCCTTTCTTTTCATCTAGCAGTCCAGATCTCGAGCCAGGAATGCCTCGTTGGTCACATTCTCTACTCGCCAGGTTCTAATTCCAAGGATGCCGACCTCCAGCAGGATAACTGCTTCAATGCCATGAGTCATGGCAAAAGGAGACTCCCCAGTTGATCTTCTCGGCGTAGTCTGATATGCCCAGAGCACATTGGACAACTCTTCCACCCATTTTCCTTTTGCTGCTTCCAGCCTCTTCTTGGATTACTATCGAGCTTACTGTGTGTTCTGAAACTGCCAAGTATAGGAACAATTTTTCTCCAGGTATTGGATTTGACAGAATTGGAGCTGTTGTCAAGTACTTTTTAAAGTCGACTAAGGCGACTTCTCACTCTTCTGTCCATAAAAATTTTGTGGCTTTCTTTAACAAACTAAAAAATGGTTTACACTTATTTGAACTTCGACTGATGAACCTGTTTAGGGCTACTGCCTTGCCGGTTAAAATCTGGACCTACTTGGCTGACGTCGGACTCTTCAAGTCAATGATGGCCTTGATTTGATCTGGGCTTGTCTCAAAGCCCTTTCTGGTGACCAAGTATCCCAGGAACTTACTAGGCCTGACTCCAAATGCACATTTTAAAGCATTGAGTCGAAGCCGATAATTTTTTAGGATATCAAAAACTGCCTTCAAGTCGACCAGATGATTCTTAGGTTCTTTTGTTTTTACGACCATATCATCAATATAGACCTCTACTGTTTTCCCAATCAGATACCTAAACATCTTGGTCACTAACCTCTGGTAGGTTACTCTTGCATTTTTCAACCCGAAAGACATCACTCTGTAGCAATACAACCCTTTTGGGGTGATGAATGCAGTCTTCTCTTCGTCAGGAGGATACATTGATATCTGGTGGTGTCCTCTATAAGCATCTAGGAAGCTCTACCAGCTAATCAATTTTAGGCAGAGGGAAGTTTTCTTTGGGACAAGCCTTATTCAGGTTGGTGAAGTCCACGCAGACCTTTCACTTCCCATTCTTCTTTTTCACAATTACTATGTTGGACACCCAGGTTGGGTAGTTCACCTCCCAAATAGCGTTGGCTTCCAATAGCTTGTCCACTTCGTCTTCTACTGCCTCCACATGAATCAATGTCGGCCTTCTTACCTGCTGAATGACAGGTTTTGCCAACTTGTCTACATTGAGCCTGTGGCAGGTGACCTCGAGGTCGATGCCTAGCATCTCATAGGGCGTCCAAGTGAACACTTCTATGTTTGCTCACAAGAAAGCCTCCAACTCCCTTTCTTCCTTTTCAGCTAAACCTGAGCCGAGAAGAAAGAAGCGCTCCTCGTCATTTTCTTGAGCTAGAATTTTCTTCAAAGCCTCGTTACTCTTGTCGGCTGGTTCTTTACAGACATCATCTAGGACCTCCATGTCCTTATCTTCAATTTCCACTGTCTCTATTTCTCGTACATTACAGGTGGACTTTATTACCGCCATGGAGTAATTTTTTTCCTATACACGATCCTCTCTGACCTCCTTACTCCATGTTCAGTTGGGAATTGAAACAGTTGATGTAATGTTGAGGGAACAGCCCTCATTACATGCAACCATGGTCTATCCAAGATAACATTGTAAGGGGAGGGGGTGTCAATTACCATAAACTCTGTGCTTACCTTCTTCGTGCCTGCCTGCACTTCCAAATTCATGGCTCCTAGAGGCCACGTCGATGTTCCATTTAACCCAACCATCGGGTTGTTGGACTGTTCCATATCATCTGGGTGAAGGCCAAGTTTCTTGTAACATCTAACATACATGATGTCACAAGAACTGCCTTGATCAACCAATATGCACCTTACCTGGCACTCCATAATCTTCAACGTTATCACCAAGGCATGATTGTGTGGATTCTGCACTATATCCAGGTCTGTCTCGGTAAAAGAGACCATTGGCCCCTGGTACTCATTAGTTCTACGCTTCTTTTGCTGGACTTGATACACATGCTATAGGTACTTCACTCTTTAAGTCTCCCCACGTACCTCATTCTCATTGACCTTCGAGTGAATCACATTAATCACCCGAGGTCCATCTCCTTGCTGTGGTGGCAGTGATAGAGGTGGTACTGCCGGTGCCTGGGGCAGCATTGCCTGCTCTTCCCTTGTTTTGACCTCATCTACTAGGTCTCTCAGATAACCCTGTCTGACCAGATCCTCCAAGTGCGTTTTCAAAGCCCTGCACCCCTAAGTTAAGTACTCATCCTCATTATGGTAGGCACAGTGCTTCCCAAGGCTCCTTCCTATAAACTCGCCAAGGATCTTCTCTGGCGCTCTATAATACAGCTGGTTCCTAATTTTTTCTAGAACTCTGTAAACCAGGATCCGAAACACAGTGGTGACTACCTGTGTAGCCCTCAAGCCTGTCTCCTGCCTGTTAAAACTAGTGCTACCTCGACCTCGTTTCGGCTAGCCATTTCTCTTTTCCTGCTTTGGTGCCTTTGCTCCGTGCTTGTGTTCCTCCGCTCTGACATATTTCTCAATTCGTGTCATGAGTTCCTTCATACTCTTTGGTAGAGTTTTTGCAAGTGACTTTTGAAACGGGCATTCATCTTCCAGGCCGTTTTTGAAAGATATGACCGCCAGCTCCTAGTTGCATGTCGATATTCAGTTGAACATCTCATAATACCGTTTGGCATAAGCCCTGAGGATTCACCCTTGTTAATGTTCAAAGCCAACAGGAAGTCTACCCTTAGTGGCTGCAACTTATTTGTTACAAACCTAGCCACAAACATCTCGGCCAGGCCGTCCCACCTCTTCACAGTTCCTTTCGGCAACTTGTGGAACCAATCCGATGCAATTTTCCCAAAGGATAAAGGGAACATCTTGCACAGCAACTACTCGTTTCTACTATACAAAGCCATTGAATTTAAATATAAACCGACATGAAATTTCGGATCAGACTTACCGTTATAAACTTGGAACCTCGACATATGAAACCTTTTCGAGGCTTCAAACCTATCCAACTCCACTAAGAACGGCGTTCTCGGCTTGACGGGGGATATGACCTCGGCATTAAGTCACTTCCTCTGGAGGTAGTCTTTCAGATCCCCCTTCATTCGACTGGGAGCTCAGCTATCAACAGATTTCAGCCTTTTTGGTGCGCTACTCTAGCGTCATGGTGTGTCCTCTTGGACTTTTCTTTATTCACTGTATCCAAGCAAAGTCCCTTTCCCTGGACATGCCAATGTTCTTTGACATAGGTTCCCTTGGCACAAGGAGTCCTCTGTGATTCACCTCTCACTAACTCTGCTCGCTCGACATCCCGTGAGGGCCGATGTGAACGCTCTTTTTCTTTAGCATGTTGCGGGACTGCTGAGATGGTTTTTTGCCCCCCTTTCTGGGCGTCAGTCTTAGCCGCTGGTATTAGCGTGTCTTGCAACGGAAATGGTGGTTGCATCACGTTGTTCTGCTTCATAAAGTTGACAACCGATTGTAGGTCTGCCAACTTGTTTGTCATTCCTTTCATTTCGCTATCCCTCCTCAGGCATCTATCCTTCTATACCTGGAGGTCGTTTTCGTTGTAATGCTCATCTCGGCCTGCTTTCTTCGGGGCGTTCCCATCTTTGCCGACGTCCTTCTCTCCAGGATTCAGATCTTGCGCTATTTCATTACGGCTTTCTTTCCCGATGTTAGGATTTGCATGTTCACAACTCTCGCTGTTAATGTCGTCCCCAATCTTTTATTCCTGTCTGTCGTTGGCCATCTGTTCTCCTTAAGTTCCAACAGACGGCACCAAATTGTGGGTGTTGATTTTTTACCACACAACCAACGGGGAACTCAATTGGAGAGCACCGACAGAATAGATTAAGCCCAACAATGTACACAAGAAGATGAGAATCCAACAGTGGTCCGTCCACCTGGGGGCACTCCTACGATCAAGTCAGTAATTAATATCTCTCAAAGATAGCAAATTGTGCTTAAACTCACAAGAAAGAACTTACTTTCGACCCACGAAGGTGCCTTGCTTTTATAACCAACAGTGACCTGATTTCTTTAGAAGCTTCACTTCCATGGACTCAGGCTCAATGCTAATCCTGGACCCTCAGCTAGATAGGGATAAACTCTCTTTGAGCCTTACCTTCATCTAGACTGAGATCCTCCCCTATTCTAGGACTCTTGTCCCTTATCCACTTAGCTCAAATTCTGGCATCTCTGTAGATAATCTCGGTCTATCCGAGATCATCTCGACCACATGACCAAGCCACGTGGCATCTCGATAGACACTTCGACATCACTTTAGCCACGTGTTGTTATTCATAAAATGTGTCCCCATACAAACCATTTATATTGTCTCATTTATTTCATTCTCTCAAAAAGTCAACACAAAAGATACCACGGCATCTCACAAAAATGCATATTTGTGGTAAGATTACATCGTTGTGCAGAGAATTTTCCTTATTGTACAACGAAAAGTACAGGATATGCAACTTCAAAGCTTTGCAGTTTATCAAGGATAATTATTCAATAATTTCAAAATATAGATACGTGATATTCTATTGTGATTGGTGGAGAAGGTAAGTAGGTGGGATATTGTGTTGGATGATTGAGAAATATGAGGAAGCATATTAAATGATGATTAGTTAAGGAATACGGACACGTAGTACTTCAAAAATATTGAATAATTTCTTTGATAAAGTTGTGTGTGTGGCGTCGCTTTGTAGCATGAGCCCCCCAAATACAAAACAGTTCTCGGCGAGCAATCACTTTCTTTAGTTCGTTCAAAAAAAAAAAAAAAAATCACCTTCTTTAGTTTCAATTTTTTGAATTTAATTTTTTTTGTGTGTGTATTTTTTATTTTTAGTGATTTTTTTTTAATAGTGGTCCTGTTTGGGAATGGCTATTTGGATTAAAATAATTAATAAAGACAAAATAATCTACAATAATTAATAAGATAAAATGTCATATTCAACCTATAATGATTTTACGTTTTCTTTCATAATCATCAAATCAACTAAAAAAAATCAATTATTTTCCCAATCACAATTTTTAAGTCAAGTTAAAATAGTCAAAAATCAAAAAAAAAAAAAATCAAAAAGTCAATTAAAATAACCAGCTTTCCAAACAAGTCCATTTTAAACATTTTTTTAACTTTTTAGATACACTTAATATAAATAAAATTAAAAAGTACAATATTTGTAGAAAAAATCTTTAAAAAACTCACTAAATACCAAAAATATATAATAATAAAAAATTCAATACATTTTCATATTCTTTTGTATTTATTGATTTTTTAAAATATTTTTTTATAAATATTTTAATTTTTAAATATATCTAAAAATATATAAAAAATTATTTAAAGTATTTAAAAAATTTATTAAAAATAAAAAATAAAAAACTCAATTTTTAAAAAATTGAATTAAAAAATTGCAACAAAAAATATGTTTCCGGAAAACCCATTTTCTTCTTTTCTCTCTCTCCCTCTCTCATCATCCTACTGTTGATGCTGCCCTTAGCTTCTTTGAAGTATTCTACATTGATCCTTCTTTTTCAAGATCAGCAATTGCACCTGTTGAGTTCGACGAATTGCTTCGTTTTTCATCTTCTTCATCTTCTTCACTGATTCAGTGATCATACCTCGAAAATCTTGTCATCTTCCAAAATTCAGTGGTTTGTTTCGTGCACGAGGTTGCAGTGGAGATCAAACTTTGGAGTTGAAAGAGTTTGAGAGAGATTATGAGGAGGTTCTTGACGAGAATTGGGTTACTTCAAAGAGGTTTTGGAAAACAGAAATCGAAATCGGATAATTATCAAAAAGATTGAAAAATGTGATGAATCAGAATGTTTGCAAAGATGAGGAAATCAAAGTGGAAGAATCTGGATTGAAAAATGAATGGTATAATGTAATGCCCTTTATATTTTCTTCAAATTTGTGTATATTTTTTATTCAAATTTTTTGTTTATATGGTTTACAACTTAAATCATGGATTTAAATAACATTATCAGAATATGTAGATACGATCATATATCATTCGATATTGAACAGTGAATAATAATATTGAAAGTCTAAAAATTATGTTACGTAACAACGGTATCATATTTAATATTATCTAATATTTAAAATTCAAGTCTAAATTGTTCAATAAGAAAGATCTTTTTTAGTGGCTTAAAGTTGGAAAATTCCAATTTGCAATTAGATCATATTGTCATTTTTAAAATTATCTCCATAGTCCGTAACATCATGTAGTTCTTACCACTTCTAGCTTTTCAACAAAGATTTCATAGAATTCTCTGACATGACGCGGGTTGTTGTTGTTGTTTATAGTTTTATTATTATTGATTTGTTTATCTAATTAAAGTTTCATTTCCCCAACGCAATAAAGTACCTTGTTTTCCTCAGGATGACACCAGTTCATATTGTTTGTATTTGCTTTAGGCTATTGAAAAATTATTATTTTAAAGTACTGCTATTCACATGTTTTGCTTTGGATTTAGCAATTTTTATTTATTTTTTATTTTTGGTTAATTTTTTTAAAACCTTTTCATTTTTAAGTCTCACTACACTAGACAAACCCAAAATGTAAAAAAGAAAAAATTAAAATTAAAAAACTCCACCAAAAAAAAAAAGACTTTTGTTGGTTTAGTGCATTTTTTTAGAATTTTTGTTTAAAAAAAAATAAAAAATTACTTGTCCTTCTAGACTAGACAGTCATAAAAAGCAAAAAATTCAGCTGTTGCCAGCAAGCGTTGGAGAGCACTGCCATTTTGGATTATTTCTTCAGCAGGTCACCATTTGGTCTATATTATGAATATTAATTACCATAATATATTAATGCATATAAGTCATAAGCAAGAAAAACTATATTGAAATATTTTTATGACATAAGTAAATACATTGGATCCTTGCAGTTGTTTAGATCCTTTTGCATTTGACCCGCTTGATAAACAATCAATATTTGTGCATATATGAATTGTTAATCATCAGTGCTGTGTTAAATGAGGAATGAGAGGGGGATTTGTGCTGATCAAATGGACCGAGCAAAATCGAGCTTGGACCGAGCTAGGAGGAATGACGACGCTGCTGAATTAGCTTGGGGCCAGGCTAGTTGGAAGGCCTGGGACATGAGCTGAGCAAGGTTAAGTGATGGTCTTGCCCTCAACCGGGCTAAGTACTTCAACTGCGCTTTGGAGTCAGGCGGGATTTGCCTTGACAAGCGAATGGCGTCTAGCCGGGTTGAAGTAGCAAGCCGAGCAAGGTTAAGTGATGGTCTTACCCTCAACTGGGCTAAGTACTTTAACCACGCTTTAGAGTTAGGCGGGATTTGCCTTGACAAGCGAATGGTGCTTGACCGGGCTAAAGGTAATAAGCCGAGCTACTTTGGCACTTTAGGCCCAGATCAACCAAAGTTAGCTTTTCCCTAAAGGTTAATCGGGGTTAGACCAAGCTAGCATGTGAACAGCCAAGGATAGCTTAGTAGGCATGTGCTACGTGGCCCAATTGAAATGCTAGAAGGTGAACCTGTCAATAGTACACATTAATACCGTTTGGATGTTTAGTTAATACTGTTTAGCATTATTGACGCGCACACGTGCAAGGTTTCAAAAAGCGGTGTTATCTAACGGTTGTGGTAATAAGCGCTATCCCTTACGCCCGCTTTTGTGGTGTGACGGAAATTCATATGTATAACGGCCGTAGCAATATTGTAACAGCTGTAACGACCAACTACACACCGTTATAATATTCTGAATAGCTTCTTTTAAAAATTAAAAAAATTACAAAAAAAAAAAGAAAGAATACTCAACTGATCTAAGCCTAAAGAAAAAACCTTGTATGATTTTTTTTCTTTATAATTTATTTTTTTAATTTTTATTTCATTATATTAGCATATAAAATAAAAAATATATAAATCGTGGTTGTATTTATTTTTATAATCCTTTCATTTAATATTTACTTGTAAATATTTATTTTGGTCAAAAATAATTTTATAGACGCTTAAAATCAATTATCCTTAAATTCATTAATTATTGAAATAAAATGTAAATAACTCTTTTTATAGTGGTTTGAAAATATGAAATATATTAGAACATACTTAAAAACTAATAAAAATATATCAAAATCTATTTTAAACCCTAATAAATATGATTTTGAAAAAGAAAATATGCGTATCGGTAAGTTTTTTTCACGTTGTGCAAAAAATCAAAAAATTCACGGCTTCTATTACCGCAACTGAGAGGGTAATTTATAATTGGGCCAAGCTAAGGGCTTCTTTGTAAGTTGGGCCGCATAATGGACCGGGGTAAGGTTTGACGTAGCCCGGTCTTAGAGTTAGCAAGCTTGACCCAAGCGAAGTTCGGACCGAGCTATGGATTGAGGAGCTTGGACCTTGCGTGATAGACCTTATCCTTGTTAGCCCGGTGAGGAATTACTGCAGTTAGCTCGGTTCGAACAACTAGAACCGAGGTGTACTTGGACGGGGACTGAGCTAGGCATTGCGTACAGAATCACTGAATTGAGTATGTCAAAGGGTAAGTGTTAGCTCGGTCATCCTGTCAACCAACCGTGGTAAAACCATCTCACTTGGTTTAAGCAGTGAGGGGGGTGTTGAAGGATAAGCATTATCTTTCAGGAGTGTGATTCCTAGGAGAACTCTACTTGGAGGAATAAAAGTCCTACTAGGATTGTGCTATGCGGAACCTATAAAAGCTCACAACATAACTTATGTAAAGGTAACACAACTTTGATTCTCGAATACATAAAGCTTTTGTCTATTTGTCTATTTTGCTAACTTAGGCATCAGAGAAGTATCCGGCACACACCCGCCGGCTAGCTCACGTTTGTGTTTTTAGAGAGTAAAGCGACGACGTTTGGAGGAGCGCAGACTTGATCAACAGGATTATACAAGAACATTATTTCTTGCTCCTACAATTGGCGCCGTCTGTGGGAATTCCAGAAAGAACAAAACCTTTTGATCAAGTTTTTCCTCTCTAATTGGAAGTAATGGCGCACAATGAAGACTTGGTGCAATCAGCCATTAATGGGCAAACCTCGGAGGGGTGTGGGAGGCCCGAAGGTCTGCCCTCTATCCCTCCCATGGCGGATTTAGAGCCCCAGCGACAGAACCCCCGGAGGGATGCAAGGGGGAAGCGGGCTAACAGCCCCCGTCGGTCTCAAAGTCCTGAAAGACAGAGGTGGAGGATGGACCCTCAAGTTCTGGAGGATCGCGTGAAGGAGCAGGACGGGTTAATAAGGAAGATGGCGGCAGACATAGAGTTGATGAAGCGCCAGATAAAAGGAAAAAGGGGTGGCGATAGGAGAGAGGCGCAAAGGCAATACGCCCCATCGCCACTCGGAGGATTATGGTAGGCATACCACATCATCGCAAGCAGAGAGTAGGAGCCTAAGAACAGGTGACACTCAATCAAGGACTTCCAGGGCTCGTTACTCCTGGTCTGAGAGAACGAGAACTGAGAGGTCATATACTGAGGGAAGCACCTATCGGCCCTCGTACACGCACCAGACGTCATCTCGGCACACGGAGCTGCCTAGATCATCTGACTTGCGAGCTGTGCTTAAAGAAAGGGCACGGTAGAAGGAGGATACTAGGGCACGCGACCTGCGCAGAGTTTCTGCCCTTCAGCGGTTGGCCTCTCGGACGCATGGGAGTGTCGAGGTAAGAATGCCAATGCCGCGCCTTGCTTATGAACCAACAGACAAAGCATTAGCAAGGTTACAGAGCTCACCATTTGTTCCGACAATAGAGAACGCACCACTACCTTCAGGCTTCCACCAACCCAAATTCACCACTTATGAGGGGAAGACAGACTCCTACATGCACTTGAGTTACTTTCGCCAGGTTATGGCAGTATACCGGGAAAATGAGGCTTTAATGTGCATCCTGTTTCCATCCAGCCTTGGTGACCTAGGTCTAACCTGGTTCGAAAGGCTACCAAAAGGTAGCATCGCCTCCTGGGCACAATTGGTAGAGGCGTTCGTGACTAGGTTCAGAACGAGCACCAAGACACCAGTGGAGATCGATCAGTTACTCTCCATTGACATATGCGACAAGGAGACGTTGAGATCCGACAACAGTCGCTACTGGGAAACCTTCAACCAGATTAGGGATTGCCTTACAATCCTCGCCATAGCACAATACAAACGGGGCTTGCCAGTTGGCAATAAATTAAGGGACTCAATTACAATGACGCAGCCCCTCACAATGGAGGCCTTAATGAAGAGAGTGCACCAACATATTCGCATGGAGGAAGACAGCACCCGTGCTAAAGCGAAATCTGGCACAACAGCAATACCAGATAAAAAGACTTCAGCAAAAGTCAACACGGTAGAACAACCCAGCAGGAATGGGTGAGGCAGGCGGGCTAACAGAGAAGACCCAGACAAAAGAAAGTTAAGAGTTCGCACTGCCATTACCACAGTGTTCAAAAAACCAATCTACCGAATCCTAAGTGAGATACATGACGAACCTTTCGTCCAATGGCTAGCTAAGTTGGGAGAAGCACAAAAGGACTATGACGAGAGGTCCCGGTGCATCTTCCATGATGAAAAGGGGCACTGCACTGAAAATTGCACGCCACAGAGGCAACATTTGGAGGAGTTAGTGGCAGCTGGGCACCTGGACCAGTACATAGAAGGAAGGACGCAGCTAGCCCCCCAGAATCACAACAACACAAACGGGATGCCAGTTAGTGCTCCACCTCAAGGCGTAATTAACGTAATACATGGGGTATTCGAACCTGAGCGGGTATGTGAGCTCAGGGGAATGATCAAAAAGGCTGAGCACTTGAGGGAGGTATTAAGTGCACAACCTGCCATCAAAAAAGGGAGAACAGAGGCAACAAATGTCATGTCTTTTTCAGACAAAGATTTAGCAAGGATATACTGCCCTCACAATGATGCATTGGCTGTCACTTTGCGCGTCAAGAATTTCAACATCAAGCGGATTCTGATTGACCAAGGAAGCTCATGTGAGATAATGTATTACGAAACCTTCAAACAACTGAAACTGGAGGACAAAGACATGGCACCCGCAACATCTCCCCTAATCAGATTCAACTCAATGCCAGAGTGGCCAGTGAGTAAGATAATCCTCCCATTTAAGGCAGGAACCATGGCGAAACAAGTGGAATTCTGATTATTGAAAGTCCCTTCCACTTACAATATAATTTTGGGGAGGACATGGTTGCATGCCATGCGATCGGTAGCGTCAACCTACCATCAAGTATTGCGGTTCCCCAACAAAACCGGAGTGATAGAAGAGATCTTTGGAGGCCAAATTATGTCAAAATAGTGCTTCGTCACAGTAAATGGCAGCTGCGCTGCCAAAGGCTATGTACAGATGGTGGAAGAACCTGAAAGCAATGAACTGTTTGCGGACGTTGGCAAGGCAGCTGAGCAAAAGGTAGTAGAAGACTTGATACAGGTAAGGATATATGAAAAAGACCCAGAAAAGTTCTTTTTGCTCGGCTCGTCTTTGTCCAGTACTGAGAGAATAGAGGTCATGAAATTCTTAACCTCTAACATCGAAGTGTTTGCCTGGACACCATATGACATGCCTGGCATTGATCCAAACTTCATCTGTCACCAACTGAACGTCCACCCAACTGCTCGACCAGTTATACAGCGCAGTCGCAGATCAGCACTCCACCATGCCGAGATAGTGGCGGAAGAAGTGGGAAACTTGCTGGAGGCAGGAGCTATCAGAGAAGTGCGCTACCCCAGGTGGATATCCAATACCGTAGTAGTGCCAAAGAAGAACAGAAAATGGTGTGTCTGCGTGGACTACAAAACAATCAACAAGGCATGCCCAAAGGACAGCTTTTCCTTACCACAGATAGACCAACTGGTAGACCTGACGGCAGGACACAATCGACTTAGCTTCCTCGATGCGTACAGAGGTTACCATCAGATCGTTATGTCTGAACCAGACCAGAAGGTCACATCCTTTACAACGCCAAGAGAATTGTATTGTTACATGGTCATTCCCTTTGGCCTAAAGAATGCAGGGGCAACATTCCAACGGATGGTCACCAAGATGTTTGAGCCATTGTTAGGCAGAACAATGGAGGCTTACATAGACGACATGGTGGTCAAGAGCAAGGATGAGAAAGACCATCTCAGGGACCTAGGTGAGATGTTCCAAATTCTGAAGAAGAACAAGTTGCGCCTAAATGCATCCAAGTGTGCATTCGACGTAGGATCGGGCAAATTCCTAGGCTTTCTGATGACCAACCCTGGTATAGAAGCAGATCCGACTCAAATCAAAGAAATCCAGGATCTAGAGAGGCCCAACACAGTCAAGGAGGTACAGCATCTCACTAGCCTAGCAGCTGCGCTCAACCGGTTCATAAGTCGGTCGTCAGACAGATGTCGACCATTCTTCGAAGCACTAAAGGTCAAGTTTGAGTGGGATGAAGAATGCGACCACGCCCTAGAAAGCTTGAAAGAGTACATGTCTTCTCTACAATTGCTAGTAACCCCAATACCTAGAGAAGAACTCTTTTTGTATCTGGCAGTTTCATAGCACGCAGTCAGCGCAGTGTTGGTCAGAGCGGAAGGAATCCAACACCTACCCATCTTTTATGTTAGCAAGACCTTGCTGGGCGCAGAAACCAGGTACTTACCATTGGAAAAACTGGCCTTAGCATTGAGAGGGCGAACTTAGCTCTTAACAGCTTTTCCCCTAAAAGCTTTGTTTGAGAGGGCGAACTTTTTCGAGCAAATTTTGAAATGGGCAGTGGAAATGGGACAGTTTGATATCACGTTTCAGCCCAAAACCGTAATAAAATCCCAAGCATTGGCAGACTTTGTGGCAGAGTTCACACCAGGTAGTCATCACATATGTCCAGTTGACTTGACTGGTACAACCGAAATGGGGACGAAAAGTGCCGCAGGAAGTGCGCAACCCCTAATACAAGACACCACACCGCATTGCAAACCGTACAGGCTTGAGGATCAAAAGGAAGGAATAAACCATGCCATTCCTAGTGAGGATTCATCCGCAAGTAAAAACTTGGGGCAGACAGACAGTGAAGAGCAAACCCCAACAGTAGGCAGGGACTTGGAAGAAAACATAAGCAACACGCATGACCCCAAGACATCATCCGACCTCTCCACTTGTTGGAAGCTATTTGTTGGAGAGATGTGGAAACTCTTCGTGGATGGAGCATCCAACAGGCACGGTGCAGGACTTGGCATAGTCCTCATCTCACCAGATGGCCTAGTAGTGGAACAAGTAGTGAACCTTGGCTTCCCAGCATCAAACAATGAGGCGGAGTATGAAGCACTCTTAACAGGCCTAAAATCAGCACTCTTCATGCAGGCCACCGAGCTAATGGTTTACAGTGACTCCTAGTTGGTAGTAAACCAAATTTCAGGCGACTATGAAGCAAAAAATGATAGGATGGCGAAGTATCAAGAGTTAGTCAGAAGGGAAATCATGAAATTTGAAGTAGTGCAGATAGAGCAGATCGGCCGGAAAGAAAACAGTAGAGCAGACGAACTAGCAGGCTTTACTTCAATGGCAGATACATCCATCCCACATCCATTACTGATCGACTTCGTACCAAGATCAAGCATTGAAGAACCCAAAGTAACTGAGGTATGTTGCGCCGAATTAGGCCCTTTATGGATGGATCTCATTATCGTATTCTTAAAAGATGGTGTCTTACCTGAAGAGAAGAAAAAAGCCAACAAGATCAGAGCAAAGTCACAGCGATTTTGGCTCTCCCCATCAATGGCTTTGTACAAAAAATCTTTCACAGGACCTTACTTGAAATGTGTTCATCCAAGCAAGGTCGAAGCATTTTTGTTCGAGATACACGAAGGCGTATACGGAAGCTACCAAGGAGGAAGATCATTGGCTTACAGAGCAATTTCGTAAGGATATTGGTGGCCATACATACAAGCAGATTCAGAGAAGTATGTCAAGAAGTACGAGAAATGTCAGAAGTTTGCACACTGTAGACACCCCATTTTTGACCGATCTTAAGACTCAGACGTCACCAGTTGAGCGCTCGGTGATGTTGCATATTGTGCTCGTTCTGAAGTTGCGGAGTCTCGGCTGAGAGCCTTGCCTCCGGACTTCGGAGCTCTTTTGTGCTTTGTCTTGGTTTGCGAACCAGGTCCTGTTTTCTCTGTTTTCTCTTCCCAAAGGGAGGGAGAGGTCTCATAGACCATCTCTCAGTGGCCGTAGGCTACGGTTCGTGGTCGTAGGCCATTTTTTCGTTTGGAGCCCGGTTTCCGATTTTCGGAGCCGTCAGCCGTGTGCCTCAGTTCGGGACCGCTTAGCTACCTCCGATTGCTCTGGTTTTTGGCACACACCTTATTTCCTCCTTTTAGAGGGACACTATGGCCCGGGAGGCCACCTTCGTGGTCATACGCCACTTTCGGTGCCTAACAGCCTGTTTTTGGGGCCCCAAACCGCGCATTTTGGCCCTCGAACCTTCGTTTTGCATCTGTTTTGGTCCATTTTTGGTAGAGACCCTATTTTCATTGTTCAGAAGGTGGTAGGATGGTGGCCAGCCACCTTTTCCCCTGAAAAGCCAATTTTCTCATTTTCTCTCTCCAAAAGTCGATTTTTCTGACAGAAAACTGGTTTTTCTCACTTTTGAGCCACATTTTCTGGCTTTTCATACCACCATTGTGATCTACTCATCTGAGAGGCCACCAATATGGGTAGGCCGGCCCAAAATTCACCTTGACCCTTTTGAACCTTGCTTAAAAGCTAGCTTTTCTCTCTCCTGAGTCACATTTTCTGATTTTTCTCCACACAGCTGTGTTCTACTCATCTGGGAGGCCACCTTTCTGGGTAGACCAACCAGCAATTGTTCTTGAACCTTTTGACCCCTGGTCGGCCGACCAGGGGGAGTGGCCGGCCAGCCACTTGAACTGGCCGGCCTGCTTATTGTTTTTGCCCTTTCTGAGTGTAATCTAGCTGTGCCAGCTGGAGACCATTTGGTGCATCCTCCATACACGTGTATGGAGGATCTTTGAAGCTTCCAAGAGAAGCTTTGGCCTCTCTTCTCTATAAGAGAGGCCCTCCTCTTCATCTTAGCTGGTTAGACATTTCTGGCCAAGGCACATAACCTCCCACCTCCATTGCTACTATTCCAAGCTCCAAAACCCTAACTTTCTTGGTCCATTTACACTACAACCCTTAGCACCACACCTCCATCATCCATTCCAGCACCTTGGAAGCCATTTGCAGAGGTTGAAAGCTCACTAACTTGGTCCAAAAGCTGCTGGAGGTCGGCTCTTCAAGGGTAAGTCCTCATTTCTCCCATTTTTGCATTATTTTGCCCTATACGTTAGCTCCATTTGCAAGCATTTTCGAGCCTTGGTGTAAACTGAAGATAGTTTTATTTTGAGCTCTTCTTCATGTTTGTTTAAGAACACTTTTCTATTTGAGGTCATCTACTTCCTTGTTTGTTCAATCTCTCTTTTAGGGCTATTTTTGCATCATACTTTAGCCTTACTTGTGAACATTTTCGAGATTTGTTATGAACTGAAAAAAGTCTTTTTTTGAGCTCCTCTTAAAGTTTTGTTAAGGTCCTATTTCTGTTTGGGGTCATCTTCCCCCTACGCATGCTTCATCTCTTCATGATTAAGGCTATGCATTAGAGCACTTGCATTGGCCATGGTTTGGCCTCTTAGCCACTGAAATCCAGTAGATTTTCAGTGGCTTGGATACATTTTTGAGGGCCAAAATTAGAGGGGGGTGACCCCCTCTCTCCTTGTCTTGTTTGGGGATCTTTTGGGCCTTCCAAAGGGACCCTATTTTTCATGCATTGAAGTCACTTTTTGGGTCCAATTTTGTGAGTTTTGAGGTCTTCCTTAGGTTTGTCTGGGGCCCTTTTGGCCATTTTTTATACCTAAAATGCATGTGTAGAACAATTCCATTCAAGGCCTTTTGAGGAGGCCTTTCTTGGCATGTTTCCTAGACTGATTTCAAGGCCAATTTTGTGAGTTTTAGGACTGTCATAACTCATTTCCAGAGTTGGTTTGGTCATGCTAAGTGTCTATCTTATATGTGCTTAACAACCCCTTGAATGGCCTTCCAAAGAAGCCCCTCATTTTTGCATGCATTGACTGCATTTCAGTGATTATTTGGGCATATTTTGGCATGTTTTATTCACTGTTTTTGGCTGGTTTGATGAGTTCTCATTTGTTTCATATACATGCCATATAAACCATGCTTGCTAGCCAATGTTGCATGCTATTTTAGTCCATCATGTTAGCATCTTTTGGCCATGCTCTAAACTAGAAATGTGCATGTTTTGGGACTGCCTTGGCTCTGTCTTTAGACTTCATGATCAAATAATGTTTGCTTTGTATACCTGTGGTTCAATGCATTGGACTAGTTTTGAGTTTCGGGGCTTATTTCTTGCATAGTGTGCCATGTTTGCATGATTCGGGACCATTGTTTATCATGTTTCAGTGCTGAAAATTGCATGTTTGTATGCTATCTTTTATCCCTTGCCATGCTTTGGTAGAGTGGTATTTTATGCCTTAGGTTTGGTCCTCGATTTGCGTGCATGTGTGCACGCATTTCGGTTGTCTCATTTTCATCTAATGGCCACTGATGTGAGTGTGGCTGAGGTCCACTTATGTTGGTGTAAGTCCATTATGCATTGTGTATGCCTTTTCAATTCATAGCATTGCGTATGCTAGGTTGCGTGTTAGTGCATTGTGTATGCCATGTTACATCGTGCATTGTGTATGCCATCTCATAGCTGTAGACACCCCATTTTTGACCGACTTTAAGACTCAAACGTCACCGATTGAGTGCTTGGTGATGTTGCATATCGTGCTCGTTCAGAGGTTTCGGAGTCTCGGCTGCGAGCCTTGCCTCCGGACTTCCGGACTCTTTCATGCTTTGCCTCGGTTTGCGAACTAGGCTCCGTTTTCTCTGTTTTCTCTTCCCGAAAGGAGGGAGAGGTCTCATAGATCATCTCTCAGTGGCCGTAGGCTACGTTTCGTGGTCGTAGGCCGTTTTGCCTGTTTGGAGTCCGGTTTCCGGTTTTTCGGAGCCGTTGGCCGTGTGCCTCGGTTCGGGACCGTTTAACCACCTCCGTTTGCTCCAGTTTTTGGCATGCATCTTATTTACTCCCTTTTGAGGGACATTGCGGTCCGAGAGACCAACTTTGTGGTCGAACACAACTTCCGGTGCCTAACAGCCCACTTTCGGGGCCCCAAACTGCATGTTTTGGCTCCCGAACCTTCATTCTACATTTTTGGGCTCCGACCCGAACTTGAGATAGTCATATTTTGAGGTCCTTTTCATGTTTGATTAAGGACCTTTTACTGTTTGAGATCTCCTCCTATCACTTGCTTCTTTAACGCTCTTTTAGGCCTATTTTTGCACGGTATTTTAGGCTTACTTGTGAGCTGTTTCGGACTTGGTCATAAACTACAAAGTGTCTTATTTTGAGCCACTCTTCAACTTTGTTGAAGGGATCTTAGCCATTTGGGTCCAGCAGCTACCACTTGCCTTTATATCCCACTTTTTGGCCTTTTTTGGGGGGAAACTTGAATTGTTTTCCCCCCCTTTTTTCCCCCTCTTTTCCAACTCTTTTGCTTATAAAACCAGCAGCTCCCAGCTGTGTTGGGGGGTTAGAAAATTTTGATTTTGAGCTCTCTCATTAAATTTCTCTCTCTCTCTCTACTCTAAACCTCAAAACCCCTTAAGTTCTTAACCATTTTTACACACCATCACCTAGCACCACACCACCACTTCCATTTCCAGCAGCATGGAGGTCTTCTCAGAGGTTAGGAGGCAGCAAATTTGGTCCAAGAAGTTGCTAAAGATTGGTCTACAAGGGTGAGTTACCATTTCCCTCTTTCTAGCTCATTTTTTGCAACATTTCTTAGCCTCTCTTTCTTGTATATCTGAGCTCCGGCCATAACTGAAAGTAGTGTTTTTTTGAGCTATATTTCATGTTTCATTAAGGGACTTTTGTCATTTGAGGTCCCCATCTTGCACTTGCTTCATTATTCCTCTTGTATGCCTATTTCTTGCGTAGTATTTTAGGCTTATGTATAATCTGTTTTGAGGCATGTCATAAACTGAAGAGTTGCTTATTTTGAGCCCTTCTTCAACATTGTTGAAGGGCTCATTGCTGTTTGTGGCCTTCATTTACTACTTGTCATTATATCTCTCTTTTGGCCATTTTTTTTGCATGATTTGTTAGCCTCGGATGCTTCTGTTTTTGGTCTCTTTTCAGAACTGAAAAAAGTCTTATTTTGACCCCCTATTCATGTTTCATTAAGGGTCTTTCATGGTTTGAGGCATCTTTTATATACTTTGTGTTATATCCCTATTTTTGGCCTTATTTTGCATAGCATTTTGAGCATTCTTGCATACTGTTTTGGGTCCGGCCATCAACTGTAAAGTGCATTATTTTTTGCCTCTCTTAAACATTGTTGAAGGGTCCCTTTGTGTTTAAGGCCAGCAACCACTACTTGCTTCTTTGTCCATTTTTTGGCCCTTTTCTTGCATGAGAGCTTAGCCATACCTGTGTTGGTTTTTGTGGTTTTCCATAAACTGTAAAACATCATATTTTGGGCCCCTCTTCAACATTGTTGAAGGGCCCTAATCTGTTTGGGGTCAGCAGCTGTGAGTTGCTTCTTTATCTCACATTTAGGGCTATTTTTGCATGCTAGTTTTTCCCTATTTGTGTTTGCTGTTTGGCCTCTCTTAGAACTGTAAACATGCTTGTTTTGGGGCTGCCTTGAATCTTTCTTCACATGTCATGATCAAATAATGCATGCTTGATGTAGCTACAAGTCATTTCATGAGCTTAATCTTGCATTTCGGGACCATTTCATGCATCGGGTGCCATATTCCTATGATTCGGGGCTGTTTTGGGTCATGTTTTGCTGCTGAAACTTGCATGTTTGAATGCCATTTTTCATGCCTTGCCATGTCTTATTAGAGTGGCATTTGGTGCCTTAGGGTCGGTCCTCGGTTTGCGTGCATGCGTGCACGCATCTCGAGTTGTCTCATTTTCATTTAATGGCCTCCTATGTGAGTGTGACTGAGGCCCACTTGTGTTGGTGTAAGCCCATATTGCATTGTGTATGCCATCTCATTTCATAGCATTGCATATGCTAAATTGTATGTTAGCGCATTGTGTATGCCATGTTACCTCGTGCATCGTGTATGCCATTTCATATGCATTGTGCATGCTAGGTTGTATATTAGTTGCATTTCATGCATATCATGCATATTGCATCGTGTTTGGGATAGGAGTTAGCCTGAGCACGGGAAACGAGGGACGTTTCGTACTCCGAGTGACGGAACGTGTCTCAATTCCCGGTCGCCGACACTCCGGATTATCCATGATGGAGTCTAGGCCCTGTTGTGTTTATGTGTGCATTCATTCTATATTGAGTTGCACAATTCGACCCCTCGGCCATCATGTATTGAGATGCGTGATTGGTGGCACGAGGATCGAGGCATGCATACATTTGTGAAAATACATTGCTATGCCCCTTTCCTGCTCTCTGTTGCAGCAAATCAAGAATTAGCAACCTTCCGGAGCTTGGCGCGCTTTCTAAGAATAATTGTAAAACAGAGGCTAATTGGAGCATCCCAGTGGATTTCCACGCAAGGCAGCCCAGACATGCATCATCCATCATTAGAAGAAGAGTCAAGGCAGTCCCTAGCTTGAATGCCAGTTTATTATTTTTCTTAGTTAATTTGTAAATTAATTAGGAATTTGTATATATTTGGACTATATTATTTGGACTGTACTATTCATTCGGACCCTCTGCGCGAGGGCATAACTGTAATAAATGTGCGTATGTGTGATGTATGTCTTCCAACCCCACGTCTTTCTCCCTTTTATTTACCAGCTTATGATGGTTAGATTAGGGCATATTTCAATTAGCATATAGTATGATAGCATGTTTGCATTCATTTCATCTGTATTGCATGCACCGGGCTCGGCGCATCATACTAACTGCATTATATTTTCAATTCCAAATTGAATACATGTTAGCTGTAGCATTTCATATGCCATGTTTAGAATAGCCGAGCCTGCTATAGTTGCATTTTTGCATGTGTTGCATTAGGCACTTCTGTATTATTAGGATCATGCATGGATTTTTAATTAGCTTCTATTTTGGCTTGGGTAAGTTTTATGCTTTAGCATCCTTGCATGCGTGTGAGTGACTGCCATGATAGCATGCTTACCATGAGGCTACATGCTTATGTGATATAACTGCCTGAATGCCTGTGGGTGAAGATTGGGTTATTTGGATTGGAACAAATCATCAACTGTGAGTTTTAAGCCCACTAGATAGTGGCAAAACATCTTTTCTTAAGCCCACCTGAGGGTGGAAAAATCTGCATCTTTAAGCCTACTTGCGAGTAGCAAACCATCTTTCAAAAACAAACATGAAATGTTTTGTTCCAATTCAGGCGATCCAGTCTATACTTGTATGTTGTGCGCATTACATAGTAAATCTAGGCTAATAACCGGGATAAGAACACACAATGTTTTCAAAACTCGATATCATGGTTAGTAGAGGCCGATCTTTGATCGGGCGAGCGGGGGTGCTCACGAAGTGACCTTCCCCAATCGTACCCAAGTTCCCGAGCCGAGGCAACTTTGGTGATGACGGACACGTGGCCTTAGGCAAACGAGTCAGGGTTTCCTAAATTTCCCCCAAAATAAAATATTTAGGTGGCGACTCTGTATCTGGCAAAGCAGTCCATGTTTGGCACTTCTTTCAAAAATCTATTTTCTCAAAACGATTTGCCGGATTTGGACTCTTTGGTTTAGACTTAGAACCATGACAATTTTAGAGTACTGAGCTGTAGTGACCCCAAATGAACAGAACGGGATTTCCCTTCCTCCCGGGGCGTTCGGGGACGTCTACAATAGCATTGCGTATGCTAGGTTGTATGTTAGTTGCATTGTGTATGCCATTTCATTTGCATTGTGTTTGGGATAGGAGTTAGCCCAAGCACGGGAAACGAGAGACGTTTCGTACTCCGAGTGACGGAACGTGTCTCAATTCCCCGTCGCCGACACTCTGGATTACCCATGATGGAGTTTAGGTTTTGTTGTGTTTTCATGTGCATTCATCTCATATTGAGTCATGCAATTCGACTTCTCGGCCATCATAGATCGATATGCGTGATTGGTGGCACGAGGATCGAGGACTACACTCCCTGCAGAGTAGTCATGCATATATATGTGAAAATACTTTGCCATGCCCCTTTGTTGCTCTGTGTTGCAGCAAATCAGAAATCAGTAGCTTTCTAAAGCCTTGCACAGCATTCCGGCATTAATTGCAAACAGAGGCGAATCGGGGCATCGCAAGGAATTTCTCGACCAAGGCAACTCGAGCATGCATCATTCGTCATTTGGAACAGAGCTGAGGCGGTCCATAGATTTACGTGCCGATTTATCGCTTTCCTAGTTAATTTGTTAATTAATTAGGATTTTATAATATTTAATTATTCATTTCGGACTATATATTATTTATTCGGACCCTCCGAGCGAGGGCACAATTGTAATAAGTGTACGTGTGTGTGATGTATGTCTTCCAACCCCACGTCTTTCTCCCTTTTATTTACCAGCTTATGATGGTTAGATTAGGGCATGTTTCAATTAGCATACAGTATGATAGCATGTTTGCATTCATTCATCTGTCTTGCACGCACCGGGCTCGGCGCATCATACTAACTGCATTTGTATTTCAATTCCAAGTTGAATACATGTTAGCTGTAGCATCACCATATGCTATCTTAGAATAGCCGAGCCTATTGTAGTAGCATTTTGCATGTGTTGCATTAGGCATTCCAACATAGTTAGGATCATGCATAGATCTCTAACATAGCTTTTTGTTTTGGCTTGGAGTACTTGGTAAGTTTTATGCTTTAGCATCCTTGCATGCGTGTGAGTGACTGCCATGATAGCATGCTTACCATGAGGCTATTTGCTTATGTGATATACCTGCCTGAATGCTTGTGGGTGAAGGTTGGATTATCTGAATTGGAATAATGCATCAATTGTGAGTTTTAAGCCCACTAGACAGTGGCAAATCATCTTGTTTTCTAAGCCCACCTGAGGGTGGCAAATCCACGTCTTAGCCTACTTGCGGGTAGTACCATCAAACCACTTTCAAAAACAAACATGAAACGTTTTGTTCCAATTCAGGCGATCCAGTCTATACTTGTATGCTGTGCGCATCACATAGTAAATCTAGGCTAATAACCGGAATAAGAACACATAATATTTTCAAAATTAGATATCATGGTTAGTAGAGGCCGATCTTTGATCGGGCGAGCAGGGGTGCTCACGAAGTGACCTTCCCCAATCGTACCTAAGTTCCCGAGCCGAGGCAACTTTGGTGATGACGGACACATGACCTTAGGCAACGAGTCAGGGTTTCCTAAATTTTCCAAAACAAAACACTTAGGTGGCGACTCTGTATCTGGCAAAACAGTCCATGTTTGGCACTTCTTTCAAAAAAATCTGTTTTCAAAAACGATTTGCCGGATTTGGACTCTTTGATGATTCATCGGTCTTGCATTGCACTCTGCGAGATTAGATACAGGACCGTGACATTGAGTCTTGAATTGTAGTGAACCCAATGAACAAAATCGGGGGGGGGAGGGGATTCCCTCCCGGGACGTTTGGGGACGTCTACACACACCAAATACATCAATCAGCTAGAGAGCTTCTACCATTAACTAGCTCATGGCCCTTCGCAATGTGGGGCTTGGACATAGTGGGGCCACTTCCAACAGCGCCTAGCAACAGAAAGTTCTTTCTTGCAGCAACAGACTACTTTACAAAATGGGTGGAAGCAGAAGCACTTGCCTCAATAAAAGAGAAAGATGTGAAGAAGTTCGTCTGGCAGAATATCATCACTCGGTTTGGCATACCCTAGGCTTTAATATCAGACAACGGCACTCAGTTCGATGGCAAAATTTTTAGAAGCTTTTGTGAGGAGTACAAGATAGAATTCTACAATTCTACACCAGCATACCCCCATGCAAATGGCCAGGCAGAAGCAACAAACAAAGTCGTCTTAGATGGATTGAAGAAAAGGCTGGAGAAAGCAAAAGGTAAGTGGGTTGAGGAGCTCCGGCATGTTTTATGGGCTTACCGTACTACACCTCGGCGGTCTATTGGAGAAACACCTTTTTCCTTGGCCTATGGCATGGAAGCAGTAATCCCACTGGAAGTTGGCCTCCCCACTATTAGAAGTGAAAATTTTGACCCAGACTTAAATGGAGAAGCCATAGCATTGGAGCTCGACCTTGTAGAAGAAAGAAGAGAAAGCGCATTGGTTCACATCGCCTCATACCAGCAAGAGTTATCCAGAAAATATAACAAGACAATACATCCGAGGCAATTCAAGATTGAAGATTGGGTGTTGCGCAAAGTAATGGGAAACACCTTGGTACCCGAAGATGGCAAGTTAAGGCCTAATTGGGAAGGACCTTACAAAGTGGTTGGATTAGCAGGCAAAAGGGCATACCACTTGGAAGATAGAAACAGCAAGGCCATTCCCAGGCCGTGGAACACTGTCAATCTCAAACTATTTTATTTTTAGCTTTTCTTTAAACATACTTGTAGTTTTTCTTTTTTCAATAAAACAAGTAGTTTCCTTTTCAGCATAAATTGTTTTCTTCTATAAAAGTAGTTTAGTGAGCAAGGGGCAATGGAATCAGAGTTGGCCAGAATAACTAACTTTGAGCTCTTTTCAGCCGAGATCAAGATCTAGGTTGAAGAGGTTGGCTAGAAAAACCAACACTTACTTCTCCTAAGCCGAGATAAGGATTTGGGCTGCAGGAAGTTTGGCCGGAATAACCAAACACTTTACTCTAAGTTGGCAGGAATAACCAACTTTGACCTCTCTTTAGCCAAGATCAGGATCTAGGTTGAAGAGGTTGGCTGGAAAAACCAACACTTACTTCTCCTAAGCCGAGATAAGGATCTGGGCTGCAGGAAGTTTGGCAGGATTAAACAAAACACTTCACTCTAGGTTGGCAGGAATAACCAACTTTGAGCTCTCTTCAGCAGAGATCAGGATTTAGGCTGAAGAGGTTAGCTGGAAAAACCAACACTTAGTACTCTTCAGCCGAGATAAGAATCTAGGCTAAAGAGTTGTTGGCTGGAATAACCAACTTTTAGTACTCTTCAGCCGAGATAAGGATCTAGGCTGAAGAGTAGTTGGCTGGAATAACCAACTTTAAGTACTCTTGCCGAGATAAGGATTTAGGCTGAAGATGCTGGTAGGTATGGCCAAACAGAATACAAGGTTAAGACCAAGATAGGTATCTCGACCAGAAAATGTTATACTTCATGCATTCATGGTAAGAAAAGAAGCGCAATCATAGAGTTAACCGAACAAACAGTTGAACAAAAGAAGATTTTATTGAAAATTCAGACCAAAGGTACAAAAGATGGGGCCTCAGCCCGGTTACACATTCTTTCCAAAGAAGTAAAAAGAAGAAAATATGGGATCAAGCAAAAAGGTCGTCAAGATCCGCATCCAAATCAACTCAAAGCCCGGTTTCAGCAGGTAGTTTGGTCACATTTTCAACCAAGTCTTCCACCGGAGGCTCCACCTGAGCTGACTGAACAGCAGGATCATTGATGACGACCGGGGCATTATTAGGCTCTGATGCTTCTTCTTCTTCCTCAACTTGAAGAAATTTTTGTTGAATGGCGTTAGCATACTCCGCCATGTAGCTCGGGATAAAGTGAGGAGGGGGATTCTGGAAAACCTCAGTCTCATTCCCTTGACCGAGCTTCAAGACCGCTGCCTTCTACCCACATTTGAAGAATATATCCTTAGCAGCTTCGCACTACAAGATATAGGTGGCTTCACCTTCTTTGTAACCGCGGTCTTCCGCGTCCTCCATCTTCTTCTCAAGCTTCGTTATCTCAGCGTTCTTCTTCTTCTCAACTTTAGCAAGCTCGCGCAGATAATGGTCCTTCAGCTCGGTCAAGGCCTTTTGTTTGTCTGCCTCCGCCGAATCTACTAGCCCAGTGAGTCGGGCGACTTCTTATTGAAGCTCGGCCATTTTTTGTTTGGCTTCGTTTAGCTCGGCTGTCTTGCTATCGACGTCAGCTACGGCCAGCCTTGTCGTCTTGCCCAGCTCTAGCACACGCTTGTGTGCAATATGGTTCTTCTGCATGGCCTGCAAAAAGGCAGTAAGCAATTTTGAGTAAAAACCGAGCGAACAGATATCCAAAATTAGAAAACAAAAGAAAAATACTCACCAACACCATCGATTTGGTGGCCGAGCGGATGGCTTTCAGCTCGGTGAGATGATCGTGGTGTTCCATGTCAAGGGGCAAGCACACACTCTTAGCCAAGTTGAAGGCGAGCGAGTGGTCTTTGTCTGCCACCATTGAATCGGTGTCTCGAATGGCTCGGTTCTGGTATGATAACTTCGGGGCCCACTCAGAGGAGCTAGCCCGGTCAGAATGCTCAGGCTGTGGGCTCGGTGGCGTGGTTTGGGGAAGCACGGATTCATCCTCGTCGACAAGGCGGGGCTCGGTGGTGGAAGTCCGAGCACGCTTGCTTGGCCGAGATGAGGACGATTGAGCGGTTGGAAGGGCTACCACGGCCTCTTGTGTCTGGCCAGCTTGTGGTACTTCAGCCTGATTTGTTTCGGTGATGAGGGCTCTTACTGCTCTCTTTTTGGCCATTTCTTGTTCTGCAGTCAATGAGATAAGGTTGATTTGTGAAAGGGTTGGATCAAGTTCAAGAGAGGGTTCCAGAAGAAAATCTATTACCCTGGTCTTCCTTCTACTACTGTATCTGTATGTCGGCTCAAAGTTGAGTAGCTCGGCCCAACCTCAATCGTGATATCTTAGTGCGGCGCGGAGTGCGTCTAGGTTGGGATAACTATATTGCGACTTTAGATGGTCTAAATCTGCATAAGGAAAAAAGCTAACGGTTAGCAACGTGCCAAACTTATAGATAGAGTAAAGAAAGCAGAAAACTAAGCCGAGGTAATTATACCAGCTACTCTTTTGTTCCAGTTGATGCGGTCTCCTGGTATTTGGGCTTCCTGGTCCTCAAAGTTACCAGAAACCTAGAAAAAATCGTCGTCATTTACATCTTTGTCTGGGGTGTTCTTTATTATCTTTTCTCGGCGGCATCTTATTCTTAGGTAATATACCCAGCCATCTTCATTCTGGCCAATGGAGCATTGGTGGAATAGTTCGGCTAAACTGAGGTTAAGGCCAAGCCGGCGATTTAGCTCAGCGATGCCGTTTATTATTTTGTATGAATTGGTGCTAAGTTGGGTAGGGCAAAGTCTTGTTTGTTTGAGGAATTCACAAAGAAAAGGCTGTACAGGGAATCGGAGTCCGGTTTCTACAATAGAAAAGAGGGTGAAGGGAACGAAGCCCGGTTTACCCCAAGGAGTGGTATCTAGTTCGACTAAACTAAGGTGAACATCATCAGGGATGCTGTAGTCCCTTCGGAACTCGGCCATAGCCCCTGGAGAGTTTACTAAGAATCTATACTTCCCCATGTGGACTTAAATTATGTATAATTTAGCTCAGTGTTGAGATGACCTTCAGTATCTAGGTTGAGCGTGCAAAGGTGTGCCTGGCCAACCTAGTCAGTCTGCAAAGTGAAAAGAAAAAGTGTTAAGCACAGATCGTTGGACCGTGCTAAAAGAAACAAAGGCAAAATAAATGGAGTCCTAGCTCGGCTACGTACTATACAGTCTGTTCTTAGCTCGATTGAGACGAAGGACTTCAGCTCGGTTAAGCGGAACGACAGGTTCCTAGCCCAGTTGAAGCTTAGGGTGTGGCATTCTTGGTTCAGTTTTGACTAAATCAGAGAGCTGGTTTGGTCCCAAGTGATAGTCCGGTCATTGGTTAAGGCTTTCTAGTTCGGTAATGCACACACCTAATACAGTCTCTTAGTTCGGCTAAATGAAACAGAAGGTAAGTCCTATTGGAACTTAATCTAGTTCAGCTAGGTGCACAGCTTAAGTACAAATAGGTTCCTAGCTCGGTTGGACTTCTATTTTGGATCAAACGCATCGTTCTTCAGATTATTCATGAATACAGAGGTTCTATTACATGGTTTTTTCCTAGAAAAATGGAAACCAAAGTAGTGTGTTTTAAGAAACATGCGAATAGTATGCTACATACTACAGAAACTAAACAAACAAAAAGGAAGTGGTGTTGAGTTACTTACAGTTTGAAGACGAGAGGATGAAGATTGAGATCGCAAGGAAGAGCTTCGCAGGCACTGTGTTTAGAAAAATGAAGGCTCAGAGAGAGAGAGAAAATGATGAATAGTAGAAATGGTGTATTCAAAACATAGGGTTTTTGTTTAAGGCGTATGGAAAAGGCAGGACTGTTCAAAATACGTGAAGTACGAAGACGACTGGGACAGCTGTGCTTGACCAATGGGGCTCAGCCACGTGTCCGTGGAATAGAAAGCGATTCAGTTTTGCAGCGACTGAGAAGACATTTTTTTGATCGAACTGTTCGGTAGCCCGACGGCGTTTTAGCTCGGTTGAAAGGCTAAAGTTTTTAGCTCGGCTGGTGACAAATAATCCCATTCATGCTACGCAAATGGAATTAAGGGACAATTGAGAGGGTAATTTATAATTGAGCCGAGCTAAGGGCTTCTTTGTAAGTTGGGCCGCACAATGGACCGGGGTAAGGTTTGACGTAGCTCGGTCTTAGAGCTAGCAAGCTTGACCCAGGCGAAGTTCGGGCCGAGCTATGGATTGAGGAGCTTGGGCCTTGCGTGATAGACCTCATCCTTGTTAGCCCAATGAGGGATTGCTGCAGTTAGCTCGGTTCGAACAACTAGAACTGAGGTGTACTTAGACGGGGACCGAGCTAGGCACTGTGTACAGAATCACCGAATTGAGTATGTCAAAGGGTAAGTGTTAGCTCGGTCATCCTGTCATCCAACCGTGGTAAAACCATCTCACTTGGTTTACGCAGTGAGGGGGGTGTTGAAGGATAAGCATTATCTTTCAGGAGTGTGATTCCTAGGAGGATTCTACTTGGAGGAATAAGAGTTCTACTAGGATTGTGCTATGTGGAACCTATAAAAGCTCACAACATAACCTATGTAAAGGTAACACAACTTTGATTCTCGAATACACAGAGCTTTTGTCTATTTGTCTATTTTGCTGACTTAGGCATCGAAGAGGTATCCGGCACACACCCTCGGCTAGCTCACGTTTGTGTTTTCAGGGAGTAAAGCAACGACGTTTGGAGAAGCGCAGACTTGATCAACGGGATTATACGAGAACATTATTTCTTGCTCATACAGCAACCATTATGCTATGGCCTTTGCATCTCGCAACCGCAACCGCATCACCACAACCGTTACGGCGACCGTAACTGCTTTTCGAAACCTTGCGTGTAAGACAAAGAGAGGATAGTGCATCCACGCGTCCCAGAAAAGGCGAGCAAGGCCTCCATGCAAAAGGTCTGCAATTCCTTACACTAAACTCTCCTTACTTTCCTTCTTCTTTCAAAAGTTACTAACTTGACCGTCAGATGAGTTTTCCGGTGACACACCCGCTGGTACCTCACTGTTGTTGTGTTTTCAGGCCGTACGACACCATTCGGTGTAGCACAGAGCATGGTCTCAAGGTACAGACACAAAGAATATTTGCTTCCCATACAAGAAATATATGAATTGTTAATCATCCAAATAAAATTTATTTAAATTTTGTGTATATGATTCATTTCTTTTTGTGTTTCTCTACCAAAGATAAATTATACCGCTGTACACATTAAAATAAATGTATAACCTTTAAGCAAATCCTAATTGTAATTTTTATTTTCCGTGAGCTAAACATTTACTGATATGTTTACTGGATTTATTCAATTATACAAAAACTCCTTGAAGACAAGAATCCTTAATCTGCTATTTGGCCTTTTCTCATCCGTGACATTTTTCTTCTCAACTTCTCTCTTATACTTTTATGTGCTGTAATATTGTACTGATTTGCCTATCTTCAATCTTTTGTTTACCAGAAAGAATAATGACTTTCAGGTCAACCAACAGCTTCTCTGAATTCAGTTTGACAATTTCAAGCCAGAGATCTTCGAGGAAATCAGAACATTGCCAAACGATGATTCTGATTCTGAACTTGAGTCTTCTTCTGATGATCATTGGATTAATAATTCTTCTTTGGATTCTAAAGCCGAAACAGAGGTAATCGATATTAACTAGAAAGTAGAAACAGTCATGGACTGATAAAACTATGCAATTTATTTTAGTGAATGAGTTGTCAATATGGCTTATAGAAAAGAATGAAAAATTGGCATTGCTTGAATCTAGACAGAACCAGTCCCAAAATCCAAAGCAGCCCATTTCCGCAGATCAACATTACATTGTCTTCTGTGCTGTGTTATATTTGGATTTTTCTTGATATCAGTTCTCTGGTTCTTCTCATGGCTGAAATTGATAACCCACCAAGTGGAGGAAAACGCACACCGCCTAAAGACTTTGTATGTCCCATAACTAGTCACGTATTTCATGATCCTGTGACTCTAGAGACTGGTCAGACTTACGAGCGTGAAGCAATCCAAGAATGGCTTGATAGGGGAAATTGTACGTGCCCAATTACACGCCAAAAGCTTCCCAGCACTCAACTGCCTAAAACAAATTATGTACTTAAACGTCTCATAGCGAGTTGGCAAGAACAGAATCCCAATTCAGTTCCCGTCAAAACTGAAAACTCACAAGCAGAAAGAGAGCCATTTTTGAACTCAATGACGCATTTGATTTCTCCTAACATTGATGGTACAGTTAGTGAGCTGCGACAAGCCATTACAAACCTTTGTATGTCAGAAATTTTAAAAGAGTCAGAAATGGCGGTGCTACAAATTGAGCGGTTCTGGCAGGAATCAAAAATGGAAGTCGAGATTCAAACTATGCTCTCGAAACCTCCGGTTATTAATGGGTTTGTGGAGATCCTTCTCAATTCTGTGGATCTCCAAGTCTTGACCGCGACAGTTTTCCTCTTGTCCGAGCTTGGATCAAGAGACCACACTGTGATCCAGACACTAACCACAGTGGATTCTGATGTGGAATGTGTCGTTGATCTTTTCAAGAAGGGTTTGTTTGAATCTGTTGTGTTGATTTACTTGCTAAGACCCTCCTCCACGAGCCTCATTGAGATGGAAATGGTGGAGACCCTTTTGATAGTAATTAGAAATGAAGAAGATGATACGCTCAAAATGTGTATGAAGCCAAAAACAGCAGCAGTGATTTTGTTGGGGCAAATACTTGAAAGTGCTCAGGAAATTAGTGAAATTGTGAGGAGGGCTATTACGACAAAGGCAATTGAAAGTTTTGTCACGAGCTTGAAATCCGATTGGGTAGAGGAAAGGATCACTGCGGTTGGTATCTTATTGAGGTGCATGTTAACGGAAGGCAAGTGCAGGAATGACATTGCTGATAAGGCTGAGTTGGGCCCTGTTCTGGAGAGCTTCATGGGTGCAAATGATAGTGAGCGCTTTGAGATAGTTCGATTTTTTTCTGAATTAGTTAAGCTGAATAGGTACTTTTTTTTTGGCTCAGTGTTTTTCCATCCTCATCTATGGCTATTCATATTTGTATATCTTCAATAATTTTAGACTCAATTAACAATGCCATTTTTTTTTTCAGAACAACGTTTAATGAGCAGATCCTCCATATCATAAAGGATGAAGGAACTTATAGTACAATGCACACACTCCTCATGTATCTACAGACAGCCCTCCAGGATCAATGTCCTATCGTAGCTGGCCTCCTCCTCCAGCTTGACATATTGGTTTGAAATTTTCTCTCCCTCCCCAGTGATCAAAATTTCTTTTCCATATGTTGTTTTGGTTAGCTTGGAAATAGAAACATTTCTGAAATGTTTCAGAAACATAAGGGAAAGGGGAAAAAAGGGAATAGAAAACATTTTAAATGTTTAGAAACAACTAATTGTTTCGTAGTGTTTTGGTGCGTTTCAGCATGTTTCAGTAGAAACACTGGAATTTCAGTAATTCATTAATGTTTCATTTTTGTTTTCTAGAAAACGGGAACATTTCAACTGTTGCAATGGAAAAGAAACGAAATTTTGTTCCGTTCTCTCTCTCTCTCTCTCTCTCTCTGATAAAATGGCTTCTAACAGTATTTTAATTAGTACTTTTTCATTTTGTAGGAGGAGCCAAGGAAGATGAGCATATACCGAGAAGAGGCAATAGATACCCTTATTTCATGCCTAAGAAATTCAGACTTCCCTGCCACTCAAATAGCAGCTGCTGAGACAATTTTGGCCCTCCAAGGGCGGTTCTCTTCTTCTGGAAAGCCCGTTGCCCGGATCTTTCTCCTTAAACGTGCAGGACTTGACAAAAGTTACAAATCTTTAACGAGAAAGGAGCAGTTTAGGAACATATCAGGAGACATTCCAGGAAATTTGGTTCGCTCATTTGTTTATTGTTATAATCTTTGTAATCTTCATAGATACCTTATTTTTTGTTTCTCTTAATGTTTAGGGCAAATTACACTTTACCCTGTCAACTATGGGCCGTTGTTAATTTACCCCCTTCAACTAAAAATTACTACATTTTGCCCTTGTAATCTTCTGATTTGTTTCAATCTCAAACTTTTGCTAACACGTCATTATGAAAAGAGAATGAAAAAGTGGCATAGGAGCTGTACATACCAATTTTACAAGAAAATATTCATTTAGTAGGTGCTTTACATACATATATGTGAGACGGATGTATAGATTTTCCCATATGTGCATATATTTTCTCACATTTCTTCATAGGAGAGGAGAAGATATATACATATCTCTCACATGTAAATAAATCAGTTCTCTAATGAGTATTATGGTCATAAATTGGTACGGGCAGCTCACATGTCATTTCCGTCCTCTTTCATAAGAAAATAAAAAGATGAGATTGAAACAAATCAAAGATCAAGGGGGTAAATTGTAGCAATTTTTCGTTAAGGAGGGAAAACTGACGACATCCCATAGTTAAAGCAAGCTAAAATAGTTATGCCCTATTGTTTATTGTTACATTTTTGTTGTTTATATTTGCTAAACTACATGTCTTTTTCAAACATAAAATAAAAAATGTGATCCCTAATAAACTACAAACTAAATTACCAATTACTCACAATGTGGGGTGAGCTCCATACTCTTGTGATGGGATCCACACCTTATTGTGAGCAGTTGACAATTTAGTTTGTAGTTTATTAGGAATGACTTACTTAAAATTTTAAATTCTATCTATAGGAGGAAGAGAAGGCTGCTGAGGAGTGGGAAAGAAAGATGGCATTTGCTCTTGTCAGCCATGAATCTGGTCTGGTGTTTGAGGCTTTAGCAGTAGGCTTAAAGAGTAGATATGCAGAGTTATGTTCAGCATGCTTTGTGTCAGCCACGTGGCTTTTACAAATGCTCAATGTCCTTCCAGACACAGGCGTACGAGGAACAGCTCGTGTATGCTTGCTCAAGCGCTTTTTATCACTATTCAAGTCTGCAAAGGACAAAGAAGATAAAGTCCTTTCCATGCTCGCTCTGAATAGCTTCATCCGTGATGCTGGTGCGTAACAATTTATGGAATTAGTAAAAAGTTTGCTCCATAATTTTATTGCAAGATAGTTATTGCAAAACTTGAGTTATATCCAAAAACGAAAATAATTGTAGAAATGGGCTAAAGTATCTATTCTGAAGGAGCAAAATCAGTATGTAAGATGTTCATTAGAAGGGGGAAAAAATGTGAAAAGAAAACAATTATGGCAATCACTGCTTCTATACAATCAAAGTGATATCTGCATAATATATATATATATATATATAGATTTTGTTAACGTGTGCCCTTACGGCACATGTTGATAAGCTTAAACAGATTGTACATTTTGAGTCTATTTGGTCATAATTATGTTTGTCTGCCTACATCTTTCTTGGGAATCTATTTTGTGAAAAGAATGTAGTTCTTGTACTTGGCATTGTGTCTTGCAGAGGGGATGGGTGAAATTACTTCCCACCGGAAGGATATCTTAACGGGTCTGAGAGAGCTCAAGAAATCCTCTACAATGGCATTTGATATGCTGAAAGTTTTCTCAGAAGGGAATGACTCCAGTGCTGTAAGTTTCTTCTACTTTATTCTATTCTGTCTTATCTCGGAAAATTGGAATTAGCTTCAGGCAATATTCTGTTCTTTGGCACCAGGACCTGTGGAATCATAAAGAATTAGTTCAAGAAGATTGCAATGTAAATGGAAAAGTGCTGTCAGTAGTTTGCTTCAAAAACAAGATATTTTCTGGCCATTCAGATGGAACGATAAAGGTAAATGAGCCAATCTGTTAGGCTGTGTTTGGGTCTTGAATTTGGAGAGGAATTTGTGGAGAAAAGGGAAAAGTGACAAAATTTTAGCTTATATTTCGTTTTCATTTCCCTCGTTTCCTTTTCCTCCATAAATCCCTCCCCCAATACTAGATCCAAACACAACTAGTATTTTTCATGGATCGTACTTTCCATGGTTTCAGTTTTTTAAATATAGTGGCTTATGTGTGGATCCTAGAATTCTAAATGTATTTTATAGACAGTGCATGTATTTATATATATCTCGTGATTTAAAGAACTGAATACAAGTATAACACATGTATATAAACAATTCAGTTGTTGGTCTATGCATTCCCCATGTAGATGGCTTTGTATATACATTTGGTGATTGGAAGTCTCACTACTACACTATAACTTAGTGAAATAACCACAATCATCGGAATTGATCCTATAGAAGATGATGGCAATTATTAAATTAACCAAGTGACTAATTGATTTCATGCCTTTTCATCCTACCAATCCAAACCCCCAAAAGAACAGACTCCAGAGATTTTGTTCATCGGAAATAGCCAATCTAGCTAGAAGCTATCCTAATTTTTTGGTGTTGAATGGTGTTATCCATAGTGCAAGCAATTGATGTGTGCATGCGCTAATACATGAGCAAGTGGTTAAGTAGGTAGCAAGCATGGACGCATATGCGCCACTGTTTCCAAATAGATTGTAAAATTTTTGTTGAAGACCTGTGCATTTCTCCACTTGCAAAGAACTGGTTTCTCATAGAGAGATGTCGGCTCGGAGTCACCAACTGCATATGGTTTTTGTTGATGTATCTTAACACTGAGATTGTATTTGGAACCATATATGCCTCTAATATAAGGCATGTTATTGTTTTAGTTGAATTCAAACAGATTTACATGAAGAGGTAATGTTAATACTTAATACCCATCAAGATATAAGGTTACTAAACAAATAAGCCGGTGAATTTCAATCTGCTGCCAAATTTTTAATTGTTTTCCCCTACTAAAAATCCTGAAGGTGTGGACTGGTAGAGGTTGCATTATACCTCTTATTCAAGAAACTCAATTGCATACCAAGGCAGTTACTAGCTTGGCAATTCTACAGACACAAGATAAGCTATACAGTGGTTCACTTGACAGGACTGTAAGGGTATGTCATAATCTTTTTTCTAATTCAGATTGGTTTAATTTGCATTCCTTAAAAGTTTCTTGTTCATGCAACTAGGTCTGGTCTATCAACATTGAAGTAATTCATTGCACACAAGTTCATGAAGTGAAGGATCAAGTCAATAATCTACTAGTTGATAAAAGCATTTTGTGCTTCATTCCACAAGGAGCTGGCATCAAGGTGTGTCATAAAGCTTCCATCCAATTTTCTAAACATTTTATTTCTACATTTAACAATGTCACATACCTTGAAAAATTACTGTGAAATTCATTTTAGATGTGGTCCCATCACATTAACATTAAATCCACATTGTACACCTCACTTTTGGGGTACGTTGCATTTTTCTTCAACGTTTAAGCCTTTTAAATCACACTATGGAGGATGGTTTGACCATCATTTTATTTTGATGGTGGTAAGGGTGCATACATCTTGAACTCCCAAAATCCTACTTGCTCTTTTTATTATTTTGTTCTGACTTCCTCAATCATTCAATTGTCAAGGGAATCACCAAATTATCCCCAAGGGGCCAATGAAGTCATTCATCATGAACTTGCTGCTGAAGTACTAATGGTCAACACTGTTTTCATCTTGCATATGGTTTTTTTAAAGGGGAAATTACAAAAAAAAAAAAAAAAAAAAAAAAAAAAAAAAAAAAGAAAGAAAGAAAGAAAGAAAGAAAGAAGAAGAAGAAGAAAGAAAAAAGGAGAAAAAAAATGGAAACTTCACAAAACAATTGCATAAACATGGAGAGTAAAAATAACTATAGTAGGGGTCTATGAAGCAATGACACTCCAAAATAGATGCCATAGCAATGGCGTGTCGTTTTATTAATTAATCTACTAGTTGACAAAAGCATTTTGTTCTTCACTCCACAAGGAGCTGGCATCAAGGTCTGTCATAAAGCTTCCATCCAATTTTCTAAACATTTTATTTCTACATTTAACAATGCTACATACCTTGAAAAATTATTACGAAATTCATTTTAGATGTGGTCCCATCACACTAACATTAAGTCCTGTACACCTCACTTTTGGGGTACATTGCATTTTTTTTCAACATTAAAGCCTTTTAAATCACACTATGGGGGATGGTTTGACCATCACTTCATTTTGATTGTGGTAAGGGTGCGTACATCTTGAACTCCCAAGATCCTATTTGCTCTTTTTATTATTGTGTTCTGACTTCCTCAACCCCAAGAGGCCAATGAAGTCATTCATCATGAACTTGCTGCTGAAGTACTAGTGGTCAACACTGTTTTCATCTTGCATATGGTTTTTTTAAAGGGGAAATAAAAAAATAAAAAATAAAAAGAAGAAAGAAAAAAGCAGGAGAAAAAATGGAAACTTCACAAAACAATTTCATAAACATGGAGAGTAAAAATAACTATAGTAGGGGTCTATAAAGCACCAACACTCCAAAATAGGTGCCATATTAGTGGCGTGTTGCTTTACTAATTAATTATTTATTTTATTTTATTTTTTATATTGAATTAATGTTATTTTTTGTTACTTTTGATTGATTGTGGTGAAATAAAAATACATAAAAAATACTTTTTTTTATTGCCATATCCCCACTGTGTCCTCATTTTTGTGAAATCACCGTATCTGTGGCTGTGCTTCTTATGTAGGGGTAAAAAGTTGAAAACTAATTGCAAAAGCATGATTTTTATTGCTTTGCCCCTCTTTCTCTTTTCCTTTCTCCCCTCTCCTTCCTCTCACGTCCCTCCCTCTACAACCAGCCATTTCCCGTCAACCATCACCACCACCATCACCCTACCCACACCCCGACAAGACCTTACCACTGTCACCACCATCGCCACCCTCTCCCCAACCTTCCTCCAACCCCACCACGAAAAAAATTTGAATGTAATGGTGATACCATGTCATCAGTATAACCATTCAATAACTTCTTGCAAGGTAGTTATGTCTAGAAACCTCCTTTATTGTTTGTTGGTGATACCACAACATTGGTATCACCGTGACACTGAATTTTTAACCCCCCCCTTCCCCCCCCCAACCACCTCCAGCCTGCTACCTACCCTCACCCTTCCCGACTATTGAGAGTATGCAACAAACCCTTTACGCTACAAACCCTAGATCTCCCCTTTGCAAATCCCTCTACGAATGTCACACAAATCCCTAGCTCCCAATTTGTTGTTGATTGTAATCTTAAGGTTCACAAAGAAAAAGGGAATGGTGGCAGTGGAGAAAGGGCAGCGAGTTGCGATGAGAGAAGAGGGAGAGAGATAGTGTTAGTAAAAATTATGCTAGGCCTTGATCGACAGTAATCAAGCAATAATTTAAACAGGAAACCAGACGATTGTATAAAGGTTCCAAATGCCTTGAAAGTAGAAGGACTTCTTTGGAACAATTAACAATCGAAAGAGTGAAGTATCCAAACAAACAAAGACAACTCCAGATGAAATTATCTAAGTTTACAAAAATTACAAGTCGCAAATTACAGAGAAAACTATTCTTAAGTTAAGATAATCTACTCCTAAGACTTAAGGTAGACTACTCCTAAAGATAAAAAGAAAAAAAAAATATGATAAGTCTGATGATTTGTTGATGTCCCCTCTCTTTGCAAACTTTTCGGTCTTTATAGCTCTTCTTTCCGATGACCTCAAGATCTCCTCAATCTGCAACTGCTACTGTATAACAGCTACAACTGCTCCCTCACTTCCAAATCCTCAAACCACATTAAGCCTTCACTTCCACCTGTCGATCTTCACTTCCTTTGAGTTGACACGTGTCCCTAGGTCCTTTCAACCTTCCTTTGACAGAGAAAAATCCCCAACTTGTTCATGTTTCCCTCTGCAAGTCACCCACTAAGCCCATGAATTGGCCAAAAACTGCTCTATCATCTTCACTGTTTAATGCACATTCTCATCCTCTCAACTTGCTTACCCCTTAAACAACCGCTGAACCCTTACTTGATTTTGCCACATGTCGTATCCCAACTGGTCCACTTGTCGATATGAACCAGCAAAAATGGGTGCAAACAGATAGAAGCTTAATAAATCACACATCTTTCAGTTAAGGTTAATTCCAAAAGTAGTTGTGGCGATAGGCAACTGATTTATGTACCTTCCTATTCTTGTATCAGGTGCAGTCATGGAGTGGAGGATCCAAATTGTTGAATCCAAACAAATATGCAAAGTGTTTAGCCCTTGTACAAGGGAAATTATACTGTGGATGCCAGGACAATACTATTCAGGTACCAAAATCTCTCTATCTTTACATCCATTGCCTCCTTTCGTGTTTCTTCACTTCCTTCTTTTCTTTTGATCAGTGGCAAAATTTTATTTATTTTGACTTTCACAATCTTTCAGGAAATTGGTTTAGACACCGGAACTCTCAGTACAATTCAAACTGGATCCAGGAAATATCTAGCGAAAGCAAGTCCCATCTATGCACTGCATGTTCATGATGGGCTAATATATTCGGCCAGCTCTTCCTTAGATGGAGCAGCTATAAAGGTACTGCTTCTTTACAAAATTTGATGACCTCCCGGATTTTAGTTTTTTTTAAAAAAAAATTTTCTTCTACATATTAGATGATGATGTGTCCATTCTAAGACCATCTCCAACGGTGAACCAAACCTGGCATCAAATTTAAAATTTGGTGAAAAAGTCACTTTTTTAAGCTCCAACGGTTTCACCAAATCGATATCAAATCCAGAATTCAGCAAAAATGGTATCAAACTGAGTGCAGGCGAAGCATTTCACCAAAGCACTGTTCCTAACCGTTGGGATGAGAGGAACGGGTCGACCATCCGGTTGACCAACCGGTCGCCCCGGAGAAAGTTCAGACAGTTCACAAAAAGGTTCAAACCATTCAAAAAAAAAAAAAAAAAAAAATTTGCCTAGGTGGTCGACCACCCGGTCGACCGGCCGGTTGACCACCCGGTCGACCACCAAAAGTTCAAAAAATTCAAAAAAAAAGGTTCAAACAAGTAAAAAAAAAAAAAAAAAAAAAAAATTTTTTGCCGTTACCGGTTGACCGGCCGGTCGACCGGCCGGTCAACCAACCGGTTGACCAACGCAAATTTGATGAAATGGATTCGATGTTGAACCGTTGGAGCGCGAAGTATCAAATTAAGGAAATGACCCATTTTCGACTCAGATTTGGTGAAACATTTGCTACACCGTTGGAGATGCTCTAAGTAACTAAAATTGAATATTTCCCAAAACTTGCATAAAACTTTTAACTGATCATTTTATAAGTTTGTGGATAAATCATATTTTGTACATTAAATATCATTTCAGTCCCTTATTTTCCAATTGTAACGGTTAATCCCTTATATTTTTTAGTCAAATTGTAATATTGTACTTCCATTAGTTTGGTGTTAAGTGCCTACTGGAAATTATCACGTGACCGTCACATGTGTTATTGTTTAGGGCAAAAATGTAATTTTCTTCTCCTCTCTATTTTTCTATTTTTTCACAATATTTTCTTTCTACGGTATTTTCTAGACCCACCACTATTGGAAGTGACAGAAAAGAGGTGGGCAATGGCCATAGGTAGTGGGGAAGGGGTGAGGGAATAGCAAGGAAGGGTTGGTCGGTGGTGGCGGTGGATTTAGAAAATACAATAGAAAGAAAAAAAAAATAAAGTGAAAAAAAGAGAAAATGAAAGAAAAATATTATTTTTTCCTAAAAAGTGTCTCATGATAGGGCTATATGGCAAATTTTGTAAGGCAATTTAACACCAAACTAGCTGATGATTCCCATTGCAAATTGACCAAAAGTGTACGAAAATGAGGAACCAAAGTGAGATTAGGTGCAAAGCTTAATTTACCCGAAGTATTGTGTTTATATGACAAATGATATTTGATTGTTGTTATGTGGCAAAAGATATGGAATGCTTCGAATTACAGTATGGTTGGATCGTTGCCATCTACGTTGGAGGTGAGGGCCATGGCTATAAGCTCTGAGCTGATATATTTGGGTTGCAAGGGAGGGATTGTGGAAATTTGGTGCAGAAAAAAACACAGTAAAATAGAAACACTTCAAAGTGGTACTACTGCTAAAATTCTATGTATGAGTCTTGATGCCGATGAAGAAGTTTTGGTGGTTGGAACATCTGATGGCGGAATTCAGGTACATTTTTCCTTTCATCTCAACATTCATAGAGCATAAACACAGTGTAAAAGATGCTTTCGAATTCTTTACTTTTAGTGAACTTTAAAAAACTAACAATTATAGGGACTACCGGTATAATAAATATAATACATCGATTTCACTTTGATCTCTCTAGTTTTACACATGGTCTTTGTCCATTCTAATTTCTAATAGTGAGTGATGGACAGACCACATTGTCACAAAATTGAAAGTGTATAGAATAAATTATTTAAATTGAGATTACGGGGATTAAAGTAACACTTTGCTTAAATTATATGAAATTTATAAATTTAAACACGCCGTAGAGGTAGTAGATTTATTAGCTTTTCCAACTAATGGAAGGAGCATTTCTCTTGATGTGCAGGCATGGGGACTGACCTAAATGAGGATGAACCACAAGTTTTTCATATACACGGTTGCAGACTAAAATCATCAATTGACATTATTTTGGGTTCTAGGAACCTAGGAATAAGCTTCTTCTCTGTTTGGGAGATGTTCTTGGCAAATTGTATATATACATATTATGACAACCTTTGTTGTTTCCGTCATGGCCGTTATAGGGCCTCTTTATATCCTTGTACAGAATAACGTACAAAGAGCTTGAAATTGTTTGAAAAATAAATTTGCTTTCCGTGTTTATATAGTTCATATTACACAACCGTTTCTTTTATCTCATAAAAAAGTCAATTATCAATTTCCAAACGAGATCTAATTCTAATCACCTTGTTTGGTTCAAAATTTTGAATCTGTTTTTCAGAAATTTGAGTTTTTTATTTTTTGTATTTTCTTAATTTTTTAATATTTAAAGTATTTTTTTTAGTTTTTAGATACACTTAACATAAATACACGAAAAAATAAAATATTTATAGAAAAAAATCTTTAAAAAATTTACTAAATACCAAAAATATAAAAATTCAGTAAATATTAGTATTCTTGTATATTTATTATACAAAAAAATATATATATATTTTTATAGGGCCTCTTTTTTTTCACTTAATTTTTTTAATATTTGAAATATTTTTTTTTAGTTTTTAGATACACTTAACATAAATAGATTTAAAAAAATAAAATATTTATAAAAAAAATATCATTTTAAAATTCACTAAATATTAAAAATAAAAAAATAAAAATAAAAAAATTCAATAGATATTCGTATTCTTGTATATTTATTATACAAAAAAAAAATTATAAGGCCTCATTTTTTTCACTTAATTTTTTTAATATTTGAAATAATTTTTTTTTTTTTTTTAGATACACTTAACATAAATACACTTCAAATGTATAATATTTATGGAAAAAATCTTTAAAAAAATCACTAAGTATAAAAAATATAAAAATTCAATACATTTTAGTATTTTTGTGTATTTATTAATTTTAAAAATATTTTTGTAAATATTATACTTTTTAGGTACATTTGTAGGTTAGGTGAATCTAAAAAGTAAAAACTTTATTTAAAATATTTTAAAAAATAAACTAAAAGCAAAAAAAAAAGTGAAAAAAAAACAATTTTTAAAAGAATTAAATTAAAAAATTAAAACTAAACAAGGTGATTAGTACCGTATATTATACCAAGAGATTGTTTAGATTTGATCTAAATAAATATATGTTTTGAATTTTTACAAAAAAAATATGCAGAAAAGTAAAAAGGTAATGTAACCTAAATAACTACACTTATTGGGTGGACGGACTGGATAAGGGGGGATTGTAATCCATCGGACTATTAGTCCCGAGATATATTGCCCCCGGACTATTTGGTTGGATTGGATTTGTATCCTATGTTTGTTTAGTTATGAAATTAGATGCCTAGATTGGACTATTTTTAGTGAATCTAATGTTTGGTTAGACAGACAGGATAAGGATAAATGTTCAAAAGACTATTTTACCCTTGTAATTTATAATTTATAATTTATATTTAATATATAATTTTAAATTTGTAATCTATAATTTATAATTTAACAACACTAAAAAAATTTAATTTATAAGGCCATAATTTTTAATTTATTATTTTCAATTAAATTAAATTTATAATTTATAATTTATATTTTTTATTTAATATATAATTTTAAATTAACGACAATAAAAAATAATTTTATTTAATATATAAATTAAATTTTCAACAACAATAAAAAAAATTTAATATATAAGGCCATAATTTATAATTTATTATTTTTAAATAAATTTAATTTATAATTTATACTTTTTATTTAATATATAATTTTAAATTAACAATACTAAAAATAATTTTATTTAATATGTAAATTTAATTTTTTAACAATACTAAAAATATTTAATTTATAAGGCCATAATTTTTAATTTATTATTTTTAATTAAATTTAATTTATAATTTAAATTTTTATTTAATATATAATTTTAAATTAACAACATTAAAAAAAAATAATTTATAAATGTTCAAAAGACTATTTTACCCTTTTCTAATTGTTTGCTAAGTAATAGCATTGGGATAAAATGGACATTTCAAAACCTAATCCCATGGAATACCAATTCCATGGAAATAATCTCATCCTCCCATGGGATAGGATAGTCCCATAAATATGAGACTAATAGTCCGAGAGGACTATTAGTCCGGAACAAAAAAAAAATTGAAACAAACAATGGACTATTAGTCTGGTGGGACTAATAGTCCAATCCCACACCATAATCCTTCAAAACAAACACACCCATTTAGTTTTATGTCAAATAGTGTCTAAATTCAAAAATTTATTAAAGAATTATTTGAAAGGATCTAAATAAATATATTTATTAATTTTTTATAATTTTTTTACAATATAATAAAAAAAAGATAAAAAAAATGATTTAAATCACCAAGACAATCCCTAAATCTTTTATAAACAATTTTAATATTATTATTATTTTTAATCTTTCTATTTCTTCTAATTTTTTCATTCGTATCAAAATCAATTCATTCAAACACACCTAGTAAATGAGCAGTTATTGGTTAGTTTAGAATACCGTTACGTGTCTCAATAGTGTTAGGATGATTAAAGAATACAAAAACACATGATAAATTATGGTTATAGGATATTTGAAAAGTCAAAAATTAACCTTTTTTTAATTAAAATTTACAAAAAGATAAAATAAATTTAAAGAGTCAATAATTTTAATATTATTGACAATTTTAATATTATTATTATTTTTAATCTCCCTATTTCTTCTAATTTTTTTCATTCCTATCAAAATCAATCCATTCAAACACACATAGTACACATGCAGTTATTGGTTGGCTTGGGACATCGTTAAGTGTCTTAATAGTGTTAGGATGATTACAAAATATAAAAATACATGATAAATTGTGATTGATGTAAGATATTTGAAAAGTCAATAATTAACTTATTTTAGTTAAAATGTACAAAAAAATAAAATAAATTTAAATAATCAATAAGATAAAATATCATATTAAATTTATAATCATTTTAATTTTTTTTTCACAAATATCATATTAAGTTTTAAAAAAATTCAATCATTTTTTTAAACATAAATATTTTAACATAATAAAAATTTTAAAAAACCTATCACAATGGTCAACTTTTCAAATGAGGTGAATGTATCCTTGGCAAGAGTGACAGTTAAAAAGACGCGACGGGAATTAAGGGATGGTTTGGGATAATTTAAATAAGCCTCTGTTTGGCAAGTTAGTTTTCAGGCTTTTTTGGCTATTTTAGCCACAAAAAACAAAATAGGCTATTTTAGCCATAACAAACAAAACATCACATCCAACCCATAATTATTACATTCTTCTCTCACAAAAAAAGTCAAAAAAGCTAAAAAGTCAAAAAGTCCTTTCCAAACCAAGCTTTTTAGCCCAGGCTAAAATAGCCAAAAAAGCCAAAAAGCCAAAAAGCCAACCCACTTCCCAAACCAAGCCATTTTTTATTTTTTATGAAATACGGATTGGGTTTGAAGTGATGTAATAGAGAAGTGATGTGATTTAAATATGATAGTAGATTTTTAACTTTTTGACTTTTTTTAAGATATCCCAAACAAGACCTTAGGAACAATGTTATATGCATCAATTAGGTCATGTTTGTTAGACGGATTGGATTAGGTTAAATTAGTATTCCCATGACTAATAGTTCAAGGATTACAAATTCCTTTAAATTGTTTATCATATCTTATATTTGAATTGAATTAAGATTATAAGAAGAGACTAATAGTTCAGACTTTAACTTAGTTCTCTAATTTATATTCCACTCCCCTATATGGGATTGGATAATCTATTATGAGATACTATATCTAAATAGATTATTAGTTCGTACTTCGTTGAACCAAACATCAAATTAATAATTTTATCAGACTATTAGTCCAGTCTCAAACTCATGTCTATCCAAACAAACATAACTTTAATATATTAATTAGTATATCAATTAATGATATAATATAATTTTAAATTTTTTAATATTTATAATACGATTAATGAATAATGTCAATAAGTACATAATTAATGCATGTAATACCACAGAAATTAAACCCTCTGTAATTTTTTAGGTTGAATTTCCATTCCATTTCCAACTCTCTCATTTGTCTGTGGCAATGGCGAAGAAGCGGAAGAGAGTACCGGAGGTTCTATGGAGGTTATTCCACAACCGCGCTCGCACTCTAGCCGATACCGTCATCTCTTTGATTCCACCATCTCCGCCGCCGGCCGAGTGCCGTTGCAAAGGGCGGCGATGCATCGGTTGCAGCGGCCAAGGTTACGTGTCGTTCCTCCTCAGGCCAGACGACCCCTCTGAGTATCGGAAACTCTTAACTCACTGCTTCGTTGTCGTCTCCGACAATGCTCCTCCTCTCTCAACTTTCCGTCCCGACTGTCGCTGGTCCCAAGACGAGGTCTCTCTCTCTATGTATGTGTACTTTTAGGGGCTTTTCCCATATTAAGCCTCTTTTGCATTTTATTTCCCAAACTGTCTAGTTTGGACGGATATTTCAAACTAGGTTAAAGTGCTATTATAAATCGCGCTTTTACTGTTTGGAGTCCAAAATTTGATGAATAGTGAAAGTGCTATTGCAAAACGCGCTTTTAATTAAGAAATCGTTGTTTCAAATCGCGTTTTTACTGTGCATATAATTTTTATATTTTTTTTATTTTTTATAGAAAACATTATTGCAAATGACGTTTCTACTGTTGAATCAAGACCAATCCACATTCTGACATACAGAGACACCCACACACACCCACAACACTAAAGCATTGAAATAATATAATTTTTATATATAATAATAATTTATAATAATCAATTATATAATTTTTATAATTTTCGTAAATATAAATCATTTTTAGGTTATGGATGGTTTGATTTATAATACCTATGTAAGGGTAAAAATTTTTATAATAAAAAATAATTTTTGTAATTTTTATAATCAGAAATAATTTATAAATTATCAAAAATAATTAATAATACGTATGTATTATAAAATTTTTTATAATAATTTATAATACGTATGTATTTACTTTAAATAAATTATATATAATACGTATGTATTATATATATAATTTTTATATATTTACTTTAAATAAATTATTTTTGATACGTATGTATTATATATATAATACGTATGTATTATATATATAATTTTTATATTATAAATTGTTTTTGATAATTTATAAATTATTTTTGATTATAAAAATTGCAAAAATTATTTTTGATTATAAAAATTTATTTAAATAATAATTTATTTAAAGTAAATATATAAATATATAAAATTATTATATATTTAAATAATAATCTATAATAGATTATTTATATAATAATCTATAAATTATATAGATTATAAAAATTTATAAATTATTTAAATAAAAATTTATTTAAAGTAAATATATAAATATATAAAATTATTATATATTTAAATAATAATCTATAATAGATTTTTGATAATTTATAAATTATTTTTGATTATAAAAATTGTAAAAATTATTTTTGATTATAAAAATTTTTACCCTTACATACGTATTATAAATCAAACAATCCATAACCTAAAATTGATTTATATTTACGAAAATTATAAAAATTATATAATTGATTATTATAAATTATTATTATATATAAAAATTATATTATTTCAATGCTTTAGTGTTGTGGGTGTGTGTGGGTGTCTCTGTATGTCAGAGTGTGGGTTGGTCTTGGTTCAACAGTAGAAACGTCATTTGAAATAACGTTTTCTATAAATAAAAAAAATAAAAAAAAATTTATGCACAGTAAAAACGCGATTTAAAATAGCGTTTTTTTTAGAAAATTTTTTTTATGTTAAAAGCGCGATTTGAAACAACGATTTCTTAATTAAAAGCGCGTTTTGCAATAGCGCATTCACTATTCATCAAATTTTGGGCTCTAAACAGTGAAAACGGGATTTGTAATAGCGCTTTAGCCTAGTTTGGGAAATCCGTCCAAACTAGGCCTAGTTTGAGAAATAAGATGCAAAAGAGGCTTAACATGGGAAAAGCCCCGTATTTTTATACTACCAATTATCTTTGATGGGAGGACTAATCATTGTTTATTATTTATTTATAAGAATAACACGCATCACTAAAGTAGAGACTTAAAATAATTTTTAAAATTTAAAAATATTTTTACGAATTGTTTGTCAATTATATATTTTAGTCAAAAAAAAAATTAAAAGATCTAAGTTGTTATATGGGATTTTTATTGATAAATCTCATTTAGAAGTGTTTTAACCCAAAAAGTCTATGAAGAAATTTATTAACCCATTTAGTCTCACGTATGTATAATTTTATTCTATAAAGTCATTTTTTTTTATTTACACTTTTTTTTTAGACTCTTATGCTCTTATATTTAATTTTGATACCATTACAAATATTTTTGAACGGTTAGCAATTTTATGATATAAATATTCATATTTTAACATTCACATTAGTAAGAATGTAAAATTGGCCCGTGGCCCGTGGGCAGCCCGAAGATCGCCCCCGGGCCAGGACGGGCTCGGTCCGTTGACAATGTAAATATTCATATTGACATGTTAACATTCATATTGATAGAAGTGTAAAATTGGCCCGGGGCCCATGGGCGGCCCGAAACTCGCCCGTGGGCGGCCCGGCCCGGCTTCGCCCGTTGACAATGTGAATATTCACATTAACATATTAACATTCACATTGATAGGAATGTAAAATTGACTCGTGGCCCGTAAGCGGCCCGAAACTCGCCCGCGGGCCCGGCCCGGTCCGGCCCATTTACAATGTGAATATTTACATTACATGTTAACATTCACATTAATAGGAGTGTAAAATTGGCCTACGGCCCGTAGGCGGCCCGAAACCCGCCCGCGGGCCCGGCCTGACCCGTTTACAATGTGAATATTTACATTGACATGTTAACATTCACATTAATAGGAGTGTAAAATTGGCCCGCAGCCCGTGGGTGGCCCGAAGCCCGTCCGTTGCCTAGGGCGGGGCGGGCTGTAAATATTTATATTTTAACATTCACATTGGTAAGAATGTAAAATTGGCCCGTGGCCCGTGGGCGGTCCGAAGCTCCCCCCTGGGTCGGGGCGGGCCCGGTCCCTTTGACAATGTGAATATTCACATTGACATGTTAACATTCACATTAATAGAAGTGTAAAATTGGCCAGCGGCCCGAAACCTGCCCGCGGCCAGTGGGCTGCCCGGGGCAGGCTCGGCCCGGCTCATTAACAATGTGAATATTCACATTAACATATTAACATTCACGTTGATAGGAGTGTAAAATTGACCCGTGGCCCGTAGGCGGTCCGAAACCCGCCCGCGAGCCCGGCCCGTTTACAATGTGAATATTCACATTGACATGTTAACATTAACATTGATAGGAGTGTGAAATTGGCCCGCGGCCCGGAGCGGGTTCGACCTGTTGACAATGTGAATATTAACATTGACTCACATTGATAGGAGTGTAAAATTGGCCCGCAGCCCGTGGGCCACCCGAAGCCCTCCCACGACCCGGGGCAAGCTCGTTTGGGCCCGGGCCCGAGCCCAACCCGAGAACTTGGGCTAGGACCTGGGCCATCACTTTGAAGCTCGGTCCACATAAGGCCCATTTAAGGCTCAGCTCGAGACCCGGCCCACTAGAGGCCCGGTGTCTTTTTTGTGGAAAATAATAAAATTTTGGGAGAAAAAATTAAAAAGAATTAAAAAAAATGGCGAGGCTCACCCAAGCCCGATCCAAGCCCAAGTCTAGGCCCAAGCCCCTTGGCTCGACCCACCGGGGCACCTAAAGCCTGAATACCTTTGTGCCAGGGCTAGGGCCTAGGCCTAATTTTTTGGCCCGTGGTCCGGCCCGGCCCGGCCCGACCCGACCCGAATTTTAGCAAGCACCCACGAGGCTTTACATGGGTTGGCCCCGGCCCGGGCTAGGCTAAGCCCCTACACATTGATGATATGAACATTCACATTGACGATGTGAACATTCACATTAGGGATATTTTGGTAATTATGTCACCCATAGGATGTGAACATTCATATTAGGGGTATTTTGGTAATTATGTCACCCATAGGACTTATTGAAACATAAGAAAATAATGTGGACTAAATGGAACATAAGTAGATGAAAAGGGTATTTTGGTCTTCTTACCTCAAATAGGAACATTCACATTAACGGTGTGAACATTTACATTGACAGTGTGAACATTCACATTGGCGATATGAACATTCACATTAGGGGTATTTTGGTAATTATGTCACCCATATGTTAGGGGTATTTTGGTAATTATGTCACCCATAGGACTTATTGAAACATAAGAAAATAATGTGGACTAAATGGAACATAAGTAGATAAAAATGATATTTTGGTCTTCTTACCTCAAATAGGAACATTCACATTGACAGTGTGAACATTCATATTAACGATGTGAACATTCGCATTAGAGGTATTTTGGTAATTATGTCACCCATAGGACTTATTGAAACATAAGAAAATAGTGTGAACTAAATGGAACATAAGTAGATGAAAAGGGTATTTTAGTCTTCGTACCTCAAATAGGACCTAATGGAATAGTTAAAAAGAATATGGATTGGATGGAATAAACCTCTTAGAAAAAGGATTTATCAAAAAAGCTCCCTTGTTATATCATGCTTTCTATTTTTTTATATTTTTTTTTTGTAAAAAATGAAAAAATTATTAAAATAACATATTCTCAAACGACACCTTAATTCACCGCTTAGCTTTTCCATTCCTACCCTATGGTCACCACTTGTCTGTTTCAATATACACCAAAACTCTCCATCTTTACTACTATGCACACCAAAAACTCTCCATCTTCAAAATAGAGACCATCTTTGCTGGTGGTGATCTCCATCGTAGGTGTTGAACTTCATTGCCGGCGGATGGTTTCATTCAGCCTCCATCTTTGCTAGTGTTGATCTCTATCGTCGGTGTTGAATGCTCGTCGTTTCAGATTGCCCGTGGAGGGTTTCATTCGGCCTTCATATTCATCGGTTTTAATCTTCATCGTCAGTATTGAACTCTCATCATCGTTTTAGATTGCCATTTTCACCCTTGATTCGATTGTGTATTCAACAACACAATCAGTTTCAACCTTGTTACATAACCAATGAATACTGACTTAATGGGTTCAAAAATTTATATCTAAACAAAGAATAAAATTTTAATTTATTTTAACCGAACTAACTTAAAATGTTCAATTTTTAATGTATGAACATGTAATATTTGATCAATTTTAATAATTTGAACAAAATTGTGTTGTTCAAATATAAATAATCAAACATTGTGTAAAAGGTCGACTCTGATTATCCGAACACATGACAAACCAATTCATCTTCCCAACATACGAATGAGATAAATAAAAAATCAAAAAGCTAAATCATAAACTAACATTTTCAATGTTTATATCGGAACCAACTATCTCAGCGTTATCCACGGTGTGCAAATCTTCAAAACTAATCGATTTCAATATACTTAAACCTTAGATCTTTAAAGGTAATAATGTTTTGAGTTTGGAAAATAAGTACAACGGAGAAGAAAATAAAGTGAGCTAATTGATAATGAATGATATCATGAGCGTAATATGTTAACGGTGAAGATGATGAAATAATACAGTGTTTATATGTTTAAACCCTAAACCCTATAGGTGATGATAGGGTGTGAAGAGTATTTTGTATTTTTAAATATGAAATATTTGAATGAGTAGAATACACCCTCATATTGTCCTTTATGGTCTTTTTATTTGAGAATATTATTGAAATATAAATTTAATCTGTTAATGGTGTGTACTGAACGGACCAATTTGCACCCTTCTCCCTCGTTTTGCCTGTTGTTAGCATGTTTGGAATTGTTTTCGGTTTCTTGACTTATTAGTTTTAGTTTTAAAAGATTGTTTTTAATTTTATTTTTGGGGTAGTTTTTAGTGAAAATTTCCTGCATATTTTTATTAATTTTGTAATCTTATTTTATTCTTTAGATGTGTCTAACCTTGTGAAATCAATGTGAAAGAGTTCATTAAAAGGGCAATAAAACGAAAATGTGGTATTTTTATTTTTTTGACTTCAATGAATTTAAAAAAAAAAAAATTACAAATATTTTATTTTTAGTGCATCTAGATTAGATTAAGTACATTAAAAAGGTAAATAAATAAAAATCACTAAACAAGATGATCGTCTAAGTGGCATTGTGGAAAAAAGTAGATTGTTATGATTATTACTAGGGAAATAAAAACCCATTGATATTTCAAAATGTGTTTGTTCTATTTCTCGCATGTTCAATGTCATTTTCATTTAGATTCTTCATGAACCAACAAAAGATTGTTGACCTAGTCTTTTTTGGGGAAGATAATGGGTAATATGTAGTTTTTTTGGCCTTTATTTCTTTATTTCATTCTTTCTTTTGTTGTCAGGAGATTTTTGATCTTCTACTACGTTCACTTGAAAGGGAATGGTGTCACCTTAGTCATCATTGCTTTTTTCTAAATGGGGGTATTATGGCCTAAAGGCAAACATGTTGGAAACTTGTGCTTCTTATTTCATTTTATGTTTCCCTTGTTTCATGTTTGAGTTACCCTACCTTAGGTGAATTTCTATCTTGCTTCAATCTGCAAAACAAAAATTAGATGTATTAGTCAGGCGCACATAAAGTCCTTGGACTTGCGCCTTTTAGTATGCTCTAGGCTCAAGAAATGCATGCTTTTTTTTTTTTTTAAATGCAGTTGTGTCTTTGTCTTTATCTTTTATATTTGTTATTGGTCACTAATTGATAGTCCTTTTGTCATATTTATGGTTGTATGGCTAGAAAACATCTTAATACGCTTGTTTTGTGGCTTGTGTCAATGTGCCTTTACATTGCTAGTTGAATTAATACATCATAATTTATGTGCCGGGATATTTTCTATTTAAGTTGCCCTAATATGACTAGGCAGTATCTTTGGAAAAAACTTATCTTAACTTTTGAGAGCATGAAAACAATTTGTTCTCTAAAAAGCAAGCCAAGTATTTCTCAAATGCTATTAGAACAGTTAAGATTTATGTAAATCCCGTATATCTGACCTGTTAGTACTTGTTATGGTTACAGATTGTTAAAGGGACTATCGAAATGATAATGCACCAGCATTCCCCTTCATCAAATGTCTTATGCAGTGATTATGATATGGCAAGTGATTTTCTGATGAACTTCTATCTTTGTGCTACTTTGTTGCTATTATCATTGAGTTGATGATTCCTTTACGTTGTATCAAAACTTTATTTCTCTTGCTCTGAGTTGGCTGCGTGAGAACTTCTCGTTTTTATGCTATTGTCTATCTTGTTCTTCTCTATTGTGCATTTTAAATTTTCTACCAGCTACATGGAACCCTTTTCATTAGGATTGTCATTCCCTTAATGCATTTGGAAACTTATCTTAGCTTCCGTGTTCTTATTTGTCAAAACTTGTTTTTACTATTAACCAGTATGAATATGCTCATTAAACCTTTTTGACCTTTTTGTTGCATAATCATGGTATTGATGATATTTTTGATAGATATGTTACAAATTTTTGTTTAAAAAGAGTAACTATTCTTGAACATTCGAAGTTTCATACTTTGAGTATATTCAAACACTCTGCCTTTATCTACAAGGTATGTCAGGATATGTATTCTCTCTTCTCATCAAGAGCTGTGCTGGCTTTTTAGTGACTTTGTCAGACTTTCATTGTGTTGTTTGTATAACTGATAAAAATTTGAGGACAGTCAAACCATTGTTTAGTTTGTCAAAGTCAATACTCTGCATATAGGGTAGTCAGCAATCAAACTCATAGTATACAATCAACTTGGAGAATGTAGACCTTGTCAATAGATGTTAGCCATATTGCAAATGCGTGCAAAAAATAAGGGAATGTGGCCTTATGGAAAGATTAGAGGTCTTCTCCCTTGGATGATTGAAACTCATTTCTTGAAATCTCTTTCAAATTAAAAGTTGAGGGGTCCCATCCAGAAATGGGGCATATTTACAATTTTTAATAGTTGAGGGGTCTAAATGAAAGGTTTTAAAATTGAGGGGGCTAAAGTGATATTTCAATGATTGTTGAGAGGGTGTCTGAGTAACTAACCCTAAAATTTAGTAAGGAAACAATTTACACTTAAAGTAGGTTTTGTTGGAATGAAAATGTTTAGATGGATGAGGTAGTACAAGAAATGAATGAATTCAAGGGAAGTTGTAAGAGACGTCATTTAAAGATGAAATGAGTGGAAGTTGTTTGAGATGGTTTGGTTATGTGTAATGTAGATTGAGGTGGAAGGTGCCAAAATGATGAGAGGAAGGCCAAAAGAGGTGTGGGTTGATTTTGTGATGTGATGAATTATGATGATTTACTCAACGGAGAAGCTACGTGCTGTAGTACGTAAGCTCTACTCAGCCTAGAGCATTGATTCTGCATAACCGGATCCTTGTAACTGAGGCCAAATATTTGGGGGTTAGCATTGTTGAGTTGAGTTTACTGCATATCAATTGCTTGTTAAATGAGTTACTTCTTCGCTGAGCATGGCCACATTGGTTTGAATACTTCTTGATGTACTGGAGCTTTTGTGGGTAGAAGATACTGTTTTGTTTGCTAAACGTGCACCTGGGTTAACCAGGTTACTGCAGCTTTGTTGCAGGAAATTTGTTTACCTGACAAATTGAAGCAATACCTAATAGATGCAGTGTCGAAGCAGAGGCTATTACATCCTTGAGGTTATGGATGCTGATACTAATATTGCGAGTAAGCTGGTTAGCACAAAAAAACAAGCCTTATTGAAATTGTAATGCATTAGAATTATGGGATAAATTTGTACAATTTACTGAAACTGCTGGTTTGTTCATGTGAATGGTACCTTATTGGGCATACAAGGCCATGCAAATGGCAAGTAACATGCCATTGGTTATCTTAATTTCATTATTTTACTATTTCTGTTAGAAGGAATTTAAATGGTTTGTATGATTAAGGTGGAGCAGTTTGTTGGTTGATAATTAATGCTTCTGTATTGATAGTTACCATGTAATATCTGGCAGCGGCACCGTTCAAGCCCCACCATAGAGCTTTTAACTTGTTTAGCATGGGGCCTTCTCTTAAGAAGGGTAGGTAATGGGTACTTTGACATGTTTTTTGTTTGAAATCATCACTTTATTTTCTTCTTTGGAACATCTGTGTGTGTATATTATAGATGATCAGGGTAATATGATATGCAGGTTGGGGATGGAATCATGGTGTATTTGTTGAAGTATACTTCAATATTTTTGCCACTTCCTCGAAAGCAACACTATCAGGTGGCAGGTTTTCCTATCAGTGATTTTTGCTTTAAATCAAAGCATATATCAAAGCCTAATTATCAGCATTCTTCACTTGTCCTCGGTAAAGAAGAATTGGATCTTATTCATTTCTTGAAGATATCTGACTATATGTTGAGTTCATCATATTTTATTCTTATCATTTTTTCTTATACTAGTGAAAAGATGGGATGCAATTTGCAGTTTAATTTTTTTTTTTTTAAATGTTGCACGGACTGGGGTACAAGTATTGTATGCGGGTGTGTGTCCGAGTGTTACTCCTTTATGAACCTAAATCTTAGGATATTGCATTGGGGACGTGCCATGGACATATATATATTACATATTGTATTATTAGATATTTTATAAGTTATGTAACAATGTCCTTGAAATTAAATAGCATTTAGAAAGAATATGAAATTTCTATATTGCATCCATGTGAGAAGCTTGAAATGTTTCTTTATTAGCAAATGTGAGTTTCTTCCTTTTCAAAAATTGTAAAAAAAATTAGAGGATCCAAGTTTTTAAATCAGGTATAGACATCAGACACATCCCACACCCTTACCTTTGTCATATCTTGTAGACATAAGTACTGAGAGAAATAGAAGAGTTCATGTAACAAGGTTTATTTGTCCTTTTATCTATCAAATAGTGTGCGTAAATGAAAAATGGTTTATCAGGTTTCTAATGTTATATGGTTTGAAATTTGTATACAAAGTGGGCTACACTGGGTAAATCCTTTACGTGTTTTTAACCATTCTGAATTAGATTTATGTATGCAGAAATATTTTACTACTAGACCATTTTTTAAAAATTGATCCTGGTTGTGTAACCCCCCTTGTTAACTCACTCACCGTGAATGTTTTATTGTATTACAAATGATTGTTCTTTGGAAACTCTCAGTTCGATGGGATGATGCCTTTCCGAAATTTGATCGTATATGTTTATGGAAGGCACTCCTCAAAATCTTTGGCATATTACACACAGAGTGGCTTCTCTCACACTTGTTATGTATGCATGTAGGGATATATATGTTTTTACACAACTAATATATACGTAGCCTATTGTTTTTCCTTGGGAATAATGCTTAGCAAAAAGGGTAAAAAAAGTACTGTTGGAAATAAGACAAATGCTAAATATCAACTTGGCTACACAAATTTTGTTTTTTCGTCTTGCTATATCTACTACACACATATTTGGCTAAAAAATAGGCTTGGCTGTTTCTGACTGTGTTTATGTATGTCATTTATTATTCTTCCTGAATAATTCCTTTTGAAGCATTAGCTTTCATAGGGAGCTAATGGGGGTGTTGGTTTGAGGCTAAATTAGCCAATAAAGGCAAAAAAAAGCCTAAAATAGCCAATAAGACAAATTGTCACATCTTACACATCAATCAATCACTTTTTCTCTCATAACATCCCAAACGCAACTTTTTTTCATTGGCTAAAATAGCCAAAAAACCAACTAAAATAGCCAACATCCCAAACGAGGTCAATATGCCATTACATCACAGTTAAATTTCAAGTTCTCCTTATTGTAAGTTGAATGTGACATATCTTCCTTCAAACTAAAACTCTAGTTGTCGTCTTATGTTATGATAATATTATTGATATGTGAAGATAGAAAGAAAAAGATTGATAGGCCAAATAATTAGTCAATTGTTGAAGTTGGGATAATATTTTCAAGAACTTCTAAACTGAAGTCGCAAAGTCAAACTTGTTGGTGTCAGAAGAGAGTGAATTGGCAAAACTCCAAGGAACATTTTACCAATTAAAAAATCAATTGGATGTTAGTTTTAGTTTTCTAATGATTAGTTGGTTTTCTCTTCCCTCAAGTTAAACCGATTTGAAAATTTAACTTAGCCAAGTTAAACATATGTTGTTAAAAGCATCCACAGACAAATCGCAACAAGATAGTAGACACATTGATTTAACATGGAAAACCTTGAGGAAAATTCTTTTCAAGGGAAAAACCACGAACACAACCAGCCAACTAGGCATCGCTTTTGACTTACCTGTACCCTACTTTGGTCTTAGGTGGTATTGGAGGCTTCTCTCTATGGTGAAGGGGTAGTAGTTTGGGCATCAAACCCTTGGTTAAAAGCAGGGGGCGTTTCATTGGGAGGAGGAGGATTCATTATCTAGAACAAAAATACAATTATTAGGCTATTTATGCTTATAGGAATCAGTGTAAACGAGAGAAAAAATTCAGATTATTAGAGCCATTTCAACCCAAAAAATAAAAAAATAGCAGCATGCCACAACAGAGTATTACAGTAGTCAGAGAGCTAAAACTAAACTTAAAACAGTAATCATGAGAGTATGTTTTAAGTGCACTTTTGTATATATGTTTTGCTTTAACTACTAAGCACTCAGTTTGGTTTTAGTTTTCAGAAAATTCTACTTTTTCATTTTTCCGTAATTTTTTGTTTTCACTGATTTTTTTTTTAATAATTTAAGCGTTTTTCTTTAATTTTTAGACACACCTAACATAAATACACTTAAAAAGTATAATATTTGTGAATTTGTTTTTTAAAAATTCACTAAATACCAAAAATACAAAAAAAAAAAAAAAATACAAAAATAAGCTACATTTTTTGTATTTTGCGTATTTTTAAATTTTTAAAAATATTTTACTATTTAGATACATCTAAGTAAGGTATATCTAAAAAAGTAAAAAAAAAAATTGCTTAAAATTTAAAAATATTCACTAAAAACAAAAAAACACGAAAAATAAAAAATTCAGTTTTCAAAAAACTGAATTTAGAAAACTGAAACCAAACACACAGAAAAGTTTTTGTGCTTTGCGCTTTAAGCATGCTTTTTACCAAAACTGCATTTTCCTGTTTTGGTTGCAACCCTGAAATGAGCCGGAAATTTTTTTTTGTTGTTTGGCTAGTGGGGAAAATCATTATTATTTCATGCTTCCAAATAATTATATAAACAAGAACTTTCATTCACAACATGAATATTATTTAGAGCAACTAGAAAATCAACCTAGCAAATGGCCTTGTGGCATATTGGCGTCACCCCAACGCTCCCATGGGGAGGTTAGGGGTTCAAGTCCTGGTAGGGTCATGGGTGTTGCGGTGGGTTTGGGAGGGGTGGAGTATTTGGCAGATTTTGCTGATAAAAAAAATAAGAAAAAAAGAAAAGAAAATCAGCCTAAAATTAATTTTTTTTCTAAAGACACATTCACTAGTTGTGGCGGGTTGGTGGCAGTGGTGGTGGCAAGATGGTGGTGGTGGTAAGTTGGGGTGATGATGGTGGAGCTGGTGTGGTGGCAGTAGTGGTGAGGGAGTGGCGGTGGTAGTGGTAATTCTAGTTAGGTCTGAAAAATGTTTTATGCCTTTTTGAAGGTGGAAAAATATTTTCCTCCCAAATCAACTCATTTTCCTTTCCATTGATTTTTGTTTTCCATCATACCAAATACAGTAAAGCGCAAATTTGTTTTCCACCAAAACAAATGAAGCGTTATCTATATAACAACTACCTATTCCGTTGTGAATTCATGTATAACCTTGATTATTAATTGCATCATCTTTGGGCACTTGATGCCTTTACTGGATATTTTTCTTGACATATTAGGCCTGATTCATTTTTGGACTGTCCTTAAACTGTACTGTTACGATTTTTTTTTATGTTCTTTACCTTATTGTAGCAGCAATTCATCTTTCTCTTCTTTTACTGGTTATATTTTACTCTGTTTTCATTTGCTTTTGTACAATTTGTTTTTTATTTTATTTCCTTTTTCAATTAATTAATCTGTAGTTTTTGAAGTCATTACTTCCTCAAGATTGATCAGATATTATACCCTTAGGAATTTGACAGATTGGTGATTGTCTTCAAACTTTTTATCAGGATCTGGAAAAAAAAGGAAAAGAATTGATGAAGTTGACTTAATGTCAGAGAAAGAGCAATCCAACAGTGCCTTTGGTGATATTGTTCCCTCAAGTTTAGTTGGTTGTTTTGGTTGTAACGGTACAAGTTATTCAACTTCATTCAGCAGGAATTGTGGGATCAAGAGCCATCAGGAGAGTTTGTCTGGGGAAGCTACATTATGCACTGGAACTGATAATGCTAATACCGAAGGAAATACAAATGGGGAACACCAAGAATGCTCAAACCAGATTACAGCAAAGTCTAGAAAGCGTCTAAGACAATTTAGTTGGCAGCGCCACAGGAAGCGTAGGCAATTGGACATTCAAGAAACCTATTCTTCGACCCAATGTACAAAAACTATGAGCGATAGAGAGAGACCATCTGAGAGGCCTCAATCTGGTTTGAACACAAGTGTAAGTATTCAGGAAGAACAGTGTTTTTTTATTTTTGAAGAATTTGTCAAACAAAATTTGGATTTATGCATTTCTTGTACTCTTATTTCTCTGTGTTTTGCAGTTTCATCTTATCAACCAATTAGGGATTTTTGATATACTTAAAACACTTCTATTTAGATTTTTACTATAGTTGAAGTTCTGGAATTAATGCTCTTCTTATCTTGATTTTTTTGTCTTTCATTCATTAACAAAATTGTTAGTTTTTGAGAAGAGAAGAAAAACAGAAAAATGAAGAATAGAAATTGAATGAAATGAAAGAATAAAAAACAGGAAATGATAAAAGCTGATATGATGCAGCAAAGAGTGATGATTTTCATTCATACTGGTGCATTACATTTATAGTAAGAATATCTAAACTGAAAAGATAATGAATCCCAAAAATTATGGTAACAAACCAAGATTTCTGATAACACTAACAATATCCTAAAGAATAGGACTTATTGACTGGAAAAAAAAATCAAATTCTAGTTATTGACTGAAACTAATCAAAGAAAAATTCAATGTAGCAGTCCTGAAGCAAATTATTAACAAAAATCACTAAATCAATACTGTATATAATTGAGGCTGCTAACTAGCTGTCATTCCATAAAGCCTCTAGAATCTGTTTAAGTAGCATGAACCAGATGGAAAAGTTAACTTAAATAAAATAAATAAATAAAAAATAAAATTCACATTTGATAGAATTAGTAGTGAGGTTATCATGCAGCATTTTTAGAAAATGAAAACTCGTTGTGGACAATTGTAAAATTGATGTCTTTATTTGACTTTTGTTGAACTGATAGTATTAATATCCCCAAGTTATGTTTTTAAATATAATTAGACAAGTTTAGTTACTTATATTGATGTTATCGGAAACTATGTTGCATGGTCTTAGATACTAGTATCAAGTGTGGGTGAGTGTCCAAGCGTCAAACCTTCCTAAGCCCTAAATGGATATTGTGATACGCATCGAAAAGTTGGGTATTGATACGTAGACATGCCTTGAACATTTAAATATATTGCGTATTATGATATGGGAGAGGAAAACAAGAGATTTTAATCAAATTAAGTGCATAATGAATGATGATTCTAAGGTATTGGTGAAGGATGAAGAGATTAAGGAAAGATGGAAAAACTATTTCGAGAAACTATTAAATGAGGAACATGGAGGTACGTCTATAGGGGAATAAATAGCCAGTATTACGATAAACCAAGACTATAGGTTCTATCACAGGATTAGGAACTTTAAAGTGGAGATTGCACTTAAGAAGATGAAATCAAATAAGGTTTTAGGACCCAATGATATCCCTATTGAAGCTTGAAAGTGTTTTGGTAAAAAGGGAGTTGCTTGGTTGATTAGGTTGTTTAGCAAAATTCTGTTGACTAGGAACATGCCAGATGAGTGGAGAAAGAGTATTTTAGTGCCAATCTATAAGAATAAAGGAGATGTCCAGAATTGCAACAATTATAGAGGAATCAAGCTAATGTGTCATATAATGAAAGTGTGGGAGAGGGTGATGAAACGCCGATTGCGAGATATAACAAAGGTGTCAGAAAATTAATTTGGGTTTATGCCTGGCAGGTCAACAATGGAAGCGATCTATCTTTTGAGGAGAGTAATAGAAAAGTATAGAGAAAAGAAAAGAGACATTCATATAGTATTTATCGATCTTGAGAAAGTATATGATAGAGTGCCTCAGGATATAATATGGTGGGTGTTATAGAAGAAAGAGATGACAAAAGATTACATTGATGTGATTAGGGACATGTTTGAAGGGGTGGTGACCACTATTAGATCGCCGGTTGGAATGAATTTCTTATCACTGTCGGGTTACACCAATGATCTACCTTAAGTCCTTATCTTTTTACTTTAATTATGATGAGTTGATGAGAAATATTCAGGATGACGTGCCCTGATGTATGCTTTTTGCAGACGATATCGTGCTAGTGGATGAGACTAGAGAAGGAGTTAACACAAAGTTGGAGATTTGGAGAAAAACACTTGAATCTAAAGGATTTCGGATAAGCAGAACTAAGACAGAGTATATGGAGTGTAAATTTAATAATAGTAACAATGAAAGCAGAGGAGAAGTGAAGATTGAGAACCAAAAACTGTCTAAGAGTGAACATTTTTATTATTTAGGGCCGATTATCACAACAGCGGAGGAGATTGATACGGATGTGGCTCATAGGATTAAGGCGGGATGGTGTAAGTGAAGAAGTGCGTCTGGGGTACTGTGTGGTAAACGAATACCCACTAGACTAAAGGTAAGTTCTATAGAACGACTATTAGACCAGCGATGTTGTATGAGACGGAGTGTTGGGCAATCAAGAAACAACATGTAGATAAGATGGGTGTGGTTGAGATAAGGATGCTAAGGTGAATGTGTGGTAAGACTAGACAATGCAGAATTAGGAATGAGTGTATTCTGGAATGGGTAGGAGTAGCACAGATAGAAGATAAGTTGAGAGAGAATTGATTGAGATGGTTTGGTCATATTCAACGGCGACCAACAGAGGCAGTAGTGAATAGATGCGATGCAGTGACTGTAGATGGAAGTGTTAGAGGACCAGGTAGGCCTAGATTAACGTTGGCTAGCATTGTAAATAGAGATATGGATTTACTTAATTTGACTAATGAAATGGCCTTTGATAAAGTCGCGTGGAGAAGAAGGATTCATGTAGCCGACTCTATTTGATGGGATTTAAGGCTTGGTTTGGTTTGGTTTGATTTGGTATTATGATATTCTGACATAAAAAGTAAATTATTAGGAATGTACTTGGAATAAAAAGGGATTTAGGGAAAAATGGGGATTTCAATTTCTCATCAATATTATTAAGTTTTCCTTATTACCAAATGTAAGCTGCTTCTTCTTCGAACGCTGTTAAAATTAGAGAATCCTACTTTGGGTGTGAGTGTTGACACAGGTATACTAGGAGGAATAGAAGAGTCCGTGTAACATTGATTGCGAATATATTATAAATTAGTGTATTGTGTGAAAATTGAATTTGATGATTTTGTGTGAAATTGAGTGTATTAAAAATAAAAAATGCTAGGGATGCCAAAAAAACTACCAAACACACCCATGTGAGTATTGTGTAGAATTTTTTATAGTGTTTTTTTGGGTCCCTAGCATTGCTCATTAAAAATATAGCATTGATGATTTTTGTTGAATGACCCCACTGCATGATTTTCATGGCTATGCCACTTTTCTTTGCCTAGTTGCTAAGAAGCACTGACACTTCTAAAATGGTGGTGTGAACGTGTCGTGCACCTGACACTAGTCGGACACTTCGCAGCATGTGTCGAACACATGTCCAGCATGTTCCATTATTTTTTAAATTTTGTTAGACTTGGACACATTTTGGAGTTCGGACACTTGGGTGACATTACATGTCCATTGCTTAGACACTCATGAAACGTATTAAAGAATTGTTTTTTTTTTTGTAAATTTGTACTTATTAATCCCTCCTCTTTTAAATTCTAGAAATTAGTTTTAAGTTATTTTTTTTATTATCTTTAAATGAAACTATATTTTTTGTGCATATTCCCTACGTGTTGTGTCTTGCATTTTTTACAAAATTGTTGGGCGTGCTTTGAATTGCAGAATTGCTGTTTTGGAGAGGATTGTTATCCCTAGTAGGAGGTTCCTGCAACGAATGGATCAACTATTGCAAATGTATCTGTTAAGATGTTTGTTGGAATTAGTAAATATAACTAGATTAAACGGAGTTTGTCAGAGCTAATATCTTAGATTTAGCTTATATTAAACATTTGTATGATGATGATAAGTTACCTGTGACATTGCAGCTTACTAACTTTATGACATAGTGGCATCATTTTATTGGGTCCTAATATAAGTTAATATTGGTATCTTTTGGCAATATCATATATTAACATATGCCCCTTGAAGAGTGCAGACAAAAAATGGCAAAAATCTTGAAATGTGTAAAAGGATTTTTTAACGTGTGCTCTTAGGGTTCATATGTGAAGAAGCTTAAAAAGATTGTACATTTTGCATGAAAAGTGAGTGTAATAAAGTATGTACAATCTTTTTAAGCCTTTAGGGCACATGTAACAAGACCCTATGTAAAATACCTGAAACAGTGAATATTGTAGCAGTAAATATGTTTACTCAATGTGCTTTCGGGTTATCTTAACTCTATCATAATTTGTGATTGTATTGAATAAAATTTTGGATCCTTGATGACCATGATTATTGGAGAAGCCTTTATTTTTAATGCTGTGGACACTGGATAAAATCTTCCCTTTTACCTTCAATAGTTTCTTTTTTCTGTTACTCATTAAGCCAATGTAGATTTCTCCAAGGACAAGAAAAATTAGAACTGAATATTTTTCTGTTCTCTCAAAACATACTGTTATCAGTGAGTTCTCTGTCATTTCCTGGTGATATGAACCAAACCCAGATAGAAATAACACAATACATTTCTTCTGATTGTTGTCATGTTAGGTAGGAGTTAAGCATCAGATGAGATGTAACACTGTAGGCAATGTTACAGTTAGAAAACTTACAGAATCATCTCAAACTCTAGAAGACTTATTTATACGTCAAAGTTTTATCTAAACAATGTATTAAATAACAAACCTATTTTGGACCATAGTGATAAGGCTACAATATTGCGTATTATGCTTTAGTATCTCAAATCATGCTTGATGGAACTTGAGATGAGTAAATGGTTCTTATGCTTGAGGGCGATCAAAGAGACTTGGGGAGCACCGACCAAAAGACATATTGCTAATTGAGAACTTTGAGGTGAAATATTTCCTACTGACAGGGGAGAAGACTTTGGCTGCTTTTTTTGAATGGTATATGAGCCTTCCCCCCAACATGCACACACAAAAAGATTTTTTCCTGTTTCTTTGCATGTATAGAGCCTTTCCCCTTATTTTCTGGATTCTAATAGTTTCTAGATTTGGTCTATCTGCAGATGCCACTGCAGTGCTCTTGTTGTTTGGTGCTGCAAACTCTCCAGCGTGTCACCAGAGAAGCTGGGATTGATAAGCAATTCATGTTCTATAAATTGGAATGTTCTTCATCAGTTTTTCCAAGAAAACGTATCCTCTTCTGTCACTTATAATATAGTTTCCACTTCGTGCATATGCAGCTCTCTCTCTCTCTCTCTCTCTCTCTCATAAGCCGCTTATGTTTCTTGTTAACGTTATTTGATTTCGTAATTTTAATTAGATGATCATACCCAACTAGCTAATTGCTTAAGAACTTCCGTTTGTTATTGTTTTGAGGCCTTGACTTTAACTTTGTGATGTTATTGGATGTTATGGAACTTTGTTATTTTTCTTTTCTTGGAAAAGAATTAATGCAACTTAACTTACTTCAGATGTATTGAATTCTTTGAAGCCCAGTTTCTCTTGTGCCAATGTTCTTTTTAAGGATATATTTGGCTTATCTGATGCCACTCTTAGTGTTCTGTCAAAGCCATGCTTCCATAGCACTAATTGCTGTCTCAGTAACAACAAATGCCTGTAAGTGGAGCAATAGCTTCAATATAAACTTGATTTTGCATTACCATACATTATTTTTTTCACAAATATATGAGTTCTGGTGCGTACTTCGGTTTATTTGATCCTCTTCTTACTTTGGGGTGTACATAGGCATCATAGGCTCTGCCTAAGAAAACTTATGCGGTATACACTGTTACGACCTATAAAGGAGAAGAATAAATGAGATGGTTTTCGTGTAAACAATGCTGAGGTGAGGTCCCGTTGAAAGGTTCATATTGTACATCATTCTTTAAGATTGTGAAGTATGATATATATCATGGGGGCATTTTTTCACTTGCATAATTTTGTTCATCATTTCCTAGTGAGTGGCAGAAGTGCTAGTAGAACTCAGTTGTGGTTCTGAGGTTCTGAAATGGGGAGGGACAGTCAAAATAGACACAGGTTGGACTGATATGACAGAAGTCTCAACATGCTGAGACTGGTCTTTATTGGCCAAACTATACTACTGTTTTTGACTTTGTGTTCTAATCAATTCTTTTTGGCTCCAGATATCACTCACTTGTTAAATTGCTTAAAAATCTCATACACAATGCTCGGCGTTGCCAACATTTGAGGTTATTGGAAAAGCACTGTTCCATTCTATCCTCAGATCAAAATACTGAAGGAAGAGTTTGCTCCATCTTTGAGGTTAGTATTCCCCAGAAGACTGTGTTATGTTTGTTGTCGCAACAGAGGCAATATAGTATTTTTGTCATCTTTGAGGTTAGTATTTCCCAGAAGACTGCTATGTTTGTTGTTGTAACAGAGGCAATATAGTATTTTTATACTCTTCGAGGAATGGTGGGTTCCATAAGATTGAGGACTGTAAAGTTATCATCTCTCTCTCTCTCTCTCTCCCCTTTTTTCTTTGGTGGTTTCTTTATTTTTTCTGTCAGAATGTCTTGTTCCCCCGATGGTAATTTTTTTCTTCTATAGTAATGTTCAGGTTTTGTTCAAATAGTTCTCAGCTAGGCATGTTTGAACTACTCCATAAAAGAATTCTTTTAATTTTTTCATTTTATGTAATCTTATGGATGTAAGTATTTATCAGCTTTATGAGCACCTGACCATTTTGTCTTTTCATTAAAAAAGCAGCAATGCCTCATAAACTATATGTTAATATTTTTATTCTGCTTTGAAGTAGAAAGTGTAATGTTTGTCGCAATTGGGTCTCAGGGAAATAAATTCCAAACAAATTCTCTTGGGAAACGACATGCTAAGGTTCTACAGCAAGGAAAGTTACCACTTGATAAATGTAGTAGTTTGGAGACCGACCTTGGCAAGAGAACTCCTGAAACAAGTGATCATCAGTTTGTGCCAAGTCTATCTTGTTGTACAAAAAATCAAGTGGTGTCATTTATCTGGGTTTGCAGGAATATAGTTCCTCCAGATCTTGCTTGGGACTACTTCTAATTGGAGAATTTTGAGGAGGAACATCTCCAGGTTTGTTCGGCTTCGAAGATTTGAAAAATTCTCTTTAAAGCAGTGTATGCATAAGTTGAAAACATCATTTTTCCCTTTGCTGTCAAATAAGCACTCTTCATGCTGCTCGAATGATTTTGTGCTAAAGCACACAAAAGTGCAGAGTGCAGATATGCCTAGGAAGTGCAGTCAAGTAAACAATGTTGCTGATGCTATGAAACATGAAATTGTAGAGAAATGGATCTTTTGGTTGTTTTCATGCCTAGTAGTGCCCTTGCTGCAAGCAAACTTCTATGTCACGGAAAGTGAGCGTGGGAAACTAGATGTATTTTATTTTCGAAAATCAATCTGGAAGAAGGTTATGAACTTGAATGATCAGAACTATCGTCCATTAAATGATGCATCAGTTAGAAACATTATAGGAAAAAGGTCATTTGGGTTTTCAAGGGTTAGACTTCGTCCAAAAGGAAATGGAGTTAGGGTTCTAGCAAATCTTAAAGCATCATCAAGGATGCCAGTAAAAGAACACTCTTTGAAAGTTCTATCCTGTGGGCTGCTGGGTAAGTTGTCTTTGCATCCAAGACATGTTAAATACGACACTTTCAAGTCTGTGAACAATGTACTTCGTGATTTGCATGCTTTCCTAAAAGGTTTACAGATGAAAAAACCAGAGAAGCTAGGCTCATCAGTATTCGATTACACGATGATGTTTACAGAAAGTTATGCCCTTTCTTATCAGTTTTGAAGAATGGGTCAACCACTGTGCCTTCTGTATTCATTGTTGTCTGTGACGTGTCTAAAGCATTTGATTCTGTTAATCAGGATAAGTTGCTCAGTGTAATGAAGGATGTTATAGAGAATGATGAATGTCTTTTAAAGCTGTCTCATCAAGTTGTCTGCACGAAGAAATCTCTATGGGTTCGTCAGAACATAATCCTAGCAGACCAAGATATCAGCATTGGCTCTACTAAATTTACTTCTGCTTCTTACCATTCATTGCATGGCATTCTTGTCAATCAGGTATTTTGATTGAATTGCTTTTGGATATCACCCATTCTGTTTTGTACTTTGTTTTTGTTTCTATTAGATTTTCGTAATTTATAACCGCTTTTGGTGAAGTTGATGTTGTACTGCTCTTTGATATATATTATATATATACACTATTGCAATTTGTATTTATATGTTTATGATATTATTTTATTTAGAGCAAGATAAACTTATACCTGCTGTAAGAAACACTTCTTACATCCTTCCATAACTTTTGTTGGATTTGTTAGATGCACGTGATGCAACATCTATTGCACGGCGAAACAAGTATGAAGTCTAAGGGTCTCACGATCATGAAGAAGCTTTTTTGGTCCAAAAAAAGTGTCTATGGTAGTGTTTAGTAGTGAAGTGGATTTTAGTAATTTCATGATTTGCTGTACATGGGCTGTGGGAGTTGGCCATAGGTTTTCTTTTGGGTCAAGTTATTAAATGGATCATTAATACTACGTCTAGAATAGTCTTTGTGGTGAAAAGGGGTCAATTTTTTTATTTTTTGATTTCATAAAAGGGTTGGAGTAAAAATGGAAGTCATAGTGATAGCTGGTCTATATTATTCGTAGGTACCAAATACTCTTAATTTCTAAATTTGAGTCCTAGTCCTTGTAGGAGTAAGAGAGTCTTTAACCTATAAATATATATAATTTCAATAATTCAATGGAGTTGATATTATGGAAATTGGAGATTGAGTTGGTGTGAATTTGCCTAACTCTTGCAAGGGTGAAACACCTCTTTCTCTCTTCTTCTCTTTCTCCTTCTTTGTGCACATACCCAAGCTACTATTTTTGGATTACTATTTAAACCCAAAACCCTATCCAATGAAGCCCAAATCAACCCTAATCTCTTTTCCTACCTATTGGTTTTCAATTTAATCATTAAAATGCTAAATTACTTTCTGTTTCAGCGTTTAAATAGCCTCTATTCTGAAAATTCAGAAAGATTTCCTACATCAGCATGCACTTATATGTTCAGTGTGCATGATCAACATGAGAGTGGCATTCAAAGCTATAGTTGGGTTGATAAAAGATTAATCCATCAAAAAAGGTTCATAAGGGGTGTAAGGATAACTTTTACATCCAGTTTAATAAGTTTATCCTGCCCGATATACTTAAATGTCACTTACGTGTGACAAGATAACCTATAATATTCTAGTAAGCATCTAATATAATGTTTCAATTAGATTGCTGCAAAAAATAAATAAAAATTGTTGTACCTGTTCGTTGATGGATGGCATCACATACCCATATTCCTAGCATCATTTTCTATTTGATATTGCTCTTCATAATATGGATGCTACAAAGGTTGGTTGTAATGCTCCCAAGGACGACTTAATGTATACGAGTCAAAAACAATTCTGTGCACCTACTTTCCTAGAACTGTAATCAGCTATCAAGCACAAATACAAGCATGAGATACGAATATGATGCGATACAAAAAATAACCTTAGAAAACAAGATATGGATTATATTTGCTAATCTCATGCAATTCCAGTTCAGGCAACAAATCATTACAGTCAACCCTGCCTTTCGTCTCGAACAAAGTTTTGGCCAATACCAACGTGTTTCAGACATTTTGCTTTATCTTAGTCATTTCCGGTCAAGTACAGCGTTCCGGCTGTGTCCATACCTAACACACAACCCTCCATAAAAATATGTTTTTTGTATCCTCACTGTTTCCGTATATTAATTTTTTTGAAAATCACTGTCCCTGTGTTGATACCTGTGTCCGTGTTTGTGCTTCTTAGTTGGTCATCAAGGAACTATAAACAATTATGAATGGAGTGATGGACCTTCGCTTAGAAAATAAACAAATGCGTGACCAAGGCAAATTCCAACCCTCTACCGTTAAGCCTATATATATATATATATATATATTTTATCAGCGAAAGTTACTTGTAATTGTTAGATTAGCACCAATGGGAGTTAACCTCCCCACCCTTGCAAAGCACCAAGTGCTTGCCTCCTAATTCAACTTCTCCTTAGGGACTTATCCTTCTACTATATTCACTTATCCTCAACTAAGCAAGGCTGGGATTGAGATTTTCGAAAGAATAGTTTACGTTTTTGAAGAAGCTATGTTTGTCTTTTAATTTACTGCTTCTAATATTTCAGGGTTGGAGCAGAAAAATAAGGAAGGAAGAGCTTTACTTTAATTTAAATGAGCATGTGAAGCAGAATGTGCTGCAATTAGATAAAAAATATTACTTGCAACATGTTGGTATACCCCAAGGAAGTGTTTTATCTTCTCTGCTTTGCTCTTTTTACTATGGGCATCTGGAAACGAATGTAATACTTCCATTTCTTGAGAAGAATCCAGAACCTTCTACTGGATATTTATCAGAGACATGACGATTATGATGCTTCTGCTGAGGTAAAGAGAAGTGAGTCCCCAGTCATCACGTCATCTCCTAAATATATGCTATTTAGGTTTATTGATGACTTTCTTTTCATATCAACCTGCAAGAAGCAGGCTGCCAGATTCTTCTCCAGGTTGCAAAGAGGCTTTCGAGAATACAACTGCTACATGAATCAGGAAAAATGTGGCCTAAATTTTGATATTGACCAGAAATCAGGGATTACATCAAATCGGGTGCACATGGGGGACGACGGTATCACATTTCTTCGATGGTGTGGCTTGTTTATCAATTGCTGCACTTTAGAAGTTCAGGCAGACTACACAAGGTAACTCCCTTTCTTATTTGACTAATGATGTAGTCTTGGTTGTTAAAATCTTACGATTCACGATTCGATGCGAATTTCAACCAAAATGTTGGTTTTGATTTCCTTAGTTGAATCTTAAATTGAGTAAATCTTATGATTTGTTGCAGTTCACTGGGATTCGTTATGATTCACTTTTAGTTTTGTTTGCTTAATGCATGAAATGAGACTTTGTCATTTTTGCAAAATAGAAAAAGAGATCAATCAATTATATTATTATAAATAGCTTTATATGCAAATACAAATATGCAATTTTGTTGTATTGATATTTATTTCATTTTAAACACAGTATTTTTAAATGTATATACATGTATATAATTATAGATTATGCTAAATAAAGTGAATTTTACAATTCACGATTCACTATTTAGCAAAATGATTCTTGTTTCGATTTGCAACTTGACAACAGTGGATATGACTATGATAGCAGTTAGACGGTGAGTTTATTGGGATTTTTTATATTGATCTCATTATTGTCAGATCAACAATGACTTGGTACTGGCTGAAACTCAGACAATGCAACTATAATTCACAAGAATTAATGAAAATTTGCAGAAAATTTCTGAATAACAAGAAACAAACTCTGTAACAAGTAGACTGGTTTAACTAAAACATTCCTACATTCATTGTGAAGAGCAGTGATATACAAATAGCTATGAATTCTCATGGAAATATGTGGCTCGTTTGGCTACTATAATGTCAAAAAAGACAATGTGCAGTCATCAAAGTAAGAAACTATAAATATGCCAAATTTGATCACATCACATTTGAACCACCCAAAAGCTAACTAATCTTTTTCTTGCATATTATTTTTATATTAATTCTAAACATATGAGTATTTGGGGAAACATATCTTTTAGGACGTACATCTAGATATAAGCATTGAATTTGATTATGATATATTTTTGTTTGGCAAAAAGCTTTCTGTTTATAAGCTTCTAGTAGTTTTTGCCTAATCATCCAAATGGTAACCAATCTTTTTCTTGTGCATTGTCATACTAACTCTAAACTTGTATGAATATTTGTGGAAACATGACTTTCATCAGATTCATATATTTGTGGAAACAAATTAATGCACAATCTACCTTCATTTTAACTGTAACTCATCTTTGTCTACTGATCAGGTACCTGAATACCCATTTAAGTTCAACTCTTACTGTCTGCTGGCAAGGCAAACCAGGTCATCATTCGAAGGCAAAGTTGTGTGATCATCTGCGGCCTAAATGCCATCCCATATTCTACGATTCTAATATCAATTCAGCAGTTGTTGTGAGATTAAACATCTATCAGGCTTTTCTGCTATGTGGAATGAAGTTCCATTGCTATGTCTATGACTTGTCTAACATCTGCAGACTCAGCGCGAAATCATATATAGGCATTATTGAAGGGTCTTTCAGGTATGTACTCAGTTGTTACCTCAACATTCAGTACAACTTGGTATTTTTAATTAAATACTTTCTTTCTCAAATGACGTTAAATTAAGCGTTTTGCGTTGGCCAATAGGCTAACCATGTATATTTCTTTAGTAAAGTGTTTTCTTGTTTGAAACTACCCAGTTCTAAGTTGTATAATTCAATTATCAAAGCTTATTTCTAAGACCCTTCTTTTTGCTTTGTTGATTGATACGTATATGCGCAAGCTCATAAAAAAAAGGATGCATTCTATGGATGTTGATTCGACTTTCTGCCCTATTTTTCAAGTGGAGAAGGGAGAAGTTGAATGGCTTGGACTTGTGGCTTACATCCAAGTATTGAAGAGAAAACAATCACGGTACAAGGAAGTGTTGTCTTTGTTGAGGTCTAGATTGATAGCGCAAGCGAAGGCAAAATGTGTTTCTTCTATTCTGAAAGATGCAGTTGACGATTCACGTTCCCCTGTGATGTGGAAAATCATGTACTAGATCTAGAGACGGATAAAGTAGTTGTGTTGATTAACTTATGTTTCACTCTGAATGAAGAAACTTGTAGTTTTGAGCATTTCCTTGGTTGTCTGCCTTTTGATTACCATTTTCCTCTTCTATTTCAAAGATTGATGCTACAATGCTCGAACTAAATGTTAGATGATCTAAGGGGAAAATTAATTATTTTGTATTATCCAACGATCAAACAATTTCCAATCATGTTCCTTGTGAAACCTATCATTCATATGACATACAAAAAGAAACTTCAGAGATGTGTACCTTTCTCTTCTAGTAAGATATTTTGGGCTTTTTATTTCAGTTTATTCTTGTTTTTAGTGAATTTTGAAAAATATTATGTCTTGTTTTGTACTTTCTGTATTTGTATCAACCAAAGAATTCGAAAAAATTTTAAAAAAAATTGAGAAAAGATAAAAATAAACTAATTTTATAAGTTTTATTTATTTATACAATTTAGCTTCTTTTTTTAAAAAAAAAATTAACTCAATTTTTTAAGAAAAATAAAATTCAGATTCATTTAATCAAGATGGACTTTAAAAAGTGTCTTAAAAAATGACTTTAATTTTAGTGAGGTAAGACCAACTCTAATGGTGAGCCATTAGAGCTGTTATTGCAATAAAAAAAAAATAGGGAATTTACTTTTTTTATCTCTAACGGTGAGCTACCAGAGGTATTAAATTATACATTTGTTATATATTTTGTCAAATTTGACACCAGTTTTACCTATAGTTAAAACTTAAAACTGCGCAACAATTTTGGGAGATCGATGGTCGACCACTTGGTGAAAGTTTTGCTCAGTTTTACAAAAAATGACAATTTGACTATTGGAACAACATTCTCTATGCTTGGTTATCATTTTTTAAAAATACTTTTCAAAAAATTTTACTTTTTTATTTTTTGCGTTTTTTTGTTTTTACTGAATTTTTTTAATATTTTGAGCAATTTTTTTAATTTTTAGACATACCTAACATAAATTTGCCTAAAAAGTAAAAAAAAAATTGAAAAAAAACCTTTTAAAAATTCACTAAATACCAAAAATACAAAAAAAAAACGAGGATTCAGTACATTTTTCTATATTTTTTTGTATTTATTAATTTTTAAAAATATTTTTTCACAAATTTTCTACTTTTTAGATATATCTAAGTAAGGTGCATCTAAAAAAGTTTAAAAAAATATGTTTAAAATTTTAAAAATATTTACTAAAAACAAAAAAAACACAAAAACCAAAAAACTCAATTTTTAAAAAACTTAATTCAAAAAACTCAAACCAAACACATATTTTACACTTACTAAATTATAATAACTATTTATTTTAACTATCACCAATTAGACTGCACTAAAAAAGTCAAATGTGGCTTGAGTACTCAATACTCAATATAATATATTATTTTTGAAATATTAATATTTCATAGTTTGGAGTAACACCCACATGGATGTAAGGTCATGTTTGATTGCATGAATAGGATAAGGGGGTTTATAATTTATCAAACTATTAATTCTGGGATACACATTCCTAAATTATTTGATTGGAAATAATATGTATTCGATATTTGTTTTCTCATGAGATTAGATGTCTAGAAATGATTATCCTGTTTAATCTAATGTTTGATTGAAATATTATAAAGAATGATAAATGCTTAAAAGACTATTTTACCCTTTTAATTATTTACTAAGTAATAGCAATATTAAACCCGTCTTTAATATTTTAATTTTTTTGGCTAGATTAAATAAAATTTTATTTTATTTTTAAATAAAATAAAAAAATTAATTTTTTTAATTAAGTAAATAAAATATCAAATTTATTTTAAAAAATAATAATAATTAAATGATGAAATTAAGATAAAACATCAATAGGAATTTACCATTTAAATATAATACAAAATTAAATAAAATACTTTAGGGTAAATATGTTATTTCACCATTTAATCTCTTGGGATACGTATCCCACCAATTATATTTCATATCCTCCTAGGATATGTTAGATTGATAGTCCAATTAGGCCATGTTTGTTTGGGCGGACTGGATTAGTATTCCCATGACTAATAGTCCTAGGACTACGAATCCGTTGGATCATGTATCCTATCTTAACTAATAGTCAAGTTTAAAATAATTAATCCCTACTTCAATTGTTTAACCAAATATCGGATTAATAATTTTATTGGACTATTAGTCCAATCCCAAGCTCACGTCCACCCAAACAAACATGGCCTTAGACTTCTAATCTGGCGTACTAATTTGCAACTAAACAGTGAATTTCATAATCCACTGGATATTGAGTCTAATTCCTCCCTCCAAACAAACATACTTTAAGAGAAATGTTAAAGATTTGTAATTTTTTTAAATTTACTCATAATAATGTGTTCAGAGAATTGAACATCCATATAATACCCAAAAGTACAAATTAAAAAATATAATACCTAAGACAAACTAAAAATATAATACCTAAACATATAAAAGTGCAAATTAAAAATAAATATATAAAAAAATAAAAATGTGAGCCGTTTGAGAAAGGATCCCATCTTAGCTTTCTGCATTTCAAAAAAATAAAAACAAAAGGAATTTTGTGTTAGATTTCAAATTTGGTGAGAGAGAGAGACCTTTGACCCCATATCTCTTTCTAGCTCTTTTTTTAAAATGTTTTTTTCTTGAAACCACAAAGCTACAAGAGCAGCATTGTGTCCTTTCTTTCTTCTTGTTTCTTTAACATTTCAAGATACTCTCTGCTTCTTCTTTTCTTTTCTTTTTCTTTTTTTTTTTTATATCTTTTTTTGATTAGCTAGTCTCTTTTGTTTCTTCTTCTTCTTCTTCTTCTTCTTCTTCTTCTAGGCCACTATTAGTAAATTATTCAAAATAAAAACGCAAAATCAAAAAAGAAAAAGAAAAAAGAAGATGAACCTCAAGCAGCTAAGCGATTCTTATATATTATACTAGTTGTTAGATTTATTTATTTTGATGATTTATTTAATTATGTTTTAATTTATTTGAAAGAGAAAAATAGAATCCAAAATTTATTTTGATAATTTATTTAATTATATTTTAATCAAAATTTATTTTGATGATTTATTTGAAAGAGAAAAATAAAATCAAAATTTATTTTGTCCTATTATTTCTCACCTAAATCTTTATTCTAAATATTGCTAGAATGTATTTAATATTTGATTAAATCAGGAGTTCAAACATCCCAAAACAAAGGTTCAAACAGCCCAAAACAAAGGTTCAAACAGCCCAAAACAAAGGTTCAAACAGCCTAGCACAGCAGTAGGCCAAAAGATTCAAAAGGTTCAAGTGGAAGATATTCAAATTAGTAATGATGGAAGTACAACGGCTATAAACGGCTATAAAGGTTCAAAAAGCCAAAAGGTTCAAAAGGTTCAAGTGGAAGATATTCAAATTTGTAATGATGGAGTGGAAGATATTCAAATTGGTAATGATGAAAATACAATGATTATAAACAGCTATAAATTCAAATTGGTAATGATGGAAGTACAACAGCTATAAAACGGCTATAAATTCAAATGACTATAACGGCTATAAACGGCTATAATTTTCATTATATATACCGAAGCCTCTAATGTAAACAAGTAACAAAAAAAAAACTGAAAATATTCTTTAATCTATAATCACTCACATCTATTCTTAGAAATTATACACTGAGCCTTATAGCTTTAAACCCATCTTTCCTGTGTGAGATTTACAGAAAAATCAAAGTTTTATTTTATATATCTGTCTTTGAGAGATATTTATTGTAAACTTTCTTTGAAAGTAAAAATACCATTTCATATTGTAAAAGTGTTGCAAACACTGTGTTCTTGAAATCTTGAGAGTGATTATGAATCACCTAAGATTTGCAAAGGTTTGGACTCGTGAAGTCTGTGTAAAATCCATAGAGGATTGTTCCATTTGTAAAGAGGTTGCTAGCACCCCTGTGAAGCTAGAAGATAGTAGAAAATCTCAAGTGAAGCTTGAGGAGTGGACGTAGGCCGAGTTGAAGCCGAACCACTATAAATTTGTTTGCTTTTCTCTCCCTTATCTCTTTATTTTATTTTAAATTGCCATATCTATATTTCACATTTTACTGTGCTAAAATCATTAACTGACATAGTTGTTAAGACACTTGTTTTAATTATTTTTATTTCATTAATTATATTTATCTATTGTGCTAGTCATAATTTTTATTAGGGTATTATTAATTTTAATTGTAAAAACCTAATTTACCCCCCTCTTAGATTGTCTTTTGGGTAACACTAATTTAAAAAGGCCCGTGCAAAGCACGGATTGTTACTACGGTATATTTAAGTTTTGTATTTTGATAATTTTTTAAAAATCAAAATGTTCTTCTATGAAATTGAATAGAACAAATTATTAGATATATGATAGAATAATGTGATATGATATGTATTATTTTTTGATTTGTTACACACGTATTGATGTAGATTTTAATTCTATTACCATATCATTTTTGGTGAATTTATGAGTCTAACATTTCTTTTGAATTTATAAAAACAAAAAAAATTATGGTGTGTAACTTTTCTCAACAGATAAATATAAAACAAATACTAAGATAATTCTCTAATCTAAAAAAACTACAAAGATAATTCACTTAACTAAAGAAGTAAAAGAAAATGCATATATATACAAATGACTAATTTTATTAATACATAAATCATACTCGCATAACCAGTGATTAATTTTATTAATAAGTAAATGAATAATTTTTAATAATATGAAAAATATCATTAAGTCAATTAATAGTTTTTAATGATATGAGAAATATTTTTCAATAAACAACTTTGATAATTTATTATTGTATAAGAGAATAGCTTTTTCCCATTAAATTAAAATCTATAACAAATGATAGTTGTAATTTCTAGTATTATATGACCGATTTATATTTTAAACAAACTTTATGGGTGCATTTGTAATTTATTAAAAAAATAAAAGATTTATGTTTCATAATTGACTAAGAATGTTTGCATAATTACGAAAAAACTTGTTTCATAATTGATTAAGAATGCTTGCCTAATAACGAAAACCTGTTGCATAATTAACCAAGAATGTTTGTGTAATAACGAAAAAACCTTTACTCAAGATATAAGCTACCATTAGTAAATTATTTAAAATAGAAGGATAAAATTGGAAGGAAAAAAAAAAAGGCGAACCTCAAGCAACTAGGCCATTCTTATATATTATACTAGTTTAAAAAGGCCGTGCAAAGCATGGGCTATTACTACAGTATATTTAAGTTTTGTATTTTAATAATTTTTTAAAAGTTAAAATATTGTTTTATGAAATTGAATAGAACAAATTATTAGATATATGATAGAATTATATGATATGATATGTATAATATTTTTGATTTGTTACACACCCGTTGATATAGATTCAAATTCTATTACTATATCATTTTTGGTGAATATATAAGTCTAACACTTCTTTCGAATTTATAAAAAAAAATAATAATTATGGTGTGTAACTTTTTTCAACAGATAAATATAAAACAAATATTAAGATAATTCTCCCATTTGAAAAAATTACTAACAAAATTCACTAAACTAATAAAGAAGCAGAAGAAAATACATATATATACCAATGACTAATTTTATTAATACATAAATCATACTTGCATAAGAAATGACCAATTTTGTCAATAAGTAAACTAACAACTTTTAATGATATGAAAATTATTTTTCACTTAACCATTTTGTTAATAAATAAATCATTAAGTCAAATAACAATTTTTAATGATATGAGAAATATTTTTTAATAAATAATTTTGATAATTTATTATTGCATAGGAGAATAGTTTTGTTTTTTTCCCTGAGTATTGTGTTAAATTAAAATTTAACAATAGTTGTAATTTCTTGTATTATAGGATCAATTTATATTTTAAACAAATTTTATGGGTGTATTTATAATTTGATAAAAAATAACAGATTTATATTTCATAATTGACTAAGAATGTTTGCACAATTACAAAAAAAAAAAAATTGTTTTGTAATTGACCTAGAATGTTTGCGTAATTAAAAAAAAAAACCTATTACATAATTGACTAAAAATGTTTGCGTACTTACGAAAAATGTTTGCATAATTGACTAAAAATATTTACGTAATTTCCCATTCACATTTCTCTTTACACTCTTTCATCTTTCTTTTCATCACCCACTACCACTACCTCTACCACCAAGCTATCATCCCTTCTCTTCACCAACCAGGGCGACCCTGACCTAAGTCAGGTAAGGTTTGCGCCTTAGACCCCAAATTTTGGCCCAAAATAAGGCCCCAAAATTTAAAAAATTGTTATAGGCTCAACTTTTTTTTTTTTTTTTTGGTTTTAAGATCAATTTAAAGAGCCCCAAAATGTTTTATTGGGACCATGTATAATTTAGCCCATTTAAATATGTTTGGCCCATATTTATTAAAATATATATATATATATAACAGAAAATGTGTTTGGCCCAACCCAAACCATACATACAATATACAACATCACTTTAGTGCACTGCTAGTCTGCTTCTGCTTTCAATCTCTCTTTAACGAAGTGATGAAATGAAGACGGAAGTATGTACACCAAGTTGAAGGTGAAAGCATAGCATTGTGAGCGACTCACACTCTCTCTTTCACACACTCCTCTGGCAATTCACTCTCTCTCACACACACTCTCTCTCATGGTTAGTCCTCTCTCTCACTATCAGATTTTATTAAATAAAGTTGCCCTAATTTTTTTTTCTATATTCTTTCTCTATCAATTAGTGGAATAATAAATTTGCCCTAATTTTTTTGTTACCTTCTTTATCCATTATATTTTAGTGGAATAAATAATTTAGTCCTAATTTTTTTACCAAGGTATTTATCAGTTTTAATTGAATAATTTTTTTGCCCTAATTTTGTTTCATTAAATTATTTTTTTATAATTTATTTACTATCAGATCAGTGGATTGTGATTTGTGGACTGAAGTGTTTGTGATTTGTGGATTGAAGTGTTTGTGATTATAGCCATATTTTCTAGGAAGTATAGTTCTGGAATAAAAAAATTGCCTTAGGCCCCACAAATCTCAGGACATACTTAAATAAAAAATTATAGCCATACTTAAATAAAAAATTTGTAGATACTTATCATTTTATGCATTAATTTTTTATTAAAAAAATATACATTAGAGGGGCCCCATTTTCATAGTTTGCCTTAGGTCTCACAAATCTCAGGGCCGGCCCTGCCACCAACCACCGCCACCCTTTTTCCAATCTCTAGCTCTCTCCAAATCCAAGTACATCCACCTCAAATAATATATAATACACACGCACACAAACAAAAAAAAAAAAGTAAAATTTATATTTAAAAATATATATAATCATTATAAATAAATAATATACAAGATCTTCGTATTTAAAAGATGTTTTGATATACTTTTTAATCATTTTAGTATAGTTTTGCGTTATTTGAGAAAAATACATTCAAAATTCATTTCAGCTCTGGTTCATCAAACAAATTGAGATTGTTTGATTTTTGGTAGCTGTTGGCTACATATTTTGTAAAAGCCAGTTACAGTTCGACACGTGGCAGAGTAAGGGTAATAAAGGAAGGTTATTCAAGCCTTTAATCATGATCGTACACGTGGCAATAAATATTGGTCCTCACATGATCTGAGTAACACTAGATCAATAACGGGATGCAAGATGACATATCTTCAACGGTTACTCATATTCAAATTCAAGTACAAGAGGGAAGCTCAACTGCCAGTAATAGCGTAATGGAGCTACTTGTAAGGAAGCATGATCAGCGATCATGGAGGAGCAGTTCGACGGTTCGAAGTGCGGTTCGAAGGTCATCACTGACGAGTATAAATAGCAGGGCAGCCCCCAGAAAAAAAAGGACGGACTCAGATCATACAAATCAGTCATTTACTTCATATATTTTCTTTTCCAGTCTTTTACATTTCCAGTCTTTAAATACTTGTTCTTTAAATACCAGCACTTTAAATACCCGCACTGCACTTCGATTCATAGGAGTAGCTTCAAGTAGATTCAAGTAGATTGCTGTTGTAAACCTCTCCGAGGCTGAGTTCGGACCATTGTAAGTGTTCATTTTTATGAAATACTTCAATTGTTCTTCATATTACTGTTATTTCTCTTAATTTCTCCTAAGTCAAGCCACCAGTAAAAGTCCTTTTCATTGAGGCTGAAAAGAACTAAAACACAATCGTCTGATAATTGGTTGGCAATCACAATTTCTGTAAGGACTGATTGATCCTTGCTGGCACGCTCACATTCACAAAAATACCCTTCGAAAAGCCAAAAAGCCAACATATATTTTTGGCACGCCCGGTGGGACCTAATTAAAAATGGCTAGAAGAAGACGACAAGGAGAAAATGAACGCTTGGAAGAAGGCGTGGAAGGAGAGGTAGAAATACCAAATCCAGAGGATAATGTGGTAACACATCCTGTGGAAACTCCTATATTGTCAGAACCTATGGTCGAACAGACCAGTACTTCTGGACAAGAACCATATGTTCATATTATTGGACGAAACCAAGGAATTGGACCATCCACTGTGCCATTTACTCAACCAACAAATCCATGGGATGGTTTAGTAGATGCTATGGGACAACAATTAATGGACACAATGGAAAGGTGGGCAACATCCTTTTTGGATCGAATGAATAACCACCAACCAACAAACACAAGACACACGGAGGAAGTTGTAAATGTCCCCCAACAAAGATTGGCTAGAGAAAAACAGCCTATGCAAGTTAATGGACATTCTAATGGTCAAACTAGTACCCAAAACTTTGAAAGATCATCACCTCAGTCTTGGTATGAACCCATTTCAAGGCCTATAGCAGGCCAAAATGCCTCAGTACTTAATAATGAAGCCACACAGGTTGGTGGATCTGGCCAAGTACAAGAAACTGACATAAGAATGGTTACAAATCCCATGTTCGAAGCCATACCTGGCACAAGGGGGTACACTAATCCCTTATTCGAATTTACACCCGGGGGGTTGGAGGGTTTTCCTACAAATGGCAGAGACCCAACACCTGTTCCAGCACCTTTTGCAGGTCCTTTCGCAGGTCATGCTCAAAGAGGTTACCCATACCCTCAACAGCAACCTGCACCGCAAGGACAACCAGCCCCAAATTTACCACCTTATGGACCAAGAGGACCACAAGCACAAGTTTGTCCACCAAATCCTGTGTTTGCCCCTCCAGTAGTGGTTCAACAGGCACAAAATATGGTCCCTAGAGACCAGATTGCTGATATTGTTAGGGAGATATGTGGACCAATGGCTCGGGGGGTCCAGACTCCTATATACAGAAAACCATACCCAGAATGGGTGGATAGGGTACATGAATACCCAAGGGGATTCAGGATACCAGATTTTACCCTTTTTTATGGGACTGGAAATCAATCAACGATAGAACATATTGCTAGGTTTGCTGCTCAATGCGGTGAATTTACTAACCATGACTATATGAAACTGAGATTATTTCCAAATTCCCTAACGGGGGGAGCATTTGTATGGTACATCAACCTTACACCTAGCTCCATTCAAAATTGGCAACAAATGGAAGAGGCATTTCATGCCCAATTCTTCCAATCAGAGCCAGAAGTATCTATGGCAGATTTGGCTAGATTGAGTCAAAGGCCTGAAGAAAAGGCTGCTCAGTTTGTTGCCAGATTTAAAAGGGCTCGAAGTAAATGTAGAGTCATCCTGCCAGAGCCAGAATTCGTCAGATTGGCTCAAAATGGTTTAGAATTCAGGCTTCGAAAGAAGTTTGATTCAGCTGAATTCAGAGATTTGGTCGAACTGACCTATAAGGTGTCTCGATATGAAGCATTATTGGAAGAGGAACAAGATCGAAATAATGCATCATATAAGACATATTATAGAGATCCTAATTATGAAATAGATGTAGCAGAGATCGTAGGCAAAGAACCTGTAATCTGTGAAGCATTAATTCATAAGGATACAACTATAGACCAGCAGTTTAAGAAGAAAGACTTTCACAGAAAATACTCTTTCGATTTAACAAAAGCAGATGACATCTTTGATCATTTGCTCGCGGCTAATTTCCTTAAGTTACCTAAAAGAGTAAAACTACCATCTCCAGATGAACTAAAAGGAAAAGTATACTGTAAATGGCACAATTCTTGGTCTCACTCGACTAAAAACTGCATTGTTTTTCGAGACAGGATCCAAGAACAGATTCGAAAAGGAAGTTTGAAGTTCTCAGCTAAAACAGAAAAAGCCATGGGAATTGACAGTGATCCCTTTCCAGAAGTTGGAGAGGCAGCAGCCAATGTCATTACATCAGACTTCCAGAACTTGTCCTTGACAGAATTGGAGGAAGTCAATGTGCAGATGCATGTTGCTAATCAAACCAACATCAAGAAGAATACTAGAAGCCCACCAGTTATTGAATAAGGTTTCTCGCACCAGAAGGAACACTCTGATGAAGAATCACTGGATGATGATTCTTTAGAAGCAGCGGTGATGCAGAGAATGTGCCCCAGGTGCAGACTCAGTTATAAGTGGTTGAAGGGGCTTCCAACTGATGGGAAGCAATACTACAGGGATGTTCAGAGACGTCCTAAGTCAACCAATGCTTACAACAAAAGGCCGTATCCGGCTAGTGATAGGCAGAGACCACCAGTGGTTGAGCCTGTGGTGAACAGAATGCATGACAAAGGCAAGAAGCTCTTGCATGAATCCAGGCCACATAACTATTATAGAATGGAGAGTAGCCATTCTGAAAGAAAACTGGAGAGAGGTTCAGTTCATGGAATCAAAGCCAGAGATTGGCCCCCTAGACCAGTTTCACGCAGGACAGAAAATGGTCACCCTTATCGAAGGTCTGAATCAGATTCAAAACATGAGGACAAAACCAAGCACTTACCTTCACGGCCAGTTTCGAAGATGGCTTCGAAGGTGGAAAAGGGCAGATCAGCGTCTGAATCAGCAAGTTCATGGGTACCTGGAGTCCCAGACTGGTTTGTAATGCAAAACAAACCTAGAGAATTGCCTGTTCGTGGAGATGTTGTAAACCAAGGCAGGATGATCAGGCCTCCTATGGTGGCTCCGAATAACTGGGTGCTGCTTAAACACCCAAAGACAAGGGAACCAGACATGATCCCAGTCATCTCAAGATCACAGAGAAGGAAAATTCAGCGCAGGTACACCCAGTATCAGAAAGATCTGAAGGAAAGTGGAGAAAATTCTTCACCAGTCAAAACGGAAGGAAGGAAGAACCCAAAGTCAGATTATGCTCCAAAGCCAGTTCCACAGAGCAAAATGGTCTGCAGCCGAGAACAGTTGGCCAAGGTTCATTCTGAACTGAAAACCAGAGAGAAGGCTAGTTTGGTAGGGTTGGAGAAAGCTCTGATGGAGACAGATAGCGAGACCGAAGAAGAGATTAGCATAAGCCGGAAGAAAGAGGTCGTGGAGGAAGAGATGTTCGAAGCCTTCATGGCTGAGCAAACGTTTCTGACTGAAGAGCCAATTGAGAAAGATCCTTCGAAGGGATCAGTTAGCAATGAAATACCAGAATGCATCATGCAGGATGTTTCTGAGGGAGTCAACCAAAGTCACCAAGAGGGGGAACAAGTACAGCCAGCCGTCCAGTTTGGCTCGTTTCCCCCAGTATCAGTGAACATGGTACACATACTACCACAGGAATTCCAAGCTGGAGATGAAAATCAAGAGGGGCAGGAAGCTGATCCAGTTCAGATCTCTAGTGAAGACTCGCAAGCAAGTATGGTGCAAGATAATTTCAAAATGGTTACCCCGATGGAAGATGAATATGAAAGTGAGGAAGTGGTAAGCATCAATCTATCGTATCCATTTGAGTACCCCTCGGATTCAATGACGCAGCACGTCAGGCCTTTGTACATCAAGGCTTTCTTTGATGGGATACAGCTGAACCGAGTCCTGATAGACAATGGGGCAGCAGTAAACCTACTCCTGAAATCTTCTTTGAAGAAACTAGGAAAAAAGAATCCCAGGTTGATACCAACCAGCACAACCATTGCTGGTTTTGCTGGAGATAAGCAAATGGCTCAGGGGATTCAACCCATTAATTTAAGTGTGGGAACCAGGGATTGTATGACAGCATTCTTCGTAATCGACAGTAATGCTAAATGCAATGCTTTGCTTGGAAGGGATTAGATCCACACTAACAAATGTGTGCCTTCTTCTTGACATCAGAAAATCATGATGGCTTTAGGCAATGGAGAGACAGAGGAAATCGATGCAGATCCTCAACCCTTCATAGCCTGTGCAGACTTTGCGGAGGCTAAATTGTATATTGAGGGAGTGACACCACTCAGTATACTGATGAAAGATGACAGCTCAGCCGAAGTAACGGCTGATGAGGAGGTGACACACCTGAAGCACTTAGTCCAAGAAAGTGCTGATGAAGAGGTTGTCCTTAGAGATGACAATGATGCCTGGTTATAGGCAAAGAGAGGAACCACAAGAAGCCAAGTCCTTGGCTTTGATTAAATTTTCAGCATTGGATATAAAAGCAATAGTCCAGAGAGTTCAGGAGCAAGAGAGAGAGGCCATGATAATTGGCTGCAAACAGCAGAAGCAACAGGCTAGAGTCTTGACTCTTGGTAAGTACTGTGCCTTGGACATTGAAACAAAAGTCCAGGAGATACAGGAAGAGGAAGCCTTGTGGACAGATTTTGTCTATGAAGAGGAGGGCAGAGATATTGAATTGAAGAACCTGGGGGCAGAACCAAGCTTGAAGATCACTTCAAAGGTAGAAGAAACCAGAGGGAGTTCTCATGCACAAGACCCTTTAGAAGAAGTAAATCTAGGGGAAGGTTCTATACAACAGCCCACTTATATAAGTGCTTGTTTGAATGCTCTGGACAGAAACCAGCTATTGGTTGTTCTGAAGAAATACAAAGATTGCTTTGCATGGTCTTATAATGAACTACCAGGATTGGATAGGTCATTAGTGGAACATAGGCTCCCCATGAAGCCTAATTTCAAGCCTTACAAGCAGAAACCAAGGAGGATGAGTCCAGAAGTAATTCAGAAGGTTAAGGAAGAGATCCTTAGACTCCTCAAGGCAGGTTTTATTAGAACAGCCAGGTATGTCGAGTGGCTATCTAATATTGTGCCTATAGTCAAGAAGAATGGCAAAATGAGGGTATGTATCGATTTCAGAAATTTAAATCTGGCGACTCCCAAAGATGAGTACCCTATGCCTATAGTGGACTTGCTGGTGGACAGTTCAGCAGGTCACCAAGTCTTGTCAATGATGGATGGGCATTCCGGCTATAACCAAATCTGCATTGCAGAGGAAGATATCCACAAGACAGCATTCAGATGTCCTGGGAATATTGGCACCTTTGAATGGGTTAAAATGCCATTTGGTCTAAAGAATGCTGGAGCTACATATCAAAGAGCCATGAACACTATCTTTCATGATCTTATTGGAGGATATTTGGAATGTTATATTGATGACATTGTGGTTAAATCACAATCCATGGAAGAGCACCTGTTTCACTTAGAAGCAGCTTTTGAAAAGATGAGGAAGTTCAAGTTAAAGCTCAATCCTCTTAAATGTGCTTTTGGTGTATCATCTGGAAATTTCTTGGGCTATGTTGTTCACAAGAAAGGAATACAGATTGATCAGAATAAAGCCAAAGCAATCATTGAAGCCAAACCCCCATCAAGTAAGAAAGAATTACAAAGGTTCCTTGGGCAGATTAACTTTCTTCGAAGGTTCATTTCTAACACTGCAGGGAAAACTAAAGTATTTTCTTCCTTATTAAGGCTGAAAGATGAAGAGGAATTTGTGTGGACAGCAGAGCATCAAATTGCTTTCGAAGGTATCAAGGCCTACTTGGCTAACCCTCCAGTGCTGATGCCACCAAAGGGGAACAAGCCCTTGAAGTTGTACATAGCCGCAGCAGAGGATTCATTGGGAGCTTTCTTAGCCCAAGACAATGAAGGAGGCAAGGAGCAAGCTATTTATTACCTTAGTAGGTTTTTAAATTCTTGTGAATGTAAATATTCAGCTGTTGAAAAGCTGTGTCTTGCTTTGTATTTTGCTGCAATAAAATTAAGATATTATCTTTTGCCTACAACTGTCTTGGTAATTGCAACCACAGATTTGGTTAAATATATGTTATCTAGACCAATGTTGAGGGGAAGAATTGGCAAATGGATGCTTGCCCTATCAGAATTTCATCTAGAATATGTCCCTCAAAGGGCAGTAAAAGGGCAAGTTTTAGCCAATTTCTTGGCAGATCATCCATCTCAAATAGAGAGCCAGGAGATAATGGAACTTGGTATGGCCAGTGTTGAGCCATGGCAAATGTGGTTCGATGGGTCGAAAGCAAATGGGTTAATTGGAATTGGTATTGTAATCAAGTCTCCACAGGGGACAGAAACTACCCATGGTTTTAGAGTAGATGAAGCTACCTGTTCCAATAACCAGGCTGAATATGAAGCCTTAATTGTGGGATTAGAGATTCTTATTGGATTACAAGTACATGCAGTTGACATATTTGGAGATTCTCAATTGGTGGTTAACCTAGTGAAAGGAATTTTCAAGTGTCAAAGCATAAGTATCCTGCCATATTATGTTGTTGCATTACATTTGCTTTCTCAGTTTCAAATAGCAAATGTAACCCATGTTTCAAGATTCTTGAACACTAGAGCCAATGATGTGGCTCAAAAGGCTTCGAACTTCAAGAGAAAGGATAATACCCAAAGGGACATAAGCCAAACAACATATCAGAGATTAATACAACCTTTGAATAAAAGGAATGTGATCTTGGAAGTCAATCATAATGACTTACAAGAACAAGATTGGAGGCATCCAATAAAGCAGTACTTGACTGGTCCATCTTCGAAGGCCAGTAGAAAAGTTAAATTGCAGTCTATGCAATATATGATATATGGTAATGCTCTCTACAAAAGGGGGGGAGATGGCTTATTGTTAGAATGTCTAGGCCCGAAAGAAGCATTAACAGCCATGGCTGAGGTTCATGAAGGCATCTGTGGTGCTCATCAACCTGGTGTAAAAATGAGGTGGTTGCTTCAAAGGCATTCCTATTATTGGCCAACCATCCTTAAAGACTACATAGAATATGCAAAGGGGTGTCAGGCATGTCAAAAGCATGGCACAATAAGGCACGTGCCCATAACTGACCTACATGCAGTAGTGAAGCCTTGGCCATTCAGAGGGTGGGCCATGGATATGATGGGAAAAATACACCCACCTTCTTCGAAGCATCATTGTTTCATTCTAGTGGCCACTGACTACTTCACTAAATGGGTCGAAGCTAAGCCATACAAGGCTGTAGACCAAACAGAGGTTATTGGTTTTATTAAAGATTTGATCCATAGATTTGGCATCCCGCAAACCATAACAGTTGATAATGGAACTGTGTTTGATGGGAAGATGGTGAAGGCTTTTGTGGCAGAATTTGGAATTAGCCTTGTTAATTCCACACCCTATTATGCACAAGCTAATGGTAAAGCTGAGTCATCCAATAAGTCCTTGAAAAAAGGAATACAAAAGGTTGTGGATGACAATCCCAGGGATTGGCATAACCTATTATTGGATGTTCTGTGGGCATATAGAACCTCACCGAGGTCAAGCACAGGAGTCACTCCCTATGCCTTGGTGTATGGACATGATGCAGTCTTACCAGTAGAGATTAATGTTAAATCTTTGAGAGTAAGATGTCAAGATCAATTGAATCCTGAACAATACCATCAAAGTATGTGCTTAGAATTAGAAGGCATAGATGAAGCCAGAATTTTGGCATTAAATAACATTCTTTTCCAAAAGAAGAAAGCAGCCAAGAATTATAATAAGAAAGTCAAACACATTGGCTTTGATGAAGGTGATTTGGTATGGAAGACGATACTCCCAATTGGGATTAAAAGCCATAAGTTTGGCAAATGGTCACCTAACTGGGAAGGACCATATCAAATTCATAGGGTTCTGCCTTTTGGAGCATACCATTTAAGAAATTTGAATGGTTATGTACATCCCAAAAAGATTAATGGCAGATATTTAAAACCTTATTTTCCAACCATTTGGGAAATACAAGGGATAGAGTAAACATCATATGCAAGCATCATATGCAAAAACACAAGCTTGCTCAAATGATATACAAAATATTGTGCTTTCATAAAGAATCAAGTACATTGTGCCACAAATTGGCCCAAAAATCATTACAATGCTTTAGTTGTTTTTGTACAATAGCTTTCCTATTGCTAAGAGAAAGAAATAATTGGATAGCCACAGCCATGTCTTCTTTTCGATTAGCCAGCTCTTGATTGGAGATGTGCAGTTTCTTATCAGTTCGAACCAAGGCTTGGTTTACTGCGGCTAACTCTTCTTCAAGCTGAGCTTTCTTCTCCAGAAGTTGGACTCGAAAGTGGGAGGCAAAAGAGTGTTGTTCTTTCAGAGTCGATACTTCAGTATGCACTTGAGAAACAAAACTCTGGTCCTTAGCCAGCTTCTCATCCGCAGTCTTAGCAGCATGACAAATATTGAGATAAAAATCAATAGTAGCCGCAGCCTGAGATAGATGACTTGAGACACTCATGGCAGACTGCTCAGCAATGTTACAGCATTGAAGGAACCTATTCCTGATGACAGGCCTTTGTAGAGCCTCGAAGGGGATCCTTGAAAAAGAAGTCAACAGTTGCAAGCATGTGTCCAAATCTACTGAAGGTGCAAAAGGCTTGTTGCTGGAGGAAGGAGAACTCTTGAAGATTTCCAGTAGGGAGTCAGCCAAGGCTAATGGTTCAGCTTCAGCAGTAGAGGTGGGAGAGGTAGAAGGTATGTCAAAGAGACTAGCTAGTCTTCCTTCGAAGATGTCCACCTCGTCCCTTGACATAAAGGGCATAGAGAGTGTTGTGGTGGAAGACACAAAGGGCTGCATGGGGATGGGAGAAACGGATGGAGCATCTTTGGCAGCCTCTATGGTCTTGGCCACCAGCAAATCAAGTGAAGAGGGGCTGGAAGTTGGCATTGGTGATGAGCCATGAATTGAAGAGCTACCAGTGTCCTCTGTGGAAGAATCAACTGCCACTAGGAATGGAGCAGCAGTTGGAGTTTCTGTAAAGGATGGAAAAAGAGCATGGCTCGAAGGAAAAGTAAACTGAGGTAGGTCACGAGCCAAAAAAGGGAGGTATGGCTTTAATCCAAGAAAAGGAGATGCAGGAATACTGGGACTTAAGGAAGGTACGTCAAATATAGGTTTTGGAAGTGGAAGTACGATTCGAACAACCTTGACATTTTGCATTTGATCAACTTCAACCGAAATTGAGGAAGGCCTTATTGGAAAGGTGAGTGCAGTAGTTGTCGCTGCAAAAAGAAGAAATGCAGAACAATGTTGAACTTCAATACCACAAGCTGACAAAGTAAAAAACAGTAGAGGTATGAAAGAAATTACTTGTTCCAGAGGCACTGGTACTGATGGGAGAACTGCGAAGAGAATAGTGTCCAGCAGTCCGTTGTTTTCTGGCTAGTTCCCTTTGCAGTGCATCAGCAGCAGCAGCTCTCTCTCTTAAAATTTGTTGTTGCCGTCTTTTCTCAGCCTTTTCAAAGACGACTATGACTTTGGAATGTTCTTGTTCCACGGCCTTGGCGGCTGCCTCATGAAGGGGATCTTCAATCAAGGCAGTAGTTAAAGCAGCCATTTTCCTTCTCTTTCCTATGGCTTGGGCGATTGTCTCAGAATCAGAATCCTCATCAAAGTTAGAAGGGGAAATATCAAACTCAGAAGAAGAAACAGTAATCTTTCTTCTCTTTTTTCTTTGAATTGGCATTGTCTGCTCCTCAATTGTTTTCTCAGCTCCTTCAGCCTGAGGTTCGGATTCCTTAAAAATAACCTCCTCCTCTACTTCCCTAGTGGTTGTCTCCTCTTGGGACAAATCAATCGCCCTTTTCCTCCTCATCAAGGGTGACTCATGCTCTTGATCTTGGGCATCTTCTTTTTCTTCTTCTTGCACCTTAATTGTTTTCTTCTCAGGCTCAAGCAGTCTCCGCTTCTTTTGTTTCTGATCACCTTCAACTAAATAAACTTCCATATTACTCACCCACCAACTCTGATATCTCTTCAAAAAGGTGCCTTGAGGTATGAAAGGGATGTACTCAAAAGTGGCCAAATCATCCATAAACTTGAAGGTTACCTCTTCTAGCCTTGACTTTCGAACCTTCAAATCTCTCTTGGTCAGAGTTAAGTTGGTGTTGCTGTAGAGAGGTTTTGGAACTCCTTGTGTGAGGCCAAATTGTCTAGCAAATTGAGCAGGACAATAAGGCTCAGCTATGCATTTATAAGCTCTGGGGTTGGTGGTCCCAATAAACAGTTCTCTGGGGATCAGTAGGGAAGCCCATATGTCTTTATGAATAGGCAAGGCACAGAGCCTGTCACTGAGGAAGTGATTCAACCAGGCTGGACCTATGCTAGCTTCGAAGGGACGGAAACGGTGATCAGGAAGAACAGCTGGTAGTTGATGAAAGAAGGAGAAATAAAAGGCAAAAGTAGCTGGATAAAGTGAAGCATTGGCTAGTTTTATGCCATGAGTGAGAGAGTGTAGCCCAGAAAATTTAAGGCATTTGGATTGTAGTTCAGTAAAATAGGCAAAGAGCCAAAGCTGAAGGATCCAAAATGGTCCCCCTTGACTAGCATCTAAGGGTTTCTCACAAAAGAGGGAACAAACTCTATATACATTACCCAGAATGTATGGGGCTAAGGCTACTCTTTTCTGCAAAACCAAGGCTTTGGCAAGAGGAGCAAATTCAGGCATGATTCTTTGGGAGGAGGTGCAGAATAGAAATTTGCAAAGCCAATATAATAAAAAGGAAAAGAATTCCCTATCAGTTACTGGACCCACTCTTTTGTTCTCGGCTCTAACAAAATCACTGTAAGATGAATTAAGAGAGGGGATGGAGAAAGGGACTGCTAAGTCAGGAAAATCTGGTGTGATGGCGGTACCAATGGGGGATACTCCTAATAGATGGCAAATATCAAGAACAGTGGGGGCCATCATCCCGCATCTGAATTGAAAGAAATTGAAGACGGGGTTCCAAAAGCACAAAGCAGTAGGAACTAGGAAAGGGTTCTCTGAGATAGTTACCCTAGATAGTCGAAGAGCATCGAGGAGGCAGAGCTCCTGGAGGTCCAGTGTCTTAGCAGGAATGATCCGATCATACCATTCTTGCCATTCCGGTCTTAACATGGGCCAGCATCGATGAGGACGATTGCTTCTCCAGTTCTTCCAGTCAAGGCCACCTTCATAAAGGAGACGTTGGTCCACCAGACGCGGATAAAAGGTTGGGAGCTCAGCAAGGACTTCCTTGAAAATTGGTCCAAGCACGTAGTTCTGCTGCTCATGACGACGAGGGACGAAGATACGCCCATCGATAGCGCTTTTCTCTCTAGCCTTGTACTTCTCCCATTCTGCGTCAATAAGCCTCTTCAAAGCTAAAGATGAGCTTACGCGCTCTGGGGCTGGTACTTTTTGTGAAGAAGAAGCCATTGATGATACACTCTTTAGAAGATGAAGACCGAAGCAAAGAGGAACCAGTAGAGAGAAGGGTTTGTAAAAGGCAAGAGATTTCGGAACACGAAACGAGAAGGTTTTAAAATCTCTGTGTCCGAAATTATACCCCGTGAGTCGTTAAGTACTAAAAGTACGAATGCGAGGAGTCTCTTCCAATTTTAGTAGTTTTGGAGGGAAGAGCTTATTCCGGGATTGGGGCCAGCTTCGAAATGAAATATTTGGCTTCGAAGACAAGAAGTTGGCGCCAAGAAATTAAATAACAGCGGCTTCGAAATACATAAGCCAGCTTCGAAGCCTATTATATGCGTAAAGGTGCTAAATTGTTTGATTATTGGTCTATTTCAAAGGGTTTAAAGACCTGTTTAGGGATTATGAATCAAAGTAACGACCTTCGGAGCAAACCCTAATATTCTCTGAGTATGAGAAACACTGTTCAAAGCATCAGAACCAATTGTTGGTTTTTTATACATATTACTCTTCGAAAGAAAAAATGGTCAATTTGGAATTGATTGATTATATTAACCATGACCATATGTTGGTTGCAATTGGTTTTGAGGAGTAATATTGTTAAAATTTAAAGCATTAATTCCAGACGATATCGGCCAGAATTGTCAATTTTATTCCATAAATTGGAACAAGACATGTTGGTTCTTTTAGTACTTCATTAAACAATTGACTCGAAGGATGAGATTGTTCAATTCGAAGTTATGAGTTAGCTGTTAGAGATAAAAGGAAACAGAGTCAAACAGTGTTAAGTACAGAAAGACTTTGTTTATATTAAAGCCAAGACGATTACATTAAGTGACCCTATCTGGGTACAAATTCAAGTTCATAAAAATAAGGAATAGAATAAATAACGAGGTCATGAAATTTTGTCCAGCAATGGTCAATAAATTTTTGTTCTTTCTTTATTATTTCTTCTATCTCTTCTAAAGTTGGCTGCATAAGCTGATGAGCTCTCACTTCATAATAGAGTTCTTCAGCCTTTGTTTCGAAAGCCTCTTCCCTCGATTTTTGTTCCGATTCATCTATAACCAAATCGTCCCAGTACGCAGAATCTTTATTCTTGAAGTCATCGAACTCTTCGATAAAATTTTCTGCTTCATACTGGGCATGAATTCGGAGAGATAAAAGTTGATCCAGATTTTGGATGGTGATCTTAGAATTCCGATGCCAGTAGAGGAGCACTGGGAGTTGCTCCAAAAACAAATGAAGCTCTGCTTGGGCAAGAGGGTTGAGGACATGACCTCTAGTCAGGACATCACAAGCCCATTGAAAGTTCTTAAGAGGAATGTCATCCTCAAGAACATTGAAGGGCAGGTGGGAGAAAGCCGCGAGCAAAAGTTGAGCTTGCTTTCGCTCGGCTGGAGAAGGGGGTGACGGAGGTTGGTAAGGTGGAAAAACTTTGTCCATTGGAAGGGCAAGTCTTAGTTTCTCTGTCCAGGAAAGAATGGGAGAAGGAGAAGGAGAAGATGATCCTGCTTCGGAAGATGGGAAGAAAGTAGATGGCTCTGCTTCAGAAGACAAAGGGGAGGGAGTAGATGTTTCTATCTCAGAAGATGCAGAAGAGGGTGTGGATGCCTCTATCATGGGAGATGGCACGGGAGCAGAAGGAACAAAGGCATTAATGTAATCAAGCCAATCAGAAGAACAAATCTTCGCCTTCTTGGCTAAGAATGAAGGGGTGTACCCTTGCGCTTCTTCTGGACGCCGGGCAGGGTGCATTATCTTTGTAGGCATGGAAGAAGTATACCAAGCCACAAGCAGAGTCTCTTCCAAGCTGCGTCGAAGGTCAATGGGCACGTAAGGGTAGACTACTGAGCTTCGAGCGTAGGAGGGAAACTCCAAGGGGTCAGTGAACTCAACAAAATGGTGATTGATTCGCTCCCTTAAATCATAAGTCTCAGGAGTTGACCAACTTGTCCAGCCAAAAGCCCCAGAGGGTGAAGAGGTTACAGTTTCATCCCATGCAAAGGTCTGTGAAGAAGAGTTTCCTAAGTCCATATTTGCAACTTGTCGAAGCAAAGGCTTGAGAGTAGTTCAGTCAAAATACAAAAGGAGTTTAGGGGAAGAATTCTTTGTATCTGTAAGTTTATAAACCAAGGGATTAAAGGCAATGTGTTCGTAGTCCAAAGGTTTATAATCTGCAAAAGCCTCCATTACCTGAATAGAGAAAGGCGGGTAAAGGTGGCTAATGAATGCGTGGAGGTTCTTTCGAGGGGGAATAACATCACTCAAAGGCTCTTCATATGCTTGATCAGTAGTAAGGGAAGTTGATGCAGCCATAGCCTGTTCGAATACTAAGGTATTGGGATGTTCGACGAGTTAATGCAATGATCACCAAATGGATGACGGTTGTGTTTCCAGAATTTGGACTCCATACACGTTCTAGAGGCGCGGGAAAACTGTAATCCACTAATATCACCAAGTATTGGGTATATTAGTGCGGGGGGTAATGTTGGTTACATATTTTGTAAAAGCCAGTTACAGTTCGACACGTGACAGAGTAAGGGTAATAAAGGAAGGTTATTCAAGCCTTTAATCCTGATCGTACACGTGGCAATAAATATTGGTCCTCACATGATCTGAGTAACACTAGATCAATAACGGGATGCAAGATGACATATCTTCAACGGTTACTCATATTCAAATTCAAGTACAAGAGGGAAGCTCAACTGCCAGTAATGGCGTAATGGAGCTACTTGTAAGGAAGCATGATCAGCGATCATGGAGGAGCAGTTCGACGGTTCGAAGTGCGGTTCGAAGGTCATCACTGACGAGTATAAATAGCAGGGCAGCCCCCAGAAAAAAAAGGACGAACTCAGATCATACAAATCAGTCATTTACTTCATATATTTTCTTTTCCAGTCTTTTACATTTCCAGTCTTTAAATACTTGTTCTTTAAATACCAGCACTTTAAATACCCGCACTGCACTTCGATTCATAGGAGTAGCTTCAAGTAGATTCAAGTAGATTGCTGTTGTAAACCTCTCCGGGGCTGAGTTCGGACCATTGTAAGTGTTCATTTTTATGAAATACTTCAATTGTTCTTCATATTACTGTTATTTCTCTTAATTTCTCCTAAGTCAAGCCACCAGTAAAAGTCCTTTTCATTGAGGCTGAAAAGAACTAAAACACAATCGTCTGATAATTGGTTGGCAATCACAATTTCTGTAAGGACTGATTGATCCTTGCTGGCACGCTCACATTCACAAAAATACCCTTCGAAAAGCCAAAAAGCCAACAGTAGCCAAACAATTTAAGTTTGTTCATCCTTTTGTGGTCAAACATAGCTAATTAATAAATTTTGGCCCGTTTTCGAACAAATTTGATTTAATCGGCCACTTCCAACCAAAAAAATTTGTTCAATCGTATGCTGTCGAACAAACAAAATTTGTTTATCACCAAACAAAACATGAATGCTAAAAAGAAACTGTGGAAGTGGTGGTCGCAGGGAAAGCTAGAGTGATTTTGGCGGTGAAGGATTGCAAGGTGGTGGTGGCGGCAATGGCAGTGGGATTGCAGAGTGGTGCGTAGAGGAGGTAGTGGCAGCAACAACGACTAGTAGTTGAAGATGGAGAAGTTAAGGTTTAAAAGAATTTAGGTGTAAAAACAGACGAGAGGAGGTCAGAGATGGGAGTACAAGTGGAATAAAGGAGAGATGGGGCGATTGTTGCACTCTTCCTATAGCAATCACGATTGTTCTCTCCATGGAACTCATTTTGAGTCCTATCTCAATGATCCAAACCATTCATTTTTTCAAGGTCATTGATTAGTACATCCCTTTAAAAAATTAAATTAATCGAAAATCAATAACCTTTTGATCAGATCATATTTTACAGAGATATATTGTTCAACAAATCCTAATAGAGAATAGTTCTAATCATTGAGGTATGAGCCAAACAGACAGAATAACCTTAACTGCAACGCAAATGACACAACAGTTATCCCATCTTTGAATGAAAGAGTGTAAAGAGATGCAAAAAGATTTTGAATTTTTGAAAGACATGTAATTAGAAAAATGATATAATAAGACGGAATTATTTTGTAAATAGAATTACCCAAACCATAATGGTGCAAATTCGTCCGAAGTCCCAGTGATTGATTTTTGAATTACATGGGGGTAAAATGCTGCCATGAAAAGTGAAACTTACCCATCAAATTAATGCATCTATGCAGTAATACATTTTCTTTCAGCATTGAATTCACATATAAAGGACAAACAACCACAATAAAATTTGGATAGAGGGCGACCAAGCTATGATCTTGATATGAATAAACAATTAGGATGGCCATAATGTCACCCTTCTTTATTATTATGCCACAAATGTTTTATGTAAAAATATATTTTTGCTCTTGCATTCATTCACCACGTGCACAGATCTGTTACTGTTTCCCTGCTCCGTGTCTCTCATTGTATTATCTACCCGTTTCTCACAAACAAAAAGACTTTCCAGTCGAAGAAGAGCTTCCAGTCGAAGAAGAGCTTCTTCCCAAAAAGGGTGACAGCCTTACATTCTCTTACCAAGGAGATTCTCTTACCCTCTTCATATACCCTCTCACCAAATGTGTTGCTCTCTCTACAGCTCCCAAACTCTCTCCCAAACCTTCAATGACAATTCCTCATCTCACTATCATTAATTCTATTACAGCACTGAAGAATCCGAACCTCAAGTTGATCAATAAACAAGTTCAAAGCCTGGACCTTTGGGACGTCTGATTGAACTGATAGGTTCTCTGAATGGGAGGGGAGGAGAGGGCCATGGAAGGGAATGATCCATTCAGAAAGAAAGAAAAGAGGATCCTGCAGCTGGGATGGTGATGACTTTGATTAGATGATAAGAGAACCAGAAGGGGTGGTAATGGCTTCCATCGTGATCAAGCTCACTACATCGACCCCGAAACTAATGGTTCAAGATTGTTAATGGTCTGTGGATCCTCAAGCCTGTCTTGAAAAACTACTCAAGAGAGGAAATGTGTGGTTTGTGTTATCAAATTGGCCTGGATTGTTGGATTGTAGTGAGAGAAAAAGGTAAAATGAAGTAGCTTACTGTGACAGGATAAAAAGACAGGCATTTATCTTCACCCAAACAATTAAATATAAAACATACATGAATACTATGATAAACATATATTAACAAGTACATATTAATTACCAGTCCAACTAAGACAATTCAATTATGTTCATTGCATTCCATTAGCAAACCTATAACCTGCCTGCCTAAAACACAAAAAGAAACTAACCATATGCCCGTCCTCTAGCTGCTCATGGTAACAGGGCATGAACTACATTAGATGGAGTTTTCTAATACAGACCAATTCAAAAGCATTACCTAGTAAAAGATAATGTCCTGGATAAGGGTTTAGACAACTTAAAACACTAGAAGTAGCATATCACTTAGAAGGCATGGATGTTTAGACTCGCATAACAATCTATTCAAGCAATGTTTTTGAGCTTCTTGAATACAGCATCACCCTCCATATACTTCACAGCACGCTTATTCTTTTTGTCACTGTCATGAAAGCAAGCACAACATTTAAATACTCATATTATGATAGAGATTGATAAAAAGAATAGAAGGTACCAAAATAATGTAAAATACGTGTAACAAAATCACTTTTTTTGGGGTGGGTTAACAAAATCACTTCATTGGACTCACAGGCTTGAGAGTTTTATTACACTATTCATTTACTTTGAGACTACTTTAAGAATAATCGTTATCTAAGTACAATATCAGAAAAGCTCAACTATCTTCAAGTGTGTGAGACATCATAGCAATCATTTGCAGTCACTGTTTACGAAAATACATGTCTCACAAAAACACCAGAAATCAAACATGGGAACCGAAGGCCCTACAAGGATCATATAATTTAAGTTTCTAATGCCCACATATTGCCAACATGAAGTAATGAGAAATGCTCCAGTACCACCTATCACAATGAAAATGTCTCCCTACATTTCCAACAGTAATGGTGCTAAATTGCTCATATAATAGCCCAACACTCAAACCCAATTAAGATACCATAATCCAACCCCAGACAAGCCTAATCTTGTGGTGGTATTGTCTAATCAGAAGATACAATAAACATTATAACTTTTGGGTCCTTATTATAATATAATAAATTATATTTATATGTATATATCTTCGTTGGATACCGTAGTAGTTGATAATTTAAAATTTATAAAGGTTGAGTTTTGTGAAGTTTGAACCAATTTGAATGAATGTTCAAGTAGAAGGGTATTGTGCGTGGTTGCTTCTCGATTGTGGGTGCTTGTTTTTTCTTTGTTTGGAGTGGTGTGGGTTCAACCAAAGCAAGTCATGGATGTTCTTCGTTGCTAGGGGGTGGTCAAGTTGGGAAGAGGCGGCGAAGACCTTGGGCATTAGCTCCTTTGTGTTTGATGTGATTGCTTTGGTTGGAGCGCAATTGCCGGGTCTTTCAGGGGAGTGTTCAGTCGATTGCTCAATTAGAGTCTCGATTTTGCAATGTTTTGTACAGTTGGGTGTCGGGAAGAGCAGACCGTGATTTATTTGTTGTTTTACACTTTGTTGATGATTTAGTTGGTTAGGTCCCTATTTGAGGGGTTGGTTTTTGTATTCTTTTGGCATCTACTTGATGCTTTCGTAATAAATCTTTATTTCCTTAGTGTTTCGAGGATGTTTGAGAAAGTCTTTAGATTGGTTTTGGTTCTCCTTTCATTCCATGTCATACTTTCGGTCAACCAAGTAGGTGTTGCATAATTTCTTCAAATTATTTCCCTAATTCTATGCTACTACTACTAATCGTTAGGATTGGAGAAAGGAATTTTCACTCCACTTGAAAACTAACTCATATAGTCATGACTTGTACCTTCTATTTTTAAGAGCAAATATACTTCATCATGAAGACTTGGACTATATTTTAGGGTAAATTACACGGACCTCCGCAGAGGCTCCCTCCAGGTTTTCAAAATGGCATTGACTTCCCTTGTGGTTTGATTGTTGGTTTCAAATTGACCCTTCTGATAATGCATCGCCAGTGAGTCCAAATTGCTGACTTCAGCCAAAAGGTTTGTGCCATTGCCAATTTTGCCCTCTTACAATACATATTTAATTCAATACCATTCAAAGATAGCATTAAAAGACAAAAGTCTAAATATCACCTAAGCCTAGCCTTCACTTTGGTTCACTTTGATGATGAAGATCAATGCCCCTCCAAATTGGGTCCGTCTCTTAGCCTCTGGAAGGATGACACGGAGATACCACATCATCGCCACTACAAGAGGAAGCGTTGCCACCAACATTGACCAGAATGACTACAGCTCCCACTCCTCCTCTCTCTATCTATACATAGAATAGATTTCTAAAAATTATCTACTTCAAGGTTATACATACATAGGAATGGCAACGGGCCGGGGCGGGGCCGGGGATCACACTCCCCATCCCCGATCCCCGATTGTGAAAACCTCCCCGGCCCCGATCCTCGACGAGGAACCCATCAACGTCCCCATCCCCGCCCCCTAACGAGGATCGGGTTTCCCCGACCCCGAAAATTCCCCGGCCCAAAAACATCATCAACAACAACAGATCCACTATCAACGACATCATCATCAACAACAACATCACAAATAGAGACATATACATACATACACCATCTGCATCTCCGATCAAAAAAAATGGAGACATATACATACATACACTATCAACAGATCCACTATCATTATCAATTGTTTCATTTTCAACATCATAGATCAAAAAAAAAAAAAAAAGAAAAAAAAAAAAGACAAACAGAGACATATACATACATACACAAACAGGTTACAGATCTGAGATCCAAAAAAATAGACAAATAAAGACATATATATACATACACCATTGGCATCTCCGATCTGACCATAACATTACGTCTTAGTTGTGCCGCTGGAGACAAAACGAAGCTTCTCACGCCAAACGGATTCACGATCGACGATAAGGAAAATGGCACTGACGGCAGCGGAAGATACAGATCTGGAAAAGCCACCGGCAAAGCGAAACTCAAATATGGAAAACACAGATCTAGGGGTTCGAAACCCTAGATCTAGACGGGGAAGGAGAGAGAGAATCTGGAGAGTGAGACGAGAGAGTAAAGGGAAGACAGCGGCGGTGGCGTTGCAGACAGTGGCGGTTGCGAACAGTGGCGGTGGACGGCGACAGATCTGGCCCACTCTTCGCCCTCTTCTTCTCTGCAACTCTCTCTCTTTAGAATTCCTCTCTCTAAGCGCAATTGATTGAATCTGGTTTTTCAAAGAGAGTGTGTGTGTTGAAGAGTGTTTGATGATCCTTACAACGGAGGGAGGGAGATCGCTCGGTGGTGGTGATGAGAGGGTTAGAGAGATAGAGAGAGAGAGAGAGAGAGAGAGAGAGAGAGACGGTGAGGCTTGAGGGGTTGTGTTATGTTACGTTAGGGTTTGGTTTATATATATATATATATAGGGGCATAACAGTAATTTCACATCAGGGAAATGGGGCCGGGGATGGGCCGGGTCCGGGGCTGTGAAAGCTATCCCCGTCCCCGGCCCGAAACTGATCGGGGATTCAATTTGGAATACCATCCCCGTCCCCGCGGGGGTATTTTTCGAGGGAAAACCATTCTAATCGAGGTCAGGGGATCGGGTCCCCGTCGGGCCGGGTTGAAATTGGCATCCCTATACATACATGCATATATATGTGTGTATGTGCATGCACGTGCGCGAACCTTATATAAATAAACCCAATCTCTCTCTACCATTTTAAACATATAAATAACCACAATTTAATGAAATATTTTGGCAGAATGTTTTTCACAATCAACATTAAGCACATATTTGATTTGGTTTAATTTTTTTTGTCTTGAATTGATTCATATTTTTCCATTAAATTACATTTCAAGTTTCAAAAATAAAACATAAAAAAATTCAATTGTCTCATCTATTTCATGGTAACAAATGTGGCTTGCTCAAGGTGGTTGGGTTGTTTCTGGTAGTTCACCACGGAACCAAGATTGAGATTAGATTGGTAAATATGATGACATTGAAAAATATAAGGTGATGCAACTGTGTGGGGGAAGGAATGGCGGTTTCAGGAAGTGGCCGATGGTGGAACTGTGGTGGTCGACATCAATGATGGTACCTTTGGTTATTATTGTCATGGTGGTGACTTTGTTTGGGCTAGTGAGGCATAGACCAGTGACAGTGAGGTTTTGTGGTTACCATAGTGAGTCAACCTAAGGGTAAATAACATCATCAGTTAACAGCGTTCATGGACATATATGATAGGAGAGGTTTCTGTCATTTCAGAAACCTCAATGGAGGTATTTGAATATATCAGAAACCTTAGGGGAGCCTAGTATAATTTACCCTATATAAGTTTTATTTAAATACAAAACTCAAAATGTTTTAGGTTGAAAAGTGATTGGTTCATTTATGTATTTATAGAAATGTTATTGGATTGCTTTAGTAAACTTTCGAACTTGAGGTCAAGAACAATATTAAAATAAATGAATGCTTGCCTAGGAAGTTCAAAGTTATCATGAAAATGAGTTTAAGTTGCAAACTTTTAAATTAGTAATTGATAATATTAAAAATAACAAGAAAAAGTTCTCTTGCCATGTTTGTTCAGCTTAAACCCAAACACAACAGTATCAGGCCACAAAGGGTCGATATACTTAATGTCAATGGGCCACATGGGCCAATGTACATGAAGGGGTAGGGGTCGGCATCAGCCAGCCCAAAAATGGGCCAATGTATATGAAGTTCAAAGTTATCCCATTTTATAAGGGCTTAAGGCCCTGTTTGTTTGGGGTTATAAGGATTGATAGTGAGGTGGGACTACTATATGGGGTGTTTGTTTTGAGAGATGGGGAGGGGACTCCTAATCCCTTAGTATTTAGTAAAGGCCTTGGAAGGGGGATTGGGATGGAGGAGATAGAGATGGTATTAGAAAAATAGTGAGGGTATTAGAAATTTTTTTATTTTTTATATATTGGGAATTTTTTTTAAAATATTAATGTTTAATTTTTTATATTTTTTATTTGTTTTATTATTTTATATAAAAATAATTTAACAATTCCTACACTAGCAATTACCATCAAAACAAACACAATTTTATTTAATCCCCTCACTATCAATCCCCTCCATTCTACCTCTGAAAACAAACGGGGCCTAAGAGGGTATCCAAAGGTAGGACAATGTTTTAGGCATGTTTAATTTTCAGGTTGGGCTTGGGATTCAAGTTTGTAGGGTCGCTCAGCCAAGTCCAAAAATAATATATTTATTTAATATTTTATTATTCATATATACAGGAAACATTTCTTATTTTGGGCTCAAACAACACTATTGATCTACGCTTATGAATATATATATACATTACTAGAGTACTTTGGAATGTTGAATTGGAAGTTTTTTTTAAAAAAAAATCCTTGCGTAAAAAAGTTAAAAAAATAATAAAAACTAAGAAACAACCTTTATATATGGACTGAGTGGGCAGGCTCAAGAATTGTTTTTCATTTAGGGTTGTGCTTGGGATGCTAAATAGGCCTACTCTTCAAAGTGCAGGTTTAGGCAAACACAGTCCCTTGTTAGGTAGTGCAAGTCTAGCCCGACCCAGCCACCGATGCCCACCCCTTTGAATGGGTCCTCAGGGCACAATTATTGAAAGGGGGGCTAAGGTTGATATGCCATGATGATTTGGATTATGATTTAACCAAATATGCTATTAGGTGACGATACCATTACCACCAATTGCGAGGTAATGCAATCTAATGGCTAAGTAGTGGATTACACGATGGGTACAAGGTTGTGAATGTGATGGAAAGTAAATAAGTTTGAGTACTCAGTAATTAATTTTTGGTGCTTTAATACAAATGAATTTTACTACAAATTGATATTCCTCAAAGGTCTTGAAATAAAAGGGAGAGAAGAACGCCAAGAACATTGCAAGAAAAAGAAGATGAGAAATAAAATGTTTTAGAAAGAAGAGAACTTTTTTCATATAAATTATAGAAATATTATTAGTATGGTTTAGTGACTTTTAGACTTATTTGGGGTCAAGAACTAGATTAAAATAAATGAATGTTTGTCTAATAAAATTCAAAATTACCAGAATGCTTTGGAGTCCTAGGGATTGCAATGTTAAACAGCCACATGGGCCAATGTATACAAAGGGGTCTAAGGAACCGAAATATTGAAAACGAGATGAGCCACTAGGGTCAATAAGCTATGATGACTTGGTTTATGATTTGGCTTGATATGTTTTTAGCTAACGATGCCATCACCACCTTAGTTGCAATGTAACTTGACACCCCATGGCCATGTAACAGATTACACGATGGGTACAAGGTTGTGAATGTTATAGAAAGTAATTAACTTTGGTACCTCATTGATACTAATGAATTTTACTACAACTTGATATTCCTTGAGAAGTCATAAATTAATAATTATACAAATGACTAGTGTACTAGTTTCTCTTCAATGTTTCTTATCATATTATTTTTCCTATTGACGCCACGCCACTACACAAGTACAGATTTTATGGTTCCCACACCACATAAATTCATTGGAAAACTCATTCTTTTTATGTTGTTATGTTTCAAATATTTAGGTTTTTAGAGTGACTCGCCTCACCTTGGAAAGGCTAGATTGTTGGAGGATTAAAAGTGGATTTTTTTTGCTAGTCAAGCTTATGCTCAAGGTCACACTACAACATGGTTATATTTTTGGGGTATGGAAAGAGAGGAAATTTGTAAATAATATATTTTTTGAGTATAATCTTTTGATGTTAACACAGTCCATCTTAAAGCACTTCTTATATGTTAAGGCTTAGTGACAAACTTGATTACTATGATAAGTTCTTGTGCATGAATGGTCTAGAGTATTTGGGCTATGTTACATTGACTTTTCAAAATAAATCAAATACCCGTGTCGGACACCCGACACTCAGACAAGGGTGTGAGATATGTGTCTAATACTTTCCATTAAACACTTCTCATATATTTGAATTTAACACTATTTTACCTGTATCATTTGTTGTGTAATTGTTATAAAACACCTTTTTGACACCGTATGTTACGTTAAGTACCATTTTATCATTATAGAATAAAATATAAAAATATGACTCTTTTTTGCTGAGTCTGCGTACCTTTAAATTTAAGATTTGATGAGTCCGACCTCTATATAGATATGCACCAACACCCGACACCCATTCCCAAGTCCATTTTATCCACATAATAGAATAAAATATAAAAATATGACTTTTTTTTGCTGAGTCTGCGCACCTTTAAATTTCAGATTTGATGAGTCCGACCTCTAGATAGATATGCACCAACACCTGACACGCATACCCAAGTCCATACAACATAGGTATTATACTTTGACGAATAAAACGTTTGTGTGGTGGTTTGTTTGTGCACTATAGAATGTTTTAGGATTTCTGCCTATGAAGTACGAACACTTCTCCTTAGGGCTGTTCAAAAATCAGTTCACACCGATAATCCGAACCGAATCAGACCGAATTGTACGGTTTGGTTCGGTTCTATTAAGAATTGGTTTCGGTTCGGTTTCGGTTTTAAGAAATATGAGAACCGTAAAAACGGTTCGATTAATGGATTTTATGAAAAAACCGCGGTCTGAACCAAACCGAACCGAATTTTAAAAGATATATATATAATATCAAATTTTATTTTTATTAATTGATTTTTTGTAATTTTAATAATATTAGGATAATATAGATATGTAATGTTGAGTAATGCCTTAATATTATTAATTTTTATCATGAGCTAAATGTAATTAGTTTGAGTAATTATTTTGCTAATATTAACAATTTATTATTGTAAATAGAAATTTTTGAAACCGTGAACCAAACCGAACCGAATCCTTATTTCGGTTTGGTTCTGGTCCGATTTTACAAGTATAATGGTCTGGTCTGGTCTGGTTCTCAAAATCACAAAACCGTTAGGATCAGTTCGGTTCTTGGATTTTCTCAGAACCGAACCAATCCGGACCATGCACACCCTTACTTCTCCTGAGGTGACGTACAGGCGTCCGACACGTGTTGGACACAGACACGCACCGAACACGCTCCGAACAAGTGCTGGACACGCCGCATAGAATCAAACATGCTGAGACACTTGGGACACGTTCAGGACACCCTGGAGACACGTTGAGAACACACTGAGGACCATTTTTTTTTTTAAAATAGCACACCTAACGTTGATAAATTTGATAAAATTAAATATTTAATATAAAATAAATATTAAATATTTAAAAATGACATAATAAATATATAAAATTATATGTTTTGCACGTGTCCCCAACGTATCATATCCTGCATTTTTTAAAAATTTGGTGTGTGCATGTCTGTCTGTGTCCGTGCTTCTAAGATTTCTGCACATTTCAAGCATAACTAACATATAGGCATACACAATTCTTAGTATCAGTGTTTTAAAAAACCCTAGGCGCATCGAGGCGCCAAGGTCACTTGGAGCCTAAGCCCCGAGGCGCAAGGCGAGGCGCGCCTCACCAAAGCGAGGCGCAAGTTATAGAAATTAAGCAAAATATTAATAAAGCACAATTTTCAATATAAGCAAATATTAAATATGTATATTATTAATTTTTTTAATAAGAAAAAAAAACAATTAATTTTTTAATATATATATATATGTTATTTTATTTATTTGTTATATTTTTTAAATAATGTGTTTTAATTAATTTTTTTATTTTATTTTATATACATGTGTTTATTTTTATTTTTCATAAGTATATTTTTATTTTATGTACATGTGTTTATTTTTAAATAATTAATGTATTTCATTTTACATATTATCCTATGAAGCACAGACACCTCTCTGAGGGCTCCGTACCAGTGTCGGACACGGACACGCGGTGGACACGTGTCCGACATGCACTAGAGTGTCCAGTTTTTTTTTATTTTTTTTGAAGCCGGACACGTCCAGGACACATTATGGACACTTTCGGGACACACGGGGTCAATTTCAGAATTTACAAAACATTTTTAGGGTCAATTTCAGAATTTACAAAATATTTTTGGGGTCAATCTGTAAAAAAACAAAAATAACTTATGTTTGCCCTAAATCGATCAAAAGCCCTAATCGATCAAAGAGCTTAGCAGAGAACAAAAAGAGAGAGAGAAGGCAAAGATAACAGAGGAGAAAGAGAACCTGGTCGCTCGTCGTCGCTCCTCGGCCGTCGCTCGTCGCTCGTAAGGTACACCTTCTTCCTTCCTTGGCTTCGGTCTTCTTCCTTCTTCTTCCGGTCTTCGTCAATCGATGTTTCTCTCTCTCTGTCTGTCGACGTCTCCTCTCTCTCTCTCTGTTTGAGTATATTTTTCTTTTTTATTTTGTTTTTTCGCGTCTTTTTTTTTTTCATTTTATATTTTTTTCCCCTCTATGTCTTATTTCAGAATATATATATATATTTATTAATTAGTTTTGCTAATATGTCTTATTTCAGAATATATATATATATATATATATTTTATTAGTTTTGTTAATTTTAATAATAATGTGTTTATTAATTTTATTATAGGAACAAATTTGTAATTTTGAAACAATGGCTACTACGGGTGGTAGTTCTAATGATATACCTGATGATGATTTTGATGAGAACAAACCATTGTGGAAGTATATAACTAAATTAGAGAAACCTGGGGAAGGAGGAGGAAATTGCCAATTACAATGTAATTTTTGTAATAATACTTTCAAAGGTTCATATATAAGAGCAAGGGCACACCTATTAAAACTCCCAGGAAAGGGAATTGGTGTTTGTAAGAAAATTACGAGTCAAAAACTTTCACAATTGCAAAATGAGAATGATGCTGCTGAATTGAGAATTAAAAATGCTCATCCCAAAAATGTACCACTACCCCCTTCTAGTGTATCAATTGGTAGTAGTTATGCTTATGAATCAAAGAAAAGGAGAACATGTGGGAGTGGGAGTGGGAGTGGGAGTGGAAGTGCGCCTGGGAGTGGGAGTGCTATTGAGAAAGCATTCAACATGAAAGATAGAGAGCAATTACATTTTGAAATTGCTACGATGTTCTACTCGGCCGGGGGGGGGGGGGTACCATTTAATCTTGCAAGAAATCCTTACTATGTCAGCTCTTATACATTTGCTGCAAACCATAATATTCATGGATATTTACCTCCCGATTGTAATTTGTTACGAACCACATTACTTCAAAAGGAGAGGGCAAATATTGATAGATTGTTGCAACCAATTAGGGGCACATGGAAGGAAAAAGGGGTGAGCATTGTTAGTGATGGTTAGAGTGATTCTCAAAGGAGGCCTTTGATTAATTTTATGGCGGTGAGTGAAAGTGGGCCTATGTTTATTAAGGCAGTTGATTGTTCTGGAGAAACTAAAGACAAATATTTTATTGCAAATTTGATGAAATAAGTGATTAATGAGGTTGGGGCTAGTAATGTTGTTTAAGTCATCACGGATAACGCTCCTAATTGTAAGGCAGCTGGACAACTCATTGAAGCTCAATTCTCTCATATTCTATGGACTCCTTGTGTAGTGCACACATTAAATCTAGCTTTGAAAAATATTTGTGCAGCAAAGAATATTGAGAGGAATGAGGTCACATGAAGAGTGTAGTTGGATTAGTGATATTGACGGAGCTGGTTTGATGATTAAAAATTTTATCTCCAATCACTCAATGCGATTGGCTATGTACAATGAATTTGTGTCATTGAAGTTGCTATCGGTTGCCGAAACACGATTTGCCTCCACAATTGTGATGCTCAAGAGGTTGAAGCTTATAAAACATGGGCTTTAAGCAATGGAAATTAGTGACAAGTGGAATTGCTATAGAGAGAATGATGTTGAGAAGGCAAAATTTGTAAAAGAAAAGATTTTGAATGATGTGTGGTGGGACTACATTAATTATATTCTTTCCTTCACGGGTCCTATATATGACATGCTTAGGGCTTGTAATACAGGCAAACCTTGCCTTCACTTAGTGTATGATATGTAGGACACAATGATAGAGAAAGTGAAGATGACAATATATGGACATGAAGGGAAAAGAATAGATGAGGAATCTACATTTTACAATGTGGTACATCAAATTCTCGTGGATCGTTGGAATAAAAACAATACTCCTCTCCATTGTATGGCACATTCATTGAATCCAAAGTAAGTATCACATTTAAATTTGTTTTAGATATTTCATTTTAATGGACTCATCTAGTCTTTCTTGAAATAATTATTTTTTCCTATTTGTATTGTAGATATTATAGTGATGAGTGGCTCCATGAGAATCAAAATAGAGTTCCTCCACATAGGGATGAAGAGGTGACACGTGAGAGAAACAAGTGTTTTAAAAGGTATTTTGAAGATATCACAGAGCGAACCAAGGTGATAACTGAGTTTAGAAAATTTTCAGGATATGTTGAAGCATTCTCGGAGTATGATTCCATTCATAATAGGTGGCACATGGACCCTTATACTTGGTGGTGTGCATATGGTGCATATGCACCATCTCTTCAAAAACTAGCTTTGAGATTACTTGTGCAACCCTTCATCTTGTTGTGAGAGAAATTGAAGTACTTACTCCTTTATTCACTCAGTGAGAAGGAACAAAATGATACCTCAAAGAGCGGAGGACTTGGTGTTCATTTATAGCAATCTTCGTCTTTTATCAAGGAGGAGCTCCCAATACTTGCAAGGAGAGACAAAAATGTGGGACATTGCTGGAGATAACTTTGACTCACTTAATGATATTGGAATGCTTGGGATAGCTAACCTCTCACTTGATGAACCGGCTATGGAGGCGGTCCTATTTACAGATGAAGGAGAAAATGGAGGTGGTGGTGAAGATGTTGTAATAGTTCCCTCTACTTAAATTCACATTTTCTGATATTTATGGATTTTGTAATAGATGATAGTTGTTGGTACATTGGATAATTTTATATTTTGTGGTTTGATTTTCATGCATTTTGTAACAAATGATGGTTGGTAGCTTTGAATGATATGTTATGTATTGATGGAATGCAATTTTATGTTATTTCAATGTTTTTTTAATTATTTTTTAACAATTTTATGACATATAATAAATAAAATTAATCATATATATTGAACATGTCTCCAGCGTGTCGTGTCCCCCATTTTTTGAAAATTTGCGTGTCGGCGTGTCGGCGTGTCCGTGTCGTGTCGTGTCGTGTCGTGTCGCGTGTCCGTGTCCGTGCTTCATAGATATTATCTATAAGTATATTATATATTATATAATAGGTATTGTATAATATTATATACATAAATCAATTATATTTTATATATTATAAGTATATTGTATATATATGAATTAAGAAGATAAACGGAGAGACAGAAGAGAGAGAGAGAGAGAGAGAGATCGCCATTGTGAGAGAGAACGCGAGAGAGAGAGAGCGATCGTGAACGAGACAGGAGAGAGAGATCGCGATCGCGATCGCTAGAGAGAAGGCGAGAGAGAGAGCGATCGTGAAACAGAAACGAAGCAGAAGACAACAAAACAGAAACGAAGCAGAAGAGAGAGAGCGATCGTGAAGCAGAAGCGAGAAGAAGACAACGAAAGAAGGGAAGAGAAGAGAAGAGAAGATGAAGACGAAGCAGAAACGAAGCAGAAGAGAAGAAGCAGAGAGAGAAGAAGCAGAGAAGAGAAGAAGAGGAGAAGAGAGCAGAACCTGTTGGAGTGGAAGAAAGTCGAGGCGCACAAGGCGCTCGCCTTGCGCTTTGTAATAAGGCGCTCGCCTCATCGCCTAGGCAGCGCTTCCCCTGTGTCGCCTCGCCTCACCATGACTGAGGCGCAAAGCTACGCCTTGCCTCGCTTTGAGCTTAGGCACACGCCTAAGCACGCTTTTTAAAACACTGCTTAGTATTAACCACCATCAGAGCCATCCACCCTTGCATCAGTGGGGTCAGCATACCCCATGGTATTGGAAATCAAAAAATACAAGAATATAACCTTATTCTATGTATTCACAGCTTCACAAATACTCATAACTATTGTGGTCTTTTTGCCAAAAACCCACTAAAAGGCTATAACATTTGGGGAAAAAGTTAAATTGTCTAAAATTTCAACAATCCAGTACCATTGTCAATGATTCAAAGAAGAATCAGGGCTTATCTAGATGGTGCATTTTTGTCATTAAAAAGGCAAGTTTGGGAGGGAAACAATTTCTACACGAAAGTATTTTGTGTATGATTCCAAACATTAGGGAGGTAATGTGTCATTAATCTATTTTGTCATACAGCTCAATTCATACACGAGAAATGCCACAATATATAAATATTAACATATTACAAAAACAGCGCACACTCGAAACATTATTCTGCAATTCACAATGGAATGTAATAACACAGAAAATGATCATTATATGCAATCAACAGAGCACATACCTATCTAATCCAAAAAGATTTTCATCCATGAAAGTTGCGTCAGCCTCCCACATCATGCTTGTTCGAATAATCATACCTATCAACACCAAAAAAAAAGTCTCATTGCTCATCAAGTGAGATGCTAAGAGAGAGCAAACAAAGCAAAATGAAAAGAAGGTTGAATGTTAGCATTGACAAGTAAAACTACAACAAAATGAATTCCATATATCGTCTTCAAACAGAACTACTTTAGCCTTTAGGTTTATCAAAATTGTTATGCAGCTTCACATGTTGTAAGCTCTATAGATAAAGTGCTCAAACCTAATAGAACAAATTCAAATAATTCAAGTTTCCCTGTGTGTTTATACTAAAACAGGAGGCAAAAATACTAGGGACAAAAGAGATACCACCTAATGCAGCTATTAACTTTCATCTAGATGATTTCCTAAATATGACAAAGAGTTATATTCCATCCTCAACTTTCACATGCCTGCTACCTTCACAACAAAATCTGCAGCTATAATGAAGTTGATACTTCATAGAAAGAGGCTTAGCGATACTGTAGTGTGAACTATGAAAGAGAGAGTTCATTCCAGAAAGGGTAGCTTTAAATCACAACTTACTAAAAGACATAAATAAACTAACTATCAATAAAGTGACAAAATTCTCTAAAAATTGCACTCATAGATGTGATTCGGCATGGACTAAACCAGACAATTCTTATTACAACAGTGATGTAGCACATAATTTCTTCCATTGCTGAACCTATCCAAGCTACTTTGGGCATAAAGTTCAAATTCATAGACTAAACAATGAACACCATAACACAGCAGGAAGGCAAACAAACATCGATTAAATTGACCTTAAGTCAAAGTCATAATAGTATTGAGGGACAAGTGGGTAATTAGATGTCATTTGATACCATAGGCATCAGCATCAGCATCATCATAATCATATAATAATTGTAAGGGATAAAGGGGGAGGGGGGGTTGGATAATCCCTTGATCTATCACACTAAATTGTAATTCCCCCCAAAATAAAATAAAATAAGAGGAAATCATCATCATCATCATAAATATAAATGAATAGAAGGAATTAGAAAAATCTTTGCTTTTGCTTACGTGACAAAAGCAGAATCGATCCAACAAGACAACCCGTCAAATTTCTCTAAATCATAAACTTCCACGGTTTCGAGATATGCATGGGGGTACAGATCACCAGCATCATTACATGATAATATAACCCGAAAGATTGCCACACGTGCATACCACGTATTACAATGATCCACGCCAGCATACAACAAACACATTTTATGGCCGCCACCATCAACATCATCACCCAAATGGGTGAGAAAGCCCTGGAAATGGTATCGAACAAAAGGCGGATTGAACACACTATAAAGCTCGTGTAGTACGCGATAAGACTTGGGGATCCCATCGGAATCCAACTGATAAATACTGAGCTGTTGAAGGTCCCATGGCATGGCGACTAAAAACCCATTGAATTCAGCCGCAGCACAGGAGATCATAGGGATGGGGGAAAAGCGCTTTTCAGTGAACTCCCATTTCTCCATACGAGTGTCAAAAATGTAGAAACCAGCAATGGTGCAACAGACGATCTTGTGAGCCCAAACAAAGTGGTGATGCATATAATCACTACCTATTTTAAATTGGGCAGGGTCTGTCCAGGGGGGATGAGGGAGGGCTCTCCAGGATTCGAGGAGGGGATCAAAAACCTCGAAAACAGGCAGCTCAAGTGGTTTATCGTATTTGCAAGATGGTCGTCTCGCCAGAACATAAATCTTCTCATCAAGGTTGATCACGAGAGGACTAAACTTGGGAACAAGCATCCTGGGAATATCATCATCACCACCATTCTTGCAGGCGCGGATAGATGCACAACCACGACAATCAAAATCCAACGCATATACATCTAGATTGGGAAGAAAATCAATCTCAGTAATAGCAAGCTTATAACCATCATCATCATCATCATCGGGGGTGATCCACTTCTCTCTCTCACCCCCAATCATGTACAATTTGGAACCCACAGAGATACATCCCATTTTTATCGGTAAATCTAAAACACCGTCAGAATTATCAAACATTGTTTGAAATTCAGGCCGAGAACAGCTTCCCTTCCCCAATTGAGTAATATTTAGACAGCATAGTCGATTTTCCATCCACACATACCAATACTGATCCCTCTCCCTCTCCCTCGTCGACATCTTCAAAAATCTCGCTCTCGTTCGGTTGCTCCTCCAGATCCCGATCCCGCCCGTTAACCCTAACCCTAAACGAAACTTGTGCCCTCTTCCTCTCTAAAAATGACGCAACGTAGATATATATATATATATATATATACGCACAAGTAAATTGTCACCCCTAGATTAGAAGGATTTGTTGAACCTAATTTGCAAAAAAATTTGTACATATGGGCAGACCAATTAGTAAATTGTCATCACGACTCGCTTTCTCAAACGGCTCACTTTTTTTTATTTTATTTTTTCTTTGCACTTTTATATGTTTAGGTATTATATTTTTAGTTTGTCTTAGGTATTATTTTTGAATTTGCACTTTTAGGTATTATATGGATGTTCAATTCTCTTAACACATCATTATGAGTAAATTTAAAATTATAAATCTTTTACCATTTCTCTCAGGCCGTGTTCGATTCACAAAATTAAGAGTGAATGTATTAATAATCTCATCAAATTAGTGTGCTATTCACTATCTAATTAGATTAATAAGATAAATTATCCCCTTGTCCATTATTTAATTTACATTGGATAATAAAACATATGAAGGTAAAAGAGTCTTTTTATTTTATTTTTCAACTCAAGATATATAATCACACTCCTACCCAATTACTAATAATCCTACAAATTTGTTGGATTAATTATCCATTGAATTAATAATCTTGAAACAAAATGTCAAAACAAACATAGAATTATTGGGCTCATGGATTAATAATCTCAATCTTATGCTCTAATCCTATCAATCAAATATGCCCTTAGAGTATGTTTGTTTGAAGGGAAGAATTAGACTCAATGTCCATTGCATCAGGAATTCACTGTTCAGTTGCAAATTAGTAGGCCATATTAGGAATCCAATTGGACTATCAGTCCAACATATGTTGGGCTATTATATCCTAGGAGGATATGAGATATAATTGGTAGGATACGTATCCCAAGAGATTAAATGGTGAGATAACATATTTACCCTAGTATTTTATTTAATTATGTATTATATTTAAGGGAAATTTGACTATAAACCCCTCTTATTTTTCTTTTTTTTTAAAAGGACCAAAAAAAATAATTATACTTTCAAAACCCCCTCATAATTATAAAATCTTGTACAAAGGACAAAAAATTTCAGATTTATATTTTGTGTGACAAATTTACCCCTTCATACACAAACTCTCTATCTTTCTCCTCTATCTCTTTCTAAGAGCTCTCTCCACCACCACCATCACCACCATCACCACCACCATCTACACCACCATCACCATCTCTACTACCACGACTACCATCGTTTCCACCACCTCCATCGTCTTCACCAATACCATCTCAACCATCGATGTTGTTTGTCACCACCACCGCCACCATCGTTTCACCACTAGCATCTCAACCACCAGCACTATTCGATGCCACCATCGTCATCCTTAGCGGCCAAGACTTCAGATCTAAGATTGATGACATCAAATTTGAGATCTATCATCTCAGATCTATATTAGCTCTTTCTTTTTTTCTTTGTCTCCTCATCATGCTTTGTTTTCCAGACAATAAAATTTTACTCTGGTTTGAACCAAATCTAAAGCAATATATGTGCTCTCTCTATTTCTCTATTTTTTTTCTCTGGTATGTCCTTTGTTTTTGTTTGACAGAATGAGAGTAAAAATTTATTCTGGTATGTGCACTGTTTTTGTTTGATAAAATGAGAGTAAAATTTTACTCTGGCATATGCTCTATTTTTGTTTGATAAAATAAGAGTAAAATTTTACCTCTAAGACAATATATGTGCTTAATGATATAAAACTTTATTTTGAATCATAATAAATTTTACTCTGATTTAGAGTAAAATTTTACTTTGAATCAGAGTAAAGTTTACTAGGATTTAAAGTAAAATTTTACTTTGAAATATACTGTAGGGATAACTTTACAAGAGAGCTGATATATATATATATATATATATATATATATATGTGAGGGTAGTATAGTAAAAGAAACAAATTTTAAAATATTGGGGGGTTTTTGAAAAGATCTATATAATTCTTGTCCTTTTGAAAAATAAATTATACAATGAGGGGTATATCACCAAATCTCTCTATATTTAAATGGTAAATCTCTATCGATGTTTTGTTTTAATTTCATCATTTAATCTAGCCAAAAAAAATTAAAGACGGGTTTAATATTGCTATTACTTAGTAAAAAATTGAAAAGAATAAAACAGTCTTTTAAGCATTTATCATTCTTCATAATATTCCAATCAAACATTAGATTCAATAGGATAATCATTTCCAGACATCTAATCCAATGAGAAAACAAATATGGGTTACATATCATTTCTAACCAAATAATTCAGGACTATCTATCCCAGAATTAATAGTGAATTCCGAGTAATTTTATTGCAACAACAACTCTAATGCCTCACCGTTGGAGTTGCTCTTACCTCGCTAAAATTAAGTAACTTTTTATGACTTTTTCAAAGTTCATCTTGATTAAATGAATCTAAATTTTATTTTTCTTAAAAAATTGAGTTAATTTTGAAAAAAAAATCATTAAAAAAAAAAGAAGCTAAATTGTATAAATAAAAAACTAGAACTTATAAAAATAGTTTATTTTTATTTTTTCTCAATTTTTTTAAAAAAATTTCGAATTCTTTGGTTGATACAAATACAAAAAAGTACAAAAATTTGACATAATATTTTTCAAAATTCACTAAAAACAAGAATAAACTGAAATAAAAAGCCCAAAATATCTTACCAGAAGCGAAAGGTACACATTTCTAGAGTTTCTTTTTGTATGTCATATGCATGATAGGCTTCACAAGGAACATGATTGGAAATTGTTTGATCGTCGGATAATACAAAATGATTAATTTTCCGCTTAGATTATCTAACATTTAGTTCAAGCATTGTAGTATCAATCTTTGAAATAGAAGAGAAAAAAGGTAATCAAAAGGCAGACAACCGAGGAGATGCTCAAAACTACAAGTTTCTTCATCCAGAGCGAAACATAAGTCAATCAACACAATTACTTTATTCATCTCTAGATCTAGTACGTGATTTTTCGCATCATGGAGGAACGTGATTCGTCAACTGCATCTTTCAGAATAGAAGAAACACATTTTTCCTTCTCTTGCACTATCAATCTAGACCTCAACAAAGACAACAATTCCTTGTACCATGATTGTTTTCTCTTCAGTACTTGGATATAAGCCACAAGTCCAAGCCATTCAACTTTTCTCTTCTCCACTTGAAAAATAGGGCGGAAAGTCGAATCAACATCCATAGAATGCATCCTTTTCTTTATGAGCTTGTGCATATACCTATCAATCAACAAAACAAAATGCCAAAACTTTTTATTTATTTATTTGTTTTTTGAAAAAAAGAAGGGTCATAGAAATAAGCTTTGATAATTGAATTATACAACTTAGAACTGGGTAGTTTCAAACAAGAAAACACTTTACTGAAGAAGTATACATGGTTAGTGTTAGGTTTTATTCTTGACAATCCCGTTTGACAAAACCCCTTTCAGTTGTACTTGTTTTCGCTCTTTTATTTCAGTGAGGCTATGAGTTTTTAGATGCGAATCCAACCCGAATTGTGCCTTACGGAGAAGTTTGTGGTGCTAATTCTTTCATGATTGCCACTTCGTAGACTATGACGGGGATCGAGCGGCCGTTTGTATGCTCGATCGGAGAATGTTTGGTTTCAAAAGTTTGACCAGTCTGCAAATTCGCTGTTAGGCATGTTTTTTCGCTCGAGCGTCCATTTCTCCGCTCGAACGTCCATCCTGGTTTGGAACACGCGATATAGAGTCTTCACTCGAGCATCCATTCCCACGTTCGAGCGGACCTCACGATTTCAGATTCTATAAAACCTCATGTTGCTCCAAAACTAGGGTTACGCTTCCAGATCTTCTTCTTAGATATTAGGGTTTATATCTGGGGCTATTTTGCTAGTTTTCTTTGACGTTTGATTGAGTATTCAACTCATGGTTTAAGAATTATACATCAAAATATTGTTTGTTTATTCAATAAAAAAAATTGTTGTTCTTCGGTGGATTCCGAGGAATTCGAGCCTGAAGCTTTGGTGGATTCTGGAGTGACTCATTGTCGTGATTCGACATTGGCATTGTGGATTCAACGTTGGGCAAGATAACTCTGAGGTAAAAACGGTGGTGGAAGAGACACATTGGGGTTAGTTCAATTCGGGCGTGGAATCGCTAGGTAATTGAGAGAACACTTGTATAATTCCTTTATGTCTTTTTGGTGGATTGTTTTGTGGCTTTTGTATAGCGATTCTGATTTTTGAACCGTCTCTTGTGTTATTCCGGACTTGGGTTAGTATGGTTTAGGTGGTTGTGCATACCTTGTTTCCCTTGTCTTCCCCTTATTGTTGGTTATTGGGTTATAGTTTGGTGTTTGGAAGAGGTTGGTTGTTTATTCTTCTAAGCCTTTATTACCCAGAAAATTACTTCTCCGTTCGAGCAGGCATTCTTGCGCTCGAGCGGACTTCACAAATTTTGGCTTCACGCTCGAGCGGGCATTCTGGCGCTCGAGCTAGGACTTTGTCTGCAAAAGTACTGGATGAGCGTATTTCACGCTCGAGCGTAAGGTTCCACGCTCGAGTGAACCTCTGTGTTTGACACTCGAGTGGGGCTTTCTACGCTCGAGTGGACTATGTTATATCAATCCGTAACATTGGGGTTTTAGATCACTTTTTGCAGCCCCCTCTCTCTAAAACTCTCCAAAATCCAGATCTAGAGCTTCTCTCTTTAGAAATCACCTTCTCTCTTTGATTTCTCCAAATCCATTGGGATTTAGGCCTAAGTTCTTCATCAAAGTTGGTTATCACCTCGAGGACTTCATTGTGTGCTGTGGAGATTGAGTTTAGGCATCGTTGATTTTAGATTTTTCATCTCAAATCTTCTTCAATACTTGAGGTAGGGATTTTCTACACTCTAATATGATTTTTAGCTTAGTTATTTGCTATTATGTATAGATGATGATGTTTGGTTGTGTTTTGGACAAATCTAAGATTTGGGTGCGAAACAAAAAGAGTGATTTTTGATGTACAAGAGATAAATGAGTATGGGGTTTGACTATAAGATGTTGGTGTGCCAAAATAGTTGATTTTGGTGTTTGGGTCAATATAGGAAAAAGGGAGATTTTTGCCCTAATTTGATAAAATGATTATTTTGTATAAATAATTGGAATTAACATTGAATATGTTAAATTGGATGGTTATTGATATAGGTGGTGAAATTGGATATGTATTAACTCACACCTTTGGAAGTTTTGAATAAATTATTTATCTTGAGATTTAATATTTGTCTAGAGATAAATGTATTGGGCTGTCGTGTAACGCCCCAAATTTCTAGCCCAAATGATAAGACGACAATCATGGCTCTTTCAAGGAAAATCGAATATAAATCTCCAAACTTGCATTACATGATACAATAGTTCTTCATGCAACAATACATTAATCCAACAATAAGTAAATAAACAAATAAATACCCCCAAGGGTTTACAAATTTCCAAGGCTTGCGCCTGGTTACACAAAACGGTTATTCAAACCCGCATAAACGCAGCCATTGGCTTACACACAGAGTCACAGCAAAATGAGAGCACACATACTTCCACGCCCCTAGTTGGGTGGGATCCCCACATCTTTTCCTGCATAAAAATCCCGTAGGGTGAGCATAAAGCCCAGTAGGAAATTCTTAACAAAGTATATACATTTTATACAAGTCTCAAGAGATGAAATGCACATGCCATGCTATGTTCTTTGTGAAGATAAATCACATTTTTATCCTTTGAAAACCATCATGCTCAATGATATCATGCAATTTCAATTATTCAAAACTTAATAATTTATTTCAAAGGCGGTAAATACGACTTTGGTAATCCCTAGGTCGGTGTTTGCAAGTAGACTATACAAGTACTACCAAATTGTCATTTTTACCGGTATTAACCAGAAGGCTCGACACCTATCCGCGCGGGTTTTCGATCTTTCACCCTGGACTCTCAAGCCAACTTATTTAATATCATCTACACCACCTATCAAGACTTACCAACGTATTTACCCCAAAACTATTTCATGAAAACTTGTTTCTCAACATTCTTTTTTCAATGCAAGTTTTCAAATCAACTTTCAAAGTTTAATGTAATCAAATGAATTGTTATGCCAATAACACAAAATGAACATAAATACTTTTATTCCAATTCATCATCCAAGGAATAACACAATTCCCTCTTCTCAAGTATCCTCAACAATTAGTCATTTCAAGACTATTTCAACGTTTTGAACAATAATTTCCAAAATGAACAACAATTCTCATATTCTCTGAAATTCATCATTTATATAAATATAAATAAGAAAATTTTCAAACATCTATTTATTTTGACACACAAAATAAATACAACAATATCATTCGTGGATTTTTAGTCTCTTTTAAAAAAATTCCCAAATTCTAGGTTTTCTCAACAAAACTATACAACTCAAATCTTTTGAAAAAAAGCTTTCCAAAATCATATTTTCTTCAATCAACGAAGATCAAAACCCATAAGATCATTTTAAAAGAACAAGAGACAAACCCACTTTCAAAATCACTCAACTTCTTGAATCAACAATCAATTTTCAAAGCTATCGAAAGAAGATTTTAAAAATCATATAGATCTTGTAAATATATATATATATATATACAACTCTAAAAAAATCCCTACCTCAAGTTTTGAAGAAGAAATGAGATGAAACTCCCAAAATCAACGGTGTCCAAACTCGATCTTCACCGCACACAACGAAGGCCTCGAGGAGTTAACCAACTTTGATGAAGAACTTAGGTCCAAATCCTAAAGGATTTGAAGAAATCAAAGATCTTGTGAGGTTTTTGGTCGGAAATGTAGAGAGAATGGGAAAGGAAATGTTTTTAGAGAGAAAGAGATATACAAAAGTGATTTAACTTCAGCCCAAAGAGAGAAGAAAAGGGAAAAAATTTTAGATCTCACCAACCCACCGCACCTCACTCCTACACCTGCCTTTTTAGCAGTGTGCAAGTTGTGTTCTCCCCTGAAATCCACACGTGCGACTTGCTCTCCCGCTTGAGCAGACAAATAACTTCAAATGCATTTTGTATTTTTGTTTTGGGGGCGCTGCCCCTCAACCCTCGCCAGTGCGCTGCCCTAGGACTCGCCAAGGGGCGCTGCCCTGGACCTCCGCGAATTGACTGGGCAGCTCGACCCCCGACATACTCAGCGAAGTGGCAAAACTGGGATCGCTACATATCGGTGGAGGATAACCATGATTGTTGTAGAAATTGTATGAGGATTAGGCGATTTAATGCTAATCTATTGTTAGTTGTCATTGAATATGACCGTGCTAAATGCATCGAATACGTATATTTGTTGGGAGAAGAAAGGGGATGTACTCCATATGTACTTATGTTTATAAATATATTGCATATCTATATTTGTTTGGGAGGAGAAAGGGGATAGACTCCATTTAAAGCAAGTTAGCCGAAGTGTCCTGGGTGAAAGACTCGAAATCTCTTATATAAATGGGTGCTAAGTCCTTTGGATGAAATATCTGTAAAATGACAGATTTGAAGTATTTATACGTGTTTTGCATAATTGGAAAACTATTGAGTTGTAAATCTCATTTTGGTTATTGAAAGATAATGAATTTGACTCATGAATTGAGTAGCATATATGAGCTGGAAATGAATAGAAGGAAAATGGATTAAGGTTTGGTCTTAGTGGCATATAAATATGCAAGCTTGGTGGATGTTTTAGTATCGGCATTGTTTATGCATGTGGTACTTATATCCTTGCTAAATCTCATATATTGTGTTAGATTATTTCTACTAGGCTATGGCTCACTCTATATGGGGACATCATTTTCAGGTGCAGGTGAGATGTTTCCTTCAAGGCAATAGCGTGGATGGATTGTCAGGAAGCAAGGGCTTCTTAATTATGTCTTATCTATATGGTGTGTCATTTGTAAAGCCAAGGACTTAAGATGTAATGAGCGAGACTCACTTTGTGTAACCAAGCAACGACTTGGAAAGATGTAAGCCTACATGGCACTTAATTGGTTGTTAAACATTAAACTCTGACGAATGAAAGTATTGTATTTCTATTATATTCTTCCCCATGATAGATAAGTTTATTGTATTATTTTAAGGGCGTTACATTTTGCCCGTGGTTTTTTTTTTATCACAATTGGAGGCGCTCTAATTATGGTTTTTTCACATAAAATCGTTGTGTCAATTTAGCTTGGTTGTTTGATTGGGAATGTTATTTTCTACTTAAAATTGATACATAATCACAAATCAATATCTAAGGGATTTCTAGATCTTTCAGTTAGCCTATTGGCCAACGCAAAACACTTAATTTAACATCATTTGAGAAAGAAAGTATTTAATTAAAAATACAAAGTTGTACTGAATGTTGAGGTAACAATTAAGTACATACCTCAAAGACCCTTCAATAATGCCTATATATGATTTCGCGTTGAGTCTGCAGATGTCAGACAAGTCATAGACATAGCAATGAAACTTTATTCCACATAACAGAAAAGCCTGATAGATGTTTAATCTCACAACAACTGTTGAATTGATATCAGAATCGTAGAATATGGGATGACATTTAGGCATACAGATAATCACACAACTTTGCTTTCAAATGACGACCTGGTTTGCCTTGCTAGCAGATAGTAAGAGTTGAACTTAAATGGGTATTCAGATATCTGATCAGTGGACAAAGATGAGTTACAGTTAAAATGAAGGTAGATTGTGCATTAATTTGTCAAACCAATTGCACAATAATATAACATCTAGATCTTTTCTTTTTAAAAGTTCTGTTTTTTGTTTCTTCCTTTATTTTTTTCTTCTCTCTTTCTTTTTTCCTTCTTCAAATAACATCTCGTGGAAAAAACCACTGAAAACTTGTAAACAGAAGCTTTTACCAAATAAAACAATCATAATCAAATTTAGTATTAAGATATATGAATCTGATGAAAGTCATGTTTCCACAAATATTCATATAAGTTTAGGGTTAGTATGACAATGCACAAGAAAAAGATTGGTTACCATTTGGATGATTAGACAAAACTACTTGAAGCTTATAAACAGAAAGCTTTTGCCAAACAAAAATATATCATAATCAAATTCAATGCTTACATCTAGATGTACGTCCTAAAAGATATGTTTCCCCAAATACTCATATGTTTAGAGTTATATAACAATAATATGCAAGAAAAAGATTAGTTAGCTTTTGGGTGGTTCAAATGTGACGTGATCAAATTTGGCATATTTATAGTTTCTTACTTTGATAATTGCACGTTGTCTTTTTTGACACTATAGTAGCCAAACAAGCCACATATTTCCATGAGAATTCATAGCTATTTGTATATCACTACTCTTCACAATGAATGTAGGAATGTTTTAGTTAAATCAGTCTACTTGTTACAAAGTTTGTTTCTTGTTATTCAGAAATTTTTTGCTAATTTTCATTAATTCTTGTGAATTATAGTTGCATTGTCTGAGTTTCAGCTAGTACCAAGTCATTGTTGATCTGACAATACTAAGATCAATATAAAAAATCCCAATAAACTCACCGTCTAACTGCTATCATAATCATATCATCATCCACTATTGTCAAGTCGCGAATCAAAACGTGAATCGTTTTGCTAAATAGTGAATCGTGAATTGTAAAATTCACTGTATTTAGCATAATCTATAATTGTATATATGTATATACATTTAAAAATATAGTGTTTAAAATGAAATAAATATCAATATAACAAAATTGCATATATATATTTACATATGAAGCTAGTAGTGTATGCTTGTGCCTAAAGGCACGGTGTAAATAATGTTTTGTTTGAATAATTTTTATTTATCATTCTCTCTTAAGCTAGGAACATTGAGAATCAAGTATACCTAAAATTCTATTTTCCCATGACATACAAAAAATGAATAGATAACATATATTCTAGCAAGAGGATCCCCTTTATTATAGACACAACTTCAAAATAAGAGGAACAACAAAATGGTGTTCTCCCTTTGGAGCACACCATGCCAATACGAAAAAGGTATTCTTGATCAAAATCTAAATAACAAACACCTCCAAATGTCTACCTTTCAAACCAAACCAAATCTATATAAGTTCACAAAACGTCAATCTGCCTCTAAATAATCTTTAACTTTATACAACGTCAATCATTTTCAAAGTTTGTCAACAATAAAACCAAAAATAGTGTAAATTCTGCCCTCGAGATTGCCACTTTTTCAACACTCATCAATCAAAGAAGTGCACATTTAGTTTACACAACAATAAATACAAAATCATTACAGAGATAAAAAAAACTTAAAGCTTAAAAAAATGTAGACCTGTAAAAAGGGAGTTAATATTACCATTCGCTTTTAGTCTTCATCCACCTGTAAAATACAAAAAGAAAGCCAATATAATAATTAAAAGAGACTACCCAATTCAAAACAAACATATGCATTATCACACTAATGAAAGGTTTTTTATAGACCACCAAATACAAACTAAACACAAACATTGTTGCAAAATAATAATTGGTTACCCAATGAAAACACTACGAACAAACATAACACATTGTCAACACGGATACAAATTAATGACTGATAAAAACATTAATTTACAAAAATCAATCAATATTTTCTTTGGGTTTTATTTTTTTCAATTCTTTCTTTTTGGAACTTCTTTTAATTGATCACATATGGTTAGAGGGAAAATTTAAGAAATAAGTGTTCTTAAGAAAGAACTTTTTAATAAAATAAAATTCAAAAAGCAAACTCTTTGCTTGATAATTCAACAACAAACTCTTTGCTTTGTAATTCCCCCATCATTTACAAATCAATACAGCCTTAAAAAACCCAATTTATTTTGTCCAAAAACCCAAAGCCATTTATTATATTAGTTTAGTCCCATCAGTTTTGTGTATGTAACCCTCCATTACCTTCTTCAATCTTCACCTACACCTATTCAGATTCATTTTGCTTCCAACCTTAAATAAATTTTGAATATTTGTTAAGCAATACATGACCATAAGCAAAACTCAAAACTCAAATAAAATAACAACTCCCCCAGCCTTAATGCAAATTAAGAAACAAACATGTAAGATTTATAATGTTCACTAATATTGCAAATCAAAATATCAGAGTAAGTAAAAAAAAAATTGTAAACATAAAGTTAGGAAAAAGAAAATCAAGAAAATTTGACCCCTTTAGAGTTGGGCAACTATACATATCATTACACATGGTTAGAACAAATAATTAATTGCATATATTCGAAATAGAATTGGTAAATAACCTTGTTGCAATTCAAACTCCAATCAAGAAAATCTGACCCCTTTAGAGTTGGGCAACTATACATATCATTACACATGGTAAGAACAAATAATTAATTACATATATTCAAAATAGAATTGGTAAATAACCTTGTTACAATTCAAACTCCAATTCAAACACATATATAATGGCATTGCTGCAGGACTCAGTCATGATGCATATACCCACAAACCCAATAATATCCCAACCCAAATCTTACAAACCCACACTGCTCTAAACACATAAAAGTGACAAACCAACAAATGAGAGAATATGACATATACAATATTCAATGATCAATAAAAACATTCAAAATTACAAACCTTACAAACCCACACTGCTTTCTGTTTATTTATTTTTATTTTTTATATCTGTAAATAGCATATAAACCCATGGGAGCCTCTGCACTAGAAAGGGACCCTGAAAAATTGATCCTAGAAGTCCAAGCACCCAACTCATGCACAGCTTGATTTTGCTTATCTAGGCCAATTCTTCTTTGAAGCTAATAACAGATTACTGTCACCCACCAATAATGGTAAATATAAGAAAAAATTTTATGTTCTTTTTTCTTCTTTTGTTTTTTTTTTTTGGGCTGAGTGAATAACATGCTAAGGGGCAAGCGGACAACATATCTACCTCGTCATTGACTACCACACATCATCTCCCGTAACAATCAAGCCACATACATCACACCTCCCATTCTCCTCTTCATTATTACATGTCAAGAGGAACTCACCTCCCATCCCACCATCATTGACCACCTCTCTCAAACTGTCTGAAACTCTCATTTTCTCCCTACCAATAATTGCAACAAAGCTATAAAAAAATTCAATTCAAGATTGCAATTAGAGAAAGCCAGTCAACATCATTAAGCATGTCACAAAATCATAATAATTGCATTCCGCCAAGGCAATACAATAAAGTATTAACATAATTACCATACATGTAAAACAACTACAGTTTTCACTACCCAACTAATCAATTAGCAAAAATTAACAAAGAAAACACAACAAAACAACACCAAATCAACACAATCGACCGAACAAAACTCGAATTTACCTAGCTAAAGCCGGTCGCTTTCGTTTCGGTTGGTCATCGTCACCACCCTCCAAATTCCGCTTCCCTATACTCATAGAGTTCGCCCTCTCCATGTACCTGGTTTGCATTACTCTCAATTTGCAGAACCCCTCAAAATTCACAGATTTGTAACACAAATTCCCCCCAAAAAAAACCTCAAAAACCCTAACAATCAAACACACAAGTTTCCTATTCACGAATCTACAAATTCAGCTAGAAAATAAAGAAAAGTGAGAGAAAGTAATAGTAATTGAGGGATTAGTGATGATCCAAACACATACTTGTATATGCGTGATGGGGAGTTTATAGGGTGCCTTAAAAAAAAAATTGAAACCAAAATGAAATTAAAATATATATATATATATTATTCAACAACAATGAATAAAGCATTATTAGCTAAAAATACAAATACAATATAGATTGTGAACTGCCTTATCCACCCCTTTCAACTGCACTGAAATGAGACCCTCAATACCAAGCCAAAACGTTTTTTCCCCCTTACCGATGGAATTTCCAAAACAGCGTTGTTAGGTTTTATTTCTTGGCAATCTTGTTTGACAAAACTCCTTTGAGTTGTAATTTTATTCGCATTTTTATTTCAGTGAGACTATGAGTTGTTAGATGCGAATCCAACCGGAATCAAGCCTTTTAGAGAAGTTTGTGATGCTAATACTTTCAAGATTGCCACTTCGTTGATTATGGCGGGGATCGAGCTGCCCGGTCAGCTCGCGGGGGTCGAGGGGGCAGCGCCACGGCAGGGTCGAGGGGCAGCGCCCCTGAAGCAAAATGCAAAAATGCATTCCAAGTTGCCTGTCCGCTCGAGCGGACATTACCTCGCTCGAGCGGAGAATCCCTAGTTCCAGAAGTTTTGGTCGCCTGTAAAAGTACTGAGCTGTGTGATTTCGCGCTCGAGCGGGTTATTTAGCGCTCGAGCGGACCTCTGTTATATCACGTGCATATTTTGCTGAAGCCGCTCGAGCGGGCTGTTGGGCGCTCGAGCGGAGATCGCGGGACAAATTCTATAAATTCACAAGTTGGGTCAGATTTTAGGATTACTACTCCAGATCTTCTTTTTGGTTCTTAGGGTTTATATCTAGGGATACTTTGTGAGTTTTCTTTGATGTTTTGATTGAGTATTCAACTCATGTTTTAAAGAGTATACATCAAAGGTTTTGTTTGTTCTACAAAAGAGAGAGTTGTTCTTCGGTGGATTCTGAAGAATTCGAGCCTGAAGCTTTGGTGGATTCCGGGGTGGCTCATCGTAAAGACAATTCCGAGGTGAAGACGGGTTGGAAGAGGCACATAGAGGGTGGTTCAATTAGGCGTGGATTCGCTAGGTAATTGAGAGTATACCTGTGTAATTCCTTTATATCTTCTTAGTGGATTGTTTTGTGGCTGTTGCCCGTGATTTTTTATCACAATTGGAGGTGTCCAATTGTGATTTTTCCACGTTAAAATCATTGTGTCGATTTGTCTTGATTGTTTCATTGGGATTGTTTTATTGCTTAAAATTGATACATAATCACAAATCAACATCTAGAGGATTTCTAGAATTTTCAATTGGTATCAGAGCAGGTCGTTCTATTTTTTTTAAAAAAATATTCTTTTAGAACGAGATCTTGTTTGATTTGTGATAATAGATACAATTCGTAAAGGAAATTCTATGGTTCGACCACCCCTACTTGACAGATCCAATTATTCTTTTTGGAAAGCTCGGATGAGATCTTTTTTAAAATCTATTGATGAAAAAGTTTGGCAATCCGTCATGAATGGGTGGACCGAACCAACAATTACTATTGATGGAGTAACTTTTCCCAAACCAATTGATAAGTGGGACACAACTGATTACCAAAATAGTAGCTGGAATAGTAAAGCTATCAGTTCTCTCTTTTGCGCTGTCACACCTGAAGAGTTTAGTTGTATTTGCAATTGTGAAGTCGCAAAAGAGGCTTGGGATATCTTACAAACTATTCATGAGGGCACTCCTTCGGTTAAACGTTCAAAACTTCAAAGGCTCACATCTAGTTTCGAAAACCTTTCAATGAAAGATAGTGAGACCTTTGATGAATTTTATGTGAAGTTGAGTGACATTGTAAATTCCAGCTTCAGTTTAGGTGAAAAAATTCCAGAATCCAAAGTTGTGGGAACAATTTTGAGATCCTTGCCCGATCGGTTCCAACCAAAAGTTACGGCTATTGAAGAGGCTCAAGATGTTGACAATCTCAAGTTGGATCAGTTGGTTGGAAATCTCCAAACTTATGAGGCACATAGGAATTTCAAAAAGAAACAAAAAGATATTGCTTTTAGTAGTGCTCATAAAGCTGGAGAGGATTATGATGAGGATTATGATATAGATTCCAAGATTACGGCTGCTTTTGTTAAATAATTTAAAAATCGTTTTTGAAAAAGAATCCTAATCTTTTGGATTCTACTCATACTCATAAATCTAAAGGCAAAGATAAACTCAAAATTAATTCTATTGCCAAGAAGGAGAAAGGAAAGATACAAGGGAACTCTAAAAGAGTCCAATGCTATGAATGCCAAGGATATGGCCACTTTGTTTCAGAATGCCCTACTCGTTTGAGGAAGAAGAAAGCCCTCGTCATCACTTGGGATGATGAATCAGAATCTGATGAAGATGAAAGTGACAACGGAGACCAAGGCGAAGAGGGACATAAACAATTCCTTGCTTTCATGGCGACTTCCGAAGCTGAAGGACAAACAGATTCTCCGAAGAGGTCAGTTGAGAATATCACTGATGATGAATTCTCGGAGAGTGATCATGAAGAGCTTGAGCAAGCTTATGAAAAGTTGTATAAGGAGTCTCTTAACTTATTCAAATTGAATGACAAACTCACAAAGAAACTCAAAGCATGTGAAAGTGAGAATGTCAAACTTAAGGAGGAGATTTCCGAGGCCAGGATTAATGCCATCAAGGTAGCTGATGATCGACAAGTTCTTTGTGCAAAACTGTTGACTTGTGAGACTGAGAGAAATGAGCTACTGCAAACCCATGCCATGTATGAAGAAAAGATTGAATCTCTCAAGATGTCACAAGTTGCGTTGGAAGAACTAATGATCAAGAAAGAGGAAGAACTCAAGTGTGCCATGGTTACCATTGGTCTTTGGAACAAAGGATCAAAGACTTTGGACAATATCATTGGGTCTCAACAAATCTGTTCTGACAAGAGTGGCATTGGCTTTTGTGGTAAGAAAGAGCAAAAATAGAGTGCTTCCACATCTCATGATACAAGAACTCAAGGAAAAGGAGAACAAAAAATTCAACGTAAGGATGGACTTCTCAAACTTCCTAGAGTTGGTAAGGTAAAAGAAAAGAAGGTACACCCTGTTTTTATTTGTCATCATTGTGGTATGCATGGTCATATTCGCCCTTATTGTTATAAGTTGCATGGGAGAGTGTATTGGCCTAGACCTAGGAATAGGAAGTTGGAAACCATGTCGAGACGGGTTCCTATTGCAGGGGAAAGGAACCACAACGTCAAGACACCACCCAAGAACCGCAATTCTCACAATTTTGTTCGTACTAAAGCAGTTTAGGTGAGAAAACTTGACTTGTGTTAATTTGTTTTGTCATTTTAGTTTTTGGGTTTCTGTGTGTTTTTTGTTTGTCATTGCATGTATGCTTGTTCATTTTTTGTCTTGCTTTGGTTAAGAAAAAAAATAAAAAAATAAAAAAAACCCAAAAAGATTTTCTTAGTATGGTTTTGCAAGCTTGAAATTTTTGAGTGGTCCTTGGTGCATATTGGAATTGATGAGAATATCCATTACATGTTAATAAATGTATGCTTTCTGGGGTCATTACTCATTTTGGAGTATGTGTTTTTTGATTAGTATGTCTCATTTTGTACACACTCTTGGATTAGCAAATTTTGGAGTCTTCCACCTTAGTGGTTTTTTTTTCTCTATGGACTTCTGGCATTGTATCTTTTGCTTTTCTAGAGGAATTGACCTATACTACCATATCATGGGTGATGTTGAGTCTCTTAACCATCTTCCATCTTTTTGCATCTCCACGGCTTTCCTCTCTATTCTTTGTAGTCCAGCCATGAGGAAAAGGCTACCTTAGAGTCACCAACCAAGCCATCCTTATTATATCCATGCTTCTCTGGTTCGGTTTTCATACTCTTGAGCGCATCAGCCGCCAATGATTATGCAAAAGAAAAAGATAAAGAAAAAGAAAAAAGAAAATGGAAAAAAAATATATGAAAAAGAAAGAAAAAATATGCAAAAGAAAGAAAAAAATATGCAAAAGAAAAAGAAAAAAAAAAGATTCATTGATTGAGGGGGAGCCTCCGCTTTTACTCACCAAATACCCCTTGATTCCTAGTGGTTTGACTTTCCTTTGTCGTGCTTAGATTCTCTTGTCGGAGGTCCGGCTTTCACATCACTACTAGGATTGAATCTAGTGTTTGTCGAACTCCAAGAGTCACACACACACTTTTATCATTGGATCTATGCTTTTCACATAATGCATCACTTTCTTGCATGAGGAATCTTCTACAGACTGTGCACATTGTGTTTACTAGTAATTGTGCTTCTTGGATAATCTTATGTGTTTTAAGGTACTAATCTGAAATTCCTTGCTTGCTCCACCATATTATTTTTATCGTTTTCTTTTTTTTCACTGTTTTCAGTGTTTGTGGTTACTTTTAGTGAGGGGGAGTTTGGTTCATCTTGATTTGGGTTGGTAAGGGAGTTTGGTTTTTCATTGCAAGAGTTGTTTAGCATGAACACTTTGATATGTTCGGTAAGGGGGATTGGCTTTAACTGTTTTGCAAATTGCTATGCACTGTTTGCTAATTATTTCCTTCTTGTATGTTCCTGGTATTTACATCGTCATATCATTGCTTGTGTGGTTTATGATCTTGCTTTTGTTGTTTGAGAGTTGTTTTTCATGAGTCTTAGTTTTCATCTATTCATGTTTTCCATCTTATGTTTCAAGATAATCGTGTCATATGTCTATTACTTTTTTATATACTCTTGTGTAACTAATAGTTGTTTTGGAGATTGTGGCACTAATAACTGTTTTGCAGATCAAGACCTTGAGAAAGAAGTTGGTTGTTGTTGGCTGTAATGGGTTGGGGTGTTTAGGATTTTATTTGTTAGGTGTGTTTTGTCACGGCATTGCCAAAGGAGGAGATTGTTAGGTTTTATTTCTTGGCAATCCCGTTTGACAAAACTCCTTTGAGTTGTAATTTTATTTGCATTTTTATTTCAGTGAGGCTATGAGTTGTTAGATGCGAATCCAACCCAAATCAAGCCTTTCAGAGAAGTTTGTGATGCTAATACTTTCAAGATTGCCACTTCACTGATTATGACGGAGACCGAGCTGCCCGGTCAGCTCGCGGGGGTCGAGGGGCCAGCGCTCCTTGGCGGGTCCGGGGCAGTGCCACGGCGGGGTCGAGGGGCAGCGCCCCCGAAGCAAAATGCAAAAATGCATTCCAAGTTGCCTGTCCGCTCGAGCGGAGAATCCCTGGTTCCAGAAGTTTTGGTCGCTTGTAAAAGTACTGAGCTGTGTGATTTCGCGCTCGAGCGGGTTATCTAGCGCTCGAGCGGACCTCTGTTATATCACACGCATATTTTGCTGAAGCCGCTCGAGCGGGCTGTTGGGCGCTCGAGCGGAGATCGCGGACCAGATTCTATAAATTCGCATGTTGGGTCAGATTTTAGGATTACTACTCCAAATCTTCTTTTTGGTTCTTAGGGTTTATATCTGGGGATACTTTGTGAGTTTTTTTTGATGTTTTGATTGAGTATTCAACTCATGTTTTAAAGAGTATACATCAAAGGTTTTGTTTGTTCTACAAAAGAAAGAGTTGTTCTTCGGTGGATTCTGAATAATTTGAGCCTGAAGCTTTGGTGGATTCCGGGGTGGCTCATCGTAAAGACAATTCCGAAGTAAAGACGGGTTGGAAGAGGCACATAGAGGTTGGTTCAATTAGGCGTGGATTCGCTAGGTAATTGAGAGTATACCTGTGTAATTCCTTTATATCTTCATAGTGGATTGTTTTGTGGCTGTTGCCCGTGGTTTTTTATCACAATTGGAGGTGTCCAATTGTGGTTTTTCCACGTTAAAATCGTTGTGTCGATTTGTCTTGATTGCTTGATTGGGATTGTTTTATTGCTTAAAATTGATACATAATCACAAATCAATATCTAGAGGATTTCTAGATTTTTCAAGTGTCGATTTGCTTCTAGGCTTGACGGATGCAACAATCTGATTCATCAAGCTTCCATAAAAGATTCCCAAGTTTGGGATGGTGATTCCATGCCATAACCAGGCGCAAGATAACAACCAACCCTGAGATACAAAAAATTGAAATAAATCAAACCCAAAACCCAAACTCCATAGATATATATATATAGAGAGAGAGAGATTACCAACAGTGCGGAGCTTGTGATCGAAGACACATTCCCTGCTAGTGTATAGATCTCTGTTCGGCAGAAGATTCTTTGAGGAGGTGGTGGTGAAAATTCTCTATATGTTGTAGTAGAGGAGGAGTGTAAGAGAGCTATGGATCTCACGACCGGCAGTGGTGGTGGATCTAGATATAGAAGTGACGACACTGAAACAGCGGCACCATTGAGCGATGAACATGGAAGAGAGCGGCAGACGCAGACTACGACGCTGCTGCACAAGAAGGGAGTGGTTGAAGTGGTTGTGAAGGAGGCGGCGGTTCTGGTAACGGTAGTGTGACGATGGCACTAGGGCAGGTTTGGCTGCATTGGGAGAGAGAGAGAACCCTAGAGAGAGATGAGAAAGAAAGAGAGAGAGAGTGTGTGAACATAACACCCATATCTTTCTCTGTACTACAACACCTTGAGAGAGATCCACCATAGAGGAGTTAAAGGGAGAACGTGTAGAAAGGGGCAGACGAGTGTGGCAGACGTGGTGAACTGTAACGAATCATAAGATTTACTCAATTAAGATTCAACTAAGGAAATCAAAACCAATGTTTTGGTTGAAATTTGCATCGAATCGTGAATTGTAAGATTTTAATCATACATCATTAGTCAAATAAGAAAGGGAGTTACCTTGTGTAGTCTGCCTGAACTTCTAAAGTGCAGCAATTGATAAACAAGCCACACCATCGAATATTGATTAAGAATCATCTCAATCATTCAAACAAAATGTATCTCTGACACATTTTATATATTTTCAAAAATCGTCCTACTTTATTATATAGATTTACTAGTGTATGCATGTGCCTAAAGACACAACGTAAATACTATTGGGATCAAAATATAGTTATAATTTATACGTATCATACTAAAATTTATGGAGTCCATAGCATTTTTTGATTCTTCTTAAAGAATTTTTAACAATTTTACTTGTACGACAAGCTCTATAGAACTCAATTAAAAATAACAACTTTCCCTAACCTTAATGCAAATCAAGGAATAAACATATAAAATTTATAATGTTCAGTAATATTGCAAATCAAAATAGTAAAATGTAAAGTAAAAAATATACAAATCTATAACTCGTGCCTAAAGGCACCCTCAACAATTTTTTTGGTACCTGACACTCTACAAAACTCAGTTAAAATAAATCAATTCAGAATGACAACAATTTCATTGCACTATAGAACTCAATTAAAATAAATCAATTCAGAATGACAACAATTTCACTGTGCTATAGAACTTAATTATAACAAATCAATTGAAAATGACATATTTCATTTTTAAAAACAAAAAAACTGATCATCCAATCAGGAATGACAGACCCATTAACACACATAGAAAAACGCAACACAACCATAACGTTTCTAATGCTGATCAGTCACCTGTAACAAAATCACTCCAACACTTGAATTTGACTTAAAAAAATCAGCTAAAAGAAATCATAATACGAAAATTCATTCAAAATATTTGTAAGAAACAAAAAAACCAATAATTATGAATTAAGAGAAATTAAACATAAATTTTTTTCTAACATAACTCTTCTTGATAAAAGCACCAGTGTCTTCCCCAAGTTACCTGCAATTATGAAATTGAATACCAACAATTATCACATTCACACTTGAACAATTTTTTCATGATCAAAATACGTGATTCCTCATAGAAGGCTAAAAAAAAAATCATTTTAAAAAAATTACCATTAAAAAAATGTAACACTTGAGAAAATCCAAACAATCCAAATTGACTATTGCCGACAAAAGCTAAGACAAAACAAACTATTGTATTAAAATTAAAAAGATAGGACAACTAGTCAAGGTTCCTCACCTTCATAAGTACGAAGGTGTACTGTAGATAACTAGTTTATTCCTTTCAAAAAAATTTGCCTTGAGTTATAATGGAGTATCATAGAACTAAATAAGAAAAGCAATATAAAGTCTTGCACTTCCTTTTACGTAGTGTAAAAAAAAGGACAATGCTTCCAAATGCCTTCAAGAATTACTAAATGCATCCATCACTACAATCTGTGAATAAGTATTATAAAAGATTTGTTCAATTCCTTCAACTTCCCTAATCTGAAGAACCTTTATAGTTTGTTCACATGAAGCTACATAAGAAATCACATAATTACGCATGTTAAATAAATAGGCATTGAAGAAAAAGTTAATTGAAAAAAATTATTGACTACATCATGCATGATTTCATTACATAGTGATGAGACTGCTTGAATCTTTAAAATCAAAGATCCTACACAATCATTAATAGTACATTATCCCCGGTTTCTCACTTAATCCCAGTAAAAGAAATAAGCTTAGAAATTACGAATGTATTTAAACTAATAAAAAAAATTTGTGAGATCCATGGCCATCAAATCCACCTTCTTGTTGTGCCCTTGGGTCAATATTCACTTATCCAGCGGTTCATTGGAAGAAAAATCCCAAATATGCAAACCAAAAAAAAAAAAATCCTGCATGTAGGAATAAATTTGACATCTCACTAAATTTAAATTCTTTGTTTTTCATGAACATAACAAATCTGGTAGTCCATGGCAAAATTGATATTACACCTATTACTAAGTATGTATCAATGTCAGAATTAAGAAAAGACAGCAATTTTGCATTCAATTATTCAAACATGAGGAGCTTTCGACATAATTAGAAGCATAACAATAGAAACTTGACACAACACAACCTACTGGTAACATCAAATAAAAGTTTAAAAACAATACTAATATTATGAAGCATCAAGTGCTTTTTAGTCTTGAAGCATTCTAATATTTTAATTGGTAAATAAATAAAGATGCTTCAAGAACCATATCAGTTGATAAGAATTTTATTCAAGAACCATCCCGGGATTGAAAAATATTGCGATGTCAACACTTTAAATTCTTTATTTTGATGGACATGACAAATCTAGTAGTCCATGGAAAAACTAATATTACACCTATTACTACATTCCTAAGTAAGTATCAATGGCGGAATTAAGAAAAGACCACAATGTTGCATTCAAAATTCGAACATGAGGAGCTTTCAGCATAATTTTTTTTCTTCATAAATAAGCAGACTTTATTAAAAAGCATCAAGATGATGCAAAGAATACAAAAATTCAACCCCCAAAAGGATAACAAAGCTAGAAATCAAATCATTCACAAAATCTACAAAAGCCAAAACATCTGGATCAACCAAACCCGTAAGCCGAGGGCTATTTTGGGAAGTGGCTTATAAGCCATCTTATTGACTAATTGGCTTATTTAGGTCACATCACCTCTCTACTTTCTGTATATTTTTTTCTTAGTAAGCCAAAAAAATTATAAGCCACATATAAACTGGACAAAACACAACTTACAGGTAACATCAAATAAAAATTCAACAACAATACTAATATTATGAAGCATCAAGTGTTTTATAGTCTTGAATCATACTAATATTGTAATTGTTAAATAAATAAAAATGTTTCAAGAACCATATCAGTTGATAAGAATTTTATTCAAGAATTATCCTGAGATTAAAAAAAAACTGCGATGTCAACGGTTTGAAGGTTGTTGAACCTCTTTTAAAATTTTAAAAAAACTTTCATGACAAAATAAAAAAACTCAGCATCTCACCAAAAAAAGAAAAAATAAGAAAGAAAGAAAAATTAGCATTTCTGTGCGAAAAAGACATTACTAAAAAGAAGAATATATCAAAATAATCTAGCAAATGACCTGTGCCTAAAGGCACTCCCCAACCAAAATGAAGTGTAAATTATCAACATCTGATATGTCCTTAAACTCACTGTTACAACGAGCCTCACACTCCATTTTTAATTCTCAAACAATCCTCAAAGATTCAATTTTCCCAAGAAAATCAAATTAAGGATATTAATGCAACAAAGTTCACTCTAAATATTCACCCAAAAAAAAGTTCACTCTAAATGGTTAACAACAAAGTCCAAAACAAAGGATAAAAATATAAATAAAAGAAAGAAAAAATGAAAAGAAAAACAAAAAGACAAATACAAATCTAAATAAAGGAGCTCTCATATGATCTAAACAACAATGCTAGGAATACAGATGTATAAAAACAACCCAAAATAGAATTCTAAACAACACCAAATCAAAATCAAATTAGAAAACAAAGGCACCTAAGGATCTCATCACAGCTTGAGTTGAAGATAGAAATGTTTCTAGAGATCTGTTAGTTGGGGAAAATGAAAAAACCAAAAAAGGAAAAGCTCATTATGTAATGAAAGAGGCACAAAAATAGTGAAAGCAAAAATTAGAAAACCTAGACAACAAAAATTAGACTTTGATGAGGTGGTGGCTACGAGGAAGGGGGCAAAGCTGAGGAGGGGTTGAGAGATATCTAGAATCTGAGATGGGTGAAGTGTTAAAAAATAGACCATTGGAGAATCTGATATGGGTGAAGTGTTAAAAAATAAACCATTGGATTAAATTAATCTAGACCATCCAAATTGCCACATAGGACAAATAAATTTTTAAAATCAGTCTTGGAAATGGACCGTGGATGAAAGGGAAAAGCAATACTAGCCATTGTATCAAATACTACCCTTCCTTGTTACATAGAATTTTCTCTAAAACTAAATATTTTGTTTTTTTCAAATTTATTCCTCCATCGCATTGCCACCACCTTCTTTGTCTTTCCCTCCCTTACCACACACTCTCTCTGTCTCGCCAACACCTTACCAAATCCATAAAGATAGAAATTCAATAAAACCAATGTAAACTAGCTAATGTGCTGAAGAAATTTAAAAGCGCATCAACTAATAAAAAAATCAAAAAATCAAAATCAACAACGAACAAAAATATAGATTGATTAAGCATAATATGAAAAGTAGATGTCAATGAATACCTTTAATTATTTGGATGATCTCGTAAAAGCATAATCAGAATTACTTCAATTATTTCTTGTAGAATAATGCAAAAGATCATCTAGAGGGGATTCCAATCTAGAAAACCATGTACAACAGATTTTGAATGTGAAAATGCAAAGCAATAAAATGTATTGCTAATTACTAAGAAGTTGTCATTTAAATGTGTGGGAAATATTGTGAAGTAGGCTTGGGAAATAACAAAATAACAAAAAGTGTAGTTATAATGCTTTTAAAATGACATGAAACAAACAGATTTCACGAGTATTCAAATGATAAAAAAAAATACATAAGAAAAAAAATAATGAATCACATAAAAAATATTCTTACAAATAGTGATTATATTAGAAACCTCGAAAATTGCTGACCCTTAGCAAGAAGAAATCAAATTTTAGAAACAGATTTAGAAAAAATCCAAAAAATCATGAATCACATAAAAATATTCTTACAAATAGTGATTATATTAGAAACACCAAAAATTGTTAATCTTTAAGCAAGAAGAAATAAAATTTCAGAAATGGATTTAGAAAAAATCCATATCTAATTTTCATACCTTTGACATAGCTTCACCATTCTACGACCGAAGAACCAAGGGATATTACAAATTCTCTTGTAATACAAATTAAATAAGAAAATATATAAAAAATTATATTAGTGATAGGTAGGAATGGTTACACAAAAATACAAACAAATTTCATAAACCACGTAAAAAATATTCAAAATTATACAAACAATAATACTATAAAGAAAAAAAAAATTGTACTTGAGAGAGAAGGGGGAGTCAGGGATTGGGAAGAGGGAGTTGGAGCTTTAAGGGGGAGATCGAGCAAGGCTAGTGTAGATCGGCAAAGTTGGGAAGAGGGTGGTTAGCACTTCATTTTAAAGCCAACTCACCATAGGAGGTGATTATTGGATTGTTCATGAATCAAGAGGATTGGACTGCATGATATGCTTCAACAATAGGATTTCAGTTTGAGGTGGTTACTGATTTTGCATATGAGACGGGAGGGGCGGAAAGTGGAGAAAGTAGAAGAATTATCCCTGTACTAAAAAATATGCGAAATATAGACCTAAATTATACATATTCTTTTGAATTTGGATGATAATGTTGGATCCAAAAAATCAATCTCTACCTTTCTTTGACCCATTTACAAATGGATATGGTCATGGCTGTACAAATTCTCTCTCAAATAACATCTAAGTCAAACAAAAAAAAAAAACACACAGAGATAGTCTGCTCTATTCAAAATTAAAGAATCATGGGATTGTTGATAAAATGTTACTATTTGTCCCCCAAAAAAAAAGTGTTAAATAAATCAATGTAGAATTAAAAAATAAAATAAAATTAACGTGAGCCTAACAAATTTTTAGGCAATGAGAACACATAAACGTAATCAAATATCAACCCAATTAATGTTAACATTAACTCATTTAATTGAAAAAGTAAAACCAAAAAAGAACTGAGAACAAAACACAAAACATAAATTTATTTATTTATTTTTGCTTCAGATTCTTAACAAAGAACTAAGAACCAAACAAAGAGGTAAGAACAAAACAATGGGTGTTAACAAAGAGCTATAAGACCCATTTTCCCTCAACCCATTGTTAACATGAAACTCATTTTTTCTTAACCCCCATTTGATAGAGAGAGAAGTTGGTGTTGAAACTCCATTGATTATTAAAGAAAATCTCAACCCAATTAATGTTTACATTAACTCATTTAATTGAAAAAATAGAACCAAAAAAAGAACTAAGAACAAAACGCAACACATAATTTTTTTTTTTTTTTGTTTCAGATTATTAACAAAGAACTCAGAACCAAACAAAGAGGAAAGAACCAAGCAATGTGTGTTAACAAAGAGTTATGAGACCCATTTTCCCTTAACCCATTGTTAACATGAAACCCATTTTTCCTTAACCCCCATTTGATAGAGAGAGAAATAGGTGTTGAAACCCCATTGATTATTAAAGAAAATCTCAACCCAATTAATGTTAACATTAACTCATTTAATTGAAAAAATAAAATCAAAAAAAGAACTAAGAACTAAGAACAAAACGCAACACAACACATAATTTATTTATTTTTTGCTTTAGATTTTTAATGTTAACATTAGCTCTATATGGATTTGTTTACTGATGTTTTTGAGGAAAATCGTGCATGGGAAATTCATTACTTCACTTCTTTATAGTCCACTTCATTCCAAGATCACTTCTTTAACATTAGCTTTCAATAGTCCACTTCTTTATTGTATAGCATATTATATGATGCATGAGCTGGAAAAAAAAAATGATGCATGTATGTGATATGCCATTTTAATGCATGACGGGATGAAACCCATGTCTAGAAACAGAGGGGAAAAAAAAAATAGAGCTATGAACTGAAAAAAGAAAAACAAAAAGAAGGTAAAAAAAATGAATGGAAAAACAAAAAGAAAGTGAAGAGATAAGAGTGCCTTACCTAGTGATGGTGGAGAAAAAATGAAAAGGAATGCAAATAGCTTTGTTCTTCCTTCAAAGCTTTGATCTTCTGTCGACGCGCCCTTGGGACCTCACTACAGTTTGGACTCGATTTGTGTCACAGTCCTGTATCTAATCTCGCAGAGTGCAATGCAAGACCGATGACTCATCAAACAGTCCAAATCCGGCAAATCGTTTTGGAAAACAGATTTTTTAGAAAGAAGTGTTAAACATAGACTGCTTTGCCAAATACAGAGTCGCCACCTAAATATTTATTTTGGGGGAATTTAGGAAACCCTGACTCGTTGCCTAAGGCCACGTGTCCGTCATCACCAAAGTTGCCTCGGCTTGGGAACTTGGGTACGATTGGGGAAGGTCACTTCGTGAGCACCCCCGCTCGCCCGATCAAAGATCGGCCTCTACTAACCATGATATCTAGTTTTGAAAACATTATGCGTTCTTATTCCGGTTATTAGCCTAGATTTACTATGTGATGCGTACAGCATACAAGTATAGACTCGGTCGCCTGAATTGGAACAAAACATTTCATGTTTGTTTTTTAAAGTGGTTTGATGGTGCTACTCGTAAGTAGGCTAAGACGTGGATTTGCCACCCTCAGGTGGGCTTAGAAAACATGATTTTGCCACTCTCAAGTGGGCTTAAAACTCGCAGTCGATGAATTGTTCCAATCCAAATAACCTAACCTTCACCCATAGGCATTCAGACAGTTATATCACATAAGCAATTAGCCTCATGGTAAGCATGCTATCATGGCAGTCACTCACACACATGCAAGGATACTAAAGCATAAATACTTACCGAGTACTCCAAGCTAAAACAGAAACTATGTTAGAAATCCATGCATGATCCTAACTATACAGAAATGCCTAATGCAACACATGCAAAAATGCAACTACAATAGGCTCGACTATTCTAAACATGGCATATGATGATGCTACAGCTAACACGTATTCAATTTGGAATTGAAATACAAATGCAGTTAGTATGGTGTGCCGAGCCCGGTGCATGCTAGACAGATGAATGAATGCAAACATGCTATCATACTGTATGCTAATTGAAACATGCCCTAATCTAACCATCATAAGCTGGTAAATAAAAGGGAGAAAGACGTGGGGTTGGAAGACATACATCACAAGCACGCACACTTATTACAATTGTGCCCTCGCTCAGAGGGTCCGAATAAATAATACAGTCCGAATGAATAATTAAATATTACAAAACCCTAACTAATTACTCAAATTAACTAGGAAAACAATAAACTAGCACGCAAGCCTATGGACTGCCTCAGCTCTGTTCCGAATGGTGGAATGAGGCATGCTTGAGTTGCCTGGTGCGGAAATCCATTGCGATGCCCCGATTCGCTTCTGTTTGCAATTAACCCCGGAATGCTGTGCAAGGCCTTAGAAAGCTGCTGATTTCTGATTTGCTGCAACAGAGAGTAAGAAAGGGGCATAGTAAAGTATTTTCACATATGTATGCATGACTACTCTTCAGGAAGTGTAGTCCTCGATCCTTGTGCCACCAATCACGCATATCGATGCATGATGGCCGAGGAGTCGAATTGCACGACTCAATATGAAATGAATGCACATGAAAACACAACAAGACCTAAACTCCATCATGAGTAATCCGGAGTGTCGGCGATAGGGAATTAAGACACGTTCCGCCACTCAAAGTACGAAACGTCCATCGTTTCCCGTGCTTGGGCTAACTCCTATCCCAAACACAATGCAAATGAGATGGCATACACAATGCGACTAGCATACAACCTAGCATATGCAATGCTATAAAATGGCATACACAATGCTCGATGTAACATGACATACACAAAGCTCTAACACGCAACCTAGCATACGCAATGCTATGAATTGAAAAGGCATACACAATGCATAATGGACTTACACCAACATGAGTGGACCTTAGCCACACTCACATCAGTAGCCGTGAGATGAAAAAGAGACAACCAGAATGCGTGCACACGTGCACGCATACCGAGGACCGAACCTAAGGCATAAAATATCACTCTACCAAAGCATGGCAAGGGATGAAAGATGGCATACAAACATGTAATTTCTAGCACTGAAACAAGATGCTAAATGGTCCTGAAACATGGAAATATGGCACCCGATGCATGGAATAAGTCTCGAAACTCAAAACTAGGCACTTGTATTGAACCACAAGTATACAAAGCAAGCATTATTTGATCATGAAGTCAAAAGACAAAGCCAAGGCAGTCCCAAAACATGCACATTTCTAGTTTAGAGCATGGCTAAAAGATGCTAACATGATGGACTAAAATAGCATGCAACATTGGCTAGCAAGTATAGTTTACATGGCATGTATATGAAGCAAATGATAAATCATCAAACCAGCCAAAAACAGTGAATAAAACATGCCAAAATATGCCCAAATAATCACTGAAATGCAGCCAATGCATGCAGAAATGAGGGGCTTCTTTGGAGGGCCTTGCAAGGGGTTGTTAAGCACATACAAGATAGACACCTAGCATGGCAAAAACAACTCTGGAAATGGATTATAACAGCCCCAAAACTCAACAAATAGGCCCTGAAATCAGTCTAGGAAACATGCAAAGAAAGGCTCCTTTGAAGAGCCTTGGATGGGATTGCTCTACACATGCATTGTAGGTATAAAATATGGCCAAAAGGGCCTTGGACAGAGCCAAGGAAGACCCCAAAACTCACAGAATGAGGCCTGAAACATGACTTCGATGCACGCAAAATAGGGTCCCTTTGGAAGGCCCAAAAGACTACCAAACAAGACAAGGAGAGAGGGGGTCACCCCCCTCTAATTTTGGCCCTCAAGAATGCAACAAAGTCACTGAAAATCTACTAGATTTCAGTATCTAAGAGGCCAAACCATGGCCAATGCAAGTGCTCTAATGCATAGCCTTAATCATGAAGAGATGAAGCATGCATATGGGGAAGATAACCCCAAACAGAAATGGGACCTTAACAAAACCTGAAGAGGATGTCAAAACAAAACTTTTTCCAGTTTATAGAAAATCTCAAAAATTCTCACAAGTAAGGATAAAATAGGATGCAAAAATAGCCCTAAAAGAGAGATAGAGGATAAGGGGAAGTAAATGACCTCAAACAGCAAAGTGCCCTTAAACAAAGTTTAAGAGGGGGTCAAAATAAGACACTTTACAGTTTGAGTCGAAACCCAAAAATGATTGCAAATAAGGCTAACCAATCATGCAAAAAAATGTGAGTTTAGGGAAAATAGGCACTTACCCTTGAAGAGCAGATTTCTAGCAGCTTCTGGACCAAGTTGGTGAACCTTCAACCTCTAAAAATCATCTTTAAGGGGCTAGAATGGATGGTGGAGGTGGTAGGCTTGGAGTTGTAGTGTAAAATGGCCAAGAACAAGGGTGTTTGGAGGCTTGAAGTGGAAAGATGGAGGTTTGTGTGTATATATCTCAGCCCAAAGCTTCTAACCCTTGCAAATGGAGGTAGAAAGTGTGTTATATAGAGGGAGAAGGGTGAGGCTTCTTGGAGAAGCCAAGAGAGGGGTTCAAAGCTTCTAAAGGAAGCTTAACTAATAGGTCAAGCTTCTTGAAGAAGCTAGACCAAAAAGGGTCAAGCTTCCTCAAGAAGCTTGACCAAAGGGGCCAAACCATCTTCCTCCCTAAGCAAAGGGGTCAAAACCCCCTTTTAAGGACCAAAACAGGGAGAAAACCCTCGGGCAGTGGGTCAAGTGCAAAACAGCTGGCACAGTTGTGTTGCACTTGAGAAGAGTAAAAAGTAGGAAGCTGGCCGACCAGCTATGGTGGCCGGCCGGCCACTCCCCCTGGTCGGCCGACCAGGGGTCAAAAAGGTCAACAAAAAATTCTGGCCGGCCACCCCAAAAAGGTGGCCTCCCAGATGAGTGCAACACAGCTGTGGTATGAAAAGCCAGAAAAAGTGACCCAAGAGAGAGAAAAGCCAGCTTTTAAGCAAGGTTCAAAAGGGTCAAGATGAATTTCTGGCCGGCCTACCCATATTGGTGGCCTCCCAGATGAGCACAACACAATGGTGGTATGAAAAGCTAGAAAATGTGGCTCAAAAGTGAGAAAAACCGGCTTTTGGAGAGAGAAAATGAGAAAATTGGTTTTTCAGGGGAAAAGGTGGCCGGTCACCATACTACCCCCTCCCTAATAGTAAAAATAGGGTCTCTTCCAAAAATGGACCAAAACGGATGCAAAACGAAGGTTCGGGGGCCAAAACGCGCGGTTCGGGGCCCCGAAAACAAGCTGTTAGGCACCGGAAGTGGCATATGACCACGAAGGTGGTCTCCCGGGCCACAGTGTCCCTCTAAAGGGAGGAAAAAAGGTGTGTGCCAAAAACCGGAGCAAACGGAGGTAGTTAAGCGGTCCCGAACTGAGGCACACGGTCAACGGCTCCGAAAACCAAAATCTGGGCTCCAAATGGGAAAAGTGGCCTACGACCACGAAACGTAGCCTATGGCCACTGAGAGATGGTCTACGAGACCTCTCCCTCCCTTTGGGAAGAGAAAACAGAGAAAATAGGACCTGGTTCGCAAACTGAGGCAAAGCACAAAAGAGCCTCGAAGTCCGAAGGCAAGGCTCTCAACCGAGACTCTGAAACCTCAGGTCGAGCACAAAATGCAACATCACCGAGCCCTCAACTGGTGACGTCTAAGTCTTAAGGTCGGTCAAAATGGGGTGTCTACAGTTGCCCCTCTTTGACAGAACTTGGAAGTCATACATGACGGGAGTGAATGTCAAAGCCCAGAGACGACCCATTTTTGACAAGGCCGAAGACTTAGACAAACAGACAAGATAACACAGATGTGCCCGCAGGCAGGGGGTAAAATGCAAAATGATATGCACAAAGCCGGACGTAACTCATGATCATGCAAAGCAGCAAGCTGTAATGAAGCGCACACGCAACAGTTTTAAGCAAGAATGTAAAGCAACAACTACATTTCATGCAGTTTAAGAATGCGGAGAATTATTCAATTCTCGCCATGTCTCACACGGAGAAGATACAATACCTGCGCGATTCGTCTGGTTGCACCAGCTTCAAATGAACCGTACATACAATATCATGCCTGTAAAAGAGAGAAACTTAACAAGCACAACATCATTAGCTACACATGTTCAACACTACATCGAATGCGGACAAACAGGGTGCCGATGGGAAAGCGCATCGCAATGCGAGAGAAACGCGCGTAGCAACGCAAGTTAAGCATGGAGGTATGACAATACGAATGAAACGTGCACAACAATGCAGGTGGTATGCAGGAGAATGCAAGTGACGTGCATAACAATGCAGGATAAGTGCGAATTCGAATGCGTGTTTGACACGAAACAACGAGCAAAGAAATGCAAGTTTTGACGAGTGCGACTCAATCGCAACCTCCGGTTTACCTCCCGGAAGGGTCACAGCGTGCTCAAAAAGGATACATTTTTCTCTTGGCGAGTGACAATGAAACACGCATCGAAAGTTGGAGTTGGAGTTCCCGCGGAGGGATTTCGCGACGAAAAGTGCACTTTTCTTGTACTTTCTCGGGTGTTGGGGACTCCGATGACTACCAAAATTTGCAGAGACCTTGGAGACCCTCTTGGGAACACCACCGACTAGGTTTGGAGTCCAGGGGAGGCCACTGACCAGGTTTCAGTGCAGGGGGTGGTCGGCCTACCAGAAAAGGTGGCCGGCCGACCACCTAGCCCAAATCCGGGGCAATTTGATCTTTTTGCTCTCATTTCTTTAAATGTACATGTCCAAAGCTCTTTTCCTCATAACTTCAGCTCCGAAACTGCCTTCTCCTCCTTCCTAGACCATTTTCTCTCTCAGATCTGCACTCTATACGTGTTTTCCAACGCCTTACGCAAAGTTGTTTCGCGAAAACTTTCAGTTTTCTTCACTTTGAACCGATTAAAATTTGATTTCGGAGCTTCTTTTCTCATTTTCACCACTTGAGGTAAGTTTGTCTCAATATTTGGAAGATTTTCTCGGGAGTTGACTTTTGTTGACTTTTTCATTTCCTGAGAGTTGACTTTTGTTGACTTTTTCCAATTTTGGCTCATTTCGCTCATTTTTGCTCCTTTTTGCAGATTCCCTGAGATGGCGGGTCAATTTCCCCATGGCGGAGGTTCTCCAGGTGCCGGAGGCGATCCAGACATCATGTCTCTGCCGCCGAGGATTCGGCCATTCATCCCCGAGAGGTACGATCCTCCGACTCATGTCCTCCATCGGGCAATTTTTTATCACTTTACCGACTTTGACCCTCGAGCTCCTGTGGACCTGATACTACGAGAGCCGGAGTCCCATCTCTTCCATCAGGCACGAGAGGTACGTACTTCACCTTTTTACATTTCCTGCCTTAATTCTGCATTTTCCCTGTATTTCATGCTATGCATGCTTATTGCTCGTTCTGAACACATTCGCATGCCATACTTCTGCTCGTTTTAGCACACAACTTGTTCTGCATGCTTAGTCTATAACATAATACTCTGTCTTGAACACACAGCTCAATCACTTGAATCTCTAAAATCTGAACACACAGCCCAAATTTAATTGTGAACACGTAGCCCAACCTTTAAATTTCTGAAATCTGAACACACAGCCCAAATTTGATGGTGAACACGCAGCCCACATTTGTTGAAAGTTGAACACGCAGTCCAAACTTAAAATTTTTGAAATCTAAACACACAGCCCAAATTTGATTGTGAACACGCAGCCCACATTTGATCGAAAGTTGAACACGCAGCCCAAACTTTAAATTTCTGAAATCCGAACACACAGCCCAAATTTGATTGTGAACACGCAGCCCACATTTGTTGAAAGTTGAACACGCAGCCCAAACTTTAAATTTCTGAAATCTGAACACACAGCCCAAATTTGATTGTGAACACGCAGCCCACATTTGTTGAAAGTTGAACACGCAACCCAAACTTTAAATTTCTGAAATCTGAATACACAGCCCAAATTTGATTGTGAACACGCAGCCCACATTTGATCGAAAGTTGAATACGCAGCCCAAACTTTAAATTTCTGAAATCTGAACACACAACCCAAATTTGATTGTGAACACGCAGCCCACATTTGATCGAAAGTTGAACACGCAGCCCAAACTTTAAATTTCTGAAATCTGAACACACAATCCAAATTTGATTGTGAACACGCAGCCCACATTTGATCGAAAGTTGAACACGCAGCCCAAACTTTAAATTTCTGAAATCTGAACACACAGCCCAAATTTGATTGTGAACACGCAGCCCACATTTGATCGAAAGTTGAACACGCAGCCCAAACTTGAAATTTCTGAAATCTAAACACACAGCCCAAATTTGATGGCGAACACGCAGCCCACATTTGTTGAAAGTTGAACACGTAGCCTAAACTTTAAATTTCTGAAATCTGAACACACAGCCCAAACTTGATTGTGAACACGCAGCCCACATTTGATTGAAAGTTGAACACGCAGCCTAAACTTTAATTGAATTTGATTTGATTTGCACACAGCTCATATCCTTCATTTGCACACATCTTATTCATTCCATTCTGAAACTGAATACATGTGTTCATTATGAATGCAGATGTCCTCCCGCATTACACGGGGATACGGTTCTATTGCTGCGAGAGCTTGGTATGCGGAGCTCCCGGAGGCTGTCCGCGATTGGGTTGATCTAGCAAGGTTCGGACCCTTTTGTATCGGGATATCTCGCTATCCAGCTAGCAGGACGTTGATGGGCGCCCTGGTGGAGAGGTGGTGGGTCACCACCAACTCTTTTCATTTCTCATCTGCCGGGGATATGACTATGACGCCATTTGACTTCGCCGTGTTGACAGGCCTCGATGTGGGAGGCTGGGCGATCCCCTACGATGAGGACAAGGGTGAGTGGGAGGCTGCCTGGATTCATCTGTTGGGAGCTCGCCCACCGGTCGACCGATCTTCGGGCCAAGTTCGATACACCTGGTTTTCTACACAGTTCAGGGGGACTGAGCCTGAGACTCCTGAGGAGATTGCACAGTACGCCCGAGGGTTTTTGATGTTCCTCTTCGGGACCACTCTGTTTGCCAATAGGGCGAACACCGTTGGGCTATATTTGCTGAGTGCCCTGGTAGACCTCACACAGGTTAGTCAGTATGACTGGGGTGGCGCCAGCTTGGCTACCCTCTATTACTATATCAGCGCGACCTCCCGCGGGCGGGGAAACATAGTCGGCGGCTACTAGAGAGCCTGGGAGGTACCTTCTGCCCTCTTGATTCACATTTTTGCCTTTCATTATCTGTACATTGCACATACAGCACGCTTTACATTGTGTACTTACATTCTGCACTCAGCATTCTGTATTCAGATTCTGTACTCAACATTCTGTATTCTGATTCTGCACTCAGCATTCTGTATTTTGATTGCTTTTGCCCTGTTTTCCACAGTTATGGGTTTTCGCGTACTTTTCAACGCTAGCCCCAGAGCTGGAGGTAGAGGCCCCTCTCATGACCCCTTATTCGCTCGTTTTCGAGGGCCAGTACCGGCCACGACCCCGGGAGACTCTCCCTTATCTATGGCAGTATTTTGACACTGTGCGGGCGACCGAGGTATTTCAAAACTCTCAATTCTTTATGTGTTGATCTTTGACTTATTTTGCACATTTGCGATCTCTAATCGGCTTATGCATTGGTCATCCGCAGATCTTATGGCAACCTTGGGCGCCTCTGGGTGGGGATCTCCGATTCCAGTTTGCTGGAGGATGGGCTGCCTCTTGGTATAGGATCTTGTTCGAGGGGCCAGTTGGTAGGGCCTGGTTCTTGGGAGACCGCTTCCTTCGTCAGACTATGGGCTTCCCTGAGCCGAGTGTCCCTTCAGCACCTCCGGACGATATGCGGCTCGCTGTTAGGCTTACTCCCCAGGGTGTCATTGATGCCAGGCTGGGCACTGATGCACTGCTGCATTTGGAGGACGGGGAGTACGCGACCTACCGTCACACCTACTTGATGCCTCCATTGACAGGTGTTCGTACTCCCTCGAGGAGGTCTACTGGCATGCCGTCTTCGAGTCGCACCCAAGCCAGAGACATTCCTTTGGCCAGTAGGGCTGGCACATCCAGAGGTGGGGCTGGATTGGTCCCCCCGATTCCCCCAACTTATCATCATGCTGGATGGCCAGATATCCCGACTGAGTTGACGGGATGGAGATACGGGGCTTCCTACCTAATTCCGATAGAGCCTCCTATGCTAGGTCATCCATACACCAGAGACCCTGACTCACCACCTGTATGTTTTACAGCTTTGCTTTATCACTCAGATATTTGGACATTCATTCATTCACTGATGATTTGCACTTGCATCTGTAGCCTACCACGGAGTATGCTGAGGGGTTACTCGAGTTAGTGGCCTCGCTCGAAGGCATGGTCTTGCGGAGAGAGGCACAACTGTCCATCATGGGTGTCTCGGTACTTTTTAGTTTTCTTGCATTTAACATATTTCTGATGACATGCTGAATTTGAACATTTCACTGCATTGATTGACCGACTGTATGCGGAGAGAACATCTGACACACACCACATCCATGTACTATATTTGCATACATCCACTCCATGTAGCTTTTTATCTGTACATCTGATATACATATTTTGGCTGATGCATTCAAATTGCACTCTTTCTTTTCAGATGCCTCCGATATATACTGGACCACAGGCCGGGCCATCTGGGCCTTCCCGAGAAGCTGGGCCATCTAGGCCTTCTCGAGGAGCCAGGAGAGGGGAGTCGTCTCGCAGACGAGGCGGGCACAGAGCACATATCATTGAGGAGGAGTCCAGTGAGCAGGAGGAGTCTGCGCATCGTCAGTCAGAGACATCTGCTGGCAGAGAGGATGACTCTGAGTCTGGCTCTGAGGGCGGAGGTGATGCCGAGGAGGATTCCGAGGACAGTGGCTCCGATTCGGATAGTGGTGCTGATGGAGATGGCACAGAGGCTGTTCCGCAGAAGAGGACAAAGAGGGCCTCTTTTTCTTATGCTTGAGAGCACAGATGTTCCTGCTTTATTTGCCTTTTTTTTACTAGTAATTGTAGCACATTGTACATTATTAGGCAGTTTTATTTTCTGTAAAACTTGTACCCTTGTTGTAAAATATTGTAACAAAGGAAACGTGATGGAATGAAACAGCTTTTGTTCAAAAAAGTGCTGTATTTTATGTTCTTGCATCGCATCGCATTATTTTGCACAAAAATGAGATTGAATGGAAATCGTGCCTTGAAAATTGCCAAGTCAGGTAGTGAACCGACGCAACAAACAAAGCAACTTAACTTACTAAGAAAGGACAGAACCTTAGCAAGTTTACAACTCGATAAGCAAGACATAACAATGTTGATTAAACTCACAACTCGATAAGCAAGACACAACAATGTTGATAAACAAAGAGTAACAACTCAATACACAAAACTCGTCAACTCGAAAAAACTTAACAACTTGGTAAGCTTAACAACTCGGTAAGCAAAGCAACAACTCGATAAGCAAAAACAACAACTCAATAAGCAGGATTTAATAACAACTCGATAAACAAATGCATTTTGGACTATCTGGGTGACGGAACGCATCCGAAACAGAGGAAAACTCGTACCTTTAACGCCCCCAATGCATGGAAATGCTTGGAACTTTCTTCTAGAGGCTAAAACAAGACTAAAGCCACCCTCCTCTTGATGGCCGATCACCTAAGGGAGCTGGCCGACTAGCTTTTTGCATTGGAGGGGAGAGGGGTGGTCGGCCTGCCAGAAAAGGTGGCCGGCCGGCCACCTAGCTTGGCAACCATCAAATTTTCAACATGTGTCCTGCAAATAGTGCCTTATCCTCTTTAAAAACTCCTGCCTCGTGGTTCTCTCATTTCATCTTAGTTTTGCACCAAAATGGAGGCATTTCTCACCCAAAATCTCACAGCTTGGATTGCTTCTTTAGATGGCTCGGAAAAGTTGAACTTCCGGGGCTTCGGCTTGAACGCACTATTCACGCTGAGCCGTACTTTGCTGCACATTCCGTTCCTCTATGCCGCGGCGAGGTTTTGGAATCCGGTAACGCACGTCTTTAGCTTCGGCGGGTAAGAGATGTGTCTGACCTTTGAAGATTTTCAAGTTTTGATGGAATCTGAACGCCATGAAGAGATTTTGTCCCAGTTTCGCTTCGGTCACGCCCAAGCTTTAGGACAGATGTGTGGGCTCACCATGCACGATGCTCGGTCTCTGATCTGCAACGGGGAACTGGATATCCTTGGCTTGATTCATCGCTTTTCTGATGCCGGTAACCGCGGCAACCATCATTAGCAAGGTTTTCGGCGACACACCCTTTGCTTGTGCATGCTATCTCACTTTTTGCTTGCCCCGGGCTTTATTGGATCTAGCATTCGTCTGATTGAAGTTGCTTAAGGCTTGAAGGAAGGAAAGAGCTGCATTGTCATGACATCGGCCGAGACGCTGATGGGCTTGGATGTTTTCTATCGCCGAGAGATGACCAGATTCGCGGGGAGTCCACTACTGCTGCAGGTAATGTTTCCCACCCTTTCTCAGATATATATTGCTCACATCACTCGGCCTTCATGCTCGGTTTTTCTCACAAAACCCTTTTCTTACTTTTCTTTCATCGTACATCTCTCTATTCTTTATTCTCTCATTTTTCATCCATCCCCTAGGTATGGTTGATTGATAAATTGCAGGTTGTGGACTCTTGCCCAGTCTACTCAGCTTGCGGCTATTTCTTCTGACAACGACTAGTCGATGCCCTTGATGAGGGATGGTTGTTCGACTGGATGTGCAATTTGTCTGCGGATCGCATTGCTTGGCGCCGTCCTTGGCTCAATCTCCCGGTAATGAGCTATAGCATGTCCCGGCAGACCGGGATCCAGTTGATTGGTCTGACTCACTGTGTGTTCTACTTTTCGTTCCGGTTTCGGCGCCAGTTCGGCCATGATCAAACTTGCCCGCCAGAGGGGATGGAGTATCCTGCCGCACTCCTGGTTCGTGGCGTACAGCTTGCCCAGTATGCCACAGCATGGAGGACTAGAGAGCTCCTAGCCCCTGCTCCTACTTTTAGTTGCACCTTGTCTGATGAGTGCTTGGATTGGCTCAACGAAGAGGCGCAGGGAGGGCCTACTTTGGCATCAGAGGCTTTGACCAGCTCTGGGAGGGGGCGCAGGAACACCTGACTTAGCTATGCCCCGGATTTATTGCTTTACTAGTACTTTCAAGTTTTCCTTATGATTGTAATAAAAAGCAACTTCAATTTGTATGCAAGAGCAGGAGAACTCTGTATTGAAATCAATGAAGTTGAAGGTTGTGGGTACTGAAAATTTTTCGCTTTGGTCCAAAATGGTCTAAGTTGTAAAAAGATTAATCTTGAACACAGTCAACTTTTATTAAAAATTTTCAAAACCATTTTTGATATGGATCAAAAACTGGGCATGCCTGAAATCTATCACTGAGATGCACAACCCCAGATCCCAGCAACTGGGAAGTTGCCCCTAGTCTGAAGAGTACCGCAGTACTGCGCAGCAACGGAAAGTTGCACCTAGTCTGAAGAGCACTGCACCGGAGATCATAACCGAATTCTTGAATGCTGAATAGACAAAGATGACCGAGATGATCAAATGGACAAAGTTGATCGGGGAAAAGTTTATGGCTGAACTTCAAGATGAAGTTGCCTACGTATCCCAAAGATGGGAATCAAGCCTTACGTAGTTCAGGCTTAGGTTCACTCAAGTATTTTCACTCTCCTTTTATGCTCTAACTTTTGCCAAGGCCGCCCTTTACGGGTTTTCAACCTTGCGAGCTCAGTTTTTATATTTTCCAATTTTTCAATGCTCTAACTTTTGCCTAGGTCGCCCTTTCGGGTTTTCGGCCTAGCGAGCCTCTCAGGGGTAATATTTCTTCAACTTGTCCATGTTGATCGGTTGCGAGAACTCCAAGCTATCTAGGTCCATTAGAACCACAGCTCCACCTGATCAGATAGCTTTGATGATGTAGGGACCAGTCCAATTGGGTCTGAACTTGCCCCTTGGGTCGTGGATGGGAGCTCGGTTGTCCTTGAGCACCAAATCTCCTTCTTTTAGATTTCTGGACTTAAATTTCTTGTTAAAAGCCCTGGCAATTCTGCGCTGATATCCTTGAACATGGTACAGTGCTTTCAGTCTGCGTTCGTCAAAAAGCATGAGTTCTTCAAATCTGTTCTGTTGCTAATCTGCTTCAATTATCTAACACTCAACCAGCACTCGCAAAGACGGAACCTCAATTTCAATAGGTAGAACGGCCTCCATCCCATAAACTAATGATTACGGAGTCGCCCCAGTAGAAGCTCTAATTGAAGTCCGGTACCCCCACAGAGCAAACGGCAGCTTGTCTGGCCAATCCTGATAGGTTTCCACCATCTTCTGCAATATGTGTTTGATATTCTTGTTGGCAGCCTCGACCGCTCCATTGGTTTGCGGCCGATATGTAGACGACTTATGAAAAGCCACGTTGTATTTCTCCAACAAGTCAATCACTTCCTTCTTGAAGTGGGAACCATTATCTGAAATGACCTCGTTTGGGATCCCATAACGACAGATGATGTTGTTTCTGATGAACTTTGCAACATGTGACGCCTTCAACACCGCATAGGATTGGGCCACAACCCATTTCGTGAAATAATCTATTGCGACCAGGATGAACTCATGCCCGTTAGACCCTTTCAGAGTGACGGCCCTGATCACATCGATTCCTTAAACTGAAAATGGCCATGGCGAAGTCATATTGTACAACTTTGATGGCGGGATGTTCATGCGGTTTGCATGGATCTGACATTTGTGGCATCGCCGAACAAAGCCGATACAATCCTTCTCCATGGTGGACCAGTAGTAACCCTGTCTGAGGATCTTCCGTGCCAGCATTACCCCGTTCATATGTGCTCCACATTTTTCTCCATGGATGGCCTCCATCAGGCGTTTTGATTCTTCAGCTTCAACGCATAGCTTATGCATTCCCAGATGACCTCTCTTATATAATTTACCTCCGCAGATGATGAATTGAACCGTCATTCTTCTGATTACCCTTTTATCCTTGGCATTTGCCCCTGGTGGATACACCTCTTTCTCCAAGAAGTTCCAAATGTCGTAATACCAGGGTTCTCATCTTGAACCTCGTCTATAGTAGCAATTGACTCGTAAGCTGGCGCAAACTTCTGGTCAATAATGACTGGACGCATCCGGACTCCAAACGGGATGTCTGTCATGGAAGATAGAGTTGCTAGTGAATCTGCGAACCTGTTGTTCTCTCTTACTAGATGAGCAAAGTTTAGCTTCTCAAACCGAGGAATTAACAAATCCAGGGCCTGATGATACATCATCATCTTTTCTTCTTTGACTTTCCAATCTCCTTTCGCTTGAGATACAACAAGATTCGAGTCCCCGATGACGTCCAACCGTTTTGCCCCTAGTTCCAAGGCTGCTTCTAGACCGGCAATGCATGCCTCATACTCTGCTTCGTTGTTCGAGACTTTGAACCGGAGCTTGAATGCTAAAGGGATATGGGAATTGTCGGGTGCTATTAGCAATACTCCTATTCCATACCCATACTGGTTGGACGCTCCGTCGAAATACATCGTCCAAAACTCGTCATCGATATACAAAATGGCCTTATTTGGGAATAAGTACTCAACTGCTTCACCCCCTTCCACTGGATGATCAGCTAAGAACTCTGCTACTACTCTTCCCTTGACCGACTTGCGCGTCACGTATTTTAGATCGAATTCGGAAAGCAACAACAACCAACGAGCTAGCCTACCCGTAAGTGCCGGTTTCTCGAAGAGATATTTGATGGGATCTAATCTCGAAACCAACATTACAGAGTGAGCTAACAGGTAGTGTCGCAGCTTCTTGGTAGCCCATACCAAGGCCAAGCAAGCCTTCTCCAATGGTGTGTAGCGAGTTTCATACTCTAACATTTTCTTGCTCAGATAATAAATGGCCCTTTCCACTTTGTCTTCTGATTCCTGCACACCGAAAGGTATAATATCAATGGTCTTCCCGATTTTGGTGGTGACAACACAGGTGGGTTCTGTAAATATTCCTTGATCTTTTCAAAAGCAGCTTGGCATCGGTCGTCCCACTGGAATTTCTTTCCTTTCTTCAGAAGACCAAAAAGTGGTTCACAAGTCAAGGTTAATTTTGAGATAAACCGTCTTATGAATTGCACTTTACCCAGAAAGACTCGCACCTCCTTTTCAGTCCTTGGTGGTGGCATTTCTAGGATGGCCTTGATTTTGGAAGGGTCGACTTCGATACCTCTCTGTGTAATGAGAAACCCCAGCATTTTTCCTGCTGTAACACCAAACGTACACTTCTGAGGATTCAGCCGCAACCAGAATTCTCTGATCCTTTGAAAGAATTTTTGCAAGGCGGTGTAGTGGCCCTCCCTTTCTTTGGACTTGACAATCATGTCGTCCACGTACACCTTAACCTCTTTGTGGATCATATCATGCAATATTGTAGTCGCGACCCGTTGATATGTAGCTCCAGCGTTCTTCAGCCCAAACGGCATCACTCTGTAACAGTATGTCCCCCACGGGGTGGTGAAGGCAGTCTTTTCTCGGTCTTCAGGTGCCATCACTATCTGGTTGTAGCCTGAGAAGCCATCCATAAACGAAAGCAAAGCATGACCCGCTGTGAAGTCCACTAACTCATCAATGTGCGGCAAGGGAAAGTCGTCTTTCGGACTAGCTCTGTTCAAATTCCTGAAATCCACGCATACTCGGATCCTACCATCCTTCTTCGGCACTGGAACGATGTTAGCCAACCAGGTTGGGTATTCGGATACCAGCAAGAAACCTGCGTCAATCTGCTTGGTGACCTCTTCCTTAATCTTGAGAGCTCAGTCCGGGCGGATCCTTCTAAGTTTTTGTTTAACGGGTCGGGCCTCGGGGTCAAGAGGGATCTGGTGCTGTACAATCTTAGGATCGATTCCAGGCATGTCTTCGTAGGACCACACAAAAACATCTTTGAAATCTTTTAATAAAGCGACTAAGCGCTCGCATTCCTCCGAAGACAACGTGGACCCGATCTGGACCAGTCGCGGGTCCTCCTCAGTACCGACATTCACAGTAGTGATTTCATCCATTAAGGGTTTAACAAATCTTTCCTGCTCTTGTTCAATTAAGCGTTGCAAAACCGGAGGAATTTCTTCCTCGTCGTTTTCATCAAAATTTTGAAAGTCTGAATTAATGCAATAAATCAAGGGCACAGAAAAGTACTCAGAAACCACAGCTACTTGATTCTCATTAAGCACATCCAAATCGTCCAATTCTTCGGTTACAACAGACTCAAAAGAGAAAGAAAAAGACGACCTAGACAAGACTGTGGCATCCGGGTTATCATCCCCAGGATTACCAGACTCGGACTCAGTCGAGCTGGAACCTGATTCCGACTCACTAGATTCGGTGGAATCAGATTTCGGCTCACTACCTGACCCGGTGCTGCTGGACAAAAACCCCTCTTCATACTGCCAAATGAGAGAGGGTGCTATAGATGCATCTAAAATATTTGTTGGTAGGCCCGCAGCCGTTCCATTCTTGATCACGCATATCGAGAAGTTATCCCCCAAGCACTTCTGTTCGATCGGAGGATCTGAAAGTAGACATGCCAGCGCTACCCCCATTTCACTTTCGACGTCCTCAGACTCCACTTTCTTGCTTTGCTCAATCTCAGCTAATGGGTCTGTCTGTTCTCTGGCAACGTCATCCCCGGGTAACTGCAGGTCAAAGAAAATCTCAAACCCTGGCACGCGCTTCCTCTCCGCGTTCAGCCACGACTCTGGGAAGCCACAAAACGGAAAGTCCTCCCCCTCTCGGACGAAGCGTCCGTTTAGGGTACCCTGAATGGGCCGGTGCATTAAGTCAAAAGGCTTCCCCGCCTTCTTTGCTTTGGCTCTCCCAGCCATCTCCTTACCCTTCCTTATCCAATCCTTTTTGGTGGGCAGATAACCCAAGCCAAAGGTATGTGGGTTATGTGGCACCTCGGCCAATGCTGCGACGCCCTTCCGGCCGCTTTTTCCTAATCCCATCCCGGGGATATGTTGAAGCTTGTTCATGAGGTATACTGATTGAGCACTAACATACACCCCTCATTCACAGCTAAGATGTTCTGCACGACCCGGGCCTCAGCCAGGGTAAAACCGGATAAGAACACATCCTCCATACCATGCTCAATTTCCAGAACTGGCGTAGATACTTCTGGTGGTGGATGGATCGATGAATTCCCAAAAACAATGGCTACTCCCTTTCCATGGGGGTATTTCACCATTTTATGCAAGGTAGAAGAAACTGCCTTTACTTGATGCAGCCACGGCTGCCCCAAGAGTAGATTGAAAGTGGCGGGAACCTCTAGGATGTGAAAGTCAATTTCATGCTGCCCTGGTTTGAATTTTCGCTATCCGCATGACTTCTCTGCTTGTGTTGTCGTATGCCCGAATCACCTGGGTTGTTGGCACAAAATCCGCGGTCTTCAAGCCGATTGCATAGGCAGTCCTCGCTGGACATACATTGATGGCGGACCCCGTGTCGACAAGCACCACGGGTATCCATTTATTTCTACACTCCACGGAGATGTGGAGTGGCTTGTTATGGTTCGCACCCTCAGGTGGCAGTTCTTTGTCAGAAAAGGTCAACATCAGGATAGCTCCTCCCGGAAAAACTAAACCCACCAGCTGTTCGGGCATGGTGTCTATAGAGAGCTTGGCCTTATCCATGGCTGATAAGACAGCTTGTCGATGCACTCGCGATGCCATAAGCAGTCCCCAGATGGAGATGTCTGCTTGTATCTTCTTTAACTGCTTTAGTACAGCCTCTTCTTCGACTTGCTTCTCTTTCTGTCTCTCAACTTCCTTATCCTTCCCAAATGCCTCCGGCTGGTCTAGGTGCGGGGGCTTGAAATACCGCCCGCTTCTCATCATATGATCGACCTCACCGATATACCAGGTATCATCTGGCTGATTACTCCCCCAATCCTCATCCGTGTGGGCAAGACATAAATCATTGTCCTCCCACCACATTCTGTTGGCAGCCAACAGACACCTGTCTGGCTCCGGTTCAATTGCACCCGCAGTACTCTCCGTCCACATGCTTGCAGCATTCTCTATCTTCGTGCACACAGCACTCTCAGTCCCCTCAGGGCCCTTAGCTTTCCTAATTCTCTCGGCATCCTCAAACCTTTCTTGTTCCAGCTGCATCAGTACAGCTGGCTGTTCAATAATTCCCGCATTCATAATGCCTAAGTCTCGAGCGGAATTCTTAGCACCGGCGCTCTCCGGCGATTCATTCTGATTTCTGACCTTTCCGGCCACCACTGATATACTTGCCCCTACCGGGCCCTATTCTAACTGAGCTTCGTTAACAACGTCTGGCAAGTCATCAAGCCACCTAGTAGCCTCTACCGATTCCTCATAATCAAACCAGTTGACTGCCGTGTCTCCTGGATCTTGGTCGTTGAAAAATTAGAGGTTGGCCAAGTCCTCTTCCACAGCCGTCAAACCATCTGTCCCCTGCTCAAATCCATCTCCTCGGATCACACACAGCTCTGCCCTCTCTGGCAATTCAATATTAGGCTTAAACTGGCCTGTTGGCAGAATGTAATCACTCGGATCGTCGGCTTCCCCAACGACACTCCCAGACTGCTCAAACCCTGATCGGACAATTCCATTCTCCTCTGAAATCTCATCTGTTCTATCTTTGCCAATCACCACCATTGGCTCGGGTTGGGTTCTGGAGATGTCCAACATGCACAAAGAGTCAGTGCAGTCAGGAAGGAGCACCTCCGGCTTAGGTAGGTGGGAAGGAGTGATATATGTGCTGGGATCGTAAGACACGACCCCAGTCTGGATGAAGTTGATTCTTTTGGGAGGTGGAGCTTGGTTGTGCGGTGGGAGAGGGTTTGCTGTGACATTGGGTTTTTCTGGAGGTACAATCACCTGCTTGTCAATGAGGTCTTGAATCTCATGACGCAATCTGAAACATTGGTCAGTGTCGTGACCATGTTGTTGGTGATATGCGCAGTATTTTGCTGGGTTATGAGAAGGAGGGAGTGGATTCGACAATGGCCTCGGCTCCAGGGGCTTTAAGTGCCCTTTCTTGATTAATACCCCTAGAGCCTTAGACAGGGGCATATACAGTGGGGTGAAAGTTCTTTGGCCTCTGGGTTGGAATCGAGTGGTTTGTGTGTTGCTTCCGGACGCGCCGGAGAAAGGTGTAGCTGCCATGGGTCTTTGAAGGGGAGGGGGAATGGTGGTGACCATGCTCACCTCCGACGCTCTTGCAGTTGCAGCGCCACTTGGGCCTGTATTGTTGTTGCGGTTAAAGGTTCTTCTGGGTTGCTCTCTATCTTGGTCAATCAGACTTTGTTTCATTGCATCTTCGATTTGTACCCCCATTTCATATAGATCTGAAAAAGTGGAAAAGGGGAGCACAATCATTTTTTGCATCAGTTTTGGCTGGAGATTGCGCACAATCATCCTGATTTGGTCTTTGTCGGTAGGGCTCAGGGTCATTATCGAAGCCTTCGCCCTCCACCGAGTTACGAAATCCGAGAAGCTCTCCTTAGGCTCCTGTCTTGTTGTTTCGAGATTTCGGGTCGTAATCTCGATTTGGGTATTGTAAGAGTATTGCGCGACAAAGGCCTCGGCCATTTCATCCCAACTCCGCTTGACATCATCCTCTAACTTCGCATACTAGATAGCGGCCACACCCGACAGGGTCCGGCCGAATAGTGAAAGCTTTTGTGGTCTGGTGAGGCCCATTGGCCGTAGTATATCTGAAAATAGCCGGAGATGCACCATGGGGTCCTCAGATCCGTCGAAGTGATCAATTTGCGACATTTTAAACCTATCTGGTAGCGTCACAGCTACGTCGGTATATCCGTTCTCGATATCCGGAATAGCCTTTACCCCTTGGGATTTCTTGAACAACTTCTCAAGCTTGCTCAATTTCATTGCTGTATGGTCTACCTCGAACTCGAAGGGAGAGTCCAGTTGATTGATAGGCGTAGGTGCCTTAGATAGTTGGGGTAGAATTGGGGGCGGAGCTGGCCCCGTTGGTATGTCCGTATCTGCCTGGACATTTGGTGCCTCTTCGGGTGCCGGGATTCCTGGTGGGGGAGGAACTGGGTGTGAAGCAGATGCTCCGGCTTGTTGTTGCAATCTGGTAATTAACTCTGCCTGCTGGGCCATGATCTCGGCCTGTTGTTTTGCAAATTCGTCCCGGCGAACAGCATCCTGCTGCATGGCTCTCATGGTGTCCTGTATCTGACGCTCATTTCCTCAACTCCTGTCGGTCCCGCCATACTGCCCCGATCTGTCTGAACTACTGGCAGGTCTATCTCTATAGCAACAATTGGGATCTCAATCCGACTGTCCACTGATGAGGTAATCCACTGCTTTGGTAACCTCTGCTTAGATACACTGTGCCTTTTTGACCTCCATCTGATAACCGGGGGTAGAGAGTGGAACGCTGGTTGTCCGTCAACCAGATCCTCAGATCGATTGAGTCGGCGACCTCTTGTCCAGAGTGCTTGGGGAATATCTACTTGGTTTGGAGCAATTGTGCTAAACTACCTAGCAAAAAGATAAATAAAGCAATAATAAGGAAATAAACGAGCAGACGAACGGACAGCATAACGGCGTAAATAAACACAACACACAGTCGGGTATAATTAACACGCAATTGATACACTGTTCTCAAAGACCGATCATTATCCCCAAATTACTATTCCCAAATCACTGTCCCCGAAGCTGAATCTGATACCCGCAGATAACTGATTTCGAAAATACTGAACTGGTGCCCGCAGGCCTGATGCCCAAACTTGTAAACTGATACATGCATTCGTATAGAGACGCACTATAAAAGCACATAACAAACAAGTAAGAACGAAAACACCCCTATGTTGGGGTAAGGTTTCCTTGTCCTATTTTGTCAAGAACTAGGGTTTCACTACGCACGCAGCCGTTTCAAACAACCTATAAACGGGTAAGCAACCTGTCCTAGTTTGGAATGGTCACTATGGATTCCGAATATGCACTAGGTCGAATGGTCAAAAAGGGTGCCTCGGTAAAATCGGGGTTTGTGTTCCCGTCGTGGCAGAGCCCGCAGCCGGTCAGCCTTATGGCACGCTTCTCGAAGCGAGCCTCTGGCAAACCGTTCAGGAATAGCATACGGCAAACACAGTGTCCTAGGCGCACCAATGCAAATGCAATGCAAAGAAATACATAAGTGTAATCAAAACAAGATATCATGAGTTCGAGTCAAGTTCTCTAAATCCCCAGCAGAGTCGCCAGAAACTATAGACGCGCCCTTGGGGCCTCACTACAATTCGGACTCGATTTGTGTCACGGTCCTGTATCTAATCTCGCAGAGTGCAATGCAAGACCGATGACTCATCAAAGAGTCCAAATCTGGCAAATCGTTTTGGAAAACAGATTTTTTAGAAAGAAGTGTCAAACATGGACTGCTTTGTTAGATACAGAGTCGCCACCTAAATATTTATTTTGGGGGAATTTAGGAAACCCTGACTCGTTGCCTAAGGCCACGTGTCCGTCATCACCAAAGTTGCCTCGGCTCGGGAACTTGGGTACGATTGGGGAAGGTCACTTCGTGAGCACCCTCGCTCGCTCGATCAAAGATCAGCCTCTACTAACCATGATATCTAGTTTTGAAAACATTATGCGTTCTTATTCCGGTTATTAGCCTAGATTTACTATGTGATGCGCACAGCATACACGTATAGACTCGGTCGCCTGAATTGGAACAAAACATTTCATGTTTGTTTTTTAAAGTGGTTTGATGGTGCTACTCGTAAGTAGGCTAAGACGTGGATTTGCCACCCTCAGGTGGGCTTAGAAAACATGATTTTGCCACTCTCAAGTGGGCTTAAAACTCGCAGTCGATGAATTGTTCCAATCCAAATAACCCAACCTTCACCCACAGGCATTCAGGCAGTTATATCACATAAGCACTTAGCCTCATGGTAAGCATGCTATCATGGCAGTCACTCACACACATGCAAGGATGCTAAAGCATAAACACTTACCGAGTACTCCAAGCCAAAACAGAAGCTATGTTAGAAATCCATGCATGATCCTAACTATACAGAAATGCCTAATGCAACATATGCAAAAATGCAACTACAATAGGCTCGGCTATTCTAAACATGGCATATGATGATGCTACAGCTAACACGTATTCAATTTGGAATTGAAATACAAATGCAGTTAGTATGGTGCGCCGAGCCCGGTGCATGCTAGACAGATGAATGAATGCAAACATGCTATCATACTGTATGCTAATTGAAACATGCCCTAATCTAACCATCATAAGCTGGTAAATAAAAGGGAGAAAGACGTGGGGTTGGAAGACATGCATCACACGCACGCACACTTATTACAATTGTGCCCTCGTTCGGAGGGTCCGAATAAATAATACAGTTTGAATGAATAATTAAATATTACAAAACCCTAACTAATTACTCAAATTAACTAGGAAAACAATAAACTAGCACGCAAGCCTATGGACTGCCTCAGCTCTGTTCCGAATGGTGGAATGATGCATGCTTGAGTTGCCTGGCGCGAAAATCCATTGCGATGCCCCGATTCGCCTCTGTTTGCAATTAACCTCGGAATGCTGTGCAAGGCCTTAGAAAGCTGTTGATTTCTAATTTGCTGCAACAGAGAGTAAGAAAGGGGCATAGCAAAGTATTTTCACATATGTATGCATGACTACTCTTTAGGGAGTGTAGTCTTCGATCCTCGTGCCACCAATCACGCATATCGATGCATGATGGCCGAGGAGTCGAATTGCACGACTCAATATGAAATGAATGCACATGAAAACACAACAAGACCTAAACTCCATCATGGGTAATCCGGAGTGTCAGCGACAGGGAATTGAGACACGTTCCGTCACTCGGAGTACGAAACGTCTCTCGTTTCCAGTGCTTGGGCTAACTCCTATCCCAAACACAATGCAAATGAGATGGCATACACAATGCGACTAGCATACAACCTAGCATACGCAATGCTATGAAATGGCATACACAATGCTCGATGTAACATGGCATACACAAAGCTCTAACACGCAACCTAGCATACGCAATGCCATGAATTGAAAAGGCATACACAATGCATAATGGACTTACACCAACATGAGTGGACCTCAGCCACACTCACATCAGTAGCCGTGAGATGGAAAAGAGACAACCGGAATGCATGCATACGTGCACGCATACCGAGGACCGAACCTAAGGCATAAAATTCCACTCTACCAAAGCATGGCAAGGGATGAAAGATGGCATACAAACATGTAATTTCCAGCGCTGAAACAAGATGCTAAATGGTCCTGAAACATGGAAATATGGCACCCGATGCATGGAATAAGCCTCGAAACTCAAAACTAGGCACTCGTATTGAACCACAAGTATACAAAGCAAGCATTATTTGATCATGAAGTCAAAAGACAAAGCCAAGGCAGTCCCAAAACATGCACATTTCTAGTTTAGAGCATGGCCAAAAGATGCTAACATGATGGACTAAAATAGCATGCAACATTGGCTAGCAAGCATGGTTTACATGGCATGTATATGAAGCAAATGAGAACTCATCAAACCAGCCAAAAACAGTGAATAAAACATGCCAAAATATGCCCAAATAATCACTGAAATACAGCCAATGCATGCAGAAATGAGGGGCTTCTTTGGAGGGCCTTGCAAGGGGTTGTTAAGCACATACAAGATAGACACCTAGCATGGCAAAACCAACTCTAGAAATGGATTATGACAGCCCTAAAACTCAACAAATAGGCCCTGAAATCAGTCTAAGAAACATGCAAAGAAAGGCTCCTTTGAAGAGCCTTGGATGGGATTGCTCTACACATGCATTGTAGGTATAAAATATGGCCAAAAGGGCCTTGGACAGAGCCAAGGTAGACCCCAAAGTCACAGAATGAGGCCTGAAATATGAGTTCAATGCACGCAAAATAGGGTCCCTTTAGAAGGCCCAAAAGACCACCAAACAAGACAAGGAGAGAGGGGGTCACCCCCCTCTAATTTTGGCCCTCAAGAATGCAACAAAGTCACTGAAAATCCACTAGATTTCAGTAGCTAAGAGGCCAAACCATGGCCAATGCAAGTGCTCTAATGCATAGCCTTAATCATGAAGAGATGAAGCATGCATAGGGGGAAGATGACCCCAAACAGAAATGGGACCTTAACAAAACTTGAAGAGGATGTCAAAACAAGACTTTTTCCAGTTTATAGAAAATCTCGAAAATGCTCACAAGTAAGGCTAAAATAGGATGCAAAAATAGCCCTAAAAGAGAGATAGAGAATAAGGGGAAGTAAATGACCTCAAACAGCAAAGTGCCTTTAAACAAAGTTGAAGAGGAGGTCAAAATAAGACACTTTACAGTTTGGGTCGAAGCCCAGAAATGCTTGCAAATAAGGCTAACCAATCATGCAAAAAAATGTGAGTTTAGGGGATATAGGCACTTACCCTTGAAGAGCAGATTTCCAGCAGCTTCTGGACCAAGTTGGTGAACCTTCAACCTCTAAAAATCAGCTTCAAGGGGCTGGAATGGATGGTGGAGGTGGTAGGCTAGGAGTTGTAGTGTAAAATAGCCAAGAACAAGGGTGTTTGGAGGCTTGAAGTGGAAAGATGAAGGTTTGTGTGTATATATCTCAGCCTAAAGCTTCTAACCCTTGCAAATGGAGGTGGAATGTGTGTTATATAGAGGGAGAAGGGTGAGGCTTCTTGGAGAAGCCAAGAGAGGGGTTCAAAGCTTCTAAAGGAAGCTTAACCAAAGGGTCAAGCTTCCTCAAGAAGCTTGACCAAAGGGGCCAAACCATCTTCCTCCCTAAGCAAAGGGGTCAAAACCCCCTTTTAAGGACCAAAACAGGGACAAAACCCTCGGGCAGTGGGTCAAGTGCAAAACAGCTGGCACAGTTGTGTTGCACTTGAGAAGAGTAAAAAACAAGAAGCTGGGTGACCAGCTAAGGTGGCCGGCCGGCCACTCCCCCTGGTCGGCCGACCAGGGGTCAAAAAGGTCAACAAAAAATTCTGGCCGGCCATCCCAAAAAGGTGGCCTCCCAGATGAGTGCAACACAGCTGTGGTATGAAAAGCCAGAAAAAGTGACCCAAGAGAGAGAAAAGCCAGCTTTTAAGCAAGGTTCAAAAGGGTCAAGATGAATTTCTGGCCAGCCTATCCATATTGGTGGCCTCCCATATCAGCACAACACAATGGTGGTATGAAAAGCTAGAAAATGTGGCTCAAAAGTGAGAAAAACCAGTTTTCTGTTAGAAAAATCGACTTTTGAAGAGAGAAAATGAGAAAACTGGTTTTTAAGGGGAAAAGGTGGCCGGCCACCATACTACCCCCTCCCTAACAGTGAAAATAGGGTCTCTACCAAAAATGGACCAAAACGGATGCAAAACGAAGGTTCGAGGACCAAAACGCGCGGTTTGGGACCCCGAAAATAGGCTGTTAGGCACCGGAAGTGGCGTATGACCATGAAGGTGGTCTCCCGGGCCACAGTGTCCCTCTAAAGGGAGGAAAAAAGGTGTGTGCCAAAAACTGGAGCAAACGGAGGTAGTTAAGCGGTCCCGAACCGAGGCACACGGTCGACGGCTCCGAAAACCTGAAACTGGGCTCCAAACGGGAAAAGTGGCCTACGACCACGAAATGTAGCCTACGGCCACTGAGAGATGGTCTACGAGACCTCTCCCTCCCTTCAAGAAGAGAAAATAGAGAAAACAGGACCTGATTCGCAAACCGAGGCAAAGCACAAAAGAGCCTCGAAGTCCGGAGGCAAGGCTCTCAGCCGAGACTCTGAAACCTCAAGTCAAGCACAAAATGCAACATCACCGAGCCCTCAACTGGTGACATCTAAGTCTTAAGGTCGGTCAAAATGGGGTGTCTACATCTTCCTTCAGAACTTTGTTCGTCCTTCGATTGTGAGCTTTGTTCTTCCTTCTTTCACAGTGATAGGCAAAGTGCAGTGGGTGGGTTGGTAAGAGTTGATAGGCAAAGATATCTGGACCATTGAAGATAGTTTGTGTGAGAGATATTTGTAAAAGTAAATATGAGCCATTGCTTTTAAATCTAGATAGATCTGGACCATTAATTTGAAAGATATTTTCAAACTAACCCTTCCATTGTTATATAGATTACTTGAAGAAAGAACAATATTGTTACTGCAGTGAATCAAAGAAAAAAAAACAATAATTAAACAACATATAAAATTGTCCCAATAACACTAACAATTTGTGTAAAATTCCAAGTTGACTCTTTGAAAACAAAAAAAAAAACAAAAAAAACAAAAAAAAGATTTGTGATATTAGATCCAAAACAATGAAATAAAGATAGGTCTAAGAAACTTTCACAAACTGAAACATGGGTTTAACAGATTATCACAAGTTAAAGCCAACTGCAACAAACAAAATTTACCAACTGGTTGTGACTCTTTATTTACAAACAAAATTTACCTATTGGTTCATAAGATAATTACCAACTACAACAAACAAAGTTTAAAAAAGTGAGCAATAACAGAAAATAGAAGCATTCTCATCAAACCAAAATTAGAACATGGGTTGCACCAAAAAATAAAATAGAACATGGGTTTAACAGATTCAGAAGAAACTTTACCAAAATTAATACGAACACAACTTAGGGTTAACAAATCTGCACAATTTTTTACATCAAGAAGATGAATAATGGGTGTTTCAATAAAGAGTCACAAGGGACCAAATTAACACAGAAAGCAACAAAACTTTCTCCAAAGGAAATCCGTGCAATATGTGTGTGTGCACGTGAAGAAGAGAGAGAGAGAGAGAGAGAGAGAGCTTACGGATAAAAGGAGAGGATTCAGCAGAAGGGTATGAAGAGTTGTGAGGAAAAAGTTTGAATCCTGAAGTTCTAAAAGCAACAAATGCAAAGAAAATTGTTGATTTGCCAAACACAGCATAGTGTCTTCCCAAAGAAAATTTGAAATCAGAAAGAGATGAGAGGAGTACGTGAGAGAGAGGGGGTGTATGTTCAAAAACAGAGCCATCAGATTACATTTTAGACCATTAGATCTTCTGATTGAATAGGACAAATGAGAGACATTTTCAACCCTTGAAATGAATCAATCTAATGGTCTATATTTTGACAAAGGGACAAAAGTCCCATCAGGATTCAAAAAGAGAGCCTCCTTGTTATATAGATAATAATATAATTAATTGATCTCTTTTTCTATTTTGTAAAAATGATAAAGTTTCATTTCATGCATTAAGCAAACAAAACTAAAAGTGAATTGTAACCAATCCTAGTGAACTGCGATGAATCATAAGATTTAATTTAAGATTCAACTAAGGAAATCAAAAAAAATGTTTTGGTTGAAATTCGCATTGAATGGTAAGATTTTAAGAACCAAGACTACATCATTGGTCAAATAAGAAAGGAAGTTACCTTGTGTAGTCTGCCTGAACTTCTAAAGTGCAGCAATTGATAAACAAGCCACACCATCGAAGAAATGTGATACCGTCGTCCCCCATGTGCACCTTATTTGATGTAATCCCTGATATCTGGTCAATATCAAAATTTAGGCCACATTTTTCCTGATTCATGTAGCAGTTGTATTCTCGAAAGCCTCTTTGCAACCGGGAGAAGAATCTGGCAGCCTGCTTCTTGCAGGTTGATATGAAAAGAAAGTCATCAATAAACCTAAATAGCATATATTTAGGAGATGACGTGATGACTGCGGACTCACTTCTTTTACCTCAGCAGAAGCATCATAATCGTCATGTCTCTCTGATAAATATCCAGTAGAAGGTTCTGGATTCTTCTCATGAAATGGAAGTATTACATTCGTTTCCAGATGCCCATAGTAAAAAGAGCAAAGCAGAGAAGATAAAACACTTCCTTGGGGTATACCAACATGTTGCAAGTAATATTTTTTTATCTAATGGCAGCACATTCTGCTTCACATGCTCATTTAAATTAAATTAAAGTAAAGCTCTTCCTTCCTTATTTTTCTGCTCCAACCCTGAAATATTAGAAGCAGAAAATTAAAAGACAAACATAGCTTCTTCAAAAAGGTAAACTATTCTTTCGAAAATCTCAATCCCAGCCTTGCTTAGTTAAGGATAAGTCAATATAGTAGAAGGATATAAGTCCCTATATCCGATTAAGTTGATATCTAGCATGCACAATAAACACAAATGCATGCTGATGTAGGAGATCTTTCTGAATTTTCATAACAGAGGCTATTTAAAGGCCTAAACAGAAAGTAATTTAGCATTTTAATGATTAAATTGAAAACCAATAGGTAGGAAAAGAGATTAGGGTTGATTTGGGCTTCATTGGATAGGATTTTGGGTTTAATAGTAATCCAAAAATAGTAGCTTGGGTATGTGCACAAAGAAGGAGAAAGAGAAGAAGAGAGAAAGAGGTGTTTCACCCTTGCAAGAGTTAGGCAAATTCACACCAACTCAATCTCCAATTTCCATAATATCAACTCCATTGAATTATAGAAATTATATATATTTATAGGCCAAAGGCTCTCTTACTTCTACAAGGACTAGGACTCAAATTCAGAAATTAAGAGTACTTGGTAACCACGAATAATCTAGACCAGCTATCACTATGACTTCTATTTTTACTCCAACCCTTTTGTGAAATCAAAAATAAAAAATTGACTCCTTTTCACCACAAACACTATTCTAGACGTAGTATTAATGATCCATTTAATAACTTGACCCAAAAGAAAATCTATGGCCGACTCCTACAGCCCATGTACAGCAAATACACTTTTTTTGGACCAAAAAAGCTTCATGATGATCATGATGCCCTTAGACTTGATACTCGTTTAGCCATGCAATAGATGTTGCATCACGTGTACCTAACAAATCCAAAAAAGTTATGGAAGGATGTAAGAAGTGTTTCTTACGGCAGGTATAAGTTTATCTTGCTCTAAATAAAATAATATCATAAACATATAAATACAAATTGCAATAGTGTATATATATAATATATATCAAAGAGCAGTACAACATCAACTTCACAAAAAGCGGTTATAAATTATGAAAATCTAATAGAAACAAAAACAAAGTACAAAACAGAATGGGTGATATCCAAAAGCAATTCAATCAAAATACCTGATTGACAAGAATGCCATGCAGTGAATGGTAAGAAGCAGAAGTAAATTTAGTAGAGTCAATGCTGATATCTTGGTCTGCTAGGATTATGTTCTGACGAACCCATAGAGATTTCTTCGTGCAGACAACTTGATGAGACAGCTTTAAAAGACATTCATCATTCTCTATAACATCCTTCATTACACTGAGCAACTTATCCTGATTAACAGAATCAAATGCTTTAGACACATCACAGACAATAATGAATACAGCAGGTACAATAGTTGACCCATGCTTCAAAACTGATAAGAAAGGGCATAACTTTCTGTAAACATCATTGTAATCGAATACTGATGAGCCTAGCTTCTCTGGGGTTTACATCTGTAAACCTTTTAGGAAAGCATGCAAATCACGAAGTACATTGTTCACAGACTTGAAAGTGTCGTATTTAACATGTCTTGGATGCAAAGATAACTTACCCAGCAGCCCACAGGATAGAACTTTCAAAGAGTGTTCTTTTACTGGCATCCTTGATGATGCTTTAAGATTTGCTAGAACCCTAACTCCATTTCCTTTTGGACAAAGTCTAACCCTTGAAAGACCAAATGACCTTTTTCCTATAATGTTTCTAACTGATGCATCATTTAATGGACGATAGTTCTGATCATTCAAGTTCATAACCTTCTTCCATATTGATTTTCGATAATAAAATAAATCTTGTTTCCCATTCTCACTTTCCGTGACATAGAAGTTTGCTTGCACCAAGGGCACTACTAGGCATGAAAACAACCAAAAGATCCATTTCTCTACAATTTTATGTTTCTGTTGGCTTATTTTTCCTACGAAGGAAAATATTATAAATGCGAGCGTGCCAGCAAGGATTGAAAAATCCTTACAGATTAAATTCAAGCCAATTATCAAGCGATTGTGTTGACGGTTCTTTTGCCTCAACGAAAAGGACTTCAAATTTGCCAAGTGTAGAGAAAAGAAAAAGTAAAAGAAGAAAAAAGGGCGGAGAAAGATGATTGAGTGAACAATCGAAGTAATAATTACTTACCTCTACTCATATGCTTCGAAAAGAAAGTGCATAAAATGCTTCGAAATGAAAATGCTGAAAATAAATGCTTCGAAATATAAATCTATGTTAAACTACTCCTAAGATAAGGAAAATGACAAGAAATATTGAAATCAAGTGTCTTTGATTTAAGTTCTGGATCTTTTACAATGTAACCATTAATGGCTATTTATAGAAGAAAAAATACAGCAATAACTACTTAGTAACTACCCATTTCTTCCATCTTCATTCTTGTTTTGCCATGTGTCCTTCCACTCATCCACTTTGTCCTCCCACTCATCCACTTTGTCCTTCATATTCTCCATTATCTCTATAACTTCTTTTAACTTCCAACTTCCAAATGAATAAGAGGATGCCACGTGTCCTGCAATTATATAAATAATAAATAATAATAAAAATTACAGATTTATGGTGCTAACATTACCCCCCGCGGCCCTTAAAAATGATGTTTATTTGAATTTTTGAAGGGCCGAACCAAGCACATGACTAACCTAAGCAGCAAAGTGCTTCGAATGATGTAACAACACCAATAAAGTGCTTCGAATGAGTATGAAATTATGACTAGATGACTAGAATTATTACTAGTAACAAGCTTCGAAAGTGATATAAAGGACCAAAATCATTCTTCGAAGGTCGATGGAACCGACAAAAGACGAATTACATCCTCAAAAATACTCGACAAAGCTTCGAAGGTTCACAACCACCATTATTATTTCTTCGAAGCTGTTGTTGATGCAAGATAGAGTGCTTCGAAGCTTACAAAATTATGGCAAAACGGCTTTTGAAGCAACTTATGGCAAAACGGCTTTCGAAGCTGTTTTTGGCCAACCATTGTGGTTTATTCAAAACTTATATGTTCTGGTTCACACATAATTAATGAAAATATTAATTTTGTGTTTCGAACCAATTATTAATTCTTCGAAGACACCAAAACTGTTGTTCTTTGAGCCAACTTATGATGCCAAAAACAGGCATTATTCGACAACTAATTAATTGTCATTTTACATATATTTGAAGAGATGTACACATTTCGAAAGTTTTCAAAGTTTTATACAGTTTCGAAGGTGAAGTAATCAACCTTCGAAACAACTCTTGATGTTTCGAATGTATCTTCAAAGCCTTATACAGCTTCGAATGTGAAGTAATCAACCTTCGAAACAACTCTTGATGCTTCGAATGTATCTTCGATGCTTTGATTGTGTACATACAAACAACTGGCCATCAATTTGAAAAGATAAGCCATTCTCAACCATTTATTTAAATGCATAGGCTTTTTCTAGCCAAGTTCATGCATTTTAAATGATCATCCCTTGTTCTTAGTGCTTCGAACTCATAAGAACAATTTGTTAATTTTATTAGCCACATCATCATAATTATATTTTGATGTGAACCACAAATCCAAAAAGGATTTTGAACCCCAAAAGTCATGGTATAGTGTGACCATGAAAATTTATACTTTTTGACATTTTGAAAAATATCAAAAATTTTGAATTCATGAACAGTGGCTTGTTCATTATTCTTGACCATGTTTGTTTTAAAAACATGACTTTTGCCGAATAGGTTTTCATAATTATTTGGCAAAGTGGGTTGTTTTTCCATGTTAGCCATTAATGGCTTATGAAAATCACCCATAGATATATTATTTTCATGACTTGACTCTCTAAAATTTAGTTTTTGGACCCCTCGAGTCATACATGGAACATCATTCTTAGCCAAATTTAGCTCAAGAACATGCTCTTTCGTTGTGTTAATTTCATAATTTGGCTCTTTTAAAACAAACTCTTGAACCCCCCGAGCCATTGATGAAATCAATTCTTTGCTTTTGCTATTTTTAACCATGGAAAAATTCAGAAAAAATTCAACAATTCCGACCATTAAAGCCTCAGTTAAAGACTTGGTAGTGAGAGTTGATAACTCATCATTCCATTGGCGAATTTCCATATCAAGTTGATGAATTTCTCCAATTAAATGGTGTCTTTTTTCTTCCACCAAATAATATTGTAAGGGATGAAAGTTTATTTCATCAAGAAAATGGATCTCTTCTTGAAGATTCAAAATTTCTCTTTCACGCCAATATATTTCATATTGACAAGTTCGAATGGCGAAATCCAAATCGTTTGTCATTTCTTACACTTAGCTGTCCCACTGGGCGTGCCAAAAAATGTTGGCTTATTTTTCCTACGAAGGAAAATATCATAAATGCGAGCGTGCCAGCAAGGATTGAAAAATCCTTACAGATTAAATTCAAGCCAATTATCAAGTGATTGTGTTGACGGTTCTTTTGCCTCAACGAAAAGGACTTCAAATTTGCCAAGTGTAGAGAAAAGAAAAAGTAAAAGAAGAAAAAAGGGCGGAGAAAGATGATTGAGTGAACAATCGAAGTAATAATTACTTACCTCTACTCCTATGCTTCGAAAAGAAAGTGCATAAAATGCTTCGAAATGAAAATGCTGAAAATAAATGCTTCGAAATATAAATCTATGTTAAACTACTCCTAAGATAAGGAAAATGACAAGAAATATTAAAATCAAGTGTCTTTGATTTAAGTTCTGGATCTTTTACAATGTAACCATTAATGGCTATTTATAGAAGAAAAAATACAGCAATAACTACTTAGTAACTACCCATTTCTTCCATCTTCATTCTTGTTTTGCCATGTGTCCTTCCACTCATCCACTTTGTCCTCCCACTCATCCACTTTGTCCTTCATATTCTCCATTATCTCTATAACTTCTTTTAACTTCCAACTTCCAAATGAATAAGAGGATGCCACGTGTCCTGCAATTATATAAATAATAAATAATAATAAAAATTACAGATTTATGGTGCTAACATTACCCCCCGCGGCCCTTAAAAATGATGTTTATTTGAATTTTTGAAGGGCCGAACCAAGCACATGACTAACCTAAGCAGCAAAGTGCTTCGAATGATGTAACAACACCAATAAAGTGCTTCGAATGAGTATGAAATTATGACTAGATGACTAGAATTATTACTAGTAACAAGCTTCGAAAGTGATATAAAGGACCAAAATCATTCTTCGAAGGTCGATGGAACCGACAAAAGACGAATTACATCCTCAAAAATACTCGACAAAGCTTCGAAGGTTCACAACCACCATTATTATTTCTTCGAAGCTGTTGTTGATGCAAGATAGAGTGCTTCGAAGCTTACAAAATTATGGCAAAACGGCTTTCGAAGCAACTTATGGCAAAACGGCTTTCGAAGCTGTTTTTGGCCAACCATTGTGGTTTATTCAAAACTTATATGTTCTGGTTCACACATAATTAATGAAAATATTAATTTTGTGTTTCGAACCAATTATTAATTCTTCGAAGACACCAAAACTGTTGTTCTTCGAGCCAACTTATGATGCCAAAAACAGGCATTATTCGACAACTAATTAATTGTCATTTTACATATATTTGAAGAGATGTACACATTTCGAAAGTTTTCAAAGTTTTATACAGTTTCGAAGGTGAAGTAATCAACCTTCGAAACAACTCTTGATGTTTCGAATGTATCTTCAAAGCCTTATACAGCTTCGAATGTGAAGTAATCAACCTTCGAAACAACTCTTGATGCTTCGAATGTATCTTCGATGCTTTGATTGTGTACATACAAACAACTGGCCATCAATTTGAAAAGATAAGCCATTCTTGTCACGACCCAAACCCGGCCCTATGGGTTTAGCACCGTAACCGGCCAGTAATCCGAGATTACCGAAGGCCTGCTTAACAGAAATACAGTAAAACAGAGTACAGGGCCTGGCGGAAGCCAATACAGTAATTAAACAATGTCCAATGAGCTGTGACAGTCTGTATGCAAAAGATTTTCCATGCAATCATACATAAACGGTACAGAACAGTATGAACAATATTCACATCCATTCAAACTAGGGACTCAACCCTACATAACAGTACAGAAAACATTCCGTCTGTACAAAACAGTACGGTCTATACAAAATTTACAGTCACACAGTACAGAGACCTAATCCCTGTATAACAGTACAGTGAACAGTCAGTCTATACAGAACAGTTAGACAGTACAGAAGACAGGCGGGGGAAAACAACCAAAACACCCCCAAGCCATAGCATGGCAACTCGGAACCTCGCAGTGAGGCACAAAGGCTGGCTTGACAAAACTGGAGTTACCCTGACGCTCCTAGCTCCGATCTGGTGCCTGTACACCTACATATATATATGAGCAGTGAGCTAAAGCCCAGTGAATAACATAAAGCGTAAAGGGGTTTAGAATGAATGTCCTTACAGTAATGAAGACAGTTCAATTCAATCAGTATTTCAGTCGTTCAGTACAGTAAACAGTCATATGTGGTACATCCATTAGCATAACAGTAACAGTAGGTCTTGAAAGACCGAACAGTAATGATGGCCATCAGTCAGTAAACAGTAGTGGTTCCACGAGGGAACCGACAGAGATCTCTGTAACAGTAACAGTAACAGTAAACCGTAGGTACTAAGGATGCCACAGTACAGTTCAGAAATAAAGGACATACATTCATTCAGTAAATAATACCAGTTCAGTAAACAGTTCAGTTCAGTATTCAAAAGATAATCAGTTGAACATATCTTTACACAATTGTTACTCACAGAGTTCTGGGCTACAGTATGCTAGAGCGTGTCTCCCCAGTTGCCAACCCTACACAGTTCACAGGTTGAACACACTAAGCTACACAGTTGGGAAATCTCATAACTTAATCCCTAATTTGCCTTGGTGTGTTCTACAATGATATCCTCATCAAGATGCCTTAAACTAGACCTAAGAATGCCTAGGATGGGATGAGGATGCAAAAATACACTTAGAAAATATTTCGCAAAGTTTGCTGAAAATAGGAGCCTCGCTCGAGCGAGACTTTCTACGCTCGAGCGTAAGTCCAAAATCAAAGGCTTCGCTCGAGCGAGGAATCCTTCGCTCGAGCGGTCTGCAAAACAGTAAAAGTACTGGATGCTGAAATTTTACGCGCGATCGTCGCTCGATGGTCGCTCGAGCGGAGCCCTGGACAAAGGTGCTCGCTCGAGCGGGGAATCCTTCGCTCGAGCGAGGAAGCCAAATCTGGAATTTCCAGATCTGCCTCCCAAGCTCAAACCAAGCATTCAACCACTCCAAACTCGACCTCTTGGGCCCAAATTCTGGAAAACATCATTAAATTCAATGTATAACAAGTTTCAAAGCTCAATTTATGAATTCAAGCCCCAAAGGTGAGTCAATTAAAACCACATTCAAACCCATTTTCAAGAACAACATTCAAACATGTCATGTATGAGTTTTAAATCAAATTAAAGCTCCAAAGCTTGATCAAATGAGCTCATTTCTTTTCAAACCAGTTGGAAACATGGTCTATAACAACAATATGAGCATGCATGCACTAATGTCCATGTAATCAACCTCAAAATGCAACAATACCAACATGCATGCAAGAAATGATCTTCAATCCATCATTAATGAACCAAATCATGACTTAGCTCTTCAAATTAACATGAATCATGCAAGAATGAACTCAAGAACAGCAACAAGAAGATGGATGTCCTACCTTAGTCTTGTAGAATTAGGAGTGAGGGAGCTCAAATATGCAAATACACTTCAATTACCAAGCAATTCTTCAAGTTTCCAAGGAATTCAAGGTGAATTCACTCTAACTCCCTACCTCCCTCTCTCTAGTCGGTGGTGTGCTCAAAATGAGCTGATGAAATGTGTATGTGTGAGCATAATGAGAATCAAAGATGATCCAAGTAGTGGGCCACTTAAGTGGCAAAATGGTAATTAAGTCCAACTCTTTAATTAGCTTAATTTAATCTAATTTAATCATACCTAATCAATTTTCAGATAATTATACTATAAAATCGCATAAATTATGAGGGTCACGGAACATCAATCGGTGTCTAATTCGGCCGCCGATAAGGCCTTCAATTAGCAGTTTAAACATATAAACATGAACAGATAATCAGACAATCAAACAGATAGAATGCAATTAACTAACATATACTCAGTCAATTCAGTTCCAGTTTCAGTCAGTCAGTTCAGTACTTTTAATCAGTTCAATTATCGGTCAGTTATCAGTCATTATCAGTTCCGTTTAACAGTAACCGGTGATCAATCAGTCATTAATCAGTAAACAGTATGAGGGTTGTTACAATTCTCAACCATTTATTTAAATGCATAGGCTTTTTCTAGCCAAGTTCATGCATTTTAAATGGTCATCCCTTGTTCTTAGTGCTTCGAACTCATAAGAACAATTTGTTAATTTTATTAGCCACATCATCATAATTATATTTTGATGTGAACCACAAATCCAAAAAGGATTTTGAACCCCAAAAGTCATGGTATAGTGTGACCATGAAAATTTATACTTTTTGACATTTTGAAAAATATCAAAAATTTTGAATTCATGAACAGTGGCTTGTTCATTATTCTTGACCATGTTTGTTTTAAAAACATGACTTTTGCCGAATAGGTTTTCATAATTATTTGGCAAAGTGGGTTGTTTTTCCATGTTAGCCATTAATGGCTTATGAAAATCACCCATAGATATATTATTTTCATGACTTGACTCTCTAAAATTTGGTTTTTGGACCCCTCGAGTCATACATGGAACATCATTCTTAGCCAAATTTAGCTCAAGAACATGCTCTTTCGTTGTGTTAATTTCATAATTTGGCTCTTTTAAAACAAACTCTTGAACCCACCGAGCCATTGATGAAATCAATTCTTTGCTTTTGCTATTTTTAACCATGGAAAAATTCAGAAAAAATTCAACAATTCCGACCATTAAAGCCTCAGTTAAAGACTTGGTAGTGAGAGTTGATAACTCATCATTCCATTGGCGAATTTCCATATCAAGTTGATGAATTTCTCCAATTAAATGGTGTCTTTTTTCTTCAACCAAATAATATTGTAAGGGATGAAAGTTTATTTCATCAAGAAAATGGATCTCTTCTTGAAGATTCAAAATTTCTCTTTCATGCCAATATATTTCATATTGACAAGTTCGAATGGCGAAATCCAAATCGTTTGTCATTTCTTACACTTAGCTGTCCCACTGGGCGTGCCAAAAAATGTTGGCTTATTTTTCCTACGAAGGAAAATATCATAAATGCGAGCGTGCCAGCAAGGATTGAAAAATCCTTACAGATTAAATTCAAGCCAATTATCAAGCGATTGTGTTGACGGTTCTTTTGCCTCAACGAAAAGGACTTCAAATTTGCCAAGTGTAGAGAAAAGAAAAAGTAAAAGAAGAAAAAAGGGCGGAGAAAGATGATTGAGTGAACAATCGAAGTAATAATTACTTACCTCTACTCCTATACTTCGAAAACAAAGTGCATAAAATGCTTCGAAATGGAAATGCTGAAAATAAATGCTTCGAAATATAAATCTATGTTAAACTACTCCTAAGATAAGGAAAATGACAAGAAATATTGAAATCAAGTGTCTTTGATTTAAGTTCTGGATCTTTTACAATGTAACCATTAATGGCTATTTATAGAAGAAAAAATACAGCAATAACTACTTAGTAACTACCCATTTCTTCCATCTTCATTCTTGTTTTGCCATGTGTCCTTCCACTCATCCACTTTGTCCTCCCACTCATCCACTTTGTCCTTCATATTCTCCATTATCTCTATAACTTCTTTTGATTAAAAAAAATTAAAAATTAAAAATTAATTTGATTAAAAAATAAAAAATAATTATCATTCTTATATAATTTTTATCTTTCGAATGATTAAAAATAATTTTTTATAAATTTAATTGAAACAGTCGCACGTATGTATATAATCCAAAAAAAAAATAGGCACCAAAATAAAATGTCGTAGCGCCGATCACCAAAAATATAAAAAGAAAAAAAAGAAAAAAAAAGAAAAAGAAAGGGTTTTGCTGCTATTCAGCAAATAAGAGAGGGAGAAGATAAAGGGTTAGAAAGGGAGACTAATTGGGCAGCGGTGAGACTTCGACCTAGAACGGTGCTATCTCTTCGGCAACAAGACTGGTTCGGCGCCGGCAGCGATCAACGATTCGAAAGGGAAGGGTTTTCTTATTCTGTTCTCTTTGCGTTGATCTAGGTATGTTCGGATTCCACCCTCCCCCCTCTATATCAATGAATGAAATGGAGGGTATTCATTTATTTCCGCATAAGTCATATAGCCATTAACCAACCCATTGAACCCACATTTTTCGCCGCCTCTCATCGTCCTCTCCCCTCTCTCTTTGTTCGCATAACGATCTTCTGCCATCTAGTCCCGCAATTTCCTCTTTTTCTTCTCTAATTCGAAACATTATTTCTAATTTTTTGTATTTTTTGGATTAAAATATGGCTTTGGATTTTTGATTTTTAATTAGATAACATAATGTAGTTGTTAAGAAGTGATTTAGATATGATTTAGTTGTTGGATTGGAATGACATTTTGCTTAGGGTTGTTGTTGCTATGGCAGGTGAGGAGGTTAGAAGCACAAGGTGTGCCTTCAAAGCAGGCAGAGGCAATAACTGCTGCTATTACTGAAGTTTTAAATGATAGCTTGGAAAATGTGGCTCATTCTTTTGTTTCAAAAGCAGAAATGCAGAAAGTAAGGGTTTGAATACTAGGTCTGCATTATTTTTGGCCTGATCAAGGATTGGTATGAGAATATATATAGCTATAATGTTTGTGCTTTTGTTGTTGTAGACTGACATGCTTCATGAGTCAAACCTCTCCAAGTTTAAAACTGAAGTACAAAGTTCCCAGGTACTAATCTGTTTCTGCATTTTCGTTTCCCAAATCTGACTAGAATCCTTTTGATTTGTAATAATTGCTGAATATATGAAATTTGTTCATTTTCCCATTTATGGTAAGTTAATTACTAAGAATGGGATAAGAGTATTTATGAACTTGCTAAGTTGCGAGAGTGGAAAACTATAGTTATTCAGGTTGAATATATAAAAAATGAGGATTCATTGGTATTAATGCTAGACAAGGAATGCAAACAGAGTGATTATTGAATGAAAATCACATAGTTGATTTAGTATTAGAAGAAACTGGTAATTGTTGAATGAAAATCACTGTTATTTTGAGAAATTAGTGTCATAATCTTGACCCACATCATACACAAAATCAGAATGCATAACCAGCCAGTAGCATAGCTACCAAAGGCCTAACCAAACTGAAGGGTAGTACACCTATTTTATTTTGAACAATTACAATATAATATGATAGAAGCATAAAGTACACATGTACATTTGGTAATACATTTCATTCATTTCTATTCCTTAGGGCAAGTTCCTAAGTCCCAAATGCGCATTCCATGATGCAGATAATTGATATTACATGTCATCATCATCCTTGGCCAAACACAAGGCCACATAATACACACATCTCATATTTTCACAAATTAGTACATAAGGTCTCAATATACAAAACTTAAGGTTTCTTCATTTCATAGCATGCACAAACTCCAATCACCATCTTCATATACAAAGACTAGATCCTCAATTTAAGCTTCATCTCCATAAACGTGGTGGAAATAATGTGATGAGCTATCCAACTTAGTGAATAATATGAACACCAGAGCTAGCATTTTACCATGGATACAATGTAGTCAAAAGCATAAGATGCTTAAATAGATAATCAATGGATAGCATAATTCATTTGAAATGAAACATGGCTTATCAATATGCAATAGATAGCTTTGAAATCAAAAGCATAATTTTCTCAAATTTGATAATCGTTCAAATCTTACAAGACATAGCTGAGGTATATTGCATTTCAAGTCCAAAGCTTCAATTTCACATTATTATTAGCAAATTCATGATTATATATGACAACAAAAATAAAAATTATAACAATAAATCAAACCTATCTTCATTCCAACTTCTCAAGAGTTTTCTTTACCCACTATGCCATATCTAGGGCCACAGGTTGTACAAATCATCAGCAAATCATCTAGACAATGAGAGAACACATGAAGTAAATTATATACCTATTTGAAACATCTGAGCGTAAACAACACATGGAGTAAACCATATGGGGTAAAGTAAATTTTGCCCTTTTTTCATTTAACTTTTTTTTTAGTACTCTTTTAAGACTAAATGAAGGGTTTGGGTGTTTGTCTGAGCAGGAAGAAAATGACTTTGAGATATACGACTCAGAGAGAACAGTGGGTCACACAGGCCAGCTTTATATTTCAGCTTCTTATTGCATTATTAAATACCATGGATTTTTCTATTTCCATGGCATCTAGAGAACCAAATGCATCATTAGTATAGTGTCATTGCAAAGAAAGCTCCAATCAGACTTGGATGATTGCAAAACAGAATGGATCCATTTTCGAAAATAAATATAATTGGTGATATTCTCATACAATGCTGTAAATGATTTTTTACATAAAACAGAGTACTTGTTTTAAATGCTATGGAAAACAAAATGGAAAAAATGTTGCAACTTCAAAAGAAACAATTTCATTTGGATAATGCTGTAAAACAACATATATATACACATAATCCTCGTTTTAATGATGCAATTGGGAGTTTCTAAACCCACCACACACCTGCCATGTTCATCTCTACACCTATATTCACAAATTTTTTTTCGTAACATACAAGATATACAATGCATATAGTGAGTGTAGAGAGAAAATAAGCGAGTGTATTTAGAAGCTCCGATGAATTGTTTTCATAAATTCAGCCTCTGCTTCTCCAAAACCTGCTGTTGCTGGTGATAGTAACTGCAATGTATGTACTCTTTCCCCTCCCAAAAAAAAAAAAAAATGGAGTAAATTCTTGAGTTTTTATTTATTTATTTATGGGTACCTAGAATTATGGTTCAACAGTAATAATAATATACTTTCACAAAAAGATCGTACACAAGCTGTATTGAGATTTATCATTTTTAAATACTGTGCTCATTAGTGACCTAATTACAATGTCTTTTACACTGAGTTGCTATGGCATCTAATTGTTAACAGGAAAGTTACTTTCAAAAGGATTAAGATCAAGCAGAAATGATTAATGTTCCTATTTTGGTTTGCTGAATTAACTTTTTAGTTTATTCATATGCATCAGCAGTTTCTAGATTAATTTGTGTTTTTGTTTTTCAGGTCAGAAATTTTTTGGAGAGATGCAAAATATGGTCCAAGAATTAAAGAACTTAGTTTTTTAAGTTTTTTTATTTTTTAATATATGTAAGCACAGTTAATTTTTTTTTATTTAATTCCTTTGTATATACTTTTGAATATTTAATTTTCATTTATGAAATATATGACGTTATTCTATTCAATATGTGGTTATGATTCAAAATATAGTATATAGTGTGTATTACATTCTTTAAATGTGCATACAAAAATAATATTGATTATTTTTCAAATATGTCGAACCCTTTTTTTATTATAGATTTTATTAGTTATTAATCACACTTAAAATGTGTGATCTAAATGTTATTAATCACACTTAAAAAGTGTGATTAAAAATGACTCTTTTTAATCACACTTTCAAAGATCACACTTAAAAAGTGTGATATAAATGTTATTAATCACATTTAAAAAGTATGATTAAAAATGGTCATTTTTAATCACACTTCCAAATATCACACTTAAAAGGTGTGATATAAATATTTTTAATCACACTTAAAAGGTGTGATCTAAATGTTTTTAATCACACTCCAAAGATCACACTTTAATAAAACTTAAAAGGTGTGATTAAATAACATATATCACACAAAAAAGTGTGATCTTTATCTGTTTTTGTAGTAGTGATAGAGTAGTTCAAACGTGCCTAGCTGAGAACTATTTGAACATGTTAGTGTATATTAGTGCTTGTAATGATGTTAGTAGTGTATAGCTGCTAATAGTGTATATTTCCTTTACTTTTACTTTACTTTATTAGTGCCACTTTCGGCCACTTTAGGCTCCCACTTTTGGCTCCTCTCCTATATATAAACGAGCTCAATTGAACCTTTGTAATACATCTATCAATATATCAATAACATCTCATTTATGCACTTGCTCTCTCTCTCTATCAATTTATCTTACATGGTATCAGAGCTAGGTTAAGAATCTAGTATTTTCGTTCCACCGGCGGGCGGCAATCTCGCCTTGGCCGCCCGCCGGACAAACCCAAATTTCCCTAATTTCTTCTTCAATGGCAGATTCTTCAACAACACTTCACCACCAGCAGCACCACCAACTACCCCACTGTCAAGCCACCACCGCTGCAACTCCACAACCGGGCCATCATCACCGATAGCCTCACTCACCTTGGCTGCTTCATGTTCTTCTCAGGCCCCCAAACCGATATCATCTCTCTCTCACTCTCTCTCCCTAAACTGTTATTCTCTCTCATACAATGGATTCCGGCGGCGACAGTCCGACGGAAAACACATTCCGGAACCCTCGCCGGAGCTCCAACACCCAGAGATCCCATTGAACTCCATAATCTCTAGCAATAGATTCTCCTCTTGGTTCTGCTGTTCTTCACCTCTGAAACTCTCTCTCTCTCTTGAGTGGAGTTTTGTTTTTGAGCAATAGGCACACCACACAGAGAGCCACCCAGCACACACAATACACGGCATACACACACACATCACACCATGCACACATACACATAGGAGACACACACACACGGCACACACCAAACCCATCTCTCTCTTCTCTCTCTAGACATTCCTAGGTAGCTCTCTCTCACACTCAGACACACAGACCATGCACACACACAGACAACACACAGCTCTCTCTCACACTAAAACACAACACACACACACCATTCACACTCATCCACAACACACACCCAGCAGACAGAGGCACATGCATACACAATACACATGCACCCACGACGCACAGATACACTGAAGACAGACACACAGACGCACGGCCTCAGCTCTGGCCCTCTAGCGGTATCTCTATCTCTCTCTATGCTGGGTCTCTCTCTTTGCAATACACTCACCAAGCTCTTTCTCTCTCTCTCTCGGTGTGCGTGGACAGAGGAGAACATTATCTGGGCTGAATATACACAGATGGAAAAACAAACAGATTTTCTCTCTCTCACTTTAAACCCTCTCTTTTCCTTTCTTTTTATTTTAATATTGACATCCACTACATTCTGTCGTTCAGTAAAAGCAACCTGTCTCCACTCCTGTTTGAATTTTTTTTTTTTTTTTTTTTGTCTTTTCTTATCATGACACCCACATGGCATGTCCCTCAGCCTTTTGACAAGTTATTTTTCTTTTTCTTCTTCTTATCCCCGTATTTATCATTTTCGTTTTTCATATATATATATATTTAAAAAAAAAAAACCTTTACGTCATTTTTTTTTTTTTTTCACATCTCCACTCTGTGTTGAGTCGTTTTGCTCCACTTTATCAATCCCTTTGTTTCAACCTCAAATAGGTTTCTATCTTCACACCTATTTGAGTTTGAGGGGGGGTTATACATATATCATGGTGAGCATGGTTACCCACCATGCGAACCACTCAAGCTGGTAAGCATAGTTATACACCATGGGAACCACTCAAGCCACCTCATGGCGCACTCCCTAAGTCGCCCCCTTGGTGCACCACCACAATCATCTACAACGGTCCGGCATGACCCCGTAAACTGTCCCGACATTGATTCCGGTCAGCTTCTACATCGGTCCGGCATGACCCCGTAAATTGCCCTGACATTGATTCCGGTCAGCTTCTAAATCGGTCCGGCATGACCCCATAAACTGTCCCGACATCGGTCCGGCATGACCCCGTAAACTGTCCCGACATTGATTCCGATCAGCTTCTACATCGGTCCGGCATGACCTCGTAAACTGTCCCGATATTGATTCCGGTTAGCTCCTACAACGGTCTGACATGACCCCGTAAACTGTCTCGACATTGATTCCGGTTAACTTCTACATCGGTCCGGCATGACCTCGTAAACTGTCCAGACATTATCTGCTACAATGGTCTGACACAACCATACAGTGTCTTCACCAACGGTTCGACACGACCATACAGTGTCTCCTATCCTATTTTATTTTCATGTTTTGTTACTCTCTTCAAACTCAAGTTGGTTAGTTCCTATCCTCCTTGAGTTTGAGGGGGGCTGTTAGTGTATATTAGTGCTTGTAAAGATGTTAGTAGTGTATAGCTGTTAATAGTGTATATTTCCTTTACTTTTACTTTACTTTATTAGTGCCACTTTCGGCCACTTTTGGCTCCTCTCCTATATATAAACGAGCTCAATTGAACCTTTGTAATACATCTATCACTATATCAATAACATCTCATTTATGCACTTGCTCTCTCTCTCTATCAATTTATCTTACAGAACAAAACCTGAACATTACTATAGAAGAAAAAAATTACCATCGGAGGAACAAGACATTCTGACAGAAAAAATAAAGAAACTACCAAAAGAAAAAAGAAGAGAGAGAGAGAGATGATAACTTTACAGTCCTCAATTTTATGGAACCTACCATTCCTCAAAGAGTATAAAAATACTATATTGCCTCCGTTACAACAACAAACATAACAGCCTTCTGGGAAATACTAACCTCAAAGATGATAAAAATACTATATTGCCTCTGCTACAACAACAAACATAACAGTCTTCTGGGGAATACTAACCTCAAAGATGGAGCACACTCTTCCTTCAGTATTTTGATCTGAGGATAAAATGGAACAGTGCTTGTCCAATAACCTCAAATGTCGGCAACGCTGAGCATTGCGTATGAGATTTTTAAGCAATTTAACGAGTGAGTGATATCTGGAGCCAAAAAGAACTGACTAGAACACAAAGTCAAAAACAGTGGCATAGTTTGGCTAAAAAAGACCAGCCTCAGCGTGTTGAGATTTCTGTCACATCAGTCCAACCTGTGTCTATTTTGACTGTCCCTCCCCAATTCAGAATCTCAGAACCACAATTGAGTTCTACTAGTACTTAGGGATGGCAATCTAAAACCGACCCGACGGTGACCCGACCCCCCAACTCCGAATTAAGTGATTATTCACCGAAAAATACCCCCGTGGGTACGGGGATGGTATTCAAAAGTTCATCCCCGATGATATCCGGGCCGGGGACGGGGATAGGTGTTTCAGAACCGGCCCCGGCCCCGGCCCCGCCCCGCTTAATCCCTGAGATGAAATTACAGTTTTGTCCCTGCATATATATATATATATATCCTTGTGTTTGTCTAGGGTTTGAGACACACACACACTCAGACACACCTCTCACCCACACGGTGCTCTGCTCTGCTCGCTCCTCTCTTTCTCGCTCGCTCGCCACCACTGGTTTGGTCTTCCCCTCTCTCTTTCTCTCACCGCCGCGCCTCTCTCCTCACCGGCAATCCTCTGTCGCTACCGATCCTCCCTTACCGCCTCACCTCTGCCGTTCCTCCGTCGCTCCCTCACCGCAGCTGCTTTCTCTCCCTCACCGCCGACCTCCCTCACCGTCGCTCTCTGTGTGTAGGTATCTCTCTTTCTCTCTCTAGGGATTTCGTTCTAGGGTTTACATATATGTATATTTTATATATATATATATATCTGAGTGTATATTATATATAGATTCAACCTCTGTTTTTTTTTTTCCTTCAAAATTTATAGATCTATCTATTTTATCTATAGATCTGTTTATAATACAGCAAATATATAGATAAAATAGATTAGTCAAGCTTAGTCTATCTATCTATTTTATCTATATATCTGTTTATAGATCTATTTTATCTGTAGATCTGTTTTTAGTTTTAACTTATCATTTATAATCCCATTCGTAATTGTAATCAATCATTGGAAACTTATCTTGATCTGTTTATCTGTAGATCTGTTTATAGATCTATTTTACAGTTCTTACTGTTTTTACACTAGGAGCCGAATGTTGGTGAACAAGTGGAAACTCATCTTGATCCTTAATTATAAATGAGAAGCAGACTGGCCATGGGGGTGAAGAAAAAAGTAATGCTATGTTGGCTTTACTGCCATGGCCACAAGGTGTTTGATGTTTTGCCTGAGTCGCTTCTCGATTGTCAAAATAGCACACACACTTCGTTTAAAATACATGGTCAAATTTACATTCCAGAGATTAACTACTTTAATAATGATACTACTATGTTTGGCTGTTGAAGTCTTCTGGGTTTAATTGGGTTAAAAATGATAAAAAAAAATTAAAGGAAAATGTTAAAGTAACTGTTCAGAAAGCCAATAAACTGAGGCTTAGGTGGTGGCTAGTCAAAAAAAGATGAAGTGATCATGGCATTTTTATCACATTCTTATATTTCATATTGCTGCTTTTAATTGCAATTCTTTCAATTGCTTGAGTTAATTTTCAACACAACTTGATAATCTCTCTTCAGTTAGCTTCAGAAACATGACCTCAAAGTAGCCTTGTGTGTGTGTGTGTGTGTGTGTGTGTGTGTGTGTTTGTGTTTGTTGCAACCGATTGGTGCTTTAATTATATTTCAGCGTTTTGATTTCTTTTAAATCATGAGAGAAGGTTTTATGTAATATATAAAATTTGTAACTAAATCTAGGGAATTTGATTGAGAAATTTAGATATGGCGTTTTTAGTTGATGTGAGTGTTATTTACAGCAAACAATTGTAAATTCATAAATAAATGCAGGGAATGTTTGTCTATGGCTGTATAACCATCTTCAACATCTAAATGGAATATGTAAGTGAATACAGCCTCAGAAAAGCTTTGAGAATTATAGACAGCATTAGACAAGAAAATGAAGTTTGCTTGATTCTCACATAATTGTAATTAGTTTTAATTATTACAAATTGGTTTGAGAAAATCTTGCCTGTAGCCTTCAAGTAGATAAACTTTTGACGAACACTTGGTATCATCATTCAGATATTACACTATTCATACTGCATTCCTTTTAATTTTATATGCATATATTGATTGTTGATATGATGAAAAGTTTCTTATAATTTATTCTCTCCTGGTGGATTGCTAAACAGGTTGTTGAGGTTGTAAGTCACTTCTCTTCTTTGCAGGTTCCTCATGTTACTCGTACTGATTATCAACTGATTGATATTTCTGAAGATGGTTTTATGTTGTAATGGATATTTTTTTATTATTTTTAATTTCAATTTTTGGATAACCTATCCCTTGCGGGTTGTGCTTGGGATTAATTATTCTCTTTGCTACTTGTTGAATTTTCTTGTGTGTGTGGGCTGCTGGACAGATGTTTTGTTTGTGCTATTTTGTTGCTACAGGATGTTTTGTGTTTGAGTTGTGTATGGGTTGCTGAATTTTGTTGCTACATGATGCTATTTTATTGAATATTTGATAGATACTATATTTGAAAGATGCTGCTGGACAGATTTATTGATTTGTATATATTATGTTGAATTTTTTGGGTAGCTTATCTTATTTGAATATGTTGGCATATTATGTATTGATTTTTTAGCTTGACAGATTATGAATTTTAAATTTTTGGCAGATTATTTAATTTTTTATATATTGGCAGATTATTGATTTGAATTTTTTAGCTTGACAGATTATGAATTTTTAATTTTTGGCAGATTATTTAATTTTTTATATATTGGCAGATCATTGATTTGAATTTTTTAGCTTGACAAATGCTGTTGGACAGATTCTTAATAGGATGTTTAAAATTGTTTTTTGAAAAAAATAAATAAAAAAATACTGTTATTCGGTCGGGGAATTAGCGGGGTTGGGGATACCCGATCGGGAGCGGGGGCGGGGGGGGGGGGGGAGATACGGGGTTTCCGTCAGGGATCGGGGACGGGGATGGGGAATTTCTCACTATCGGGGATCGGGGACGGGGAGTGTGGTCCCCGGCCCCGTCCCGCCCCGTTGCCATTCCTGCTAGCACTTCTGCCACTCACTAGGAAATGATGAACAAAATTATGCAAGTGAAAATGCCCCCATGATATATATCGTACTGAACAATCTTAAAGAATGATGTACAATATGAACCTTTCAACAGGACCTCACCTCAGCATTGTTTACATGAATTTAGAACCATCTCATTTATTCTTCTCCTCCGTAGGTCGTAACTGTGTATACAGCATAAGTTTTCTTATGCAGAGCCTATGATGCCTATGTACACCCCAAAGTTAGACGAGGATCAAATAAACCAAAGTACACACCAGAACTCACATATTCGTGAAAAAAATAATGTATGGTAATGCAAAATCCAGTTTATATTGAAGCTATTGCTCCACTTACAGGCATTTGTTGTTACTGAGACAGCAATTAGTGCTATGGAAGCATGGCTTTGACAGAAGTGGCATCAGATAAGCCAAATATATCCTTAAGAAGAACATTGGCACAACAGAAATTGGGCTTCAAAGAATTCAATACATCTGAAGTAAGTTAAGTTGCATTAATTCTTTTCCAAGAAAAGAAAAATAACAAAGTTCCATTACATCCAATAACATCACAAAGTTGAAGTCAAGGCATCAAAACAGTAACAAACGGAAGTTCTTAAGCAATTAGCTAGTTGGGTTTGATCATCTAATTAAAATTACAAAATCAAATAACGTTAACAAGAAACATAAGCAGCTTATGAGAGAGAGAGAGAGAGAGAGCTACATGTGCATGAAGTGGAAACTATGTTATAAGTGACCGAAGAGGATACGTTTTCTTGGAAAAACTGATGAAGAACATTCCAATTTATAGAACATGAATTGCTTATCAATCCAAGCTTCTCTGGTGACATGTTGGAGAGTTTGCAGCACCAAACAACAAGAGCACTGCAATGGCATCTGCAGATAGACCAAATCTAGAAACTATTAGAATCCAGAAAATAAGGGGAAAGGCTCCATACATGCAAAGAAACAGGAAAAAGTCTTTCTGTGTGTGCATGTTGGGGGAAAGGCAAAAAGCAGCCAAAGTCCTCTCCCCTGTCAATAGGAAAATATTTCACCTCAAAGTTCTCAATTAGCAATATGTCTTTTGGTCGGTGCTCCCCAAGTCTCTTTGATCGCCCTCAAGCATAAGAACCATTTACTCATCTCAAGTTCCATCAGGCATGATTAGAGATACTAAAGCCTAATACACAATATTGTAGCCTTATCACTATGGTCCAAAATAGGTTTGTTATTTTGTTTTTGATCGGCAAAATAAATCTTTATTGATGGAAACATACGAAGTATGATAGAGTACATCAATAAAGAGGAGCTAAGAGCTAGCTCAAGCTTAAAACTCAGTTGGTGAGAAACCAACAAAAAGAGAGAAACAAAAAACGAGAAGCAAAAACAACCAAAATACAGCCACAACAGAGCAAACCAAAAGCAAACCATTCATTAGTAGTCAGCATAGCAGCAGATTGCAACCAATGGCAAACAAATTCAACATAGCAACCATTGCAACCATTACCAGTCAGCATAGCAGCCACATCAAAACAGATCAGATCAACCAAGACTAGCAGATAACAGATCACCAAGACTAACAGATCAGAATTGTTCAATCCTCACACAATTTTGTTAGTCACCAAATCACCAAGATGAAATAGCTTATTCCCAAGACTAAGCAGTAGGCTACCAGATTACCAGAGCAAAGCAGGCCATCAGATAACCATCAGATAGCAGATTACCAGGCTACCAGATTTCACACCCTCTAACTAGTCACCAAGACTGAGCAGCCACAAAACCAAGACTGAGCAGCCACCTAACTCCTGCTTTATACCATTGGATTCAACATCTGATTTGATTCCACTTGAACATATAGTCATCAACTGAGAAAGGAAAGTCCTTTATAGATGCTTTGAGCTAGACAGCAGTTCTGATTTTGATGAGTTCACATAGACCTGTGGAATTGGGTTGTGACATAGAGAAGACACACTCATTCCTATGTTTCCAGAGAGACCACTGAACAACTAATGGTATCGCATTCCAGATTTCCTTTCAAGACTTTTAAATTTTCCACCCAACCACCAGTTGAAAAGACCTTCCACTGATCCTTGAATACACCAATTAAAACCCCAATCATGTATCACTGATGACCAGATAAACCAGGAGAAAGTGCAGTGCAGCAAGACATGAAGAGCAGATTCAACTTCAGTGCTACAGAATGGACAGAGTGTGGATGCACTGCTGCTTAAAATGCCTATTCTGTGCAAAAACTCTGCAGACTTGATTCTGTTTTTCCAAGCTAGCCAACTGTAAAACCTATTGTATTTACTGCAAACCTTAAGGGAAATCAGTGTAATTTACCTTAAATTCTTGTCTAGTGTCACGGAGAATTCTATTATACACACCCCATACACTATATATATCCTTAGTTACGTCATTTTTTTTTTTCTTTAGTTATAATCTAATTTCTTTTTAAGTTATGATATTATTTTGAGATTTTGATTATGACTATTTATATTTGTTATGACTTTTTTTTATTTTTATTTTTTAATTATAATTCAAAAAATATATAATTACATAATTTTCTTTTATAAGATTTAGAGTTGTTGCGTACACTCAAATATGGAAAACAAGAAGGGGAGAGTGTTTAGATCAAATTAATATTTTATTCTATTTTTTTAATTGATCAAACCATCTTTCTCGTAAGTTCAAACATGGAAAAGAAGATGGAGAGAGTGTTTAGATCTAATTAATATTTTATTCTATTTTTTAATTGATCAAACCATCTTTATCTTACACTAGTTTGTTTGTTTGTTTGTTTTTATTTTATTTTTTTATTTTATGCAGGTGATACTATATTTAGACCTTGAAAGGAAAATGTAAATAAGAGGAAAAATATATATCAAAAGAAAATAAAGTGAAATAATTTATTTATTTTTTGGATTAGGAAAATAAAAAGAAAATGAATATGTATTTTCCAAAAAATATTTATTATTTCGTTTAATCCTAAAAAAAGAGTATCAATAAGAAATTTTATTTCCATATTATAAAAAGTATTTCATTTCATAAAAGTACGCTAATTCTTATTCAGGTAACCCTCAAAATGGTTGTACCATATGTAAGTTATGTCATTTGTGAGTTTGATTATCACAAATAATATTACTCAATACTATGGGAATCATATCTAAATAAAAAAAAAGTTCCATTAATTGTGTTATAACCAAACATCACATGAAATATAACCAAACAACTCTTGATTATAACTAAAATAATATCATAATCAATATCACAATGTATCATAAATAAAAACACAGTATGTCATAACAAAAAACATAAAAATTGTAATCAAAGGTGTATGTATATACACACATAGGCCATGTTGGATTAGTGGAGTATTAGTGATGGGATTAGCAATCTCATGGGATAATTATGTGTAGTATTAACATTAAGAGTCCTACGTATTACCAAGCCAAATGCCATTTATGTGATTCAAACATAGAAATATAAATGTAATAGGATTAATAATTCAATCCTATGTTGTTATCCTGAAATCAAAGAGGGGATAGAATTTTCCATCTTCCTAAGTTAAAATTTGAATCCATTATTCACCCTAAAAAAAAATAAAATAAAAAATAAAATAAAAAAATTGGCTCCACTACTACAAAAAATTAAAGTTTTAGAAACTAAAATTTAGGGGGCAAAATTATTTTTTAAGGACTAAATATTTTTGTTACAAAAAGTATCGTTATTATATTTTTGACAATAAAAATTAGACATTAGTGATTAATTATTATCTTTTTTGGGACCACATTTTTTGTCTTAAAAAATAAAATTTTTTTAAATCAAATTAATTTGTCCCTAAAAGTGTATTTATTAGTGACATTTTCAAAATTTTGTTGCTAAAAACTTTGTTCGTGATTTTTCGGGACAACTTTTTAGGAACTATGCTTACGACGATAGAAATTGGTTCCTAAATATCTTTTATAACAAAATTTTTACTTTTGGGGACCAAAAAATTTGGTCTTTAAAACTCTTGAAGTGCACAACATTGCGAACTTGGGCCTCATATTTGTCTGGTTTAGGTTGTATTTGAGTAGTATTGGGCTAGATTATTAAAACTGGGCTGAGCCAAGTGGCCCATGTTTTAGAGCCTACATTATGTACGTTACTGGGCCTAGCTAGCTTCCTTGTTACACGACACAATTTGAGTATCTTATGTTTACCGTTTATTTTTTTACGTCAGGTGTGGTTAGGTAACATTTACAGTTTATTTTTTTTATTTAAAAATTATTAAACATCTTATGTTTATTTTTGGTAAAAATAATAATAATAAATCACTACAACATATAAGAGTTCTAGAGATCAAATTTTTTGATCTCTAAAAATGAAAATTTTGTTGCAAAAGACATTTAGAGACTAATTGGGAATAGTCGTTAAAAGGTCGTTCTAAAAAGTCAAAAATAAGACTTAGTGACAAAATTTTGAAAATGTCACTAATAAATAAACTTTTAGGGATAAAATAATTTGGACTCAAAATGGTTTATTTTTTGAGACAAAAATTTGGTCTCAGAAAGATAATAATTCATCATTAATGTCCAATTTTCGTTACTAAAAATATAATAACTACAATTTTCGTAACAAAAATATTTGGTCTCTAAAAAATAATTTTGTCCCTAAATTTTAGTCTTTAAAATTTTAATTTTTTTTATAGTGAATACATTTGGCACACATGTGCCTTTAGGTTCGCATCTTATACTTGTTTGTGAATCTTGTTTTTCCATTTTATATTTGGAAAATGAGTTGGACCCCCAGCACCCCCACTGTTTTGTGATTGGATAATTTATTTATTTTATTTTATTTATTTTTTTCTATCTGCAAGTCACAGCCCCCCACGTGGAGGTGGAGGTGCTGGGGGTCACCCCCCATTGGGGTCCCTAGCAAGACTGTTTATATTTTGTATGATATCTAATAGGGTATATTTCAAGACGATCGTGTGCCAGTTTGATCGCACATCAATGTAATACTTCCAAAAAATCATGCATCTCTCTCTTACTTTTGAATTATTTTGTATTTGATTCTTATGTTGCATCTAGAGTTGCAAATGAACTGGGCTTTAGTATGTTTGGGTTTGTTTATTAAGATTTTAACGAACCCGACTCGAGCTCGAGCTCGAGCTCGAGCTTAATAAAAATTTAACAAACTGAGCTCGAGTCAAGTTGTCTTAGGCTTGACTTGAACTCAAGTTTATTCACAAGCCTTAACGAGTCAAAAAATTTATAAATTCATACTTGTGTATGAGACTAAAATTACAATTAAACTTTGATTATATAATTATATATACAATATATATAAACATTTAAAAAAAAAAGTCAATATTTTCTCGAAATAACAATATCTACCACTAATATTACATAAATGTACTATTTATAGTTAACTATTATTTACATTTATATGTTTTAAATATATAAATAATATATTTATCTTATTTTGTATACAGAGTTTTACATTATTGAATATATAAATAATAAATATTAAACGAGCTAGCTAACGAGCCGAGTTTTAGGATGCTAGAACTCTAACGCAAAAAAAAAAAAAAAAAAAAAAAATTAACGAATCGAGTTCGAACGAGCTCTTACTGAGCCGAGCTCGATCCTGTTCATGAATGGTTCTGTTCATTTGCAGCCCAAGCTGCATCAATCTTTAGGTTTCATTTATCATATATTTTTTCGGAAACAAACGTAATAAAATAAAACTATTACAATTATTATATCGACTTAATTTTTTCATGAATGATATACACAGAAGGCTCTATAAAATGAATAATTTGAAATATTGAAATAAGAGTTGTGGTGGGGATGTGTAGACATTATGGCTCTGTTTGATTTAAGATTAATAATAACAATTAATAAATTATGGAGTGTTTGATAATATGATTTAACACTTAAAATTAAATGTATTAAGTGATAGTCAATTATTCATTTAATAACTACAATTGATATCACTTAAAAATTTAAGTTCCTCTTATAATGTAGGTTAAAATTTAAGAAAATATCTTATTATTATTTTTTATATTTTGTATAATATGTAGTAGAGTATATTTCAACACGACTGTATACCAATTTTTTCTTGAGGACATGGGAAAAATTATATTAATAAACAACAATATTACATAAACAAGACCTCAAAGGGTCATTTTAACTAAAAAAAAAAAATTCCACAAAAAAAAAAAAAAGTTACAAGCCAGGAAAACTACCGATCTTTTCAAAGATGTGGTTAGAAAAGCAAAATTTGCTTGAAAGCCTGTTGTTTCTGTCGACGTCGTCTCCGTCACTACCGTCCAACTCCATTGCTGCCACTGCCGAACATCAAACACCGCCAAAAGTTAGAGTTGAGAAAGAAGTACACCTATAATGATATAGAAAAGGCTTAAGAGGAAGGAGACTATTGTGGGCATCGAAAATCTAAAAATCTATACCGAAATCTGTAACACCCAAATATTTGATAAATTTGAACACTATGACAATGTCAACTAAACATTTAATTTTTATTAGAAAAAAATAATAATCACAATAATAAATAGATAAATGAAAATAGCAATAGTGTTCGCAATATGCCGTAAGGATATGTTGAGTGGCTCACTAATGTAATGAAATATTCTTTAAATTTCATATATATGTTACTTAATTACATGCACAGTAAATTGGGGTTAAAATGTAAATAAGTAATAGCAATTAGATAGGGTCAAGTGCAAATAAGAGGAAAAGAACTAGAGGCATGGCACAGGCTGTTGTCTGTCGTCGAGACACAACACTAAGAGGTTGTTTGGGATGATCTAAATAAGTGTATTTTTTGACTTTTTATGAAATATGAGTTGGGTTTTGATTGGATTTAAAGTCATGTGTTAGAGAGGTGATGTGACTTAAATAAAATGATATAATTTAAATAGAATAGTAACTTTTTAATTTTTTAATTTTTTAATTTTTTAATTTTTTCCAAACATGCCAAACTAGTTCTAAAGTGCAGGGCACGGGGGAGGGAAGGTGAGTTATATATTTGACGTACCTGCTTAGTTTAATACTATATAAAGGACACGTTTTGTCCAAAGGGGAAAAAAACAAACGAAGGAACAATACAAAAAAATAGCCACGGGGGAGGGAAGGTGAGTCGTCTATTTGACTCACCTGCTTAGTTAATACTATATAAAGGACATGTTTTGTCCAAAGGGGAAAAAAACAAACGAAGGAACAATACGAAAAATAGCTCCAGAACAAAGAAAGAGAAGAAAAATAAATAGTAAGAGACGGTATTAATGTGAGTTATATTATATTTTAAGTATTTATAAATTATTTTATTATTTTATAAGTTATTTTATGCAAAACATGTTTTAATTATATTATCATCCAATTATGTTATTCATTTTATGAGTCCTACTTATTTAAAAATTGAAATCCATGGATTTTTAAAATTTGAAATTTATTTGACAACGAGTATATAACTATTTATTTTTATAAATACCACCACAGAGGTCTCATGTCTTGGGAGACTTAAATAATCATTGGCCATCTGAATTGTCATTTTAGTGACCCTTTGACGGTCCCATGCCTGGGAGACTTAACACTACAACATATAAGAGTTTTATAAATCAAATATTTTGGTTTTTAAAAGTGAAAATTTTGTTGCAAAAGACATTTAGGGACCAATTTCTATCATCGTAAGTGTCACGCCCCAAACCCGCCCCTAGAAGTTTGGGCATGATCACTTCAGAAACGGACACTTAACCTGTTATATATAACATATGGGGCCTGAGTGGAAGCATAAATTTTATATAATAACATGCAAGAAAAGAGCTACATCCATTGAGCGACCACTATCATGCCAGGATCACAAACAGACAGATAATAATAGTTACATACACATATACAACCCCGCCCGTGTTTGGGCGTATAACAAAAAAAAACATTAGAATTTACAACATATTATGGACAACCAGAATGTAAGCCAAAATTTCACAAAACGGGTAGGCTTCACCCAAATGCTTGGATACACAGAGACTAACAAAGGGAGACGAGCATTAAGAGTTGTAGCTGACCTCCAAACGCAGGACCTACGGAATCAGACAAAATACAGAGTGAGATAACCTCAGTGAATAATAGTACGTAAACAATTGAATGATTAACTTGGAGTACAATGTACATATATAAGTATAGAGGACATATGGTTAACTTTATTTTTTATTATTTCCAGAGTAGCCTTAGGTCTAATTTTTAAACAGAATGGCTTCAAGCCCTTGGACAGAGTGTGTAACAACCCTCATACTGTTTACCGATTAATGACTGATTGATTACCGATAAACATTGATTACCGTTAAACTGAACTGATCATGACTGATAATTGAACTGATTGAAGTACTGAACTGACTGATCGAAATTGGAACTGAATTGAATGAGTACATCTGTTTGAATTGCATTTTATCTGTTGATTGTTTATCTGATCTGTTCATGTTTTAGTGTTTAAACTGTTAATTGAAGGCCTTATCGGCGGCCGAATCCAAAATTGATTGATGTTTCAGGATCAGTAGAATTTACATGAGTTTATGGCATATTCAGTTAAACTGTGATTTGGTATGATTAAATTAGACTAGAATAAGCTAATTAAAGAGCTAGGCTTATCTACCATCTTGCCATTGCTAGTGGGCCCCTTAGTATATCATACTAGAGCCTTGTACTCATTGAAACAAACATTTTCCTCAGCCTTCTTCTTGTTCTTGTCGACCTTGAGGAAGAGAGGGAGAGAATAGAATTGTCCTTGGGGGTTTGGCTTAGTCAACTTGAAGAATTGCTTGGTAATTGAAGTATAGATTGCATATTTGAGCTCCTAGTTTTCTAATTCAAGACTTAGGTAAGGATTTCATCTTCTCATTCTTGTGTTTGAGCTAATTCTTGCATGGTCCATGTTAAATTGTAGAGCTAAGTCATGTTTTAGTTCATATATGTTGATATAGAGCATAATTCATGCATGCATGTTTGAATTGTTGAATTGAGAGTTGATTTCATGGTAAAATGGTACATGCATGTCCATAATTTTGTAATGGTCCATGTTTTCAACTTGTTTTCGGAGCAAATGGCTCCTTAGAGCATCAAATTGAAGCTTTGAATTGATTTGAATTCATGCATGTTTGCATGTTCATATTGTTCTTGATATTGATTTGAAATTGAGTTCGAATTAAACACGGCTTTGATTTCTCAAATTGAGCTTTGAAACATGTTATTCTATGTGCTTATAAAGGTTTTCCAGAAAAATGGGCCCAAGAGGATTGGTTTTGATGCATTTGAACCTGGTTTTGGCTTGAAGGTGCAATCTGGAATTCCCAGATTTTGTACTTCCGCTCGAGCGGGGAAAGTGTCGCTCGAGCGTGGAATCCGAGCATCCAGTATTTCTCTGCACTGTTTTACAGTCCGCTCGAGCGGAGGATTGGGCGCTCGAGCGGAGGATTGTGTCTCAAGCTCGAGTGAGCGTCGAGCGGAGATTTCACCCATCCAGTACTTTTGCAGTACGCTCGAGCGGGAAAGTTGACGCTCGAGCGTGTACCTTTGTTGCATGACCGCTCGAGCGGGGAAACCTGCGCTCGAGCGGGACTCTGTCTTTCTGAAAATTCTGAAACTATTTTCTGATCACATCTTTGCATCCTCATCCCATTCTAGGCATTCTTAGACCTAGTTTAAGACATCTTGTTGAGGATATAGACGTAGAACACACCGAGGCAAATTAGGGATTAAGTTATTATCTTTCCCAGCTGTGTATCTTAGTGTGTTCAATCTGTTAATTGTGTAGGGTTGGCGACTGGGGAGGCACGCTCTAGCTTACTGTAGCCCAGAACTCTGTGAGTAACATATGTGTAAAGATATGTTCAAAATGATTATCTTATGAACAATTGAGCTGTACTGCTTTCTGAACTGATTACTGTTAATTGAATGAATGTATGTCCTATGTTCGAAACTGTATTGTGGCATCCTTAGCACCTACTGTTTACTGTTACTGTTACAGAGATCTCTATCGGTTCCCTTGTTGGAACCACTACTGTTACTGACTGATGGCCATCATTTACTGCTCGGTCTTTTAAGACCTACTGTTTACTGTACTGTTATGCTAATGGATGTACCACATATGACTGTTTACTGTCCTGAACAACTGAAATACTAATTGAAATGGACTGTTTTCATTACTATAAGGGCATTCATTCTTAACCTCTTTACGCATTATGTTATTCACTGGGCTTTAGCTCACTGCTTATATATATATGTAGGTGTACAGGCACCAGACCGCGGCTAGAGGGGTCAGGGTTACTCCAGTTTTGTCAAGCCAGCCTATGTGCCTCACTGCGAGGTTCCGAGCCTATCGTGTTAAGGCTTAGGGGTGTTTTAGATTTCCCCCTTCTGTACTGTCTTACTGTCCTGTATAGACTGAATGTTTACTGTACTGTTATATAGGGATTGTGTCCCTAGTCTGGATGATTGTATATATTGTGCATACTGTTCTGTACTGTTTACGTATGTACGAATGCATGAAAAATCTTTTCGCATACAGACTGTCACAGCTCATTGGGCATTGTTTCTTTACTGTTTTGGCTTTCGCCAGGCCCTGTACTCTGTATTACTGTACTACTGTTCTGCAGGCCTTCGGTAATCTCGGATTACTAGCCGGTTACGGTGCTAAACCCATAGGGCCGGGTTTGGGTCGTGACAGAGTGGCATAAAGTCCTTACACAGAATGGCATAAAGCCCTTATACAGAATGGCATAAAACCCTTATCACGAATGTATGAATTCAAGAGGTGGCTCGCACGGATTCTAGAGGTGACTCGCATGGCAGCACTTAGTTCCCTGTAGCACTTTGTTTCATACTAGCAGATCATACAGAATGGCCATAGGCCCAGATGTCACAAATTGGCCATAGGCCTCACAGATGTTACAGAACGGCTATAAGCCTCATAACTTTCACGGAACGGCCATAGGCCTCATAACTTTCACAGAACGGCCATAGGCCTCATAACTTTCACAGAACGGCCATAGGCCTCATAACTTTCACATCGGCTTTAAATTCAGTTCACATATGTATGGACTCAAGAAGTGGCTCGTACGGATTCTAGAGGTGGCTCGCATGGCAGCACTTAGTTCCGTATAGCACTTTGTTCCATACCAGAAATTAGTAGGTCTAACGGATTATACTGTACTACTCATCTCATATCATAGCATAACAGAACGGATAAACAGAACAACAAAATTTCTCAACGGTTACTAACATACAAAGCAACGTGTATAAAGTATTGTATAACGTCATGTTCTCATTCAATATCATGTTCCCAGTACATGGGCTTATATTCATGATTTCTTCTTGTTAACCAACTTCACGGCATTAATAGCTTGTACGCAATTCTTATGCGGAATCACAAGTAATTTACAAATTATAGCACATGACAGATAATCTTTAAATGTAACCGGAATGCAGAGTAGTTCCAGACTTATACCAATGTATCCAGCTCTTTCAATAGTCACAAGTTTGTACTGATTTCCCATCACCATAAATGCTAACATAATCACTTGCAGGGAACAGAATGTTAATAATAATAAGAATTATTAATGGTAAGTAAATGTTCGATTACAGTACTACTACTCACAGTGTTCAGGTGCTTGGTCCGCCCCTGTAGCTGACCCTACACAATTCATGTAATTTAAACATAATTCATCATAGTACAACATTATTCAATTCAATATTAGTCAACACAACATAATCCAACAAAGTCAACATCACTTAGTTCATTAACACCATTTGCAATTCAACATAATTCAAAATAAACCCTTGAATCTCATTTCAACATTCCAAAACCGAGTTCATATCATCCATGTCAGTCATAGATTATTTCCCCAATTTTCCCTTCACATTATAGCATGAATTACAATGTTCATAACGTAGTTCATTCGCAAATTTTTAAATATAATTTTCAAACATTTCTAAATTCCAATTAAACTTGAACATATATAATTCAATACCTCAATTTCATTATTCTACTTTCAATTTGGGCCAAATCATTGGTTATCATCATTAATCAACCTAGGATTTTAAAGAAAATTGGGAGTTTTCCTCTTTTCTTAGTTAAATCTTTAAATCAACAATTACTATTTATCAATATGCTAAAAACATTCAACATCCTTTGAAAATTGGAGTGGAAACCCCATTTGTAAGTAAACAACAAGCCATTAATGTTTCTAACCCATAATCAACTCAAAATTCCAAAATGTCAACAAAATCCCAAAGTGGCAACAAAATCACTTTGAATCATAAACATTCAAGGCTAAGAGAACCCCCTACCTCAAGATTGGAAGCAAAGAAGCTAGATCGAAAGCGTCCTCTTGAAAATCTCAAAATCTAATCGGTTGGAAAAGTTGATATTCATTTCTTCTTCATCCTTGATGCACGATCCATGGTGGATTGTTGGTGAGAATGGATGAAATCAAAGGTTTGAGGGTTAGGTTTTCGGACCTAGGAAGAGAGGAAGGAAGAGGGAAGAAGAAAATATAAGAAATGATCCAAAAATCCCGTTTTTACGCTGCTGTGCTCGCGAAACCCGCTCGAGCGTCCTTATTCACGCTCGAGCGTACCTGCTCCCAGCACAGATTCTAAAACTTCAAACAGGTATAACTCTCCCATCCGGACTCTGTTTTAGGTCATTTTTGTGTCCAAATTGAAGCCTCGAAAATAATCTTTCCAATGGTCTTAACTTCACATTCAAATTCAAAGTGTGGAAAAAGGAAAGGGCAAATGAGTGACAGCTGATCGTAGAATAACTATCTGGATTATATTCTTTGGTCCAATCTTACTTTACCATCATACCACCACCTCAATCAATACCCCAAAATAAGATAAGAACATTCCAAATACACTAATAAAAATGTCAAAAATGAGTCCATGTGCCTCAGAAGTTCAAACTTAACCAGGCAGCCCACTCGAGCGCCCAACCTTGCACTCGAGCACGGAGACCAGTAAAGCTGTCCGCTCGAGCGACCATTTCTACGCTCGAGCGGAAAATCACCACTCCCAGAATTTCAACCCGCGCTGCAAAATTACTGGAAACCCCAAAAGTCCGCTCGAGCGCCAACTCTCCCCCCGCTCGAGCAAAGGGAAAAATTTCAGATCGTTACAGTAAAGGTCGTCAATTCCAGTTTTAAAGTCATAACTCAACAGATAGTTCTTCAATTCCAATAGATATAGTTGAATTAGAACACTTTAACTCCTACTTCCTTTACGTATTTTGGGGTCATTATAGTAAGGATAGTCGCTAAAATGTCGTCCCGAAAAGTCAAAAATAAGGCTTTTAGTGACAAGATTTTGAAAATGTCACTAATAAATAGACTTTTAGGGACAATATAATTTCATCTCAAAATGGTTTATTTTTTGAGATAAAAAATTTGGTCCCAAATAGATAATAATTCATCACTAATGTCCAATTTTTGTTGCTAAAAATATAATAATGACATTTTTTGTAACAAAGATATTTGGTCCCTAAAAAATAATTTTGTCCTTAAATTTTGGTTCACAAAACCTTAACTTTTTGTAGTGTAAATAACCATTGGCCCTCTAATTAGTCACGTTGTGACCCTCTGTCTGTTATGGATCTATTGACCCTCTGTTCTATTCTGTACTGTAGTTACGATTATTTTGCATATATGATTTTTGTATTGTATGTCTGTTATTTCGAATAATTTATTTGAACCAAGCTATTCATTGTTTAGCCTCAATAATTGTCCATGGTGATTTGTATACCCTTATGCTCTTAGTATAATATTTTTCACTCTATTATGTGCTTATAGTTGTTAAAACCCTTTCAGGTAACGAAACTTAAGAAAGAATGGTTTACCCCATCAATCAAGACCTAGACTTGAGATAAATATTGTGTTTTTTTTTTCTTTTTTTTTCTTTTCTTCTTTTCTTTCTCTTGTGTTTATTTGTAATTATTATTTGACTTATGTTACATAAATAATAATTCCTATGCGCACTTCAGATATTTATCTACATCTTTTATTTCATTTCACTGCATTATTTAATTTAGTTACTTCAAACTAATCTTAGGAATTTTAGAATTTAACTAGTTGCGAATCCAACCTTAGGCACCGGGGTGGGTCGTGACAAAAGTGGTATCAGAGCAATGGTTATAAAAAAAAAATTGAGATAGAAGATATGTGTACCATTAGAAAATAGGATAAGGAACATTTTACCATAGTCATTATGGGTATAGTCTTTTATTAGTTCTATAGCTGAGTTGGGCATCGTGTGGTGCATGCAATGTCGGAACTCAATTTTGGTGACTCTTTTTGGTACGGGCTTAATCCATCGAAGTTTGAGAGAATTTTTGAAAGCAACAGTTATGTCCTAGACCTGCCAGAAGGAAAGTGAGACTCTGAGGAAATAGTTAGACATGCGGACCCAACCCTGAATCGATTAATGGGCAGACCGGTATACCTACGGGTAGTCCCTACGGAAATAGATACACAATGGTGGAGGATTGATGGTATGAGTACACTGGACAGGTTTCTGGGATCGACAGGGGTAGTAGGCTTGGCCTCGAGCCAAGGGTACCCTCACTACTTAGTGGCACCCTCACTACTTAGTGGCACCCTTACCTCCAAAATTCGTGGTTCAGAGAGGAAACGCCTTCTTAAGTGACCATATATAAGCAAGAGTCCCTCTCCTACAAATCCTTATTGACACCCAGATAGTTGATTTTAGTGATATTATGACATATATGGAAGTGCCGGTACATATCACGGGACGCCAGTTGTGAGGTTACACGGCAGACATTCCCATCTACCAAGTGGAGGTTGTATGGTTATGCTTTGATATTCAGCTGAGTGGCTAGGAGTTTGAGCACCATATGCAGCTGCAGTACTCGTGGTTGTTTCCAATCTAAAATCTCGAGAATAAGATCCTTTCTTTTGTTGTTTTCTTTTTCTTTTTTCTTTTGATGTACAAGTGAGCTGATCATGACTCAGTTCTAACCCGTTTTGTCATAGAGGGTTAGGCACTAACGTGACGTAACTACAAGTAATGTACCAACACCATTATGCATAAATAAAACCAGTGTTTTTGTGTACAATGTTTTGTGAACTATGTTTGTAAATTATGTGAAAATAGTAGGTATATGATAATTAATAGAAATCATGTACCACATTTATTAAAACTGTTACTTTATAGCGATGGCTAACGATGGAAATGGTACCGGATCATCATCCAGCGAAGCTGATCCAATGAAAAAGATTATGGAACGAGTTGTTGCTAGTTTCTTGCAAACTTTGTAGAACAATATAACCAATGGATTACCAAAACATCGTGAAGGGCCAACTAAGTTCCAAGACCTAAAACCTTCTAAGTTCATAGGAGACTCGAACCCATTGCTAGCTGAAGCTTGGGTTAAAAAAATGGAAAAGATTTTTTGTGCTCTACCTTACACAGAAGAACAAAATGTGTCCTTTACCACCCTCACTCTTAAAGAGGATGCACAAGAATAGTGGCTTCTCACCTTAGAAAAGGAAGAGATCATGACTTGGGCTAGATTCCTAGAAGTATTCTATGAAAAATACGTTCCAGAATCACTACGGGAGCAGAAGGTGTCAGAGTTCCTACATTTGAAGCAAGGAACGATGTTGATAGTAGAATACGAAAGTAAGTTCACCTGACTAGTGCGATTGGCAATGTATGTTATTCTAACAGAAGCTCGGAAAGCTAGGAAGTTTGAAGCAGGATTAGATGCTGAAATTAAAGATAAGATTGAGGTTTTGAAACTACCAACCTATGCGGATGTGGGCATACATCATTGAGAAAGGAATTAAAGCATCATGTTTTAGGCAAAATAGGTTAAAAGAAGCGATTTTAGGAACCAATCGGAGGATTTAGGGTAGCACCACCAAAGAAAGTAAATACTGGACCTACTGACCCAACTAGTTCGGCTAATCAAAATTCTACTATCCCCAGGGATAGCACTATTCCGAATTGTCTGAGTTGCGGAAGGGCTCATTAGGGACAGTGCTATCGGGCAATAGAGAGCATGTTATAGATATGGCCAAGTTGGCCATTTGGTGAAAGATTGTCCGAAATGCACCAACTCTGTGATGGGTACCCCTGAACCAGTTCAGAAACCAAGAACAACCACAAGAGGGAGGAAGGAACAGAAGCACTAAGGAGGAGCTTTCACTTTAGTACCTAGAAACCCCAATGCTGCTGAGAACGTTGTGTTAGGTACACTTTTTTTATATGTGGTGATTCAGCTTATATTCTCATTGATTCTAGATTAACTCATTCTTTTGTTTCTCCACACTTTACCCTCAAATTGACATCAACACCTGAACCTTTAGGATATGCATTATCTGTGTCTTTTCTAAGTGGTGTTTCCGCACTTAGTATGGAAATATACAAGTCCTATGCCATATCCCTAAATGATGAAACCTTGCATGTGGATCTGATTCCACTCCGCATTAGTAGTTGCGACATAATCTTAAGGATGGATTGGCTTGTTGCCAACTGTGCCTTTATTGACTGTATAACCAAAAAGGTCTTTCTCCGATTACTCGACCAGTACGAACTTGTTTTTGAAGAAACTAGAATTTCTACCCCTTCGTGTTTAATATCCTCCATGATAGCCCAATGACTTTTGAGAAAAGGTTATTGTGGTTGTATTTGTTATATAATCGACCCTCAACAAGTAGACCCAACACTTGATTCAATACCCGTAGTTTGGGAATTTCCTGACGTTTTTCCTGAAGACTTACCTGGTACTTTATTTGACCAAGAAGTCAAATTCACCATTGAAACCCAGCCCGATACGCAACCAATATCAAGAACCCTTTATTGCATGTCAATTGTGGAATTGAAGGAATTAAAAGTGCAACTCTAGGAATTGCTCGACAAGGGTTTCATACAACCAAGTACCTCACTATGGGGAGCTCTGGTATTATTCATGAAGAAAAAGGATGGCACGATGAGATTATGTATTGATTGTCGAGAATTAAACAAGGTTACCATCAAGAATCGGTACCCTTTGCCGCGAATTGATGACTTGTTTGATCAACTTCAAGGTGCCCAAGTATTCTCGAAAATCGATTTGCGTTCTGGTTATCATCAACTAAAAGTCAAAATGGAAAGCATCAAAAAAATTGCCTTCAAAACACATTATGAGCACTACAAGTTCCTCGTTATGCCATTTGGCGTCACAAATGCTCCAGCATCCTTTATGGACCTCATGAACCGAGTGTTTAAACCCTATCTTGATGAGTTCGTCATCGTCTTCATTGACGACATTCTCATATACTCCAAGTCACCGGAGGACCATGAACAACACTTGCAAATAGTTCTGCAAACACTACATGATCACAAACTGTATGCTAAGTTGAAGAAATGTGAATTCTGGATCGCTAGTGTACACTTCCTCGGGCACGTCATTAACAAAGATGGCGTCTCGGTTGACCCCCAAAAAGTTAGAGCAATTGTGGATTGGCCACGAGCTACTAACATGTCTGATGTTCGAAGCTTCTTGGGTTTAGCCGGCTATTACTGACGCTTTGTTCAAGATTTCTTGAATATAACATCACTCTTGACTCAGCTAATTCATAATAACACACCCTTTGAAGGGCTGACAAATAGGAACGTTGCTTCCAAGAGTGAAAAAGCAGACTTGTGTCAGCTCTTATACTAGCACTCTCCACAGGAATGGATGGGTTTGTAATTTATAGCGATGTCACATACAATGGTTTGGGGTGCATTCTTATGCAAAATGGAAAAGTCATTGCATATGTCTCACGTCAACTAAAGACTCACGAAAAGAACTACCCAACCCATGATCTAGAATTGCCTGCGGTGATCTTCGCTCATGTAACAACCCTCGCCACTGTTTACCGATTAACCACTGGTTACTGCTAAACTGAGACTGATTATGATTGGTAACTGAATTGATTGAAGTACTGAACTGATTGACTGAAATCTGGAACTGAATTGATTAAGTATTTCTGTTTAATTGTATGTCTATCTGTTGACTGTTTGATTATCTGTTCATGCCTTTGTGTTTAAATTGCAAATTGAAGGCCTTATCGGCGGCCGAACCCGAAATCGATTAGTGTTTTATGATCAATAGAATTTATGCGAATTTATGGTGTGTTTATTTGAAAACTGATTTGGTATGATTAAATTGGATCAATATTATTAAATTACATTTATTGGCTTAAATTACAACTTTGCTATTTGAGTGGGCCACAACACCAAACTTTGTCTAAGTCTTAGTCTTGCACTGCACAACTCTTCCTCAGCCATTTTGAGAGCATAGCCGACTAGAGTGAGAGAGTGAGAGGAAAAGAGTGTTTTCAACTTGAATTCATCAATTTTAGTTTGGAGATTTGAAGGAAGTGAAGAGAGATTGCATAATTGAGCCTCCTTGCCTTTGATTCAAGACTTAAGGTAGGGATTGTACCTTCTTGTTCATGTAATCAAGTCATATGTTGCATGGTTTATGGAAGTTTAGAGATTAAGGGCATGAATTAACTTTAAATTGTTGAATTGAAGTTCATTCCATGCATGCATGCTTATATCCTAGCATTTTGAGGTTGAATACATGGAATTTGGTACATGCATGTTTATATTTTTGCATTGGACCATGAACTCATATTGGTTTTGAAGGAATTGGCTCATTAGAGCAAGTATTGGAAGCTTTGAATTGGTTTAAACTCATGCATGTTCAATTGAAGTTATGTTCTTGAGTTTTGGTTTGAAATTGAGTCGTTTGAAACACCCTTGGGCTTTGATTTTACAATTGAGCTTTGGAATCATGTTAAACTATGAGTTTTGGGATGTTTTCTGGAAAATTGGCCCAAGAGGATCGAAAATTGTGTTTTAAAAGTTGAATTTGAGCTTGAGGTTCAAATCTGGAAATTCTAGATTTTGAACTCACGCTCGAGCGGGGTGACTGGCGCTCGAGCGTGAAATTCGTGCTTCCAGTACTTTGCACTGTTTTGATGTCCGCTCGAGCGGAATAATTGACGCTCGAGCGGGACATTGTGTCTCATGCTCGAGCGGGTGTCGAGCGCCTAATCGAGCGTGATTTTCACCTATCCAGCACTTTTGACTGTTTTGCAGAACGCTCGAGCGGGTAAGTCTACGCTCGAGCGGAAACCTTTGTCTGCATGTCCGCTTGAGCGGAGTAACCTACGCTCGAGCGTGACCCCTATTTTCTGGAAATTTTGAAAATGCTTTTAAAGTGCATCTTTGCATCCTCATCTCATCCTAGGCATTATTAGGCCTAGTTTAAGGCATCTTAATGAGGATATAGATGTAGAACGCACCGAGAAAAATTAGGGATTAAGTTATTATTTTCCCAACTGTGTAGCTTAGTGTGTGTTCAATCTGTAACTGTGTAGGGTTGGCGACTGGGGACGCGCTCTAGCTTTACTGTAGCCCGGAACTCTGTGAGTAACAACTGTGTAAAGATATGTTCAAAATGATTATCTTCTGAACAATCGAACTGTACTGCTCTCTGAACTGATACTGTTAATTGAATGAATGTATGTCCTATATTCTGAACTGTATTGTGGCATTCTTAGCAACTACTGTTTATTGTTACTGTTACAGAGATCTCTGTCGGTTCCCTTGTTGGAACCACTACTGTTTACTGATTGATGGCCATCATTTACTGTTCGGTCTTTTAAGACCTACTGTTCACTGTACTGTTATGCGAATGAATGTACCACATATGACTGAATAATTGATATACTGAATTAACGAACTGTTTTCATTACTGTAAGGACATTCATTCTTAACCTCTTTACGCATTACGTTATTCACTGGGCTTTAGCTCACTGCTCATATATATATGTAGGTGTACAAGCATCAGATTGCGGCTAGAAGCGTCGGGGTTAAGCTCTAGTTTTGTCAAGCCAACCACTGTGTCTCACTGCGAGGTTCCGAGCCTGTCAAGTTATGGCTTAGGGGTGTTTTAATTTCCCCGTCTGTCTCTGTATCTGTTTTGTATAACTGTATAGATTGTTACCGTACTGTTTAATAGGGATTAGGTTCCTGAACTGAATGATTGTATATATGTACATACTGTTTTGTCACTGACTGCATATATGTATGAAAAAGTCTTTTTGGCATACAGACTGTCACAGCTCATTAGACATTGTTTATTTACTGTATTGGCTTCCGCCAGCCCTTGTACTCTGTATTACTGTATTACTGTTAAGCAGGCCTTCGGTAATCTTGGATTACTGGCCGGTTACGGTGCTAAACCCATAGGGGTGGGTTTGGGTCGTGACAGAGTGGTATCAGAGCGATACTTACCACGAGTTATATCGCACACACGTGTCCAAATGAGCTATAGGGTGTCCTAGAAAAGTAATTAGGGCATCACATGAGCATGAAAAGTGTGTGTGGCTATGACATGACTGAATATATGCTAATGTGTTAATCTGTTTAAACAAATGACTACCTATGTTAATAACTGTTATAACTGCCTATAGTGAAATGGATAATACAAGAACTGCAAATGAATCCTCATCCTCATCCTTTGAGGCAAGAATGGCAAGACTGGAAAGAATGATGGAATGAATAACTGAAAGACTAGATCAACAACAGAATCCACATCCCCCATCTCCTCCTCCGGTACAGCCGGAGCAGAATGTGAATGTTAATGATGGGGACATAATTGCTCTCACCCATAAGTTCAGCAAAATGGAACCGCCATCCTTTCAGGGAGGCCTTGAACCGTTAAAAGCTGAAGCATGGGTTCTCGAGACAGAAAAATTGTTTGAGGTTTTCCCGTGCTCCGAAGCACATAAAGTGCTATTGGCCACCTTTACTCTGCAAGAAGAAGCTAGAAGGTGGTGGATGCTTATCCGTGATAACAATACTGTGATGACTTGGGCTCAATTCAAAGGAGCCTTCTTTGAAAAGTACTTCCCTCAGTGTGTTGGGGACAGAAAAGTAACCGAATTCGAGCAGCTGAGACATGGCACAATGTCCGTTGCTGAATATGAAACAAAATTTACTGAACTTGCCCGTTATGCACCACACATGGTGGACACTGATTATAAGAAGGCCAGAAAGTTTGAAGGCGGCCTTAATGTTGCAATATTGGAGAGAATAAATGTTCTGAAATTACCGAACTATGTAAATGTTCTTAACCGAGCCTTGATGGCTGAATCGAACATCGAAGCACTAAAAACTGAAACACCAGCATCTGAATGGCGTGGTAAAAGGCAGGGTTTTAAATTCAAGAAAGGCAAGCATAACCCATTGAACAAGAAACAGAATACGGGGTCAACAACTAGCCCCAGCCTAGGGAGTGGTTTCATACCACCCTGTTCTGAGTGTGGCAAGAAGCACAAAAGGGTCTGTTACAAAATATCTGGAGCCTGTTACAGGTGTGGCAAGGTGGGCCACATGGTTAAAGACTGCCCCTCTGCTCCACAAGCCAATAGTAAAGCTGCACCAAGCATGGCAGCATCAACTGTTGCACCAAAACCGAACCCCAAAGCTTCCGGGAAAGAGCCCATGAGGCAGGGCCGAGTGTTCGCCCCAGTACCGGGAGACGTGCAGAATACCGAGACCATTGTGTCAGGTATTCTCTCTATTTGTACTCAAAATGCTTATGTACTGATTGATTCGGGGTCTACGCATTCATATGTGTCGCATGCTTTTTCGCGAAAACTGAATAGACCATTAGAACCCATGAATTATCTGTTAGCTGTATCATCACCCATTGGGGAATCTATGACCTGTGCATATATGTACCCTGCTTGTGAAATTATTGTTGGAGATGCACATTTGTTTATTGACTTACTGCCCCTGAACATTGATCACTTTGATGTAATATTGGGAATGGACTGGTTAACGAAATACCATGCTACCATAGACTGTGTAACGAAACAAGTAGTTTTTCACCCACTGGGTTTACCCGAATTTGTGTTTAATGGGGTTGGAGTAGTACCTCCTCCGTATTTGATTTCATCTGTGAAAGCTGTTAAATTGATTAGAAAGGGGTGTAAGGGATATCTGTGTTCTGTACTGACTGTATCTACTGATGATAATGCTAACGTGAACAGTATTCATGTAGTCAGAGAATTCCCAGATATTTTTCCAGATAATCTGCCAGGGGATTTGATTGACAGGGAGATTGAATTTACCGTTGATATGATTCCGAGAACGCAGCCAGTATCTAAAGCTCCTTACCGAATGGCTCCAACTGAATTGAAAGAATTGAAAGTGCAACTGCAAGAACTGCTGGATAAGAAGTTCATCAGGCCTAGCACTTCGTCATGGGGCGCTCCTGTTTTATTTGTGAAGAAGAAAGACGGCTCACTGAGACTGTGTATTGACTACCGTGAACTGAACAAGGTAACTGTGAAAAATAAATACCCATTACCACGTATTGATGACTTATTTGATCAGTTATAGGGTGCTCAAGTGTTCTCTAAGATCGACCTCAGATCAGGATACCATCAGTTGAAAGTTAAACCAGAAGACATTGACAAAACTGCTTTTCGAACGAGGTATGGACATTACGAATTTTTAGTTATGCCTTTCGGAGTTACCAATGCACCTGCTGCATTTATGGACCTCATGAACAGAATCTTTAAACCATACCTTGATGACTTTATTGTAGTATTCATTGATGACATACTGATTTACTCCAAAAGTATAGAAGAACATGAACATCATCTGAGACATGCCCTACAGACCTCAAGAGAATAGAAACTTTATGCTAAACTGTCTAAATGCGAATTTTGGCTTGATCATGTTATGTTTTTGGGGCATGTTGTTAGCAAAGATAGAATTTCTGTTGATCCGCAGAAAATTGAAGCTGTAGTAAACTGGCCTAGACCAACAAATGTGACAGAAGTCCGAAATTTTTTGGGATTAGCCGGGTATTACAGAAGATTTGTCAAAGATTTCTCCAAGATTGCCTTACCGTTGACTCAGTTAACTCAGAAGGGGATATCGTTTGACTGGACTGACCAAAGGGAATCTGCATTCCAAGAGTTGAAAATTCGACTTGTGACTGCATCGGTTCTTACCCTACCTTCAGGTACAGATGGTTATACTGTATTTAGCGATGCTTCTCATAAGGGTTTGGGGTGTGTTTTAATGCAGAATGGGAGAGTTATTGCTTATGCTTCCTGACAACTGAGACCGCACGAAAAGAACTACCCGACCCATGATCTGGAACTTGCTGCAGTAGTATTTGCGCTGAAAATCTGGCGTCACTATCTGTATGGGGCGACATGTGAAGTATATACCGACCACAAGAGTTTGAAATATTTCTTCACACAGAAAGAACTGAACATGAGACAGCGGAGATGGCTAGAACTGATTAAAGACTATGACCTACAGATTTTGTACCATCCGGGAAAAGCCAATACCGTTGCCGATGCACTGAGCCGGAAATCGATTAGAAATTTAGCCTGTTTGCTCACCGGGCAGAAGGAATTGCCTTGTGACCTTGAAAAATCTGAAATTGAAACCGTTTTGCGAGAACAAGGTGGAACCTTAGCTGCTATTTCTGCTCAACCAGCACTGATTGAAGAGATTAAAGAGAAACAGCAACTGGATGACTTCTTGAAGAGGATCATCGAAGAAAGGGAAACTAAACCAAGACCGGGTTTCAAATTTGAAAGTAATGTACTGAAATTTCAAGAAAGACTGTGTGTACCGAATGATTCTGAATTGAAAAGAAGAGTTCTGCAAGAGGGCCACAATTCAAAATTTTCTATCCATCCAGGGAATACGAAAATGTATCAAGATCTGAAACTGAATTTTTGGTGGCCGGGAATGAAGAAAGAGATTGCTGATTTTGTGGCAAAATGTCTTCATTGCCAACAAGTTAAAGCCGAACATCAACGACCCGCAGGCTTATTGCAGCCTTTACCCATACCGGAGTGGAAATGAGAACATATCACCATGGATTTTATTATGGGATTGCCTCGCTCCAGTAAAGGTATGGACTCAATTTGGGTTATTGTTGATAGACTGACTAAATCTGCTCACTTCTTACCTGTTAAGACAATTTATAATGCGGACAAATTGGCTATACTCTATATTGATGAAATTGTTAGACTGCACAGAGTGCCTGTGTCCATTGTTTCTGACAGGGATTCGAAGTTTACATCGAGATTTTGGCAAAGCTTACAGACTGCATTGGGTACTGAATTGAGACTGAGTAGTGCTTATCATCCTCAGACAGATGGCCAGTCAAAAAGGACCATCTAGACTCTGGAGGATTTATTAAGAATGTGTGTCCTTGATTTTCAAGGAAACTGGGAAAGCCATTTGCCTTTAGCTGAATTCGCCTATAATAATAGTTTTCATTCAAGTATTGGTATGGCATCTTTCGAGGCATTGTATGGCAAAAAATGTAGATCTCCGATTTGTTGGGCAGAAGTTGGAGATGGGCCTTTTCTTGGGCCCGAGATTGTATACGAAACGACTGAGAAAGTGAAACTGATACAACAGAGACTGAAAATCGCACAGAGCAGACAGAAAAGTTATGCTGATGTCAGAAGGCGGGATAGAGAATACGAAGTGGGTGATCACGTATTTGTGAAACTGACACCGATGAAAGGCCAGACTTGTTTTGGAGTCAAAGGCAAATTAGCGCCGAGATACGTTGGACCATATGAGATTATTGAGAAAATCAATCCGGTGGCGTATCAAGTTGCACTTCCTCCTGAAATGGAGCATATGCACAACGTCTTCTACATTTCTATGTTGAGGGACTACCTCCGGGATCCTTTCCATGTGATAGAGCCTACTCGTGTAGTGCTGAGTGATAACTACACTTACGAGGAACGGCCTATTCAGATTGTAAACAGACGGATCAAGAAGTTGAGAAACAAAGAGATCCCGTTAGTGAAAGTTGACTGGCAAAACCATGGTGGCGTGTATGCCACTTGGGAGAGGGAAGATGACATGGCTAAAAGATATCCTGAACTGTTTCCACTGAATCCTGTTTTCTTCCAAAACGATGGTAACTCGAGTTTAGAGGACTAAACTCTTTTAAGGAGGGGAGACTGTAACAACCCTCGCCACTGTTTATCGATTAACCATTGATTACTGCTAAACTGAGACTGATTATGATTGGTAACTGAATTGATTGAAGTACTGAACTGATTGACTGAAATCTGGAACTGAATTGATTAAGTATATCTGTTTAATTGTATGTCTATCTGTTGACTGTTTGATTATCTGTTCATGGCTTTGTGTTTAAATTGCAAATTGAAGGCCTTATCGGCGGCCGAACCCAAAATCGATTAGTGTTTTATGATCAATAGAATTTATGCGAATTTATGGTGTGTTTATTTGAAAACTGATTTGGTATGATTAAATTGGATCAATATTAATAAATTACATTTATTGGCTTAAATTACAACTTTGCTATTTGAGTGGGCCACAACACCAAACTTTGTCTAAGTCTTAGTCTTGCACTGCACAACTCTTCCTCAGCCATTTTGAGAGCATAGCCGACTAGAGTGAGAGAGTGAGAGGAAAAGAGTGTTTTCAACTTGAATTCATCAATTTTAGTTTGGAGATTTGAAGGAAGTGAAGAGAGATTGCATAATTGAGCCTCCTTGCCTTTGATTCAAGACTTAAGGTAGGGATTGTACCTTCTTGTTCATGTAATCAAGTCATATGTTGCATGGTTTATGGAAGTTTAGAGATTAAGGGCATGAATTAACTTTAAATTGTTGAATTGAAGTTCATTCCATGCATGCATGCTTATATCCTAGCATTTTGAGGTTGAATACATGGAATTTGGTACATGCATGTTTATATTTTTGCATTGGACCATGAACTCATATTGGTTTTGAAGGAATTGGCTCATTAGAGCAAGTATTGGAAGCTTTGAATTGGTTTAAACTCATGCATGTTCAATTGAAGTTATGTTCTTGAGTTTTGGTTTGAAATTGAGTCGTTTGAAACACCCTTGGGCTTTGATTTTACAATTGAGCTTTGGAATCATGTTAAACTATGAGTTTTGGGATGTTTTCTGGAAAATTGGCCCAAGAGGATCGAAAATTATGTTTTAAAAGTTGAATTTGAGCTTGAGGTTCAAATCTGGAAATTCTAGATTTTGAACTCACGCTCGAGCGGGGTGACTGGCGCTCGAGCGTGAAATTCGTGCTTCCAGTACTTTGCACTGTTTTGATGTCCGCTCGAGCGGAATAATTGACGCTCGAGCGGGACATTGTGTCTCATGCTCGAGCGGGTGTCGAGCGCCTAATCGAGCGTGATTTTCACCTATCCAGCACTTTTGACTGTTTTGCAGAACGCTCGAGCGGGTAAGTCTACGCTCGAGCGGAAACCTTTGTCTGCATGTCCGCTTGAGCGGAGTAACCTACGCTCGAGCGTGACCCCTATTTTCTGGAAATTTTGAAAATGCTTTTAAAGTGCATCTTTGCATCCTCATCTCATCCTAGGCATTATTAGGCCTAGTTTAAGGCATCTTAATGAGGATATAGATGTAGAACGCACCGAGAAAAATTAGGGATTAAGTTATTATTTTCCCAACTGTGTAGCTTAGTGTGTGTTCAATCTGTAACTGTGTAGGGTTGGCGACTGGGGACGCGCTCTAGCTTTACTGTAGCCCGGAACTCTGTGAGTAACAACTGTGTAAAGATATGTTCAAAATGATTATCTTCTGAACAATCGAACTGTACTGCTCTCTGAACTGATACTGTTAATTGAATGAATGTATGTCCTATATTTTGAACTGTATTGTGGCATCCTTAGCAACTACTATTTATTGTTACTGTTACAGAGATCTTTGTCGGTTCCCTTGTTGGAACCACTACTGTTTACTGATTGATGGCCATCATTTACTGTTCGGTCTTTTAAGACCTACTGTTCACTGTACTGTTATACTAATGTATGTACCACATATGACTGAATAACTGATATACTGAATTAACGAACTGTTTTCATTACTGTAAGGACATTCATTCTTAACCTCTTTACGCATTACGTTATTCACTGGGCTTTAGCTCACTGCTCATATATATATGTAGGTGTACAGGCACTAGACCGCGGCTAGAAGCGTCGGGGTTAAGCTCTAGTTTTGTCAAGCCAACCACTGTGTCTCACTGCGAGGTTCCGAGCCTGTCAAGTTATGGCTTAGGGGTGTTTTAATTTCCCCGTCTGTCTTTGTATCTGTTTTGTATAACTGTATAGACTGTTACCGTACTGTTTAATAGGGATTAGGTCCCTGAACTGAATGATTGTATATATGTACATACTGTTTTGTCACTGACTGCATATATGTATGAAAAAGTCTTTTTGGCATACAGACTGTCACAGCTCATTAGACATTGTTTATTTACTGTATTGGCTTCCGTCAGCCCTTGTACTCTGTATTACTGTATTACTGTTAAGCAGGCCTTCGGTAATCTTGGATTACTGGCCGGTTACGGTGCTAAACCCATAGGGGCGGGTTTGGGTCGTGACAGCTCATTATTTCTATGAAATAAATTGCGAGACTTACACCAATCACAAGAGTCTTAAATATATGTTTACATATAAAGAACTGAATATGAGGCAATGACGATGGCTGAAATTTATGAAGGACTACGATGTAGATATCCATCATCATCTAGGCAAAGCTAACGTAGTAACAGACACGTTGAGTCGAAAGACTACCAGAGGTTTGGCATATACCCTCGTCTCCCACAGGATCAATGGAATGCTTGCCAACATAATCGTGGTACCCACGTTGATTGAAGAAATTAGAACATGCCAATGTGAAGATAAACTTTTGAAGAAAAATTACAAAGAGCAAGGAAGTATGCTCAATTCCGATTTTACTATATACAATGGAGTACTAAAAATTTTGAAACCGAATTTGTGTACCCGACATTCCAAAAATCGAAAAGAAGATATTAATAGAAGCTTATAGCTCGAGATTCGTAGCTTATCTTGGAAACACGAAAATGTAGCATGATCTGAAGGAACATTATTGGTGGACGGGAATGAAGAAAGACATAGCAAGCCATGTTTCCAAATGTTTCGAATGTCAACAAGTCAAGGCAGAACATCAGAGGCCGGCAGGACTGCTACAACCACTCCCTATTCCTGAATGGAAATGAGAGCACATTACCATGAATTTCGTTATTGGGTTACCACAATCAGCCTCAAAAAATGATGCAGTATGAGTCATAGTAGATCGATTAACGAAATCAGCACATTTTTTGCCCGTCAGAGTCACGTACTCTCTTAACAAATTTGCCACTTTATATATCAAGGAGATCATTCGATTGCATGGCGCCCCGGTATCAATTGTATCGGATTGAGACCCTTGTTTCGTATCTCAATTATGGAACAAATTATAGACAGCTTTGGGAACTACACTAAAGTTCAGCACCCCTTATCATTCACAAACTGATGGACAATCCGAAAGAACGATTCAGACATTGGAGGACTTGTTGCAGATATGTGTATTAGACCTTAAGGGTAATTGGGACGAGCATTTGCCATTAGTAGATTTCGCTTATGACAACAGTTATCAAGCAAGTATCGTAATGACACCATATGAAGCGTTGTATGGAAGGAAGTGTCGTTCGCCTGTATGTTGGACAGAGGTAGGAGATAGGAAGTTATTGGGTCTAGAAATTGTGCAAATGACCAGTGACAAAATTTGACTTATCCAACAGCGAATTTACATTGCCTAGAGCCGCCAGAAAAGCTATGCAGATACGCAGAGACGAGATTTGGCATTTCAAGTAGGGGAGTATGTTTTCTTAAGAGTCTCACCGACAAGATGAGTCATTCGATTTGGAAAATGAGGAAAATTGAACCTGCATTACATCGAGCCATTTGAAATACTAAAAAGGATTGGCCCTGTAGCATACCGTTTTGCCTTTCTACCAGAATTGTCCAATGTTCATAATGTATTTCATGTGTCAATGTTCCGGCGATATCTTCGAGACTCAGAACATGTCATTGAACACGAAGACCTAGAAGTTCAAAACGATCTCTCCTATGAAGAGCAGCTGGTACAGATCCTTGACTGTCGTGATCAGAATCTCCGAAAGAAGACTATACCTCTAGTAAAAGTCTTATAGTAGAATCATCGTGTCGAAGAAGTTACATGGAAAACTGAGAATCAAATGCGGGCCCGATATCCACATCTTTTCGAAAACTAAGGTATGACAAGTTTGAGGACAAACTTCTTTTTAGGAAAGGAAAAATGTAACACCCAAATATTTGATTAATTTCAACACCATGACAATGTCAACTAAACATTTAATTTTTATAATAATAATAATAATAATAATAATAATAATAATAAATAATAATAAAATAAATAAATAAATAAAAATAGTAATAATGTTCGCAGTATGCCGTAAGGATATGTTGGGTGGCTCACTAGTGTAATGATTTATTCTTTAAATTTCATATTTATGTTACTTTATATGCACAATTAATTGGGATTAAAATATAAATAAGAAATAGCAATTAGATGGGGTCAAGTGTAAATAAGAGGAAAAGAATTAGAGGCATGGTACAAGCTGTCGTCTGTCGTCAAGACCTAGCACCAAGTGCATGGCACCAACTTAGGCAAGTGCCAGGGAGGGGGGTGAGTCATCTATTTGACTCACCTGCTTAGTCAATATTATATAAAGGACATGTTTTGTCCAAAGGGGAAAAAAAAAAAACAAATGAAGGAGCAATAAGAAAGATAGCACCAAAACAAAGGAGAAGAAGAAAAAGAGAAAGGAGGAGGTGGTGAAGAAAAATATATAGTAAGGGAAGGGATTAAGGTGAGTTATATTACATCTTGAGTAGTTATAAATTATTTTATAAGTTTTTTTTTTTGCAAATTATGTTTTTAATTATATTATCATTCAATTAAGTTATTTATTTTACGAGCCCTACTTATTTAAAAATTGAAACTCTTGGATATGATTATTTAAATTATGAAATTTATTTGACAACGAGTATATAATCATTTATTTTTATAAGTACCACCACGGAAGCCCCATACGTTGGGGGGTTTAAATAACTATTGGTCCTCTAAATTGTCACTTTAGTGACTCTCTAACGGTCTCATGCCTTGGCAGACTTAAATAATCATTGACCTTCTGATTAGTCACGTTGTGACCCTCTGTTTGTCATGGATCCATTGACTCTCAATTTTGTTCTGTATCGTGGTTATAATTATTTTGCATATACGATTTTTGTATTGTATATATGTTATTTCAAATAATTTATTCGAACCAAACTATTCATTGTTTAGTCTAAATAATTATCCATGGTGATTTGTATGTCCTTTTACTCTTAGTATAATATTTTTCACTTTGCTATGTACTTATAGCTATTAAAATCCTTTCAAGTGACGAAACTTAAGGAAGACTGGTTTACCCCATTAATCATGACCCAAACTTGAGATGAATATCATTTTTTTTCCTTTTCTTTCTCTTGTGTTTATTTGTAATTGTTATCTAACTTATGTTACATAAATAATAATTCCTATGCACGCTACATCTTTTATTTTGTTCTACTGTATTATTTAATTTAGTTACTTCAAACTAACCTTAGGAATTTAGGAGTTTAAGAATTTAACTAGTTACGAATCCAAACCTAAGCACCAGGGTGGGTCGTGACAAAATTGGAGAAGAAAACTCTCAAAACTCCTATTTTAGATATAAAAATTCCAGATCTACACTCAAAAATTATAGATCTATTAAGAGTGTAGATCTACACTTTAAACATGTGAAATAAGTTATCGGAGTATAGCCAGAATACATTAGAAATCACCTAAAGAAAGAGGCTTTCTCTGGACCTCGAACTATAAGGATTGACCGTATACCAATTTGATCATACATGAATGTAATACTCCTGAAAAATCATGTAACTTTTTCCTACTTTGGAATTATTTTGTATTTGATTCTTATGTTGCATCAATCTTTAGGTTTTGTTTATCATATATTTTTCAGAGACAAATATTATAAAATAAAAATATCATAATTATTATATTGATTTTATTTTTTTATGAATAATATTTACGATGGGTTCTATAAAATGAATAGTTTGAATTATTGAAACGTGGCATGTGGTCTGGATGTGTAGACATTATGACTCTGTTTGATTAGTAAGATTAATAATTATGGCTCCACGTCTGTTTTGCAATAGTTATGAAAATATATAATCTCAATTATATGCTTGTTTTGTATTATTAGTTGTAGAATTAAAAAATTTACTAATTAATAATTGCAACTAAATAATGGAATGTGATTCCATAAATTAATTAATAACCTAAATATTATACTATAATTGGCCTAATCAAACATGCCTATCATGCCACATGTGAATTTCACATAGGTGGAGAATTTTGATTAACTATTCAGATAACGTGGATGTTTTGTTTTTTTTTCTTTTCTTTGTATTATCCATTTTAGCCATTAATTGCAGGAGGTTAAAATTAACCAATAAGTTTAAGCACAATTACAAGGTCGCTCATTTCATCGAAAGTTAAAGTTCTTTTTTTGTTTTAATTTTTTATTGTGCAATAGTTTCGAGTAAGAAAATTTACCTATAAATTCTATATGGAAAAATATTGATCTATAGAGTTTTCTTATGAACCAATTAGTCCTTTTTGTTTTGAAAAGTTACATCTATTTGATTTGGTACCATTTAAGTTTAAGTAAATGCCATTTTATAATTTTTTTTTTTTTGATTCGTTTTTAGGATGAGAATGAAAATGTAAGATGTGAAAGATTTTTTTTGGAGGAATTAGTGGCTGAAGTGTTAGTTGTCGAGTGTGAAAATTTACATTTCTATTAGTGTGATTTTTCTGGTGTTATACGTTTGAAAAAAGTATAATAAAGAGTTTTTGTGTGTTACATTGATTGGAGTGTTACGTTTAGGAAATAAAATATACTAAGAAGTTTGTTTTTATTTTATAATATTACGTTGTTACGTTTGAGAAAAGTACACTAATATATAAGCTTTTTAGTGTGTTATATTAGAATGTTATGTTGGAGAAAAGTATACGAAGGAGTTTTTATGTATTACATTGATTGGAGTGTTATGTTTAGAAAAAATACACGAATAAGTTTTTTTTTTTTTTTGGAAAGTTACTTTGTTACGTTTAAAAAAAATATATTAAAGAGTTTTTTAGTGTGTTACATTAGAATGTCACGTTTAAAAAAAATATAGTAACGAGTTTTTTAGTGTGTTACATTAATTGGAGTTTTTTAGTATTGGAGTGTTACGTTTGAAAAAAGTATACTAATGAGTTTTTGTGTGTTACATTGATTGGAGTATTACGTTTGGAAAAGTACATTAAGGAGTTTTTTAGTGTCTTATATTGGAGTATTACATTTTTAAAGTGTTACGTTTGAAAAAAGTACACTAAGGAATTTTTTTGAAATGTTTTGTTTAGTAATTTTCACATTATGAGAAAATCCACAATTGTTTCTCAACATATAATACACGCACGTTTATACTTGGCCTTTTATGTAATTTATATTAGAATAAAACTTTTGAGTCCATACATAAGATCACTATTTGAGATTTATTGGTGTTTCATCCTTTCAAATATTACTTTGTAAATTAATAATTTGATTTATGTTATTTTGTAAATTAATTTTTTAATTGGTCCAACCTTTTTCTTAAATCAAAACACAGGGAGGATTACTATGTCCATTATTTATAAAAATAAAAATGTGTGTTTTTACCATTTGTGAACATCATATCCATATAGATATTTATAGATGAAAAAGTGGCGTTTGTTCACCCAAGTTGTTTTGCCCCATTTTTTATTTTATTTTTATTTTTAAAGTTTTAAATTGTTTTTCTAAGATTAACCTAAGATTTATTTAAAATTTTATTAAGGTATTTTATTCGTTGAGGTACATATAAGAAAACTCTCCCTAAAATGTGTGTGAATATTCCATTTGAGATTGGATTGTCTATAATGTCTAATGTGGTCCACTTTGGATCCTTTTTAGGCTTATTTAGACAATTTAAACTCATTTTGTAGAGAACATCGAGCTGATCAATCATGCCAAATATCAAGTTGATTGAGTATCAATCGTCATTTGATTGAATCATTTTTGTCTAAAAATAATTAAAGGTTTATATAATTTTGAAAGTAATTTACCAATTTAATCAAGTGGCGAACGATCTCCTATCAACTTAATTTTTAGTATGAATAATTTGCTCAATGAAATTTACAAAATGAATGATTTATTACGTGGAGATGGGCCTAAAGATGACCCACAGTGGTCCAGTTGGCTACAATCCAATCCCAGCCTAAAAAAATCATAAAATTGAAAACTTATTTTCAAAATAAATAACAAAAACGCCTTAAAAAATCATAAAATTGAAAACTTATTTTCAAAATAAATAACAAAATTTTTTGTTTTGTGTGTGTATAGAATCTAGAAAAACTGTTAATATTATTTGGAAAGAAATAGGCACAAAACAAGTTTTCATTTCCAAATTTTAAATTTTTTTATGAGCATAATAAAAACTACAGATATAAGGACGTTTTTTAAAACATTTATATTTATACTTTATTTTTTTATTTTTTATAATTTGTTAGTTGGATGTAGAAAAGGTAATGAATTTTATGAACTTTGTAAAATTAGAGAAGTTATTAAATTATTTTTTTTAAATTCTTACTTTTTTCATAATTTTAATTAGGTGAAACACCAATAAATTCCAAAATGTGATCTTGTGAACGGTTTAGTCATTTTTTTTAATTATAAACCAAAGACCCTATTAAAGTAAAAATTACATAAAATGGTAGTCACTTACATGTTTGGGTTTAATTTTTTAGGAATAAAAGTGATTTTTTAAAATGTAAAATTACACATTTGGATAATTTGCATTATAGAAGTTTCGGATTTTCCCTCATTCTAGAACAAATCCCACATTATGAACAAAAACCTAACACTCTAGTGTAACACTCCAATAATGTAATACTTGAATATAATACACTAAAAAACTCATTGGTGTACTTTTTTCAAACGTAACAATGTAACACTAAAAAAAAAAATTTCTTTGGTGTACTTTTTTTCAAACGCAACGCTAAAAAAAACTTCTTAGTATACTTTTCTAAAACGTAATACTTACAGTTTGAAATTATACATTTGTTCAAAACTTATTAAGGAATATTTGTACTCATTTTGGAATAGTTTGAAGAATCTCACATTTTTTTTTAATTTATTAGTATTATATTGGAGTGTTACGTTTAGGAAAAGTATACTATTTTTGTGTGTGTGTGTGTTACATTAGAGCGTTACGTTTGGAAAGTTTTTTTTTTTTTGGTGTTACATTAAAATTTTACACTAAGAATTTTTTTTAGAGTATTATATTGAAGTGTTATGTTTGGAAAAAGTATACTAAAAAATTTTTTTTGTGTGTTACATTCGAATGCTACACTAAGGAGTTTTTGTGTGTTACATTAGAGTGTTATACTAAGGATTTTTTTAGAGTATTATATTAGAGTGTTACATTTGAAAAAAGTACATCAAGAAATTTTTTTGTATGTTACATTAGAGTGTTACAGGAAGGAGTTTTTGTGTGTTATATTAGAGTGTTACATTAAGGAGTTTTTTTGTGTGTTATATTAGAGTGTTACGTTTGAAAAAAATACACTAAGGAGTTTTTTTGTGTGTTACATTACAGCATTACAATAAGAAATTTTTGTGTGTGTTATTTTTGAGTATTACACTAAGGAGTTTTTTTGGAGTGTTCTATTAGAGTGTTGCGTTTGAGAAAAGTATAGTAAAGATTTTTTTTTATGTGTTACATTAGTATTACATTTGGATGTTAATTAATATAAATGTTACAATAGGGACAAACATTACAAAAAGGAATGAACACCAATAACACCACAAACGGGGTAACATCATTCACCTACAAATCATTCTACTAAATCCCCACAAAAAAAATAAAATAAAAAATAATAGGAATGTAAAAACTTACCTTACCTACACACACACCTAACATTAGGAAAAAATCCAAACAAAATCACACACAAGGGCAAACAAGAAAACTTTCAAACCCCCAAATCAAGAAAATACAAACATACCCAAAATAAAAAAGACTAATAGGTTTGAAAGAAAACTTCTAGAATTAAATAGAATAATTTCTCCAAATAGGATTTATGAGTATTTTTTTCATTTTAATTTACGGATACAAAATGAGAAAAACTATCATATTTTTTTTACAAATCATATAATATTTTATTCTGTGCATAACACTGGTCACATGCTAATTCACTTAAATTCAAATAGTATCAAATTAAATAAATATAATTTTTCAAAATAAAAAAGACTAATTAATTCAAAAAAAATTCTTATAATTAAATGAATCAACATTCCATTTATGAATAAATTTCCTTTCCAATTTCGCTCCTCTTTATTTATATTTTTAGTATTATTTTTCTGTCGGTTCGTACACTCTCATTCTCAGACTCAAACCAACCCTTTTTTCTCTCGCTCTCTCTCCCTCTCTCTCGCACACACACAGCCTTCGCGTTGCCGCCGACTATTCTGTTCTTCACCGGCGTTTGGGTTTGAACCTTGGTGATTTTCTTTTACCTTCATTTTTTTCTTCTTCTGCACAAACAATCACTCATGCTAGTCTTGATATATTTATTTATCGTTTTCGTATTGGCTTGGATAATGCTTTTTCATCTATGTTTTTTCATCTAGTTCTATTTGATCCTTGCTCTATAAAATGTATTCTGTGTTTTTCATACTCGTACTACAAGCATATATATAGTTTCTTCATTGCTTTGTTTGCATTTTTTTTTGGTTGGTGGGTTTAACGTTTTCTATTTCTTCCTCGTTTCTCAGCAGTCAGCTGTGTGGTTGATTACCAAGAAAGCTGAGGAAAAATACTTTGAAGCTAAAAAAACCGTGTGCTGAACAAGAAAGAATCGACGGTATGGTATTGTATTGGAGCAATTTATCTTTTTATTTAGATATTTTTATTTTTAATGTCATTCTTTGATGTGTAATATTATAAATTCTGACTTTAACTACTTATAAATTATCTAAAATTATTATCTTGTAATTTAAATTTATTTTGCACATAGATTTACGCTACACAAATTTAATTCCAACCACACCACAGAATCTATCTATGTGCAATTGCTGTGTTTCGATTTGATCTTTGTTACGAGCATTATTATTGATTTTTTTAAAAGGTCCTCCCATTTTGACGCTTCTCGGGACTCTACCCTACACATGCATATTTTTTACTTTTAGATCTATTATTTACGTATCACCAAGGGTGGTGGCTCAGTGGTGAAAGTATTGTCCTTCCACAATAATGAGTTAAGTTATTCCAAAATTTAAATCCACGGATATCATAATGATACTTCAGAATAACTTTTTTTTGAGTTAAAAAAAAAAAAATTAGTTATTTGCATGTTATATATGAAGTATGATGAACATATATTGATTTTTATAGATACAAGATATTTAAAATTTAATTTTGTAATAATTCTTTCATAATATTAAATATTATTGTTAAAATAAATACAAAAAATATTTTTAATATTTTCTTATTTTTTTATTAAAGAAGAAAATAGTGATATTGAAGTAAGGGAGATGCAGCTTCACCAATCCATCGTGTGCATTGGAGAATGTTGTTTGATCCCATGAGATACATTAGGGGACTTATTTTGACTATTTGAATAGTTTATTTTATTAAATTTTATATATGGATTATTTATAAAAAAAAAAGTCAAATTAATTCAATAATCAAACTATATAATTTAACCATATTTTTCTTTAAGAAAATAAACATTCGTGGATGATTTACTCATAAAATTTAGTATAATAAATAATTTAAATCATTAAAACAAAAATCCACAGGACGCAACAACACTCTCCATAAAGTATACTATAAACAAATTTGACCCTAAGTTAATACCCTATTGTTTCACATTTTATCAAATTAGCACATCAACTTGACAAAAGATAAACTATTAACTCTTTAACTTATATCTAATTTTTAAAAAATAATTTCTCATTATTGTTTAAGTTCATGTATAATAATCAAACCAAATCTTAAGTCCCATAAAATAAGATTGGCTACATAAATCATTCTTCTCCATTTGACTCTATCGAATGCTATTTGGTTTATTGAATTAAGGAAGTTCATGTCTTTATTTACTATACTATCCCATGTCAATTTAGATTTACCTCTTTTCCTAAAATTTCCATCTACCGTAACTTTATCATATCTCCTCACTATTGCCTCTATTGGTGTTCGTTGTATATGACCAAACTATCTCAATTTATTCTTTTTCAATTTATCTTTTATTAGTAATACTCTTACCCAATGATAGACAAAGGAGGGCCGATCGCCCCCCTATGATTTAAAAAACACCATTTATTATAGTAGTGTTAACTACAATTATTTACATATTATAGAGACTCTCCCCTTCTACGTTTTTCTTCTTTTAGGCAAATTTTAAGCAATTGTCGCTCTGTAAGTATGAAACATAAGATCAACATATAATATTAAAAAAATATAAAATAAAAATTGTTTCGTATAACCATTGTTAGTTATAAGTTCAAATTTCTAAAGAATCAAATAAGGTATTACCTAATTACTTTATCAGGTTTATGGATAAAGACATTACATGAGATTTTAACAATTTTCTATCATAGACATTTTAATGACATAAACTAATATTGAGCACAATAATTCAAGATGCCTCACTTTAATATATAAATTGTTTTATGGTTGCTATTTTTTGTAACTAAATGTGACTACAAAAAACATGTGATTTATATATATTTTCATCTTATTTTCACTTTTTATAGTAGCAGAAATTAATATTATAATTCATATTTTCTTTTTAAAAATTTTCTTAGTATATATATGTTCGCTATCTAAAAATCTTGAGTTCAACTTCGCTTCTACCCATTCATGAATATTTTCATTTCTAACTCTATCTTTTCTAATCTTGCCACGCATTTACTTTAGCATCCTCATCTCTGAAACACTCATCTTATCTACATATTGTTTTTTAGTTTCTCGACATTCTGTCCCATTCAATATTGCTGGTCTAATAGCCATTCTATAAAACTTTCTTGTTAGTCTAATGGGTATTCGTTTATCACACAGTACATTTAATACACTTCTCCACTTAAGCTAACCCGTCTTAATTTTTTAAAATTTTATTATATTACTGTAACATCTGTATTTTTTAAATGTTTACTTAAAAAAATTCACAAAAACAATGAACCGCTAAAAGACCTTTTGCACATCTATTAGAGCATTGATTGGCTTTTAATAAGATAACTTCATCATTCTCAGGATATAATTTTTAGTGGATTGGTTTCAGTTTAGAATTTGAATTAGGATTGTTTGGCGAACAACCCAAAAAAGTCAAAAGTCAACTCTTAATTCATTTTGAGTCATATTATCTTTTACATGAAAAAGTAAAAAAAATTTAAAAAGTCAAAAAATTAGTTTTCAAGCATCTTCCCAAAACACCCCTTAGAATGCGTTGTTTGAAACCGTGAGATAGTAAGTTTTATTTTGATGATTCAAATTATTCACTTTAAAAATTACTTTGTATGTATTATAAACTAAATTAAATCAAATTAAATCCCATAAAATAGGGTTGGGTACATAAATATTTCTTTTCTACTAGACTCTATCAACAACCATTTGATTAGTCAAATTAAAGAGATTCATATCTCTATTTACTACACTAACCCATGTCAATCTAAATTTGCTACTTCGTATGTATTATCCATAAAAAAATTAAATCGATTTTGTACGGGGAGCAAATATTCCGGCGTGCCCGTATTCCTTTCTTCCGAGCTCCGTCGATGTCCGATCACCTGCGAGCAAATAATGGTGAGCTACCCGGCGGTGTGTGGCCGGAAAAACCCTCCGACGGTCAAGTTAGCACACACCTTAGAGGGAATAGAGAGAAGGGAGAGAGTGTTTTAGTGTAAGGATTTCTTACAGATATGTTCGTCTGTCGCGTATGGGGGGCGCAGACATGCTTATATACCTTCTGAGCCCCATATCCACTCCCTGTCATCTCCTGACACGTGGCTCTGCTATCCCATCTGTCAGCATAAACCATGCCATTCATCACCTGCTCTCAACTGCCTGTCAGCACAGCCGGAGCTCGGCAGTCGAGCTGCCCTACCTCGGTCGTACCATGCTTCATACCTTAAGCGCCTAACCGGATAAAGAAATGAAGGACCGGGCTAGGCGGCATCTCGGCAAAGCCTAGCCCGGGCTCCTCCTTTGGTCGGCCTTCTCGCCGGTCAATCAACTACCTCGGCTGACCGCGCCTTTCCGAGCGCCGGTCTCTCGGTCTGTCTGGTTTCGACCATCCTCGGACCGAGCATCCTGGTCTGACCGGTCACTTCCTGGCCGAGCAGCTTCTGCACGGTCCGGGGCAGCACACACTCAGTCCAAACTCTGCCCGGCCCAAGTTCTGGTAGCCCATCTCCGGGTGAACAGTCGATCATCTCGGCCCAATGCTCTGCTGGGCCCTCAACTTGCTCGGTCTATACCTCGGCCCAACACCGGATCATAAATCACCCTCTCAATTGCCCCTTAATCCCGTCCGCGAAAGCGTGACTGGGATTATTCACTTCGACCGAGATAACATTTCTCAGGTCGTCAAGTTGCCAAGCCTTGACCGAGCTAGTTGACGTCATTGTCTGCAGATTTGACAGGTTATATTCCTTGGCCGACCTGTTCTCGTCGAAAGTAGCTCGGTTGGCTCTTCATCTTTTCAACCCGTCGCTTCAGCCCCGACGTAGCCATAAATGGGGACACGTGGCGGCCTGCCATTGGGCATCGGGCAGCCAACCCGTCGTTTTTGTCAGAATTTGAATTTGGGCGGACTCCCCCTTGCTTATACATACGAGACCTCCCCCAAACTCCAATCCCTACTGCCATTTCGATATTCAACCTCAGAGCCCCAGCACTCTCGTATTCAAATCTTCTGCCATTCTGCCATCCTTCGTGTTTTGGAAGAACACCCTCAGCCCTTCACAGGTTAGATACTCAATCCCTCTTACGTTGCTATTTTCTTTTATTTTACACACATTAGGGCACAAAAACGTAGCTTTTAGGGCATTGATCATTGAAAACGTCACAAACCTCCCACTGTTCTTGGCGTTCTTCGTCTCCCTGAAGAACGCTGAAGAACTGGGGTGAACCGGGCTCTGGGCCTTCTTTTGATCCAAAAAACCAACCAAACCGGGCAAACAACATGTTTGTAATAACCACGGCACAAACCGAGATAACCCAATTACTCGATCGCTTAACCGGGCTAAAATTAGGTCTGCTTGGGCGACCAAGCTCCTTAATTAGTCAACCGAGGTGGTTTGGCACCTTTACCGACCGAGCTGAAGTCTAGCTCCTAATGCGAAACCGCGCTCACTTACACTTGCCATCCTTTTCCTGCAGAGTCCAAGGGGACCACTGCCATTCCTGAACCTCTCAGGACCGAGCTGCAGCCAATTACCACCGTGCCCAACCCATCAACCGGGCTATAGTAAGTCGGCCTCGAATGGGGAAATTCCGCTTCCTAGTGGACACTCCGGCCGCGCTAGCCGCTTTTAGAGAGGATTACGGCGTCCCGGCCGACGTCCATCTCGAGCTGGCCGAAGAAGAAACCACGCCTTGGGGTAGGGAGGAATGCCCCTTCACCGTGCTGTCCATTGTCGAAGGGGGCCTTCGTTTCCCTCTTAACCCGCTGATTACCGAGTTCTTACGCCGAACCGGGCTAGCGCCAACCCAAGTGTCCACCAACACATACAGGATAATAAATGGCGTGCATGAGTTAAATAACCGGTTAGGCATAAGCCTAGGTTTAGCCGAGATCCTACGCCAGTACACACTTGGCCACACCGGCGACGGTCTTGCCTATTACTTGAAGATTCGACCGGGCCGAGAAAAAATCGTAACCGGCACACCAGACAAGGATCTTCATGACGATGATTTCTTCTGGGTGTCTGGTAACTATGAAACAGCCGAGACACCGGGCTGGATGATTAGCAAAAGTTTTGGGAGCACATGTAAGCTGCGCAAATAATCTCGGTTTACATACTTGTGTTTTTCGCAGTTTAATCATTCTCTTGTTTCTTTTGCAGCCATCCAAGCCTTGCAAGCCAACTACAACTTCCCCAACGTAGAGGCGATTAGGACCGCGCTTCACTACCGGGATCGTGACTGTAACCAACTACTCGGCTACAGTCCTACATATAGATATTCCGCTCCCCGCCGGAGTAAAGTAACCGACTTCCTCAGAGCTCCTTCGCCACCGCCAGATCCAACCCTTCCCGACATCCCGTTAATCCGGTTAACAGACGAGCAAGAAATGGCCAAGAGAAGTCGAATCAAGAACCTGCTCACCGCCACATCTGCCGAGGTGCCGAGCGTTTTAACCCGGTCGCCAACCACCGGTCAATCCAGTGGCGCCGTGGTCGCCCTAGCCACTGCATCCGCCGGGCAATCCAGCCGAGAACCTTCTGCGCGGCGGGCCGGGAAAAGAGCTCGGGCAGATCCGTCCGCCGAGCTAGTCACCGAGCTCGCCACTGAGCACCCCACGGACGCCCCCGCCCCAGTGCCAGCCTGGCGCCCACATCTGAAGCACCGGGGTCAGGACATCCCGGCGACGGCTTCGATCAAGGCTGACAAAGAGCATCTGCTCGCCTTTGATCTGTCCAAAGCATTCCTACTACCGAGCGACGTGGTTGGCAGCGACCACGTCCCTGACACTCGGTTAGTCAAGTCATCAGTAAAGTCCATGGCCAGGGTAAGCCAATGCAGCTCCGAAAATTTTCCTGAGTGTTTGCCCGGTTCCGTTTCTCATCAACTTTGTTTTTTGCAGGCCATTCAAAAACAGCATCTGGTTTTGGAGCGCATCCACCGGCTTAGGCAAAAGGCAAATGACACAGCCAGCCAGGTTGAGAGCCTTCAAGCCGAGCTGGGCCGGGCTAAGGCTTCCCTCCAGATAGCCAATGCTGACAACAACAGACTGCTCGGTCAGCTGGAGGCGGCCGAGAAAAAACAAAGTGAGCTCCAGATTGAGGTGGACGCTTTTAAGAAGACGAAGAGGAGAGCTTGCCGGGCTGCCAACAATACCGGGTTTAACGAAGCCGAGAAGAACTACAAGAAGCAAGTCTTTGCAACACAAGACATCTTTTTCAAGGCTGGCTGGAAGTCCGCCTGCGAGCACCTCGGCCAGGGCTCCGACACCGATGTATTTACTAATCCTCCTTCCGCCAAGCTACCGGTCTACCTCGTGCCTTACGCAAATGATGTATTCAGTGCGCTTCAAGCGGAGGCCGAGGAGGGGCTTGAAGAAGGAAGTGATGAGACAGATTCGGAGGCTGAGGACGCCGAAGTGGAAGTGCAGCCCGGTCAAGTTGAGCCCGGTGCCCAAGAAGCGAGCCCAACCGTCAACCTTGAGGCTGCCGAGGATGAATTCACCAATCTATCCCCCTTGGTTTAGTTTTCTTTTCTTTGTATTTTTGCTTTCAATACTTTTGATGTAACCGGGCTCTGTCCCCACCTCTTGTAATGAATTTCTTTATCAATGAAAAATTTTGAATTTTCGCCAAGCGTTTGTCCGGTAGTAATCCATTCCATCTTCAGCAAACTATCTCGGTATAACTTATCATTGGAACACTTTGTCGACCGGAGTCCATAACACGGTCGAAGCAATTTGAGCATAACAAAACAAATTCATGCACCGAAATACCCATCTCGGTTGTAGCTAAGTCTGGACAAGATACCATGTTGGACAGAACACCAACTCTTCCAACCGGAGTACTTCATCTCGGTTGGGAATCCAAAGTTGGACAAAACACCAACTCTTCCAACCGGAATACACCATCTCGGTTTGGAATTTTAAGTTGGACAAATCACCAACTCTTCCAACCGGAGTACATCATCTCGGTTGGGGATTCTAAGTTGGACAAAACACCAACTCTTCCAACCGGAGCAAATCATCTCGGTTGGGAATCCTAAGTTGGACAAAACGCCAACTCTTCCAACCGGAGCAAATCATCTCGGTTGGGAATCCAAAGTTGGACAAAACACCAACTCTTCCAACCGGAATACACCATCTCGGTTGGGAATCCAAAGTTGGACAAAACACCAACTCTTCCAACCGGAGTACATCATCTTGGTTTTAAACATTAAAAGAACAATCCAAGTGCTAATGCAAAATGACTTCTATAATTTGACAAAAAGAATTACATTCTGCTTTGCAAGCCAAAAAATTGCTTTACAAAAAGAGGAAAGTAAAAAGCTTAAAAATAATACAATTTCAAGTTGGCCGCATTCCATGGCCGGGGTATGGCTCTTCCCTCTAGATCCTCCAAGTGGTAAGCCCCTTTGCCAGCCAGACCAGTGATCTTGTAGGGTCCTTCCCAATTTGCCCCTAGTTTGCCTTCTCCTGGCACCAGGGTGTTGCCCATAATCTTCCTCAAAACCCAATCCCCAACTTTGAACGGTCTGGGGTGCACTGTCTTGTTATACTTCTTGGAGAGCTCTTGTTGGTAAGCGACAACATGGATGAGGGCTTTCTCCCGGCGCTCTTCCGCTAGGTCCAACTCCAAGGCAATAGCCTCGGCATTTAGCTCGGGCTCAAAACTCTCAGTTCTGAGGGTGGGCATTTCAACTTCCAAGGGTATGACCGCCTCCATGCCATAAGCAAAAGCAAATGGAGTTTCCCCGGTCGAACGTCGCGGGGTTGTTCGATATGCCCAAAGGACGCTCGGTAATTCTTCAGCCCACTTGCCCTTAGCCTTTTCCAACCGTTTCTTTAACCCATCCAGTATAGTCTTGTTTGATGCTTCGGCTTGACCATTGGACTGCGGGTAGGCCGGGGTGGAGTTGTAGAATTCTATCTTCAGATCTTCACAAAATCCTCTGAATAGGCGACCGTCAAACTGGGTACCGTTGTCAGAGATCAAAATCTTGGGGACGCCAAACCGCGTGACAATGTTCTGCCAGACAAATCGCTTCACGTCTTTTTCTTTGATGGTTGCCAAGGGCTCAGCTTCAACCCACTTTGTGAAGTAATCTGTGGCCGCGATGAAGAATTTCCGGTTGCCCGGTGCTGTTGGCAACGGTCCCACTATATCTAGCCCCCACGTGGCGAAAGGCCAAGGACTGGTGAGGGGAAGAAGTTCCCTGGCAGGCTGGTGGATCTGATGGGCGAATTTTTGGCATTTCTCGCACTTGCGGACATATTTTTGGGCGTCGGCCTGCATGCACGGCCACCAGTATCCCTGCGAAATAGCTCGGTAGGCCAAGGACCGTCCCCCGACGTGGCTGCCACAACTGCCTTCATGAATTTCAAACAAGAAGGCCTCCACACTGTTCGGGTGCACGCACTTGAGATAAGGACCGGTGAAGGACTTCTTATACAACGCGCCTGATGGAGAGAGCCAAAACCGCTCGGACTTCACCCGGATTTTGTGTGCTTCTTTCTTGTCCGCTGGAAGAGTCCGGTCTCTGAGGAACGAGATCAAGGGGTCCATCCATGAAGGACCTAGCTCGGCGCAGAGTACATCCGTCTGCCCGGCGTCTTCAATGCTTGGCCGCGGAAGAAAGTCAATCAACAGGGGGTTTGGAGATGTGGTATCTACCATGGAAGCGAGGCCGGCGAGTTCATCAGCCCGGCTGTTTTCTTCCCGGCCAATCTGCTGGACTCTGATTGCCTCAAACTGCTTGATATGGTCCCTGACCAGAGCTTGGTACTTCGCCATCCTGTCGTCCTTCGCTTCATAAATCCCGAAAACTTGATTAACCACAAGCTGGGAATCACTATATACCAGAAGCTCGGCAGCCTTCATTTGGATTGCGCTCTTGAGCCCAGCAAGAAGCGCCTCGTACTCAGCCTCGTTGTTAGACGCCGGGAAGCCGAGTGTGATAGAATGCTCAATGGTTAGGCCGTCCGGGGATATAAGAACAATACCTAGGCCGGCACCATGGCGGTTGGACGCTCCATCAACAAAAAGCTTCCACATGTCCCCCACGAAAAGCTTCCAGCAGTCAGATGGGTCCTGAGAGTTGCGAAGGGCAATGGGATCACAACTGCTCGGCTGTGCGGTGTCAAGTTTGGTGTTGACCGGTTCAAAGTCAGTGCCCCTTGGTGATTCGACACCGGACTCAGCAAGTTGGTCCGTAATGCCCAAGTCCGTAGGCGAAACACCAGGTTGCGGTGTGAAGCCGGCCGCAGGTTCTGAGCTGCCTGGAACCATTCCTTCCCCCTTTGAGGATTCGGCACCGGACTCAGCAAGTTGGTTCAGAATGCCCAAGTCCGTAGGCGAATCATCAAGTTCTGAGCTGTGTGGAACCATTCCTTCCCCCCTTGGTGATGCGGTACCGGACAGAGTGGATGGGTTGGTGATACACAACTCCGTCATCGCAGCACCGGGAGGTATTACCGCGCAAACTGAGGGGATTTCGATGGTGCGCGCTAACTCCGCGGCGCGACCTTCTGCAGCTGGTAGTTCCTCGGCTGGCATTGTGGGCGTCTCATCATCTGCCCCGGCAATGTCGACCGGGCATACCGGATGAGTGCCAGGTGAGAACTCGGCAACAAAATCGGCCAAGGTTTGGGCTTTGATTGCGGTGCGCGGCTGGAACTTCACATCGAACTGTCCCAACTCGACCGCCCATTTTAATATTCGGCTGGAAAAGTCTGCGCGCTCAAACAAGGCCTTGAGGGGGAACTCGGTCAGTACGACGATGGTATGGGCGTGAAAATAATGTGCCAATTTCCTCGAAGCCATCATCAGTGCCAGCGCAAGCTTTTCCAGCGGCAAGTACCTCGTCTCAGCCGGCAGAAGGGTCTTACTTACGTAAAAAATTGGGAGGTGCTTAATTCCTTCAGCCCGGACTAACACCGCACTTACTGCGTGCTGGGAGACGGCAAGGTAAAGGTAGAGTTCCTCACCGGGCTCTGGTGTAACCAACAGCGGCGGAGAAGACAAATAATCTTTGAGCTCGGCCAAAGCTCGGTCACACTCGTCATCCCATGAGAACTTTGACTTCAATGCTTGAAAGAAAGGGCGGCAGCGATCTGATGACCGGCTTATAAATCGATTAAGCGCGGCGGCCATCCCGGCCAGATGCTGCACGTCCTTAGCCGAGCTGGGTTGTTTCAATTCTTGCACGGCTCTGATCTGAGTAGGGTCTGCTTCGATGCCTCGGTTCGTGACTAAGAATCCCAAAAATTTCCCGGATCCCACGCCAAAGGTACACTTCGAGGCGTTCAAGCGCAGCTTGTGCTTCTTAAGAATGGCGAACATCTCGGCTAAGTCGGACAAATGGTGTGCCTCATGTCGGCTCTTTACCACCATATCATCGATGTAAGCCTCCATTGTCCGGCCGAGCAAAGGAGCGAACATTTTGGTCACCATCCTCTGAAAGGTTGCCCCGGCGTTTTTCAAACCAAAGGGCATAACTCGATAGCAGAAGAGTCCCCTTGGAGTCGTAAAAGAGGTGATTTCTTGGTCAGGCCCATACATGGCAATCTGGTGATAGCCGCGGTACGCATCCAAGAAACTGAGCCGATTGTGTCCAGCCGTCAAATCCACTAGCTGGTCAATGCGCGGCAAAGGGAAGCTGTCTTTTGGACAAGCTCGGTTGACTATCTTGTAGTCGACACAAACTCGCCACTTTCCATTTTTCTTGGGCACCACTACCGTGTTGGAAATCCACCGAGGGTAGTGCACTTCCTGTATTGCTCGAGCCTCAAGCAAGTTCTTTACCTCCTCTGCTACTACCTCGGCGTGATGCAGCGCCGATCGCCTTGTTCGCTGGATGACTGGCTTTGCTCCAGGGAAGACATTGAGGTGATGGCAGATAAAGCTTGGGTCAAGACCAGGCATGTCATAGGGCGACCATGCAAAGACTTCGATGTTCGCCATTAAAAACTCAATCATCTCGGTTCTCTCCATGGCCGAGAGACTTGAACCGAGCAAGAAGAATCTGTCCGGCTGCTCGGCATCAATCCGCACCTCAACCAATTCTTCAACTGCCTTGTCTTCTGCTTTGGTGCCAACATCATCCAAGACACTCTGGTCCTCCGGTCCCTCGATCATTTGAACGAATCCTTTGGCAGCCCGGCTCCCGTTGACTGCCACGAAGCACTGCTTGGACATGACCTGATCACCCCAAATCTCCTCGATTGCCCCCATAGCCGAGGGGAATCTCATCACCTGGTGGTAGGTCGATGCTACGGCTTGCATGGCGTGAAGTCATCCTCTTCCAAGGATAAGGTTGTATGTTGAAGGCACTTGTAGCACCCAAAACTCCACTTGCTGGACCACGGATCCCGCTTTGACCGGCAGGATAATCTTTCCCAATGGCCACTCCGGCTGCGAGTTAAATCCAACCAGTGGCGAAGTGGCCGGTGCCAAGTCTGTCTCACGAAGTTTGAGCTGTTTGAACGCATCATAATACATGATCTCGACCGAGCTTCCCTGATCGATCAAGATCCGTCTAACATCAAATTCTTTGACGCGTAGTGTTACGACAAGAGCATCGTTGTGCGGCGTCTGGATACGCTCTAAATCCCTTGAGGTGAAACTGATCACGTCTTTCTCCTTTGTCTTCCCTCTTTTGATGGCAGGCTGTACTGACAAAACCTCCCTCATATGCTCTGCCTTCTTAATCATGCCCCAGAGTTCGCAAACACGCTTCGGTTCCACGATTCCGTGGATGACATTAATTACTCCCTGTGGTGGTGCATCTCGGTCGTCCTGTCCCCTGGGATCGACCGGAGCCTGATTCGGTTTCACTCCGCCATCGATGTAAAGGTCCAGATGCCTGGCCGCAACCAGTTCTTCCAAGTGTTGTCGCAGAGGCAAACAATCCTCAGTCCGGTGGCCCCTCTCCCGGTGAAACGTACAACGATACCGCGGATTGTAGCCCTTTTGTCCATCGCCCAATTTAGCAGGAAACCGGACATACTCCTCGTCTCGGATTTCACTAAGTATGCGATAGATTGGAATCTTGAAGACCGTGGTTATGCCAGTCCTTGCCTTCATTCTTCTGTTTGCGTCCTCAACGTCATCTCGGGGATAATCATCCCGGTCATTCTGACGTCCTCTACCCCGGTTTTTTCGATTTGAACCTCGGTCTGATTCCTCTGCTCGATCATTTGAGCGGTTGGACTCTTGCCCAACTGCGTGCACCTTGCCTGTTGTCTTATTGTCTGTTCCGACCGGAGTGGCCTTCACGGTGGAAGCCGACGCATCATCCTCTACTCGGATGTGCTCATTGATGCGCTGCATGAGCTGGCCCATGGAGGTCGGTTGGTGCATGGTAAGCGAGTCCCGCAGTCTATGTCCGACCGGGAGACCGCGCTTATATTGCGTGATAGCAAGGTTGACCGGGCAGTCTAAGATCTCGTTGAAGGTTTCCCAATACCTTGAATTGTACGCCTTCAGTGTGTCGCACGGTTCCATCTTGACACTTAGCAAGTGATCGACTTCCTTTGGCGTTTTTGTGTTGGTTTTGAAGCGCGTAACAAACGCCTCGGCCAACTGATGCCACCTTTGTATGCTCTCTTCCGGCAACCTCTCGAACCACTTTAGGCCCAGCTCGCCTAAACTTGACGGGAAGATTAGGCACATAAGTTCGTCATTGCGCCGATGTCCGGCCATAACCTGTCGGAAGTGGCTCACATGCATGTACGGATCGGTTTTTCTGTCGTAAAGTGTGAACTTAGGCTGGTGGAAGCCTGCCGGAAGCGGCGTTGTTTCTATTTCCAGGGAAAAAGGAGTGGCACTCAGCCTTGCCAAGTCTGTATCTTCGAATATTGGCATTGCTGGGCGGGGTGGAGGCATTCCGACCTCCTCGCTGCCGTGAACCCCGTAGGAGAGCCGCTGGAAAGCAGGTATTCTCTGAGCTTCGCGCCGGCGAGCCCGCTCCCTTAACACTGCCCGTAGATCCTCTGACTGAGCAAAATAAGAGTACCTCGACGTCGTCGCCGGACGTGAGGGTTTGTAAGTGCTGTCTTGCGCGCTAGACTTTTCTGCACGCATGTCGGAATCACCAACCTGGTAACTCCTGGTGATGGAAATGGACTGAGTACGTCGCTGACTCTGATCGCCTGACCGGCGGGATGGGGTGCACTCACTGTGGTCTCCCACCCCAGCTACACCTTTCCCTTTGACATGCCGCTTAAGATCCTCCATCTCCGCCGCCATCCGCCTGATGACAGCGTCTTGGTCCCTTAACTTGCTTTCCAATCGCCTGGCGTGTGAGTCTCTCCGCCGGTGACCGTCTGGACTCCGTGAATGCCCATGACTCCTTCCGCGCTTATCCCTCGCGTCACCTGACTGTCCTCCAGTGGGCGTCCCCAAGTCAGCCATTGGATGGACGGCAGGTGGTCCCTCTCTCCTTCGGGTATACTCCGGGGTGGCTCCATCGATGGCGGACAACGGGAACTCGTCGTTGTTCGCCATGGATGGCGATCAGATGAACCTGGAAGACAAGGTTTTGTCTGTCAAGATTCCCACAGACGGCGCCAATTGTACGGGGAGCAAATATTCCGGCGTGCCTGTATTCCTTTCTTCCGAGCTCCGTCGATGTCCGATCACCTGCGAGCAAATAATGGTAATCTACCCGGCGGTGTGTGGCCGGAAAAACCCTCCGACGGTCAAGTTAGCACACTCCTTAGAGGGAATAGAGAGAAGGGAGAGAGTGTTTTAGTGTAAGGATTTCTTACAGATATGTTCGTCTGTCGCGTATGGGGGGCGCAGACATGCTTATATACCTTCTGAGCCCCATATCCACTCCCTGTCATCTCCTGACACGTGGCTCTGCTATCCCATCTGTCAGCATAAACCATGCCATTCATCACCTGCTCTCAACTGCCTGTCAGCACAGCCGGAGCTCGGCAGCCGAGCTGCCCTACCTCGGTCGTACCATGCTTCATACCTTAAGCGCCTAACCGGATAAAGAAATGAAGGACCGGGCTAGGCGGCATCTCGGCAAAGCCTAGCCCGGGCTCCTCCTTTGGTCGGCCTTCTCGCCGGTCAATCAACTACCTCGGCTGACCGCGCCTTTCCGAGCGCCGGTCTCTCGGTCTGTCTGGTTTCGACCATCCTCGGACCGAGCATCCTGGTCTGACCGGTCACTTCCTGGCCGAGCAGCTTCTGCACGGTCCGGGGCAGCACACACTCAGTCCAAACTCTGCCCGGCCCAAGTTCTGGTAGCCCATCTCCGGGTGAACAGTCGATCATCTCGGCCCAATGCTCTGCTGGGCCCTCAACTTGCTCGGTCTATACCTCGGCCCAACACCGGATCATAAATCACCCTCTCAGATTTGATAATCTTAACTTATTAAATTTATTACATTTGTCATTAAAAAAATAAATAATAAATTGAATAGGTTATAATTATTGGATCGATATATTTTTTTAAAAATTATATACATGAAGTGCCTAACAAAATAAACGATTGTGAGACCCAAATGCAGCAATCCACCTCCGTAATGAATTCTCATTATTTTTTGATTTCATATATAATAGGGTGAATTATATCATTAGTCCCTATGGTTTAAGTGAGGTGTCACTTTAATTCTCATAATTTCAATTTAAACAATTTGGTCCATACTTTTTAATTTTGTTGAAATGTGGTCTCTCCATAGTTTGTTTTGAATTGTATTTTGATCCCTTTAGTTTTGTATATGATTTTTTTTGTTCAAAATGTTAGCAATGTATTACCACTACAAAAAAGTAAGGTTTTAGAGATCAAAATTTAGGGACAAAATTATTTTTAGGGACTAAATAATTTTGTGGGGAAAGTGTTGTTATTATATTTTTAGCAACAAAAATTGGACATTAGTGATGAATTATTATCCTTTTGGGACCAAATTTTTTGTTTAAAAAAATAAACCATTTTGAGACTAAATTATTTTGTTCCTAAAAATCTATTTATTAGTGACATTTTTAAAATTTTGTCGCTAAAAGCCTTATTTTTGACTTTTCGGGACGACTTTTTAGCGACTATCTTCATGACCATGAAAATTGGTGTCTAAATGTCTTTTACAACAAAATTTTCACTTTTAGAGACCAAAACATTTGGTCTCTAAAATTCTTATATGCTGTAGTGTACGGAGGATCACAATGTAACAAAATTAAAAGTATAAGAATTAAAATTATTCAATTTTGAAACTAGCAGATGATTTAGTATGCATCTAGGTACCAACCTAGTTGGGATCTGAATGTTTTACTGTGATACTTTTTGCACAATCCTCTTTATTGATGTACGTTATCATGCACTGTATGTTTTTCCATCACTAAAGCTTCTTCTTTTTTGCTGAAATTTCACCCAAATTAAAGAGACCAATGGTTTAATTTATAATATTAAAAATTATAAAATAAAATAAAAAAACATATCGTGTTGGTACCTATATTCAATATTGTCAATTCCCGATAAGTATCTTATGATCCAATGTTTTTCAAAAGAAATCAATAAGTATTATCATTATGCATACGTGATATGTGTTAAAAATACAACTGCATATGCTTAAAGACATCCCCAAATTTAGCAATTTTGTATCTGAGAGGGTAATTTATATGAAAATGGGGTCGAGCTGGGTAATGGGCCGTTATAGGCCACAGTGCGAAGGGCTGAGTAAAAAGGTCATAAAGTTACTCCGGCCCAGGAGAGGCGTAAAGTTACTCCGGCCCAAGAGAGGTGTAAAGTTACTCCGGTCCCAAGGAGGTTAGCTCGGTCACCATACTAAAACTTATACCGGTTATGGCGCAGTATGGTTAGCTCGGTCTAAACCTTGCTAAAAGTTAGCTCGTTTTAGACTTACCACAGTTTGTACAGGAGGAACTGAGGTAAGGGCAGTAAAAGGACGAACCGAACTAAGGATAGTTCGGTCTGTTCTACGGCTAAGCATAGCCATGCGTACCTCAGCAACATTGGAGTCTGACCATGGTAAAACCATCTCACTTGGTTTAAACAGTGAGGGGGGTGTTGAAGGATAGGCATTATCTTTCAGGAGTATGAATCTTAGGAGGACTCTACATGGAAGAGTAAGAGTCCTACTTGGATTGTGCCACACGGAACTTATAAAAGCTCACAAACATCACCTATGGAGAGGTAATACAACTTTGATTCCTGGATATACAGAGCTTTTGTCTTCTTGTCTATTTTACTGACTTAGGCATCGGAGAGGTTTCCGGCACACACCCGCCGGCTAGCTCACGTTTGTGTTTTCAGGGAGTAAAGCGACAACGTTTGGAGGAGTGCAGACTTGATCAACAAGATTATATGAGAAGGTTTATTTCTTTCTCGTACAATTGGCGCCGTTTGTGGGAATTGCAGACTAGAACAAAACCTCTTGATCAAGCTTTTCCTCTTTAAAAGCAATGACGCACAACAAAGATTTGCCGCAGTCCGCCATCGACGGATAAACACCAGAGGGGGGTGCAAGGCGCGAAGGCCTACATTCTATCCCTCCCATGGCGGATTTGGAGCCACAACGACAAAATCCCAGGAGGTATGCAAGGGGGAGGAGGCGGACTAATAGCCCCCGTCACTTTCATTCACAAAGTCCTGACAGACAAAGGCGAAGGATTGATCCTCAAGTTTTGGAGGACCGTGTAAAGGAGTAGGACGAATTAATACGACGGATGGCGGCGGACATGGAGATTATGAAACGCCAGATGAAGGGAAAAGGAGTGGCGACAGGAGAGGGGCGCAAAAACAAGACGCCCCCTCGCCGCTCAGGAGACCGTGGAAGGCATTCCACACCATCACAAGCAGATAGTAGAAGCCTCAGGACAGGCGATACTCAGTCCAGAACCTCCAGAACTCATTACTCCAGGTTTGAGAGAACGAGATCATTGAGGTCTTACACTGAGGAAAGTACCTATCGACCCTCGCACTCGCACCAAACATCATCCAAGCAGACAGAGTTGCCAAGATCATCCGATTTGCGGATCATGTTGGAAGAAAAGGCACGATGGAAGGAGGATACTAGGGCACGCAACCCTCACAGGGTATCTGCCCTTTAGCGGTTGGCTCCTCGGACGCATGGAAGCGTCGAGGTCGGAATGTCGTTACCACGCCCTGCCTACGAACTAACTGACAAAGCATTAGCAAGGCTGCAGACCTCGTCGTTCGTTCCGGCAATTGAAAATGCGCCCCTATCTTCAGGCTTCCTTCAGCCCAAATTCACCACGTACGAGGGGAAGACGGACCCCTACATACACCTAAGCCACTTCTGCCAGGTTATGGCGGTATATCGACGAAACGAGGCTTTGATGTGCATCATCTTCCCATCAAGCCTTGGTGACCTAGGCTTGACTTGGTTCGAAAAACTTCCAGAAGGCAGCATAGCCTCCTGGGCGCAATTGGCAGAGGCGTTCGTCACAAGGTTCAGAACGAACACCAAAAACCCCGGTGGAGATTGACCAGTTACTCTCCATCGACATGGGCGAAAAGGAGACACTAAGATACTACAATAGTCACTACTGCGAGACATTCAACCAGGTTAGGGACTGCCCCACCAATCTCGCCATTGCACAATACAAAAGAGGCCTTCCAGTCGGGAACAGACTAAGGGACTCAATCACTATGACACCACCCCTCACCATGGAGGTCTTGATGGAAAGAGTGCATCAGCACATCAGGGTGGAAGAGGACGGTGACCATGCCAAAACAAAATCTGGCACGACCGCAGTACCGGATAAAAAGACCGTAGCAAAGATCAACGAGGTAGAACGTCTGAACAAAAACGGATGAGGCAGTCGAGACAACGGTGAGGACCAGGATAAAAGATGGTTAAGAGTCCGCACTGCCATAACCACGGTATTCAAGAAACCGATCTACCGGATTCTGAGCGAAATACGCGATGAACCTTTCGTCAGATGGCCAGCTAAGCTAGGAGAAGCACAGAAAGACTATGACGAAAGATCACGATGCACCTTCTACAAAGAAAAAAGGCACCGTACTGAAAATTGCATGTCATTGAGACATCACCTGGAGGAGTTGGTGGCAGCTGGTCACCTGGATAAATACATTGAAGGAGGGACGCAACCAGCCCCCCAGGACCACAATAACCCTAATGGAATGCCAATTGATGCCCCACTTCAAGGAGTAATCAATGTGATACATGGCGTATTCGAACCTGAGCGTGTATGCGAGCTCAGAGGGTCGATCAAGAAGGCTGAGCACTTGAAGGAGGTACTAAGTGCCCAACTTACCATAAAAAAGGGGAGAACAGAGGCCAAGAACGTCATGTCTTTTTCAAACAAAGGCTTGGAAAGAATATATTGCCCTCACAACGATGCACTGGTTGTCACCCTCCGCATCAAGGACTATGACGTCAAACGAATTCTGATAGACCAAGGTAGCTCGTGTGAGATAATGTACTACGACACCTTCAAACAACTGAAATTGGAGGACAAAGACCTAGCACCAGCTGTATCCCCCCTGATCGGATTCAACTCAATACCAGAATGGCCAGTCGGCAAAATTATCCTGCCAGTCAGAGCAGGGAGCGTGACAAAACAAGTGGAATTTTGGGTGTTGAAGGCCCTTTCCACTTCAACATAATCTTGGGAAGAACATGGCTGCATGCCATGCGATCTGTAGCGTCATCCTACCATCAAGTAATGCGGTTCCCCAATGAGGTCGGTGTAATTAAAGAGGTCTTTGGAGACCAAATTATGTCCAAACAGTGCTTCGTCACGGTTAATGGCAGTCGCGCTGCCAAGGGATATGTTCATTCGGTGGAAGAACCTGAGAGCAATGAACTGTTCGCAGATGTCGGCAAAGCAGTTGACCAAAAAGCGGTGGAAGACTTGGTAAAGGTAGGAATAGATGATAAGAACCCGGATAAGTTCTTTTTGCTCGGTTCGTCGTTGTCCAGCACTGAGAGATTAGAGGTCTTGGAATTCCTGACCTCTAACATCGAAGTGTTCGCCTGGACACCATACGACATGCCTGGCATCGATCCAAACTTTATCTGTCACCAACTCAATGTCCACCCATCCGCCAGACCAATCATTCAGTGCACTCGCAGATCGGCACTCCACCACGCCGAGATAGTGGCGGAAGAAGTGGGAAATCTACTAGAAGCAGGAGCTATCAGAGAGGTGCACTACCCCAGATGGATTTCCAACACAGTCGTGGTGCCAAAAAAGAATGGCAAATGGTGTGTCTGCGTCGATTATAAGACAGTCAACAAAGCATGCCCAAAGGACAGCTTCCCCCTACCACGAATAGATCAACTGGTAGACCTGACGGCGGGGCACAACCGACTTAGCTTTCTGGATGCGTACAGAGGCTACCATCAGATTGTCATGTATGAACCAGACCAGGAGGTCACGTCCTTTACCACTCCAAGAGGACTGTATTGCTATAAGGTCATGCCCTTTGGCCTAAAGAACGCAGGGGCAACATTCCAGAGAATGGTCACCAAGATGTTTGAGCCGTTGTTAGGCAAAACAATGGAAGCTTACATCGACGATATGGTGGTCAAAAGCAAGGATGAGAACAACCATCTAAGGGACCTAGGTGAGATGTTCCAGATTCTGAAGAGACACAAGGTGCGCCTTAATGCATCTAAGTGCGCGTTTGGTGTAGGATCTGGCAAATTCCTAGGCTTCTTGGTGACCAACCGGGGTATAGAGGCAGACCCCTCCCAGATCAAAGCTATTCAGGATCTGGAGAGGCCTAACTCAGTAAAAGAAGTACAGCATCTCACCGGCATGGTAGCTGCACTCAACCGATTCATTAGCCGGTCGTTAGACAGACTACGACCGTTTTTTCAAGCATTGAAAGCTAAGTTCGAGTGGGACGAAGAATGCGATCGCGCTCTGGAAAGCTTGAAAGAATACATGTCTGCTCCACTACTACTGGTAACCCCAATACCTGGAGAAGAACTCTTCCTGTACCTGGTAGTCTCTCAACACCCAATTAGCGCAGTGTTGGTCCGTGCGGAAGGAATCCAACATCTACCCATCTATTATGTCAACAAGACATTGCTGGGTGCCGAAACAAGGTACTTACCACTGGAAAAACTGGCCTTGGCCTTGATGATGGCCTCAAGAAAGTTATCGCACTACTTTCACGCCCACACCATAGTCGTCCTCACAGCTTTCCCATTAAAAGCTTTGTTTGAGAGGGCGAACTTTTCTGGGCGAATCTTGAAATGGGCAGTAGAGTTAGGACAATTCGACATCAAGTTCCAACCCAAAACCACGATAAAGGCCCAAGCTTTGGCAGACTTTGTCGCAGAATTCACCCCAGGAAGTCATCATATCTGCCCAGTCGATCTGACTGATACAACCAAACCAGGGATAGAAGTTGACGCCGAAATAGCGCAACCCCTGGTGCAGGATATTAAGTCAGACCCCAAGGCAGACCAGAATAAAGAGAGTAAGGCAGAAGCGAACCATGCTACACCAAGCCAAGGCTCACCAACAAATAAAGACTTGGTTCAATCAGATAGGGACGGACAGACAGCCAGTATGGACCTTAAAGAGAACACCAGCAACATTCTTGACCCCACGACATCATCTGACCCCTCCACTTGCTGGAAGTTGTTCGTTGGAGAGATGTGGAAGCTTTTCGTGGACGGAGCATCCAATCGACATGGTGCAGGACTTGGCATAGTTCTTATCTCACCAGACGGCCTGGTTGTGAAGCAAGCAATCAACCTTGGCTTCCCAGCATCAAACAACAAAGCGGAGTATGAAGCACTTCTTGCAGGACTCAAATCAGCATTCTACATGAAGGCCACCGAATTAATGGTCTACAGCGACTTACAGCTGGTGGTAAACCAAATTTCTGGCGACTATGAAGCAAAGGATAACAGGATGGCCAAGTACCAAGAATTGGTCTGAACAGAGATCAAGAAATTTGAAGTAGTAAGGATAGAACAGATTGGCAGGGTGGAAAACAGCAGAGCAGACGAACTAGCAGGCTTTGCATCAATGGCAGATACATCCATCCCTCACCCGCTACTAATTGACTACCTACCGAGACCAAGCATTGAGGACCCCGATGTAGAAGAGGTGTGTTGCGCCGAATTAGGCCTCTCATGGATGGATCCCATCATACTATTCTTAAAAGACGGCGTCTTACCAGAAGACAAGAAAGAAGCCAACAAAATTCGAGCAAAGGTGCAGCGATTTTGGCTCTCCCCATCTATGGCATTGTACAAAAAGTCATTCTCTGGACCTTATTTAAAGTGTGTCCACCCCAGCAAAGTGGAAGCATTCTTGTTCGAAATACACGAAGGAGTGTGCGGAAGCCACCAAGGTGGAAGATCATTAGCCTACAGAGCCATTTCACAAGGATACTGGTGGCCATACATGCAGGCAGACTCGGAGAAGTATGTAAAGAAGTGCAAGAAATGTCAGAAGTTCGCACACCAACCGGCCGGAGAACTCCTACCATTGTCCAGCCCATGGCCCTTTGCAATATGGGGCTTGAACATAGTAGGACCACTTCCAACAGCGCCCAGAAACAGGAAGTTCTTTCTCGCAGCAACAGACTACTTCACAAAGTGGGTGGAAATAGAAGCATTGGCATCAATCAAGGAAAAAGATGTGAAGAAGTTCGTCTGGCAGAATATCATTACTCGATTCGGCATACCTAAAGCCCTAATATCAAACAACGGCACCCAGTTTGATGGCAGAATCTTTAGAGGCTTTTGTGAAGAATACAAAATATAGTTTTACAATTCTACATCGGCATATCCCCAAGCCAACGGCCAGGCAGAAACGTCAAACAAGGTCATCTTGGATGGACTAAAGAAAAGGTTAGAGAAGGCAAAAGGCAAGTGGACAGAGGAACTTCCTCATGTTTTATGGGCTTACCGCACCACACCTCGACGATCAACAGGAGAAACACCATTCTCCTTAGCCTACGGCATAGAAGTAGTAATCCCACTGGAAGTAGGCCTTCCTACAATTAGAAACGAAAATTTTGATCCAGACTTGAATGGAGAAGACATAGTGTAGACACCCCATTTTTGACCGTCCTTAAGACTTGGACGTCATCGTTTGAACACTCGATGATTACCCTTATTTGTGTTCGTCTTGAGTTCTCGGAGGTTTTGGCTATGCGCCTTACCTCAAGACCTCTCGACTTGTTTGTTTTGTGTTTGGTTTTGCATCAAACACTTGTGGTTTTGCTTCTGAGGGTGGGAAGTAGCTTGTAGGCCATCCCCACACCTCACCGGCCATGGCTTGAGGCCACCGGCCTTGTTTCCTTGCCATCGGCCATTAGTGATGGCCGGTCGACACTATTGATGGTCGGTCGGCATTGTGTTTGGTCGGCCGGCCACTGTTTCTGATCAATCAGCCACTTTTCCTGGCTGAGACCTTTTCTTGAGGGAGCTTGACCCTTTTGAACTTTTTTTTAGCTTCTTGAGGAAGCTTGAACCTTTTTAGCTTCTCCAAGAAGCTTGACCCTTTTTTAGCTTCTCCAAGAAGCTTGACCCTTTTGAACCTTTTTTTAGCTTCTTGAGGAAGCTTGAACCTTTTGAGCTTCTCCAAGAAGCTTGACCCTTTTGAACCCTTTTTTAGCTTCTTGAGGAAGCCTGAACCTTTTTAGCTTCTCCAAGAAGCTTGACCATTTTTTAGCTTCTCCAAGAAGCTTGACCCTTTTTTAGCTTCTCCAAGAAGCTTGAACCTTTTGACCCCTTTTAGCTTCTCCAAGAAGCTTGACCCTTTTTTAGCTTCTCTAAGAAGCTTGACCCCTTTTTTTTAGCTTCTCCAAGAATTTTGAACCTCTTGACCCCTTTGCCTAGCTTCTCCAAGAAGCTTGGCCCTTTTGCTCCAAGCTTCTAAGAGAAGCTTGGCCTTTTTGCTCAAAGCTTCTCTTAGAAGCTTTGCCCCCTTGGTTTCTCTATAAAAAGAGGGCCTCTCCTCCCCTCTTAAGGGTTAGAAAAATCAGATATATATGATATATATATCACTCTCTCTCTATATCTCCCTCTCTCTCTACATTTGTGTGGGTTAAAGGGTCCGAAAGGGTCTTATTCTTGGCCTATTACACACCACTTCATAGCCACACACTTCCATCATCACTTGGAGGTTCTTGGAGCTTGTTTTCAGAGGTTGAGGGTTGCATTTTTGGGTCTAAAGGCTGCTGGTTCTTGCTGGTCTTCAAAGGTAACCCCTTTTTCCTCTTTATTCTCCGTTTTTGCACACCCTTTTAGCCTGTCTTGCTTGTGGATTTGGGCTTTGCGTATAACATAAAAAAGTTCTATTTTTTTTTGTGTTTAAGATACTTCATTAAGGTCACTTTTGTGTTTGGGGTCATTTACCCCCTCTTAGGCCTTGTTTGGCCCCATTTTTGTGTGATTTTGGTGAGCTCTGGGACCACCTTGTTTGGGCCTCCTCACCACTGAAATCTTGAGGGATTTCAGTGGTGAGGATGGTGGTTTGAGGTCCTAAGAAGGAGAGGGGTGACCCTCTCCCTTGTTGCCTTGTTTGTTGCCCTTTTTGGCCTTCCAAAGGGGCTCCTATTTGCATGCTTCCAAGCCTTGTTTCAAGCATTTTTCAGTGGGTTTTAGGACCCCCATAAGCCATTTCCAGAGTTGGTTTGGTCTTGTTGAATGTCCTTATTGCATGTGTAGAGTAACCCTCTTGTTGGCCTTTCAAAGGAACACCCCATTCTAGCATGTGTGGACCTTGTTTCCATGGGTTTTTGGGGCTTATTTGACATACCATGTTATTGTTTTTGCTTGGTTTAATGGTCCCTTGCATGCACCTTACACTTGCCTTGCATTCCTTTATTTTGCCTAGAAAGGCATCTTGCATTTGGACCACCACGCTTGCATGTTTTGGCTTAGCTTTGTGAAGTTTTTAGTCATGTTTTAGCATGTTTAAGTTCTGTTTGGTGTCGTTTTGGTCATGCTTGCCATGCTTTGTATAGCCTCTTTGCATTTTAGCTTGTTAGCCTTGGATGTGTGTGTCACTAGCATGCTTTACTTGGCTTGTTCTCATGATTTGGCATCATTGGAGACCATATTTCAGTCCATGTTCCATGCCTTCATACTTGCATTTTCCATCCCTTTTCATGCTTTGGAGAGTTGATAGCTTGTGCTCCATGTTTAGGCCTTTGTGCATGCATGCTTGTGTGTGAGTTTTCATGCCTTTGTTACATCATTTTGGCCACTGATTTTGGCATGCTTGAGAGCTACCTATATTAGTTTAAGTCCATTTTTGCATGATGTTGCATGCTTGTCTTGCATATTGTCACATCCTTGCTCCATTTTACATGATTGTTACATGCTATACATATTCACATGTTCATGTTGCATTCTTAGCTTCCATGCCTAGGTTGCATAGCATTTTGCATGCATGCCTTGCCTCTTGAATCACCATGATAGAGGTAGGGCTTTATGTGTTTATTTGGTTTGCATGTCATTTGAAATCAAAATGCACAACTTGGTTTTTTGGGCCATCACGCATTGAAATGCGCGATTGGTGGTCCGAGAATTGAGTACCATCCCCCTTTGAGTCATAAACATGGTAAGGGGTGTATTGGTGCACATATTTGCTTGAAATGCATTGCCATGCCATGTTTTGCCCTCTACTGCTGTCAAAACAGGTTCTGCAGGAAGCTTTGGCCGGCCGGCCATCTATACTGCCGACCGGCCATCCATTGTTGGCCGATGGCTTTACAGATGGTCGATGACCATCCGGACATGGCCGGTGGTGTTCTGTCTTAGCCGGTGGTGTTCCACAGTGTCCATAGAGTGCTCCCTGGGACTTGTGCAATTTTCAGAGGAGCAGAGCAGGGAAAACAGAGGCAAACTTGTGCACGGCGTTGGATTTCCGAGCAAACCCGAGCACGTACGCATTGGATCCTCTTCCCGAGGCCTTTACTGCTTTCCATAATTTAGTTAATTTGTTAATTAATTAAGTGGTCTATAATAATTAATTTGTGTATTCTTTTGGTCCCTCCGAGCGAGAGCGAATTTGTAATAAGTGTGGGTGCGTGTGTGTATGTCTTCCAACCTCCACTTCTTTCTCCCTTTTACTTACCTGCTTTCAATGGTTAGTATTAGGGCATATTTAAATTAGCATACCTTATGCTATGCATGCGTGCATCCATACATTTGTCTTGCATGCACCGGGCTCGGTGCATCATACTAACTGCATTATATTTCAATTCTAAGTTGAATATGTGTTAGTTGTAGCATCATCATATGCCATCTTAGAATAGACGAGCCTATTGTAGTTACATCTTGCATGTGATGCATTAGTCATTTTAACATGAACTAGGATCATTCATGATTACTAACTAGTTCATTGTTTTGGCACGGAGTACTAGGTGAGTATTTATGCTTTAGCATTTCGCATGAGTGTGAATGTTAACATGACAGCATGCTTACCATGTGGCTAAATGCTTATGTGATATAACTGCGTGAATGCCTGTAGGTGGAGGTTGAATTAACTAAATTGGGATAATGCATTAAAATTGTGAGTTTTAAGCCCACTAGATAGTGCCAAACCATCTTTTCTAAAGCCCACTTAAGGGTGGCAAAACCTACATTTCAGCCTACTTGCGAGTAGCAAACCATTTTCAAAACAAACATGCAATGTTTTGTTCCAATTTAGGCGATTTGGTCTATACTTGTTTGCTGTGCGCATAACATAGTAATTCTAGGCTAATAATCGGTATAAGAACACATAATGTTTTGAAAACTGGATATCATGGTTAGTAGAGGCCGATCTTCGGATCGGGTGAGAGGGGGTGCTCATAGTTGACCTTCTCCAATCGTACCCAAGCTCCCGAGCCGAGGCAACTTTGGTGATGACGGACACGTGGCCTTTGGCACCGAGTCAGGGTTTCCTAAATTCCTTCATAAAAAAGATTTAGGTGGCGACTCTGTATCTGGCAAAGTAATCCATGTTTGGCACTTCTTTTCAAAAATCTGTTTCTCAAAACGATTTGCCGGATTTGGACTCTTTGGTTCAGATTAAGAACCGTGACAATTTGAGAGTCCTGAACTGTAGTGAGCCCAATGTGAACGGAACGGGACTCGTCCTCCCGGGGCGTTCGGGGACGTCTACACATAGCATTGGAGCTCAACCTCGCCGAAGAAAGAAGATAAAGAGCACTGGTTCACATTGCCTCATACCAACAAGAGTTATCCAGGAAATACAACAAAACAGTGCATCCAAGGCAATTCAAGATCGGAGGTTGGGTGCTGCGCAAAGTGATGGGAAACACCTTGGTACCAGGAGATGACAAGTTAGGGACTAATTGGGAAGGACCTTACAAAATGGTCAGATTAGCTGGCAAAGGGGCACACCACCTGAAAGATGAGGACGGCAAATCCATTCCTAGGCCATGGAATACTGCCAATCTCAAACTATTTTATTTTTAGTTTTTTTTTTTTACGAGTATGTGTAATTTTCCTTTTTCTCAATAAAACAAAGTCGATTCTTTTCAGCATAGTTATTTTTTGTAAGAGATTGTATTAGTGAGTTAGGGACATCAAAAGCAAGGTTGGCCGGAAAAACCAACACCCCTCCTAAGCCCAGGATAAGGATCCAGGCTGCAGGACGTTTGGTCAGAACAACCAAACACTTTACTCTAGGTTAGCTGGAAAAACCAATCTAGAGGTTGGCCGGAAAAACCAACACCCCTCCTAAGCCCAGGATAAGGATCCAGGCTGCAGGACGTTTGGTCAGAACAACCAAACACTTTACTCTAGGTTGGTTGGAAAAACCAATCTAGAGGTTGGCTGGAAAAACCAACTGTAGACACCCCATTTTCGACCGACCTTAAGACGTAGACATCACCAGTTGAGCGCTCGGTGATGTTGCATGTTGTGCTCGTTCTGAGGTTTCAAAGTCTCGGCTGCGAGCCTTGCCTCCGGACTTCGGGGCTCTTTTTGTGCCTTGCCTCAGTTTGCGAACCGGGTCCTGTTTTCTCCGTTTTCTCTTCCCGAAGGGAGTGAGAGGTCTCGTAGACCATCTCTCAGTGGCCGTAGGCTACGTTTCGTGGTCGTAGGCCATTTTTCCCGTTTGGAGCCCGGTTTCCAGTTTTTGGAGCCATCGGCCGTGTGCCTCAGTTCGGGACCACTTAGCTACCTCCTTTTACTCCGGTTTTTGGCACACATGTTATTTCTTCCCTTTAGAGGAACACTGTGGCCCTGGAGACCACCTTCGTGGCCATACGCCACTTCTGGTGCCTAACAGCCTGTTTTCGGGGCCCTGAACCTTCGTTTTGCATCCGTTTTGATCCATTTTTGGTAGAGACCCTATTTTCACTGTTAGAGAGGTGGTAGGATGGTGGCCGGCCACCTCTTCCCCTGAAAAGCAAGTTTTCTCATTTTCTCTCTCCAAAAGTCAATTTTTCGGACAGAAAGCTGGTTTCTCTCACTTTTGAGCCACATTTTCTGGTTTTTCATACCACCATTGTGTTGTGCTCATCTGGAAGGCCACCAATATGGGTAGGCTGGCCATAAATTCATCTTGACCCTTTTAAACCTTGCTTAAAAGCTAGCTTTTCTCTCTCTTGGGTCACATTTTCTGATTTTTCTCTACAGGACTGTGTTCTACTTATCTGGGAGGCCACCTTTCTGGGTAGGCTGACCAGCAATTTTGCTTGAACCTTTTGACCCCTGGTCGGCCGACCAGGGGGAGTGGCCGGCCGGCCACTTGAACTAGCCGGCCTGTTTCTTGCTTTTTGCCCTCTCTGAATGCTTTACAGCTGTGCCAGTTGGGGGGCATTTGGTGTATCCTCCATACACGTGTATGGAGGATCTTTGAAGCTTCCAAGAGAAGCTTTGGCCTCTCTTCTCAATAAGAGAGGCCCTCCTCTTCATATCAGAGGGTTGAACATTTTTGCTTAAGGCTTATAACCTCCCTCCTCCATTATCACTATTCCAAGCTCCAAAACCCTAATTTTCTTGGTCCATTTGCACTACAACCCTTAGCACCACACCTCCATCATCCATTCCAGCACCTTGGAAGTCATTTACAGAGGTTGAAAGCTCACCAACTTGGTCCAAAAGCTACTGGAGGTCGGCTCTTCAAGGGTAAGTGTCTATTTCTCTTAAACTTGTATTTTTTTGCTTCATTACTTAGCTTCACTTGCAAGTATTTCTGGGCTTTGTCATAAACTAGAAAGTGTCATATTTTGAGCTACTCTTCAACTTTGTTTAAGGGAACTTTGCTGTTTGAGGTCATCTACTTCCCCTTACCCTCTATCTCTCTTTTAGGGCTATTTTTGCATCATACTTTAGCCTTACTTGTAAACATTTTTGAGATTTGTTATAAACTAGAAAAAAGCCTTTTTTTGACCTCCTCTTTAAGTTTTCTTGAGGTCCCTCTCCTTCCTTGTATGCTTCATTCCTTCATATTTAGGGCTATGCATTAGAGCATTTGCATTGGACTTGTTTTGGCCTCTTAGCCACTGAAATTCAGGGGATTTTCAGTGGCTTTGATGAGGTTTTGAGCTTTGAAATCATAGAGGGGTGACCCTCTCACCCCTCATTTTCTTTACTAGCATCATTGGCTTTCCAAAGGGGCTCTATTTTGCATGCATTGAAGTCACTTTTTGGGCCCAATTTTGTGGGTTTTAAGGTCTGCCTTAGGTCTGTCCAGGGCCCTTTTGATCATATTTTATGTCTATAGTGTATGTGTAGAACAATTCCATTCAAGGCCTTTTGAGGGGGCCTTTCATCGTATGTTTCCTTGACTGATTTCAGGGCCAATTTTGTGAGTTTTAGGGCTGTCATAACTCATTTCCAGAGTTGGTTTGGTCATGCTAAATGTCTATCTTGTATGTGCTTAACAACCCCTTGCAAGGCCCTCCAAAGAAGCCCCTCATTCTTGCATGCATTGGCTGCATTTCAGTGATTATTTGGGCATATTTTGGTATGTTTTATTCACTGTTTTTGGCTGGTTTGATGAGTTCTCATTCACTTCATATACGTGCCATGTAAACCATGCTTGCTAGCCAATGTTGCATGCTATTTTAGTCCATCATGTTAGCATCTTTTGGCCATGCTCTAAACTAGAAATGTGCATGTTTTGGGATTGCCTTGGCTCTGTCTTTTGACTTCATGATCAAATAATGCTTGACTTGTATACTTGTGGTTCAATGCATTGGACTAGTTTTGAGTTTCGGGGCTTATTCCATGCATCGGGTGCCATATTTCCATGTTTCAGGACCATTTAGCATCATGTTTCAGTGCTGAAATTTGCATGTTTGAATGCCATGCTTCATCCTTGCCATGCTTTGGTAGAGTGGTATTTTATGCCTTAGGTTCGGTCCTCGGTTTGCGTGCGTGTGTGCACGCGTTTCGGTTGTCTCATTTTCATCCAACGGCTACTGATGTGAGTGTGGCTGAGGTCCACTCATGTTGGTGTAAGTCCATTATGCATTGTGTATGCCTTTTCAATTCATAGCATTGCGTACGCTAGGTTGCGTGTTAGTGCATTGTGTATGCCATGTTACATCGAGCATTGTGTATGCCATTTCATAGCATTGCGTATGCTAGGTTGTATGTTAGTCGCATTGTGTATGCCATCTCATTTGCATTGTGTTTGGGATAGGAGTTAGCCCAAACACGGGAAACGAGGGACGTTTCGTACTCCGAGTGGCGGAACGTGTCTCAATTCCCTGTCGCCGACACTCCGGATTACCCATGATGGAGTTTAGGTCTTGTTGTGTTTTCATGTGCATTCATTTCATATTGAGTCGTGCAATTCGATTCCTCGGCCATCATGCATCGATATGCTTGATTGGTGGCACGAGGATCGAGGACTACACTCCCTGAAGAGTAGTCATGCATACATATGTGAAATACTTTGCCATGCCCCTTTGTTGCTCTCTGTTGCAGTAAATCAGAAATCAGCGGTCTTCTGGAGCGTTGCGCAATCTTCCCAAAACAATTGCAAACAGAGGCAAATCGGGGCATCGCAAGGAATTTCCCGACAAAGGCAACTCGAGCATGCATCATTCATCATTTGGAACATAGCTGAGGTGGTCTATGGATTTGCGTGCCAATTTACCTGCTTTTCTAGATTAATTTGTTAATTAATTAGGATTCTGTATTTATTCAGACTGTACTATTTATTCGGACTGCATTATTCTTTCGGACCCTCCGAGCAAGGGCAATGTTGTAATAAGTGTGCGTGCGTGTGATGTATGTCTTCCAACCCACGTCTTTCTCTCTTTTATTTACCAGCTTATGATGGTTAGATTAGGGCATGTTTCAATTAGCATACTTATGCTTGCATGTTTGCATCATTCATCTGTTTTGCATGCACCTTGCTCGGCGCATCATACTAACTGCATTTGTATTTCAATTCCAAGTTGAATACATGTTATCCGTCGCATTTCATATGCCATGTTTAGAATAGTCGAGTCTATTGTAGTTGCATTTTGCATGTGTTGCATTAGGCATTTCTGTATAGTTAGGATCACGCATGGATTTCTAACATAGCTTTTGTTTTGGCTCGGAGTACTCGGTAAGTTTTTATGCTTTAGCATCCTTGCATGCATGTGAGTGACTGCCATGATTGCATACTTACCATGAGGCTTTTGTGCTTATGTGATATAACTGTCTGAATGCCTGTGGGTGAAGGTTGGGTTATTTGAATTGGAACAATTCATTAAATGCGAGTTTTAAGCCCACTTGAGAGTGGCAAGACCATGTTTTCTAAGCCCACCTGAGGGTGGAAAAATTTGCATTTCAAGCCTGCTTGCGAGTAGCACCATCAAACCATTTTCAAATAAACAAACATGAAATGTTTCGTTCCAATTCAGGCGATCCAGTCTATACTTGTATGCTGTGCGCATCACATTGTGAATCTAGGCTAATAACTGGAATAGAACGCATAATGTTTTCAAAACTAGATATCATGGTTAGTAGAGGCCGATCTTTGATTGGGCGAGCGGGGGTGCTCACGAAGTGACCTTCCCCAATCTTACCCAAGTTCTCGAGCCGAGGCAACTTTGGTGATGACGGACACGTGGCCTTAGGCAACGAGTCAAGGTTTCCTAAATTCCCCCAAAATAAATATTTAAGTGGCGACTCTGTATCTGGCAAAGCAGTCCATGTTTGGCACTTCTTTCAAAAAATCTATTTTCAAAAACGATTTGCCGGATTTGGACTCTTTGATGATTTCATTGGTTTTGCATTGCACTCTGCGAGATTAGATACAGGACCGTGACATTGAGTCCTGAACTGTAGTGAGCCCAATGAACAAAACGGGGGGGATTTCCCTCCCGGGACGTTCGGGGACGTCTACAGTTTCTGGCGACTCTGCTAGGAAATTTAGAGAACTTGACTCGAACTCATGATATCTTGTTTTGATTACACTTATGTGTTTCTTTGCATTGCATTTGCATTGGTGCGCCTGGGACACCGTGTTTGCCATCTGCTATTCCTGAATAATTTGTCGGAGGCTCTCTTCGAGAAGCGTGCCATAAGGCTGACCGGTTACGGGCTCCGCCAGTATGGGAGCATAAACCCCGATTTTACCAGGGCACCCTTTTTGACCATTCGACCTAGTGTATATTCGGAATCCATAGTGACCATTCCAAACTAGGACAGGTTCCTTACCCGTTTATAGGTTGTTTGAAACCGCTACGTGCGTAGTGAAACCCTAGTTCCTGACAAAATAGGACAGGGAAACCTTACCCCAACATAGGGGTGTTTTAGCTCTTACTTGTTTGTTATGTGCTTTTAGAGTGCGTCTCTATACGAATGCATGTATCAGTTTGCAAGTTTGGGCATCAGGCCTGCGGGCACCAGTTCAGTGTTTCTGGGTATCAGGCCTGCGGGCACCAGTTCAGTATTTCTGGGTATCAAGGGCCTACGGGCACCAGTTCAGTATTTTCGGAATCAGCTATCTGCGGGTATCAGATTCAGCTTCGGGACAGTGATTTGGGAATAGTGATTTGGGAATAATGATCGGTCTTTGAGAACAGTGTATCAATTGCGTGTTAATTATACCCGACTGTGTGTTGTGTTTATTTACGCCGTTATGCTGTCCGTTTGTCTGCTCGTTTATTTCCTTATTATTGCTTTATTTATCTTTTTACTAGGTAGTTTAGCACAATTGCTCCAGACCAAGTAGATATTCCCCAAGCACTCTGGACAAGAGGTCACCGACTCAATTGATCTGAGGATCTGGTCGATGGACAACCAGTGTTCCACTCTCTACCCTCGGTTATCAGACGGAGGTTGAAAAGGCGCAGTGTATCTGAGCAGAGGTTGCCAGAGTAGCGGATTCCCCCATCAGTGGACAGTCGGATTGAGATCCCAATTGTTGCTATAGAGATAGACCTGCCAATAGTTCAGACAGATCGGGGCAGTATGGCGGGACTGACAGAAGTTGAGGAAATGATGCGTCAAATGCAGGACACCATGAGAGCCATGCAGCAAGATGCTGTTCGCCAGGACAAATTTGCCAAACAACAGGCTGAGGTCATGGCCCAGCAGGCAGAGTTAATTGCCAGATTGAAACAACAAGCTGGAGCATCTACTTCACACCCAGTTCCTCCCCCACCAGGAATCCTGGCACCCGAGGAGGCACCAAATGTCCAGGCAGATACGGACATACCAATGGGGCCAGCTCCGCCCCCAATTTTGCCCCAGCTATCTAAGGCACCTACGCCTGTTAATCAATCGGACTCTCCCTTCGAGTTCGAGGTAGACCATACAGCACTGAAATTGAGCAAGCTTGAGAAGTTGTTCAAGAAATCCCAAGGGGTAAAGGCTATCCCGAATATCGAGGACGGATATACCGACGTGGCTGTGACGCTACCGGATAGGTTTAAAATGCCGCAAATTGATCGCTTTGACGGATCTGGGGACCCCATGGTGCATCTCCGGCTATTTTTAGATATACTACGGCCAATGGGCCTCACTAGACCACAAAAGCTTTCACTATTCGGCCGAACCCTGTTGGGTGTGGCCGCTATCTGGTATGCGAAGTTAGAGGATAATGTCAAGCGGAGTTGGGATGAAATGGAGGCCTTTGTCGCGCAATACTCTTACAATACCCAAATCGAGATTATAACCCGAGATCTCGAAACAACAAGACAGGAGCCTAAGGAGAGCTTCTCAGATTTCGTAACTCGGTGGAGGGCGAAGGCTTCGATGAAGACCCTGAGGCCTACCAACAAAGACCAAATCAGGATGATTGTGCGCAATCTCCAGCCAAAACTGATGCAAAAAATGATTGTGCTCCCCTTTTCCACTTTTTCAGATCTACATGAAATGGGGGTACAAATCGAAGATGCAATGAAACAAGGTCTGATTGACCAAGATAGAGAGCAACCCAGAAGAACCTTTAACCGCAACAACAATACAGGCCCAAGTGGCGCTGCAACTGCAAGAGCTTCGGAGGTGAGCATGGTCACCACCATTCCCCCTCCCATTCCAAGACCCATGGCAGCTACACCTTTCTCTGGCGTGTCCGGAAGCAACACACAAACCACTCGATTCCAACCTAGAGGCCAAAGAACCTTCACCCCATTGTATATGCCCCTGTCCAAGGCTCTAGGGGTATTAATCAAGAAAGGGCACTTAAAGCCCCTAGAGCCGAGGCCATTGCCAAATCCACTCCCTCCTTCTCATAACCCAGCAAAATACTGTGCATATCACCAACAACATGGTCACGACACTGACCAATGTTTCAGATTGCGCCATGAGATTCAAGACCTCATTGACAAACAGGTGATTGTACCTCCAGAAAAACCCAATGTCACAACAAACCCTCTCCCACCGCACAACCAAGCTCCACCTCCCAAAAGAATCAACTTCATCCAGACTGGGGTCGTGTCTTACGATCCCAGCATATATATCACTCCTTCCCACCTACCTAAGCCGGAGGTGCTCCTTCCTGATTGCACTGACTCCTTGTGTATGTTGGACATCTCCAGAACCTAACCCGAGCCAATGGTGGTGATTGGCAAAGATAGAACAGATGAGATTTCAGAGGAGAATGGAATTGTTCGATCAGGGTTTGAGCAGTCTGGGAGTGTCGTTGGGGAAGCCTACGATCCGAGTGATTACATTCTGCCAGCAGGCCAGTTTAAGCCTAATATTGAATTGCCAGAGAGGGCAGAGCTGTGTGTGATTCGAGGAGATGGATTTGAGCAGGGGACAGATGGTTTGACGGTTGTGGAAGAGGACTTGGCCAACCTCCAGTTTTTCAACGACCAAGATCCAGGAGACGCGGCAGTCAACTGGTTTGATTATGAGGAATCGGCAGAGGTTACTGGGTGGCTTGATGACTTGCCAGACGTTATTGATGAAGCTCACTTAGAACAGGAACCGGCAGGGGCAAGTATATCAGTGGTGGCCGGAAGGGTCGGAAATCAGAATGAATCGCCGGAGAGCACCGGTGCTAAGAATTCTGCTAGAGACTTGGGCATTATGAATGCGGGAATTATTGAACAACCAGTTGTACTGACGCAGCTGGAACAAGAAAGGTTTGAGGATGCCGAGAGAATTAGGAAAGCTAAGGGCCCTGAGGGGACTGAGAGTGTTGTGTGCACGAAGATAGAGAATGCTGCGAGCATATGGACGGAGAGTACTGTGAGTGCAATTGAACCGGAGCCAGACAGGTGTCCGTTGGCTGCCGACGGAATGTGGTGGGAAGACGATGATTTATATCTTGCTCACACGGATGAGGATTGGGGGAGTAATCAGCCAGATGATACCTGGTATATCGGTGAGGTCGATCATATGACGAGAAGCGGACGGTATTTCAAGCCCCCGCACCTAGACCAGCTGGAGGCATCTGGGAAGGATAAGGAAGTTGAGAGACAGAAGGAGAAGCAAGTTGAAGAAGAGGCTGTACTAAAGTAGTTAAAGAAGATACAAGCAGACATCTCCATCTGGGGACTGCTTATGGCATCGCGAGTGCATCGACAAGTTGTCTTATCGGCCATGGACAAGGCCAAGCTCTCTATAGACACCACGCCCGAACAGCTGGTGGGTTTAGTTTTTCCGGGAGGAGCTACCCCGATGTTGACCTTTTCTGACAAAGAATTGCCACCTGAGGGTGCGAACCATAACAAGCCACTCTACATCTCCGTAGAGTGTAGAAATAAATGGATACCCGTGGTGCTTGTCGACACAGGGTCCGCCATCAATGTATGTCCGGCGAGGACTGCTTATGCAATTAGCTTGAAGACCGCAGACTTTGTGCCAACAGCCTAGGTGATTCGGGCATTTGATAACACAAGCAGAGAAGTCATGGGCACAGCGAAAATTCAAACCAAGGTTGGGCCGGGGCAGCATGAAATTGACTTTCACATCCTAGAGGTGCCCGCCACTTTTAATCTACTCTTGGGGCGGCCGTGGCTGCATCAAGTGAAGGCAGTTTCTTCTACCTTGCATCAAATGGTGAAATACCCACATGGAAAGGGAGTAGCCATTGTTTTTGGGAATTCATCGATCCATCCACCGCCGGAAGTATCTACGCCAGTTTTGGAAATTGAGCACGGTATGGAGGATGTGTTCTTATCTGATTTTACCCTAGCTGAGGCCCGGGTCGTGCATAATATCTTAGCTGTTAATGAGGGAGTGTATGTCAGTGCTCAATCGGTATAACTCATGAACAAGCTTCAACATATCCCCGGGATGGGATTGGAAAAGAGCGGCCGAAAGGGCGTCGCAGCATCGGCTGAGGTGCCACATAACCCACATACCTTTGGTTTGGGTTATCTGCCCACCAAAGAGGATTGGATAAGGAAGGGTAAGGAGATGGCTGGGAGAGCCAGAGCAAAGAAGGCGGGGAAGCCTTTTGACTTAATGCACCGGCCCATTCAGGGTACCTTAAACGGACGCTTTATCCGGGAGGGGGAGGACTTTCCGTTCTGTGGCTTCCCAGAGCTGTGGCTCAACGCGGAGAGGAAGCGCGTGCCGGGGTTTGAGATCTTCTTTGACCTGTAGTTACTCGGGGATGATGTTGTCGGAGAGCAGACAGACCCATTAGCTGAGGTTGAGTAGAGCAAGAAAGTGGAGTCCGAGGACGTCGAAAGTGGAATGGGGGTAGTGCTGGCGTGTCTACTTTCAAATCCTCCGATTGAACAGAAGTGCTTGGGGGATAACTTCTCGGTATGCATGATCGGGAATGGAACAGCTGCGGGCCTACCAGTAAACATTTTGGATGCATCTATCGCACCTTCTCTCATTTGGCAGTATGAAGATGGATTTTTGTCCAGCAGCGCCGGGTCAGGTAGTGAGCCGGAATCTGATTCCACCGAATCTTGTGAGTCGGAATCAGGTTCCAGCTCGACTGAGTCTGAGTCTGGTAATCCTGGGGATGATAACCCGAATGCCACAGTCTTGTCCAGGTCGTCTTTTTCTTTCTCTTTTGAGTCTGTTGTAACCGAAGAATCGGACGATTTGGATGTGCTTAATGAGAATCAAATAGCTGTGGCTTTTGAGTACTTTTTTGTGCCCTTGATTTATTGCGTTAATTCAGACTTTCAAAATTTTGATGAAAACGACGAGGAAGAAATTCCTCCGATTTTGCAACGCTTAATTGAACAAGAGCAGGAAAGATTTGTTAAACCCTTAATGGATGAAATCACTACCGTGAATGTCGGTACTGAGGAGGACCCGCGGCTGGTCCAGATTGGGTCCACGTTGTCTTCGTAGGAATGCGAGCGCTTAGTCGCTTTATTAAAAGATTTCAAAAATGTTTTCGCATGGTCCTACGAAGACATGCTTGGAATCGATCCTGATATTGTACAGCACCGGATCCCTCTTGACCCCGAGGCCCGACCTGTTAAGCAAAAACTCAGAAGGATCTGCCCGGATTAGGCCCTCAAGATTAAGGAAGAAGTCACCAAGCAAATTGACGCAGGTTTCTTGTAGGTATCCGAATACCCGACTTGGTTGGCCAACATTGTTCCAATGCCGAAGAAGAATGGTAGGATTCGGGTATGCGTGGATTTTAGGGATTTGAACCGAGCTAGTCCGAAGGACGACTTTCCCTTGTCGCACATTGATGAGTTAGTGGACTTCACAGCGGGGCGTGCTTTGCTTTCGTTTATGGATGGCTTCTCAAGCTACAACCAGATAGTGATGGCACCTGAAGACCGAGAAAAGACTGTTTTCACCACCCCGTGGGGGACCTACTGCTACAGAGTTATGCCGCTTGGGCTGAAGAACGCTGGAGCTACATATCAACAGGCCGCGACCACAATATTACATGACATGATCCACAAAGAGGTTGAGGTGTACGTGGACGACATGATTGTCAAGTCCAAGGAAAGAGAGGGCCACTGCACCGCCTTGCAAAAGTTCTTTCAAAGGATTAGAGAATTCTGGTTGCGGCTGAATCCTCAGAAGTGTATGTTCGGTGTTACAGCAGGGAAAATGTTGGGGTTTCTCATTACACAGAGAGGTATCGAAGTCGACCCTTCCAAAATCAAGGCCATCCTAGAAATGCCACCACCAATGACTGAAAAGGAGGTACGAGGCTTTCTGGGTAAAGTGCAATTCATAAGACGGTTTATCTCAAAATTAACCTTGACTTGTGAACCATTTTTTGGTCTCCTGAAGAAAGGAAAGAAATTCCAATGGGACGGCCGATGCCAAGCTGCTTTTGAAAAGATCAAGGAATATTTACAGAACCCACCTGTGTTGTCACCACCAGAACCGGGAAGACCGTTGATATTGTACCTTTCGGTAACTGAGACCACAATGGGCTGCATGCTCGTGCAAGAATCAGAGGACAAAGTGGAAAGGGCCATCTATTATCTGAGCAAGAAGATGCTGGAGTATAAGACTCGCTACACACCATTGGAGAAGGCTTGCTTAGCCTTGGTATGGGCTACCAGGAAGTTGCGGCACTACCTGTTAGCTCACTCTGTAATGTTGGTTTCGAGATTAGATTCTATCAAATATCTCTTTGAGAAACCGGCACTTACGGGTAGGCTAGCTCGTTGGTTGTTGTTGCTTTCCGAATTCGATCCAAAATATGTGATGCGCAAGTTGGTCAAGGGAAGAGCAGTTGCAGAATTCTTAGCCGATCATCCAGTAGAAGGAGGTGAAGCAGTTGAGTACTCATTCCCAGATGGGGCCATTTTGCATATCGACGACGCGTTTTGGACGATGTATTTCGACAGAGCGTCCAACCAGTATGGGTATGGAATAGGAGTGTTGCTGATAGCACCCGACAATTCCCGTATCCCTCTAGCCTTCAAGCTTCGGTTCAAAGTCTCGAACAACGAAGCAGAGTATGAGGCATGCATTGCCGGTCTAGAAGCAGCTCTGGAACTAGGGACAAAACGGTTGGATGTCATCGGTGACTCGAACATTGTTGTATCTCATGCGAAATGAGAGTGGAAAGTCAAAGAAGAAAAGATGTTGATGTATCATCAGGCCCTAGATTTGTTAATTCCTCGGTTTGAAAAGCTAAACTTTGCTCATCTAGCAAGAGAGAACAACAGGTTCGCAGATTCACTAGCAACTTTATCTTCTATGATAGACATCCCGTTTGGAGTTCGGATGCGTCCAGTCATCATTGATCAGAAGTTTGCGCCGGCTTACGAGTCAATTGCTACTATAGACGAGGTTCAAGATGAGAACCCCTGGTATTACGATATTTGAAATTTCTTAGAGAAAGAGGGGTATCCACTAGGGGCAAATGCCAAGGATAAAGGGGTAATAAGAAGAATGGCCGTTCAATTTATCATCTGCGGAGGTAAATTGTACAAGAGAGGTCATCTGGGAATGCATAAGCTATGCGTTGAAGCTGAAGAATCAAAACGCCTGATGGAGACCATCCATGGAGGAGAATGTGGAGCACATATGAACGGGGTAATGCTGGCACGGAAGATCCTTAGACAGGGTTACTACTGGTCCACCATGTCAGATGTCAGATCCATGCAAACCGCATGAACATCCCGCCGTCGAAGTTGTACAATATGACTTCACCATGGCCATTTTCAATTTGGGGAATCGATGTGATTGGGGCTGTCACTTCGAAGGGGTTTAACGGGCATGAGTTCATCCTGGCCGCGATAGATTATTTTACGAAGTGGGTTGAGGCCCAATCCTATGCAGTGTTGAAGGCGTCACATGTTGCAAAATTCATCAGAGACAACATCATCTGTCGTTATGGGGTCCCAAATGAGGTCATTTCAGATAATGGTTCCCACTTCAAGAAAGAAGTGATTGACTTGTTGGGGAAATACAACGTGACTTTTCATAAGTCGTCTACATATTGGCCACAAACCAATGGAGCGGTAGAGGCCACCAACAAGAATATCAAACACATATTGCAGAAGATGGTGGAAACCTACCGAGATTGGCCAGACAAACGGCCGTTTGCTCTGTGGGGATACCGGACTTCAATTAGAGCTTCTATTGGGGCGACTCCGTATTCATTAGTTTATGGGATGGAGGCCGTTCTATCTATTGAAATTGAGGTTCCGTCTTTGCGAGTGCTAGCCGAAGCAGATTGGCAACAGAACAGATTTGAAGAACTCATGCTTTTTGACGAACGCAGACTGAAAGTACTGTACCATGTTTAAGGCTATCAGCGCAAAATTGCCCGGGCTTTCAACAAAAAAGTTAAGTCCAGGAATCTAAAAGAAGGAGATTTGGTGCTCAAGGACAACCGAGCTCCCATCCATGACCCAAGGGGCAAGTTCAGACCCAATTGGATTGGTCCCTACATCATCAAGTCAATTTGGTCAGGTGGAGATGTGGTTCTAATGGACCTAGATGGCTTGGAGTTCTCGCAACCGATCAACATGGATAAGTTGAAGAAATATTACCCCTGAGAGGCTCGCTAGGCCGAAAACCCGCAAAGGGCGACCTAGGCAAAAGTTAGAGCATTGAAAATTAGAAAATATAAAAATTGAGCTCGCAATGTTGAAAACCCGCAAAGGGCGGCCTTGGAAAAAGTTAGAGCGTAAAAGGAGAGTGAAAATACTCGAGTGAACCTAAACCTGAACTACGTAAGGCTTGATTCCCATCTTTGGGATACATAGGCAACTTCATCCTGAAGTTCAGCCATAAACGTTTCCCCGATCAACTTTGTCCATTTGATCATCTCGGCCATCTTTGTCTATTCAGCATTCAAGAGTTCGGTTATGATCTCCGGTGCAGTGCTCTTCAGACTAGGGACAACTTTCCGTTGCTGTGCAGTGCCGCGGTGCTCTTCAAACTAGGGGCAACTTTCCAGTTGCAGGGATCCGGGGTTGTGCATCTCAGTGACAGATCTCAGGCATGTCCAGTTCTGATTCCATATCGAAAATGGTTTTGAAAAGTTTTAATAAAAATTAACTTTGTTCAAAATTAATCTTTTTACAACTTAGACCATTTTTGGACCAAAGCGGAAAATTTTCAGTACCCACAACCTTCAATTTCATTGATTTCAATATAGAGTTCTCCTACTCTTGCATACAAATTGAAGTTGCTTTTTATTACAATCATAAAGAAAACTTGAAAGTACTAATAAAGCAATAAATTCGGGGCATAGCTAAGTCAGGTGTTCCTGCGCCCCCTCCCAGAGCTGGTCGAAACCTCTGATGCCAAAGTAGGCCCTTCATGTGCCTCTTCATTGAGCCAATCCAAGCACTCATCAGACAAGGTGCAACTGAAAGTAGGAGCAGGGGCCATGAGCTCTCTAGTCCTCCATGCTGTGGCATACCGGGCAAGCTGTGCGCCTCGAACCGAGAATGCGGCAGGATACTCTATCCCCTCTGGCGGGCAAGTCTGATCATGACCGAACTGGCACCGAAATCAGAACGGAAAGTAGAACACACAGTGAGTCAGACCAATCAAGTGGATCTCGGTTTACCGGGACATGCTATAGCTTATTGCCGGGAGATTGAGCCAAGGACAGCGCCAAGCAATGCGATCCGCAGACAAATTACACATCCAGTCGAACCACCATCCCTTATCAAGGGCATCGACTAGCCGTTGTCGGAAGAAGTAGCCGCAAGCTGAGTAGGCTGGGCAAGAGTCCACAACCTGCAATTTATCCATCAACCATACTTGGGGAGGGATGAAAAATGAGAGAATAAAGAATAGAGAGATGTACAATAAGAGAAAAGTAAGAAAAGGGTTTTGTGAGAAAAATCGAGCCTGAGGGCCGAGTGATGCGAGCAATAAATATGTGAGAAAGGGTAGGAAACATTACCTGCAGCAGTAATGGACTTCCCGCGAATCTGGTCATCTCTCGGCGATAAAAAGCATCCAAACCCATCAACGTCTCGGCCAATGTCATGGCAATGAAGCTCTTTCCTTCTTTCAAGCCTTGAGCAACTTTAATCAGACGGATGCTAGATCCGCTAAAGCCTGGGGCAAGCAAAAAGTGAGATAGCATGCATAAGCAAAGGGCGTGTTGCCGAAAACCTTGCCAATGATGGTCACTGCGGTTACCGGCATCAGAAAAGCGATAAATCAAGCCAAGGATATCCAGTTCCCCGTTGCAGATCAAAGACCGAGCATCGTGCATGGTGAGCCCACACATCTGTCCTAAAGCTTGGGCGTGACCGAAGCGAAGCTGGGACAAAATCTCTTCATGGCACTCAGATTCCATCAAAACTTGAAAATCTTTGAAGGTTGGACACATCTCTTGCCCGCCGAAGCTAAAGACATGTGTTACCTGATTCCAAAACCTCGCCGCGGCATGAAGGAACGGAATGTGCAGCGAAATACGGCTCAGCGTGAATAGTGCATTCAAGCTGAAAGTTCAACTTTTTCGAGTCATCTAGAGAAGCAATCCAAGCTGTGAGATTTTGGGTAAGAAATGCTTCCATTTTGGTGCAAAACTAAGATGAAATGAGAGAACCATGAGGCTGGAGTTTTTAAAGAGGATAAGGCACTGTTCGGAGGACATGTGTCGAAAATTTGGTGGTTGCCAAGCTAGGTGGCCGGGCGGCCACCTTTTCTGGCAGGCCGACCACCCCTCTCCCCTCCAATGCAAAAAACTGGTTGGCCAGCTCCCTTGGGTGGTCGGCCATCAAGGGGAGGGTGGCTTTAGTCTTGTTCTAGCCTCTAGAAGAAAGTTCCAAGCATTTCCATGCATTGGGGGCGTTAAAGGTGCGAGTTTTCCTCTGTTTCGGATGCGTTCCGTCACCCAGATCGTCCGAAATGCATTTGTCTATCGGGTTGTTGTTAAATCCTACTTATCGAGTTGTTGTTTTTGCTTATCGAGTTGTTGCTTTGCTTATCGAGTTGTTAAGCTTACCAAGTTGTTAAGTTTTGTCGAGTTGACGAGTTTTGTGTATTGAGTTGTTACTCTTTGTTTATCAACATTGTTATGTCTTGCTTATCGAGTTGTAAGTTTAATCAACATTGTTGTGTCTTGCTTATCAAGTTGTAAACTTGCTAAGGTTCTATTCTTTCTTAGTAAGTGTAGACACGCCCGCGTGGGACCCCGCTACAGTTCGGACTCGATTTGTGTCACGGTTCTTAATCTTGAACCAAAGAGTCCAAATCTGGCAAATCGTTTTGAGAAAACAGATTTTAGGAAAGAAGTGCCAAACATGGACTGCTTTGCCAGATACAAAGTCGCCACCTAAATATTTTTTATGGGGGAATTTAGGAAACCCTGACTCGGTGCCGAAGGCCACATGTCCGTCATCACCGGAGTTGTCTCGGCTCGGGAGCTAGGGTACGATTGGGGAAGGTCAGCTATGAGCACCCCCTCTCGCCCGATCCGAAGATCGGCCTCTACTAACCGTGATATCCGTTTTTGAAAACTTTATGTGTTCTTATTCCATTTATTAGCCTAGAATTACTATGTTATGCGCACAGTAAACAAGTATAGACTAGATTACCTAATTTGGAAATAATCATTGCATATCCGTTTGTTTTGAAAAGTGCTTTGGAAATTGCTACTTGATAGTAGGCTAAAAATACGGATTTCAATGAGTGTTTCCAACTCAAACAACCCAACCTTCACCCACAGGCATTCAAACAGTTATGTCACGTAAGCATTTAGCCGCATGGCAAACATACTGTCATGGCAACATTCACACACATGCGAGATGCTAAAGCATAAATACTTACATCGTACTCCGTGCCAAAACAATAAACTAGTTAGCAAACATGCGTGATCCTAGTTCATGTCAAGTTGACTAATGCAACACATGCAAGATGCAATTAGAGTAGGCTCGGCTAACCTAAACATGGCATGTGAAATGCAACCAATTAATGCACGTATTCAATTTGGGATTGAAATACAAATGCAGTTAGAATGATGTACCGAGCCCGGTGCATGCAAAATAAATGTATGGATGCACGCATGCATAACATAAGGTATGCTAATTTAAACATGCCCTAATCTACCATCATAAGCAGGGAAATAAAAGGGAAGAAAGAAGTGGGGGTTGGAAGACATACGCACTACTCACCCACACTTATTACAGACTTGCCCTCACTCGGAGGGACCAAATAAATAATACAAATTAATTAACTACGCAAGCTAATTAAATATTAAAAATTGCCTAATTAATTAATAATTTAACTAAGCTAAGAAAAGCAGTAAATCGCCTCGGGAGGAGGGCCAGATGCAGCGCGTGCTCGGGTCTCGCTCGGAAGTGCACCGCCATGCATAGTCTGCCTCTGTTTTCCCTGCTCTGCCCCTCTAAAGACTGCCAAAGTCTCAAAGATGCTCCTCTGGATACTGGGGTTCACCACCAGCTGAATCAAATTACCACCGGCAGTGGTATGCGGTCACGGGCACAAAATAAAGCTATCGGCAGAAGAATGATTGCTGGTCGGCAATGTACACTGCCGGTTGGCAAAGAATGCCCGCAGAACCTGCAACTCACAGCAGCAAAGGACAGAACTTGCATGGCAATACAATTCAAGCAATGTATGCACTAATCATGCCCCCTATCATGTTTGTGACTCAAAGGGGCATGTGTCTCGATTCTCGGACCGCCAATCACGCATTTCCATGCATGACGGCCCAAAGAATCAAGTGTGCAACTTTCATGTCAAATGAAATGCAAACCAAACAAACAAACCAAGGCCTAATTCCTATCACCAAGTCAAGGAATAAGGCATGCATGCAAGATGCAATGCAACCTAGGCATGCAAGCTAAGGGTGCAACATGGCATGGCAAGACACTTATGTAAGCATACAAGCAAACATGAGGTAATGCAAATTAATGGAAAGGTATACTTACACATGATTTAGGCAACTCTAAATAGGCCTAAAACAATGGCCAAAGTGACCAAAATAAGGGACCAAACACATACACACATGCACATGTTAAGGGTCAACACTTGGGCACAAATGGGACAACTCTCAAACACATTTGAAAGGAGGTAATCATGGACATATGACATGCATTATAAGCCTTGAAAACATGTGGGAAATGATGCCCGATTGACCTACCAATGTAAGCTATGCATGAGTCCAAGCCTAAGGACCTAAAACATGACCAAATGACTCATGATGCAAATGACCAAATTGAATCAAAACAGCCCCGAATCATGCAAAAGTAAGCCTCAAGAACCACTTAGATGGCATCCAAATGACCTAATCTTAGAGACATACACAATGGCATAAACATGAAGCATGAAACATCAATTCTCGAAACATCAAAAGAGTCATGAAATGCAAGCATATGAGCATGATAATCAAACTGAAATAACATAGTGGATAGCCCCAAACCACTAAATCAATGCAAGAATGTCATGCTATACGTTCACACACTTAAGGCCAACAAGCCGGAATGCAAAGGAGCTATACTAAGCATGCCAAATCCGACCCAAACAACTATGGACAGACCTCTAGCATGGCAAAATAAGCACACAAACTTCACAAAACTAGACCTAAAACATGCTCTAACAAAGGCTAACAACCTAAGGCATATTAAGGCAATAACATGGCTTTACATGGTAGGTATGCTAAGCATGCATGGTGTACCAAAACCAACACACAACAAGGTTATATCATGGCATAATAAGCATGGAAAACAACCAAGACATGATCAATACACATTCTAACATGATGCTCTCTCAAGAGGCCAAAAGGGGTCCATTTCAAGGACAACAAGGAGAGGGGGTGGCCCTCCAGTGGTGAAGATGCCCAAACACCAAAGTCTCGAAACTCACTCAAAATGGCTCAAAATAGGGCCTTTCAAGGCTTAAGAGGGGTCAAACACCTCCAAACCAAAAAACACTCTTAATAAACAATCAAAAGGACTAAAAAATAGAACTTTTTTGTATTATACACCAAGCTCAAAAACGATTTTAAGACAGGTAAAAATACAATGCAAGATTGGGGAATAAAGGGGCTAGTTTCTTACCCTTGAAGACCCCTTCACAAATGGTGCTCCAACAGCTCCTTCTAGGTTGAAAACAGCTCCAAAACTTCAAAATCAACCTCTTAGAACCTCAGTAGCTAAGTGAAGGTGAAACGCTATGTGTTTATGTGCAATAGTAAGACACAAATGCAATTTAACACACACAAGAGGGAGAAATAGAGATAGAAAGTGTATGGTTTCTAACCCTAGAACTCAAAACCCTAAAAATGGCTGTCTAAAAATATCCTAAGTCTCTCAAGTGTCTAACCCTAAAGCCAAGAGACAAGGCTCTCTCTTATAGAGCTTCTTGTCTTGTAAAGCTTACAAGACAAGCTTCCAAGAGAGAGATCCCTCTATACACGTGTATGGAGGGGAGCCAAAAGCAAGACAGCTGTGATAAAATATCTGCAAAAGCAGATGCACAGTAGTCGGCCGGCCAAAAATGTCATTTTGACAAAATTGAGTGCCGACCGGCAACAAAAGGTGCCGACCGGCAAAATACATTGCCGATGTCAGCAAAAACCAGCCGGTGGCCTCTAGCCACTGCCGGTGGTGTGTGGGGATGCCTCACAAAGCATTCCCTGTCCCTCCAAGGCAAAACACAAGTGTTTGGTGCAAAACCAGACACTAAACAGTCGAGTTCGGAGATCCTGAGGCAAGACGCGCGAGCCGAGACCTCCGGGAACTCCAAACGAACACAAACATGGATAATCACCAAGTGTTCTAATGGTGACGTCCAAGTCTTGAGGACGGTCAAAAATGGGGTGTCTACAGTTGTCCCTCTTTGACAAAACTCGAAAGTCATAACAATGACGGGAGTGATTGTCAAAGCCCAGAGACGCCCCATTTTTGACAAGGCCGAAGACTCAGACAAACATGCAAGACAAACAAGATATGCGCCCGAAGGCAGGGGCAAAATGCAAGACAATGCACAGAGCCGGACATAACTTATGATCATGCAAAGAAAGCTGTAACGAAGCACACATGCGACAATTTTAAGCTAGCATACACCGAACTACACTACAATGCAGAAGGGATGTAAGAGAATTATGCAATTCTCAATACGTCTCACTCGGAGGATACAATACCTGTGCGGCTCGTCTGGTTGCACCAGCCTCAAATGAACCGTACATACAATATCGTGCCTGAAAAGAAAACAAATTTAACAGATACAATATTGTTAGCAACATGCATGACAATGCAAGAATGGATACAAAATGATATGCAATATATACAAAACAATGTATGAACAATGCAAATGAAGATGCAATGTAATTGAAACAATGCAAACTATATGCAAAGCAATTGAATCACGATCCAATCACGAGTGGTTCGAAACCACACCTATGTCAAATAGATTGATGGAGGTAACAAGTCTGTCTACCATAGAACGGTCAACTGAACTATGAGCATTGTAGACAGACACAAGAACAAGTATTGGGGGGGATTGACATAAGTGGGGAAACAACCCGCTGGAGAAAGGACAATGATCCTAATGCCGGATGCAAAAATTACACTACAATGTAATATATATATATATGGATATGTTGGGGAGATGAAATGGATATGGCACGCGAGCCAAACCAAATCTTGCCTAGGAAAGGCATGTACGCATACAAGCCACGTCTAACATAGAACGGTCCACTAAACTATGCTTCGACAAGAGAAGTATGGGCACATACCAGACCAAGCTCAACATGGAAAGGCGCAAGCCATAGATGGAAGGTGATGCAATGAATGCATGCGATCTACAATGCAATGGAAATGGATATTTACAATGGATATGGCACGTGGGCCAAACCAAATCTTGCCTAGGAAAGGCATGTACACATACGAGCCATGTCTAACACAGAAAAGGTGCAGCAACCCTCAAACCAACATACCAGCGTGGAATAGGCGCGTACACATGCAGAACTGTGTTTTAACGTGAAAAGTAAGGGCACATACTAGACCAAGCTCAACATGGAAAGGCGTAAGCCATAGGTGGAAGGTGATGCAATGAATGCATGCGATCTACAATGCAATGGAAATGGATATTTACAATGTGCATGACAATGCAGTATGATACGATCTACTGGGAAAATGCAATGAATGCATGCAAGCTACAATGGAAATGCATGACAATGCACTATGATGCAACGACTATGATTGCAACTTTCCCTATCTTACCAACAGGGCGATATACTAGGTTGGTTCAGTATCCAAAACTGAGGCGCCGACATGCTGCCTCAATCTATGGGGCTTCCATACAAATTTCAAGCCGAGGATACACTCCTGGGTATTTAAACCAGACTTTAGTCTCGGAACTCCCGAACCTTTGCGTTCTAGGCATAAGCCGTTCGAACTCTAGTTTCCACCGTCCCAGTCGGTCTTCTAGGAACTCACCGCAAACATAGACAGGTGGCTTTACCAGACCACCGAAAGTCGTTTGGGCACGACAAACACCAAAGGAATTGCACCTTCAGAGGATTTAGGGTCTCCTAGACCGGGATGCAAAATGTATGCAAACTGCACACGTCAATGTGCTGAAGGTTTCGCACCTTCCAAGGGTTTAAGGTCTCCTAGACCGTGTAGATACCTGCGCGGTTCGTCTGGTCGCTCCAGCCTCAAATGAACCGTACATACAATATCGTGCCTGAAAAGAAAACAAACTTAACAGATGCAATATCGTTAACAACATGCATAACAATGCAACCGAACTGCGCACATCAATGTGCCGAAGGTTTTGCACCTCCCAAGGATTTAAGGTCTCCTAGACTGTGCGTGTTTAAGGTCTCGCCAGACCAACGCAATATGCATGACAATGCAAGAATGAGGCACGCATGCCACATGGAATGTAAACTGATACAATTGGACTTATACGCCACGAAAAACTGTGCACATCAATGCACCGGAGGTTTCGCACCTCCCAAGGATTTAAGGTCTCCTAGACCGTGCGTGTTGAAGGTCTCGCCAGACCATCTAGCAACATGCATGACAATGCAAGAATGAGGCACGCATGCTAATGCTAACGTCGACACACAAGCCAACAAAAATGTGACACGCATGCCAATGAAAATGAGACACGCATGCCGATGAAGAAGATGGGGCACATGTGCAAATGCAAATGAGGCATGATGCAAGATGATACAAATGAGACACGCGTGCCTTTAGGATGCAAAATGATACAAGTGTGACACGCATGCCACACGGAATGTAAAATGAAACAAATGAGACACGCATGCCTCATAAGATGCAAAATGATACGAGTGTGACACGCATGCCACACGGAATGTAAAATGAAACAAATGAGACACGCATGCCTCATAAGATGCAAAATGATACGAGTGTGACACGCATGCCACACGGAATGTAAAATGAAACAAATGAGACACGCATGCCTTATAAGATGCAAAATGATACGAGTGTGACACGCATGCCACACGGAATGTAAAATGAAACAAATGAGACACGCATGCCTCATTAGATGCAAAATGATGCAAGTGTGACACGCATGCCACACGGAATGCAAAATTTTAAAAATTGGACTTATACGCTACGCGAAGCCGGTTCGTATTCAAAACAATGCAATGTACTAACAAGTACAAGTGAGGTGCGCAAGATAGCGTGAGAGGATGCATGCAAGATGCAAGTAAGGTGCAGAAAACAGTGCGATGCACAAGAAAGCGCGAGTGATGAATTGCACAAAACAGTGCGATGCGCAAAGCAGCGCGATTGATTGTGAAATGCACAAAACAGTGCGATGCACTAAACAGCGTGAGTGATTTTGAAATGCACAAGACAGTGCGATTGATTTGAAGTGCACAAAGCAGTGCGATGCGCTGAACAGCGCGATTGAAATGCAATGCACAAAACAGTGCGATGCGCTAAACAGCACGAGTGATTTTGAAATGCACAAAACAGTGCGATGCGCTAAACAACGTGATTGAAATGCAATGCACAAAACAGTGCGATGCGCTAAATAGCCCGATTAATTTTGAAATGCACAAAATAGTGCGATGCGCTAAACGGTGCTATTGAAATGCAATGCACAAAACAGTGCGATGCGCTAAACATCGCGAATGTAAACTGCACAAAGCAGTGCGATTGAGGTGCGATGCACATAGGGCAACTTTTGAATTTCGTAAAAGCTAAAAGGATACAAAAAGGATACACCTTGCACGAATTCGAGTACCACGCATGGAAGACACGATCCGAGGTCACAACGGAGGCCGGTTGAGCGTCGGGGATGCACTTTCTTGCACTTTCTTGAGCTATGAAGACCAAAAACTACTCATATGGCCTAAACAAGGCTGTGGGAACACCACCGGCCGGGAGGGGAATCCACCGGCTGTCCATCGGCTGAAAAAGAATCCCATCGGCACAATATTCTGTCGGCCGGCACAAAATGTTGCCGACCGGCAAACAGTTTCTAAGTCGGGGTAGCTTCGACAATTCACCACGGGTGTTTTAAAATAGGGTTCCTAAACCCTATTCCTCACTTCCTTCACCGCCGAAAACCCATACTCTCTCTCTCTAGAGCGTTTTCCTTTCCTTTTTCCTCCGTTTCTTCGCGTTCTACGCCCGTTTCGTCGTCGGATTCGCGATTTCCTTCGCGTTTCGGACATTTTCAACCGAACAAATCTTTGTTTCGGTGCCTCGTTTGCCGTTCCCACCTTTTTGGGGTTTGTTCCCCTCACTTTCCTCTTGATTTCCATGCCCTTTCACATCCCGGCCTTTTCGGTCATTTTCGGCTTTCCCGGGAGTTGACTTTTTGGTTGACTTTCTGTATTCTAGCCCGGTTTTCCTTCCTCCGGCTATTTTCTCATCATTCTTGATATGGCGGATGACATTCCACGCGGTGGGACTCCCCCAGATCACGAGATGGATCCCGGGGTCGAGCTCCTACCCTTGAGCGAGTGCCCGTTCGACCCGGCGACATACCGGCCGGCGATCTACCGGCCGGCGATCCATGTTCTGCCCCCAGACGGACAGCGCCAGTTCAGGAGTTTCGAGAGGCACGTGCCACCCGAGCTATTACTGCGTGAGCCTACCTCCCACTTGTCCTTCGACACTTCCGAGGTAACCCTCTTTTCTCTGCTTTACTTTCTGCAATGTAGGATACAAAACTGTCAACTGCCATAACCGATTACAGTCGATATTCTGTATATTGTAGTTGATTGCAAATGCACTTGCAACTGATTATCTGTTTAGGACTCACACGTGCACACACACTGCACTAGCCTTGAACCACTCAACACACGGCACACACCGTATTCCACTGCAAACACCGGCACCCGATATCTGCTTGAGTCTGAACGTATGCACACATGCTATACTGTACTGAACCATCCGAACACGCTGACGCATCACACGTTGTAGTTCACTGTAAGCACACCGGCACCCGGTATTTGCTTGAATCTGTTAAACTTGCACGCATGCTATACTGTACTGAACCACCCAAACACGCTGACGCATCACACGTTGTAGTTCACTGTAAGCACACCGGCACTCGGTATTTGCGTGAGTCTGGAAATACGCACACCTGCTACATCTGTATACTGCTTAGAATTGCATTTTGAATATTGCCTTGCAATTGTTGTTTTCTGTTTACAGGGAGATTCCCGTACCATCCACGGGTATGGGAACACCGGCGCTCGAGAGTGGTACGCCGAGCTTCCTGACGCGGTCCGTCGCATAGTGGACCAGGCGGGTTTCGGTGCCTTCTACAGAGGGCTCTCGCGACTCACTACGTGCAGACCTCTACTCACCGCTCTGGTGGAAAGGTGGTGGGACACCACCGATTCATTTCATTTTTCTGCGGCAAGGGACATGACGATGACCCCTTACGATTTCTCGATGCTCACAGGCATCGGGGGAGGGGGTGATCCGATCCCCTTCGATATTGACATGGACGAGTGGACTGCCGCTCAGGTCCATCTACTCGGTGAGGCGCCACCTCTCGCTCGTCCAGGTTACGTACGATACTCCTGGTTCGAGGTGCAGTTCCGGGTCCAGCCCACCCTCGTTGACGCAGCCCCGATGACTCCGGAGGCCGTGGAGAGGTACGCTCGCGGCTTCCTCATGTTCTTATTCAGGACGACCATCTTTGCCGACCGGGCGAACACTGTGCCTCTCTGCCTACTCAGCGCACTGGTGGACGTCCGAGGCATCTTGCATTACGACTGGGGCGGCGCTGCTCTGGCCACTCTCTATGGGTACATGAGCTCGGCTTCCCGCGGCAGCGGGCAGTTACTCGGAGGCTACTGGCGGGCTTGGGAGGTACATTTCTTCTCCGCTTTTCATTTCTGTTCTATATTTTCTGTACCCTATACACTGCACACACTGTAGTCTGTTTTATACTCGCTGTATACTGTACACACGGCACGCACATACACTCTGCTTTTCACTGACTGTACACTGCTCACACTGCACACTTTGCACAATACACTGCACAACACACGGTTCTACCATTTCTGCTTTATTCTGTATTCTATTTTATCTGATAGTCATCTTGATGTTTTCTCTGCAGTTGTGGGTTTACGCCTACTTTCCTAGGCTGGCACTCGTACCAGTTACGGAGACCCCTCTGGTCGTCCCCTTTTCACGCCGCTTTGACGGGAGATGCACCCGGAGGCCGCGAGAGACTTTCAGCTTCTTCCGCCGCTTCTTTGATACCATCACCCCCGCGGAGGTATGTTTTACTCGCAGTTCATTTAAGCTTCGCCTTTCCACTGCATATTTCAATAACAGTATATAACAAACTGTATTGCATTTTCAGATCACCTGGTAGCCTTGGGCTCCTTTGCCAGCCGTGACGCGGGATCGGTTTGTCGGTGCCGATGAGACCTCGCGTTTTCGGATCTTGTTGGAGGGCCCGGTCTGTCGGGCTTGATACCTGGGTGAGCGTTTCTTGCGCCAGACCCTAGGATTACCTGAGCAGATAGTCCCGGTTCACCCTCCCGAGGATATGAGGGAGACCGAGAGGCTTACCACTGAGCAGATGGACGATTACACCATCGGTTGGGAGGCGACCCGTTTCAGAGGCATCGGCGACTACCGAGAGTACGTACAGACGTATCTTATGCGGCCTCTGAGCGGCGGCCGTCGAGTCGAGGGAGTTAGACCTATGGCGCCAGCAGCGAGGGCGGGGGCGGGAGCTGGAGCCGGAGCTTCGAGGAGGGCCCGAGTCCGTGGCAGGGGCGGAGTTCAAGAGGGACGGGGGACCGGTTGGCCTGTTCTGCCCGCTTCATTGACTTTCCGAGGGCAGGGTGGAGCGACCTATCAGGTCCCCTTCGCTCTTCCGCCGGCTGATCACGAGTTTGTCGGTGTCCCCGACTTACCTCCGGTATGTATTACTGCATTTCTGTATAGTCATTTCATTTCAGTTTATTTGATATTCCACAGAATATTGATGCATCTGATATTTTTGCAGGCTCCTTCCGAGTACACCCGGCAGTCATTGGAGATGAATGCCTCCATGATGGGGATGCTCTAGCGGACCTTTGATCTCCTGGCCCTCTACAGCATTCCGGTATGTTCTTCTGATCACGGCCTCAAATCACTCACAAGCTGATTCACGTAATCTGATGCACGGCACAATATCTGATACACTGATCTCACAGCGTCTGATACACTGCATACACTGCATTCTGCACTGTACTCTGCACTGATAAACTGCTCACGGCATCTACACATTGTACTCATACACTACATTCTGCACTGATAAACTGCTCACGGCATTCACACACTGTTCTCATGCACTGCATTCTGTACTGATATACTGCCTTCGGCATTCTTGCACTGTACACTGCATTCTGCACTATACTCTGTCCACAGTATACTGATGCATTTGCCTTTTGTATACTTTTTCAGCCTCCTTTCCAGATTCCCGGGGTAGGAGGTGCTCCGGCTGGACCTTCCGTCCCTGCCCGAGGGAGAGATGAGGAGGGCCGAGTATTCTCCCACTCCAAGGCGGGGCGCACTCATGTCGGGAGTAGCTCGCGAGCTCCAGTCCCTGATGATGACGATGATGAGGATGACGAGTCAGAGGCGGAGGCGGAGGCAGAGTCGGAGTCATCAGAGGAGGAGACCGGAGGCGGCACTAGCTCGGGCTCTGACGACGATGCTGATGATGCTCCTGGACCTTCGTCCAGGAAGAGGACTAGGACAGACCGTTAGCCCTTGGAGTCACTAGACGTGGATACAGATTTTGTTGTTTTTCTTTTCTTTCTTGTACTTTTCCTTTTTGTTGGTAGTTAGATTACCTTGTACTGCCGCAGGCAGATTTTGTTTCCAAAACTTTGTACTTAAAAGATTATGAAATGAACAAACTTTTTATCTTAAAAAGTGTTGCATTTACATATCTCATGTATCGCATCGCATCCCATCATGTTACACTTCAATGTAAATGAAATATGATCTGTGGTCTGAATGTTGAACACTTGCACTGTGGTAATCAGATGACTAAACAGCCAACAGCAACATAGCCCAAGCAACCCACTGCCTGATCCTGGATGCACAGCCCTTACTCTGCTGGGGATTAATCTGCATACGGCCCATAACCCGATACTTGGTTTATTCTGCACACAGCAAACTTTAAACAAAATAGCCCAATCTGACAAGACGGCCTACCGGGGGGGTGAAACCAGCTGGAGTTGAAGCACGCTCAAATATAGAGAATGGCACCGCATTCTAAGCGTAAACGATTTTTGAAATTAAATAAGGGTTTTTCAAACTGGGGTATCGAGCCTACAACTGGACACAGCGGGGAAGACTCAAGAAAGGTACACGACCTAAACATAACGAGACACGCTCGGAAGAAACCTAAAACAAAGGTTGAGGTAAACAAAACAAAAGACACGACATACAGACGCGTTAACGAAGACGGGGAACCTCTGATCACGAGGAGCCAGTTTCTCTGGGCATTGTTTCCCACCCTTTCTGATTTGTGATTCTCACATCACTCGACTCTCAAGCTCGGATTTTCTCTCAAAACCCTTTTCCTCACTTTTCTCTCAACTCACACCTCTCTATTCTTCATTCTCTCATTTTTCATCCCTTCCCGGGGTGGTTAATGAGTGAATAGGAAGTTGCGGGTTCATGCCCAATGCCGTTAGCTCACAGCTATTTCTTCTGGTGGGTAGAGTGCCCTTTTGGCAAGTACGTCGATGACGGGGGAAAGACAGAACGCCTGACTCAACTGTGCCCCTAGTTCATCATTTTAACCATTTTTTGTTTTTGCTTTCTACTAAAACAGTTTTGATCAAAATGAGAGTTAGATCAACGTACTTGTTCGATTTTTGATTTGAAAATCATGCAAGTCAGGCTATGAGCACTGAAAATTTTCCTTTTTGGGTCCAAGAAAATGGTCCAGTTTTGGAAAATGGAATAGTTTTCGAGAAAATAGTCAACCTCAGTAAAAATTTTCAAAAACTATTTTGCAAACAGTCAATGCTTGACGAGCATGGAACTTACTCTTTGAGATGCGCAACCTCGGATAGGAGGCAATGGAAAATTACCCCTGGTTTAGAGGGGGCGGATGGCAATGGAAAGTTGCCCCTGGTTTGAATGGCGGCTCACGGCGACTCGTGGCAACGGAAAGTTGCCCCTTGTTTGGATGGTGCCGCAGCAGTCCGCAAACAGTCTTCATTGGCGGTGGTCGAGCTCTTGGACACAGGGATGACGAAGACGGTCACAACAAATATATGGACACAGTCACCTTAGAGGCGTTGGCGACTAGACTTTGGGATGAAGTTGAAACCATTGCATGGACTGAGACGCTATGAAAGCGTTGGGGGCTGGACTTCATGATGAAGTTGCCTACGTATCCCAAACATGGGAATCAAGCCTTACGTAGTTCCGGTTAAGGTACACTCGGGTATTTTAACCTTCAATTTTCAGGCTCTAACTTTTTCCAAGGCGCCCGATGCGGGTTTTCGACCTTGCGAGCTTTTCTTTTTCTTCTTTTTTTGTTCATTTCTTTTTCTTTACTCTTTTTCTTTTCTCTTTTTTTTTTTGCATTTCCTTTTTTTTCTTTCTTTTTCTCTTTTTTTTTTGTATTTTTTACTTTTTTGTATTTTTCTCTTGCTCTAACTTTTGCTTGGGCTGCCCTTCCGGGTTTTCGGCCCAGCGAGCCTCTCAAAGGGTAAAAGTGTAACAAGTCCATGCCACATGGTTTTTGGAGTTGAAGCCTCTCTGTATCTAGGAGAACGTCTGTTGCAATGATTTGCAGAAGAATCCGTCATGGCTGCTCCACAAGTTTCTTCTGGTGAGATCTGATCCTCTTGGCTCGCCTTCGGTGCTTCTTGCTCGAGGGCTGCTTCAAAACTGGCCATACGGGCCTCCTCCGACAGTTGACTGTTGGATGTTCCGAATGAGTTCGACGTTCAAAACAAATAAGTCGAATCTTGAAGCTGAGAGCGATCCTAGGCTGCACAATCTCAAGAGCGATCCCACACAGGTCTTCATAGGGCCGCGTAAAACATTTGTTTTTGAAAGTTTTTAAGAAAGCGACAAATTGCTCGCACCGAAGACAGTGTGGAACCAATCTGGATCAAGCCAGGGTCCTTCCCAGTACTCACGCTGACAAGCATGATTTCATTCATTAAGGGCTTAGCATGCCTCTCTTTCTCTCAAAATGATCAAAATTTTGCAAAACCCGAGGAATTCCCTCCTCTTCGTTTTTATCACCGTAGTGTTCAAAAGGGTTTTTTTTGAAAAACTTAGGTCAATGCAATGAGTTTGGCGCGCAGGAGAGCAGGCGAGATGTACTGTCAGTCCATTCAAATCCTCTGGCACTTATACTGAAAGCAAGCATGAAAGTGAGATAGCAACAGCTGTTTCATTCAGATTTGTTGGTGTAACTGGCCCCTTGATAGAAACAGACTCAAAAACAAAAATAGGTAATTACAAGACAAAACGGTGTTCGGGACAACAACCCCAGAATCACCTGGTATTCTATACAAAGAGGACTGACTCATTACAACAAGACGGACCCTTAAGCAAAAAAAGACTGACTCAAGACAAAGAGACAGACTCAAAACAAAAGACTGACTCGATACCCAAGCCAGGATTTACAAAGCTAGCGTTCATAGCCACTCAAAAATGCGTGCCAGACGCCACATTCAAAATACATCTAGATGCCGCCCGCAGGTGGTTCACTTTCTGATTACATACTTGCAGTATCTGTATCCTCAAAATCCAATGACTGGGTGGTAACGGACTTGGCTGCGGTGGGCGGGAGGATAACCTCGTTGTCAATCAAATCTTGGACCTCATGACGGAGGCGGAAGCAATTGTCGGTAGCATGGCCTGTCTGCTGGTGGTACGCGCAGTACTGAGCAGCATCATGCGTGGCAGGGAGATTCTTCGGGAGAGGCCGAGGCTCCAAAGGTTTAAGGCGCCCCCTCTCGGCAAGGATCTGAAGTGCCTTGGACAAAGGCATGTAGAGAGCATGAAAGGTCCTGCGCCCCTGGGGCAGGTACTTCGGAGTTTGAGCGCTCTTACTAGCTGCACAAGCAAAAGGGTCGGCAGGCGCCACCTTGGCTTTCTGATGTTTCCCGGGTGCAGGGGCGGGAACAAGAGGAACTGTTTTGGCATGACGGGGCCTATCTCGATTTTCTGACTGGCTTGAACTACCCTCAGGTGTAGTGGGGAAAGCATCCTCCACAGTTTTTACCACAACTGCGGATATCTGTTGCTTGTTCATTCCCCCAGCTTTCAAAGCCTCGACTGCCCACAGCAGTTGTTCAATGGGATCGGCATCTGCCTTTATTTTGTCTTTTCCTCTGGCCTCAGCCTGATCGAGGGTTTGAGTTGATGTTGATATGTCGTTGCCATAGCTGGAGGCCATCTCCGGTTGGCTAAGTTCAATCACAATTCGCCCTAACAGCGGGGGCTCCTGGGGTACAAAACTCCCAGCATACGGTGCGGCTGGTGGTGAAGCTGATATTCCATAGGCGAGATCTGCCACAGACCTCTGGAGATCACCTATCATCCCCATTAGCTCGAATGTAGTAGGCTGGCGAGCCTGGTATAGCTGGGGGGCCCAAACCGGATGCACAACAGGCGACCTGGGTGGATGTGACACATCAGTGTTGGCCTCACTTTGCAGAGTGATCCCCTGCTCCAATGCAGCCGTCATAACTACGATCTCTTCTGAATTCTGCGTCATCATCAGCCCTGCCTCGGCGAGGGAGAGCACTAGCTATTCTGTATCAATTCTCTAGACACTCTGAACTGAAAGGAGAAACAAACAGCATTTCAGCCCAAACAGATCAAACACGGGTGTAGCTGAACAACTGTACTCTACTGCTGATCACTGTTCCCCAGAAATCACTGTTCTCAAAACTGAACCCTGATACCCGCAGATAACTGATTCTCAAAACACTGATGCCCGCAGGCCTGATACCCAGACTTGCAAACTGATATATGCATTCCTGTAGAGTAACATTCTAAAAGCACATAGCAGGTAAAGAGAGCCAAAACACCCCTATGTTGGGGTAGGGTTTCCCTGTCCTATTTTGTCAGGAGCTAGGGTTCCACTATACACGCAGCAGTTTTCAAACAACCTAACATCGGGTAAGCAACCTGTCCTAACTTGGAATGGTCACTATGGATCCGAATATGCACTAGGTCGAATGGTCGAAAAAGGTGCCCCGGTAAAACTGGGGTTTGTGTTCCCATACTGCCAGAGCCCATAACCGGTCAGCCTTATGGTCATGCCTTGACAAGACAAGCCTCCAGCAAACCGTTCAGGAATGGCAGATGGCAAACACTGTGTTCCTAGGCGCACCAATGCACATGCAATGCAAAGAAACACATAAGTGTAATCAAAACAGGATATCGCGAGTTCGAGTCAAGCTCTCTAAAATTCTCCAGCAGAGTCGCCAGAAACTGTAGACGCGCCCGCACGGGACCCCGCTACAGTTCGGACTTGATTTGTGTCACGGTTCTTAATCTTGAACCAAAGAGTCCAAATCTGGCAAATCATTTTGAGAAAATAGATTTTAGGAAAGAAGTGCCAAACATGGACTGCTTTGCCAGATACAGAGTCGCCACCTAAATATTTTTTATGGGGGAATTTAGGAAACCCCGACTCGGTGCCGAAGGCCACATGTCCGTCATCACCGGAGTTGTCTCGGCTCGGGAGCTAGGGTACGATTGGGGAAGGTCAGCTATGAGCACCCCCTCTTGCCCGATCCGAAGATCGGCCTCTACTAACCGTGATATCCGTTTTTGAAAACTTTATGTGTTCTTATTCCATTTATTAGCCTAGAATTACTATGTTATGCGCACAGCAAACAAGTATAGACTAGATTGCCTAATTTGGAAATAATCATTGCATATCCGTTTGTTTTAAAAGTGCTTTGGAAATTGCTACTCGCAAGTAGGCTAAAAATACGGATTTCAACGAGTGTTTCCAACTCAAACAACCCAACCTTCACCCACAGGCATTCAAATAGTTATGTCACGTAAGCATTTAGCCGCATGGCAAACATACTGTCATGGAAACATTCATACGCATGCGAGATGCTAAAGCATAAATACTTACATCGTACTCCGTGCCAAAACAATAAACTAGTTAGCAAACATGCGTGATCCTAGTTCGTGTCAAGTTGACTAATGCAGCACTTGCAAGATGCAATTAGAGTAGACTCGACTAACCTAAACATGGCATGTGAAATGCAACCAATTAATGCACGTATTCAATTTGGGATTGAAATACAAATGCAGTTAGAATGATGTACCGAGCCCGGTGCATGCAAAACAAATGTATGGATGCACGCATGCATAGCATAAGGTATGCTAATTTAAACATGCCCTAATCTACCATCATAAGCAGGTAAATAAAAGGGAAGAAAGAAGTGGGGGTTGGAAGACATACGCACTACTCACCCACACTTATTACAGATTTGCCCTCACTCGGAGGGACCAAATAAATAATACAAATTAATTAACTACGCAAGTAAATTAAATATTAAAAATTGCCTAATTAATTAATAATTTAACTAAGCTAAGAAAAGCAGTAAACCGCCTCGGGAGGAGGGCCAGATGCAGCGCGTGCTCGGGTCTCGCTCGGAAGTGCACCGCCATGCATAGTCTGCCTCTGTTTTCCCTGCTCTGCCCCTCTGAAGACTGCCAAAGTCTCAAAGATGCTCCTTTGGATACTGGGGTTCACCACCGGCTGAATCAAATTACCACCGGCAGTGGTATGCGGTCACCGGCACAAAATAAAGCTATCGGCAGAAGAATGATTGCCGGTCGGCAATGTACACTGCCGGTCGGCAAAGAATGTCCGCAGAACCTGCAACTCACAGCAGAAGAGGACAGAACTTGCATGGCAATACAATTCAAGCAATGTATGCACTAATCATGCCCCCTATCATGTTTGTGACTCAAAGGGGCATGTGTCTCGATTCTCGGACCGCCAATCACGCATTTCCATGCATGACAGCCCAAAGAATCAAGTGTGCAACTTTCATGTCAAATGAAATGCAAACCAAACAAACAAACCAAAGGCTAATTCCTATCACCAAGTCAAGGAATAAGGCATGCATGCAAGATGCAATGCAACCTAGGCATGCAAGCTAAGGGTGCAACATGGCATGGCAAGACATTTATGTAAGCATACAAGCAAACTTGAGGTAATGCAAATTAATGGAAAGGTGTACTTACACATGATTTAGGCAACTCTAAATAGGCCTAAAACAATGGCCAAAGTGACCAAAATAAGGGACCAAACACATACACACATGCACATGTTAAGGGTCAACACTTGGGCACAAATGGGACAACTCTCAAACACATTTGAAAGGAGGTAATCATGGACATATGACATGCATTATAAGCTTTGAAAACATGTAGGAAATGATGCCCAATTGACCTACCAATGTAAGCTATGCATGGGTCCAAGCCTAAGGACCTAAAACATGACCAAATGACTCATGATGCAAATGACCAAATTGAATCAAAACAGCCCCGAATCATGCAAAAGTAAGCCTCAAGAACCACTTAGATGGAATCCAAATGACCTAATCTTAGAGACATACACAATGGCATAAACATGAAGCATGAAACATCAATTCTCGAAACATCAAAAGAGTCATGAAATGCAAGCATATGAGCATGATAATTGGACTGAAATAACATAGTGGATAGTCCCAAATCACTAAATCAATGCAAGAATGTCATGCTATACGTTCACACACTTAAGGCCAACAAGCCGGAATGCAAAGGAGCTATACTAAGCATGCCAAATCCGACCCAAACAACTATGGACAGAACTCTAGCATGGCAAAATAAGCAGACAAACTTCACAAAACTAGACCTAAAACATGCTCTAACAAAGGCTAACAACCTAAGGCATATTAAGGCAATAACATGGCTTTACATGGTAGGTATGCTAAGCATGCATGGTGTACCAAAACCAACACACAACAAGGTTATATCATGGCATAATAAGCATGGAAAACAACCAAGACATGATCAATACACATTCTAACATGATGCTCTCTCAAGAGGCCAAAAGGGGTCCATTTCAAGGACAACAAGGAGAGGAGGTGGCCCTCCCCTTTTGGAGACTTCAAGGCACCATCTTCACCGCTGAAATCCCTCAAGATTTCAATGGTGAAGAGGCCCAAACACCAAAGTCTCGAAACTCACTCAAAATGGCTCAAAATAGGGCCTTTCAAGGCCTAAGAGGGGTCAAACACCTCCAAACCAAAAAACACTCTTAATAAACAATCAAGAGAACTAAAAAACAGAACTTTTTTGTATTATACACCAAGCTCAAAAACGATTTTAAGACAGGTAAAAATACAATGCAAGATTGGGGAATAAAGGGGCTAGTTTCTTACCCTTGAAGACCCCTTCGCAAATGGTGCTCCAACAGCTCCTTCTAGGTTGAAAAAAGCTCCAAAACTTCAAAATCAACCTCTTAGAACCTCAGTAGCTAAGTGAAGGTGAAACACTATGTGTTTATGTGCAATAGTAAGACACAAATGCAATTTAACACACACAAGAGGGAGAAATAGAGATAGAAAGTGTATGGTTTCTAACCCTAGAACTCAAAACCCTAAAAATGGCTGTCTAAAAATATCCTAAGTCTCTCAAGTGTCTAATCCTAAAGCCAAGAGACAAGGCTCTCTCTTATAGAGCTTCTTGTCTTGTAAAGCTTACAAGACAAGCTTTCAAGAGAGAGATCCCTCCATACACGTGTGTGGAGGGGAGCCAAAAGCAAGACAGCTGTGATAAAATATCTGCAAAAGCAGATGCACAGTAGTCGGTCGGCCAAAAATGTCATTTTGACAAAATTGAGTGTCGATCGGCAACAAAAGGTGCCGACCGGCAAAATACATTGCCGATGTTAGCAAAAACCAGCCGGTGGCCTCTAGCCACTGCCGGTGGTGTGTGAGGATGCCTCACAAAGCATTCCCTGCCCCTCCAAGGCAAAACACAAGTGCTTGGTGCAAAACCAGACACTAAACAGTTGAGTTCGGAGATCCTGAGGCAAGGCGCGCGAGCCGAGACCTCCGGGAACTCCAAACGAACACAAACATGGATAATCACCAAGTGTTCTAATGGTGACGTCCAAGTCTTGAGGACGGTCAAAAATGGGGTGTCTACAGTAAGTTAAGTTGTTTTGGTTGTTGCGTCGGTTCACTACCTGACTTGGAATTTTCAATGCACAATTTCCATTCAATCTCATGTTTGTGCAAAATAATGCGATGCGATGCAAGAACATAAAATACAACACTTTTTTTGAACAAAAGCTGTTTCATTCCATCATGTTTCCTTTGTTACAACATTTTACAGCAAGGGTACAAGTTTTACAGAAAATAAAACTGCCTATTAATGTACAATGTGCTACAACTACTAGTAAAAAAAAGGCAAATAAAGCAAGGAACATCTGTGCTCTCAAGCGTAAGAAAAAGAGGCCCTCTTCGTCCTCTTCTACGGAACAGCCTCTGTGCCATCTCCATCAGCACCACTATCTGAATAGGAGCCACTGTCCTTGGACTCCTCCTCCTCACTGGATTCCTCCTTAATGATATGTGCTCTGCGCCCGCCTCGTCCGCGAGATGACTCCCTTCTCCCAGCTCTTCGAGAAGGCCTAGATGGCCCAGCTCCTCCGGAAGGCCCAGATGGCCCGGCCTGTGGTCCGGTATATATCGGAGGCATCTGAAAAGAAAGAGTGCAATTTGAATACATCAGCCAAAATATATATATCAGATGTACAGATAAAAAGCTACATGGAGTGGATGTATGCAAATATAGTACATGGATGTGGTGTGTGTCAGATGTGCTCTCCGCATACAGTCGGTCAATCAATGCAGTGAAATGTTCAAATTCAATATGTCATCAGAAATATGATAAATGCAAGAAAACTAAACAGCATCAAGATGCCCATGATGGACAGCTGCGCCTCTCTCCGCAAGACCATGCCTTCGAGCGAGGCCACTAACCCGAGTAACCCCTCAGCATACTCCGTGGTAGGCTACAGATGCAAGTGCAAATCATCAGTGAATGAATGAATGTCCAAGTATCTGAGTGATAAAGCAAAGTTGTAAAACATACCGGTGGTGAGTCAGGGTCTCTGGTGTATGGATGATCTGGCATAGGAGGCTCTAGCGGAATTGGGTAGGAAGCCCCGTATCTTCATCCCGTCAACTCAGTCGGGATACCTGGCCATCCGGCATGATGATAAGTCGGGGGAATCGGAGGGACAAGTCTAGCCCCACCTCTGGATGTGCCAGCCCTACTGGCCGAAGGAATGTCTCTGGCTCGGGTGCGACTCGAAGACGGCATGCCAGTAGACCTCCTCGAGGGAGTACGAACACCTGTCAATGGAGGCATCAAGTAGGTGTGACGGTAGGTCGCGTACTCCCCGTCCTCCAAATGCAGCAGTGCATCAATGCCCAGCCTGGCATCAATAACACCCTGGGGAGTAAGCCTATCAGCGAGCTGCATATCGTCTGGGGGTGCTGAAGGGACACTCGGCTCAGGGAAGCCCATAGTCTGACGAAGAAAGCGTTTTCCCAGGAACCAGGCCCTACCAACTGGCCCCTCGAACAAGATCCTATACCGGGAGGAGGCCCATCCTCTGGCAAACTGGAATCGGAGATCCTCACCCAAAGGCACCCAGGGCTGCCATAAGATCTGCGGATAGCCAATGCATAAGCCGATTAGAAATCGCAAATGTCCAAGCATGAATCAAAGATGAACACGGGAAGAACTGAGAGTTCTGACATACCTCGGTCACCCGCACCGTGTCAAAATACTGTCGCAAGTAGGGGAGAGTCTCCCGGGGCCGCGACCAGTACTGGCCCTCGAAGACGAGCGAATAAGGGGTCATGAGAGGGGCCTCCACCTCGAGCTCTGGGGCTAGCGTCGGAAAGTACGCAAAGACCCATAACTGTGGAAAACAGGGCAAAAGCCATCAGAATACAGAATACTGAGTGCAGAATCAGAATACAGAATGCTGAGTGCAGAATGTAAGTACAGAATGTAAAGTGTGTCGTGTGTGCAATGTACATATAATGAAAGCCAGAAATGTGAATCAAGAGGGCAGAAGGTACCTCCTAGGCTCTCCAATACCCACCGACTATGTTCCCCCGTCCGCGGGAGGTCGCACTCATATAGAAATAGAGGGTAGCCAAGCTGGCGCCACCCCAGTCATACTGACTAACCTGTGTGAGGTCTACCAGGGCACTCAACAAATATAGCCCAACAGTGTTCCCCCTGTTGGTGAACAGAGTGGTCCCAAAGAGGAACATCAAAAACTCGTGGGCGTACTGTGCAGTCTCCTCAGGAGTCTTGGGCTCAGTCCCCCTGAACTGTGTAGAAAACCAGGTATATCGGACTCGGCCCGAAGATCGGTCTACCGGTGGGCGAGCTCTCAACAGATGAATCCAGGCAGCCTCCCACTCACCCATGTCCTCATCGTAAGGGATCGCCCAGCCTCCCACGTCAAGGCCCGTTAACACGGCGAAGTAAAATGGGGTCATGGTCATGTCCCCGGCAGCTGAGAAATGAAAGGAGTTGGTGGTGTCCCACCATCTCTCCACCAGGGCGCCCATCAATGTCCGGCTAGCTGGATAGCGAGATATCCCGGTACAAAAGGTCCCGAATCCTACCAGATCAACCCAATCGTGGACAGCCTCCAGGAGCTCCGCGTACCAATCTCTCGCAGCAATAGAACCGTATCCCCGTGTAATGCGGGAGGATGTCTGCATTCATAACGAACACATGTATTCAGTTTCAGAATGGAATGAATAAACTGTGTGCAAATAAAGAAAATGAGCTGTGTGCAAATTAAATCAAATTCAATCAAATGTGGGCTGCGTGTTCACCATCAAATCTGGGCTGTGTGTTCAGATTTCAGAAATTTAAAATTTGGGCTGCGTGTTCAATTTTCAATTAAATGTGGGCTGTGTGTTCAGATTTCAGAAATTTAAAGTTTGGGCTGCGTGTTCAACTTTCAATCAAATTTGGGCTATGTGTTCAGATTTCAGAAATTTAAAGTTTAGACTGCGTGTTCAACTTTCAATTAAATGTGGGATGCGTGTTCACCATCAAATTTGGGCTGTGTGTTCAGATTTCAGAAATTTAAAGTTTGGGCTGCGTGTTCAACTTTCAATTAAATGTGGGCTGCGTGTTCACCATCAAATTTGGGCTGTGTGTTCAGATTTCAGAAATTTAAAGTTTGGGTTGCGTGTTCAACTTTCAATCAAATGTGGGCTGCGTGTTCACAATCAAATCTGGGCTGTGTGTTCAGATTTTAGAAATTTAAAGTTTGGGCTGCGTGTTCGACTTTCAATCAAATGTGGGCTGCGTGTTCACCATCAAATTTGGGCTGTGTGTTCAGATTTCAGAAATTTAAAGTTTGGGCCGCGTGTTCAACTTTCAATCAAATGTAGGCTACGTGTACAATCAAATTTGGGTTGTGTGTTCAGATTTCAGAAATTTAAAGTTTGGGTTGCGTGTTTAACTTTCAATTAAATGTGGGCTACGTGTTCACAATCAAATTTGGGCTGTGTGTTCAGATTTCAGAAATTTAAAGTTTGGGCTGCGTGTTCAACTTTCAATTAAATGTGAGCTGCGTGTTCACTATCAAATTTGGGCTGTGTTTTCAGATTTCAGAGATTCAAGTGGTTGAGCTATGTGTTCAAGACAGAGTATCGTGTTATAGACTAAGCGTACAGAACAAGTTGTGTGCTAAAATGAGCAGAAGTATGGCATGCGAATGTGTTCAGAATGAGCAATAAGCATACATAGCATGAAATACAAGGAAAATGCAGAATTAAGGCAGGAAATGTGAAAAGGTGAAGTACGTACCTCTCGTGCCTGATGGGAGAGATGGGACTCCAGCTCTCGTAGTAACAGGTCCACAGGGGCTCGAGGGTCGAAGTCGGTGAAGTGGTAAAAAATTGCCCGAGAGAGGACATGAGTCGGAGGATCGTACCTCTCGGGGATGAAGAGGCGAACCCTCGGATGCAGAGACATGATGTCAAGCTCGCCTCCGACGCCTAGAGAACCTCCACCGTGGGGAAATTGACCTGCCATTTCAAAAAATCTGCCAAAGGGAGCAAAAATGTGCAAAATGAGCCAGAATTAGAAAAAGTCAACAAAAGTCAACTCTCGGGAAAGGAAAAAGTCAACAAAAGTAAACTCCCGAGAAAATCTTCTAAATATTGAGACAAACTTACCTTAAGTGGTGAAAATGAGAAAAGAAGCTCCGAAATCAAATTTTAATCGGTTCAAAGTGAAGAAAATTGAAAGTTTTCGCGAAATAACTTGGCGTGGGGTATTGGAAAACGCGTATAAAGCGCAGATCTGAGAAAGAAAATGGTCTAGGAAGGAGGAGAAGGTAGTTTCAGAGCTGAAGTTATGAGCAAAAGGTGTTTGCCTTTGTATATTTAAAGAAATGAGAGCAAAAAGACCAAACTGCCCCGGATTTGAGCTAGGTGGTCGGCCGACCACCTTTTCTGGTAGGCCGACCACCTCTCTCCCTTAAACCTGGTCGGTCGCCTCCCCCTGGTACCAAACCTAGTCGATGGTGTTTCCAAAGTGGTCTCCAAGGTCTCTGCAAATTTTGGTGATGATTGGAGTCCCCGAGACCCGAGAAAGTACAAGGAAAGTGCACTTTTCGTCGCGAAATCCCTCTGCGGGAACTCCAACTCCAGCTTTCGATACGTGTTTCATCGTCACTCATCAAGAACAAGAGGCACGATATTGTATGTATAGTTCATTTGAAGCTGGTGCGACCAGACAAATCGCGCAGGTATTGTATCTTCTCCGTGTGAGATGTGGCGAGAATTGAATAATTCTCCACATTCTTAAACTGCATGAAATGTAGTTGTTGCTTTGCATTCTTGCTTAAAACTGTTGCGTGTGCGCTTCATTACAGCTTGCTGCTTTGCATGATCATGCGTTATATCCGGCTTTGTGCATATCATTTTGCATTTTGCCCCTGCCTGCGGGCACATCTTTGTTATCTTGTATGTTTGTCTAAGTCTTTGACCTCGTCAAAAATGGGTCGTCTCTGGGCTTTGACATTCACTCCCGTCACGTGTCACTTCCGAGTTCTGTCAAAGAGGGGCAACTGTAGACACCCCATTTTTGACCGACCTTAAGACTTAGACGTCACCAGTTGAGCGCTCGGTGATGTTGCATGTTGTGCTCGTTCTGAGGTTTTAAAGTCTCAGCTGCGAGTCTTGCCTCCGGATTTTGGAGCTCTTTTTGTGTCTTGTCTCGGTTTGCGAACCAGGTCCTGTTTTCTTCGTTTTCTCTTCCCGAAGGGAGGGAAAGGTCTCGTAGACTATCTCTCAGTGGCCGTAGGCCACGTTTCGTGGTCGTAGGCCATTTTTCCCGTTTGGAGCCCGGTTTTCAATTTTCGGAGTCGTCGGCCGTGTGCCTCGGTTCGGGACCGCTTAGCTACCTCCGTTTACTTTGGTTTTTGGCACACATCTTATTTCCTCCCTTTAGAGGAACACTGTGGCCCTAGAGACCACCTTTGTGTTCATACGCCACTTCCGGTGCCTAACAGCCTGTTTTTGGGGCCCCGAACCGCGTGTTTTGGCCCCCGAACCTTCGTTTTGCATCCGTTTTGATCCATTTTTGGTAGAGACCCTATTTTCACTGTTATGGAGGTGGTAGGATGGTGGCCAGCCACCTCTTCCCCTGAAAATCTAGTTTTCTCATTTTCTCTCTCCAAAAGCCGATTTTTCGGACAGAAAGCTGGTTTCTCTCACTTTTGAGCCACATTTTCTGGTTTTTCATACCACCATTGTGTTGTGCTCATCTGGGAGGCCACCAATATGGGTAGGCCGGCCAGAAATTTATCTTGACCCTTTTGAACCTTGCTTAAAAGCTAGTTTTTCTCTCTCCTAGGTCACATTTTCTGGTTTTTCTCTACAAGGCTGTGTTCTACTCATCTGGGAGGCCACCTTTCTGGGTAGGCTGACCAGCAATTTTTCTTGAACCTTTTGACCCCTGGTCGGCTGACCAGGGGGAGTGGCCGGCCGGCCACTTGAACTGGCCGGCTTGCTTCTTGCTTTTTGCCCTCTCTGAATGTTTTACAGCTGTGCCAGTTGGAGGGGCATTTGGTGCATCCTGCATACATGTGTATGGAGGATCTTTGAAGCTTCCAAGAGAAGCTTTGGCCTCTCTTCTCTATAAAAGAGGCCCTCCTCTTCATATGAGAGGGTTGAACATTTTTGCTTAAGGCTTATAACCTCCCTCCTCCATTGTCACTATTCCAAGCTCCAAAACCCTAATTTTCTTGGTCCATTTGCACTACAACCCTTAGCACCACACCTCCATCATCCATTCCAGCATCTTGGAAGTCATTTTCAGAGGTTGAAAGCTCACCAACTTGGTCCAAAAGCTGCTGGAGGTCGGCTCTTCAAGGGTAAGTGTCTATTTCCCTTAAACTTGCATTTTTTTGCTTCATTACTTAGCTTCACTTGAAAGTATTTCTGAGCTTTGTCATAAACTAGAAATTGTCATATTTTGAGCTCCTCTTCAACTTTGTTTAAGGTCACTTTGCTGTTTGAGGTCATCTACTTCCCCTTACCCTCTATCTCTCTTTTAGGGCTATTTTTGCATCATACTTTAGCCTTACTTGTAAACATTTTTGAGATTTGTTATAAACTAGAAAAAGCTTTTTCTTGACCTCCTCTTTAATTTTTCTTCAGGTCACTTTTCTGTTTGGAGTCATCTCCTTCATTGCATGCTTCATTCCTTCATATTTAGGGCTATGCATTAGAGCATTTGCATTGGACTTGTTTTGGCCTCTTAGCCACTGAAATTCAGGGGATTTTCAGTGGCTTTGATGAGGTTTTGAGCTTTGAAATCATAGAGGGGTGACCCTCTCACCCCTCATTTTCTTTACTAGCATCATTGGCTTTCCAAAGGGGCTCTATTTTGCATGTATTGAAGTCACTTTTTGGGCCCAATTTTGTGGATTTTAAGGTCTGCCTTAGGTCTGTCTGGGGCCCTTTTGATCATATTTTATGTCTATAGTGTATGTGTAGAACAATTCCATTCAAGGCCTTTTGAGGGGGCCTTCATCGTATGCTTCCTTGACTGATTTCAGGGCCAATTTTGTGAGTTTTAGGGCTGTCATAACTCATTTTCAGAGTTGGTTTGGTCATCCTAAATGTCTATCTTGTATGTGCTTAACAACCCCTTGAAAGGCCCTCCAAAGAAGCCCCTCATTCTTGCATGCATTGGCTGCATTTCAGTGATTATTTGGGTATATTTTGGTATGTTTTATTCACTGTTTTTCGCTGGTTTGATGAATTCTCATTCGCTTCATATACATGCCATGTAAACCATGCTTGCTAGCCAATGTTGCATGTTATTTTAGTCCATCATGTTAGCATCTTTTGGCCATGCTCTAAACTAAAAATGTGCATGTTTTGGGATTGCCTTGGCTCTGTCTTTTGACTTCATGATCAAATAATACTTGACTTGTATACTTGTGGTTCAATGCATTGGACTAGTTTTGAGTTTCGGGGCTTACTCCATGCATCCGGTGCCATATTTCCATGTTTCGGGACCATTTAGCATCATGCTTCAGTGCTGAAATTTGCATGTTTGAATGCCATGCTTCATCCTTGCCATGCTTTGGTAGAGTGGTATTTTATGCCTTAGGTTCGGTCCTCGGTTTGCATGTGTGTGTGCACGCGTTTCGGTTGTCTCATTTTCATCCAACGGCTATTGATGTGAGTGTGGCTGAGGTCCACTCATGTTGGTGTAAGTCTATTATGCATTGTGTATGCCTTTTCAATTCATAGCATTGCGTACGCTAGGTTGCGTGTTAGTGCATTGTGTATGCCATGTTACATCGAGCATTGTGTATGCCATTTCATAGCATTGCGTATGCTAGGTTGTATGTTAGTTGCATTGTGTATGCCATCTCATTTACATTGTGTTTGGGATACGAGTTAGCCCAAACACGGGAAACGAGGGACGTTTCGTACTCCGAGTGGCGGAACGTGTCTCAATTCCCTATCGCCGACACTCCGGATTACCCATGATGGAGTTTAGGTCTTGTTGTGTTTTCATGTGCATTCATTTCATATTGAGTCGTGCAATTTGACTCCTCGGCCATCATGCATCGATATGCGTGATTGGTGGCAAGAGGATCGAGGACTACACTCCCTGAAGAGTTGTCATGCATACATATGTGAAATACTTTGCCATGCCCCTTTGTTGCTCTCTGTTGCAGTAAATCAGAAATCAGCGGCCTTCTGGAGCGTTGCGCAATCTTCCCAAAACAATTGCAAACAGAGGCAAACCGGGGCATCGCAAGGAATTTCCCGACAAAGGCAACTCCAGCATGCATCTTTCATCATTTGGAACAGAGCTAAGGTGGTCCATAGATTTACGTGCCAATTTACCTGCTTTCCTAGATTAATTTGTTAATTAATTAGGATTCTGTATTTATTCAGACTGTACTATTTATTCGGATTGCATTATTCTTTCGGACCCTCCGAGCAAGGGCAATGTTGTAATAAGTGTGCGTGCGTGTGATGTATGTCTTCCAACCCCACGTCTTTCTCCCTTTTATTTACTAGCTTATGATGGTTAGATTAGGGCATGTTTCAATTAGCATACTTATGCTTGCATGTTTGCATCATTCATTTGTTTTGCATGCACCGGGCTCGGCGCATCATACTAACTACATTTGTAGTTCAATTCTGAGTTGAATACATGTTATCCGTCGCATTTCATATGCTATGTTTAGAATAGCCGAGCCTATTGTAGTTGCATTTTGCATGTGTTGCATTAGGCATTTCTGTATAGTTAGGATCACGCATGGATTTCTAACATAGCTTTTGTTTTGGCTCGGAGTACTTGGTAAGTTTTTATGCTTTAGCATCCTTGCATGCGCGTGAGTGATTGCCATGATTGCATACTTACCATGAGGCTATGTGCTTATGTGATATAACTGCCTGAATGCCTATGGGTGAAGGTTAGGTTATTTGAATTGGAACAATTCATTAAATGCGAGTTTTAAGCCCACTTGAGAGTGGCAAGACCATGTTTTCTAAGCCCACCTGAGGGTGGCAAAATCTGCATTTCAAGCCTGCTTGCGAGTAGCACCATCAAACCATTTTCAAATAAACAAACATGAAATGTTTCGTTCCAATTCAGGCGATCCAGTCTATACTTGTATGCTGTGCGCATCACATAGTAAATCTAGGCTAATAACCGGAATAAGAACGCCTAATATTTTCAAAACTAGATATCATGGTTAGTAGAGGCCGATCTTTGATCGGGCGAGCGGGGGTGCTCACGAAGTGACCTTCCCTAATCGTACCCAAGTTCCCGAGCCGAGGCAATTTTGGTGATGACGGACACGTGGCCTTAGGCAACGAGTCAGGGTTTCCTAAATTCCCCCAAAATAAATATTTAGGTGGCGACTCTGTATCTGGCAAAGCAGTTCATGTTTGACACTTCTTTCAAAAAATCTGTTTTCAAAAATGATTTGCCGGATTTGGACTCTTTGATGATTTCATCGGTCTTGTATTGCACTCTGCGAGATTAGATACAGGACCATGACATTGAGTCCTGAACTGTAGTGAGCCCAATGAACAAAACGGGGGGGATTTCCCTCCCGGGACGTTCGGGGACGTTTACACCAACACCCCTCCTAAGACCAGGATAAGGATCCAGGCTGCAGGATGTTTGGTCAGAACAACCAAACACTTTACTCTAGGTTGGCTGGAAAAACCGATCTAGAGGTTGGCTGAAAAAACCAACACCCCTCTTAAGCCCAGGATAAGGATCCAGGCTGCAGGATGTTTAGTCGAAATAACCAAACATTTTATTCTAACTTGGCAGGAATAACCAATTTAGAGGTTGGCTGGATTAAACCAACTCTTAGTACTCTTTAGCCGAAGTAATGACATCGGCTAAAGAGTGGTTGGCTGGATTAAACCAACTCTTGTACTCTTTAGCCAAAGTAAAGGACATCGGCTAAAGAGTGGTTGGCTGGACTAAACCAACTCCTAGTACTCTTTAGCCGAAGTAAGGACATCGGCTAAAGAGTGGTTGGCTCGACTAAACGAACTCCTAGTACTCTTTAGCCGAAGTAAGGACATCGGCTAAAGAGTGGTTGGCTGGATTAAACTAACTCCTAGTACTCTTTAGCCAAAGTAAGGACATCGACTAAAGAGTGGTTGGCTAGATTAAACCAACTCCTAGTACTCTTTAGCCGAAGTAAGAACATCGGCTAAAGAGTGGTTGGCTAGACTAAACCAACACCTAGTACTCTTTAGCCGAAGTAAGGACATCGGCTAAAGAGTGGTTGGCTGGATTAAACCAACTCTTAGTACTCTTTAGCCGAAGTAAGGACATCGGCTAAAGAGTGGTTGGCTGGATTAAACCAACTCTTGTACTCTTTAGCCGAAGTGAGGACATCGGCTAAAGAGTGGTTGGCTGGATTAAACCAACTCTTAGTACTCTTTCGCCGAAGTAAGGACATCGGCTAAAGAGTGGTTGACTGGATTAAACCAACTCCTAGTACTCTTTAGCCGAAGTAAGGACATCGGATAAAGAGTAGTTGGCTGGATTAAACCAACTCTTAGTACTCTTTAGCCAAAGTAAGGACATCAGCTAAAGAGTGGTTGGCTGGACTAAACCAACTCTTAGTGCTCTTTAGCCGAAGTAAGGACATCGGCTAAAGAGTGGTTGGCTGGAAAAAACCAACTTAGAGGTTGGCTGGGTTAAACTCTTATTACTCTTCAGCTGAAGTAAAAGTATAGGCTGAAGAGTGGTTGACTGGATTAAACCAACTCTTGGTACTCTTCAGCCGAAGTAAGTATATCGGCTAAAGAGTGGTTGGCTAGTAAGCTCAGTCAGATTGCTCAGCTAAGACCGGAATAAAGTATCTCGGTCGAAAAATATTGTGTTTCGTTCAAGTTGCAGTTAGAAAGCAAGCACAAACAGGAAAGTAAATCGAGATAACAGTTGGAGCAAAACAATTCATTAAAAAACTCATCACAAGTGCAAGCATACAGATCAAACCGGAATAAGTGTTGAATACAAAAGATGATTTTCATTGATCAAATTCAAAGCAAATACAAAGGAGGGGCCTCAGCCCGGTTACAAGACCAAAAGGGAAGAAGAAAATACTGAAAACAAGCAACAAGAAAAGAAAGTACAGAATCAATTGAACAGATCATCAAGATCAGCATCAATGTCAACATGAAGACCGGTTTCAGATGGTAGATCGGTCTCGGTTGGGAGCTCGGTGTCTATTGGAAGCACGGATTCAGTCGTCAGGTCTTCAACCGTTGGCTCCAACCGAGCTGATCGATCATTGGCTTGATCATTGACGACCGGGGTATTATTCGTCTCGATGTCTTTATCATCATCTGAACCTTGTAGAAACTGTTGTTGAACGGATGCAGCGTACTCCGCCAGTGAGCTCGGTATGAAGTACTGAGGAGGATTGTAGACCTCGGTCTCAGGTTCACAACCAAGCTGCACCACGGCTGCCCTCCAACCGCATTTGAAGAACAAATCCTTAGCTGCCTCACATTTTTGCATGTAAAGGGCCTCCCCCTCCTTGAAACCTGCAGCATTTTCATCATTCACCTTCTTAGTTAGCTCGGTAATCTCTGCATTTTTCTTTCCTTCGAGCTTGACTAGCTCGCGAAGGTACTTATCCTTCATCACGGTCAGTGCCTTCTGTTTGTCAGCATTAGTTGAGGTAACTAGTCCGGTCAGACGAGCTACCTCGGCCTCTAGCTCGGTTGTCCTCTGTTAGGAGTCTTTTAGCTTGGTTGTTTTTGCTTCAACTTCGACCATGGCTTGCCTTGCTGTTTTACGAAGCTCCAACACACGCTTGTGTGCAATTTGACTCTTTTGCATGGCCTGAAAAAGAATACAAAGAAACTAATGACAAAACCGAACAGAAAGTTGAAAAAATTAGAAAGACAAGAGGAGCTACTGACCAGGATCATTGATTTTGTTGCCGACCGGATGGCCTTGAGCTCGGTCAACTGCTTGTGATGCTCCATGTCAGGGGGTAGACATACGCTCTTAGCCAGGTTGAAGGCCAGCATATGGTCTTTGTCAGCTACCACAGAGTCAGTATCACAAATAGCACGGTTTTTGAAAGTCATTCTTGGAGACCATTTGGAAGAGCTAGCTCGGTCGGCACACTCCGGTTGCGGACTTGGTGGAAGACTGACTTCATCTTCATCAGCAAGGCGTTGCTCGGTTTGGGTAGTCCGGGCGCGCTTGCTTGGGCGTGATGAAGAGGGTTGTTGAGATGGGAGGACCACCACGGTTTCCTGAATTTGGTTTGGTGGTGGTACCTCGGCTCGATTTGTTTTGGTAAGAAGGGCCCTTACTCTGTTCCTTTTGGCCATCTCTTGTTCGGCAGTCAAACGGACAAGATTGATCTGGGGCAAAGTGGGGTCCGGTTCAGGGGCGCCCTCTAGCAAAAAGTCTGTTACTCTGGCTTTGCGTCGGCTGCTATATCGGTATGTCGGCTCAAAATCCAGAAGCTTGGCCCAACTTCTTTCAGGGTATCGTAGTGCGGCGTGAAGTGTGTCTAGGTTGGGGTAACTGTATAATGACTTAAGGTGGACTGAATCTGCATAAAGAAGACAACTGTTAGTTCGGTTCAGAAATAGGAAATCGAAATAAAAGAGAAGCAGTCAAAGAAACCGAAGTAATTATACCGGGGGTTCCTTTCTTCCAATTTGTACTACAGCCAGGGATTTGGGCTTGGTGATCTTTAAAATTCCCAGATACCCAGAAGAAGTCATCGTCGTTCAAGTCTTTATTCGGTGTGTTCTTTATTATTTTCTCTCGGCGGCGATGTATTCTAAGATAATAAACCCAGCCATCTTCTTTCGAACCTATAGAGTATTGATGGAAGATCTTGGCTAGACCGAGGCTAATGCCAGCACGGCGGTTTAGTTCGGCTATACCATTTATTATACGGTATGAGTTTGTAGAAAGCTGGGTTGGGCAAATTCTGGTTTGCCTAAGGAATTCACAAAGCAAGGGTTGAACAGGAAATCTTAGTCAGGTTTCTACTAGGGACAGAAGGGTGAAGGGTACAAAACCTTGGTTCCCCCATGGAGTAATATCTTGCTTGGCTAAGGTGAGGTGGACATTGTCAGGGATGTTGTACTCCCTTCGGAATTTGGCCAAACCACCAGGTGTCTCTACTAAGAATCTATACTTCCCCATTTATGTCTTAAGTTATAAATAAATTAAAGCCGAGTGTTCGATCGGTCGAAGATTTGTGCTGAGTAGCTCGGTTGAGCGCTCAAAGGAGTGCCTGGGCAACCTAAGTCTGCAAAAGTGAAAAAAAAAAGAACAAAGGTGTTAAGCACAGACCGTTGGACCATGCTAAAGAGAAATAAAGGCAAGATACATCAAGTCCTAGCCCGGCTATGTGAAATGCTACGTGTCTTAGCTCGGTTTGTGCAAAGTGCTTTGTTATCCCGATTTAGGCAAGGTACTCATTAGTTCGGTATGTTCAAAGGCATTTGCTATCTCGATTTGCGCAAGGGATTTATTATCTCAGTTTGCGCAAGAATTTGTTAGCCCGGTTGAGCTTCTAGGGGCAGCTTTCTTAGTTCGGTCTAAAAATTAAGAATGCTGGTTTAGCCCCGAGACATAGCTCGGTCGAAATTAAGGTTTCCTAGTACACTATTGTACAACCCTAGTCCGGTTCATTAGCTCGGTTAAGGAGAGTATTGTACTTTGGCTTATTGGGACTAATGGGGTAGCATGGAGTATTAGTTTGGTTGGATAGTCTGCCTAATTCAGCATTAACTACAAATAACTTTCTAGTTCGGTTGCATCATGATTTTGGATCAAAAACCAGTGTTCTACAGGATATTACATGTATTCGAGTGTTCTATTGCTAAGTTTTTCCAGAAATATACAAATCAAGTAGAAAGAAAGTGTCTTGCAAAAACACAAACCTAAAGCTGTGGATTAAACAAATGCGAAAAACAAGGAAAGCAAGGCAGGTTTGAGTAGCTTACCAGGACAAGAAAAGATGAGAGAAACGGCAGCAAAACCACGAAGCTTCTTCGAATACAGATCAAAGAACTCAACAAGCTCAGATGCTCAGGAACGAGAGGGAGAGAAGATGAAGTGAATAGTGCAATGCTTGATCCAAATGAAGAGTTTTTGTTTTGATACAAAGGGACAAAGGCGGGAACTGTTCAAATTACGCGAGGTACGAGGGCGGCGTGACAGCTGCCTTTAGCCAATCAGAGTGTGCCACGTGTCATTGAAATGAGAATCGATTCAGTTGCTGTGATTGAAGGGACGTTTTGACCGGACAAGCTGAGCCCGTTATGGAATTTAGTTCGGCTGAAGAGCTTACGAGTTTTAGCTCGGCTGGAAAGACTAAAAGGGTTTAGTTCGGCTGAAAAGGCTGAACTTTTTTTAGCTCGGCTGGGGACAGGTAATCCCTATCATGTTGCGCAGATGGAATTAAGGGGTAATTGAGAGGGTAATTTATATGAAAATTGGGCCGAGCTGGTTAATGGGCCGTTATGGGCCACAGTGCGAAGGGCTGAGTAAAAAGGCCATAAAGTTACTCTGTCCCAAGAGAGGTGTAAAGTTACTCCGGTCCTAAGGAGGTTAGCTCGGTCACCATACTAAAACTTATACCGATTATGGCGCAGTATGGTTAGCTCGATCTAAACCTTGCTAAAAGTTAACTCGGTTTAGACTTACCACGGTTTGTACGGGAGGAACTGAGGTAAGGGCAGTAAAAGGACGAACCGAACTAAGGATAGTTCGGTCTGTTCTACGGCTAAGCATAGCCATGCGTACCTCGGCCACATTGGAGTCCGACCATGGTAAAACCATCTCACTTGGTTTAAACAGTGAGGGGGTGTTGAAGGATATGCATTATCTTTCAAGAGTATGAATCTTAGGAGGACTCTACATGGAGGAGTAAGAGTCCTACTTGGATTGTGCCACACGGAACCTATAAAAGCTCACAAACATCACCTATGGAGAGGTAACACAACTTTGATTCCTGGATATACAGAGCTTTTGTCTTCTTGTCTATTTTACTGACTTAGGCATCGGAGGGATTTCCGGCACACACCCGCCTGCTAGCTCACGTTTGTATTTTCAGGGAGTAAAGTGACAACGTTTGGAGGAGCGCAGACTTGATCAACAGAATTATACGAGAAGGTTTATTTCTTTCCCGTACAGTATCTCTTGATTTGCCTAAAATCTTTATGCTTTAATTTCTATAAGTAGGCATAAATTAATAATAACATGAGATACTTAATACCATACCAGCTATTTGTGAGTTGTAAATTAAATATTAAAATTGAAATGATGACTGAAGACAATATGAAAAAACATAATACACAATTACCATGAATGAGATTGATTCGATGATAAAATAATGTACACTGAAATGCTATATCATTTGTTCAAGAAATCTTAGAGCTTCTCTAATGACTTGTTATTAGACATGCTATTACTATAAAATAGTATGTAGTTCAACTTTTGCTCTCCAGTGGTCTGCTATTTGGCTTGCTATTTTTTAGTAAAGCTATACTTTGTGTCAAATTTTTTGATAACTCGGTGTATACCTTGTATCAAATTTGACAGAAGGATTACCTATAGGCGAATCTACAAACTCATCAAGAATGTCTTAAAAACTTTGCTTGGTTTAATTTTTGAAAATTCTTTTTAACTTTTTTGTTTTTGATTTTTGCATTTTTTAATTTTTAGTGAACTCTTTGTTTCTTCATATTCAGTTTTTTAAATTTGTAGATACACTGAACAAATAAAATATTTATGAAAAAACTTTAAAAAAAAAAAAAAACATTTGAGACTTTAAATGATCAAAAACAATTTTCGAATTTGAAAACTGATTCGAACAAAGTGGTTAAATAATGATGGTTGGTAATTGAAAACATAGCAAGTGGTATGACGGAGAGAAAATTGATCGTGCTAAAAAATGCAGAGGAACTATCCATGGAGAGAAATTTAATTGTGCTATAATATAACATTTTGACACTGTTCATTGCTAAAATGTAACAATAACTATCCATATAGCTAGACAACCATTGGCCATGCTCTTTGCATTATAATTTTATGGATTATACATTGTTTTTTGCTTTGTGCTCACAAGATATTTGTTTGTTCCATCATTATATATGTGATTCAAAAAAATACAATGACGATTCATATCTTAATTTGACTACTATGCTTGTAACCTATTATTTTAAGATTTTATCTATGCTTCATAGCTTATATGTTTAATTCAAGCCCCAACAATTCAACAGAAACATTGCTAATATTGGAAAATAGACCACTGAATTGCCAAGATCCTTTGTACAGCTTTTAGACCATTGACATTCTAATATGAGAACTTCTAACTCTTCTCTGCAATATTTATGACTTTTGCCTTACTATATATTTCTTACTTCTAAGGCTGTATATATATTCAGGGCCGACTCCAACTGAGAGGTGATGGGGTCCAATGACCCCATTCAGCTATGAAAAAACCTTTAAAAAATAAATATTTATAATGTTAATATTTTATTTAATATAATTTAATTGTATTAAAAAATTAAAGGACCCCATCAAATTACGGACTACAACCATTAGAGACTTATTGTTTAGAAGTTTAAATTACTCTGTTTGGTTAACAACTTTTAAAAATATTTTCCAAGTTTTTTATTCTGTGTTTAGTGAACTTTTTAAATATTTTAAACAAATTATTTTACTTTTTTGTTCCACTTGATCTGGATACATTTAAAAAATAAAATATTTGTGAACAAATATTTTAAAAATTCACTAAATACAAAATATATAAATTTTATTAGATTCTTTTTATTTATGAATATTTTACTTTCTAGGTACAAGGTGCATGTAAAAAAAATACTAAAATATAAAAACAAAATTCCTAAAGACAACAAAACAGAAAAATTTTAAAAACTCAAATTGGTTTTGATTTTTCAAAACCAAACGGAGCGAATGTTGATATTTTTTTATACTAAATCTGCATTGTAGTGGTAGCAATTATAGTTGATATGGATTGCTATGGAAACTATGAAAGCACTTGCAAGAGTACCATAGCTTAAAACATACCACACTTCCATTAAACAAACCACAAAAAAAGGAAAAAATTCCTCATATTACTAGCATCTTTGTAACATCAACCAGGACAATATTCAAAACCCAAGTAGCATAACTTTGGTTGTTTCCCCACACATATCCGTTTATGAAAAAACCTTTATTTTATTACACATTGTTTCTATATACATGTTTTTGGAACTCAAATGTCAAAAACCTTCGGTTCAAAAAAAAAAAAAAAAAATGTAAAAAACCTAATGTTGTATAATCCTCAATAATCAGGGTAATAATTTTTTTGTTGCTACATATCTCATTGTTTTACTTATTTATTTTAAATGTGTAATTTAGTTTAATTTGAGTTTGAATTGTAATTCTATGAATTTGCTTTTAGATATTGGGAATGGTTCTTTTGTACAAATTATGGTGTTGTGCCTTTTATACCGCTAACATCGGATTACAACTTTGCAGATATGTTTGCTCAAGGCTTAAATATTGATTTGCCGTCAATCATTGTAGGTGTCAATTTATTTTATTCTAACATTTTAAAAAAGAGTTATTCATATTGTTTTTTAGATGTCTATGCTAACTTATTTATTATTTTTGTATTTATTATTAATTTAATTTATTGTCTCTAGCCTGGTGGGAAATTTGATTTGGCATTTTCTGAAGGAGTGTATGTTCCTAATAGCATAAACTTGTACAAAGGGACATTGGAGGGTAATATTCCAACAGTTTATCATCTTCATCCAGACAATAAGGATGTCAATTATTGGTATCAATTTGGAATGGCGCACACTAACCCCTATTTGCTTAGAATGTTGGGGAAGTCAACCTGCGTAGTAGATGGAAAACTAATATTATTTACTGAAGTAGTAGATCAAACACTAGAGGATTGGACACAACACAATTCTCTCGTTGATCATTTCAATCGTTTAACTCCTTCTTTTAAGGGCATTCTATCGTGAGTGCATCTCTCTCCTCCGCTTATTTCTGTAATTAATTTTGCAAAATGTTCATTAATTTGCCTTTTTATTTTCTATCTTAGAAATATTAATTTACTTTTTGTTTTCTATTATAGGGATATATTGAACGGGATGATATATTTTCATGAAACACTAAAACGTGCACATGGTGACCTAGGTAGAACAACCATTTATGTCATTGGTGGGAAAGCGAAATTGGCTAAAGTAGTCGATTTGACATCCAAATCATCTTTTGCTCATGATATCAATAGTTTTTGCAACATGGTAGAGTCCTTCTTCAAGGAGAATAACCTTTTGCTTCCATTTGAGTTGAAGCATCTTATTTCAAACTTGAACAAACCGAATAAGTAAGTTTTATGTTTATTTCATATTACCTATTCTTATTACTCTTCTTTCCTTTTAATATGTGAGACTTTTTCTTTGCTTTTCTGGTATACAGGTTGCTCAACTCTATAAATCATCCTGTTTTATTGAGTCCACATGAAAGAGACAACTACAGGCATTGGGTATGGGCGGCACTATCTATTTTGAAAGATAGAAATGCATTGAATAAAGAGATGTATAGAATATTCAATGCAGTGACAAAGGGAGTCAAAAGATCAAGATTTGATTGGATTGCAAAAGTCACAGCAGAACCTTATTTGCCATTGTTGTACTATGAGTCTCTATCCAGCCAGTCATAGGGACATTGCCAGTCTGTTCAGGGTCACTTGTTGTTGCCTTTTGCACATGACCAGATGCCACAGCCTACATCGACTCAGAATAGCCTCTACAGAGCCAGATGGGCCAAGTGCAACCTCTATTTACCCATATGCAGCTTGGTTCACAGGGCTTGATAATCCCACCTCAATCGTCCCAGCCAAAACTTGCAGAGGAGCCGTCACTGCCTTCGGTAGCCCAACCAAAAATTAAATACAATGAATCCCCAATGCATTTTCTACGGTTCAGTAGAAACGTGGGGGAGCACATACGAATTGATGTATGAGTGTTAATTCTTTATTAATTTTATTTGGGTACAATCAAATTTTATTCTAATTTTTGGTGTTTTTGGTAATTTAGAAGGAAGAAATAGACAACTATTTGAACTCGATTGTGCTAGAATTTATGGGGGTATTGCATGATGCACTTGGTTTACATTCGATATGTATAAGAACACTTCGAGCTTGAGGTATGTGTTCTTTCTTCATTTTTAAATTTAACATAGGCCTTGCCCCTTTTTTACTCCATTTAACATTGGTAGCCCGAGTTTAATTGTCACCAACAGTAGGCATGTTTCTTTTTCACGTTTAATATAGAAAGGGAAAAGAAGAAAATAATGCTTTTTTTAAATTAAAAAAAAAGGATAAAGACTGGTAGCTCGAAAATCGTGGCTCGAAATCGGCTCGAATTGCAAAACGACGTCGTTTTGCAATTCGATTTTTTTTCTTTTTCTTTTTCTTTCTTCCTTTTCTTCTTCTTCTTCTTCTTCGTTGAAACCAGAAGAAAAACAGAGGGGAAGAGGAGAGAGGGAGCCTCCGCCGCCTCCGCCCGCCGTCCTCGTCGCGAGGAGCTCGTCGCCTCCGCCGCCTTCGCCCGTCGCAGCCTCGCCGTAGCTCGTCGCAGCCCCGACTCCGGCCTCGACTCCTCCTCCGGCCATTTTTATGGCCCCCTCCCCTCCTTCCTCCTTCCTCCTCCTCCTCCTCCTCCTCCTCCCTCCTCCTTCTCCTGCTGAAAACAAAAATCGAGCCACTCTCGAGCCACAAGATTCGAGCTACGAATCACTGCCGAAAAAAAAAATTGTTATAATTTTATGTTTAGTTACAATTGCGTGTGATATATTTACATCTGGAACATTGCTGCATCCATGCTTTATTTGTTGTCTTTGTAATTATTGATCTCGTACAAAATTTATTGAGAATAGGACTTTTTGGATTCTAGTTGATCATCACAAGCTTTGAATCATATGTTGTTTAGAACCAAACTTCATATCAAGCATTGCTTCATAGTTTGTTGTCAATGTCGTGTTGAAAGCTGTCATTAGTAATTAAACATAGGCACCAGCAGCTGTAAGCTGGAGTAATACTCATGCCATCGCTGCCTAGTGTTAGTTGAATGTTTGATGGCACAAGTCAAAAAAAGCAATGGCAAGTGAACTTCGTTATGTATTAGGACCCTTTTCATCAAGTTAGTTGCATACAGCCGAGTTTGAGAGCAAGTTTATAACAGTACCTGGTTGTCTTTCTGTAGGAATGTAGGAATTAAGTCAGTTTTCTGACGAGTTAATTGTTGAGTTTAGAGCAATATGTTATTAATCAGTATGCTGTTTCATAGAATTTATTCCTTTCATTACAAAGAAACTCCCAAGCGATTAGGAATTGCAAGATTTCGTGAGGAAAGTTTCGACCCCATTTTGCAAATTGGGGCTAATCCCGATTTGCAAACTCTTTTACAGGATCACGCCGATCGAATGCTTCAAATTGCCACTTCAAACTGCCAGAACTGTGGAGATTGGTTTTTGTGGTAGGGAAGATTTCTTAAAGGATTTCATTGACATTGAATTGAATAGCAAGGCCAAACTCTGCAAGTTTCTTAAACACAAGTGATGAAGTTGCTCTCTTGGGTATGTTAGAGGCTTAGTTTTGGAAAATTGAAGGATCAGGAAGCTCTTGTCCTCTAGTTGCATTGACTTTCTGTTTATTTGAGTCTGAGTTCTCTGTTTTGGAGTGATCAATCCGGGGCAAGGCAATTTCCATTGGAATTGGTTGGATCAGAAGGTTTTTCTGGTGATTTTTTTTTTTTTTTGGGGATGTTGAATAAATTTGTGTAGGGTTTGTTTTGAAGGTTTGGCCGCTGCTGAGGTTGATGGGTTGAGGCTGCTGCTTGATTGTTAGGTTGTTTTCTCGAGCATGGGTGTTGTTATGGTGGTTTTTTTGGGTTTTGTCTACTTTAGGTGTGTGTGTGTGTGTTTTTTTTTTTTTTTTATCGAATTTCTAGGGCTGTTTTGTAATGCTTTTGTTTTCAGTTTATATTTATAAAATTTTTAAAAGTTATCATAAAAACGTATTTGATAAATTTTTTTTTACAATTTATAAGGGTTTGTTTGGTAATTATTTTATTTTTAGTTTATATTTAAATTTTTTTAAAAAATTATCCTTTTGTTTATAAATGATTATCACAGTTTGCAAATTTGAGAAAAAAAAGTTAAAGTTTAATTTTTAAACAGAAATTTAAAAATTTGATTAACAAATTTATTTTTAAATTAATTTTTTTTCAATTATTTTTTTAATTAATTTTGTTTTCAATTATTTTTTTAACTATTTTTTTTTTCAATTATAATGTGTATGATACTATTGCCATAAATAATAAAAAATAAATATAAATATTTTAAGCTTAAACAAATATATTTTTTTGTTTATGTTTTTAAAATTTTTTAAATATTTTATCTGAACTAAACGCATTTATCATTTATATTTTTTAAAAAATAAATAAAAATCAATTTATAAAGGGGTTTTTATTGATAAGTCCAATTTAGAAGTGTTTTAATCCAAGAAGTCCATGAAGGAATTTTTTAACCCATTTAGTCCCATGTATGTATAGTTTTATTTCATAAAGTCCATTTTCTTGATTTACACTACTTTCTTGGACACTTATGCCCTTATATTTAATTTTGATACCCTTATAAATATTTTTTCAACGATTAGCAATTTAATGATGTGAACATTTATATTTTAAAATTCACATTTATAGGAATGTAAATTGGCCCGTGGGCGGCTCGAAACCCGCCCGTGAGCCAGGGTGGGCCCGGCCCGTTGACAATGTGAATATTCACATTGACATGTTAAAATTCACAATAATAGGAGTGTAAAATTGGCCCCCGTCCCGTGGCGATGCGAAACCCACCCGCGGCCCATGGGCGGCCCTGGGCGGGCCTGGTTCGGCCCGTTGACAATGTGAATATTCACATTGACATGTTAACATTCAAATTGATAAGAGTATAAAATTGGGCCGCGGCCCATGGGCGGCCAAAAGCTCGCCCGCAGCCCGGGGCGGGCCCGGCCCGCCCCGGCCCGTTGACAATGTGAATATTCACATTGACATGTTAACATTCACATTGATAGGAGTGTAAAATTAGCCCGCGCCTCGTAACTGCCCAAAACCCGCCCACGGCCCGTGGTGGGCCCGGCCCGGCCTGTTGACAATGTGAATGTTCACATTGACATGTTAACATTTACATTAATGAGAGTATAAAACTAGACAGCAGCTCAGGGCGGGCTCGACTCGGCCCGGCCCGGCCCGTTGACAATGTGAATATTCACATTGACATGTTAACATTCACATTAATAGGAGTGTAAAATTGGCCCACGTCCCGTGGCGGCGCGAAACCCGCCCGCCGCCGATGGACCGCCCGGGACGGGCCCGGTCTGGCCCGTTGACAATGTGAATATTCACATTAACTTGTTAACATTCACATTGATAAGAGTATAAAATTGGCTTGCGGCCCATGGACGGCCAAAAGACCGCCCGTTGCCTGGGGCGGGCCCGGCCCGGCCCGTGACAATGTGAATATTCACATTGACATGTTAACATTCACATTGATATGAGTGTAAAATTGGCCCGCAGCCCGTGGGCGGCCCGAAACCCGACCGCAGCCCGAGGCGGGCTTTGCCCGACCCGTGACAATGTGAATATTCACATTGACATGTTAACATGCACATTGATAGGAGTGTAAAATTAGCCCGCGCCCCGTGGTTGCCCGAAACCCGTCCACGGCCCGTGGGCAGCCCGGGACTGGCCCGGCCCGGCCTGTTGACAATGTGAATATTCACATTGACATGTTAACATTCACATTGATAAGAGTGTACAATTGGCCCGTGACCCGTGGGCAGCCCGTAGCCCGACCTCGGGGCAGGGCGGGCCCGACCCGTTGGTAATGTGAATATTCACATTGACATGTTAACATTCACATTGATAGGAGTGTAAAATTAGCCCGCAGTTCGTGGGCGGCCCGAAGCCCAATCGCAGCCAGAGGCAGGCTTGGCCCGACCCGTGACAATGTGAATATTCACATTGATATGTTAACATTAACATTGATAGGAGTGTAAAACTTGTCCGCTGCCCGAAACTCGCCCGCGGCCCGAGGTAGGCCCGGACCCAAACCTGGGCCACCCCGGGCCGCCCATGGGATGCGAGTCAATTTTACACTCTTATCAATGTGAATGTTAACATGTCAATGTGAATATTTACATTGTCAACAGGTCGGGCCGGGCCCGCCTCGGGCTGCCCACGGGCCATGGGCGTGTTTCGGGCAGCCACGAGACACGGGCTAATGTTACACTCTTATCAATGTGAATGTTAACATGTCAATGTGAATATTCACGTTGTCAACGGGCAGGCCCGCGTCGGCCCGGGGCCGGGCTTCGGGCTACCCACGGGTCACGGGCTAATTTTACACTCTTATCAATGTTAATGTTAATATGTCAATGTGAATATTCACATTGTCAACGAGCCGAGCCGGGCCGGGCCCACCTTGGTCAGCGGGCGAGTTTCGAGCCGCCCACGGGCCACGGGTCAATTTTATACTTCTATCAATGTGAATGTTAATATGTCAATGTGAATATTCACATTGTCAACGGGCCGAACCGGCGCCCATGGGACGCGAGTCAATTTTACACTCTTATCAATGTGAATGTTAATATGTCAATGTGAATATTCACATTGTCAACAGGCCGGGTCGGGCCCGCCCCGAGCCGCCCACGGGCCGTGGGTTAGTTTCGGGCAGCCACGGGGCGCGAGCTAATTTTATACTCTTATCAATGTGAATATTAACATGTCAATGTGAATATTTACATTATCAATGGATCGGGCCGGGCCCGCCCAGGGCAGCCCACGAGCCGCAGGCGGGTTTCGGGCAGGCCACAGGCCGCGGGCTAATTTTACACTCCTATCAATGTGAATGTTAACATGTCAATGTGAATATTCACATTGCCAACGGGCCGGACCGGGCCCACCCCGACCCGGGCCCGGGCTTCGGGCTGCCCACGGGTCATGTGCCAATTTTACACTCTTGTCAATGTTAATGTTAATATGTCAATGTGAATATTCATATTGTAAACGGGCCGGCCCGGGCCCGCCCCGGGCGACGGGCTGGTTTCGGGCCACCCACGAGCCGCAGGCCAATTTTATACTCCTATCAATGTGAATGTTAACTTGTCAATGTGAATATTCATATTATCAACGGGCCGGGTCGGGCCTATTTTTTTGGCTTGTGGGCCAGCTCGGCCCGACTCGAATTTTTCCGGACACCCACGAGGATCGACATGAGCCGGGCCCCTACACATTGACGATATAAACATTTATATTGACGGTGTGAACATTCACATTAAGGGTATTTTGGTAATTATGTCACCCATAGGACTTATTGAAATATAATAAAATAATGTGAACTAAATGGAATATAAGTAGATGAAAATGGTATTTTAGTCTTCTTATCTCAAATTGGACGTAATGGAATAGTAAAAAAGAATATGGGTTGAATGGAATAAAGCTCCTAAAAAATAAATTTATCAAAAAAGCTCCCATTTATAAAATATTTGTAAATATAAAATAAAAAAATGTAAAGTTGTCAAATGTTACCTCAATGATTGTCTCAGTTTGTTTGTAAATTTGAGAAAAAGTAAAACAACAATGATTCATCTCACTAAAAATATCACCACTAATAGCACTAATGTATTAAAAAAATAAAAAAAAAAAAAATACAACTCTAAGATCAAAATATCACATCATTAATGACGGGACCCACTGCCACCTAATTAGTAGGAACACTAATTAGTGCTCCCAAACATTTTTCAAAGTAAAAAATGAGTTTATGTTAGTTTAAACAGAAAACGGAAGTTGAAAAAACGCGGAGAAGACAAAGATCAACATCATCATCAATGGAAGTGAATGTTTGAGATGTGGAGAACCCCAAGATCAACAGATCAGCAAGCAGAGAGTTGATTTACACTTGCTTCCTGATCAATGCATCGATCCACTTTGGGACCTCTCGACGGAGCTCTGTTGGCAGCCGTAGAGTCCGCCGCCTTCTTCGTGGGTTCAACCAACTCCACTAGCTCTCTCTCCATCTCCATTTTCAGATCCCTAAATCACAACAATCACCAAATCAAAACAAATAAAATCAAATCAAATACACACACATACATATATGTAGAACAAGCACCAAAACACATCAACTTTATCCCAAATTCCAAATCACAAAAGCCAGAAAGAGAAATTCAGCTGACCACTTTGACCTTCCAAAAACAACAAAAAAACATCTCAGTTGACGATGATGAGAAGGAAGAAGACATCAATAATGAAATAGAAGTGCTTCATAACTCTGGTGGTCCTCCGGTTCAGGCTGCAGATGATGATGAAGATGATGATGAGGATGACGATCTATTCACGATCTCAGATCTGAAGATGGAGACGTTGCTGAAGATGCCGGTGATGGAAGAGGACGGTCGCAGGCGACAGATGAGGGAGATCAACATCGCTGATCAGTGTGGCGGTGTTAGACGCGGTTCGTCGATGAAGAGGTTCCCAACATTGACGAATCCGACGACTGAGATGCGATCATAATGTTGGGATTGTACCAATATGGTTACTATGAATGCTTACAATGGACACATTTAAGGAGTCTCAGTGTCAGTTGGTAAGTTTTAGTTAGTAAGGTGTTGTTTGGTGTTGTAGTAGATCAGTTAGTTAGCGTATGTGTTAGTGGTGTGTGTTAGCAAGGTGTGTTAAAATGTTTGTTAACTGCAAGGATGGTTTTAGCTAGCGGTGGGAATGTGTTTGTGCTTTTGCGGGTTGACAGGCCGGTTGATCGGTCAACGACAATTTTTTTTTTTTTTTATTACTTTGTTGGGATTTTTTTTTTGGACTTAAAATTTAATTTTTGATGTGATATTTTTTATTAAACTAAATTATTTATTTATTTTATTTATTATGTATATATATTTAACACACATTTTAACACACCTCTTAACACATCCATTGCACCACCACTTACTCTCTAAAATTAACAAATTCTTAACATACCTTAACACATATTTTTGGATCCCACTTTTATCACTTTTTGTCATATAACTAGGGGTGGGCGCGGGTCGGTTGCGGCCACGGAACCTTTAATCCGTCATCCGTCCGCCAGATTGGCGGATTGAAGAAAGTCAATCCGTATCCGTCCGCCAATTCGGCGGATGTGAATTGAGCGGATTGGCGGTTTGGCGGTTTGGCGGATGGATGCGAATCGGTTTGGCAGTTTAAAATTTTATAAAATTTCAACATAATTCAACTTATGCACTTCCTCAAACAAAAAAAAGAAAAAGAAAGTATTACAATCAATGACTTAAAAAAGTATTACAATCACTGTATGCCTTATCCAAAGAAAAAAAGTTTGAAACTTTAGAATATTACGATCACTGCATGCCTCATCCACATATTACAATCACAGCATGATTCATCCCCATAAAGTATTACAATCTGTGATTCTTAAAATATAATAACAATTCAAACCACCAAAACCATGAACAGAGTAGTAGTAGAGATTGAATGTCTCTATATTGTTACATCTACATATGTTTTTGAAAACAAAAACCAACCAGCATATATCATATTTTCTATTTATTATTTTTAGAGTTACATTTAAAACCTAAAAAATATATATGAATAATACGTTTATTTTTTTCAATTCAAAAAATATATTCAAGTTGAAAACTTTTTTTCAACAGAATATTTAAACTCTTTTTCAATTGAAAATACAAACATAATATTTAAACAAATTGAAAATACGAAATCTTATAAATTACTAAGGGTGCACGCGATTTGGCGGTTTGGCGGTTCAGTTGCGGCCAAAAAATCTCAAATCCGCCATCCGTCCGCCAAATTGGCGGATTTGAGAAAATCAATCTGCAACCGTCCGCTCGTCCTCACGCATCCGTCCAAAATGCGGCGGATCGGTTCGGTTCGGTCGGTTTTGGCGGATCGGTATATCCGCTGCTCACCCCTACATATAACACACACTTTAACATACTTTTTTAGCTATTCCATTGTGGATGCCCTTATGATCCATTGTCATAAATAATATAAGGGTAAATTATATTGACACCCCAGAGGTTTATGTTTACTACAGTTCTTCTCTCACATTTGGGAAATTACATTTACTCCTTGTTAGTGTAATTATTTGAAGGTGTTAACTTTTAAGTTAAAATGACATATTTGCCCTTAACCTTTACATATACTTTAAAGAGTAAATTACATTGACACCCTTAGGGTTTTAATTTAATACGGAGTCCCTCTTGATATTTAAAAAATAAATAAAAATAAATATGAAAAAAATATTTAATTTGTAAAAAATTATTTCTAACCACTCGAGAAAGATAAAAATTATATAAAAATAATAATTATTTTTTATTTTTTATTTCGTAACCAAATTAATTTTTAATTTTTAAATTTTTTTTCTAAAAATCAAACCATACATAGCCTAAGAATTTTTTGATAAGTTATTTCTTACGTTGGTAACTTATTTAATTGTTTGTTAATTTTACGACATTTTTACCATTTGAGACCTGTTTGGTAACTATTTTGTTTTTAGTTTTCAATTTATATTTACAAAAAATTTAAAAACTGCCATAAAAACTTATTTGATAATTTTTTTAGTTTATAAATAGTTGTCTCAGTTTGTAAATTTGAGGAAAAAACGTAAATTCAAAAAATGAGTTTACATTGGTTTTTAAACAGAAATTTTAAAATTTGAATAAGAAAATTTTTTTCCAATTAATTTTTTTTTCAAATAATTTTTTTTCCAACTAATACTAACTGAGGGGGTAATTGGTAATGCCACTTTAAACCTTGGGGAGAAGATTGTAATTTCTAAAATGTGAGGGGTGTTAATGTAATTTACCCAGTGAGGGCAAAATTAGTATTTAAAAAAATTAAATTGTTGACATCAGCAAAATCTGTTAGTTGACTTAACAATCAACTAACTGAGAGAACAATCTGTAATAAAACTTTAAACCTCAAAGAGGGAGATGTAACTTCCAAAAGATAAAGGGGGAACTGTAATAAATATAAATCTCAGGAGATGTCAATGTAATTTATCCATAATGAAAAATAAATTTAAATATTTTAGGTCTTAACAAACATGTTTTTTAGTTTATGTTTTTTTTTATTTATTTAAAATAAATAAAAATCAATTTATAAAATTTTTGTAAATAAATAATAAAAAAAAAACAAAAAAAAAAAACGTTAATGTTACCAAACTTACAATGGTCCTGTTTGGTAGAGCTGTGGGAAAGTGCTTATAGCTTATGCCTTAACAGCTTATAGCTTATAACTATGAACATAAGCTGATTTCTGACTTATAAATTAAGCATCTCCTGCCCCACTCAAAGAATAAGCTGATTTCTGACTTATAAAGGCTTCGTTTGGGAAGCCATGGTTTGGGCTTTTTTGGCTATTTTAGCCACAAAAAATAAAATAGGCTATTTTAGCCATAACAAACAAAACATCACATCCAACCCATAATCATTACATTCTTCTCTCACAAAAAAACTCAAAAAAGTCAAAAAGCCAAAAAGCCCTTCCCAAACCAAACTTTTAAGCCCAGGCTAAAATAGCTAAAAAAGCCAAAAAGCCAACCCACTTCCCAAACAGAGGCCAAAAGTTATAAGCTGCATTGTTAAGCTAAACCAAACACATCAAAATAGCTTAAATTAAACTGAAAGCTGAAATAAACAACTTTTAAGCTGCACCAAACAGGCACAATGCCTGCTTTTTTGTTCTATTTCTTATCTTGTTCTGGTTCTGTTGTCTTTGAGGGTAGCATTTGTTTTGATTTGGTGCTTGTTTCCATTGTAGTTGGGATTTGCCCCTTTAGCAATGATGCTATTTGGTCTTGGCCTTCTTATGATGTATTTTGTATGTACTTCTTGTATTCTAATTTGAATCAACATATTATCTTTATTTTACCAATCAAAAAAAAAAAAAAAAAACCTATTCAGTGTGTTTGGTTTGAATTTTTTGGATTAAGTTTTTGAAAATTGAGTTTTTTGATTTTCGTGTTTTTTTTTGTTTTTAGTGAATATTTTTAAAATTTTAAATATTTTTTTTTTACTTTTTTAGATGCACCTTATTTATATGTATCTAAAAAGTAAAATATTTGTGAAAAAATATTTTTAAAAATTAATAAATACATAAAAATATAAAAAATATACTGAATTCTCATTTTTTTTTTTTGTATTTTTGGTATTTAGTGAATTTTTTCTTTCACAATTTTTTTACTTTTTAGGTATATTTATGTTAGGTATATCTAAAAAGTAAAAAAATTGCTTAAAATATTAAAAAATTTAGTAAAAACAAAAGAACATGGAAAATAAGAAAGTAAGATTTTCTAAAAAGAATTTTTGAAAAACTCTAACCAAGCATGCTGATTGTTGTTTAGTTTTCCATATTTTAGATTCAGATGGATGTGAAACCTGAATCTTGGTTGTAGGAAAATCAATACGGGAACTAATGCAGCTTATGACTTCTTCCTAATGTGCAGAGTTATTTCATTTGAAAAGAAACAAATATAATTCAATGATTTTATTTGATTTTTTTAAAACACACACACACATATATATATATATATATATATATATTGGTGATCAATAATTATATTTTCTAATGGAGGATGATTAGAACTAACAGAAGTATTTGGAGAAGTTTTCCATTTATGTTTGGTGATTGTATTAACCTTTTTGTAATATTGATCCATATAATCAAAGAAAGATAATTCAAAACCATATTGAACCATAAAATCATACCATTTTCGAGTTATTCGGGATTGTTGAGCAGAATCATATTTAGCACTATAAGCATGTCTTTTAGATCTATTTTCTTTAGATTTGAAGTCAATAAGTAATTTTTCTAAATTAGGAGTAAAATCTTTTTTAATTGTCATTAGCTGAGGATTGACAGGTGGTATAAATCCTTCGAAATCAGTTTGAGTTGGGGAATTATTTGAAGCTATGTCTTCTTCAGGGAAATGTGAGGTAGTAGTATAAACAGGTTTACTAATTTGGGAAGTGGTAGAATTATCAATTCCTTTTAATTTATTTGTTGAAGTTGGATTAGTTGGACCAAGATGGATTTGACTGTTTTTCCTAAATAGAGGAGTGTTAAATATTTCATCGTCAGTTGATATTTCGGAAGGGACACTAGATGTACTATGTCGAGAAGATTGACTTCGATTAAATTTGATATTAACTGATCCATCATTGTTTTGCTGGATATGTTGAATGTCGTGGATTGAAGATTGTTGTTGATTATGTTTGTAATTTTCATTGACAGTAACCCATTGATCAGGTAAATTAATATCTTTCCATTCAATCATGTGAGGAATATTAATGTTTGATTAATTAGTACTACTGCTTTGGATTAATAAAGTTTTATCTTTGGGACTTTTATGTAGAGCATGAACATTTAAATTAGTTTGCATACATTTATAATGAACACGATAAATTAAAGCAATATTATGAGAAGAATCTAACATTTCAGTATATTCACCATGTAATTGAATGTTCAGTGTTAATGCTTTGAGAATATGTGGATCTCTTAAACTTAATGTAAAATCAGGAAAACAATTAAAATGTACTGGACCTTTATTAAGACCAGTTTCCATCATTCCCATTAAACTAGCATTGTAATTAAGAAAACGAGCATCTCTTAAACAGAGTAAAACAGAAGTATTTTGTCCTATCATTGTTAATGGATTGACACCAATTTGTATTAAACCAATATGCATAAAATTGTAACCACGATCTAAATGTCGTTTGATTAATTTTTTATCAAATAATTGACAGGTTTCTCGTGGTTTTTCAAGAGCATAAACTTGTTCAATAGTTTTAACATGGAGAGTAACTTTAAAAACATCTTGTATAAAAGAAGTTTTATAAATCTCTTTAATAGGTAGTTTTGGAATATTCCATCCAGAATTAATTTGATCATTTTGTATTTCAACATCTTCTTCATTAATTAGGATGCCTGGATTAGGTATGGAAGGCAAGGTAGTTGACCTAGAACTGACTGATGAGTTACTTCTAAATAATCGATTCATTGTTTTGTGTTAATTAACCAGTTTTACAGATATCTTAATACATACCCTATTCTTGTCAATTAAACCACAGACCTAGTATACATACATACCCTATCTTTAAACCCCAAAGTCTGACTCTGCCTAAATCGAAGGACTTACAGAAGACTGGGAAGAAGTGGGTGACTTAAACTAGGTGGATAGAACAGACTGATCTTTCGGGTGATTAAGATGAACTGAAAACAGGATTAATTAAGCAAACAAGGAAGACGATTAAACAGAAGTAGCTAAACAGTTAGAAACAGGATACAACTTAACTTGGCTCTGATACCAAAATGAAGGAAGCAGTAAGTAGAATGAAAGTAGAATGAAGAACATGGATTATGAAATCAAAACATCAGATAAGAACTAAGCATTTAATTTCATTAAAACATTTTAAATAAAAAAAAAATAACTTACAATTACAATTGTAGCAACTGCAAGGATCTTAAATAGGTACAGGCAACTGGTAAGGCTCTCAAAACACTCTGGTTTTTCTTACAACAGAATTGGAGAAGAAAATTGAAGAATGCCTGAATCCTTCCAATTGATTACAATATAAAGAAATAAAAGCAACACAGTAAACATGTAACTTCTGAAAGCAGCTGGCCGAGCATGTGAAAAGTAGATGCTGTCGGGTGCTTTCGGTGGATTCATTGAATATTTGAACAGCTTTCAACAAAAGTTGACTGGGTGAATAATGACAGTGAATAGTAAAAGTGAACAGTAACTTGTACTATTCATCACTTTCGGTGAATTATGGAATCAATATAAATACAAATTGGCAGCTTTTCTCAAAAGAGTATTGATTGAAGCTAATTTGTATCTATATGGAATCCAAGGTTAATTTAAACAAATGGATCCTGAGCATCTTGAAATTCGGGTCCTGAATACTGATTGGTTGATTCTTCAGAGGAATGGATCTGTGCTGACCCGTCTGAACTGTCTGAATCGGTGGATTGAGCTTTAGCTTGATTCAGCAGTTGATGGGCTAACTGGATCATGTCTGCTTTGGATGATTGGGCTTTACTTTTGGATTTACCTTTGGGCTGAACAGGAGGTGGAATAGGCTTTGCCTTGACTTTGGACTGTACTTTGGACTTGGATTGGGCTGGTTGAGCAGCAACAGCTTTGGACTTTGATTTTGTTGATTTGGGCTTGGAGCCACTAGATGAGGGGCTGCCAAGGTTGACTGGAGGAAGACTGGGCTGGCTTCCTTGAGTGATTGCAGCAGTTGGGTTCTGCTGGGCTTGAGCAAGAGCAGGAGTTGGAGCATATTGATCAGGTGGAAATTCTGCTGGAACAATTTCAAGAATTCTGGGAACATTGAATTTATCCCACCATTTAACTGTGTGTTGGCGGATGATAATATTATCATCAATCCCATAATTCCATTTGAATATCCATGGAATCTTGTATTTGGCAATGAATATGAGTAATAAGGGAAATTGCTTCTGGTGAGCAGAAAATGGGTAAACAGAGTTGAAATAATGAATTATATTTTTGAGATCATCAGGAAGGATAGCTGAAATGGCGCCATAGTGAGACCACCATCTCAGAAACCAAGTTGGTAACTCAGATTTGAATTTTTGATCAAATGAGATGAACCAGGAATGACTAAAAGTTTCATTTTGGTACAAGAAAATCTTGAACCAAGCATCAACGTAATCATGATAATTATATGGAATAGAATGACCAGGTAGATCACGAAGCTGGTTAGGATTTCCCCATTCAGCCATGGAAACAATGTGGTGAATATAAAGTGAATGGTAGAGGACCTTATAGGCATAGGTGCGATCCTGAATTGGCTTGATTAAGATGGAATGATGGTTGATTAAAATATCCTTGTAATAGGCTAGGGTTTTCTCTGGATGGGAAAGGGTGAAATGGCATCCAGAGCCAAAATGGAATTTAGCAATGTCATTGATGGTTTGATTTCTTGGGTGACTGGGTTCTTTATAGAACAGGTTGGTAACATGTGAATTGGTATATTCAGACCGAGATGATTTAATAGGGTTAACTGGGAATGGAGTAACTGAAACCGATTGGCTAGATACAAAAGGATCAGAGGCCAATGCAGATGAATAATCAGGGCGTTGAATAGTACCAAGGGTCTGATAACGGTTAATGAGGTCAAGTGAATAAGAGGGGGAAACTGACTCCAAAGGAGGAGGGACAATGAGTTGATTTGGTTTAGTGGAAGAGGAGGCCAAAGCCTTGGAAGGAGGCCTTGGACGAGACATCTGTGAAATAATAAACAGTAATTAGCAACCAGAAAGGAGATCAAGATAATCTTGATGACGATGTAAACAATTGTAGTTGTGAGCAAGTAAATTGCGGCGAGCTAGAATTTGGTGGTAATTGATGTATTGGGCTCTTTTGGTAGTGGGTTTAGCGGATTTGAGGCGGTGAATGCGATGGGTAAGCTGTTTAATAAGGGTTTTGAAATAGGCAATGCGGGATTTATGGTAAGCAGTAAATGGTGTAGTCATCCCTTACCCCCCTGTAAAAATTCCCGGGTAAGAAAATCAGGTAGGGAATTTTGACAACCAGGTATATAGGTAATATCAAAATCAAAAATACTTAAAATAGCTTGCCAACGGGCAAAAATTTGCTTACTAGCAAGATTTTGAACATCTTTTTCTAAAATAAATTTGGCAGATTTGCAATCAACACGAAGTAAGAATTTTTGATTTAAAACATCATCTTGAAATTTTTGAATGCATAAAACAGTAGATAAAATTTCTTTTTTAATAGTACTATAATTAAATTGTGCTTTATTCCAGACACCAGAATGATAGCGAACAATTTGTTCAGATGATTGAGGAGTAAGTTGCTGAACGAGAATGCCACCATAACCAATATCGGAGGCATCAGTTTGAATAATTTTGAATGAATGTTCAGTGGGAATACCAAGACAAGGAAGAGATTTAACATATTGTTTGACCTGTTTAACAATAGAAGTATGAACAGAAGACCAAGGAGGAGGATTATCTTTTAACCTATCAAATAGAGGTTGACAAGTTTTCCTAAGGTCTTTGTAAAACTCAGCAATGTAATTGAGGGAACCTAAGAACCTTTGTAATTGAGTTTTATCAAGGATTTCATCAGGGAATTTGGAAGCAAATTCAATGGATCTACTAATGGGTAGGATAGTATTATGATGAATATCATATCCTAAAAACCTGACTTTGGTTTGAAATAATTTAATTTTAGGAGTAGAAATGACGAGACCATGACTTCTGATGGTGTAATAGAATGCATTTAAATGCTTCCAATGTTCACTAAGTGATTTTGAAAAAACTAAGATGTCATCAATGTAAACAATGGAAAAATGACTAAATGGGTTAAATATGTCATTCATGATATGTTGAAATTCACTAGGAGCATTTTTTAAACCAAATGGCATAACATTCCATTCATATTGACCAAAGGGTGTATTAAATGCAGTTTTATATCTATCTTTGGGATGAATTTGAATTTGCCAAAAACCACTTTTTAAGTCGAATTTACTGAAAATAACGGCTTGACTAAGTCGTTTAATTAAATCTTTTTTATTAGGAATAGGATACCGAATCCATTCTAAAACAGAATTTAATGGTTTGTAATTAATAACAAGTCGAGGGACACCACGTTCTAACTCAGCATTTTTATTAACATAGAAAGCAGGACAGGACCAAGGTGATTTACTTGGGCTAATGATGCGATTTCTTAATAATTCTTTAATTTCTTTTTGACACATTTCAAGTAATTCATAGTTCATTTGAATAGGTCTAGATTTAGTAGGAATTTGTGATTCATGAAAATTCTTAATATAGGGTAGGGTAACAACATGTTTTTTTCTATGCCAGAAGGCAGTGGGTAAAGTAGAACAAACAGTTGACTCAAGTTTTAATTGAAAATCATGGATTTTGGAAACAAGAATTGGATCAGTCAATTGTTGGTCAATACGTTTATGATTTACTTCTTCTTTCAGAAATTTTAAATGTCTAGTTAGGCGGTTAATTTGATGAGAAATAGAACAATCTTTTAATTGGTTTAAGTGTAATAGTTCAGGAGGAGATAAAAATTTGAATGTAACAGGTTGTCCTAAAACATGTGTAGTGATGCCTGTACTGGATGTAGTAAAGGGATATAATAAATAAATAAATGGGGAACCTAAAATGATTTTATCAGTCATGTTAGTGACTAAAACAAAAGAGGTTTTGAAACATACATTGTCTTGGCAAACATGTACTTTTGGTAATTTATATTTGATATGCATTTTAGTACCATTAGCAGAAGTTAATTTTTCTTGACATTTTTCATAATATGTAGTAGGAAGTAAACCTTCTTGTATACAATTTAAATCAGCACCAGTATCAATCAAGGCAATTAATTCTAATTCAAAATCATTAATAATTATTTTGATTTTAGAATACCACTTTTGAATGTAAAGTTTATTAATTAAACTTAATCGTTTTTCTTCAGGATTGTTGGAGTGAGAATGGTGTGAGCGGTTATCAAATATCAAATTATCAGGATGAGTAGGATCAGATTCATGTTCAGATTCATGTGGGGATTCGTGTTCATTAGTTTGGAAATTATCTAAACTTTTATCAATTTTTAAAGTAATAATTTCATCTTCAAGTTTTTTATCTTTATGTTGTAATTCTTTAATTGTCTGTTTAATCTGATTGATTTCTTGTTGTAAATCTTGTAAGGTAACTTCCTTGTGTTTATTTTTAAATCTTTCTAAGGTTTTGGATAGGCTGATTATTGGTTTATCAAACTTGGGTTTGGAATCTGAATGGATTAATAAGGATTTTAATTTATCCGTATATTTTTGTTTTAACTTGGGATCATCTAATTTACTAATTAGATCGATTAAAGCAGATTCTTCTTGAGTAGTTTTGGTGAGAACAGTAATTTGTTTAACGGGTTTACAACAAACATCATTACAGCCTATATTAATATTATCATCAGAATCATCACTAGGGGATTGGTAATCAGATGAAGTATTAGAATGATCAGAAGACGTATTACTACTAGTAGGTTGATTTAATTGAAAGATTTCATATAATTGATTTTTGGAATTATCATCAAGTTGGAGTTGATTGACCTTTTCTTTTAATTTTTGTTTTTCTTTACATTTATTAGAGTAATGACCTTTTTGACCACAGTTATAACAAGTAATATCTTTAGTAGTTTTAGATTTTGGATGTGATTTAGATTTATAATATTTCTTTTTAGGTTTGGTATAAAATTTATCATTGGATTTGGAAGGTGAATAATTCTTCTTATATTTATATTTATTGGAATGTTTGTATGAGGATTTATGTTTAGAGTATTTGTGTGATTTTCTACGAGAGGGTGCAACAGGAGGTAAACCATATTGTTCACAAAAATTTCCTAATTCATATTTAGCTTTATGTTTATCTTTATTAGCTTTTTGAGTAAGTTTAAGGTCAATACACATTTTTAATCCTTCTTTTTGAATAGTGCTAATTATATCTCCATATGTGAGATTATCATATTCAATAACACCAGTGGGTTGACTAAGAACATCTCTAATTTTATGGGCAAATAAGCTAGGTAATCCATTAATAAATTTTTCTTTCCAAAATGATTTAGTACAATCTTCTCGTAACATGACACGAGAGGTAAATACATCTTTATACCATCTAAAATCACTTAAGGTTGGACAGTTAAGATTACTTAATTGATCATGGATGCGAGAATAAATATTTGTTGGGGTACCAATAAAATGTCGAACTATTGTATATATTAATTGATTAATTCCATCAGGGTGACAACATCCAATAGATTCATCAAAAAGAGGGAGTCCATTTTCATCAGTTTGATTGGCATAAATAACAGAGTCACGGTCTGCTTCAGTGAGATATTTTTCCCACCAAGATTTAAGCATACCAGTAAAACCAGAGGTAAGTAAGGAAACAATTTCAGGTTGAGAGTATTGGGGATAATTACTGAGATAACTATTGGCGACCATAGATAAATGATTTAATTTTTGAAGGATTTGATCTTCACTGAGACCATCAATATTCCATTCATAAAGCCTTTTAGCAGAAACAGAAAATTGATTACTAATATTAGTGTCTTCAAATTGGAGGTCGACAGGAGTAGGTTTAGAATACCAGTTTTTGGTAGTTTGAGGATTAACTTTGGGATAGTGAATTTTATTAAGAGTAGTAGGTTGAAATTGTTGAGCTAATTGATTTAGTTCATTATCAGTAGTGTCAGTTTCAGATTGATCAGATATAGTATTAGTAATAGGTTGTTGATTTAAAACAGTAAGACCTTTATCTTTAGATGTAGAAGTATCCTTAGGAGTTAATTTGGTAAATAATTGTTCAATAGCTTTGACAGTAGATTGGTCAGTAGTAACTAGACTATTTCGTTTAGAACGATGACTAGGTAGATTAAGTAATGGTTGATCTAAAGTTTTAGCTGATTTGGCAGATTGGTCATCTAAATTAGTTTCCAATTTATCTAATTGTTTACCAATTGTTTTGAGACATTGATTAGTATAATTGTTTTGTTCAATAACTTTTTTGATTTCAGGATCAGGACCTGGTAACTTAAAAGGAGAGGCTGGAACTTCAGAACCTTGGTGATCAATAATTATATTTTCTAATGGAGGATGATTAGAACTAACAGAAGTATTTGGAGAAGTTTTCCATTTATGTTTGGTGATTGTATTAACCTTTTTGTAATATTGATCCATATAATCAAAGAAAGATAATTCAAAACCATATTGAACCATAAAATCATACCATTTTCGAGTTATTCGGGATTGTTGAGCAGAATCATATTTAGCACTATAAGCATGTCTTTTAGATCTATTTTCTTTAGATTTGAAGTCAATAAGTAATTTTTCTAAATTAGGAGTAAAATCTTTTTTAATTGTCATTAGCTGAGGATTGACAGGTGGTATAAATCCTTCGAAATCAGTTTGAGTTGGGGAATTATATGAAGCTATGTCTTCTTCAGGGAAATGTGAGGTAGTAGTATAAACAGGTTTACTAATTTGGGAAGTGGTAGAATTATCAATTCCTTTTAATTTATTTGTTGAAGTTGGATTAGTTGGACCAAGATGGATTTGACTGTTTTTCCTAAATAGAGGAGTGTTAAATATTTCATCGTCAGTTGATATTTCGGAAGGGACACTAGATGTACTATGTCGAGAAGATTGACTTCGATTAAATTTGATATTAACTGATCCATCATTGTTTTGCTGGATATGTTGAATGTCGTGGATTGAAGATTGTTGTTGATTATATTTGTAATTTTCATTGACAGTAACCCATTGATCAGGTAAATTAATATCTTTCCATTCAATCATGTGAGGAATATTAATGTTTGATTCATTAGTACTACTGCTTTGGATTAATAAAGTTTTATCTTTGGGACTTTTATGTAGAGCATGAACATTTAAATTAGTTTGCATACATTTATAATGAACACGATAAATTAAAGCAATATTATGAGAAGAATCTAACATTTCAGTATATTCACCATGTAATTGAATGTTCAGTGTTAATGCTTTGAGAATATGTGGATCTCTTAAACTTAATGTAAAATCAGGAAAACAATTAAAATGTACTGGACCTTTATTAAGACCAGTTTCCATCATTCCCATTAAACTAGCATTGTAATTAAGAAAACGAGCATCTCTTAAACAGAGTAAAACAGAAGTATTTTGTCCTATCATTGTTAATGGATTGACACCAATTTGTATTAAACCAATATGCATAAAATTGTAACCACGATCTAAATGTCGTTTGATTAATTTTTTATCAAATAATTGACAGGTTTCTCGTGGTTTTTCAAGAGCATAAACTTGTTCAATAGTTTTAACATGGAGAGTAACTTTAAAAACATCCTGTATAAAAGAAGTTTTATAAATCTCTTTAATAGGTAGTTTTGGAATATTCCATCCAGAATTAATTTGATCATTTTGTATTTCAACATCTTCTTCATTAATTAGGATGCCTGGATTAGGTATGGAAGGCAAGGTAGTTGACCTAGAACTGACTGATGAGTTACTTCTAAATAATCGATTCATTGTTTTGTGTTAATTAACCAGTTTTACAGATATCTTAATACATACCCTATTCTTGTCAATTAAACCACAGACCTAGTATACATACATACCCTATCTTTAAACCCCAAAGTCTGACTCTGCCTAAATCGAAGGACTTACAGAAGACTGGGAAGAAGTGGGTGATTTAAACTAGGTGGATAGAACAGACTGATCTTTTGGGTGATTAAGATGAACTGAAAACAGGATTAATTAAGCAAACAAGGAAGACGATTGAACAGAAGTAGCTAAACAGTTAGAAACAGGATACAACTTAACTTGGCTCTGATACCAAAATCAAGGAAGCAGTAAGTAGAATGAAAGTAGAATGAAGAACATGGAATGAAAGTAGAATGAAGAACATGGATTATGAAATCAAAACATTAGATAAGAACTAAGCATTTAATTTCATTAAAACATTTTAAATAAAAAAAAATAACTTACAATTACAATTGTAGCAACTGCAAGGATCTTAAATAGGTACAACAAAGCAACTGGTAAGGCTCTCAAAACACTCTGGTTTTTCTTACAACAGAATTGGAGAAGAAAATTGAAGAATGCCTGAATCCTTCCAATTGATTACAATATAAAGAAATAAAAGCAACACAGTAAACATGTAACTTCTGAAAGCAGCTGGCCGAGCATGTGAAAAGTAGATGCTGTCGGGTGCTTTCGGTGGATTCATTGAATATTTGAACAGCTTTCAACAAAAGTTGACTGGGTGAATAGTGACAGTGAATAGTAAAAGTGAACAATAACTTGTACTATTCATCACTTTCGGTGAATTATGGAATCAATATAAATACAAATTGGCAGCTTTTCTCAAAAGAGTATTGATTGAAGCTAATTTGTATCTATATGGAATCCAAGGTTAATTTAAACAAATGGATCCTGAGCATCTTGAAATTCGGGTCCTGAATACTGATTGGTTGATTCTTCAGAGGAATGGATCTGTGCTGACTGTAGACACCCCATTTTTGACCGTCCTCAAGACTTGGACGTCACCGTTTGAACACTCGGTGATTATCCATGTTTGTGTTCGTTTGGAGTTCCCGGAGGTCTCGGCTCGCGCGCCCCGCCTCAGGATCCCCGAACTCGACCGTTTAGTGTCTGGTTTTGCACCAAACACTTGCATCTTGCCTTTGAGAGGCAGGGTGGGGCTTGTAGACCATCCCCACCCATCACCGGCAGTGGCTAGATGCCACCGGCTGGTTTTTGCTGCCACCGGCAATGTAGTTTGCCGGTCGGCACTATTTGTTGCCGGTCAGCACTTTTTTGTGCCGGTCGGCACTTTGTTTGGCCAAAATGGCATTTTTTGCCGGCCGATTGCTGTTCATCTGCTTTTGCAGATATTTTTGGACAGCTGTATAACTTTTGCTCCCCTCCATACACGTGTATGGAGGGATCTCCCTCTTGCAAAGCTTGTTTGGTAAGCTTTACAAGAGGCATATAGAGAGAAGCTCTCTCTAAGGCAAAGAGGGAGAGGCTTAGACATTTTTGAGAGAGAAAACACAGAGAGAAGCTCTGGTTTTTCTAGGGTTAGGGTTAGATATACACTCTCTATCTCTCTTTCCCTCTTATTTGCACACTAGGTGTTTTGTGTCTCACTATTGCACACAAACACCTAGTGTTTCACCTTCCTCTTGGAGCTGAGGTTCTAAAGGGTTTGTTTTGAGTTTTTGGTGTTGGATTCAAGCCAAAGGAGGCCATTGGAGCACCATTGTTGAAGAGGACTACAAGGGTAAGAAACTAGTCCATTTTTCCCCCATTTTTGCATTGATTTTCCACTAGTCTTAGAGCTGTTTTTGTGATTATTGTATAACATAAAAAAGTTCTGTTTTTAAGCCCTCTTTATTGTTTATTAAGAGTGTTTTGTTGTTTGAGGGTTGTTGACCACCCTTAGGCCTCAAAAGGCCTCATTTTGAGCCATTTTGTGCTAGCTCCGGGATTTTGGTGTTGAGGTCTCTTCACCACTGAAATCTTGAGGGATTTCAGCGGTGAAGATGATGCTTTGAAGTCCCAAGAAGGAGAGGGCCACCCCCTCTCCTTGTTGTCCTTGAAAAGGGCACATTTTGGCCTCTTAAAGAAGCCTATGCTTGAGTGTGTGTTGAGCATGTTTGGTATGTTTTTCATGCTTATATATCCATGATATAACATGATTTCAAGTTGGTTTTGGAACCTCATGCATGCTTAGCATAGTTGCCTTGTAATGCCATATTTGTGCCTTAACATGTCTAGGTTGTTAGCCTTTGTTGGAGCATGTTTTAGGCTTGTATTTGTGAAGATTATATGCTTATTTTGCCATGTTTTAGATCTGTCCATAGTCGTTTGGGTCGATTTTAGCATGCATTATATGGCTCCTTTGCATTTGGGCTTGTTGGCCTTGAGTATGTGCATGTGTAGCATGCCATCTTTGCATTGTTTTGGTGATTTGGGGATCATTCTATATGTCATTTCAGTCCCATTTCCATGCTTGTTTGATTGCCTTGCATGCCTCTTTAATGCTTTGAAAGCATATGTTGCAATACTCCATGTTTTGGTGCCTTTGCATGCCTTTGTCTTTGAGCCATCTAGACGCCATCCAAGTGGTCTATTGGGCCTCATGTTATGAGCTAAAAACCTGTTTTAGGTTGTTCAATGCATGCCATGTTTGTTGTGATAAACATGCTTCAAAGCTTCATGACTTGCTTCAAGTGCTTAGACCATGCTTACATGCATTTGCTTGTCTTGCTTAATATGATTTGGCATCATTTTATGACATGATTTCAATGCTTAGGTTGCATGCTAGTTGCTCTCGTTTGTCCCTTTTAAGTGTGCTTGAGGGTTGTTTAAATTGTGCCCAAGTGTAGGCCTTCCATCATGTGTATGTGTGCATGTGTTTTGGCTTCTTGTTTTGGTCATTATGGCCACTGTTTTAGGCCTTATTAGAGCTGCCTAATTCATGTATAAGTCCATCTTGCCATCCATTTGCATTGCCCTATGTATGCTTGCATGATTGCATAAGTGCATTGCCATGTCATGTTGCATTCCTAGCTTGTATGCCTAGGTTGCATTGCATTTTGCATGCATGCCTTGTTCCTTGAATTGGTGATAGGAATTGGGCCTAATTTGTTTGATTGGTTTGCATGCATTTGAAACCAAAGTTGCATACTTGGTTCCTTGGGCCATCATGCATGGAAATGCGTGATTGGTGGTCCAAGAACCGAGGCACATGTCCCTTTGAGTCATCACAATGATAAGAGACATGGTTGATGCATACATGCCTTGAAATATGCTGCCATGCCTTGTTTTGCCCTTTGTTGCTGTGAGTTGCAGGTTCTGCAGGAATACTCTGCCGACCGGCAGTGTAATGTGCCGACCGGCACATTTTTCTCTGCCGACAGACCCTATTTTGTGCCGATGGCCATACTACACTGCCGGTGGAGGTTTCATTCAGCCGGTGATGATCCCCTCTGTCCAAGGATGTAGTCCTGAGGCTTTGACAGCCTCCAGAGGAGGAAAGGAAGGAAAACAGAGGCAGCTTGCGCATGGTGGCGCGTCTCCCGAGACGCTTTCCTGCTTTAATTAATTTAATTTAATTTTTTAATTAAATTAGTTAATTTGTAATATTAATTAGCTTGCGTAGTTAGTTAATTTGTAATATTTATTCGGTCCCTCCGAGCGAGGGCAAATCTGTAATAAGTGTGTGTGGGTGTGTGAATGTCTTCCAATCCCCACTTCTTTCTTCCCTTTTACTTACCTGCTTTGATGGTTAGTATTAGGTCACGTCTAATTTAGCATACCTTATGCTATGCATGTGTGCATCCATGCATTTGTATTACATGCATTAGGCTCGGTACATCACGCTAATTGCATCAATACTTCAATTTTCAAACTGAATACGTGATAATCGTGCATTTTCACATGACATGTTTAGGATAGCCGAGCCTATTCTAGCAACATTTTGTATGCGATGCATTAGGCACTTCACATGGACTTGGATCATGCATGTTTGCTAACAAGTTCTTTGTTTTGGCACGGAGTACTATGTAAGTATTTCTGCTTTAGCATATCGCACGAGTGTGAATGTTGCCATAACAGCATGCTTAACATGTGGCTAGATGCTTATGTGTTAAACTGTTTCAAATGCCTGTGGGTGAAGGTTGGATTGTTTGAGTTGGAAAAACTCGTTGAAATCCGTATTTTAGCCTACTTGCGAGTAGCAAATTCCAAAGCATTTTCAAACCAAACGGATATGCAATGTTTATTTCCAAATTAGGCAATCTAGTCTATACTTGTTTGCTGCGCGCATAACATAGTAATTCTAGGCTAACAATTGGTTTAAGAACACATAAAGTTTTCAAAAACGGATATCATGGTTAGTAGAGGCCGGTCTTCGGACCGGGCGAAAGGGGGTGCTCATAGCTGACCTTCCCCGATCGTACCCAAGCTCCCGAGCCGAGACAACTCCGGTGATGACGGACATGTGGCCTTCGGCACCGAGTCAGGGTTTCCTAAATTCTCCCATAAAAAAAAATATTTAGGTAGCGACTCTGTATCTGGCAAAGCAGTCCATGTTTGGCACTACTTTTTCAAAAAATCTGTTTTCTCAAAACGATTTGCCAGATTTGGACTCTTTGGTTCAGATTAAGAACCGTGACACAAATCGAGTCCGAACTGTAGCACGAGGTCCCCACGCGGGCGCTGTTACAGTTTCTGGCGACTCTGCTGGGGATTTTAGAGAGCTTGACTCGAACTCGTGATATGCTGTTTTGATCTCATTTATGTGTTTCTTTGCATTGCATGTGCATTGGTGCGCCTAGGAACACAGTGTTTGCCATCTGCCATTCCTGAACGGTTTGCCGGAGGCTTGTCTTGTCAAGGCATGTCCATAAGGCTGACCGGCTATGGGCTCTGACAGTATGGGAACACAAACCCCGGTTTTACCGGGGCACCCTTTTTGACCATTCGACCTAGTGCATATTCGGAATCCGTAGTGACCATTCCAAACTAGGACAGGTTGCTTACCCGATGTTAGGTTGTTTGAAAACCGCTGTGTGCGTAGTGAAACCCTAGCTCCTGACAAAATAGGACAGGGAAACCCTACCCCAACATAGGGGTGTTTTGTTCTCTTTCACTTGCTATGTGCTTTTAGAGTGTTGCTCTACAGGAACGCACATGTCAGTTTGCAAGTCAGAGTATCTAACCTGGGGACACCAGTACCAGAATATCAGTTGTGAGAATCAGTTATCCGCGGGTATCGGTTCAGTTTTCGGGAACAGTAATTTCTGGGAACAGTGATCAGTAGAAGGGAACAGTTGTTTAGCTACACCCGTGTTTGATCAGTTTGGGCTGAAATGCTGTCTGTTTTTCCTTTCAGTTCAGAGAGTTGCAGAGTTGAAACAGAATAGCCAGTGTCCCCCTTTGCTGAGGCAAGATTTATGGCGGCACAAAGTTCAGAAGAAATTGTGGTTATGGCAGCTGCATCGGAGCAGGGGACCGCTCCGCAGAGTGAGGCCAATATCAGTATGTCATACCCGCCCAGGTCGCCCGTTGTGCACCCGGTTTGGGCTCCCCAGTTATACCAGGCTCGTGAGCCCACCACCTTCGAATTGATGGGGATGATAGGCGATCTCCAAAGGTCTGTGGCAGACCTCGCCTATGGAATGTCGGCTTCACCGCCAGCGGCGCCGTACGCCGGGAATTTTGTACCACAGGAGCCCCCGCTACTGGGGCGGATTGTGATAGAGCTCAGCCAACCAGAGGTGGCTTCCAGCTATAGCCACGACATGTCAGCACCAACCCAGACCTTCGATCAGGCTGAGGCCAAAGGAAAGGACAAGGCAAAGGTAGACGCCGACCCTATTGAGCAACTGCTGTGGGCAGTCGAGGCTTTGAAGGCCAGAGGGATGAACAAACAACAAACATCTGCAATAGTGACCAAAGCTGTAGATGACGCTTTCCCCGCTCCAATCAAGGGCAGTTCAAGCCAGACAGAAAACCGGGATGGGCCCCGTCATGACCAGACAGTTCCTGTTGTTCCCAACCCTGCACCGGGAAAGGTTCAAAAAGCCAAGGCAGCGCCAGCCGATCCTTTCGCCAGCGCATCTGGCAAGAATCCTCAAACTGCAAAGTACCTGCCCCGAGGGCGCAGGGTCTTTCACGACCTCCACATGCCTTTGTCTAGAGCATTGTTAATATTGGCGAAGAATGGGCATCTTAAGCCTTTGGAGCCCCGGCCGCTCCCGAAGAATCTCCCCGCCACCCATGATGCTACCTTGTACTGTGCGTACCACCAGCAGTCCGGTCACAGCACCGATGGATGTTCCCGCCTTCGTCATGAAGTGCAGGATTTGATTGATAATAAGGTTATCCTACCACCTACCTCAGGCAAGCCCGTCACCACTCAGTTGTTGGATTTCGAGGGCTCAGATACTGCGAGTATGTGAAGTGAACCGCCTGCGGGCAACATTTGGTATATTTTTGGATGAAGCGTCTGGCACGCATTTTTGAGCATCGGTGAAACCGAGTTTTGTAAATCCTGGCTTGGATATCGAGTCAGTCTTTTGTTTTGAGTCTGTCTCTCTGTCTTGAGTCAGTCTTTTTCTGCTTAAGTGGCTGTCTTGTTGTATCGAGTCAGTCCCCGTTGTATATAATACCAGGTGATTCTGGGGTTGTTGCCTCGAACACCGTTTTGTTTTGTAATTATTATCTGTTTTTGTTTTGAGTCTGTCTCTACCAAGGGGCCAGTTGCACCAACAAAGCCGATTGAAACAGCTGTTGCTATCTCAACCTTCATGCTTGCTTTCAGCATAAGTGCCAGAGAATTTGATTGGGCTGACAGTACATCTTGCCTGCTCTCCTGCGCGCCAAACTCATAGCATTAACCTAAGTTTTTCAAAAAAAAAAAAACCTTTTGAACACTGCGGTGATAAAAACGAAGAGGAAGGAATTCCTCGGGTTTTGCAAAATTTTGATCATTTTGAGAGAAAGAGAGGCGTGCTAAGCCTTTTTGTGAATAAAGCCATGCTTGTCGGCGTGAGTACTGAGAAGGACCCTGGCCTGATCCAGATTGGTTCCACACTATCTTCGGCGCGAGCGATTCGTCGCCTTCTTAAAATCTTTCAAAAACAAATATTTTACGCGGCCTTGTGAAGACCTGTGTGGAATCGCTCTTGAGATTGCGCAGCTTAGGATCGCTCTCAGCCTCAAGATTCAACCCGTTCCGACTTTGAACCCATTCAAACTGTTCGGAAAGTTCAACGGACAAACGCCATGAAAGGCCCGTGTGGCCAGTTTTGAGGTAGCCTTCGATCAAGAAGCATCAAGGCCGAATCAGAAGGAGTAGATCTCGCCGGAAGAAGCTCGTAGAGTAACCCTGATGGATTCTCCGCAAATCAGTGCAACAGCCGTTCTCTTAGACACGGAGAGGCTTCCAGTTCAGGAACCATTTGGCATGGACTTGCTACACTTTTACCCTTTGAGAGGCTCGCTGGGTCGAAAACCCAGAAGGGCGACCCAGGCAAAAGTTAGAGCAAGAGAAAAATACAAAAAAAGCAAAAAAAAAAGCAAAAAAAAGAAGAAAAGAAGAAATAGAAATGAAAAGAATAGAAAAAAAAATTTTGAAAAGAAGCTCGCAAGGTCGAAAACCCGCATTGGGCGCCTTGGCAAAAGTAAGAGCCAAACAAAGTGAAGGTTAAAATACCCGAGTGGACCTTAACCGGAACTACGTAAGGCTTGATTCCCATGTTTGGGATACGTAGGCAACTTCATCATGAAGTCCAGCCCCCAACGCTTTCATAAGCGTCTCAGTCCATGCAATGGTTTCGATTTCATCCCAAGGTCCAGTTGCCAACACCTTCCAAGGTGACTGTGTCCATATATGTGTTGCGCTTGTCTTCGTCATCGCTGTGTCCAAGAGCTCGACCACCGCCAATGAAGACTGTCTGCGGACTGTTGCGGCACCATCCAAACAAGGGGCAACTTTCCGTTGCCACGAGCAGCTGTGAGCCGCCTTTCAAACTAGGGGCAACTTTCCGTTGCCTCCCACCCTCCTTCAAACCAGGGGCAATTTTCCATTGCCTCCGATCCGAGGTTGCGCATCTCGAAGGGTAAGTTTCATGCTTGTTGAGCATCAGCTATTTGAAAAATAGTTTTTGAAAATTTTTACTGAGGTTGACTATTTTCTCGAAAACTATTTCATTTTCCAAAACCGGACCATTGTCTTGGACCTAAAAGGAAAATTTTCAGTGCTTGCTGCCTGACTTGCATGCTTTTCAAAACAAAAGTCGAACAAGTACGTTAATCCGACTCTCATTTCGATCAAAACCGTTTTAGTAGAAAGCAAAAACGAAAGAATGGTTAAAATGATGAACTAGGGGCACAGTTGAGCCAGGCGTTCTGTCTCTCCCCCGTCATCGACGTACTTGCCAGAAGGGCGCGCTGCCCGCCGGAAGAAATAGCCGTGAGCTAACGGTGTTGAGCATGAACCCACACCTTTCTATTTATCCATCAATCACCCCGGGGAGGGATGAAAAATGAGAGAATGAAGAATAGAGAGGTGTAAGTTGAGAGAAAAGCGAGGAAAAGGGTTTCGAGAGAAAATCCGAGCTTGAGAGTTGAGTGATGTGAGAATCACAAATAAGAAGGGGTGGGAAACAATACCCAGATTGAACTGGCTCCTCGCGGTCCGAGGTCCCCCATCTTCGTTTACGCGTCTGTGTGTCGTGTCTCTTTCATTTGACGGTCTCGTCTTTTGTTTTGAGTCTCTCCCAAGCGTGTCTCGTTGTGTTTAGGTCGTGTACCTTTATATTTGAGTCCTCCCCGCTGTGTTCGGTTGTAGGCTCGACATCCCGGTTTGAAAAACCCTCATTCGATTTCAAAAATCGCTTATGCTCAGAATGCTGTGCCATTCTCTACATTTGAACGCATTTCGACTCCAACCGGTTCCATCTTTGAGGTCCGTCCTGTTAAGACTGGGCTGTTTGTTTGAGAATTCGCCGTGTGCAGAATGAATCGAATGCTGTGTTATTGGGCTGTATACAGATTAATCCCCAACAGAGTAAGGGCCGTGTGTCAAGAATCAGGCAGTGGGTTGCTTGGGTTATTTTGTTGTTGGCTGTTTAAGTTATCTGATTATTACAGTGCAAGTGTTCAATTTTCAGACAACCAATCAATTCCATTTACATTGAGGTGTAACATGATGAGATGTGATGCAATGCATGAAATGTGTGAATGTAAACACTTTTTCAGATAAAAAGTCTGTTTCATTTCACTATCTTTTCAAATGTACAAGTTTTGGAAACAAAAATCTGCCTGCGGCAGTACAAGGTAATCTATCTACCAACCAAAAAGAAAAGTACAAAGAGGAAAAGATAGCAAAAATCTGCATCTGTGTCAAGCACTCCGAAGGGCCGTCAGTCTGTCCTGGTCCTCTTCCTGGACGAAGGTCCAGGAGCATCATCAGCGTCGTCATCAGAGCCCGAGCTAGAACCGTCTCGGGTCTCCTCCTCCGATGACCCTGCCTCCGCCTCCGACTCCTCGTCGTCGTCGTCGTCCGGAACTGGAGCTCGCGAGCTACTCCCGACGTGAGTCCGCCCTCCCCTAGTACGGGGAAATATCCTGCCCTCCTCATCTCTCCCCCGAGCAGGGACAGAAGGTCTAGCTGGAGCACCTCCTGCCATAGGAATCTGGAAAGGAGGCTGAAAAAGTACACAAAAGTGAAATGCATCAGTATACTGTAGACAGTTTAACAATGCAGAATGCAGTGTGTGAGTACAGTGTATGAATGCCGTAAGTAGTTTAGCAGTGCAGAATGCAGTGTGAGAGTACAGTGCAGAATGCAGTGTATGCAGTGTTCAGATACCGTGAGATCAGTGTATCAGGTGTTGTGCCGTGCGTCAGATTATGCAAAGCAGAGTATGAATGGTTTGAGGCCAGTGTCAGAGGGACATACCGGTATGCTGTAGACAGCCAGGAGGTCAAATGTCCGCTGGAGCATCCCCATCATCGAGGCATTCATCGCCAACGACTGACGGGTGTACTCAGAAGAAGCCTGCAAAAGTATCAGATGCATTAGTATTCTGTGGAATATCAAGTAAATTGAAATGAAATAACTGTACGAAGTGCAGTGATACATACCGACGGAAGGTCGGGGACGTCAATGAACTCATGACCAGCCGGTGGAGGGGCGAAGGGAATCTGATAGGTCGACCCACCCTGCCCCTGGAAAGTCAGTACAGCAGGCAGGGCAGGCCACCCAGCTCCTCGTCCACCTCGCACTCCACCCCTGCCACGGACCCGGGCCCTCCTCGAAGATCCGGCCCCTGCTCCTGCTCCGGCCCCAGCCGCCGATGCCACAGGTCTGGCCCCCTCTGCTCGACGGCCGCTCAAAGGTCGCATCAGGTACGTCCGCACGTACTCCTGATAGTCGCCGGTGCCTCGGAAGCCGGCCTCCTCCCAGCCGATGGAGTAATCATCCAACTGCTTAGAAGTCAGCCCCTCGGTCTCCCTCATCTCTGCAGGAGGGTGAGCCGGGACTATCTGCTCAGGTAACCCGCGGGTCTGGCGTAGAAAACGCTCCCCCAGGTACCAAGCCCGACAGACCGGGCCCTCTAGCAAGATCCGGAAACGCGAGGTCTCCTCAGCACCAGGGAACCGACCCCGCATCGCCGACGACAAGGAAGCCCATGGCCGCCATGTGATCTGAAAGTAACAGACAGTTTGTTATCTACTGTTATTGAAACATGCAGTGGGAAAGCGAAGCTAAACGAACTGAAAATAAAGCATACCTCGGCCGGGGTGATGGTGTCGAAATATCGGCAGAAGAAGCCGAACGTCTCCCGTGGTCGCCGAGTGCATCCCCCGTCAAAGCGACTCGAGAAAGGAACAGCCGGAGGAGGCTCCGCGACTGGTACGGGTGCAAGCCTAGGGAAGTAGGCGTAAACCCACAACTGCAAAACAGATGTCGGTATGACCATCAGATAAAGCAGAATATGCAGAATGAAGCAGAAATGGCAGAGCCGTGTATTGTTTGCAGTGTACAGTGTGAGCAGTGTACAGTCAGTGTAAAACAGAATGTATGTGTGTGCCGTGTGTACAGTATACAGTAAGTGTAAAGCAGACTACAGTGTGTGCAGTGTACAGAGTACAGAAAGTACGAGACGGAAATGAAAAGTGGAGAAGAAATGTACCTCCCAAGCCCGCCAGTAACCTCCGAGCAGCTGGCCGCTGCCGCGAGAAGCCGAGCTCATATATCCGTACAAGGTGGCCAGAGCAGCGCCGCCCCAATCGAAGTGCAGGATATCTCGGACGTCCACCAGTGCGCTGAGAAGGCAGAGAGGCACGGTGTTCGCCCGGTCGGCGAAGATAGTAGTCCCGAACAGGAACATGAGGAAGCCCCGAGCATACCTCTCCACGTCCTCCTCGGTCATCTGAGTCTCCTCCCCCAATGCAGGCAGGACCCTGAACTGTGCCTCGAACCAGGAATAGCGGACGAAGCCTGGGCGAGCTAGCGGTGGGGCCTCCCCCAGTAGATGGACCTGAGCGGCGGTCCACTCATCCATGTCAGTGTCGAAGGGGATCGGATCACCCCCTACCCCGATGCCTGTGAGCATCGAGAAGTCATAAGGGGTCATCGTCATATCCCCTGCGGCAGAAAAGTGGAAAGAATCGGTGGTGTCCCACCACCTCTCCGCCAGAGCGGCAAGAAGAGGTCTGCAGGTGGACAACCTAGAGAGCCCTCGGCAGAAGGTGCCGAAGCCCGCCCGATCCACGATGCGCTGGACCGCATCAGGGAGCTCGTCATACCACTCCCGTGCACCAGTATTCCCATACCCGCGAATGGTATGGGAACCCTCCTGCAAACAGAAAATGACAATTGCAAGACAACATTCAAAATGCAGTTGTGAAAAGACAGATATGGCATGTATGCAAGTTTGTCAGATTCAGGCAGATACCGGGTGCCGGTGTGCTTACAGAAAATATGTGTGCTGTGTCAGCGTGTTTGGGTGTTCCAGAACAGATGTAGCATGTGTGCAAATTTGACAGATTCAGACAAATACTGGGTACCAGTGTATGTGCAGTAGAATGCAGTGTGTGCCGTGTGTTTGAGTAATTCAGGGCTACTGCAGTGTGTGTGCATGTGTCAGTCTCAAGCAGATATCAGTTGCATGTATGTTTACAGTCAACTACGGTCTACGGCATATCAGATTTCAGCAATTAAAGAATACAGCTAACTATGGCAGTTTTGTATCCTACATTGCAGAAAGTAAAGCAGAAGATGAAGAGTTACCTCGGGAGTGCCGAATGAAAGGTAGGAGGTAGGCTCACGCAGCAGTAGCTCAGGGGCCGCGTACCTCTCGAAACTCCGGAACTGACGCAGGCCGTCTGGGGGCAGAACGTGAATCGCCGGCCGGTAGGTCGCCGGGTCGAACGGGCGCTCGCTCAGTGGTAAGAGCTCGACCCCGGGATCCATCTCGTGGTCCGGGGGAGTCCCGCCACGTGGAATGTCGTCCGCCATGTAGAGAGTGGTGTGAAAATGGTCGGAAAAGGGAAAACCGAGCAGGAATGCGAAGAGTCAACCGAAAAGTCAACTCCTGAGAGGGTCGAAAATGGCCGGGAAGGTCGAAATGTGAAAAGGCACGGAAATGAAGAGGAAAGTGAGGGGAACAAACCCCGAAAAGGCTAGAACGCCAAACGAGGCACCGAAACGAGAATGTGATCGGTGGAAAATGTCCGAAACGCGAAGAGGATCGCGAATCTGACGATGAAACGAGCGTAGAACGCGAAGAAACGGGCGAAAAATGAGAGAGAAGCACTCTAGAGAGAGAGAGCAAGGTTTTTCGGCGGTAGGAAATGAGGAAATAGGGCATGAAGCCCTATTTTATAACACTCGAGGTGAAAAGACAGAACTGCCCCGATTCAGCAACTCTTTGCCGGTCGGCAATGTTTTGTGCCGGCCGGCACTTTTTTGTGCCGATGGAATTGTTTTTGTGCCGATTGCCAGCCGGTGGCCTCCCCTTACTGCCGGTGGGGTTCCCACAGCCTTGTTTAGGCCATTTGAGAAGTTTGTGGTCTTCATAGCTCAAGAAAGTGCAAGAAAGTGCATCTCCGACGCTCAACCGGCCTCCGTTCTGACCGCGGGCCGTGTCTCCAGTGCGTGGCACTCGAATTCGTACAAGGTGTATCCTTTTTGTATCCTTTTTGAATTCAAAAGTTGCCCCATGTGTGTTGCATAAGTTCATCACACTACTTCGGTGCATTACATCGCGCTATCACGCGCCACACATTTGCATTGTTATGCACGTGTTACATGCGTTGCAACACGCACCCCCTTTGCATTGTCGTGCACATCTCCCATGCATCATCATTGCATTTCCATTCCATGCATTGTCATGCATTCCGGAATACGTGCGTTGTTGCGCATTTAAGCCCATTTACACTCCGTGTGGCATGCACGTCACACTTGGCGTCGCACTGTTTTGTGCATCACATTTTCTTCGCGCTATTTTGCGCATTGCACTTGTTAGTGCATTGCATTTGTTCGCGCTATCTTGCGCACCTTACTTGCACTTGTTAGTGCATTGTATTTTGTTCGCGCTGTTCTGCGCATTGCACTGTTTTGTGCATTTCAAAATTGATCGCACTGTTTTGTGCATTTCAAACTATCGCACCGTTTTGTGCATTGCATTGTCCGCGCTGTTTTGCGCATCGCACTGTTTTGTGCATTGTATTGTTCGCGCTGTTCTGCGCATTGCACTGTTTTGTGCATTTCAAAATTGTTCGCGCTGTTCTGCGCATCGCACTGTTTTGTGCACCTCAATTGCATCTAGCATATATCCCCTCGCGTTATTTTACGCACCTCACTTGTACTTGTTAGTACATTGCATTGTTTTGCATACGAACCGGCTTCGCGAAGCGTGTAAGTCCAATTTTCAAAATTTTGCATTCCGTGTGGCATACGTGTCACACATGCATACATTTAATACCCACGGTCTGGCGAGACCTTAAACACGCACGGTCTGGCGAGACCTTAAACACGCACGGTCTGGCGAGACCTTAAATACGCACGGTCTGGCGAGACCTTAAACACGCACGGTCTGGCGAGACCTTAAACACGCACGGTCTAGGAGACCTTAAATCCTTTGGAGGTGCGAAACCTTCAGCGCATTGTCACGTGTCTTGTAAATACCACAGTGGTCTGGCGAGACCTTAAGCACGCATGGTCTGGCGAGACCTTAAACACGCATGGTCTGGCGAGACCTTAAACACGTACGGTCTAGGAGACCTTAAATCCTTGGAAGGTGTAAGACCTTTAGTGTTCGCATTGCCGTACACTTCGAGAGCCGCGTGTTGTCGCGCATTTCATGCAACATGCATTTCATGCATCATTTGCATTTAAAAACAAAAAAAAACATGCATTGTCATGCATACATTTTGCATCCCGGTCTAGGAGACCTTAAATCCTCTGAAGGTGCAATTCCTTTGGTGTTTGTCGTGCCCGAACGACTTTCGGTGGTCTGGTAAAGCCACCTGCCTATGTTTGCGATGAGTTCCTAGAAGACCAACTGGGACGGTGGAAACTAGAGTTCGAACGGCTTATGCCTAGAACGCAAAGGTTCGGGAGTTCCGAGACTAAAGTCTGGTTTAAATACCCAGAGGTTTACCCTCGGCTTGAAATCTGTATGGAAGCCCCATAGGTTGAGGCGGCATGTCTACGTCTCAGTTCTGGATACTGAACCAACCTAGTATATCACCCTGTTGGTAAGATAGGGAAAGTTGCAATCATAGTCATTGCATCATAGTGCATTGTCATGCATTTCCATTGTAGCTCGCCTGCATCCATTGCATTTTCCCCAGTAGGTCGCATCGCACTGCATTGTCATGCATGTTGTAAATATCCATTCCATTGCATATTTGTAAATATTGCATTGTAGTTTGCATGCATTCACTGCATCGCCTTCCGCCTATGGCTTGCGCCTTTCCAGGTTGAGCTTGGTCTGGTATGTGCCCTTACATTTCATGTTAAAACACAGTTCTGTATGTGTATCGCGCCGATTCCACGTTGATATGTTGGTTGAGGGTTGCGGCACCTTTTCTGTGTTACACATGGCTCGTACGTGTGCATGCCTTTCCCTAGGCAAGATTTGGTTTGGCTTGTATGCCATATCCATTGTATCCATTCCATTGCATATTTGTAGATATTGCATTGTAGATTGCATGCATTCATTGCATCACCTTCCGCCTTTGGCTTGCGCCTTTCCATGTTGAGCTTGGTCTGGTATGTGCCCTTACTTTTCATGTTAGAACACAGTTCTGTATGTGTATCGCGCCGATTCCACGTTGATATGTTGGTTGAGGGTTGCGGCACCTTTTCTGTGTTACACATGGCTTGTATGTATGCATGCCTTTCCTAGGCAAGATTTGGTTTGGCCTGCGTGCCATATCCACCCATTACATTGTAGTGTAATTTTTGCATCCGGCATTAGGATCGTAGTCCTTTCTCCAGCGGGTTGTTTCCCCACTTATGTCAATTCCACCCAATACTTGTTCTTGCGTCTGTCTACAATACTCATAGTTCAGTTGACCGTTCTATGGTAGACAGACTTGTTACCTCCATCAATCTATTTGACATAGATGTGGTTTCGAACCGCTCGTGATTGGATCACGATTCAATTGCTTTGCATGTAGCTTGCATTGTTTCAAATACATTGCATCTTCATTTGCATTGCTTATACATTGTTTTGTATATATTGCATATCGTCTTGCATCCATTTTGCATTGTCATGCATGTCGCTAACCATATTGTACCTGTTAAGTTTGTTTTCTTTTCAGGCACGATATTGTATGTACGGTTCATTTGAAGCTGGTGCAACCAGACGAGCCGCACAGGTATTGTATCTCCCGAGTGAGACGTATTGAGAATTCCATAATTCTCTTACATCCTTTCTGCATTGTAGTGTAGTTTGGTATGCTAGCTTAAAACTGTTGCATGTTTGCTTCGTTACAGCTTTCTTTGCATGATCATAAGTTATGCTCGGCCCCGTGCATTGTCTTGCATTTTGCCCCTGCCTCCGGGCGCATACCTTATTTGTATTGCATGTTTGTCTAAGTCTTCGGCCTTGTCAAAAATGGGTCGTCTCTGGGCTTTGACATTCACTCCCGTCATTGTTATGACTTTCGAGTTCTGTCAAAGAGGGGCAACTGTAGACACCCCATTTTTGACCGTCCTCAAGACTTGGACGTCACCATTTGAACACTCGGTGATTATCCATGTTTGTGTTCGTTTGGAGTTCCCGGAGGTCTCGGCTCGCGCGCCCCGCCTCAGGATCCCCGAACTCGACCGTTTAGTGTCTGGTTTTGCACCAAACACTTGCATCTTGCCTTTGAGAGGCAGGGTGGGGCTTGTAGACCATCCCCACCCATCACCGGCAGTGGCTAGATGCCACCGGCTGGTTTTTGCTGCCACCGGCAATGTAGTTTGCCGGTCGGCACTATTTGTTGCCGGTCAGCACTTTTTTGTGCCGGTCGGCACTTTGTTTGGCCAAAATGGCATTTTTTGCCGGCCGATTGCTGTTCATCTGCTTTTGCAGATATTTTTGGACAGCTGTATAACTTTTGCTCCCCTCCATACACGTGTATGGAGGGATCTCCCTCTTGCAAAGCTTGTTTGGTAAGCTTTACAAGAGGCATATAGAGAGAAGCTCTCTCTAAGGCAAAGAGGGAGAGGCTTAGACATTTTTGAGAGAGAAAACACAGAGAGAAGCTCTGGTTTTTCTAGGGTTAGGGTTAGATATACACTCTCTATCTCTCTTTCCCTCTTATTTGCACACTAGGTGTTTTGTGTCTCACTATTGCACACAAACACCTAGTGTTTCACCTTCCTCTTGGAGCTGAGGTTCTAAAGGGTTTGTTTTGAGTTTTTGGTGTTGGATTCAAGCCAAAGGAGGCCATTGGAGCACCATTGTTGAAGAGGACTACAAGGGTAAGAAACTAGTCCATTTTTCCCCCATTTTTGCATTGATTTTCCACTAGTCTTAGAGCTGTTTTTGTGATTATTGTATAACATAAAAAAGTTCTGTTTTTAAGCCCTCTTTATTGTTTATTAAGAGTGTTTTGTTGTTTGAGGGTTGTTGACCACCCTTAGGCCTCAAAAGGCCTCATTTTGAGCCATTTTGTGCTAGCTCCGGGATTTTGGTGTTGAGGTCTCTTCACCACTGAAATCTTGAGGGATTTCAGCGGTGAAGATGATGCTTTGAAGTCCCAAGAAGGAGAGGGCCACCCCCTCTCCTTGTTGTCCTTGAAAAGGGCACATTTTGGCCTCTTAAAGAAGCCTATGCTTGAGTGTGTGTTGAGCATGTTTGGTATGTTTTTCATGCTTATATATCCATGATATAACATGATTTCAAGTTGGTTTTGGAACCTCATGCATGCTTAGCATAGTTGCCTTGTAATGCCATATTTGTGCCTTAACATGTCTAGGTTGTTAGCCTTTGTTGGAGCATGTTTTAGGCTTGTATTTGTGAAGATTATATGCTTATTTTGCCATGTTTTAGATCTGTCCATAGTCGTTTGGGTCGATTTTAGCATGCATTATATGGCTCCTTTGCATTTGGGCTTGTTGGCCTTGAGTATGTGCATGTGTAGCATGCCATCTTTGCATTGTTTTGGTGATTTGGGGATCATTCTATATGTCATTTCAGTCCCATTTCCATGCTTGTTTGATTGCCTTGCATGCCTCTTTAATGCTTTGAAAGCATATGTTGCAATACTCCATGTTTTGGTGCCTTTGCATGCCTTTGTCTTTGAGCCATCTAGACGCCATCTAAGTGGTCTATTGGGCCTCATGTTATGAGCTAAAAACCTGTTTTAGGTTGTTCAATGCATGCCATGTTTGTTGTGATAAACATGCTTCAAAGCTTCATGACTTGCTTCAAGTGCTTAGACCATGCTTACATGCATTTGCTTGTCTTGCTTAATATGATTTGGCATCATTTTATGACATGATTTCAATGCTTAGGTTGCATGCTAGTTGCTCTCGTTTGTCCCTTTTAAGTGTGCTTGAGGGTTGTTTAAATTGTGCCCAAGTGTAGGCCTTCCATCATGTGTATGTGTGCATGTGTTTTGGCTTCTTGTTTTGGTCATTATGGCCACTGTTTTAGGCCTTATTAGAGCTGCCTAATTCATGTATAAGTCCATCTTGCCATCCATTTGCATTGCCCTATGTATGCTTGCATGATTGCATAAGTGCATTGCCATGTCATGTTGCATTCCTAGCTTGTATGCCTAGGTTGCATTGCATTTTGCATGCATGCCTTGTTCCTTGAATTGGTGATAGGAATTGGGCCTAATTTGTTTGATTGGTTTGCATGCATTTGAAACCAAAGTTGCATACTTGGTTCCTTGGGCCATCATGCATGGAAATGCGTGATTGGTGGTCCAAGAACCGAGGCACATGTCCCTTTGAGTCATCACAATGATAAGAGACATGGTTGATGCATACATGCCTTGAAATATGCTGCCATGCCTTGTTTTGCCCTTTGTTGCTGTGAGTTGCAGGTTCTGCAGGAATACTCTGCCGACCGGCAGTGTAATGTGCCGACCGGCACATTTTTCTCTGCCGACAGACCCTATTTTTTGCCGATGGCCATACTACACTGCCGGTGGAGGTTTCATTCAGCCGGTGATGATCCCCTCTGTCCAAGGATGTAGTCCTGAGGCTTTGACAGCCTCCAGAGGAGGAAAGGAAGGAAAACAGAGGCAGCTTGCGCATGGTGGCGCGTCTCCCGAGACGCTTTCCTGCTTTAATTAATTTAATTTAATTTTTTAATTAAATTAGTTAATTTGTAATATTAATTAGCTTGCGTAGTTAGTTAATTTGTAATATTTATTCGGTCCCTCCGAGCGAGGGCAAATCTGTAATAAGTGTGTGTGGGTGTGTGAATGTCTTCCAATCCCCACTTCTTTCTTCCCTTTTACTTACCTGCTTTGATGGTTAGTATTAGGTCACGTCTAATTTAGCATACCTTATGCTATGCATGTGTGCATCCATGCATTTGTATTACATGCATTAGGCTCGGTACATCACGCTAATTGCATCAATACTTCAATTTTCAAACTGAATACGTGATAATCGTGCATTTTCACATGACATGTTTAGGATAGCCGAGCCTATTCTAGCAACATTTTGTATGCGATGCATTAGGCACTTCACATGGACTTGGATCATGCATGTTTGCTAACAAGTTCTTTGTTTTGGCACGGAGTACTATGTAAGTATTTCTGCTTTAGCATATCGCACGAGTGTGAATGTTGCCATAACAGCATGCTTAACATGTGGCTAGATGCTTATGTGTTAAACTGTTTCAAATGCCTGTGGGTGAAGGTTGGATTGTTTGAGTTGGAAAAACTCGTTGAAATCCGTATTTTAGCCTACTTGCGAGTAGCAAATTCCAAAGCATTTTCAAACCAAACGGATATGCAATGTTTATTTCCAAATTAGGCAATCTAGTCTATACTTGTTTGCTGCGCGCATAACATAGTAATTCTAGGCTAACAATTGGTTTAAGAACACATAAAGTTTTCAAAAACGGATATCATGGTTAGTAGAGGCCGGTCTTCGGACCGGGCGAAAGGGGGTGCTCATAGCTGACCTTCCCCGATCGTACCCAAGCTCCCGAGCCGAGACAACTCCGGTGATGACGGACATGTGGCCTTCGGCACCGAGTCAAGGTTTCCTAAATTCTCCCATAAAAAAAAATATTTAGGTGGCGACTCTGTATCTGGCAAAGCAGTCCATGTTTGGCACTACTTTTTCAAAAAATCTGTTTTCTCAAAACGATTTGCCAGATTTGGACTCTTTGGTTCAGATTAAGAACCGTGACACAAATCGAGTCCGAACTGTAGCACGAGGTCCCCACGCGGGCGCTGTTACACTGACCCGTCTGAACTGTCTGAATCGGTGGATTGAGCTTTAGCTTGATTCAGCAGTTGATGGGCTAACTGGATCATGTCTGCTTTGGATGATTGGGCTTTACTTTTGGATTTACCTTTGGGCTGAACAGGAGGTGGAATAGGCTTTGCCTTGACTTTGGACTGTACTTTGGACTTGGATTGGGCTGGTTGAGCAGCAACAGCTTTGGACTTTGATTTTGTTGATTTGGGCTTGGAGCCACTAGATGAGGGGCTGCCAAGGTTGACTGGAGGAAGACTGGGCTGGCTTCCTTGAGTGATTGCAGCAGTTGGGTTCTGCTGGGCTTGAGCAAGAGCAGGAGTTGGAGCATATTGATCAGGTGGAAATTCTGCTGGAACAATTTCAAGAATTCTGGGAACATTGAATTTATCCCACCATTTAACTGTGTGTTGGCGGATGATAATATTATCATCAATCCCATAATTCCATTTGAATATCCATGGAATCTTGTATTTGGCAATGAATATGAGTAATAAGGGAAATTGCTTCTGGTGAGCAGAAAATGGGTAAACAGAGTTGAAATAATGAATTATATTTTTGAGATCATCAGGAAGGATAGCTGAAATGGCGCCATAGTGAGACCACCATCTCAGAAACCAAGTTGGTAACTCAGATTTGAATTTTTGATCAAATGAGATGAACCAGGAATGACTAAAAGTTTCATTTTGGTACAAGAAAATCTTGAACCAAGCATCAACGTAATCATGATAATTATATGGAATAGAATGACCAGGTAGATCACGAAGCTGGTTAGGATTTCCCCATTCAGCCATGGAAACAATGTGGTGAATATAAAGTGAATGGTAGAGGACCTTATAGGCATAGGTGCGATCCTGAATTGGCTTGATTAAGATGGAATGATGGTTGATTAAAATATCCTTGTAATAGGCTAGGGTTTTCTCTAGATGGGAAAGGGTGAAATGGCATCCAGAGCCAAAATGGAATTTAGCAATGTCATTGATGGTTTGATTTCTTGGGTGACTGGGTTCTTTATAGAACAGGTTGGTAACATGTGAATTGGTATATTCAGACCGAGATGATTTAATAGGGTTAACTGGGAATGGAGTAACTGAAACCGATTGGCTAGATACAAAAGGATCAGAGGCCAATGCAGATGAATAATCAGGGCGTTGAATAGTACCAAGGGTCTGATAACGGTTAATGAGGTCAAGTGAATAAGAGGGGGAAACTGACTCCAAAGGAGGAGGGACAATGAGTTGATTTGGTTTAGTGGAAGAGGAGGCCAAAGCCTTGGAAGGAGGCCTTGGACGAGACATCTGTGAAATAATAAACAGTAATTAGCAACCAGAAAGGAGATCAAGATAATCTTGATGACGATGTAAACAATTGTAGTTGTGAGCAAGTAAATTGCGGCGAGCTAGAATTTGGTGGTAATTGATGTATTGGGCTCTTTTGGTAGTGGGTTTAGCGGATTTGAGGCGGTGAATGCGATGGGTAAGCTGTTTAATAAGGGTTTTGAAATAGGTAATGCGGGATTTATGGTAAGCAGTAAATGGTGTAGTCATCCCTTACCCCCCTGTAAAAATTCCCGGGTAAGAAAATCAGGTAGGGAATTTTGACAACCAGGTATATAGGTAATATCAAAATAAAAAATACTTAAAATAGCTTGCCAACGGGCAAAAATTTGCTTACTAGCAAGATTTTGAACATCTTTTTCTAAAATAAATTTGGCAGATTTGCAATCAACACGAAGTAAGAATTTTTGATTTAAAACATCATCTTGAAATTTTTGAATGCATAAAACAGTAGATAAAATTTCTTTTTTAATAGTACTATAATTAAATTGTGCTTTATTCCAGACACCAGAATGATAGCGAACAATTTGTTCAGATGATTGAGGAGTAAGTTGCTGAAGGAGAATGCCACCATAACCAATATCGGAGGCATCAGTTTGAATAATTTTGAATGAATGTTCAGTGGGAATACCAAGACAAGGAAGAGATTTAACATATTGTTTGACCTGTTTAACAATAGAAGTATGAACAGAAGACCAAGGAGGAGGATTATCTTTTAACCTATCAAATAGAGGTTGACAAGTTTTCCTAAGGTCTTTGTAAAACTCAGCAATGTAATTGAGGGAACCTAAGAACCTTTGTAATTGAGTTTTATCAAGGATTTCATCAGGGAATTTGGAAGCAAATTCAATGGATCTACTAATGGGTAGGATAGTATTATGATGAATATCATATCCTAAAAACCTGACTTTGGTTTGAAATAATTTAATTTTAGGAGCAGAAATGACGAGACCATGACTTCTGATGGTGTAATAGAATGCATTTAAATGCTTCCAATGTTCACTAAGTGATTTTGAAAAAATTAAGATGTCATCAATGTAAACAATGGAAAAATGACTAAATGGGTTAAATATGTCATTCATGATATGTTGAAATTCACTAGGAGCATTTTTTAAACCAAATGGCATAACATTCCATTCATATTGACCAAAGGGTGTATTAAATGCAGTTTTATATCTATCTTTGGGATGAATTTGAATTTGCCAAAAACCACTTTTTAAGTCGAATTTACTGAAAATAACGGCTTGACTAAGTCGTTTAATTAAATCTTTTTTATTAGGAATAGGATACCGAATCCATTCTAAAACAGAATTTAATGGTTTGTAATTAATAACAAGTCGAGGGACACCACGTTCTAACTCAGCATTTTTATTAACATAGAAAGCAGGACAGGACCAAGGTGATTTACTTGGGCTAATGATGCGATTTCTTAATAATTCTTTAATTTCTTTTTGACACATTTCAAGTAATTCATAGTTCATTTGAATAGGTCTAGATTTAGTAGGAATTTGTGATTCATGAAAATTCTTAATATAGGGTAGGGTAACAACATGTTTTTTTCTATGCCAGAAGGCAGTGGGTAAAGTAGAACAAACAGTTGACTCAAGTTTTAATTGAAAATCATGGATTTTGGAAACAAGAATTGGATCAGTCAATTGTTGGTCAATACGTTTATGATTTACTTCTTCTTTCAGAAATTTTAAATGTCTAGTTAGGCGGTTAATTTGATGAGAAATAGAACAATCTTTTAATTGGTTTAAGTGTAATAGTTCAGGAGGAGATAAAAATTTGAATGTAACAGGTTGTCCTAAAACATGTGTAGTGATGCCTGTACTGGATGTAGTAAAGGGATATAATAAATAAATAAATGGGGAACCTAAAATGATTTTATCAGTCATGTTAGTGACTAAAACAAAAGAGGTTTTGAAACATACATTGTCTTGGCAAACATGTACTTTTGGTAATTTATATTTGATATGCATTTTAGTACCATTAGCAGAAGTTAATTTTTCTTGACATTTTTCATAATATGTAGTAGGAAGTAAACCTTCTTGTATACAATTTAAATCAGCACCAGTATCAATCAAGGCAATTAATTCTAATTCAAAATCATTAATAATTATTTTGATTTTAGAATACCACTTTTGAATGTAAAGTTTATTAATTAAACTTAATCGTTTTTCTTCAGGATTGTTGGAGTGAGAATGGTGTGAGCGGTTATCAAATATCAAATTATCAGGATGAGTAGGATCAGATTCATGTTCAGATTCATGTGGGGATTCGTGTTCATTAGTTTGGAAATTATCTAAACTTTTATCAATTTTTAAAGTAATAATTTCATCTTCAAGTTTTTTATCTTTATGTTGTAATTCTTTAATTGTCTGTTTAATCTGATTGATTTCTTGTTGTAAATCTTGTAAGGTAACTTCCTTGTGTTTATTTTTAAATCTTTCTAAGGTTTTGGATAGGCTGATTATTGGTTTATCAAACTTGGGTTTGGAATCTGAATGGATTAATAAGGATTTTAATTTATCCGTATATTTTTGTTTTAACTTGGGATCATCTAATTTACTAATTAGATCGATTAAAGCAGATTCTTCTTGAGTAGTTTTGGTGAGAACAGTAATTTGTTTAACGGGTTTACAACAAACATCATTACAGCCTATATTAATATTATCATCAGAATCATCACTAGGGGATTGGTAATCAGATGAAGTATTAGAATGATCAGAAGACGTATTACTACTAGTAGATTGATTTAATTGAAAGATTTCATATAATTGATTTTTGGAATTATCATCAAGTTGGAGTTGATTGACCTTTTCTTTTAATTTTTGTTTTTCTTTACATTTATTAGAGTAATGACCTTTTTGACCACAGTTATAACAAGTAATATCTTTAGTAGTTTTAGATTTTGGATGTGATTTAGATTTATAATATTTCTTTTTAGGTTTGGTATAAAATTTATCATTGGATTTGGAAGGTGAATAATTCTTCTTATATTTATATTTATTGGAATGTTTGTATGAGGATTTATGTTTAGAGTATTTGTGTGATTTTCTACGAGAGGGTGCAACAGGAGGTAAACCATATTGTTCACAAAAATTTCCTAATTCATATTTAGCTTTATGTTTATCTTTATTAGCTTTTTGAGTAAGTTTAAGGTCAATACACATTTTTAATCCTTCTTTTTGAATAGTGCTAATTATATCTCCATATGTGAGATTATCATATTCAATAACACCAGTGGGTTGACTAAGAACATCTCTAATTTTATGGGCAAATAAGCTAGGTAATCCATTAATAAATTTTTCTTTCCAAAATGATTTAGTACAATCTTCTCGTAACATGACACGAGAGGTAAATACATCTTTATACCATCTAAAATCACTTAAGGTTGGACAGTTAAGATTACTTAATTGATCATGGATGCGAGAATAAATATTTGTTGGGGTACCAATAAAATGTCGAACTATTGTATATATTAATTGATTAATTCCATCAGGGTGACAACATCCAATAGATTCATCAAAAAGAGGGAGTCCATTTTCATCAGTTCGATTGGCATAAATAACAGAGTCACGGTCTGCTTCAGTGAGATATTTTTCCCACCAAGATTTAAGCATACCAGTAAAACCAGAGGTAAGTAAGGAAACAATTTCAGGTTGAGAGTATTGGGGATAATTACTGAGATAACTATTGGCGACCATAGATAAATGATTTAATTTTTGAAGGATTTGATCTTCACTGAGACCATCAATATTCCATTCATAAAGCCTTTTAGCAGAAACAGAAAATTGATTACTAATATTAGTGTCTTCAAATTGGAGGTCGACAGGAGTAGGTTTAGAATACCAGTTTTTGGTAGTTTGAGGATTAACTTTGGGATAGTGAATTTTATTAAGAGTAGTAGGTTGAAATTGTTGAGCTAATTGATTTAGTTCATTATCAGTAGTGTCAGTTTCAGATTGATCAGATATAGTATTAGTAATAGGTTGTTGATTTAAAACAGTAAGACCTTTATCTTTAGATGTAGAAGGATCCTTAGGAGTTAATTTGGTAAATAATTGTTCAATAGCTTTGACAGTAGATTGGTCAGTAGTAACTAGACTATTTCGTTTAGAACGATGACTAGGTAGATTAAGTAATGGTTGATCTAAAGTTTTAGCTGATTTGGCAGATTGGTCATCTAAATTAGTTTCCAATTTATCTAATTGTTTACCAATTGTTTTGAGACATTGATTAGTATAATTGTTTTGTTCAATAACTTTTTTGATTTCAGGATCAGGACCTGGTAACTTAAAAGGAGAGGCTGGAACTTCAGAACCTTGGTGATCAATAATTATATTTTCTAATGGAGGATGATTAGAACTAATAGAAGTATTTGGAGAAGTTTTCCATTTATGTTTGGTGATTGTATTAACCTTTTTGTAATATTGATCCATATAATCAAAGAAAGATAATTCAAAACCATATTGAACCATAAAATCATACCATTTTCGAGTTATTCGGGATTGTTGAGCAGAATCATATTTAGCACTATAAGCATGTCTTTTAGATCTATTTTCTTTAGATTTGAAGTCAATAAGTAATTTTTCTAAATTAGGAGTAAAATCTTTTTTAATTGTCATTAGCTGAGGATTGACAGGTGGTATAAATCCTTCGAAATCAGTTTGAGTTGGGGAATTATTTGAAGCTATGTCTTCTTCAGGGAAATGTGAGGTAGTAGTATAAACAGGTTTACTAATTTGGGAAGTGGTAGAATTATCAATTCCTTTTAATTTATTTGTTGAAGTTGGATTAGTTGGACCAAGATGGATTTGACTGTTTTTCCTAAATAGAGGAGTGTTAAATATTTCATCGTCAGTTGATATTTCGGAAGGGACACTAGATGTACTATGTCGAGAAGATTGACTTCGATTAAATTTGATATTAACTGATCCATCATTGTTTTGCTGGATATGTTGAATGTCGTGGATTGAAGATTGTTGTTGATTATGTTTGTAATTTTCATTGACAGTAACCCATTGATCAGGTAAATTAATATCTTTCCATTCAATCATGTGAGGAATATTAATGTTTGATTCATTAGTACTACTGCTTTGGATTAATAAAGTTTTATCTTTGGGACTTTTATGTAGAGCATGAACATTTAAATTAGTTTGCACACATTTATAATGAACACGATAAATTAAAGCAATATTATGAGAAGAATCTAACATTTCAGTATATTCACCATGTAATTGAATGTTCAGTGTTAATGCTTTGAGAATATGTGGATCTCTTAAACTTAATGTAAAATCAGGAAAACAATTAAAATGTACTGGACCTTTATTAAGACCAGTTTCCATCATTCCCATTAAACTAGCATTGTAATTAAGAAAACGAGCATCTCTTAAACAGAGTAAAACAGAAGTATTTTGTCCTATCATTGTTAATGGATTGACACCAATTTGTATTAAACCAATATGCATAAAATTGTAACCACGATCTAAATGTCGTTTGATTAATTTTTTATCAAATAATTGACAGGTTTCTCGTGGTTTTTCAAGAGCATAAACTTGTTCAATAGTTTTAACATGGAGAGTAACTTTAAAAACATCCTGTATAAAAGAAGTTTTATAAATCTCTTTAATAGGTAGTTTTGGAATATTCCATCCAGAATTAATTTGATCATTTTGTATTTCAACATCTTCTTCATTAATTAGGATGCCTGGATTAGGTATGGAAGGCAAGGTAGTTGACCTAGAACTGACTGATGAGTTACTTCTAAATAATCGATTCATTGTTTTGTGTTAATTAACCAGTTTTACAGATATCTTAATACATACCCTATTCTTGTCAATTAAACCACAGACCTAGTATACATACATACCCTATCTTTAAACCCCAAAGTCTGACTCTGCCTAAATCGAAGGACTTACAGAAGACTGGGAAGAAGTGGGTGACTTAAACTAGGTGGATAGAACAGACTGATCTTTCGGGTGATTAAGATGAACTGAAAACAGGATTAATTAAGCAAACAAGGAAGACGATTAAACAGAAGTAGCTAAACAGTTAGAAACAGGATACAACTTAACTTGGCTCTGATACCAAAATGAAGGAAGCAGTCAAAATGAAGGAAGCAGTAAGTAGAATGAAAGTAGAATGAAGAACATGGATTATGAAATCAAAACATCAGATAAGAACTAAGCATTTAATTTCATTAAAACATTTTAAATAAAAAAAAAATAACTTACAATTACAATTGTAGCAACTGCAAGGATCTTAAATAGGTACAGGCAACTGGTAAGGCTCAATCGTGCTACGTAGCTTGAAAAAACAGGGCTCAAATGGCCCAATTTTTTTTCCCCTTTCCCTTCCTTCTCCCTCTCTCTCAAACACACAACAGTTTTTGCCTTCTACATAGTTTCCTCTCTCTCTCTCTCTCTCTCTCTCTCTCTCTCTCTCTCAAACATGACTGAATCACAAAATTTCACTTTCAAGTGTTTTTCCGACATCTTTCGCTGCCTCCTCTGCACCGGCAGCCTCTCAACCCACCCATCCGTTTCACAAAGTTCCAACCTTTCTCCAACAACAACAACAAAAGCAAAATCTTGATTTTTTTGTTTTGTGCTTCAAGAAAGTAGATGGAAATGGAGGGAACAAAATGGGTTTGAGTTCTGACATGGGTTTGAAAGAATTCAAATGCAATTAAGGTTTTAGACAAATGGTTCTGATTCATTGATCACTTTTCTATTTTTAGATGATAGTAGACTAGCCCTCTAGTTACTAAATTATACTTGGAAGATTGTGCTGATCACCAAAACAGGGAAATCAGTCCATTGGTAAAGTATCATGGATAATGTAGATAGCACAAGACACATTATTATAATGTCATGATGATGATAATTTATGCATATGCCACACCAGTTCCTAGTTGCAGTACATCTGCTCTAATTAAAAAACTCATACAAATTGGTTCAACAACAACCAAACACCCCACATTTTTCAGCTCACTACGAGTGAGAAAAGAATCCCACAAAATCTTAACAATAAATAAAGTTTGTTTAGGTGAAGATCACCCAATCAAACCCTCATACTATCATCAAAATAAAACTAGCACAAAAATAAAACCGTCCTGTTATCATAATAAAAACTAGCACAGAAAGAATCTCAAAGAGCATAGTCTACATATTATGCATATGAATGCTTCTCCATCCACAGGATCCTTAACTGACAACTGTAGAAACATTGTTACCCTAATTTTCACCAGCCTTAAAAAACAAACGAGCAAAAGTTAAGCTAAGAAAAAATTCTGTCAACAGAGAATTCAATAATTTCCCCCCAGAAATTCATGAGAACAATAACATACAAGTTAAAAGGAATAAAAGGCAATATGTAAAGCTGAGCCTGGGGGTATTATCAACATGAAAGTGCAATGTCAAATAAGAACTCAATTGCAAAAATAACAAAACAAAGAGCAAAAAGTTATGTATGATAATATAGATCTAAGTATAAAGTCAAGAAAGTTGCAAACATTTTACTGGTTGCTAAGTAGGCATAATTCACCTCCTCATTTTAAAGCGCTTTAAACAGAAGCAAAAAAAAATAGTAGTGTTTATTTTTTTTAATGGGGTACAAGAAATTGCCAGAGCCAACACAGATCAAAAGTAACAGTCCCTTGCACATAAATATTTCTTACTATTTTAAAGAGGATTGATCCATTAAAATCTAGACTCAGTTTATCAAGAAGTGTGCCCAACTTTATAAACATACAAGTTCAGTGAGAGCATGTTCTGCTCACTTAACTATCTATTAAGTCAAATTGTAAAACCTGATTGATATGTACACATAATAAATAAAGCATGAAAAAAGCAAAGCTAAAATATACATACAGAAATATCTTGCATATACACTAGGACTTTTTAAGTAATTAAAAATGTGAAAATGACAAACTGTTGAGGTATAATTTTCAAGTAAACATTATTTGGGGAGTATAACTCTAGCTGGTCAGAAACAGGAAAACTTGTACATTGCTAATTCTCACACAAAACAGATAAAACCAAATAAAAAACTTTGATGGTGATGGAGCACATAATAAATACAGAAAACGTTCAATATCTTGAATGTTAATTTTCACATGATTCTTAGCGTCGACAGAGATGCCTTTGAATCAATAATTTATTTTCTCGAATAAAAATTTATTCCAGTATATTAAAATATACTCCTATCAAAAGAAAATAAATTTCTTTTACCTTCAATTGTTTTTTTAAATAATCTGCTACAACTCAGGCCCACAGAAATCTGCTACAACCAAATTTCACAAACTGAAATCTACAAATTTTTTATGCAAGAATCAAATACACAAAATCAATTTCAGTATATAAACAAAAAGATAATTTCTGAACTAAAATTAACCATCCAATTGTCTCAAAACAATTAGGATGTAATAAATAATTTTAGACTCAACCTCACTAAATAACTAATTCACTAGGATGTAAAAACCATCCTAGGACACAACCACACCGAATAATTAACTAGGTTGTATAAAAAACACACCCACACAGGATAAAACCTATGTCTTCTTCAAAGAACCGAATGAAAACCATAGCAAAATTGGACTCTCTCTCTCTAGCTTCTCTTCCTCAAATCTTCATCATTTTCCTTCATTTTTGTTTCATTGTACTCATAAGATCAAGGTCTTTCACTTTCTTAAATCAAATAAAGTAAACCCAAAGTTTTTATATATTTACGAAATTTTTGCTCAAATAAGCAATTTTTTTTCAGAAATTATCTTTTTCATTTCAAAAAACGAGTTGATTAAATGACTCCGGCAACTTCAAGTCATCTGGGATTTCTTCGGTACTCACTTGATTGAGGATCTTGTAAAAATCTCTAACCAACCTCCGCTACAACACCATCAAGATAAAGATACATTTCAAACTAAATGAAGACAACTTAATTAGTCTATTTGGATCATAGGATAACAGGACAGTAAATAATTATCCAGATTAATATTGGTGGATTAGTTTTAAAAGGCTCATGTTTGATAGGAAACCGCCCAAGTATCAAACTCGCAACTTTGTTGTGATGTAAGATACTTTTTGAGTAGATTCTATCGTTTTGATTCTTAATTTTGTATTTTTTTTTTAGAAATTGTAATTTAATTTTATTATTTTTAATATATTTTTAAAAGAGTTATTCCATGCCATTTGGTTTGTTAAACATAAAGTTATTCCATGCCATCTGCTTTGTTTGCAAGGCAAACATAAAGTATTTCTAACATCCAGAATTGCTTTTTGCTGTCAACTAAACAATAGTGTTAGTGTGTTACAGCTTCATTATCAATATCATTAATCAGAATATCACAGTCCAAACTCATTGATCTTACAGATAATCTCACTACAAATAACTTAATATCCAGGTAAATAATTAACATAAATGTCCTTTTTGCCCAAATAATTTTGATAGACACAGTAGAACAATAACAAAATAAAAATACCATCTTTAGGCAGTAGACTAGAAGGAATCAAATTGCACAAATCACCAAAATCGAAACCCTAGTTTATAAATCTAATCCTTGAGCAGAGCATTAATGAATAACTACATACATCAACTACTGAAAAAAAAAATCCAAAAAATATATGAAACTTGAAAACCCATATGATAAATCAAAGCTTTTAAATCGCTCAATAAAGAAAACAATTCAAAATTTATTTACCATATCAACAATAAAGCCAAATTAAAAGCTAAAAAAATTGTGAAAATTGAAAATCCATAAAAATTCTACAATAGCTCAATCAAATTGATGGAATACAAGAAAAAAAAGAGAAAAAAGAACCTGGGTTTGGTGCAAAGAGTGGATAAGATTCACATCATACTAACTTTAAATGTATATCATATAATTCATTTTCAGATAAAAATTTCAGATACCTTTTTTTGTGTATATCTATATAATATTTGTGTATATCTATATAATAAGGGAAGAGGGATTTTGAATTTATGCTACAGATAATTGTCCTACTAGGACATTTTAATGGTCAGGATTCATTTTAATGGACGGCTGAGATGACCCTTAACTTTCATTTGTCACCCACGTTCTCTCTTTGCCAACACAAGACAAAGGGGGTGTTTGGTGGGGCTTTTTTGAGCCAACTTATGGCTTCTGGCTTTTAAAAAGTTATTTCGGACTGTTTGGTTAAACTTATTTCAAACAGCTTCTAATTCTAACAACTTATTTTAAGTCAAAAAAGCTGATTCTGAGAAGCTGCTCACCCCTTGCTTCTGATTATCAGCTTCTGTTGTGGATATGTTAATTTACGGTTATACTCTTAAATTTTTTTATTTTTTATTTTTTTAAAAATAGAAAAAGACCCAAATGGACTATAAAATATTATTATTATTTTTTATGAGAAATGTAGACAAATAGTGAATAATAAAAAATAAAAATTAATTGAAAAAGTTACTTCACAGCTTATTTAACAAACACTACTCAGCAATTTAAATCTATAATCCAACAGCTATACCAAACAGATTAACAGCTTCTGATTAAAGTCATAATCTATAATTTGTTATGCTATAATCTATAATCTGTTTTAACAGCTACACCAAACAGCACCAAAGGCTTACAAACCCCGATTTCATCTCATCATCATCAGGCATCAGCAGCTCCATTCACTACCCCACGAAGCAATGCAACCTTCGGCAATGTTGCATGATGTTTGCGCTCTCTCTCTCCAAACTTCTCAGGTCTCAAACTCTCTCTCCTCAGAGATCTCTCTCTCTTCCTCTCGCTCCCCCTCTCTCTCCGCTACCACCGACAGCGACTCTCCACAGCCGAGCTGCTTTACGTCGCCTCCATCACTGCGTCACCTCCGATCTCCACCGACAGCAACTCTTCATCTCTTCTCCCGCCATGGCGCCTCCGTCCTCCGCCATCAAAATAATCAATTGGTTTTGAAATGGGTTTGGACTTGTGTGTGTTTGGATTTGTCAATTGGTTTTGAATTGGACATGGGGGATTTGGATATTTACTTCTATTTTCTCTATGGGCAGCACTGTTGTGAAAGGCAATTTCAATGAATAAAGCTTATTTTTTCCTCCTCAAACTATCTCCATAGCCACTGATTGGACATATGGATTGATTTTTAAAATTTAATTTGTTTGGTTATTTTGTGGATTGATTTTTATTTTGCTGTTTAGGATGTGGATTGATTTTTAAAATTTAATTTTTTTGGTTATTTTGTGGATTGATTTTTATTTTGCTGTTTGGGATGTAGATTGATTTTTAAATTTTTAATTTTTTGGTTATTTTGTGGATTGATTTTTATTTTATTGTTTGGGATGTGAATTGATTTTTAAAATTTAATTTTTTTGGTTATTTTGTGGATTGATTTTTATTTAGCTGTTTGGGATGTGGATTGATTTTTAAATTTTTAATTTCTTTGGTTATTTTGGGCCGGGCTAAAAGCCTCCTTTTGGTACCCTATAGGGCATGGATGTTTGAGAATTTCGATTTTGGGGAATGTTTGGGTTTGTGTTTCTAGGTTTGGATCTTTACTTTTTTTTTCCCTATGGGCAGCACTATGGGCAGCACTGTTGTGAAAGGTAATTTCAATGAATAAAGCTTATTTTTTCCTCCTCAAACTATCTCCATAGCCACTGATTGGACATGTGGATTGATTTTCAAAATTTAATTTTTTTGGTTATTTTGTAGATTGATTTTTATTTTGCTGTTTAGGATGTGAATAGATTTTTAAAATTTAATTTTTTTGATTATTTGGTGGATTGATTTTTATTTTGCTATTTGGGATGTGCATTGATTTTTAAATTTTTAATTTTTTTGGTTATTTTGTGGATTGATTTTTATTTTGTTGTTTGGGATGTGGATTGATTTTTAAAATTTAATTTTTTTTGGTTATTTTGTGGATTGATTTTTATTTTGTTGTTTGGGATGTGGATTGATTTTTAAAATTTTAATTTCTTTGTTTATTTTGGTTTGGGTTAAAAGCCTCCTTTTGGTACCCCACGGGGCATGGATGTTTGAGAATTTCGATTTTGGGGGATGTTTGGGTTTGTGTTCTAAGTTTGGATCTATACTTCTTTTTTCCCTATGGACAGCATTGTTATGAAAGGTAACTTCAATGAATAAAGCTTATTTTTTCCTCCTCAAACTATCTCCATAGCCACTGATTGGACATGTGGATTGATTTTTAAAATTTAATTTTTTTGGTTATTTTGTGGATTGATTTTTATTTTGCTGTTTGGGATGTGAATTGATTTTTAAAATTTAATTTTTTGGATTATTTTGTGGATTGATTTTTATTTTGCTGTTTGGATGTGTATTGATTTTTAAGTTTTAAATTTTTTTGGCTGTTTTGTGGATTGATTTTTATTTTTCTATTTGGGATGTGGATTGATTTTTAAAATTTAAATTTTTTGGTTATTTTGTGGATTGATTTTTAAAATTTTAATTTTTTTGATTATTTTGGTCTGAGCTAAAAGCCTCCTTTTGGTACCCCACGGGACATGGATGATTGAGAATTTCGATTTTGGGGGATGTTTGGGTTTGTGTTTCTAAGATTTGAGTTTCTATTTGTTTTTCTAAGATTTGTTTTTTTAAACATTAAAATTGAGAAAGAGACAAGAGAATGAGAAAGAGAGAATGGGTGTTGATTAAAAGGAGAGAATGAGAAAGAAGGCCTTTCTGGAGAGATTAGAGAGAGAAAGGGGGGAAGATGGAGAGGGAGAATGAGTGGGAGATAGTGAAGAGAGGTTAGGGGTCACTTGGCACAACACCACACAAAAAAAAAAGTGGGTTTAAATTTTTTTTTTTTGATTTTTTAAATCCACTATTTTTGAAAAATGTTTGTAGAAAATGTTTGGTTTTTTTTTTTGGTGGATTAATTTGAACTCAAAAGTTAAATAGAGTTTAAATTGAGTTCTGTTAAAAAAAATGGTGAATTTAAATTTGTATGAAAATTGAGTTTACATTGACTTTATGAGCTATGTTTATGTAGAAAATGTTTTTTTTATTTTTTTTGTTTTAAAACTCAAAATTTAAATTGGGTTATGTTAAAAAAATGATCATAAAAGTGAATTTTGAGAAAGAGAGGAGAAATAATGATAGTAGTGTGATTTGTTCAAAAACTGAAAAGAAGAGTTTTTCTTATAATAAATTATATTTTTCAATTTTTACTTTAATTTTATTGGGGTGTATTATGTTGAGTACTTTTACAAAATTTATTTCAAAGTCAATAAATTTGATAAATTACATTTTAAATCAATACTTTTAAATTTAATTATATTTTAATCTGATAATTAATTTAGACACGGATGTACACTAGGTGACACATTACTTTTATGGGTGATACATTTTTAAACCTTCAAACCAACCCTGGGGACTTGCCTGGTTAGAAACTACTTTACTATAATTCAAAATTTTAAACTCATCAAACTCACCATAAATTAGATTTGTATTATTTATCAGCCCATAAATCAATAGTTTGAAGGTGTTAAAATCTGAATGTGTTAGAATCTATTGCCAGATAAATTATGGTTGTTGCCAAGGATAGTTAAACTTTTAAACCACTTTCAAGATGTTGTAAGCTTTGAAGGCTCTAGAAATTGGTTCATCAAAACGAAGACTATGCGGGCAGAATTTCATTGGCTAGATGGAAAAAGCAAGCAAGAAAAGTGATAGAGAGTGAAGTCTAAAGAAAAAAAAAAAAAAAAAGCTTTGGGTGACCCACTACCAACCAGGGAAGGGGGTCCGAAATTTCACGATTTCTGGGAAATTACAATGCTGTATTTATTATTATTTTTATTTTTAGAATCTTAATTTATTTATCTTTTATTGTATGTTGGACAAACTACTAAATTGAAATTCTTAAACAAGATAATAATTATTTATTTTGGTAGTATTATATCTATTAATGGGTATAAACAACAGAATAATTATTTGTTTGCCGGCAGTGGGAGTATTTCTGTGCTTCTTTGTGGGCTGCATCATCGGAGTTTTGGGCTATTTTGTTGTTATTTTATTTGAGTTTTATAAAGTGTGTGATACAAGTAAAATTGTTACAATTTTTTAAAAAGAATAGTATTTTTTTTTTATATTTTTGTCAAAAAATATTACGGACTTTATAAATTTTAATATGATACGTATGATTTACAATTGTATTTTGATCACAATATTATTTACACCGTGCCTTTAGGCACGGGCATACACTAGTCATATATCATTTTACAACAATACTAATTTTATTCACAGATTCTTTCACAAAATTTTATTCATAGATTCATTAAATCATCAACCATTTAATTCTTTCACAAAATTTGTAGATAATGTCTCCAACAATTCTACTCAAAAGTTAAACAGGAAAAACAAACAAAGAATGGGATCCTAGTTTCTGTTAGGTACGGAAAAAGTAATTGATGCATATATGTCAATCTGTTAATAAGCAAAGCAATCTTTTCTCCAGAAGAATAGAGAGAGGGGAAAAAACTCAGATTTGAAGAAAAAAAAAAAAGAAATGCAGAAAAAAAAGAAATGAAGAAATTTGCAATACAAGATTGAAAACTCATATTTGAATATATCTCTTAAAAACCCATTACAAAACTCAGAATTGAACAAGATTGAAAACCCATTACAAATCATGTGTCCAATACAAGGGAATATATATATATATATATATCTTCTCTTTCCAGCCCTAGAAAACACAGAAACACCAAATCAAGAAGCAAAAGGTCCAAATCTAGAGACCCATTTCGTAAAAAAAAAAAAAAAAAACACTACAAAGAAACCCAAAACAGAGAATGAGAGAAAGTGACAGCAAAAAAAGAGCAAAGAAATCACGTATCAAATCGGCGAGCGGAGAAGATGCGTGGGTTACCGGCGAGGCTAGTAATGGCGGCGGCGATCGGCAAGGCTAATAAAGACGACGATGATGGCGATCGGCGTGGTGGAGGAGCAAGAGGTGAGACAAATTAACACCCTATTTTGAGAGAGGGAGACAGAGAGAGAGTTGATAAACAGAAAAAGAGATAGATGATAAACCTAAAATGATATTTACCAATAAATCACACAGTCTCAAATTTCTCCTATTAATTTGTTACGTCTTATTATATTTACCAACAAATCTCAATTAGTATATTTACCAATAAATCTCAATTAGTCTTAAATTTTTATATTAATTTGTTACGTCTAGGGAATAGTTTCCTCGGTCTTATTTTTTATTTTGATAGATAGTTATACTTTTTTATTAATGTAACAGGTGTAATGTAATATTTAATATTCTAATATAACAGGTATTAATATGACACTCTAATAATGTGACACTCAAAAAAATTAAAAACTCATCAGTTAAATGAAACAACATGATAGATATGGTATGACACTCCAAAAAAAAAAAAAATAGTAACTCCTTAATATACTTTCTTCAAATTTGACAATGTGTGACATATATGATGTGACACTTCAAAAAAAAAATAATAACTCCTTAGTGTACTTTTTTCAAATGTGACAACGCAATAGGTATGATGTCACACTTCAAAAAAAAAATAAAAACTCATTAGTGTACTTTTCTCAAACATGACAACGTGACAGATATGATGTGATACTCTACTTTTTTCGAATGTAACAACGTGGCAGGTATGATGTGACACTTCAAAAAAAATAACTCTTTAGTGTAATTTTTTTAAACATGACAACGTAGCAGGTATGATGTGACATTTTAAAAAAAATAAAAACTCTTTAGTGCACTTTTCCCAAACATGACATGTGATACTCCAACGCGATATGATGTGACACTCTAAAAAAATTAAAAACTCTTTGTGAACTTTTTTCAAATGTGATACTCTAACGTGACAGGTATGATGTGACACTAAAAAAATTCTTTAGTGTACTTTTTTCAAATATGACACTCCAATGTGGTGAGTAAATGAATCATTATACATCCAAAATAACTAAATGGATCACAAGAAAAAATATGAGACTATATAGATTACAAGTCTAAAATATAGAACTTATTGGTCAATCTCCCAATAGAAAAGGGGTAAAAAAAATTAATACCTTTTTTTTTTTTTTTTTATTGTCGCTCAATACATCAAAATTTTTCCACCAAAATTGGTGACAATATTATTTCCTCACCAAAAAATCTCAAAAATATTAAAAAAATTTAGTGATAAAAATATATTCCTCATAAATAATTTTATAATAAGTGACAAATTTGTTTCTCACCAAAAGTCTCAAAATCTTGGCGCCACCCAAAAAAATTAGCGGAAATTTTTTAGTGATGAAACTTAATTTTTCTTCATCTAAAAGGAAATATTTATTGACGAAATAAATTTTGTTACTTATTATTTTTATTTTTTTATTATATGTGACAAAATTTATAAATTTCTCACGAATTATTTTTATTTAGTGACGAGATTTATTTTCTTCTCTAGTTTTCATCGCCATAAGTTACATGCATAATTAGAGAGTTATGAGTATAATATGTAATGGGATTGTCACAATTTCAATCACTTATTCTCTGTCTCTCTCTCTCCATTTTGGTTTTGCTCTCCATCTCCATTCACACTCTTCGTGTTACTCTCCATTTCACCTCATTGCTCGTGCTCTCCGACAGTACTAGTCACCAGTGGCGGAGCCACGTAAGGACCAGTCGAGTCACGTGCCCCCCTAGATTTTGAGATTTTTTTTTACAAATAAAAAGAAAATATTTTAAATAAAAAAATTACAAAAATATTATTAGAGGGAAATGTCAATGGCATTTTAAAAATTATAAAAATAATAATGGTTGTTTTGAATGAAAATGAAGAGATTACTACAAACCATATTATCTATGAAAATTTTTGAATCTAACGATGATGTCATAATTATTAACATGCAAGCATAAATAATCTCACTATAAAGATATGAAATTTATTGGATTATTAGTGACATTTGACATGCGAGGTTCACTCTCTATGTATTTAGTTACTATTACTTGGTGATATCCCATAGTAATGATGACGTGGTATTACCATTATATTGAATTTTTAATCAAATTTTGTATAAAAAAATAATTTATCATTATATAATTTATTTTAAGACTTATATCCATATTTTTTTATATTGTCCATGATACACTAATTATAAATAACATTATTTTTTTGATGTTTCTCAAAATCAATTGTAAAAACTTGCGTGAAATATTTTTGTAAAATTTTTTGATATTATAATTAATAAGTGCCCCCCTAATTTAACTTTCTGGCTCTGTCACTGCCAATCACCATTGTCTTCGGTATCTTTCACTGTCTCTGTTTTTTTTTTTTTTTTTATGTTGTTTTTTTTTTTACTCCAGTATGTTACATTGTCATAATGAATATTTTATAGCAACTATTATAGTCAATATTTTTAGTTCTTTGAAACCCTAGGTAGAATTAGTTAAACAAAGTAAAATACGTAATAAACTGATATCATGATTCAGGAGTTCTATACTCATATTATCATTTCTCTGTGGAAAAAATGGGTAACAATTGATTCCGGAGGAATACAAGGTTCCTCTTTTTCTCTGAATATCATGAATTTTACAGTATATTGCTTTTTTGCTTTCATACTTTTTTTACTTCCACTTCTTTATTAATGTAATCTCTTTCCATCACTGCTGGAAATGAGGGTTTTAGCGGCGTTTACAAAACACCGCTATAGGTTCCAAAAACGCCGTTAAATCCTTTTGCGACGTTTAATACCAAACACCAAAGATGCGGCCGTCGCTATAACTTTATGGCGCTTTAGAAACGTCGCTATATGACTATAGGCGGCGTTTTCTAAGAACGCCGCTAAAAGTTCTACTAACGGTAATATGACGTCACCATACTATTTAGCAACGTTTTTAAAACGCCGTTGTATCTTTTTTCAAAAAAAATTCAACCATTGGTATAATATTTAGCGACATTTTTAGAAATGCCGTGATAGTCTCTTTTTTTTTTAAATTGTGCTAATTTTATGTTATTGAACAAAAAAAAACCTGTAATTAAATTGAAAAATAGCACTAATATGAAATAATAACTCCCATTCAAAATGCAACATTAATTCACTTTCCCATTCAATTTAATATCCAATCACCATTAATTACAAAATAACATATCCAAAAATCATGTTTTAACAAAGACATTAGCAGATAAAGAAATGTTGAGCTATAATGATGGATCCAACTATACAAGAGATGGAAAATTAGTATCAAAAAAATTATCCCCAACTCAAAAATATATTCCTACTTATAACATAAATTTCAAGTTGGATGAGTTAAATTCAAATTGATGAGAGAGTTCATTGTTGGTCTTCACTGGTCTACATGCCTGCATCAGAACATAAAGTGTAATCAAATTTACCAAAATAAACATAAATTGAAAATCTTGTACCCAATACTTATGCATAGTAGACGTCCTGTTTAACCTTTTTGTCCATGACAACCACCTGTTAGATTTGTACCAAAATAAACATATATATATATATATATATATATTTAAATATAAGATCCTGAACCCTCTGAAATCCAAACTTTTAGGGCTGACTTAATGGTACCAAACTCATGGAATATGGAAGCACAATGGGAGAAATCATGGAGTTTGGCCCCAATGTAGAAAGGGTGCAGAGCTCCTCCATTTCATTTTCATCATTCCTAACTTCAACAAGTAGATCTTTGCCTCTACCCTCATGAACAAAAGACCATCTTTAAAGGCGAAAGGGTCCATCCATGGAGTCATATCAATGGTCAATAAAACTAATAATAATAAAAAAAATTGGCTGGATTTCTAGAAAACTAATAAAAGTAATCCATAAAACTATTCAGAAAGTCCAAAATGGAAATCACATTTGCTCTGCTTCATATTCGAACATGAAACATGTCAAACACCCCTCTAAGCAGTTAAACAGCCCCCCATCCCTTCCTCAAATCACCTATTAATACAACCATGCCTTTTTTATTATGTAAAAAACAAACTTTTTATGCACACATGCACATATGGCCATGAACAAGAATGTACACAGAGACAGACAAGTAGTTCTACATCTGTATATTAAAATTTAAAATACAGGATTTTGTTAAAGGCAGATGTTATGAAAGTTAAAATGATTGTACATTCTATGCTTGTACAATCAAAATCATACAAATATATGTACACTTAGGACACACATTAACAAGGCCCTAAAACATAATATGAGCTAATACCTCCTTGAGAATTATGTCAAGAAGTTCTGCCCCTGCTTTTGAATCAAATACCTCATGTAACGCCCTCAAAATAATAACATTAAACCCATCAGTATAGACATGCGTTGATATATAAAAGCTCCACATTCTTCTATTCATCAGAGTTCCATTACCAAAAAGTATTACATGTTAACGACAAAAGCAAATGCCCTAAAGGCTTACAGCTTTCCAAGTTAACACTTGGTTACAACAAAAGAGTACTAACTCATTTACACATTAAGCCCTTGGCTTGAATATACATGTAATACATCAAAGAAACTAAACAACAAAAGTCTGCCCACCTCTAGCCTCCCAAGCTACGTCCTTGGAGGTGGCATGCTACCTGTACCTGAAAATGATATTCCCATATAGGGTGAGCCACAGCCCAGTAGAAATACACTAAACCAAATATGAACAATGACTAAAAGATTAGCAGTGGATAGATGGCCCACACTGATACTTTCTCTTATCACACTTTACGATTTCATGACATACAAGTCCATGTTACAATCCATTTTCCAATTCTTTTCAATTCTCAATTTATAACTATGGCTCAGAACCTGGCCAAACAACTTATATGAGACCGTAACTCATATTAAACACTTTCCCATTTCATAATAGATAAGCATACAAGCTATATCACACACACCGACAGATAAGCATACAAGCTATATCATCACTTCCATAGATATGCATAAGAGCACTATCACACTTCCAAAGACAAGCATATGAGCTCTATCAACACATTACTAGATAAGCATATGAGCTCTATCTATGGAGTCCATTCCCTATCTTCTCCCAACAACATCCGGTTTAGAGGTCCATCCCCTATCTTCCCCTAAACCGTGGAGTACATCCCCTATCTCCTCCAACACGACACAATGCATATAAACAATAATTATACACATCATCACACAACACATAAATTTAATGTATTCTTTCAACCGTCATACTCAATGACACATTCCAGTGATTAGTTTCAGTTTACCTAATCATCATGCATTGTCTACAACAATCAAGACTATCCTCCACCGATAGCCCAAAGCAGTTATTTCTATACAGAAAATAAATGCAACAATGGATATATAATCAACATTTCAACTAGGTGAGCGATAAATAATCCAACCACACCCTTTATTCCCATACCTTCCCAAATCAATTTCTCATTTCTCATAATTAATTATACGAATTAATTAACCAATGTAATTAGGGCATTTTCCATAATCAACATTACAACCCATAGGTTCCATTTTCATTAATGTTTCAACATTAATTTCACTTTTCCATGCCAAACATGCATTTAGGTTTTATATAAATAAAAACGTCAACTTTTGTAAAATTACACAAAGGCCCAAACTCTCTCAAAATTACCCAACAACCCCCAACATATCGAAATGCAAAAATTTAAAGACAAAGCTCATAAAGAGGATTAGGATATCCCTACCTCGAAATTAGAGCTCGGATGGAGAAGAGACCAAAACCAAAGTGCTCCAAAGACCAAGATTTTCGAATCAAAACGACGCCCTCGACGATCAACACAACTTTTACAAAGGCCGAAGAGAAGGAGGGCACTCTAACTAGATCAAACCCTAGAGAGAAGGGAGTTTCTAGAGAGAGGGGCTCTCAAAAATGGGTTTTAGAAAAAGTAGGAGAGAGAAAGAAAAGCAAAAAGTGATTTAAAATCACCCAGCGGATAACTCATATACGCATGACCCGCTCGAGTGGAGAACACAACGCTCAAGCGCCAAGAACAAAAATCTGGACACGCTCGAGCGCAATAAGGCCCGCTCGAGCTCCAAGACACAAGAATAAAGCACTTCCGCTCGAGCGCGAAAACCAGTCCGCTCGAGCGTAGATTTCCCCCTTCCAGAACTTATATCCAGAAAGTACTACCCGCTCGAGCGCCACCAAACCCGCTCGAGCACTACCGCTCGAGCATAAACAAACCCGCTCGAGCGTAAAAATCACATCTGCAGAAGTTTTGCAGGAACACGAAATACTGGAGATGTGCAATCCCCGCTCGAGAGCAAGAAGACCCGCTCGAGCGGATCGCCTAAAAACTGGACAACAAGGAATTGAAACCAAGGCCTAACCAACCTGTAACAACCCTGCTCAAAACATCCTAAAACTCAATCAAGTGGAATTAAAGGACGGCAACAAGATGGATACCACTACCAACTTCACGGAACCGAGTCCGGAACACAACAGAACAGTAAAGGGACAACCGGGATCGTTATAACCTCCCCCCCTTAAAGAATTTCGTCCCCGAAATTAAACACAAGTTTTTTGAAAAACAGGTTTTCTCCATTCTCAACAATATTACGACATAATATTAAACACTTCGACCCATTACCGGTCAATTCCATTTCTTTTCAAGAGGCATTTCACAACATATATTACAAGTGCATTATCAGCATGCAATTTTCTTCCATTTCCAACCATTTCCAACATACATGGTTCACAGTTCATATCATAATCAATATACATGATACAACTCCAATTCTACAATATAGCCAACATGTGCAATATCATAATCAACTCCCATATCAAGGTAAGCTCTACAACATACTTCCATTAAACCAGAACATTACCAATATTTTACAACTTAAGACATATATAAGGCTCTTAAGTCCAACAACATTACAAAATTTAAATACAAGATTACTCATCAATAAACAAGTCCGGATATTTCTCGCGGACCTCCAACTCACGTTCCCAAGTGGCTTCCTCCACTCCGTGATGTTTCCACAAAACCTTTACCAAGGGGATGGTCTTGCCACGCAGGACTTGATCCCGCCTATTCAAGACCCGAACCGGTCTCTCCTCATACGAGGCATCCTCATCTACCTCTAAGTCGGTCCAATCTAACACATGTGATGGATCCGGCTCATACTTCCGAAGCATACTCACATGAAACACGTCATGAACTCCGGACAACTGCGGCGGTAAGGCTAAGTAACCTCGCCAATCCTCTCAAGGATCTCAAAAGGACCAATAAACCGAGGGGATAACTTCCCACTCTTCCCAAACCTCATCAAACCTTGCCTAGGTGATATTTTCAAGAAGACATGATCACCTACCCCGAACGCCAAAGGCCTCCTCCTATGGTCGGCATAACTCTTTTGGCGACTCCGTCGTCTCCCTAACCAACTCCGGACCCAACAAAAGTGTATCACCCACCTCGGCCCAACACACTGGAGACCTACACGGTCGGCCATACAAGGCCTCAAACAGTGCCATACCGATGCTAGACTGAAAACTGTTGTTGTAGGCAAATTCCACTAAGGGCAAGTGCCTCTCCCACGTCCCACTAAAGTCAAGGACACAACCTCGAAGCATATCCTCAAGGATCTGAATAGTACGCTCGGACTGTCCGTCAGTCTGAGGGTGATAAGCCGTACTAAAGGTCAACTTAGTACCCAAGGCACTCTGCAAACTCTGCCACAACCTAGCAGTAAAACGAGGATCTCTATCTGAGACGATCGTCACTGGGACCCCGTGCAATCTCACTATGTCCCGAATATACAAGTCGGCGAAATGATCTACCGAATCTCTTATGCGCACAGGAATGAAGTGCGCCGACTTGGTCAACCGGTCTACAACCACCCAAATAGCATCACTACCCCGCTGAGTCCTCGGAAGACCTACAACGAAGTCCATAGTGACATGCTCCCACTTCCACTCGGCAATAGGCAAGGGTTGCAACAAACCAGCTGGCCTCTGATGCTCGGCCTTCACTTGCTGGCAAATAAGGCACTTCGATACGAAAATAGCCACATCTCTCTTCATACCTCGCCACCAAAACTGGCGACCCAAATCTCGATACATCTTAATGCCTCCCGGATGCACCGCAAGACGTGAATGATGAAACTCTCGGAGTACTTCCTCTCGGCAAGACTCCGGCACAAACAAACGGTCTTGGTATCTCACACTCAGGTCGGGATACACCGTCAAACCCTTCTCAACCTTCCCACTAGAGATCTTCTGTCGGAGGGATTTTACCTCAAGGTCACCTTTCTGTGCCTCTAACACTCTAGTCACAAGTGTAGGCTGCGCAATAACAGAAAACAAGGTCGCAGTCTCAACAGATTCGCCCAGAAGCAAATCAAACTCACCAAGCGCACCCAACATCTCCCATTCTCGAATGGCTATACAAGCTACATCACTAATGGATTTCTTACTAAGGGCGTCGGCCATAACATTGGCCTTCCCCGGGTGATAGTGCAACTCAAAATCGTAGTCCTCAATGAACTCCATCCATCTCCTCTGCCTCAAATTCAAGTCTCTCTGTGTAAACAGATACTTCAAACTCTTGTGGTCCGAGAATACCTCAAACCTCTCACCATAAAGGTAGTGCCTTCAAATTTTCAAGGCAAAGATCACTGTTGCTAACTCTAGGTCGTGTGTAGGGTAATTCTTCTCGTGAATTTTCAACTGACGTGAGCCGTAAGCTACCACATTCCCCTCTTGCATCAACACACAACCCAAACCCTCTCGTGAGGCATCACAATACACCGTGTAACCCGACCCTCTCTCCGGAATAATCAAAACCGGAACGGTGGTCAACCTAACCTTCAACTCTTGGAACGACTTTTCACAAGTCTCACTCCATACAAACTTGACCCCTTTCCGCGTCAATCTAGTCAACGGCGAAGCTAGCCTGGAGAAATCTTTCACAAACTGACAGTAATACCCAGCTAATCCCAGAAAACTGCGGATCTCAAACACACTCTTAGGCTGTGCCCAATCTTGCACTGCCTCTACCTTGGATGTATCAACAGACACCCCTTCCCTGGAAACCACGTGGCCTAAGAACTTGACTTCCCCTAGCCAGAACTCACACTTTCCAAACTTGGCATACAGCCTATGGGCTCTAAGTAACTCAAGCACCACTCTCAAGTGTTTTTCGTGCTCCTCCTCTAAAGGCGAATAGATAAGAATGTCATCCACAAAGACGACCACAAAGCGATCTAAGAATTCCCAGAAAATCCGGTTCATCAAGTCCATAAAGACTGCCGGTGCGTTGGTAAGCCCAAATGGCATCACTAGAAACTCATAATGACCATACCGTGTACGGAATGCCGTCTTCGGAATATCCTCCTCCCTGACCCTCAACTGATGGTAGCCCGATCTCAAGTCTATCTTAGAGAAACAGCGGGAACCCTTCAACTGGTCGAACAGATCATCTATACGGGGCATAGGGTACTTATTCTTGACCGTAGCCCGATTCAACTTCCGGTGGTCTATACACAATCTCAAGGCACCATCTTTCTTTTTAGCAAAGAGGGCCGGTGCTCCCCACGGCAAAACACTAGGGCGAACAAAACCCTTATCTAGCAATTCTTGGAGCTGAACTTTCAACTCAACCAACTCTGCTGGGGCAAAACGGTAAGGTGCCATAGAAATCGGCGCCGTGCCGGGCACTAGATCAATAGAGAACTCTATCTCTCGGTGAGGTGGCAAACTAACAAGGTCCTCGGGAAAGACATCCGAATACTCGCAAACCACCCTTGGCAACACAAATTGGGTCTCACCACACTCACCACTCTCAAAGCTAGCAAGTAGACCACTAAGCTCACTCCGCCCTCGCGAATCATACCCCGGTGGCAAAACACTACCAACCCGGTCTCCCAAGAAATAGAACCACTCCCCGCTCAAGGTACATAACGTGACCCTCTAGTGGTAGCAATCAATAACAGCCCGGTATGACGATAGCCAGTCCATACCCAAAATAACATCAAAACCCTTCATGGGCATAACTACAAAAGGAAAAGGAAGCCTATGGTCGGCGACCTCTATATCACAACCTCTAACACCTTGTTTCAAGATCAACTCACCACCAATAGGCGATACCACACAAATAGGAGATGCTAACTGTGCCAACTCCAATTCCAAAACAGATGCAAATGCAGCAGATATAAAAGATTGAGATGCACCCGTGTCAATCAACACATTAGCAACCGAGTTGCAAAACAGAAAAGTACCTCTCACTACTGATGGAGCCGGTACTAGGTCCTGCGCGGTAACAGCATGCACGCGCCCCGTAGGCCCCTGATCCACCTGCTCACCCCTTGGAGCATACGACTGTTGCACTGACTGGGACGATGAAGCTCCCAGATTAGCCCTCGAGGCCTGCACAGACTGAGCTGGCTGATAACTCTGCGTCTGCCTAGAACCAGATGCTCCTAAAGTAGCACTCAACTATGGGCAATACCTCTTCAGGTGCCCAGGCTGACCACACTGATAGCAAGACAAAGGTTGGCCCCTGCCCAGACTCTAGCCTTGAGGTCTAGCTGAAGAAGAAGCAGCTCGCTGACCCCCTCCCTTCTGCGGGCAAACCGAAGACTTGTGACCCAGCTGGCCACACGCAAAACAAGTCAAGCCTCCCTGACTACCTCTCCCAGAGCCCGTACTCGGTACTGGAAAGGTCGATCTAGCCACACCGCCCTGAGACTGCTGAGGGTTAGAACCCCTCTGTCTCCTGCCATCACCCTGACCATCTTGGCCCCTCTTGGAGCCTTTCTGCCCTTCATCCTCCTCCTGCATCATGAGCTCCATATGAGCTGCAGCATCCACTAAATGTCTATACTCTCGGATGTAAGACCCACTAACCCTGAACTTGAGGCCCCGCCTCAACTTCCACTCAAACTCATAGCAACGGCGTTCTTCGGACGCCACCAACTCAGGTGCAAACCTGGACAAACTAGTAAAAGTGGCCTCAAACTCTGCCACAGACATACCCTGCTGATTAAGCCGGCTAAACTGATCCCTCAGCTTCTCCCTAGCCACTGCAGATAAGAACCTCTCCTGGAATGCATTTACAAACGCCTCCCATGTACCACCGGCACGAGCTTTCTCGTACTTCCACCATTGACCCGCATCTCCCTTCAGCTGGAAGGATGCCAAGGTCACTTTCAATGCTCCGTCCTCGATGCCCAGCATCTCGAACGTCTTTTCCATCTGTTCCAACCACTCGTCAGCCTTAAGCGGCTCCTTTGGATCCCCAACAAACTCGTTCGGATTAGACCGGAAGAATTCCCTCTTCAAGAAAGAAGGTCCTGCCTCAGCAACTTGATTCTCAGCTCTGAGAATACCCAAAGCTCCCGCTATCTCTCGGGCCAAGGCGCCCATAGCCTGCTGACCCGCTGGCTCGGCCACATTGGCCTGACCAACACCCTCCTGCATTGCCGGAACGTCATCCGGTACAAGTACCTCCTGCCTACCATGCCTGCCACGCCTACCACGCCCTCGTCCTGACATCCTAATAAAGGTAACCAAGACTATTAGCACATTCACAAATATGCCGAAGCTATAACACTCGCGTCCTAATGCATGGACAACTGTAATTCACTCCACGTAAGCACATAAACACATAAGCACTTACGAATTTCATTTCCGGATAATGATAGTCCCGAGGCATTACTAGAGTTCCGGTTAGAAACAACATTGATCAAGTGCCTTTCCAACAAGACTCACAGAAACCCAAGGATCCAATCAACATCCTAGAAACCAAATGCCATACCCATATAAACACATAAGCATTGTCACGCCCCACTTTTTATTACTCGAAGTCATTACCAAGTTCATTAACTTAATTCAATTTCAGAGATAACATGCGGAAATAAACTCAAATGTTCAACTAAAAGGAGTGAACAATAACTCTCTCTTTCGAATGCTAATTAAATACAACATGAGTATTCTGAATAAGTTGCCCTCAGGCTTACAACATTAAATAATCAAATGAAGGGTACAACCCTTTTTCATATATGGCATTCCGCCTACAACAAAGAGGCCCCGTGGCCAACAAATAAGAAGATCCAAATCTTGTAGCACATCCAGCTAAACACCTGAAAAAAAATTCAACAACGTGGGATGAACATATAGTCCAGTAGGGATCTCAACATGGCCCTCAACAATAACAACATACAGATAGCTATGATCATGAATGCTCAATCTCATAATAGAATAGTAATGTGACAGTTTACACAAAATATACATAATATTGCACTTTTCTCGAAAACAACCATTTCAATCAACGCCATAGGCGATTCATCTTTCCTTTTTCCTTTCATTAATCCCCGTTCCCAATCTTTCATAGCATTAACAATTACTTAGGAAATAAATTCACTAAGACCATTACTCTCTCCCATTTCCCAAATATACAACATGTGTACCTTTCTCAAAACATAATTTCAAATATTCGATTCCCTTCAATTCCCAAAGACAAAAAGACGTTTTGGTTTCTTTAAAACATAATCATATCTATACATGCAAACCCTGAATAAAAAGGAGATAACAAATCATCGACATGTATAAAATCAACAGATGAGGCAACCCGGCCTTCCAAAATTTACAATGAACACAATCCAAGATGTTCCTAGATGTGCAGAAACAACAACCACAAAACTTCGCTCTACTAGCTATGTGCGTAGTAAGCCAAAGATACACCTTTCACAACAACAAGCCAGTTTACCAGGTGCTAGCTAGAAGGGTATCGTGCCTCCGATTTTTAGCGCAGTCAGTTCTCCAGGCGCTAGCTGGAAGGTAGCGGTACCTTTGATTTTAAGCGCAGGGTATAACACCAACAATCACAGCACAACAGGGCATAACCAACATGTATATTGCATACACATAAACTATCAAGATACCAGCAATGTGTTAACGTAGATGAACACATAGGCATGATGCACACACGACAATTCAACACAACCACGTCATCCTCCACCGATGATCAAGGACAAAACCTCTAGATGCATGTATATTGTACATCTATTAACAGACTCAATTATCATGAGATCACAAACCCATCAACAACCCAAGCATGGTAGTTACAAATTTATTCCCCAAATATGTGCACTCGACATGCATGATACAACGATCCAATTCCCATATTTATTTTCTATGACTCACATAGAGTTAATGTTTCATTCTTCACTTTCAAAATCAACTTTCATAATTTTCCAAATCAACATGTTCCACCACTTATTCCAAAAACACATTTCTCATTTCCCCAAAATCAATTCCATTCCTTTCATAACCTTCCAAATTAATTATGCAAATTAAGTCATAATTATTAAGTTAGGGTTTTTCTCCCTATTTCTCAACATTGACCAAAAAGGTTCAATCATCAACAATAAACAACAAAGACCTCATTTGAGACCCAAAATACACGAGTATTTGCCCAAAGAACAAAACCCCTCTTTTAATATATCATGACACATATAAATTAGGGCTTTTCTATATTTCAACAACAACATGCTATTTTATGCCACAAATAGTCCAATGAACAACCAAAGACAATAAATCCATTTTTAATCAACCAACTCTAGGTTCTCTCATGATTTTCAAGCAAACCCAACATAGGTATGGTTTTCATGCAATACAAAACTACCACATGTCTATCTATAGACGAAATATTGAAAAAGAACAAGGAAATCCCTACCTCAAATGTAGAACTTAAGGAGAAGAAGAGCAAAACTCGGAAGTGCTCCAAATCCCAAATTTCTCGGCTTAAAACGAAGCCCTCGACGATCAACACAACTTTTACAAAGGCCAAAGGGTAGGAAAACACTCTAACTAGATCAATCCTAAGAGAGAAGTTAGGTTTTAGAGTGAGGTGCTCTCCAACGGAGGTTTTGAAAAAGTAAGAGAGAGAAAGGAAATAAAAAAGTGATCAAAAAGTGATTTCACGGACTGATATAAAAACAGGTCCGCTCGAGCGTATAACACCCCGCTCGAGCGTCAGACACAGGTTCACGCTCGAGCGTCCAAAGATCCGCTCGAGCGCCGGATGCACTCTCCCAGAATTTTCTGCAGACGTCCAAAATGATGAGAGAAGGAAATTCACGTTCGAGCGTCCAAACTGCCGCTCGAGCGGAGAGGCAACAACAAAAACCCGCTCGAGCGTCAAATCGCCGCTCGAGCGGAGAGACCAAAACCTGGGCAAAAATTCTAAGTTTTAAAACACGACCAACTTATTCCCAACTTGCCCAACACAACCCAAAACTCTAACACAAAGAGTAAGGGATAGAAATGAAGATAAGACAACAACGAATCTACGGAACCGAGTCCGGATTACAGTTAAACAACAACAGGGAATACCAGGATCATTATAACCTCCCCCTCTTAAAGAATTTCGTCCCCGAAATTTAGAACACGCCAAAAACACAAGGCCAACTGATCACACAGCACCCAACACCCGAGTACTACGATAGAAACTATTCTCCCTACAAACCTTCGATTCACTCTTACCAAGGAAGAGACTAACCAAGGGGACACGTTTCAAACGACAACACTCACGCACGAAAAACTACAATAAAACCAAACCTTCCCGAAACAATTTACCAACATCTGACTAGCGCTTCAGGCTAAGTCACTACCCAACAACAAAATTCCCAAAAAGCAACCAAAGCAAATCTTCTGAGGAAATAATAAGAAAAACACTTTCTTGCTCATGAGACATTTCTCAAAGATAGTCAAATTTTCAATGTGGACATTCTGAAATAAATCTTTCATTTTCTATGCGAAACTCAAAAGTTTTGTAAACATTTTTCACAAACACGGTGTTATCCAAAACACATAATCATCCACAGTTTATTTGCCAAAAATCATTCATTTGGAATTCCTCAAAACCCTTGAATTAAATCAATTTCTGAACAACGCATTTAGATGGCCCAAACACTAGGAAAATTTTGTTTTCCATTTCTTTCCAAAATAACACTATCAACAACCATCACTCATATAGTGATGCCACAACCAACACGGAACACAACGTTTCTATAATGATAGTTAATAGAAATAACAACAGTACTATCAACACATAAGGCATAAGAAATTCATAGTTTTGCAATTTTATCCCGCCTCCCTTTACTTAACCACTTTAAAATCATAAACACGGCTCAGAAATACACAAATGATACACATTGTAGTGCTATATCAATATCAAACCAAACACTATACATATATAATGTATAAAAAAAGCCAATCATTCACAATGATCAATCAATACACAAATATGATGTATTATTCCGACCGTCAAAATCAGTGACACAACATTTTCGATTAGTTTCAGTTTTCCCTAATCAACACACAAAGTTTACGGCAAACGAGACCATCCTCAAGGTGACAGATGTCAACCCAAAACCTGATACCAACCAGCTGACTAATCAACTCGATAAACTCCACACTCAGTAATCCACACACTGATGTGCCACTAACCCCAGACACGGAGTTTCCCCACACAAACCCCCAAATATGGAATCTCAACGGATCTCCTAAAGTCAAGCCACATCAACACTGTGACTAAGGGAGTCACTACTTCCCCCTCACATGGCTACCTAGCAAGCCTGCTCACCTCCTCGACTTAAGACCGACACGGTCAACCTCAATCATACCAACCCAATCACGAAGGACAATTTTGACCAATGCTATTCTCATTACTCTAGAACTCAAACTGTTCTTCCTCCGAAGAATGCTGCCAGCATCCACTCACAAACCATACCCCACAATTGATAACCAGTCACATTACAAACACTACCCCTATACAACCGATGGGGTCACCACGGACTCACTAACTGGCAAAGCCCCAAACACAAACCAACATACAGGCATCACTTCCGCTAACCCGAGATACAAATCTCACGCCCCCCTTAGAAGTTCTCACTTAACTTACCATTACTACACAACTCCCGAAACCGTCACACCAAATTCATTCACCTACAGATTCCCGTTCTCAACAATTAATCTCTAAAAGTGGACAAGGCTCACAGGCCACCGCAGTACCAAGCATGTAACAACATTAGGATCATTGATCCCATTAACAACTTCTCAATATACATAATAGAGGGTTTGAAATTCCATATCTACTCCCCAATACACGAGGATTAAACAAACAACAAAGTGCATACATAAGCGATACATAAACATGGTGCCTCAGCGTCCAACAGTACACCGGTCAACAACAAAATGATTCATATGATACACCACCGGCCAACAACACAAAAGTTCCCTTCCAGGGTAATACTATAGGGCTAGCTAATAAGTCGCCCCTCGCGAGGCTCTCGAAGCTTGGCCTGCACGTTTTTGGTACCGATAAAGTCCCCGACTGGATGGGCATGACTGAGTCTGACTAGATTTTGAAACACTTGCAGAATTCACACGCAAAGGGCAAAAACGTCTACCATGGCCCAGCTGGCCACAAACAAAACAACCACCAGACCCCCTACTCTGAGACTGGTCTGAAACCTGCACCTTCCCGGACCTCCCAACATAAGAGTCCGAAACCCCAGGCGAAGAAAAGGAACTAGCCCCTGACTGAGCATGTTTCCGCCTCCACCCCTTACTGAGCCTAGAGCGCTTAGGAACCGTAGGACTTACCGAGACGGTCTCCTCCCTAACCCCATCATCACTCACCACCATGGCCTCCACATGGGCCGTTGCCTCAACTAAATTATAATAATCCTTCCAAAAGGATCCAGCTACCTTCTCCCGAATATCAAAACATAACCGTTTCTCAAACTCAAAACAACGACACTCCTCTGTTGCCACCAACTCTGGAGCGAACCTCGACAAACTAGTAAACCGCATCTCAAACTGCGCCACAGGAGTATCCTCCTGACGCAACTCCAAAAACTGATCCCTCAACCTTTCCCGAGCAGAAGGAGGGAAGTGCTTGGCCCAAAAGGCCTCGGTAAAAGCAACCCACGTGCCACCTACCGTACTCTTAGCATGCTTCCACCAAAAACTCGCATCACCCTTCAATTGAAAAGTCGCCAAAGAAACCCTCAACTCCTCCTCTTCGACTCTGAGCATATCGAGAGTCTTGGTAATCTGTTCCAACCAACTCTCTGCCTCCAATGGTTTAGCCTCCCCCACAAACTCTGGTGGGCCGGAGCGGAAAAACTCCTTAGTAAGCCTGAGAGCATGCTCGCTGCCACCCTCAGTGCGAGCTAGGGCGTCTTGCACCGCTCTCACAATCTCGCGTGCGACATCCTCGCCGACAGCCGATGCTGCAACGGCGGGTGCTAAAGGAACTACTGTGCCCCTACCGACACTCCTACTACTCAACCGTCCTCTACTTCCTCGTGTAGACATCCTATAAAGCACAAAGCAAATACCACGCTTAGTGCACAATACAATAGCCTTCCTCGAGGAACACACCACTACTATTAAGTCACGAGACTCACTAGTCACAAAATATACATTTCCATTGCATATAATCATCTAAACATGTAAACACATAATCGAATCAAGTCCACAAAGAGAGTCACTCATCCCGGAACTCTCAAGGAATTCCTATCAGAAACCACGTTGATCAGGCGTGTTTCCGAAAGGACCTCAAAGCAAGTTCGCCGGCTATGAGTACTCTCCGAGAGACTGAATCCCATGCTTACATAAATGCAACACATAAGTCCTAATTTTCATGATATCTATATGTAACGTCCTCACTATACGTAGTAAACCCACTGTGGTAAAAACCACTTCCCACGAGCCCAAAGTATTCAAACCCTGCTCGCTCTGATACCAAGTTGTCACGCCCCACTTTTTATTACTCGAAGTCATTACCAAGTTCATTAACTTAATTCAATTTCAGAGATAACATGCGGAAATAAACTCAAATGTTCAACTAAAAGGAGTGAACAACAACTCTCTCTTTCGAATGCTAATTAAATACAACATGAGTATTCTGAATAAGTTGCCCTCAGGCTTACAACATTAAATAATCAAATGAAGGGTACAACCCTTTTTCATATATGGCATTCCGCCTACAACAAAGAGGCCCCGTGGCCAACAAATAAGAAGATCCAAATCTTGTAGCACATCCTGCTAAACACCTAAAAAAAAATTCAACAACGTGGGATGAACATATAGTCCAGTAGGGATCTCAACATGGCCCTCAACAATAACAACATACAGATAGCTATGATCATGAATGCTCAATCTCATACTAGAATAGTAATGTGACAATTTACACAAAATATACATAATATTGCGCTTTTCTCGAAAACAACCATTTCAATCAACGCCATAGGCGATTCATCTTTCCTTTTTCCTTTCCTTAATCCCCGTTCCCAATCTTTCATAGCATTAACAATTACTTAGGAAATAAATTCACTAAGACCATTACTCTCTCCCATTTCCCAAATATACAACATGTGTACCTTTCTCAAAACATAATTTCAAATATTCGATTCCCTTCAATTCCCAAAGACAAAAAGACGTTTTGGTTTCTTTAAAACACAATCATATCTATACATGCAAACCCTGAATAAAAAGGAGATAACAAATCATCGACATGTGTAAAATCAACAGATGAGGCAACCCGGCCTTCCAAAATTTACAATGAACACAATCCAAGATGTTCCTAGATGTGCAGAAACAACAACCACAAAACTTCGCTCTACTAGCTATGTGCGTAGTAAGCCAAAGATACACCTTTCACAACAACAAGCCAGTTTACCAGGTGCTAGCTGGAAGGGTATCGTGCCTCCGATTTTTAGCGCAGTCAGTTCTCCAGGCGCTAGCTGGAAGGTAACGGTACCTTTGATTTTAAGCGCAGGGTATAACACCAACAATCACAGCACAACAGGGCATAACCAACATGTATATTGCATACACATAAACTATCAAGATACCAGCAATGTGTTAAAGTAGATGAACACATAGGCATGATGCACACACGACAATTCAACACAACCACGTCATCCTCCACCGATGACCAAGGACAAAACCTCTAGATGCATGTATACTGTACATCTATTAACAGACTCAATTATCATGAGATCACAAACCCATCAACAACCCAAGTATGGTAGTTACAAATTTATTCCCCAAATATGTGCACTCGACATGCATGATACAACGATCCAATTCCCATATTTATTTTCTATGACTCATATAGAGTTAATGTTTCATTCTTCACTTTCAAAATCAACTTTCATAATTTTCCAAATCAACATGTTCCACCACTTATTCCAAAAACACATTTCTCATTTTCCCAAAATCAATTCTATTCCTTTCATAACCTTCCAAATTAATTATGCAAATTAAGTCATAATTATTAAGTTAGGGTTTTTCTCCCTCTTTCTCAACATTGACCAAAAAGGTTCAATCATCAACAATAAACAACAAAGACCTCATTTGAGACCCAAAATACACAAGTATTTTCCCAAAGAACAAAGCCCCTCTTTTAATATATCATGACACATATAAATTAGGGCTTTTCTATATTTCAACAACAACATGCTATTTTATGCCACAAATAGTCCAATGAACAACCAAAGACAATAAATCCATTTTTAATCAACCAACTCTAGGTTCTCTCATGATTTTCAAGCAAACCCAACATAGGTATGGTTTTCATGTAATACAAAACTACCACATGTCTATCTATAGACGAAGTATTGAAAAAGAACAAGGAAATCCCTACCTCAAATGTAGAACTCAAGGAGAAGAAGAGCAAAACTCGGAAGTGCTCCAAATCCCAAATTTCTCGGCTTAAAACGAAGCCCTCGACGATCAACACAACTTTTACAAAGGCCAAAGGGTAGGAAAACACTCTAACTAGATCAATCCTAAGAGAGAAGTTAGGTTTTAGAGTGAGGTGCTCTCCAATGGAGGTTTTGAAAAAGTAAGAGAGAGAAAGGAAATCAAAAAGTGATCAAAAAGTGATTTCACAGACTGATATAAAAACAGGTCCGCTCGAGCGTATAACACCCCGCTCGAGCGTCAGACACAGGTTCACGCTCGAGCGTCCAAAGATCTGCTCGAGCGCCAGATGCACTCTCCCAGAATTTTCTGCAGACGTCCAAAATGCTGAGAGAAGGAAATTCACGCTCGAGCGTCCAAATTGCCGCTCGAGCGGAGAGGCAACAACAAAAGCCCGCTCGAGCGTCAAATCGCCGCTCGAGCGGAGAGACCAAAACCTGGGAAAAAATTCTAAGTTTTAAAACACGACCAACTTATTCCCAACTTGCCCAACACAACCCAAAACTCTAACACAAAGAGTAAGGGATAGAAATGAAGATAAGACAACAACGAATCTACGGAACTGAGTCCGGATTACAGTTAAACAACAACAGGGAATACCGGGATCGCTATAAGCATGTTAGCAATTAAGCACATAGCATATGACACTACATCTAAGTCTCTATCAAGCGAGACAAAACCATTGTGATCCTAATCACTTTCCACGTACCCAAAGTATTCGAACTTGGTACGCTCTGATACCAAGTTGTAACGCCCTCAAAATAATAACATTAAACCCATCAGTATAGACATGCATTGATATATAAAAACTCCACATTCTTCTATTCATCAGAGTTCCATTACCAAAAAGTATTACATGTTAACGACAAAAGCAAATACCCTAAAGGCTTACAGCTTTCCAAGTTAACACTTGGTTACAACAAAAGAGTACTAACTCATTTACACATTAAGCCCTTGGCTTGAATATACATGTAATACATCAAAGAAACTAAACAACAAAAGTCTGCCCGCCTCTAGCCTCCCAAGCTACGTCCTTGGAGGTGGCATGCTACCTGTACCTGAAAATGATATTCCCATATAGGGTGAGCCACAGCCCAGTAGAAATACACTAAACCAAATATGAACAATGACTAAAAGATTAGCAGTGGATAGATGGCCAACACTGATACTTTCCCTTATCACACTTTACGGTTTCATGACATACAAGTCCATGTTACAATCCATTTTCCAATTCTTTTCAATTCTCAATTTATAACTATGGCTCAGAACCTGGCCAAACAACTTATATGAGACCGTAACTTATATTAAACACTTTCCCATTTCATAATAGATAAGCATACAAGCTATATCACACACACCAACAGATAAGCATACAAGCTATATCATCACTTCCATAGATATGCATAAGAGCACTATCACACTTCCAAAGACAAGCATATAAGCTCTGTCAACACATTACTAGATAAGCATATGAGCTCTATCTATGGAGTCCATCCCCTATCTTCTCCCAACAACATCCGATTTAGAGGTCCATCCCCTATCTTCCCCTAAACTGTGGAGTACATCCCCTATCTCCTCCAACATGACACAATGCATATAAACAATAATTATACACATCATCACACAACACATAAATTTAATGTATTCTTTCAACCGTCATACTCAATGACACATTCCAGTGATTAGTTTCAGTTTACCTAATCATCATGCATTGTCTACAACAATCAAGATTATTCTCCACCGATAGCCCAAAGCAGTTATTTCTATACAGAAAATAAATGCAACAATGGATATATAATCAACATTTCAACTAGGTGAGCGATAAATAATCCAACCACACCCTTTATTCCCATACCTTCCCAAATCAATTTCTCATTTCTCATAATTAATTATACGAATTAATTAACCAATGTAATTAGGGCATTTTCCATAATCAACATTACAACCCTTAGGTTCCATTTTCATTAATGTTTCAACATTAATTTCACTTTTCCATGCCAAACATGCATTTAGGTTTTATATAAATAAAAACCCCAACTTTTGTAAAATTACACAAAGGCCCAAACTCTCTCAAAATTACCCAACAACCCCCAACATATCGAAATGCAAAAATTTAAAGACAAACCTCATAAAGAGGAGTAGGATATCCCTACCTCGAAATTAGAGCTCGGATGGAGAAGAGACCAAAACCAAAGTGCTCCAAAGACCAAGATTTTCGAATCAAAACGACGCCCTCGACGATCAACACAACTTTTACAAAGGCCGAAGAGAATGAGGGCACTCTAACTAGATCAAACCCTAGAGAGAAGGGAGTTTCTAGAGAGAGGGGCTCTCAAAAATGGGTTTTAGAAAAAGTAAGAGAGAGAAAGAAAAGCAAAAAGTGATTTAAAATCACCCAGCGGATAACTCATATACGCATGACCTGCTCGAGCGGAGAACACAACGCTCGAGCGCCAAGAACAAAAATCTGGACACGCTCGAGCATAATAAGGCCCGCTCGAGCTCCAAGACACAAGAATAAAGCACTTCCGCTCGAGCGCAAAAACCAGTCCGCTCGAGCGTAGATTTCCCCCTCCTAGAACTTATATCCAGAAAGTACTACCCGCTCGAGCGCCACCAAACCCGCTCGAACACTACCGCTCGAGCGTAAACAAACCCGCTTGAGCGTAAAAATCACATCTGCAGAAGTTTTGCAGGAACACGAAATACTGGAGATGTGCAATCCCCGCTCGAGCGCAAGAAGACCCGCTCGAGCGGATCGCCTAAAAACTGGACAACAAGGAATTGAAACCAAGGCCTAACCAACCTGTAACAACCCTGCTCAAAACATCCTAAAACTCAATCAAGTGGAATTAAAGGATGGCAACAAGATGGATACCACTACCAACTTCACGGAACCGAGTCCGGAACACAACAGAATAGTAAAGGGACAACCGGGATCGCTATACCTCAGCTTGATGGCTGTTATTCCAAGAAAAAAAGAAATTTGAATTCATCTAAACAAGTAGAGTTACTGTCATCAAATTATTTACAAGTAGAGTTACTGTTACCTCAGAAGATAGGCAATGTGACACAGAAAGTTAATTATTTACAAGTAGAGTTACTGTCATCAAATTCTCTTTTATGATGTATTAGTGAATCCCATCATATTAATATATACCATTTGTATACTTTTTAATAATTTAATTATTTACAAGTAGAGTTACTATCATCAAAAGATTTATTATCCTCCCTTTAAACAACAATATGATCATGCCATATGAAAAGGGTTACTTTTTTGGCAAGCTGATTAACATCCAAAGTCAATTTTTGTGTTCATTGGAAAGGGTAGTTCAACCAAAAAACCTATAATCAAAGTTAATTTGTCAACAATTACTATCATGGGATTCAAGACATATATAATACTTCCTTTTTCTTGCCAACAATTATTGAAACTCTTTCCTTTGAACTTTTGATTAGTTTCACCCGTCACACTCGTTCAAAAGATAAGAAAAGGTTATAAATAAATAGACACAGAGAGAGGGCATTTTTATATGTGGATGGAAAATTCATTAATCCTTATTCAGCCAATTTTCAACCATGGCAAAAAAGCACCAAATTCATTTCTACTGATTCAGAATTATGAAGAGCATGCTGAACAACAAAAGGTCATATATAGCCTACTCACGAAAACCAGCAGGATCTGGTTCCATTGACTCCACTATGTTATAATCTTCCATGCTTGCTGCACAGAGACCAGGGGCCTGTGCCAGCAGAAATTAAAATGTTAAGATGCAAATAAATATTAGACAATTAGAAATTATATAAGACCAATATTTCTAATAACCTTCTGCTCTGTAGCTTGTTTGGTATTATCCTCCCTAACAAAAACAGCAAAAAGAGTAGCAGGATTGGCAACAGGATTCCTGGCAACCTCAACCAGCTATTGTAATGACTCTAGAGATCCAGGCCTAGCTGCAAGCTATAGGTAAGATCTCAATCAGAACCAGGCACAATCTGATTTAGCCACCATATCAAACAAAATGAATAGTCACAAACCTTTAGCCAACGCATCAACAAAATTATGAAAAATGGCCAATATAAAAGAACTTCAACAGAGACAAAGGAGTAAATAAGGTTAAAAACCTGCAGCTTCTTGGCCAGTCATTGTATCCACACCAAGCAAAACTTCTGTGGGATTTAGTGCCCGTTTAACTTCTTTCAATTCATCCATCATTGTCTTGTCAATCTGACAGTAAGTAAAAAAAATAAAAGAAGATAGATCAGTTAAAATAAGGTTGAAAAGTACACATATAATAATTATTATTGTTTTATTAAAAAACAGATCTTATTAAAAGTAGCCCCAAATAGATAGCTGATATAACCTGAAGTCTTCCAGCTGTGTCCACTATGACCACATCCATATTCTTCCTTTTGGCCTCTTCTAGACCTTGCCTAGCTATTTCTGCAGGTTTAACACCAGTTCCTGCTGCATAAACAGGCTCATCCACCTGTCCCAAGCTTATCATTGAATATGAGAATGAATTACGTGATCATGAATTTGAATCAAACATGAACGGTAACAAAGCAGAAAAACATAATAAATATAGAATACAATAATTGCTCAGTATGCTTTCTTTCGGGTGCAAACCACTAACAGTTCAAAATACAATAATTGCCTAGCAATTTTGCAAAAACCAGTTCAGAAACCTCTCCACCCATCAATTTCACAAGTTCATCATGTACAATCTACATAAGTCAGTAACTCAATTAAAGTCTTAAACATAGTTTCAGCACCAGCTAGCTTCCATTTTTACTAGATAGTGGATCACAGTAAGTCTTGGATGAAATGAACCCAATTAATAGAACTTGAGCACTTGATGCTTAGAAATTTGTTCCGAGCATCACTTGTACTTGTCATCCTCAACCCAATTAATAGAAGGTCGGAGCCTTGACCTTCTAACATGTTAAACTAAGTACAAACTGTTCACTGTTTGCTAGGTATATAAAGATACAAACTAACGAAGAAAAAATATAAGCAAAAAACACATCAAAAATTTAGATCAGTCTAACAAACAAATAAACAAAGGCTCATTAGTGAAGCGTCAATATCATTTTAATGGTGCCTACTGAAAGTAGTTCATGTAATTTGATATAAACATTGAATAATTAATATCAAATCAATTTCTAATTCATGTCAAACTAGCTGACAGGAAAGGGAAATTACCTGTAATTCTTTTAGCAGGATCAAATGTCAACATTTTATCAACAAGATCAACAGCTAATGGATGGACATGTGGGAAAGCTTTTGCTAACTGCTGCCGAGGATGTTGGGGTAGTTGACAGATATAACATCACTTTCTACTACTGCATCCTGTGTTAGTTTAGGTATTCCCCTCCCCATAACATTCCATTTATGGTGACAAAATAGATACCAGCTACAACACTAGTTTAATACAAGCAAAATAATTCTTTGTTCCAGCCACAATAATGAATTTCGCACATTTTCCATTGTTCCCATACCTAAAGATTGAGCATTCAGGCCCACCAAATTTAAAATACAAGAAAAATTTACCATTCTCATGTGTTGGACTAGATGTGTCCTTCAATGGAGATGATTTATCCACATTTGTTCCTAGAGGCCACTGTTCCAAGGGACGCGATGGGTGTTAAATACCCCAGAGTGTAGTTGTTTGTTGCTTTTTTGTTTTATTTTCTGATGTACCCAAAAAAAAAAAAAAAATTGTTGGTATGGTAAGCTCAATTGGTGGAATTATTCAATCACCACAAATTAAAATTTTGTGGATGGAAAAAGTATGAAAAGTTGATTTAATTTACCACACAAACATATATATCATCATCACATGCCCCAATAACTGAGTTCTGGTGGTGGTTGCATGCTTGCCAGTAGCACACAAATACCAGAGCCAGTTTAGAACAGCAAACACACACAGACAAGACTTTTGACTACAGCTGATATTATCAAAAAGATTAATTAACATGCAAAAGTCTTATTTGAACAACCAAATTCAAAGTATTCTACAAAACAGTGAGTCATCTCCACAAAAACATTTATGTAGGCAATTCAATAAAATCATATGATATAAATTTATCAAGTTAATATACCTGCCATAACATCACTCTTCCCTCGTGCGAAGATTGTGTAAACTAGACGGATCGCATCAAGCCATCCATCCAAGGATTCCCAAGAATCAGCAATCTGTGAAGTATAAATCAGCAAAATTTCCCAATTAAATAAATTTCGTAAGGAAATAAGAAATATAAATATATATATATATATATATTATCTTCCTGGTCCTGTCATCTTTTCCAACAAAAGGAGTTATTTTTTATGTGTGTTTTACATAAAAATGGCAAGCATATTTTCAACATGTCACTGGCACATCTACACAATAAAAGGTCGTGCTCAAAAGCCCCTTTTGTGGTGAGCAAGGGCAAAATTTCAACAACTAAAACAATGTTTGTAGAGGGGGAAAAGAAAACAGCATGGAAAGGGGAAGAGGACACTTACCAAGAAAACTGGTCCATGAATTGTATCAATGCAGAGTCCTGCACCTCGTGGTAAGGTCAGATCGGCACATGCTGAAATAGAGTCTATGTCTGGGACATCAACTTTAATAACTAGTCTATTGGAATTCATGGTATCTCCTGAGTTGCCAGAAAGGCTTCGTGACATCTGCTTCTGCTCAGCTTTGTTAAGCTGCATTAGAAGTTTGAGCGTTTTAGCAGAGAAAGTGAAGTTCAGTCATAGAGATTTGTTTTTGGGGCATGTATAGTTCAGTGATAGACAATTGTTTACTATACAAATAAGAAATCAGATTCTTAAGAACAAACAACAATGAGATGCCTATAAATTATAATGTAACAATATCAGACATGTTTAGGCAAGCGTCACTCTACAGCTTCATGTAAGAAGTTTCCTTTTCATGAAGATTAACAATTCTCATCTACGAAGTACATGGTACAATTTCTAAGAAATTTTTACATGAAAATCAATGAAGATGGAAAGCCATTTTTCCCACATGGTGCATATTGGCATATGTAGAGTGCAAAAATATGCGCTAAAACATTTTATAGATACTGTACTTAGACACTACATTAGTTGGAAATACCAACATGTCCACATATCAAAACTTATCAATTTTCTGAATCCAATACATCATATGTCATGCCCATGCAAGCAACCTAGGTTCCAACTCTCACCCCTAAAATATCAACTACTTAAACATTGCCACACAGAGAAACTTAATTATGAGTTTTAAGAGTGACTTACAGTTGTTTGACCAAATCCTATAGGATTGCTTGTAGATAGCAGTGACGGAGTGTTTGAGAACAAGTCGCCAAACAAATTTGAGTGCAATTTTTATAGCTTGTAGTTGAGAGATCAAGTCTAAAAACTTCATTCTCAAATTTACCATCAGAAAACCATAAGGAGATATTTTTCTATTATCTAGAGGGGTTAATTATAAGGACACCGTCTCAATTATCATTCAACATCACTTGACCCTCAACTAAAAAACCCTAAACTTGGATCCTTCAATCATAAAAATTGTATAAATGCCCCCCTTCTGGGCAGCGCAAGTGATTTGATTTTATAGTGTTTTTTTTTTTTGGGTCAATCGGGAAGAGAATATTACATTTTACAAATATCAAAACAGTTATGACAAATTGGAAAATCAACTATCTAAGAAAGTCTAACAATACATACTTGCAAGCCCAACCCCAACAACCACTACATCATAGGATTCTACAGGTTCAGTGGCAAAAATAAAATAGAATTATTAGTGACCAACATCATGCTAACTTATAATCAAGATAAATACGGGCACGAGTCATATAAAAAAGGCTCCTTAGTTGTTGTCCTTCCCACAGCTTTGTTTAGGCTTCAAACTTATTGTACTTGTTTACCCAATCAATAAAACATCATCAATTAGACAATTACCCAACATCTTAATGCATATAAATCTACAACTTAAAACATACTATTTTTCCTCCCTTCTTTTTCCTCTTTGAAATAGCGAGGGGAAAAAAAACATACCCAACAAGTTCAACAATTCATATTCAATTAACATATAATTGCAACAAAGCCAAACAAATTTATTATATTATCAATATCCAAAGGGAGAAAATAGTTAAAGATATGAATCAAGAAAATGCCTTTCTTTTCTTGGCAATCTGCACAAGTAGTTAATAACAGGACCACCCATGTAATACCCCTGTTTCGTAATGTGTTAATTGGTCCTTAATACAAGTATGATTGTGTGTTTAATATGATTTTGTGTGAAAATATGTGGTTTTGAATTTCTATCTGTTCACCGTAGGAATATCTGTTTGATTCTACCGCTTCGGAAATTAAATTGGAGGCCTTATCGGCCACAGAACCCGAAATTGATTACGCCGTTGTGATTGACATAATTTTTAGAGCCTACGGTGAAATTTAATTAGAAATTGATTCGGGTCAGATTAAGTTGATTAAATTGATAATTTAGTACCCAATTGTTTATTATTATTATTTTGGAATAGTGGGGTTTGATGTAAAAGGGCACTACACCCTCAATTCCTTCCCTTATGTGGCTTTGGCTGATTAAACTCTCTAGAGAGAGTGAGAGACCCAAAATTGAGAGAGAAAAGGGGAAATCATCTAAGTTTGCTCTTGAAGCTTTGGAGTCTTGAAGGCTAGCTCAAGAATTAACCATAGTTGTGAAGATTAAAACTCTTTGGTGAGTAATTTTGTAAATTCAGAGTTGAATAAGAATAAAGAACATTAATTCAATTGAGCATGATGAAATTGAATGGGTTTTGTTGGATTAAAGCTTGATATATGCATGCATGTAAGGAAATGTTTTGAAATAGCATGTATAAGCTTAAAGTGCATGATTCATGTAGAGTTTTGGTTGAAACTCATGTTTTGATCACCATTTGTGTTATTTAAGTTGAGAATGTGGCTAATTCATCACATGCATGTGCAATTTGAGAAGATATGAGCTTGAATGCATGAATTTGTTATGTTGGTGTTGAGTTTGACATATTTTGGGCCATGCATGTAGATAAATCAAGAAATTGAGCTTCATAATGTTATAATCTTGCATTGGTACCATGTTGGTATGATCATATTTGAGATTTGAGCCATTGCATGCAAGTAATGTAGCTGGAAAATCGAATTGGAGCTCAAGAACACAATTCTGGGTTTTCCAGAATTTTGAGTTCCGCTCAAGCGGGGAACCTGACGCTCGAGCGGGGAACCTGACGCTCGAGCGGGAAATACGTGCTCCTAGCACTTTTTGCAGACGTGGTGTCCGCTCGAGCGGGGAAGTTTACACTAGAGCGGGGAGCTGTGTAGGCAGGCAGTCCGCTCGAGCGGCCGAGTTCACGCTCGAGCTGGAATAGAAGGCAACCAGTACTTTCGCAGACTTAAGGGTCCGCTCGAGCGGGGAAGTCCACGCTCGAGGGGGGACCCTATTTTCTGAAATTCTGTTTTTGCATTTTGTGTTCTGTTTTCCGTTCTCTTTCACTTGCAAGCACTCTTAGGCATATGTTAAGCAATGTAAATGAGTTAATGAGATAATGATAAAGCCTAAAGAGGAATATGTGAATTAAAGAATGGATTGAACTGTTAATGACCCTTTTGTGTTCATGAAACGTGTAGGGTCAAGCTCCAGGGCAAATCCACAAGCCGATCACTGTGAGTAATATCAATATTTGAATGCTTGCGAATGTCCAATTGTTTACCCCCTTTTAAGCTTTATGAATTGCTAATTGGGATTGTGGACGTAAGTCTGATATGATTGCATGAATGGACCAAAGGTCGTTTTGATGTGAATAAATGGACCAAAGGTCGTTTTGAAATGAATGAATGGACCAAAGGTCATTTTGATGTGAATGAATGGACCAAAGGTCGTTTTGATGTAAATGAATGGACCAAAGGTCGTCCTGATATAAATGAATGGACCAAAGGTCGTCCTGATGTAAATGAATGGACCAAAGGTCGTTTTGACACATGTGAGTGGGCCGAAGGCCGTTTTGACATGAATGAGTAGGCCGAAGGCCGTTTTGACATGAACGAGTGGGCCAAAGGCCGTTTTGACATAAATGAATTGGCCGAAGGCCATTTTGACAAAAATGAATGGGCCAAAGGCCGTTTCGACATAAGTGAATGGGCCGAAGGCCGTTTTGCCACGAATGGAAACCTAAATGGGCCAAAGGCCAGAATGTTGGAACTACAGTTACTTGATTTGCATTTCATATAGTCTTATATATTTGCTAATTAGAAGTATGAATTGGGCCCAAGGCCGTTTGGAGCATGTTGTTCTACATATTGTGATGTAACTGTCATATTTGATATTATTCACTGGGCTATCGCTCACGCTCATTCATGTCTTTGTAGGTGAGCCAAGAGAAGTTCAAACCCAGCCCCAGTGAAGTCTGCCAGGAATAACATGAGTTTGGAGAGTCAGCCTTGTGTCTCACGCACGAGACTCAACCTTGCCATTCTGTTATGTATTTCCATTTTGTCTTGTTGGCAAGAATCTTGTGTATATCGGTATGTAGTTGTGATATGGGTCGACTTAGTTTTGGATGATCCTGTCTGTACAGAACCTATGTCGCTATGTTTCTGTTGTGAGTTATTAACCTGCATATGTATGGTTTGTTTTGATGTGCCACGTAAGCACAGCTCTATGGACAAAGTTTTAAATTTGGCTTCCCTTTTGGCCCCTTTACTCTGATGTGTTAAGTCTGTTTTGGTTTGAGGCCGTAGGTAATCTTAGGATTACTGGCCGGTTACGTCCTTAACCCATGGGGGCGGGTTCGGGTCGTGACAGAGTGGTATCAGAGCACGAGTTAATAACTCACACACTTGTCCAAAAAGAGCAATAAGCGTCTAGATGAGATCTAGGATGCATTAACATGAAATTGGAAGCATTGATAATAATGCTTAACTATTTTGATATGAACCTTGAAAGCATCAAGAATATGCTTAAGTGTTTCGATTTGAGTAATTATGTGATATAAGTTTGTGAACTACTCGCATTGCAATTATCTAAATATATGTACTCCTTTGTATATGCATACTTGTGAATCTTTTGTATAGAGTATAATGCAAGTTTAATCAGATAGTGAATAAGAACTCTATAAGGTTGTGTTTAGCCTCAATTATTTCCTGATGATATGAAATGACAAGTTCTCTGAGATGCTATGTTTGGTATACGTGGTTGCTCAAATTCTCTTTGAACATAATGGTGGTATCCTTAGCGGAGGCCCTCGCCCAGGGGATATAATACTGTGGCTTATGGTCATGAAGCCCTAGCCCGGGGGAAATAATGCCGTGGCACAGGCCCTCGCCCGGGGGAAATAATACCGTGGCCTATGTATGAGATATGTTGATATGCTTGACCAACATGATATGTCACGCTAAAAGAAGTACCACACATGATTCGAATATGAGATATGAATTGTTACACTAATGTGTACAACAAGTTTGTTTTGATATAATGCACATACATGAAAAGTTGTTCATGTGCATTCAACTCTGCCTACGGGTGTCTATTTGAAATATGAACATGATTTGAGTATATAATCACTTAGTAAATGTTCAGCATGCGATATTTGATAAATATGCAATTATCTATTACGTAAGTGATTAATTGCGTACGGTATGTGAAAGGAGAATATAACAATGTGCTTATGTGCGAATGTACTCATGTGATTTTGTGTTTAATTTCGTATTGGGCATCCCAGTATTTGGTAAAGTTTAATAAGGATTTGTGTAGAGTATGGGCAAAGTAAGGGCATACGAGTTGGAAGGTTCTTCCACAGCCCGACTTGATAGTCCGAAAAGAGTAGTACAAGAATTGGCAGGGATCTTGAGACAACAGCGTCAGTTGCCGCTACGGCAAGAACCTTTGCCACCACCAGTGTGAGAAACACCGAGGAGTTTGTTATCAGACTTTTGGGGCTCGTTATAGATATGGTAAAATGGACCATACGGCAAGGAATTGTCCCCGGACTGAACGAAATGTGAATGAATCCCCTGCCTTGGCTAAATCCGTACCAGTGGTAAGAATTGCTACTCAGGATGGAGTAATCACACTCATCCCAGAAAGCACTCAGAATGTTGTAACCATTATCCCAGGTATCTATACTGTTTACAAATGAATGCTTATGTGTTGATTGATTCTGAATTAGTACGTTTGTACATCTTCGCTTGGGATATTGTTTGATTCGGATCGGCATATATTTCATATCTGCTGCATGTGTATCTAGATTGGTTAGACCCACATGATCGAGACTGTATTCATTGGAGGTATATGCCCCGTTTGTGAAAATTGTGAAATACGTTTTGGGATATTGATTGACCTTGCACATGCACATATATATCTACACCTATGCTCAGGGTGATTTATTATGTTACCGTCTTCAATGACTAAACCACTGGAATTATGATTCTGTAATCGTGTGACCAAGTTGAGCGCCCTAAATGATGAACTCTATAATTGTAAGACCATATGTTTTGATTGGTAGAAAGTTGACTGGGTAATGTGACTAATTTGGAACTTCTGCGTAACAATCCCATACTATGTGTACCCGAGGAACTTTGTATAATGTATTACTGTGCACCATGTTCTTGCATATAAGGCTTATTTGGGAACTGCTGCACTGATTATGATACGTACCTCCTGATATGAACACTTGCATGCTTATGTAACTATACCTGAACTTATGTGGACAATACCGTATTGTACGTGATTTGAAACACTTTGATATGAACAGTTGTGATGAATGATTTTGATATGACTTTGAGAACTGATGAACTTAGGGCAGTTGAGAAACTATCAACCATGTACCTAAACAAACGAAGTATGCCTTACAGAACCGAATGTGTCCTAATTGAGAAAATTTTTATCTGATTCGATCCGATGGAACCTTTGCCTGATATTGTTCTGATGGAACCCTCATTTGATATAATTTGATAGAACCCTTGTTTGATCTAATATGACAAGGCCGTTGCTTGGATCGACCGATAAGACCCTCTATCTAATTTGATTTTGTAAAAAGGGGATTAAGAATTGCTTGTGGATAAATAGCCAGATTATTCTTGGCCGAAAAACTGATAGGCCCAAAACTTGAATGCGTTTGGAATACTTGACTTATTTGAAAGACTTTTTGTGGGCTGTCAACAGATTGATCTAACTATGAACACCGTTGAGAACCAATCCCCAACTATTGAGGACATATGTGTTAAAAATGAACCGAATTGTACAAACCCCGTGATTGGGTGTCGTAAGGAGTGCTCCATTTTGTTTGTTTGACACTATGGGAACCGATGACGGTAGATTGATTTGATTTTGAGCAGTACTGAACATTTGTCTTTGACTGACCAGAACATGTTTTGTAAGGGAGAGTGGTTGTTTCGGTGTTATCAGATTTTGGAGAAATCAGGTTATAGTGAATAGTGTTGTGTTGCTGTGATGACATTCTTGGGGCGTCTTTTCGTGCTAGGGGACGTTAAGCCTATGTAGCACCTTTGATCAAGATACCTTTTGCCACCGACGGTTTCGTACGGGTGGGGTTGACTAATCGATTTCGAGTCGGCCACCGACGGTCGTGAACGGGTATGCTTGATTCCGAGACGATTATTCCTTGTTTTGTCCGGAATGTCATCCTTTAGTATTATGCAGATGTTATAGACATCCAAGAAGCTTTGAAAAATCCTGATTATCCATAAGTGTGCGAATTCAGTACACCTTGTGAACGCCTGCCCAGCGCCATTATATTCTGTAATTGGGGCCCTGAGGATGTGTAAATTGTGCTTAACATGTGATTGACTCCTTTGATACTACCTTTGCCATTATGGAGGTTTATATATGAATTGCCTTATGCTTTTGATGACTATCAGATAATGTGGAAAGGCTCGATAGAACAACGAATTGAATGTTGAACTGAATTGTGAACTGTAAACTGTTGAATGAATTGCGAACACGTGTATTATGTCAGAAATTGCCTGCTTCGATGTTATTGTACTTTACAATCAGTATTATGGGGATGTCAGGACTATGTGTATTGTGCGGGTAATTACTTCGATGTTACCTTTGTTGTTTCGGGAATCAGTATCTGGATCCACCTTATATTCCTGAAGACTTTTAATTGACCTTGGATAATTATGATGAGTCACTGGACTAAATACCAAATCAGATCGTGAATTGGGGAATTATTGAAGAATGAATTGAACTTTTGTGACATGGAATAGACCGAACTTCTGTGATAAAGTTAGCTGACATTGAAATAAAGATGTTGGTGACCTACCTTGAAGAGGGCAGTTGGTGAATATGTCTAATTATTTTTCGGTGCCAACAGGTCGAAGTTGAATTTCAGATAGTGGCGGGACTACTTCAACCTCTCTCCGTTTTGGAATAGAAATGGGAATAGGTGGCTACGAATTTCGTTGTGGGGCTACCTTGAGCACCCAAGGTATAAGTCCCATTTGGGCTATTGTAGGTAAAATTATTGAAGTTGCCCATTTCTCCCTATAGAATTTTGTATGATGCTTGTAGACTAGCCACTGTTTACATCGATAAGATCGCTTGTTTACATGGGGTCCCAGTATCTATTGTTAGACAGAGATTCTAAAATGTGTTTGAATTCTGAAAATCCTTCAAGAGGCAATGGGGGCTCAGCTTCTGTTCTGTTATGTTACCCGGACCCGGAGGTTCCCTTATGGAACTGGTTATTCGTAACCTCACGTGTATATGTTCTGTTCTGTTTTGTTCTGTTCTGTTCTGTTAATGCTAATGAATGTATCATGTAAACTTAATCATGACTTATGACTCCTGTATATGATCTGGACAAATTATGAATTTGATACGAAACTGAATTATGATTCGGCGCTGTTTTCCATCCGCAAATTGATGTATGATCAGAAGGAACTTGTTAGATTTTTGGGAGGAATGCTCCAAAGATATGCATTAGATTTTTTTGGGGAGTTGGAAAAATCTATCCATCGTTGGAAAAACTTTACTTCCAACAACAGCTCACGCTCTAGTTTTGGCATGGCACCGTACAAGCCTGGTATGGCGGAAAAAGGTAAACCTATGACTGATTAAGAATAGAGCGCTGCTTGATTTTGAGACTAAGTGAATGGCTACTAAGAATGATTGGAACCGTTGAAAGAAAAGTGTTCCGAATTGTTTCGACTAAAGGTAAAATAAGTTTGGAGGACCAAACTTCCTAAAGGGGGGAAGACTGTAATACCCCTGTTCCGTAATGTGTTAATTGGTCCTTAATACGAGTATGATTGTGTGTTTAATATGATTTTGTGTGAAAATATGTGGTTTTGAATTTCTATCTGTTCACCGTAGGAATATCTGTTTGATTCTACCGCTTCGGAAATTAAATTGGAGGCCTTATCGGCCACAGAACCCGAAATTGATTACGCCGTTGTGATTGACATAATTTTTAGAGCCTACGGTGAAATTTAATTAGAAATTGATTCGGGTCAGATTAAGTTGATTAAATTGATAATTTAGTACCCAATTGTTTATTATTATTATTTTGGAATAGTGGGGTTTGATGTAAAAGGGCACTACACCCTCAATTCCTTCCCTTATGTGGCTTTGGCTGATTAAACTCTCTAGAGAGAGTGAGAGACCCAAAATTGAGAGAGAAAGGGGGAAATCATCTAAGTTTGCTCTTGAAGCTTTGGAGTCTTGAAGGCTAGCTCAAGAATTAACCATAGTTGTGAAGATTAAAACTCTTTGGTGAGTAATTTTGTAAATTCAGAGTTGAATAAGAATAAAGAACATGAATTCAATTGAGCATGATGAAATTGAATGGGTTTTGTTGGATTAAAGCTTGATATATGCATGCATGTAAGGAAATGTTTTGAAATAGCATGTATAAGCTTAAAGTGCATGATTTATGTAGAGTTTTGGTTGAAACTCATGTTTTGATCACCATTTGTGTTATTTAAGTTGAGAATGTGGCTAATTCATCACATGCATGTGCAATTTGAGAAGATATGAGCTTGAATGCATGAATTTGTTATGTTGGTGTTGAGTTTGACATATTTTGGGCCATGCATGTAGATAAATCAAGAAATTGAGCTTCATAATGTTATAATCTTGCATTGGTACCATGTTGGTATGATCATATTTGAGATTTGAGCCATTGCATGCAAGTAATGTAGCTGGAAAATCGAATTGGAGCTCAAGAACACAATTCTGGGTTTTCCAGAATTTTGAGTTCCGCTCAAGCGGGGAACCTGACGCTCGAGCGGGGAACCTGACGCTCGAGCGGGAAATACGTGCTCCTAGCACTTTTTGCAGATGTGGTGTCCGCTCGAGCGGGGAAGTTTACACTAGAGCGGGGAGCTGTGTAGGCAGGCAGTCCGCTCGAGCGGCCGAGTTCACGCTCGAGCTGGAATAGAAGGCAACCAGTACTTTCGCAGACTTAAGGGTCCGCTCGAGCGGGGAAGTCCACGCTCGAGCGGGGACCCTATTTTCTGAAATTCTGTTTTTGCATTTTGTGTTCTGTTTTCCGTTCTCTTTCACTTGCAAGCACTCTTAGGCATATGTTAAGCAATATAAATGAGTTAATGAGATAATAATAAAGCCTAAAGAGGAATATGTGAATTAAAGAACGGATTGAACTGTTAATGACCCTTTTGTGTTCATGAAACGTGTAGGGTCAAGCTCCAGGGCAAATCCACAAGCCGATCACTGTGAGTAATATCAATATTTGAATGCTTGCGAATGTCCAATTGTTTACCCCCTTTTAAGCTTTATGAATTGCTAATTGGGATTATGGACGTAAGTCTGATATGATTGCATGAATGGACCAAAGGTTGTTTTGATGTGAATGAATGGACCAAAGGTCGTTTTGAAATGAATGAATGGACCAAAGGTCGTTTTGATGTGAATGAATGGACCAAAGGTCGTTTTGATGTAAATGAATGGACCAAAGGTCGTCCTGATATAAATGAATGGACCAAAGGTCGTCCTGATGTAAATGAATGGACCAAAGGTCGTTTTGACACATGTGAGTGGGCCGAAGGCCGTTTTGACATGAATGAGTAGGCCGAAGGCCGTTTTGACATGAACGAGTGGGCCAAAGGCCGTTTTGACATAAATGAATTGGCCGAAGGCCATTTTGACAAAAATGAATGGGCCAAAGGCCGTTTCGACATAAGTGAATGGGCCGAAGGCCGTTTTGCCACGAATGGAAACCCAAATGGGCCAAAGGCCAGAATGTTGGAACTACAGTTACTTGATTTGCATTTCGTATAGTCTTATATATTTGCTAATTAGAAGTATGAATTGGGCCCAAGGCCGTTTGGAGCATGTTGTTCTACATATTGTGATGTAACTGTCATATTTGATATTATTCACTGGGCTATCGCTCACGCTCATTCATGTCTTTGTAGGTGAGCCAAGAGAAGTTCAAACCCAGCCCCAGTGAAGTCTGCCAGGAATAACATGAGTTTGGAGAGTCAGCCTTGTGTCTCACGCACGAGACTCAACCTTGCCATTCTGTTATGTATTTCCATTTTATCTTGTTGGCAAGAATCTTGTGTATATCGGTATGTAGTTGTGATATGGGTCGACTTAGTTTTGGATGATCCTGTCTGTACAGAACCTATGTCGCTATGTTTCTGTTGTGAGTTATTAACCTGCATATGTATGGTTTGTTTTGATATGCCACGTAAGCACAGCTCTATGGACAAAGTTTTAAATTTGGCTTCCCTTTTGGCCCCCTTTACTCTGATGTGTTAAGTCTGTTTTGGTTTGAGGCCGTAGGTAATCTTAGGATTACTGGCCGGTTACGTCCTTAACCCATGGGGGCGGGTTCGGGTCGTGACAACCCATGTGTAGCAGCTTGAAAAAAAAGGAAACTCGGAGAACATACCAAGATGAAAGTTTATCAATTTACATGGGAACTACACTGAAATGATTATTGGGAGAGTTAGAAAGCAAGAAATGCCAAATGAGATTCCAAAAAAAGGAAAAATAATGGACTAAAGAGAGACAAAGCGGATATGATATTACCATGTTAGCAGATCGGAGAGAGAGAGAGAGAACAGATCTGATCTTAGAGAGAGCAGATCGGAGAGAGAGAGAGAGAGAGAGAGAACAGATCTGATCTTAGAGAGAGCAGATCTGCATCTCTTCATCGTTGAGCTTCTACTCATTGTTACCAACGATCCACATCCAACGCCACCTGCTTGTCCCGTACATGATTAGAGACACTAACACCACACTCGAAACCCTAGATAAATCGATTCACCATTGCTGCTGCTCAATCTGATGGAAGAGAAGAGTTTTCCACACAAGGACTAGAAATAAAGGAACAAAAATAAAAGGAGAAAACACAACAAAAGCAAAAAAAAAGCTGGAAATCAACTAAATTGAGAGAAAGCAATTCCAAATCGTTAGTTTTAGCCATGAAATTTTATAGATCTTGAGTGAATATAGCAAATCTATATCAAAAAACCCTAACCTTGAGCCCTAGATCGATTTAGATCATAGGGATTCGAACCATCACGGAGATATACGCTCAAATCACGAGTAGAACAAGATTTTTTAGATCAAACAACTGAAGAATTGATGGAGATCGAAGATCCGGCGCCTCAAAGATCCGATGCCTCGATTTCTCTCTCTTCCTAAAGTCACGCCTCTGTTCAATCTGAATAAAAGAACGTCATAGCCTTGAGTTGAGCCACTGTTTAAAAGAAATAACCGGGCACAAAACAAGAGATGGTTTAGTTTAATTTCTTTGGAATTTGAAAAATCTGGACAGACTTTACGACGTTTTTGAAAAACGTCATAGAAAAAATGTCACTGTATGTCCTTTTTCTAGTAGTGCATTTTTCTTGTTTTGATGTTGCCTTCATGCATTATTGATGGTAGTAACAAACTTCATGTAAGAACCCAAATATCCATACGTCTAGGAGCGGAGGCACGTGAGACCCACGGCGGTGACGTCCCTCCTTCAACTTTTGGGAAATTTTGCATTTGTCACTTGTACAAATAATTATTTCAATTGAAACCTTTATGAACTTGTTGTGAAATTTTATGTCACTTCTATTTTTTTTACCATTTTAAAATATGTTTATATATGTTGGGAACTTATACCTTTTGTTTTCTCTGTTTAGGCAAAATTTTCAAGTTAACACCCACATGTTGAAGCCCTTTCTATGTACCCTTCTAAATATTGATCAGAATACTTTGCAGGAATTCTCATCATTGCATCTGACGGATATTTCTGACATCTCACCAAGAATGTTAGTTTTGTCCTTGAAGACTTCCTATGTCATGACCTGAACCTGCCCCTATAACTTAGGATCATAACCAGCCAATAATCATGAGATTAGCTATGGCCTTAAACAGAAATCAAATCATATATTATTATATGGGGCCAGAAACAGAAGCATACTAAAGAGTTTTGTCCAATGAGCTGTGCATATATGGCATAAACAAAAACTTTTCACATACTTTAATAACTCACACTACAGATAATTTACGGAATTCACGTTTTCAGGATCTTTCAAACATCTCTTAACATACAATTCAGAACTTATAATATTTACATACATGGTTAAGCGACCAACAAAAGGAAACAGAAAATCAAAAGATCAAAAGCCTCATGCGTGAGACATCCTGGGCTGACTCCCCAAAACATGACATCTCTCACAAAATCACTAGGGCTAGAGCTAGACATCCCGCTGCTCACCTACATACATATAAATATGGATTGAGCTAACGTCCAATGAATAATAATAGGGTAAAAGGGTTATGTGAATGAGCTCTTTTAAGTAATGAAAACAATTACATATCATAAACATTTTATATTGGAACGACCTTAGGTCCAACAGCTTAAACAATTCATGATAGAACGACCTCAAGTCCAACAGATAGCAGATGTATAGGACAGATTCATTCATTTCTTAACAGACCGACCTTGGGTCTAACAATTGGCAGAACGGCCTCGGGTCCAACAGATAGCAGATGTACATGATAGATTCATTCATTTGTTAACAAAATGACCTTGGGTCCAACAGTTAGCATAACGACCTCAAGTCCAACAAATAACAAAATGACCTTAGGTCTAATCATTTACAGTTATATAATGGTCATTCAATCATTCATAACAGATATTCAGATTCAATAGATATTCAGAATGAGCTTGGGTCCACTATTCAGTTTCATATCACATTAATCAGATGTTCAGATATCCTATTAATCAGACAAATAGAAACTCATTCACATTTGTAAAATTACAGATTAAAATTTTACCACATAAGAACAATCAAAAAATAGAGTATAAACGAAAATATCTTTACTAACATATTACTCATAGTGGTCCAGTTATTGACTAGTCATTGTGGTTGATCCTACACAATTCATAAACATACACAAATCAAAGCATAATGATATTCAATTTGTTCCTTAACTTGATTAATTCTTTTAGGTTTATTTCTAACCTTTTAATTCATTTAGAATGCTCAATGTATGCCTAAGAGTTCTCAGAAAAGAATGAGAACTGAATTTGGAATAGGATATGGCTTTTCAAAACTTTCTAAAACAGAGAACTTCACTCGAGCGCAACATTGGTCGCTCGAACAGATCACTAGATCTGCAAAAGTTTTGATCTAGGGTCAATATTTGCTTGAGCCAACTTTCAAAATCAAAGGTGGTCACTCAAGCGGTAACTCGGTCGCTCGAGCCAACCATCCAAGTCTAAAAAATTACTAGATGTACTCAAAGTGCGCGTGAACGGTAACTTTATCACTCAAGCGATGCGTTTGAATTCTGAAATTTCCATAGCATTGTTTGAGCTTCAAAGCACATGCCCGAAGGGTATAAACTTGTATGCCAAGCTCCAAACTTCTACTATACAACCACTAGCATGGTTAGAAAAGTCAATTTGCAAAATTAAGGCTTAAAACCTCATGATTCATCATACAAGATCTAATTTATTTCAAATTCTTATCCAAGACTTCAAACACATGTAATTGAGCTTCAAAGCTTTGAGAACCATTCATGCATGTACAATATAGCTTCGAATTCAAACATAAACAACATGAATCATGTTCAAAAGTATGAGACTTCTCAATGCATGTATGAATTGATCTCAAATTCAACAAACTTAGTTCAATTCTTACACTTAATTACATACGTCTTCTTGAATTCACAATTAAATGAGTTTAATTTACAATTTAAGGTTCAAACTCTTACATATGATCTTCAATGAGGTTAGATTTAGTAATTTTTTGAGCCTAGCTTCCAAATTCTTCAACCTCCAAGTCAATTCTTCAAGATTGAGCTCCCTCTCTCTCTATATTGTATATTCTAGAAAATTGAACTCAAAAGTGTGTTAATCACACTAATTAATACACACACACACACACACATATAAGGTAATTAGCTTAGATTAATTAAGTTTGATTAAGGCTAATTGATCCCACTTAATTCTAATCAATTTAATCTAATTAATTTGATCTAAATCAATTTTTAATTAAACTTCACAATAGGCTCTAAAAATTACGTCTATCACAACGGATTAACCAATTTTGGTTTCTGATGCCTCTACGACCCTCAATTTCAGATTATAGCAGAAATTGTAATAGATTTTTCTACAATCAACAGATAGGCATCCAAAAATCATTATAAACACATAATTAACATTCAAAATCACATCTAACACATAAACATATGTATAACTAATGAATTATAAGTATAATATGGAACAAGGTTGTTGCTTCCTACCAGTTGATTTCGTAGATATGTTTTCTAACAACTGAATTCCATCACCAAGGAATACTCTGAATTTTTTTTGGATATATTGTGACAGTAGTCCTTGTACTTTTCTGGTTGTGTTATTTGTTTTTCCTAAATTTTCAATTGCCTCGATTTGCACCCTCAATTTTGAACTTTTATTCGAATTTGGTCCATTTGATTACACTTTTACCCCTTTTTATCAAAAAATATGCATATACGTGGCATGTGTCATATCTTTTTGAGTAAATTTATAAATTTACAGAACTTAGTTAAACTCAAGCAATTCACATTACAATATTTTTGTCACAAACACAAACGACATTAGCAATTTGATCAAAATGACACAAAATTTTAAATCAAGTGTCAAAATTGAGTAGACCCAAATCACACAAGGGACAAAATGTCTACACCACAAATGTAATTTTCCCTTCAATCAAATATCTATTATTTGCTCTTTCTTAAAGGGAAAGGAAAAGATTGAAGACAAGTGGCGAACAACAAATCAAAATGTCTAACACTATCAATCCCTCTTCTCGAAAGTGGCCAATTGCACCATTCATTTTTTACAGGTACTACTTGTTCATTTTCATAATCCATAAATACATTTTCATACTCAAGGTATGAACCTCGTCGAATTTCAGTTTGTAATGTTTGAAATTGTATTGGTTTTCCATGTATTAAAATGTTTAAATCGTGTCGATTTGGTCCCAGATGTAAGAAAGGTATTTTACGCAGCATTTGGGGCCAAATTGACAGAGCACTCATATTTTAATTTTAGGACCAATAATGTAATTAACCCTTACTTTATGTCATTTGAATATATATATATATATATATTCATATTTAAGATTTACTGATGATAAACTTGATGATGCTTGCAGCCAGCAACAATTCAAGGAAATACAAGAAGCAGATAACACTGGAGCAAAAATAGTGAGTGTGCAAATCTATATTCTCTATAGTACACTATGATAGAAACACATGGTTGGATTGCTATCCACGAGTTGTATTGAATAGTCGCACTGGCCTTCTTATTGTTTCACATTTATCGATTTCTATCATATAATAATGTCATTTTCCATGTTTTTCTAAATTTCGATTCTTAGCCAAATTTTATTATTTTATTATTGAAAGATGAATTAAAACATTATTTTATTTCTAAAAAAGTGCTATAATTAAATATTTGGCATGTGTTAAGGAGCATGTCAAACTCAACCTTTGCCAAATCCATGTCATGTTTGACATATGGGGTGAGTAAAAAATCAAGGTCAAATTTGATTGTTGGTGTGTCATGTAGGATTTGACATGTAGGTTGAAGATGTTCTAAAACATAGTACATGTGGGTTTGATTACTTAACATAGATTTCACTTAATATTGTATTTAGTTAGTGTGTTAGTTGGTACACTAGTTAGTGAAACTAACTTTACTCCATACAAATCAACTTATTTAGATTATTCGATTTAACAAAAATTAATTAAGGATGTTTGATTGCAATTTTATTTGACCTTTTCAGTTTATTTGGTAAAAAGAGTAAGATTTTATTAAATTACAATTTATAGTTTTTTTAACTTATTTAAAATCTTCAAATGCATTAAAAAAAAAATTCTATCTTTTTTGTAGTAATTATTAACTTTAAAAAATGTTTTAGATATTTGTACAATAAAGGAGTGTCACAATTATTAATCAAATATGTTTAACTTCTTTCACAAACTTGTGAAAAGTTACACCAAATATGTATAAATTCTTTTAAATTAAAAATCTAAAGGGAAAATTACAAGTGAGTGATACTTTCTCAAAAGAATTATAGATTCACGAAAAAGATTATGACTTTAATCATTAAAATTTGTAAGATTTATTGTGAATCCGTAATTATTTTTAAAAAGCATCCTTGATTTGGTATTTACCCTAATCTAAAAGGTTATAATAATAAAATCTTAAAGCTTAAAAGTGATATCAAATGGACCTAACCTTAATATTATGCGGTTAAGGGCAGAAAAGAAACCATGATATATAAATGTACTTTTTAAAATTTATTTAAAATATAAATTGTTGTTTGTAATTTTATAAATTACCTCATGCATCTTTAAATTCCTAATTGTGTAACAAATTATCTATTTTATTAATAAACTATTGAGTCAATTAATAATTTTTAATGATTTTAAAAATATATTTCAATTAACAATTGTGATAATAAGCAGTTATAAATTTTATTTTTTTATTAATTTTATTAAATAAAAAAATTGACAAAAAAGTGCTTGTTATTTCCAAAACTATAAGAGACAATTTATATTTTAAACCGACTTTGTGTGCTTCTAATTTAGGGCTGTGAAGCCCCAAAAATTAGGAACATTGGGGAATATATTAACAAATAAATACATGATACTTCTAAGGTTACCAATTTAGGAAACGTCACTAATGAGTCATTTGATCAATAACCAACTAAGATTCCAAGAAAGATCGATGGACGAGTCACTAATGAGTCCTCCTCCAATGGTTATGGCAAGACAAGTTGTCATTGGTTGCGGCAGTGGTTACTTGTTGGTATGTAGCAGATAGGGCAATTGGAGGATTGTCAAGGTCGTAGGCTGGGAGCTTAGGACCTCGGTGTTTCTTACTCCTAGTGTGATAATCCAGTTCCGTATTATGCTAATTAATCTTAATTATGTGTTTGATATGATTTTGTGTGCCATTTATATGAATATATGTGGTTTTGAATTTCTATCTGTTCATCGTAGGAATATCTGTTCAACTTACTGTTATAAACTGAAAATTTAAGGCCTTATCGGCCAAAGAAACCGAAATTGACTACGCCTTTGTAATTAGCGTAATTTTTAGAGCCTACGGTGAAATTTAATTGAAAAGTGATTTGGATCAAAATAATTAGATTCAGAACGATTAATTAAGCTTTATTATTTGACTCTAATCAAAAGTGATTAGTGAGAGACTATAAAAGGAGCTCTATTATGCTTATATTCATTTTATTTGAGCTCAAAGTTGAAAATTGCTCTAAGGAAAGAGAGTGAGGGTCAGCTAGAGAGAGAGAGAGAGGGAAACAATTGGAAATTAAGCAAAAGGCTTGGAAATCTTAAAGATTAAACTCAAGAATTGGCTAGAATTTGGGTGTTTGAAGCTCCTAGGTGAGTAAATTCATAGATTTTAGTTTGTAACTTTGTGAATTCAAAGTTAAATGGTGATCAAGAACATGAATTAAGTTAGTTTTGATGAATTGGGAGTCAATATGCACATGCATGTAGGAAATTGCCATGAATTGTATGTTTGAGCTTGAAATTTGCATAAGCTAGCATGAATAATGTTGAACATGGAGAATTGGGCACCAATCTTCACATGCATGCATAATTTTCATGGGTTCCATAATAATAAGTGTCATTTGCATGATTTGAAGTAGAAATGGAGTCAAAAATTTGCATACATGTTTGATTATGGAAGATATGGAGCTTATATGAGGGTTGAATGCATGAGCCTTGATTATACTAAAGAAATGTTGATTAATTTTGAAGATTGGGCCATGATTTTGAGCAATTGGTCTCATATTGTTTGTGTACTCATGATATATATTGTGTTTCCCTACTTTGGTACCTTAATTCAAGCTTTGGAGCCTTTGAATATCAAGTTTAAGTCTCAAGAATAATTCTGGATTTTCCAGAATTTGGCATGTCCGCTCGAGCGAGGAAAACGCCGCTCGAGCAGGAAATACAAGCTCCCAGAAGTTTTGCAGACATGGATATCCGCTCGAGCAGGGAGATTCACGCTCGAGCGGGGAGCCATGTAATGAGACTTTCAGGTCGAGCATCCTAATTCACGCTCGAGCATAAAAACGAGGCAACTAGTACTTTTGCAGACCTAATGGGTCCGCTCGAGCGGAAAAGTCCATGCTCGAGCGCGAACCCCTATTTCTGAAATTTTGTAAATGTGTTATGTATTTCATTTTTCATTCTCTTTCACTCCTAAGTACTCTTAGGCATGCATTGAGCATTATGAATGAATTAAAAAAATAAGAGAGAAGCCTAAGAGGGATGTATGAGTTAAGAACGGACTGAATTGATTGTGACCCATATGTGTTATGTAATGTGTAGGGTCGAGCTCCAGGGTGAATCCCCCAGCAGATCACTGTGAGTAATATCTTAATAAAGATATCTGAAGTATGTTATTTGTCCAATTGCTTACTTCTATGTAAGTCTTATAAGTTCGTTAATTTAAATGGTGGACAAATGTTTGCTATGCCAAATGAATGGGCCAAATGTCAGTCTGACATGAATGAAAGAATGAATGGGCCAAAGGCCAATCTGACATGAATGAAAGAATGGTTGGGCCAGAGGTCAGTCTGACATGAATGAAAGAATGGTTGGGCTAGAGGCCAGTCTGACATGAATGAAAGAATGAATGGGCCAAAGGCCAGTCTGACATGAATGAAAGAATGGTTGGGCCAGAGGCCAGTCTGACATGAATGAAAGAATGAATGGGCCAAAGGCCAGTCTGACATGAATGAAAGAATGGTTAGGCCAGAGGCCAGTCTGACATGAATGAAAGAATGAATGAGCTAAAAGCCAGTCTGACATGAATGAAAAAGTGAATGGGCCAAAGGCCAGTCTGACATGAATCAAAGAATGGATCGGCTGTAGGCCGTTTAACATGAATGAAAGATAAATGGGCCAAAGGCCGTTTGACATGAATAGATTGGGTCCGAGGCCGTCTGATGTGTTTGGAACCGCAATTACATGACCTATATATATATATATATATATGTATATATACTGGATAGAAATATGAATTGGGCCCAAGGCCGTTTGGTGCATGTCGTTCTAAATACTGCTCGTGTATCTTCTTTACTTGATATTATTCACTGAGCTTTCGCTCATGCTCATTCATGTGTCTATAGGTGAGCCAAGGAAGATCCAAACCCAACCTCAGTGAAGTTTGTGTAAAATAGTCAAGGTTTTGAAGAGTCAGCCCAAAGGTCTCACGCACGAGACTTGCCTTCGCCTCTTTTGCTCTTTTTGATATGGTTTTGTTATATTGGCAAAAACATTGGATTACTTTTGTATATAAAATTTAGGTTCGACCGTCTTAGACTTGATGATCCTGTATGTACAGAACTTTGTGTTATTACATATTCTGATGTGAGTTATTAACATGTATACGTATGGATTGTTATGATGTACCATGTAAGCACAGCTCCATGGACAAAGTTTTGATTTTGCTTCTGTTTGGCCCCTTTACTCTGATGAGTTATGTCTGGTTTGGTTTGAGGCCGTAAGTAATCTCGTGATTACTGGTCGATTATGTCCTTAACCCATAGGGGGTTCGGGTCATGACAGAGTGGTATCAGAGCACGAGTTAATAACTTACACACTTGTCCAAAAGAGCAATAAGTGTCTAGAAAAGATCTAGAATGCATTCATGTGATAAGTAGAAATCTGAAAGCATCGAGAATACGCTTAAATGTTTCAATGTGAATGATTATGTGTTATAAGTTTGTGACTTGCTTGCGTTGCAAATTATTTGTATATGTATGCTCTTTAGTATATGCATACCTGTGAATCTTTTGTATAAAGCATAATGCAAGTTTAATTAGATGGTGAGAACAAGAGGTGATGAGATAGAGGAGTCTTCTACTGCCAGAATGGATAGAATGGAAAGATTAATCTAGGAAATGGCAGAAACATTGAGGCAACAACAACAGTGGCAACAACAGTGAAAGCAACCACATCCTCCACCTCCTCCTCCGGCACCACCTGTGCCAGACTTACAAAATGATGACTGAATAATAGCTTTCACCAAAGAGTTTAAGAAAATGAAACCGCCGCAGTTCCATGGTGGATTAGATCCGTTGAAAGCCGAAGCATGGGTCCTCGGCATCGAAAAGCTATTTGAAGTGTTCCCTTGTTCGGAGACACAGAAAGTACTTCTAGCCACCTTTATGCTAGAAGATGAGACAAGAAGATGGTGGATATTAATGCGTGAGAATCATAAAGATGTTGACTGGACCAAATTTCTGGAAATTTTCTATGATAAGTACTTCCCTCAGTGTGTCCGGGACAGGAAAGTATCAGAGTTCATGGAACTAAAACAAGACAACATGACAGTGGCTGAGTATGAGGCCAAATTCACCGAATTGGCCAGGTTTGCCCCACATGTAATCGATACCGATTATAAGAAAGTGAGGCATTTTGAAGGTGGGCTTCGAAGCGACATTTTATAAAGGGTGAATGTCTTGGAGCTGGAAACCTATATTGGGGTGCTAGACCGGGCCATAATATCAGAAGCTAACATAGCTAGACAGGCTAAATCAATAACAGACTGGAAAGGTAATAAGAGACAAGGCTTCTTTTCAAAGAAGAAATTTTTGAAGAAGCAGAATACGGGCTCCTCGAGTACTTCGAATTCTTCCCGAGATACATCCCCAATGTGTAATATTTGTAGCAAAAGGCATCGTGGGGTTTGTTACCGTGTGTCAGGAGCTTGTTTCAAATGTGGTAAACAAGGACATATGGCCAGAGATTGTAATCAAAACAGCGGGAAGATAGCTGCTAGCTCAATTGCATCAATCCCGAAGTCAGAAAATACTATGAGAGCTACTACCGCCAGGGATACCGTGAGACAAGGGAGAGTTTTTGTGCTTGTTCTGGGCGATACGCGGAATGCTAACGTAGTTGTCTCAGGTACTATCTCTATATGTAATCAGGATGCTTTTGTGTTAATTGACTCCGGATCAACACACTCTTTCGTAACATGTGCATTTACATCTAGACTGAGTAGACCTCTAGAATTATTGCCATATCTGCTATGTGTATCTGCTCCATCTGGGGAATCTATATTGTGTGAATCTATATACTGATTTTGTGACATGCGTATTGAGGATGCTATTCTATATGTAGATTTGTTGCCCTTGAACTTTAGACATTTCGATGTAATTTTGGGCATGGATTGGTTAACCAAATATTGTGCCACCATTGATTGTGTGACAAAACGGGTTGTATTTAAACCACCAGAGCATAAAGAAATTGTGTTTGTGGGTAATGGGGTAATACCTCCACCTTATTTAATATCTGCAATGAAGACGTGTAAACTGATCAGGAAAGGGTGCCAGGGTTATTTGTATTATGTGTTGTTGTAGACGTCCCCGAACGCCCCGGGATGAACGAGCTCCCGTTCCGTTCATATTGGGGTTACTATAGCTCAGGACTCTCAAATTGTCACGGTTCTAAGTCTGAACCAAAGAGTCCAAATCCGGCAAATCGTTTTGAGAAACAGATTTTTGAAAAGAAGTGCCAAACATGGACTGCTTTGCCAGATACAGAGTCGCCACCTAAATGTTTTTTTTTTAATGGGAAATTTAGGAAACCCTGACTCGGTGCCAAAGGCCACGTGTCCGTCATCACCAAAGTTGCCTCGGCTCGGGAACTTGGGTACGATTGGGGAAGGTCACTTCGTGAGCACCCCCGCTCGCCCGATCAAAGATCGGCCTCTACTAACCATGATATCTATTTTTGAAAACATTATGTGTTCTTATTCCGGTTATTAGCCTAGGTTACTATGTGATGCACACAGCATATAAGTATAGACTGGGTCGCCCGAATTGGAACAAAACATTTCATGCTTGTTTATTTGAAAGATGGTTTGCTACTTGCAAGTAGGCTTAAAATGCAGATTTTGCCACCCGCAGGTGGGCTTAGAAAACAATGGTTTTGCCACTATCTAGTGGGCTTAAAACTAACAGTTGATGATTTATTCCAATCCAAGTAACCCAACCTTCACCCACAGGCATTCAGGCAGTTATATCACATAAACATTTAGCCTCATGGTAAGCATGCTATTCATGGCAGTCACTCACACGCATGCAAGGATGCTAAAGCATAAAACTCACCGAGTACTCCAAGCTAAAAAAGGAAGTTTATTAGAAATCATGCATGATCCTAAATATACAGAAATGCCTAATGCAACACATGCAAAAATGCAACTATAGCAGGCTCGGCTATTCTAAACATGGCATATGAAATGCTGCAACTAACATGTATTCAATTTGGAATTGAAAGTACAATGCAGTTAGTATGATGCGCCGAGCCCGGTGCATGCAATACAGATGAATGAATGCAAACATGCTATTATACTGTATGCTAATTGAAATATGCCCTAATCTAACCATCAAAAGCGGGTAAATAAAAGGGAGAAAGACGTGGGGTTGGAAGACATACAACACACACACGCACACTTATTACAGTTATGCCCTCGCGCAGAGGATCCGAATAAATATACAGTCCCGAATAAAAGAACATTAAAGTCCAAATATTACAGTCCAAATAATATACAAATTCCTAATTAATTAACAAATTAAATAAGAAAACTATAAAACTGGCGTGCAAGCCAGGGACTGCCTTGCTTCTGATGAATGTTGTATGTTTGGGCTGCCTTGCGCGGAAATCCACTGGGATGCCCCAATTAGCCTCTGTTTTGTGATTTTTCTTGGAAAGCGCGCCAAACTCCGGAAGTTTGCTGATTCTTCATTTGCTACAACAGAGAGCAGGAAAGGAGCATAGCAATGTATTTTCACAGATATATGCATGCCTCGATCCTCGTGCCACCAATCACGCATATCGATGCATGATGGCAGAGGGGTCAAAATGTGCAACTCAATATAGAATGAATGCACGTATAAACACAACAAAACCTAACTCCATCATGGATAATCCGGAGTGTCGGTGACTGGGAATTGAGACACGTTCCGTCACTCGAAGTACGAAACGTACCTCGTTTCCCGTGCCTGGGCTAACTCCTATCCCGAACACGATGTAATATGCGTGACATGCATGAATACAACTAAGATACAGCCTAGTATGCACAATGCTATGAAAATGAGATGTCTCGAAATGCGTGCACACGGGCACGCAAATCAAGGCAATGGCATATGCAATGCGATGGCATGGAAATGGCATATAGAATGCAACATGGACTTATACTAACATGAGAGAGTCTCAGCCACACTCACATAAGAGGCCGATAGATGAAAAATGAAGTGCCTCGAAATGCGTGCACACGGGCACGCAAACCAAGGCAATGGCATACGCAATGCAATAGGGCTAAAATGGCATATAGAATGCAACATGGACTTATACTAACATGAGAGAGCCTCAGCCACACTCACATAAGAGGCCGATAGATGAAAATGAAGTACCTCGAAATGCGTGCACACGGGCACGCAAATCGAGGCAATGGCATATGCAATGCAATGGCATGGAAATGGCATATAGAATGCAACATGGACTTATACTAAGATGAGAGAGCCTCAGCCACACTCACATAAGAGGCCGATAGATGAAAATGAAGTGCCTCGAAATGCGTGCACACGGGCACGCAAACCAAGACAATGGCATACGCAATGCAATAGGGCTAAAATGGCATATAGAATGCAACATGGACTTATACTAACATGAGAGAGCCTCAGCCACACTCACATAAGAGGCCGATAGATGAAAATGAAGTGCCTCAAAATGCGTGCACACGGGCACGCAAATCGAGGCAATGGCATATGCAATGCAATGGCATGGAAATGGCATATGCAAACATGCTAATGGATTTTCAGCAATGAAATGTGGGGGAAAACAGCCCCGAAATGAGGCGAAAACACACCCGATGCATGGAATCTCTCCCGAAATGCAAATTAGGCGCATAGAATGAACTACAGCTATACAAAGCATGCATAATTGGTACACGAGATGAAAAGACAGAAGCAAGGCAGCCTCAAAATAAGCATTTTTACAGTACAAATCATGGCCAAACAGTAAGCAAAGATAGGGCAACAATGGCATGCAAAAATGGCCCTAAACATGAGATTATGAAGCAACTCACAGCTGCTGACTCCAAATAGGTTAGGGTCCTTCAACAACATTGAATAGGGGCAAAAAATAAGCCACTTTACAGAACTGTAAAAACCCTAAAAACAAACATAGATATGGCTAAGCTCTTATGCAAGAAAAAGGGCCAAAAGGTGGCCAAAGAGGCAAGTGGTATATGCAAAGCCCAAACTGAAAAATTCCCTTCTACAACATTGAAGAGGGACCAAAAATATGCATATTTACAGAACTGTAAAAAACCCAAAACAATATACAAACATGCTAGAAATGCAATGCAAAATGAGGCTCAAAAGGTGGCTATAACATGAGGTATACAAATCATTCATCAAACAAGAAAAGACCCTTAATAAAACATGTTAAGAAGGTAAAAATAAGACTTTTTCTAGTACCGTAAAACGCCCAAAAATGGAAGCATAATGGGCTGCCAAAGCATGCAAAAAAATAGCATTCAAGGAAGATATTGAAGCAAGTGCAAGATGGGGGGCTCAAACAGGGTTGAGCCCTTAAGAAAAAGTGAAAAAGAGCTCAAAATAAGGCCACTTTCAGTTATGGCCGGAGCTCAAAGCAAAAAGTATATATGGCTAAGAAATGGTGCAAAAATGAGCTAGAAAAGAGGGAAAGTGGACTTACCCTTGAAGACCAATACTTTTGTTGCTTCTTGGACCAACTTTGATGACTCTAAGCTGCTGGAATTCCTCCCCTTGCTGCTGGAATGGAGTGATGGTGGTGGTGCTTGGTGGTGATGAAGAAATGAGGTAGAACTTAGGAGTTTTTTTAAGGAAAATGAGAGAGATGGATGGAGATATGTATGTATATCCTTGAAGCAATTTTTCTAACCCCCAATACCAATGTTTGCAGCTGGTTATATGGACCAAAAGGAGGGGGAGCATGGAAGGAAAGGGTGGGGGAAAAGGACCAAGGCTTTCCCCCAAAAAATATCCCCCGGATACAGATATTTTCTGGGAGAAAAAGCTATACAACTGTAAAGTACCAGGCACAAGGAAAATGGCTGGCTGGTTTTTGGACTTGCAGGTGGCCGGCCGGCCACCTCCCCTAGCCGGCCGGCCAAGGGTCAAAAAGGCCAAGTTGCTTTAGTGGCCGGCCACCACAAAAAGGTGGCCTCCCAGGTCCCCTCATCACAACCCTGTGGTTCGAATTTGGAAATTGTAAAACAGGAGAGAGAATAGGCCATTTTTAGGAGGGGTTCAAAAGGGTCAAATGGAATTTTTGGCCGGCCATAAACTTTTAGGGTCCTCCCATGTGTGTACAACACAAATATGTGGTTTGGGGTTGAAGAAAGTGGCCCCAAGGTGTTCAACATTGGCTCGGAAGTGCGAAAAACGGGTGTCGGAGGGCGAAAATGGAATATAACTGGTTGCCAAGATAATTGCTGGCCTCCCACCCTCCAGTGACCTTCCTGGTGATGAAACAGAGGCACCTGCCAAAAATGAACGAAAACCGATGCAAAACGAATGCTCGGGGGCCAAAACACGCAGTCCGGGGTCCCGAAAATGGGCTGCCAAGCACCGAAAGTGGCGTTCGGCCACGAAGTGGGTTTCTCAGACCCCAGTGTCCCTTGAAAGGGAGAAAATAAGATGTATACCAAAATTCAGAACAAACGGAGATGGTTAGGCGGTCCCGAACCGAGGCACACGGCCAACGGTCCCGAAAAATCGAAAACCGGACTCCGAAATGGGCAAAATGGCCTGCGGCCACAAAATGTAGCCCACGGCCACTGAGAGATGGTCTACGGGACCTCTCCCTCCCCTCGGGAAAAGAAACAGAGAAAATCGAGTCTGGTTCGCAAACCGAGACAAGGCACAGAAGAGGGTTCAGAAATCCGGAGGCAGGGCTCACGGCCGCGACTCTGAGACTTCTGAACGAGCACGATATGCAACGTCACCGAGTGCTCAATCGGTGATGTCTGAGTCTTAAGGTCGGTCAAAAATGGGGTGTCTACAGTTGTTTAAACAATCTGTGAATGTTGAATTGAACAGTATCCCTATTGTTAGAGAATTTCCAGATGTGTTTCCAAATGGATTACCAAGGGAATTGGTGGGCAGGGAAATAGAGTTTACTATTGAAACTGTACCAGGCACTCAGCCTATTCTAGAACTCCCTATAGAATGGCTACTGCAGAAATGAAAGAATTAAAAGAACAGTTGCAAGACCTACTTGACAAAGGGTTTATCCGACCTAGCACTTCACCATGGGGTGCACCAGTGTTGTTTGTGAAAAAGAAAGATAGAACCTTGCATTTGTGTATCGACTATCGAGAATTGAACAAGGTAACAATAAAGAATAAATATCCCCTACCTCGTATTGATGACCTGTTTAACCAGTTGCAGGGATCACAAGTGTTTTCCAAAATTGATTTGAGATCCGGGTATCATCAGCTGAAAGTGAAAGCAGAAAATGTCGAGAAAACTGTGTTTCGAACAAGGAATGGCCATTATGAATTTCTCGTTATGCCATTTGGGGTAACTAATGCTCCGGCAGCGTTTATGGACTTAATGAACTGAATCTTTAAGACCTACCTTGATGAATTTGTTGTGGTTTTTATTGATGACATTTTGATATACTCCAAGAATAGACTTGAACATGAACATCATTTGAGAACTGTCCTGCAAACACTTAGAGAAAAGAAATTATTTGCCAATCTAAAAAAATGTGAATTCTGGTTGGATGAAGTCATATTTTTAGGACATGTGATCAACAAAGAGGGGATTTCAGTGGACCCACAGAAGATAGAGGCAATTGTGAATTGGCCTACACCGACTAATGTGACAGAAGTCCGCAGTTTCATGGGCTTAGCCAGATACTACAGGAGATTTGTGAAGGATTTCTAAAAAATAGTTGTAACTCTTGCCTAGCTGACACGCAAGGGACAACCATTTGAATGGAATGACGAAAGAGAATCTGCCTTTCATGAACTAAAAATGAAACTAACCACTGCACCAGTATTGACACTGCCCACAGGTACGGAAAATTTTGTGATTTTTAGTGATGCATCTTATAAAGGTTTGGGTTATGTATTAATGCAGAATGGAAAGGTCATTGCTTATGCCTCTCGGAAGTTGAGGCCACATGAGAAAAACTACCCAACACATGACTTAGAATTGGCCACAGTTGTGTTTGCTCTAAAAATCTGGTTGCATTATTTGTATAGGGCAAAGTGTGAAGGCTACACGGATCATAAAAGTCTAAAATACTTCTTTACGCAGAAGGAGTTGAACATGCGACAAAGGAGATGGCTTGAATTGATAAAGGATTATGATCTTGAAATTCAGTATCACCCCAAGAAAGCTAATACAGTTGCTGATGCCTTAAATAGAAAATCAATGGGGAATTTGGCTTGTTTGCTTACTGAACAGAAAGAGATCTTGCAAGATTTTGAGAAGTCTGAAATTGAAGTGGTATTGTGTGAACAGGGTGGATTGATAGTCGCTATTTCAGCCGAACTGGCAATCATTAATAAGATCAAACAGAAACAGAAAGAGGATGAATTCCTCAAGAAGGTGATTGATGAAATTGAGACAAGTCCGAAAGCAAAGTTTAGCATTGAAAATGAAGTGTTGAGATTTCAAAACCGAATGTGTGTCCCAGATATTTCAGAACTAAAGAAAAGGGTTTTAGATGAAGCCCATAAATCGGTGTTTGCTATGCATCCGGGTAACAATAAAATGTATCGGGATTTGAAACAAAGCTATTGGTGGCCTAAAATGAAGAAAGAAATTGCAGAATATGTGTCCAAGTGCCTTCAATGTTGGCAAGTTAAAGCTGAACATCAGAAACCAGGCAGTCTACTTCAACATCTCCCTATTCCTGAATGGAAGTGGGAACATGTGACTATGGATTTTGTTGTTGGCCTACCTCGGACTCCTCGAGGTATGGATTCTATTTGGGTTGTAGTTGATAGATTGACTAAATCTGCACATTTTCTAACTGTTAGAACTACATTTGATGCTTATAGACTGGCTACTATGTATGTTGATGAGATTGTTCGTTTACACGGAGTTCCAGTATCTATTATCTCGGATAGAGACCCGAAATTTATGTTCAGATTGTGGAAAAGTTTACAAAGGGCTATGGGGACGGAATTGAGGTTTAGTACCGCATTCCACCCATAGACAGATGGACAATCAGAACGGACAATACAAACTTTGGAGGATATGCTAAGGATGTGTGCCTTGGATTTTCAGGGGAGTTGGGAAAACTATTTACCACTAGCAGAGTTTGCATACAATAACAGCTTCCACTCCAGCATCGGTATGGCACCATACAAGGCTTTATATGGTAGAAGGTGTAGATCACCAATTTTTTGGACAGAAGTCGGGGATAGAGCTTTACTTGGGCCTGAAATCGTGCAAGACACTTCCGAGAAGATCAAAACCATTCAGCAAAGGCTCAAAACAGCTCAGGACCGACAAAAGAATTATGCGGATGTTCAAAGGAGACCTCTTGAGTATGAGGTTGGTGACCATGTATTTATCCGTGTGCCTCCGATGAAAGGCCAAGTCAGGTTTGGAAAGAAGTGTAAGTTGTCGCCCCGTTACATTGGGCCGTTTTAAATTCTGGAGAGACTTGGTCTAGTTGCTTATCGAGTCGCTTTGCCACCGGGATTCGAACAAATCCATAATGTGTTTCATGTATCAATGTTGAGGGGTTATCTTCGAGATCCGTTTCATGTGATTGATTATCACCAAGTAGCTCTTGATGAAAATATGGAGTACGCCGAATGGCCGGAACGAATCATTGACCTGCAAGTGAAACAATTGAGAACCAAGTCCATCCCAATGGTGAAAGTGGAGTGGAAAGAACACTATGGGACGGATGCCACATGGGAAAAAGAGGATGAAATGCAACTATGCTATCCACATTTGTTTCCCCACGAAGGTAAAATAAGTTTGGAGGACCAAACTTCCTAAAAGGGGGAAGACTGTGATAACCTTGTTCCATATTATGCTAATTAATCTTAATTATGTGTTTGATATGATTTTGTGTGCCACTTATATGAATATATGTGGTTTGAATTTCTATCTGTTCACCGTAGGAATATATGCTCAACTTACTGTTATAAACTGAAAATTTAAGGCCTTATCGGCCACAGAAACTGAAATTGACTGCGCCTTTGTAATTAGCGTAATTTTTAGAGCCTACGGTGAAATTTAATTAAAAATTGATTTGGATCAAAATAATTAGATTCAGAACGATTAATTAAGCTTTATTATTTAACTCTAATCAAAAGTGATTAGCGAGAGACTATAAAAAGAGCTCTATTATGCTTATATTCATTTTATTTGAGCTCAAAGCTAAAAATTGCTCTAAAGAAAGAGAGTGAGGGTCGGCTAGAGAGAGAGAGAGAGAGGGAAACAATTGGAGATTGAGCAAGAGGCTTGGAAATCTTGAAAATTAAACTCAAGAATTGGCTAGAATTTGGGTGTTTGAAGCTCCTAGGTGAGTAAATTCATAGATTTTAGTTTGTAACTTTGTGAATTCATAGTTGAATGGTGATCAATAACATGAATTGAGTTAGTTTTGATGAATTGGGAGTCAATATGCACATGCATGTAGGAGATTGTCATGAATTGTATGTTTGAGCTTGAAATTTGCATAAGCTAGCATGAATAATGTTGAACATGGAGAATTGGGCACCAATCTTCACATGCATGCATAATTTTCATGGGTTCCATAATAATAAGTGTCATTTGCATGATTTGAAGTAGAAATGAGGTCAAAAATTTGCATGCATGTTTGATTGTGGAAGATATGGAGCTTATATGAGGGTTAAATGCATGAGCCTTGATTATACTAAAGAAATGTTGATTAATTTGGAAGATTGGGCCATGATTTTGAGCAATTGGTCTCATATTGTTTGTGTACTCATGATATATATTGTGTTTCCCTATTTTGGTACCTTAATTCGAGCTTTGGAGCCTTTGAATATCATGTTTGAGCCTCAAGAACAATTCTGGATTTTCCAGAATTTGGCATGTTCGCTCGAGCGGGGAAAGCACCGCTTGAGCGGGAAATACAAGCTCCTAGAAGTTTTGCAGACATGGATGTCCGCTCGAGCGGGGAGATTCACACTCGAGCGGGGAGCCATGTAGTGAGACTTTCAACTCGAGCGTCCTAATTCATGCTCAAGCGTAAAAACAAGGCAACCAGTACTTTTGAAGACCTAATGGGTCCGCTCGAGCGGGAAAGTCCACACTCGAGCGAGGACCCCTGTTTTTGAAATTTTGTAAATGTGTTATGTGTTTCATTTTCCGTTCTCTTTCACTCCAAAGTACTCTTAGGCATGCATTGAGCATTATGAATGAATTAAAAGAATAAGAGAGAAGCCTAAGAGGGATGTATGAGTTAAGAACGGACTGAATTGATTGTGACCCATATGTGTTATGTAATGTGTAGACAAATGTTTACTATGCCAAATGAATGGGCCAAAGGCCAGTCTGACATGAATGAAAGAATGACTGGGCCAAAGGCCAATCTGACATGGATGAAAGAATGGTTGGGCCAAAGGCCAGTCTGACATAAATGAAAGAATGGTTGGGCTAGAGGCCAGTCTGACATGAATGAAAGAATGACTGGGCCAAAGGCCAATCTGACACGGATGAAAGAATGGTTGGGCCAGAGGCCAGTCTGACATGAATGAAAGAATGAATGGGCCAAAGGCCAGTCTGACATGAATGAAAGAATGGTTAGGCCAGAGGCCAGTCTGACATGAATGAAAGAATGAACGAGCTAAAGGCCAGTCTGACATGAATGAAAAAGTGAATGGGCCAAAGGCCAGTCTGACATGAATCAAAGAATGGATCGGCTGTAGGCCGTTTAACATGAATGAAAGATAAATGGGCCAAAGGCCGTTTGACATGAATAGATTGGGCCCGAGGCCATCTGATGTGTTTGGAACCGCAGTTACTTGACCTATATATATATATATACTAGATAGAAATATGAATTGGGCCCAAGGCCGTTTGGTGCATGTCGTTGTAAATACTGCTCGTGTATCTTCTTTACTTGATATTATTCACTGGGCTTTCGCTCACGCTCATTCATGTGTCTGTAGGTGAGCCAAGGAAGGTCCAAACCCAGCCTCAGTGAAGTTTGTGTAAAACAGTCAAGGTTTTGAAGAGTCAGCCCAAAGGTCTCACGCACGAGACTTGTCTTCGCCTCTTTTGCTCTTTTGATATGGTTTTGTTATATTGGCAAAAACATTGGATTACTTTTGTATATAAACTTTGGGTTCGACCGACTTAGACTTAATGATCCTGTATGTACAGAACTTTGTGTTATTACATATTCTGATGTGAGTTATTAACATGTATACGTATGGATTGTTATAATGTGCCATGTAAGCACAGCTCCATGGACAAAGTTTTGATTTTGCTACCGTTTGGCCCCTTTACTCTGATGAGTTATGTCTGGTTTGGTTTGAGGCCGTAGGTAATCTCGTGATTACTGACCGATTATGTCCTTAACCCATAGGGGCGGGTTCGGGTCATGACACCTAGTTCTGGCGGCAAGATTGTTGCTATGTCGGTATTTACGTTGCTGTTGAGATGGTGGGTTGATGCATAGAGCAGCTGATGAAGTACTTGGTTGCTAATCTGGTTCAGCTAGTAAAGTTTGCACCTTGGGAAATGGAGTATTCAGAGCAATGAAAGCTTCAAGAACAACGATGATCGTTTGCAGAGGCAAAAAGTCTAGGGGCACAGATAAAGTTGAAGTAGGAAAGTGGAGAGTTTTGTTGGAATTAGAAGAGGTGGCAAAGTATAATGATTTAAATTTCTTGAAAGACATGTGTGACGACCCCACCACGTATAATAATTAGCATTTAATTAATTAAGGAAATTTAAATATTAATTGCCTATTATTCTAATTTAATTTGGGATTTATGAAAATTATGGAGACTAATTGGTATATGATTCTATTGAGAATTTATTTTGGATGTAGAAATTGAAAGCCTAAATGGCTCAAGAGATTATAATTGGTGAATTGAATTATTTTAATTTCGAGTATCGGACCATACGAGAGTTTAATTAAATGTTCGATTCAGTTTCGTAAAATTGGGATTTGATTAATTGGGTCTGAATTAGAGTTAATTAAGTTATACAAATTGGGAATTAAGATTATTATGAATTAAATTTACTTATGAGGGTCCATTTTGAATATGTAATTTATTAACGGAGATTTTGAGTTTGATCTGAAATCGAAGGCATAAATGATTTTGTAACGCTCCAAAATAAATATGATAAATTCATCTCATAAGCAGAAATAAAGTTGAAACAAGGAACTTTCATTTATCTGAGTTAATATACAAAATGTGACACATGCGATATACATTCATAAATCGTTCATCTTAAACCTACAGCATGTGTTACACATGGCAAAACATAATGAACGCTAAACAAGTATTCATCTGCCCTAAAGGCTTACATCTTTCCAAGTCACTGCTTTGTTACCACAAAATGAGTCTAACTCAATACAATTAAGCCCTTGGCTATACAAAGATGAATACAATAAAAAAGAAGCTCTTGCTCCAAATTTCCCCAAACTACTGTTTTGGCAGAGGCATATCTCCAACACCTGAAAATGGTTTTTCCCAAGTAGCGTGAGCCAAAGCCTAACACAATATATGAATCTTAACAAAGAAAGATATAAGTAAGATATGCATATACAATGCTTATGATAAAATCATTCATAATTTACAAGATCATAATATGCCAAGTTTTATATCTCAATTCATTTCATGTCAATTTATTTTACCTCAATTCATGAGTCATGTCCATTGTTATCCAGACAACCCAACTAAGACTACAACTCAGTGGTTCTTTAACCAACCTAACCATTACACAAACACTTCAATTTGTCATTTTACAGAAATTACGTTCACAGGAATCGGCACCTATGTATACATATGGTTTTCAAGACTTTCACTCTGGACACACAGAACAACTTAAATTCAATAGAGTCTATCCCCTTTCTTCTCTCAAACACAAAGTACATCCCATTTCTCCTCCCGCCAATCATACATTTACAATGTATTAAAACGCAGTCATATTAAATGACAACGGATAAAAAACTAGTCTCAATTCAACTAATCCTCATGCAATTTCTACAACAATCATAGCTATCATCCACCAATAGCCCAAAATAGATATTTCTAAACAGATATACAATATTCAAGACAAATAAATTATCTAAATTTCCATAGGTGAGAAATAACACGTATCCAACTCCATCATTTACATAAACGTCTATGTAATTTCACCTTCCCAATACCAATTCCATTATTTATACAAAATAATTATTTAAAGCATTTTAGGGCAAAACTTCATTTTCTTCCAAAATCTAATCCATGTACCACAATCAGTAAATTTAACAAGACATGTCCTCATATCTACACCCATAATCATTTTCAATACCTTCATTTAAAAACCCCTCTTTTGATTATAAACCAAAACCCTAGGTTAGTCTAAAATCGTTCAAATCCCAACATTATTTACACAATAACAAATAATTAAGTTAAAAAATCATAGAAGAGTATAGAAAGTCCCTACCTCAAGCTTAGAAGACCAAGAAAGAAGTGGAGGAACTTCAAAGACACCGAAACCAAGCTTTATTCGGATCAAAAGAGAGCCCTCAGAGTGCTCTACCTTTTTATCAAAGAGAGTAGGGTAGAGAGATCCTTGGATCTAAGTGTATTTGTAGAGAGAAGTTGGGTTTTAGAGAGAAAGGGGGTCAATCTTGGGTTTTGAGAGAAAAAGATATGAAAAAGTGATGTAAAAAGGTGTTGCTACAAATTGATATACGCATAGCTCAGTCGAGCGCAAGAGTTGTCGCTCAAGCGACCAGACACAATAAGTTGTTCCGCTCGAGTGCAGAATGCACACTCTAAGAAGTTTTACAGACAGAAGACCGTCGCTCGAGCACAAGAAGTCTCATTCGAGCGAAGAACACTACCCTCCCAGTATCTTTGTAGGCATGCAAAAGTACTGGGAGCTCACAAAGCCCACTTAAGCGCAAGAAGCTTCGCTCGAGCGACGAGGCCAAAATCTGGACAACAACAATTTGAACCAACTAGCAACCAACATGTTCCAAACATAACCAAGGCACTCCAATACTCAATTTCAATGAGAAATAAGGGGAAAAACTCAAGAACAATAATACAGAATCATGAAACCCGAGTCCAGTATACAAGATGGGTCGGGTCTAAACCAGAATCGCTATAGATTTGAGGAACCAAGATTAATGATGGAAATAAATTTAATTTGAAGTTTAGAGCCTTTTGGGAGTTTGGTTAAAAATCTAATTCAGACTGATAAATTTAAATATAATTAATTAGGCTCTAATGGAAGTCAAATTAGATTAATTAAATAATGTGAGATTTGTGATTAGTTATGATTAATTTAATTATGTGTTAATCAAGATTTATTAAGAATAAGTGTTATTTAATTAAATTAAATTAATCTTAACTATAAATTAAATTGTAGAATGATTTAGAATTTGAGGATGAATTTGGGTGTGGGTGTGCAGAAGCTTTTGTGTGTGTGTTGAGAAATCTGTGTGTGTGTGTGCATGTTAAGTGTTGTGCTGGAAGTCCTACAAGAATGGGTGTGTGCACATGTAATGAGGATAAGAGGGGATGAGAGTAATGTATGTAATGTGGTGCATTGAAGGGAATAGTGTGTTATTGAGTTCAAGAACTCTAAAGAGAGGAAAAAGAAACTATTCGGGAGAGAGAGAGAGAGAGAGAGAGAGAGAGAGAGAGAGAGTGTGTTCAAGTTAACTCCTAATTACTGGAAATGGAGAAGAAAAACAAAGGAAAAGTTAGAAAAAAAAATAAAGAAAAGAAAGGAGACTCAAGAATTTGTGAAGAGATTCAATCATTCAACAGCTCTAGGTAAGATTTCTAACTCCGATCTTGTAGTAAATCCTCTCCTACATCTCAAATCAAGAAGAAATAGAATCCCATTGTATATAAATTTGAATATAATGAAAAGAGAAAGAAATTAAGTTCAAGAATTAAGAAATTGATTTAGGAAATTTACTAATTGAGTTTAAGTTGTGTTAATTTTCATGAACTTGGACTTCATCTTTACATGCATCAATGATTTTTTAAGAATTTGATCATTCAAGATTATGTTTTGAAGAACAAAGAGAAGAGAGTTTGAATTTGGATTTGATATGAAGAAAAAAAAGTTAGGTTAACTAATATGGAAATTGATCTCACAATATCATCAAATTGAGTTTGATTTTGAACACTACGAAGTATTTGAGTTTTATATTTACATGCATCATGAATTTCAAAGGAATTTCAGTCATTCAATTTTATACTATGAAAAAGAGAAAGAAAAAGTTGTGAAAGCATTAAGTTCATAAAAAGGGTTTAGTCATTGAGTTAAATGAGGTTTTGATTTTTGTTTTGAAATCTAAAAATTGGTTTGCTTTTAATCCCTAATCCATGCATGTAATGTAATTTAAGAGTTTTATTTAATTTAAATAAATTTTGGAATATAGTAAATTAGTTAGTTTTATTTGAATTACATATATGCAATGTTTGCTAGGAAAATTGACAAGAAAATGAAGAATTGAAACTAAGATCAAGTTTATGAAATTAAATTAGAAATTAATTATTTTGAGTTTGATTTTGAAAGTTATAGTTAAACTAAGCTCTATAAATTACATGTAATTTTATTGTGATTTGATGTTGAAAAGGAAGTTTTGAATCATGAGTTCATGGGTTTTGATTTAAATATTGTATTTCAAGATTTTGAGCAAATAATTTATAAATAAATAAATGTTTATGTTTTCTAAAGTATTTTCAAAGTTTTGATCAAGATTAGTATGGGTTTAAAGATTGAAAATGCATTTGGAAGCCATTTTTGAGAAATTCGAAATTCTGGAATTTTACAGACTGCTCAAGCAGAATAATTGCTGCTCGAGCGCATGTTGAAGGCTTCTAGTACTTATGCAGCCTTTTACAAACTGCTCGAGCAACTAAAGGTTTGCTCAAGCGAACAACTATTTTTAGCATATTTTGAAAAATTGCATTTAGTTCATATTTTTATTCTCATCTCTTCTCAAGCATTCTAGACATGATTTATGACTCAATAAAGATTAATAAGCTACCAATCAACATAAATTAGTTGGTTAAAGAATAAATTATTGATTTAATAGCAATTGATAAAGAATCCAAGTAAGAAATCGGTCTATTGGAAAAGGACTTAGTAATAAAAGAATATGTGAAATGAGAACCCGATTCATTTGAATAAAGAAAGAATACGCGTAGTAGAACTTCAGATTAATTAGACAAACAAAGACAATAGAAGTCAAGTTTGATGAAGAAGTGATATTGTGTTTCAATGTGTATATGTTATGTGTTTGTGTAGGTCACGCGTCGTAGGCTATCTGATGATCTGCTCTGTTTGTCTGCTTCATCTGCTCTGTCTATCTGCTATTGGAGCCAACTGTAAGTAATAACTTTGTAAAGCTATGCTCAATTTGTAAGTATTTTCTGAATGATATAAGATGATCTGTTTTTTGAAATATTATTTTTTGTATGAATGAATGGTTGTCCAATGTTTCTAAAATGTACTCATGGCATCAATAGCTTCAGATGACATCTATTCTATTCTGTTATGTCCCAATTATGGGCCAACTATACGTCTCATGAGCCAACTGTACCGTCTCCGTGCACGTGAGTCAACTGTATGCCTTCATGGCCGTCCCTTTATGGGTCAACTGTTTCTATTAGTGCTAATGGATGTACCACGTATGATTAACTGTAAATTCTAATTATGAATCTAATTCTGATTCCATTTCTATTATAAATACTGATTTATGAACAAGAATATGAATATGAATATGCTTCTGATATAAACATTGATTTCTGAATCTGTTATGGACATCATTCATTAAAACTCTTTACTCTGTTATTATTCACTGGGCTCCAGCTCACTGTATTCTTTATGTATATAGGTGATCAGGCGCGTGACCAAGCGTAGAGCTTCTGCCCGGACTTTGTTTTGTCAGCCAACCTATGCACCTGCAGTGAAGATTCCGGATATGTCAAGTGGTTATGGTTATATGCATAAAGTTCAAGTTTTGTTTTCTTGTTTTGGTTTAACAAGTGTTTTTGTTTATTCTGTATTTAGGGCTAAGTCCTTTTTTATCTAGCCTATATATATATATATATATGATATGTAAATGTATTTATATAAAGTTTAAAATTTTCTGTCTCAAAGAAGTCTGCACAGCTCAATGGATATTGTATATTTGTTATCTGCTTCTGCTAGCCCCTAATATTATGTTAATCTGTCTCAGAGGCCTTCAGTAATCCCAGGATTACTAGCCGATTACGATGCTAAACCTATAGGGACGAGTTTGGGTCGTGACAACATGTGATAGTTCATGTCAAGTGACGTTAGATGAGGCGGCGTATGTCAGTTGTGGGATGTATTGGGAACCAATGAGGAAGTGACACATCATGATGTTGGTATGATAGCTGAGTTTGTTTTGAGATGGCAGATTTCGAATCTTGATGTTATTGAACTAGCGAGTCACGATCTCAGTTGAGATATTGGACTTGGATGAGAAAGAACATTTTAGTTCTTGGTTTTTGATGAGTGGACACATGTAACACCTTGTTTCATAAAGTCGATAAGTCATGATCTCAATCAAAAGAGAATCCTCTAGCATGTTGTTTAGCCGACATATTGGGAGGTCGGACAATGTAAGTTCCATCACCTTAGTATGACTGAGGTAATAGAACCTAGGGGACAGTTGTGGGGACATATTTTTAGGGTTGTTCACATGACCTAAGTTGTTAGCTGAGGTGCCACGTGGGGAATCAAGGGATACCAAGGTATGATGCGATCATATCAGAATCTGAAATATTCAAATAGAGGAAAAGAGTCCTAGATGATATAAGACTACTTATTTGGGTAAGATTAGACTCTTAAGAGAGTTGATCCTAATCTAAATAAATGGAGTCTTGGATAAGTGATATACTTAGATGGAGTTCAATGAAGTAAAACTTCTAGAGGAAGTTGGACACTGATCATTATATAAAAACGGCACCCACGTGGATCTAAGGTATGTTCTGAACCAGTGTTATTTTGTGGCGATATCTTTGAGAGATAAGTTTGCTAACTTGATCGTCGGAGTGTCCCTGGGTGGACGAGTCACCATGGTGTTTGTTGTCTTCTTGTGTGCAGGTGTTGGGTTTAATCTATTTTTCTATGTTTGTTGTCTTCTTTAGGAGATCTAGTTTGATTATGAAGTCAAAAATCAATAACCAAATTTGACATGTAGGCTTTTTCATTAAAATAACAAAAAAAAGTCAAAACACATCACATCCCTTTTTTTTATTTTTTTTTACATATACTTTTATAAAAAAATCAACCAAAATATTCACTTTCGCAAACATGTCAAATACTAGTCTGTTTTTAAACTAGGCTTATGTATTTATCTATACTATTATTAAAAGTGAACAAACACCTTTGCCTGATCCACGTGGATGGGGCGTTTTTCATGGGTCCCGGGATTAAACTAGCCTGAACACCTGGTCATTAAAAAAAAAATGTAGATGGACGTTAGACCTATGACCAAATTGACTTAAATTGACAATTTTGAGAACCAAAATGACAAAATTGAACTTAAGGAACCAAAATGTAAAACGCATACTTTAGGGACTAAAATTGTCTTTTGTCCTATTTTCTTTCTACGCCAATTGAACTTAGTCGTCGAGTTGATGAACGAGGTCCACTAGAATTTGACACATAAAACATCTTCACCACCGATTAAATCAGCCATGTCTAACTTAATTGAAGAATTTGTTGGTGGCGTGTCAATGATTTCCACATAATCTTCCCAACCACTTTAAGAAATTTCTCAAATATCTCCTAAAACATGGGTCAACAATTTGTCCAAAGTAGCTTTGATCTGAATCATTCATTCCAGCATATCTTGTTGGGCTTTCAAACTTCGAAATATGAATTGGTTATTATGGTTAAAGGAAACCCCTTTTGTTACATCCCAAGCCCGCCCCTATAGGTTTAGCGTCGTAACCGGCCAATAACCCTTAGATTACTAAAGGTTTCTGAACAAAATATCTCGTAATAAGGTGCTGCGGAAGCAAATATATATATTAAACATACATAGTCCATCGAGCTATGCAGACATACATAGGACATATAATTTTAAACTTAAAACCATACATGTGACATCATAAAGATGCAGTAGTTACTCGTTACCCCACGTACAGATAAACAGAATTTTGATCGTAACCCAAAAGAAACAAAGTCTAAAACATTCATATAACGTGGCCACAAGACTTGACTTAATCTGAAACCTCCTCGGGAGGCACAAAAGAATGGCTGACAAACACAAAACTCCTCAAGCATCCCCTTAAGCCTGGTCGTGCACCTGTTCACCTACATACATAATAATAAATGGTGAGCGACAGCCTAGTGAATCATAACAAAGTAAAGGATTAAATGAATGATGTGCCAAAACCAATTCAGAAATCAGAGTTCATATCAAAGACAGATTCATGTTCGTATTCTTGTTCAAATCATATACAAAAATCTGAGTTCATACTTAATTTTACGTTTGTTAGCGCTACAGATCACATACAAAGCATCAAAGGTTATACTTGTCAGTTCCATAAAAGAACCTCCGGCCGGGTACAAATAACTTGTCAGTTCCTTAAAGGAACCTCCGGACTAGGAACAGATAACTTGTCAGTTCCATAAAGGAACTTTTAGCCGGGTACAGATAATTTGTCAGTTCCATAAAGGAACCTCCAGACCGAAAACAAATAACATACTCGTACCACAGAATTGTTGCCACGAATACTTGTTAAAATTGGACAATCATTCATAGTACAGACATAACATTTCATAGAACAGATCTTATTCCATATATAGAAAATAAGTAAAGTTGAACATAGCTTTACTAAATTATTACTCACAGTTGGCTCCAAAACAAACAAACGGAGTAAGCAAATCAGATATCTTGTGGTGCGTGACCTTAGATGTTCAATTATGCTCTAGAATGCTAATTCTTTGAGCTTAAAGGTCAAATGTCTAAGGTTTCTCCCAAATGCTAGCAATTCTTTGCTTAATCTCAACTTTTCCCTCTTCTCTCTCTCTCACGTTAGTTTGTTGTGTAGGTTCAAAGATGTGATAAAGAAAAAGATGAATGGTGGTACAAAGAAGCCTTATATAGGCTTAATTAAGAAGACTTAAATAGACTTGGCTTAAATTAAACAAATGAGTCTTATTTATTTTAATTAATTCTTTATGAATTGAATTTTAATTAAACCTACCGTAAAATTTTAAAAATTCCAACTAACACATATACCAAGTCAATTTCGTGATCGGATGCCGATAACTTCAATTCGCAGAACAAAACAGAAACACAAACAGATATTCCTACCGCCGACAGATATAAACACAAATAATGCAATGCACATGCAATTAATTTAAAATTTCCTCTTAATTAGTCATTAGGCATGATTAGTCATGGTTAATCGGCTAATCATAAGTCAAGGTTGTTACATCTTTTTTTTCTTGGCTCTCTTTTTTTTAAAGTTAGAACGGGAGTCGTTGGCCTAGTATGTTTGGATGAAAGGTGGTTAGGCTATTTTGGCCCGTGCCTAGGCTTGGTTTAAGTTCGGGTTTATGAAAAAAGGCTAACTAAACTTGGGTTGGGCTAAACCTTCTTGGGCTTAGGTGTAATGTGATGTGGGTTGTTGGTGATTTGGGTCAGGATTCTGAGTCAAACGAAGGTTATGCAACCTATGGTTGTAGTAGTTCACAACGAACGATGACAACTGTAGCAGTGAAGACATCGACAATACAAATAAAGCTAGCAAGGACAGCGAGCTCCAACTGGAGTCAACAATAAGCTTCCCACATTGTGGCCATCGATGATGGGGCTAAAGTCGTTGCAATAAGTCACAACGATAAAGATGACATGAAGACGAAGCAGGCGATGTGGTGATTGTTGTCGCTGGTCTGAAGGGTGCAACAACAAAGATGATGAAACTATCTCTTGCTCTCTCTGGAGTTTCAATTTTGATTTTTTTTTTCTAGATCTACGATGTTGCCATCTGATGGAAGGGGTAGGGAAGGAGAGAAAAGGGATCGTAGCTTGAGCTCTACAACCAAGTTGATGTAGCATGGTTAGGAAAAAAGAAGAGAGACAAGAAAGAGAGAAGAGAGAAAAACACAAAAGGGATAATCATGGGGTTAAATGAAGCTTTTGAGAAAACAAAGTATTTTCATTGAATTAAATGTTGATATTTGTAACTAAGTGTTATAAAAAGGAAAATGAGATGTGTAATTTTTTAACAGTTGAGTTGAGAAACTTGAAAGGTTGAGGTTTGAAAACGGTTATGAAATTCTCCAAGTTTACTTAGGAATTGTTGAGATCTGAGTTGATGATTTAGTTTGGATTGAATGTTTGATTAAGGACCCGTTTGGCCATTTGTTTAGTTGCGTGCATTGGAGTAAAGTTGTGTGCATCATTCCATCGATGAGAGCCCGTTAACCTATGTGGGGTAGGTTCCCTGCAGTCATGTGGTCTAAGAAAATATGAGATTAGGGACTCGAAGAGTTGCCTAGGTTAAAGGTATAACCGTGGTCTAGTTAGAGTCGACAGGATTTGACTAGATTATTGAGGGATTGCTTCATAGATTTGTGGGTAGTATCGGCTTTACATTGAATTTCCAAGTCTTTAAGGCAATTCGTGACTTCGATGTTTTAAGCTATTATATAATATGGTATCACCTTTATCATATGTAATTTTCTTTTTAAATGTCTAGGATGATTATTTAGTGAGTCGTCTTCACTCACCCCTACAATTTCAGGTACATTTCCTCCTGCAACTTAGAGTTGGTGACGTTGCCATGTGATTGTTTTTGTGGACTAATATAGAATTATGCGCATTTATATTTATGCCCCTTTGAGTTTTGTATTTATTGCAGGGTTTGGCATGTAATCTAACTAATATTCTTGGAACTTGTAAAATTTAGTTAGTCAGCATCCTAGTTATGTATATTTATCATATGTATTGCATACTTACGTTGTGTTTGGTTGAAGGATTTGAAGAGGAATTTGGAAAGGAAAAGAGAAAAGTTTGGTGAAATGTGAATAAAATATACCTACATTTCACTTAATTTCACACACATTTTCCCTTTCCCTTTCCCTTTCCCTTTCCCTTTCCCTTTCCAAATCCCTCCCCAAATTACTCAACCAAACAAAGCATTAGGGTTGTGAGCTCATTCATGACTTTGAAGCCTAATTATGAGAATTGAAACTTTGTAATTGGATTCTAGATACTCCCAATGTTTTAAGATTTTATTCCAAGTAATTGTCAAACAATTTGACTCAATTCGACAAAGAAAATTGAAGGGGGGAAACTTAAAATTTTATTCAACTCTATCCATAAACTATTTTTATCATTATTTAAATGTTTTCAGGGTTGACTAGTCCCAAAAATCACATTTTTTTCAAATTGGCCAAGTCTAATGTAGGTTTCTTGGGTTCTATCATTCGTTGGACCCGAGACCCACTTCCAACCTCATTCAAACCACTTTTCATGGTCATAAATAAAAAAAATGAGAGATTTCTACCAAATTTGGATTTGTTACAATGAATTTATGTTTTGAATTTAAATAAATGTGATTTCCAAGTAACCAGAATTTCATAATTTAATAATGACTTGCCAATTGGCATAAAGTTGACTCAATGCGATTAATCAAAAAAAATTAACTTAATTGGGTTAAGTAATCCTAATAACCGTACTTAGTGATAGATAATCCACAGTGTTTAGAAAGAAAAACTGGGTGTGACATTCAGTTTAGTGACTTGCATGTTTAGTTTAGTCTAACATGTATAAACTTTCTTTGTTTGAGTTCTATCCTTCCTAGTAGTTCCTATGGATGTTTTTGCACATGGACAAACAATTCATTTGATGGTTAGTTTAGGTAAATCTTGTAAGAATATCCATAAAGTGGCCCATATACCACATGTTTGTTTTATTTTTTATTTATTTATATTATATATATTTATTATATATATTTAATTGGTTTAATGACTAATTAATTGGTTTAATGGCTAATTAATTAGTTTAATGGTTAATGGGTAACTGATGTCTGTTTAATATCCCATATGGTGGTTTCATGGAACTTTATAACTTCCCTGATGGTGGGAAGTTATAAAGAGTTACACTTGGATATGGGTCCAAGCCTATATATGTCTGTGATAGCCATCAAACACAGACGTTGTTTTGTGCATAGAATAGGCTTGAAACCCTATCCCTTTCACTTTTCTCATATGGTTCTGTAAAAGTGTTCTATGAGTGGGCTTCTTTATACATTCAAGACTTGATCATTCAAGAGTAAAGATTCAAAGGCTTGAACATCATGGCAAGAGGTATTCTTCTTTCTGAATTAAAATTAATTTAATTCTCACAAATCTAGGATTTAAACACAAAGCTAATTTGAGGATTTTGATGCTATGAAATTTATATGTTGGAAATGACCTGAAAAATGATATATGGATGTCCAAGTGGTGTTTTTTTTTTTTATAGAAAAATTTACAAATTATTGTGATGGTGTCTAATTAGATGATTTTATAAAAATTATGTATTTTGGTTTCTTGTGGTATGAAAGGTGAATTTATCTATACTAAGTGAAGACTGGACTTAGTATTCAAACCTTTTATTTATGTCATGTGCCCCTCATTTTTCTATTTAGAAAGAATAAAAATTAGATAAGTGAGGGGTGAGACTTGAACCTTGGTTGGATACCATAGTGAAAATTTGAAGCTTATTAAGGTTGGGTGTCGTGAAGTTTGAACTAATATGAATGTTTCAAGTAGGTTGGTATCGTGAGTTTTGTAGTTTTGATTTGAATAGTCTATTTCTTCGGGTGTCTTAAAGGAGGTTTGACAAGGTTTTTAGCTTGGTTTCAACTCTCCTCTCATTCCATACTTGGGTCAACCATGCAAGTGCTGCATCCTTTCTTGATATTATCTCCCTAATTCTATGTTCTATGCTGCTACTACATGTGGAAGCTAATATAATCATGGCTTGCACCTTTTTTTAATTTTGAAGGTGAGTATACTATATCATGATAAAGGTGAGTACACTACACGAAGACTCACTCTTGTGTTCTATTTAATTAATTACTTCAAAATGTTTTAGAAAGAAGAGAACTTTTTTCATATAAATTATGGAAATATTACTAGTATGGTTTAGTGACTTTTAGACTTATTTGGGGTCAAGAACTGGATTAAAATAAATTAATGTTTGTCTAATAAAATTCAAAATTACCAGAATGCTTTGTAGTCCTAGGGATTGTAATGTTAAACAGCCACATGGGCTGATGTATACAAAGGGGTCTAAGGAACCAAAATATTGAAAACGAGATGAGCCACTAGGGTCGATAAGCTATGATGACTTGGTTTATGATTTGGCTTGATACGTTTTTAGCTAATGACGCCATCACCACCTTAGTTGCGATGTAACTTGGCACCCCATGGCTAGGTAACAGACTACACGATGGGTACAAGGTTGTGAATGTTATAGAAAGTAATTAACTTTGGTACCTCATTGATACTAATGAATTTTACTGCAACTTGACATTCCTTGAGAAGTCATAAATTAATAATTATACAAATGACTAGTGTACTAGTTCCTCTTCAATGTTTCTTATGTCATATTATTTTTTCCTATTGACGCCACTACACAAGTACAGATTTTATGGTTCCTAAACGACATAAATTCATTGGGAAACTCAATTCTTTTTATGTCGTTCTGTTTCAAATATTTAGCTTTTTAGAGTGACTCGCCTCACCTTGGAAAGGCTATAGATTCACTACAAGAAAAAGCACAAATGGCGACTAAAATTCAGAATTTCGTCGCTGAAAGTTGACCAAATGGCGACTAAACTGGATGTAGTCGCCAAAAATGAAGCCTTTTGCCGACTAAAATGAATTAGTCGCCGAATACCAGGGTTTTAGCGACTAAACTGTTTGTTGGTCGCCGAATGTAGCAGTTTTACCGACTAAAGGTTGTTTGGTAGCCAAAAGCGACGGTTTTTGGCGACTAAAATAATTTAGTAGCCAAAAGTGATGGTTTTGGCGACTAAAAACCATTTTAGTCGCCGATTATAGGTCTTTTGCCGACCAAAAAAAGATTAGTCGCTGAAAATGAAGGTTTTTGGCTACAAAAAAAAATTAGTAGCTAAAAACAGTGAATTGGTGACTAAATTTCAATTTAGTAGCCAAACCGGGACGTTTTTGGCGACCAAAAACAGATTTACTGGCCAAAAGTGCTATTTTTAATTTAAACATATTTTTTTAGCGACAACAAATTAATTAGTAGCCCAAAAATCATAGAATTGGCGACTAAATAATTGATTTAGTCGCCAAAAGTGGCCTAAATTTTTTTTTAATAAATAATTTATTTTTTACATAATTTATATTGAATAAAAATAATTATATTTATATAATTAGTTTTGTATTAATACCGATTAATATACTATATAAATAATATGTATTGCATATACATTCATGTGATGTTATAGTGGCATAGTGGAGGAAGTGTTTGGTTAAAGGTTTAGAATGTGAAAGGGTCAGTGGTTCGAAACTCAGAAAAGGCAAAGAAATAAGGTTTTTTTTTTTTTCACGGAATACCTTTGGCGACTAAAATTAGTCGTCGCCAAAAGTGTTGCTTTGGGCGACTAATCACTTTGGTCGGCGATTCATGGCTATCAGCGACTAAAATATTAGTCGCTGAATGTATAATTTCCGAAAGTGTAATTCACTATTGGCGACCATCACTTTCGTTGCTGAAACACCTGTTTTTGCCGACTAAAACTTGTTTAGTCGCCAATACCTCAGCCGACTAAGTACTTGGGCGACTAAAAAATTTAGTCGCTGAATCTGAAAAATCCACTTTTGGCGACTAAAGAGGGACTTTTGGCGACTAAAAATTTAGTCGCCAAAGGTGATTTTTGTTGTAGTGATTGTTGGAGGATTAAAGTGGATGTTTTTTTCTAGTCAAGCTTATGCTCAATGTCACACTACAACATGGTCATATTTTTGGAGTATGGAAAGAGAGGAAATTTGTAAATAATATATTTTTTGAGTATAATCTTTTGATGTTAACATGAGTCCATCTTAAAACACTTCTTATATGTTAATGCTTAGAGACAAACTTGATGACTATGATAAGTTCTAGTGCATGAATGGTCTAGAGTATTTGGGCTTTGTTACATTGACTTTTCAAAATAAATCAAATACCTGTGTCGGATACCCGACACTCAAACAAAGGTGTGGGATATGTGTCCGATACTTTCAATTGGACACTTCTCATATATTTGTATTTAACACTATCTTACATGTATAATTTGTTATGTAATTTATAAAACACCTTTTTGATGCCGTATGTTACGTGAAGTACCATTTTATCCACATAATAGAATAAAATATAAAAATATGACTCTTTTTTTGCCGAGTCTGTGTACTTTTAAATTTCAAATTTGATGAGTCTAACTTCTAGATAGATATGCAGCAACACCAGACACCCATACCCAAGTTCATATAACATAGGTATTATATTTTGACGAATAAAAAGTTTGTGTGGTAATGGTTTGTGTATTATAAAATGTTTTTGGATTTCGCCTATGAAGCACAAACACTGCTTCAGAAGTGACGTACAGGTGTCCGACACGTGTCGAACACGGACACGCACCAAACACGCTTCAAATACGTACCGGACACGCCGTATAGAGTCAAACACGCTGAGACACTTAGGACACGTTCAGAACACCCTAAGGACACATTAAGCACACACTGAGAACCATTTTTTTAAATAAATAAATAAAATTTTAATTCATTTTACTAAAATAGCATACCTAATATTGCTAAATTTGACAAAATTAAATATTTGATATTAAATATTTAAAAATATGACATATAATAAATATATAAATTATATGTTTTACACGTGTCCCCGACGTGTCATGTCCTGCATTTTTTAAAAATTTACGTGTCCGTGTCTGTGTCATGCTTCTAAGATTTCTGCACATTTCAAGCATAACTAACATACAGGCATACACAATTCTTAGTATTAACCACCATCAGAGACATCCACCCTTCCATCAGTGGGGTCAGCATACCCATGGTATTGGAAACCAAAAAAATACAAGAATATAACCTTATTCTATGTATTCACAATTTCGCAAATACTCATAACTATTGTGGTCTTTTTGCCAAATTACCCTTGTCAATGATTCAAAGAAGCATAAGGGCTTATCTAGATGAGGCATTTTTGTCATTAAAAAGGCAAGTTTGGGAGGGAAACAATTTATGCACGACAGTATTTTGTGTGTATAATTCCAAACATTAGGGAGGTAATGTGCCATTAATCTATTTTGTCATACAGCTCAATTTCATACACAAGCAATGCCACAATATATAAATATTAACATATTACAAAACAACAATGCTAGGTATCATGAAAAGTCTTTCATGAAAATAGTCATGAAAGATTTGTGACCTTTGGATTACACTTACAATAAAGCACCACACACTAATCAAGGTAATCTAAGGGTCACAAAATTTTCATGATCATTTTCATGACAAAATTTTCATGATCTCTAACATTTCTCATTACAAAAACATCGCACACTCAAAACATTATTCTGCAATTCACAATGGAATGTAATAACACAGGAAATGATCATTATATGCAATCAACAGAACACATACCTATCTAATCCAAAAGGATTTTCATCCATGAAACTTGCGTCAGCCTCCACATCATGCTTGTTCGAATAATCATACCTATCAACACCAAAAACAAGAGAAAAAAAAGTCTCATTGCTCATCAAGTTAGACGCTAAGAGAGAGCAAACAAAGCAAAATGAAATGAAGGTTGAATGTTAGTATTGACAAGTAAAACTACTACAAAATGAATTCCATAAATCGTCTTCAAACAGAACTACTTTAGCCTTTAGGTTTATCAAAATTTCTATGCAGCTTCACATGTTGTAAGCTCTATAGATAAACTGCTCAAACCTGATAGAACATATTCAAATAATTCAAGTTTCCCTGTGTGTTTATACTAAAACAGGAGGCAAAAATACTAGGGACAAAAAAGATACCAACACTTGCCAAAAGCACCTAATGCAGCTATTAACTTTCATCCAGATGATTTCGTAAATATGACAGAGAGTTATATTCCATCCTCAACTTTCACATGCCTGCTACCTTCACAATAAAATCTTGCAGCTATAATGAAGTCGATACTTCATAGAAAGACAGTGACAAAATTCTCTAAAAATTGCACCCATAGATGTAATTCGGCATGGACTAAACCAGACAATGCTTATTGCAACAGTGATGTAGCACATAATTTCTTCCATTGCTGAACCTACCCAAGCTACTTTGGGCATAAAGTTCAAATTCATAGACTAAACAATGAACACCATAACACAGCAGGAAGGCAAACAAACATCGATTAAATTGACCTTAAGTCAAAGTCATAATATATGGTATTGAGGGACAAGTGGGTACTTAGATGTCATTTGATACCATATGCATCAGCATCATCATAATCATATAAGAATTGCAGGGGATAAAAAGGGGGGTTACCAAAATTTGCATATAGGTTGGAGATGCTCTTATGTCTTAATTTATATGTTAGTTGGTATACTAATTAGTATTTTTAGCATTTTTCATTTATACGTAATTGCCTAAGGTGACTTTTTTTATGAATGAAAAAGTTGTTGTGATATTTAATTTTTCTTTTTATTGATGATATAATTTTAATATTTTTTGACTTTTTGATTTAGGCCTCGTTTGGCAAGTGACTTTTTTAGTCAAAAAGTTACTAAAAAAAATCAAAAAGCCAATAACTCATACCAAAAAGTCAAAGATTTCATTTTCTCTCTACTTTTTGTACATCTTTTTGTAAAAAGTCAAAAAGTCATCCCAAACATACTAGTTTTTTTTTACATAACATATTAGCCAAAAAGTCAAAAAGTTACTAAAAAAGTTTGTTCCTAAACGAGGCCTTAATCAAAAATTGATTTTTTTTTTATGACATCCCAAATAATCCTTTATTGTAATTATACTTTCACTATTTAAGTTTAGGGAAAAAATTACAAAAAAAAAAAAAAAACTCAAACTTTGACCCTTACAATAAAATAAACTCTGAATTTTTAATTTCGTTAATTTAAACTCTAAATTTTGATTTGTTTTCAATATAAATCATTTGTTCATTTTCATTAAGTAAAATTGATGAAAAAAATGGTTTTTTAACAATCATCATGTGGTTGGAGTGTACTGAGACAAGGGACAGGGATTTTGTAGTTATTGTTAATACAAATAAACTTTAGTAGTAATAATAATTGTTGGACCATTTTAATATCATTTATTTATTTATTTATATATATATTTTGTTTATGAATCTCATCTTGTTCATGAGTGGAGATTAATTAGAATTCATAAACTTGGTGGAGAATAAATATTTGGAGTCTCTCCATTTTCTCTAGTTTAATGATCATCTTTATTTTTGGTATAATTTGTAAGGTCCTAGTAGCTTATAAATAGTCCATCTCATCTATTCTTTTCTACACTAATACACCAACTATTTTCTATACAAGAGAGATTACTAGCAAAGAAGGGTATTTTTTCTTGGTAGAGCTTTGGGTTCACCATCTTGTGCAGAGTTGGCTTGAACCATACGACAAGTGGTCGGGCTGTTGTATCCTGGAGAGGACAAATGATAAATGATTATCATTTATCAATAAAATATAATTTTTTCTGGTATTTTCACCAACAATTTTATGGAGGTCAAGCCCATTGTGGTAGGAAGAATCCAAATACCGATGCAGCAGTCACAAAACTATGACTTGTCCCCTCCAGGATACAACAGCCCGACCACTTGTCGTATTGTCGTATGGTTCAAGCCAACTCTACACAAGATGGTGAACCCAAAGCTCCACCAAGAAAAAACACCCTTCTTTGCTAGTAATCTCTCTTGTATAGAAAATAGTTGGTGTATTAGTGTAGAAAAGAGTAGATGATAGGGACTATTTATAGGCCACTAGGACCTTACAAATTACACCAAAAATAAAGATGATCATTAAGCTAGAGAAAACGGAGAGACTCCAAATATTTATTCTCCACCAAGTTCATGAATTCTAAATAATCTCCACTCATAAACAAGATGACATTCATGAACAAAATATATATATAAATAAATAAATAAATGATATTAAAATAGTCCAACAATCCCCCACTCATTTTATTATCAACAAGGACAAGAGAGATTACCAAACAAAGATAGACTAGTATGCATCATGAAGGTGTGCTCTGCATTGAACCTTCATTAGTGAAACAGCAACCTCTATTCCAGAGTCAGTAATGGTCTCAGACTTGAACTATGACTGCTTAGGGGAAATAAAAAATTACTGCTCACACATAATAATCTAGGTGTTGACATGAGCTTTAATAGCTAGCACATTACGGCCTTGTGCTAATCCCAGTTTTCATGAGCATATTTGAGAATAAGCCTTGTTCTCATAGAAAGCGGCCCCACTTTCATGCTCACATAGGTGAAATCTGATCAATTTTACAAGAACATCCTTGACACTAGAGTCAACAAGGCAATAAAATTGATCAAAAAACAATTATGCTTGGTGACTCTAGTCAAACCAAAATACTTGGGAGTGGTGAAGTTGACCTTAAGTTCACCTCTGGACATGTGGTTACTTTAAAAGATGTGCTTTATACACCGTCCATGAGGAAGAATTTGATGTCAAGTTATTTGTTAAATAAGGCTAGTTTTAAGCAAACTATGGAATCTGATCAATATGTGATTACCAAGAAGGGTGTTTTTGTGGGTAAGGGTTATGCGTGTGATGGGATGTTCAAATTGAATGTTGAGATTAATAAACCATCTACCAATTCAGTTTACATGTTGTCTTCTATTAATTTTTGGCATGCTCGCTTGTGTCATATTAACAGTAAATATGTGGGAATCATGAGTAGTTTAGGATTAATTCCTAAAGTGACAAAAAATTTTGAGAAATGTGAAGTTTGCAGTAAAGCAAAAATTACCAAGCGGCCCAACTTTCATGCTCACATAGGTGAAATCTGTCAAGGATGTCCCTGTAATTTACACACCCCACTCAACAAGAGCTACAGAATTTCATAAAGAGTATAAAAACTCAACCCTCCAACATTACAGGACAAATGCACTTACATCATAGGGATGGATAACAAAATATTAAAGAGTGCATTTTTACAACCACCATATGATTCGTTCTTCCCATTGAACTTAGTTACAGGATCTCTGGTCCCTAGGTTGGGTGTCCTCATACATTGTTTACGATTTTATAGGCTTTAAACCCATCCCCCTCGATGTATTCCAGACCTTATCTCTCGCCAAGGCCTTGGTTAATGGATCTGCAAGATTATCACAAGATTTTACATAATTCACAATTATGATGCCATTACTCAAATAGGATCTCACATTACTATGTTTCCTTCGAATAGGTCTAGATTTACCATTATAAAAATGATTGTTCACTCTACCAATAGTAACAGTGCTATCACAACGAATTAACACAGGACAAATTGGTTTTTCCCAAAAAGAGATTTCTTGTAACAAATCTCTCAACCAATTCGCTTCCTCACATGCTGAAGCTAACGCTATAAGCTCAGCTTCCATTGTAGAATTAGCAATTATAGTCTGTTTTTTAGACTTCCAACATATAGCACCGCCACCCAAGGCAAAAATAAAACCCGAGGTAAAGAGAGAATCACCTGACAAAGTGTTCCAATCGGCATCACTATATCCCTCAAGTACCGCAGGATACTTGTTATAAAACAAACCATAATTTTTGGTCCCAGATAAATATCTCATAATTTTTTCCATGGCTTACCAATGATGTCGACTTGGTTTGCTAGTAAACCTGCTAAGTACTCCAACAGCATATGCAATGTCAGGTCTAGTACAGTCAGTATCATATCACAAACTACCAATCATGCTAGCATATTCCTTTTGATTAATCACTTCTTTTTCAGTTGTTACAACAGATAAATGTATGTTTGCCTCAAAAGGAGTAGCAACATGTTTACAGTCTAGAAAATTATATTTCTTTAAAATTTTCTCAACATAATGCGACTGATCAAGAAAAATACCATCATTAATCTTGGTAATTTTAATTCCCAAAATAAAATTGGTTTCACCAAGATCTTTCATATCAAAGTGCCTATTAAGCATATTTTTAGTCTCATTTATAATATGCAAATTAGAGCCAAAGATAAGTAGATCATCCACATATAGGCTAATAATCACATGTGCATTCTCACAAGTTTTATAATATATGCACTTATCACATTCATTAGTCTTATAGCCATTCTTAAGCATGCAGGAATCAAATTTCTCATGCCACTATTTAAGAGCTTGTTTTAAACCATAAAGGGATTTAGTTAGCTTACACACCTTGCTTTCTTGGCCAGGCTCCACAAAGCCTTCGGATTGGTCCATGTAAATCTCCTCATCTAGATCTCCATTTAAAAATGTTGTTTTTACATCCATTTGATGAATTTTTAAATCATGAATTGCAGCCATTGCTATCAACAATCTAATGGATGTAACTCTAGTAACCGGAGAAAAAGTATGAAAGAAATCAAGATCAACTCGTTGCTTAAAACCTTTAGCGACAACCCTCGCTTTATATTTATCTATAGTTCCACCCGGTTTAAGTTTTTTATGAAGGGCCCATTTACACCCAATAGTTTTACAACCTGGAGGTAAATCCACTAGCTTCCATATTTTATTTGAAAGTAGTGAATCTATCTCATCATTTACAGCCTCTCTCCAAAAAGTAGCATCAGGTGATGATAAAGTTTCTTGCACTGTAAGAGGAATTTCTTCTACATTGACATTGTAAAGATAATAGTCAAGGCCAAAATCTTTTTCAACTGTGGCTCGTTTACTCCTCTTTGGTTGGATTTGAGAATTTTCTTGTTCTTGAAAAACTTGAGATGAAGTAGAAGAGCTAGGCATTGATAAAATATTTTCAGAAATTATTTGACCCCCACTATTTCTAGATTTAAAAGAAAATCTATTTTCATGAAAAATAGCATCACCTGATTCAAAAATAATATTATTTTCCATATCACAAAATCTATAGACTGTACTATGCAGCGCATACCCAAGAAAGGCACAGGTGGTAGCTCGTTCACCCAATTTAGGTCGTTTAGGATCTGCAAGCCTCACAAAAGCTAAACAATCCCTAACCCTCAAATAACCTAGATTTGGATTATGCCCCCACCACAACTCATAAGGTACAATTTTAGGCTTTTTGTATGGCACTCTATTTATCACATGGCAAGCTGTCAAAATAGCCTCGCCCCAAAGATTTGAGGGAGCACCTGAATCAATAAGCATAGCATTCATCAAGTCAATTAACGTTCTATTTTTTCTTTCAGCTACGCCATTGGATGAAGGTGAATATGGTGGAGTAGTCTCATGAATAATTCCCAAAAACTGAACAAAAAAGTTGAATCCAAGATATTCATACTCTCGGCCTCTATCACTTCTAATTCTTTTAATCTTTTTACCGAATTGATTTTCCACTTCAAGAATGAATTCTTTAAATTTCTCAAAAGCATCACTTTTATTTTTTAATAAATATACGTTTGTGTATTTTAAAAAATCATCAATAAAAGTGATAAAATATTGGTTACCACCCCGAGTTAAAATTCCTTCAAACTCACACAAATCAGTATGAAATAATTCTAGCAATTCGGTATTTTTTTCAACACTTTTATGAGGCCTCTTGGTAATTTTTGCTTTACTACAAACTTCATATTTCTCAAAAAAATTTCTCACTTTAGGAATTAATCCTAAACTACTCATAATTCCCACATATTTGCTGTTAATATGACACAAGCGAGCATGCCAAAAATTAATAGAAGACAACATGTAAACCGAATTGGTAGATGGTTTATTAATCTCAACATTCAATTTGAACATCCCATCACAAGCATAACCCTTACCCACAAAAACACCCTTTTTGGTAATCACATATTGATCAGATTCCATAGTTTGCTTAAAACCAACCTTATTTAACAAATAACTTGACATCAAATTCTTCCTCATGGATGGTGTATAAAGCACATCTTTTAAAGTAAGCACACGTCCAGAGGTGAACTTAAGGTCAACCTCACCACTCCCAAGTATCTTGGTTTGACTAGAGTCACCAAGCATAATTGTTTTCTCATCATCAAAGGGAGTATACGCCTTGAACCAAGCTTGATCATAACAAACATGTCTATTAGCACCAGAATCTACCCACCAACCGTCCACATAATTAACCATGCAAATGTATGTAATCATCGCCACAAATGGCTCCTCGATAACGTCAGCCTTTGGGACAGGTGCACGTTTTCGGAATTTGCAAGTTCGAGCAATATGTCCACTTTTGCCACAGACAAAGCATGTAAAATTTTGTGGAGATGATGGACCTTGGTTCTTATTTGGATTAATCCATTTATTGTGAGGTTTACCATAATTCTTCATATTCTTTTTATAAGGCTTCAAATAAGCATTCTTGGAATTGTGACCTTCGGGTAAGTTATTATTTGCTGAAACAAAGTTTACCCTTGTGGTAGAATTGTCATTACCCGCTTGTGTTATTAATGCATCTTGGCCTCTAGCCTCTTCTTTCACTCGGATGCGAGTGATCAACGCCTCTAAGGAAGTCTCCTTTTGTTTGTGGCGCATGCTCTTTTGGAATTCTCTCCAAGATGGCGGTAGCTTGTCAACAAGTCCTGCAACTACCAAGTTGTCACCAATCTTGATGCCTTCAAATCTTACTTCTACAACTATCATTTGGAAATCTTATGCCTGCTCCACAACAGATTTTCCATCTACCATTTGGAAACGAAAAAAGCGGCTAGCTGCATACTTTTTTGCTCCTGTCTCTTCAGTATCATACTTAGTCTGTAAAGCTTTCCAAATTTTCTTTGCGGAAGTGTAAGTGGTGTCATAGTAATCATAAAATTGATCAGCAAGGTAATTTAAGGGGGACATCCTTGGTAAGCATGAAAGTGAAGCCGCTTTCTATGAGAACAAGGCTTATATATTTTTTGTTCATGACCATTTTAATATCTTTTATTTATTTATTTATATATTTTTGTTCATGAATCTTCTTTTGTTTGATTCATGAATCTTATCTTGTTCATGAATGGAGGGTAATTAGAATTCATGAATTTGATGGTGAGTTATTATTTGGAGTCTCTCCATTTTCTCTCTATTATTTGGAGTCTCTCCATTTTCTCTTGTTTAATGGTCATTATTTTTTGGTGTAATTTGTAAGGTCCTAGTGGCCTATAAATAGTTCCTCTCATCTACTCTTTTCTACACCAACACACTAACTATTTTCTATACAAGAGAGATTACTAGCAAAGAATGGTGTTTTTCTTGGTGGAGCTTTGGGTTCACCATCTTGTGCAGAGTTGGCCTGAATCATACGACAAGTGGTCGGGCTGTTGTATCCTGGAGGGGACAAGTCATAGTTTTGTAACTGCTGTATCGGTATTTGGGTTCTTCCTACCACAGTGGTCTTGATCTCCTTAAAAAAAACAAGATATCGGTGCCTCAGCCTGATCTATTTGTATCTTATTTTCTTTACAATTTTTTATCATTGCATCATTTATCAATAAAATATAATTTTTTCTAGTATTTTCACCAACAATAATTAACCTCAACTGAATTCTAACAAGTCTTGTGGTTGTTTATTAGAATGTGAAAGCCATTTTTGACACTGCAATCAAGGTTGTTCTTCAACCACCAAGGAGGAAGGAAATAGCAAAGAAGAAAAGGCAGAGAAGCTCCAGCTGCTCGTTTGTGTGAGTACTTGCATGCTTTAATAGCTTACATCACTGCTACATTTAAGTGATCTTCTGCTTCAAAGTTTTTCGGTTTTTTTTTTGGTTGAAGATGCATTGAACTCTTTTTTTCTTTTTAAATTCCATTTCTATAGTAAGATGCTATTCTTGGTTTGGTTTTCAGAAAATACTTTTCAAAAAAATCATCTTTTTATTTTTCATATATACTTTTTTGGTTTTCAATGAATTTTTTTAATATTTTTAGTATTTTTTTTTTAATTTTTAGACACACCTAACATAAATACACTTAAAAACCATAATATTTGTAAAAAAAAAATCTTTAAAAAAATTCATTAAATACCAAAAATATAAAAATTCAGTATATTTTTCGTATTTTTGTGTATTTATTAATTTTTTAAAATATTTTTTCACAAATATTTTATCATTTAGATATATCTAAGTAAGGTGCATCTAAAAAGTAAAAACATTGCTCAAAATTTTAAAAATATTCATTTAAAACAAAAAAAATACGAAAAATAAAAAACTCAATTTCTAGAAAACTAAAACCAAACACACTGATTGAATGTTAGCAGATATTTTAATATTATAATGTGTTATAGATTATATTATTTGATTGGGCTCCAAATAACTTGTTAATCCTTTCTTTTCCTCCAAGGTAACTTGCCCACCAAATTTCCAAGACAAGTCTTCCAAGTCTTTCAAGTCTTCTTCTCAAGTCTTCCAAGGAAATTGCTCACCAATTTCCTTTCCTATTCTTATCCACTAAGTGTCTTCTTCTCCAAGCCACTTGTCTAACAAGCTTCATCTTCTATAAATTGATCTAACTTCTTATCTTGGAGGTGAGAAGAAGTTTTGGTTGCTTTATTATGTTTTGTGTGAGATTATCAGGCAAATAAAAAAGGGTGTATGTAATAAAGTTTTGGGTTCAACCAATTGTGCAGTATTGGTGAACCATACGACTTAGTCGGGCTGTTGTATCCTGGGGGGACAAGTCAAGGTTTTTTCTGTTGCACCGGTGTGAGGCTTTGCCTAACCGCAGAGGACTTGAATCTTCTTAAAGAGAGCGAATTTCCCGCGCCTCAGCCCTTACAATAGTTATTGTGATTTTTATTATTTGTATTTTCTGGTGTTTTATTTGTAATTATCATCAACAATTTTAAGGAGATTCAAATAGCAAAAATTCATAGAGCCAGTACTAGAAAAGCCCAACAAGAATACCAACGATCTTAACAAGCCCTTCCGGTTCAAGGGAGCCCATTTCAAGAGATGGAAAGGCAAGGTGCTTTTCTACCTCAGTCTCCTCAAGGTAGCCTATATCCTGACCGAGAAAAATCCGAACAAAGTCCCCACTGAAGAGATGACCGATGAGGAGTATGCAGCTCATCTTGAAAAAATCGAGAAATACAACACAGATGAGTATAAATGTCGGTATTATCTTTTGAATTGTCTTTCAGATCAATTTTATGATTATTATGATACTACTTACACCACTGCCAAGAAAATTTGGAAAGCCTTGCAGAATAAATATGACACTGAAGAGGCAGGCGCCAAAAAATATGTTGCAAGCCGTTTTTTTAGCTATCAGATGATAGATGAAAAATCAGTGGTGAAGCAAGTTCAAGATTTTTAGATGCTAATGGCTGAAGTTAGATCCGAAAGCATCAAAATTGGAGACAATCTTGTTGTAGCAGGTATTGTTGACAAACTACCATCATCTTGGAAAGAGTTCAAGAAGTCAATGCGTCGCAAGCAAAAAGAGACGTCCTTGGAGCCTTTAATCACACGGATTCGGGTAAAGGAGGAAGCACGAGGACAAGATGTGCTTATGATACAAGAGCATTCCATTGCAAAGGTAAATTTAACTTCTGGAAATACTTTACCTAAAGGTAGATTTTATAAAAATAGTCACTTAAAGTCAATTACGAAAATCTGGAAAAATACTAGAAGGCCACAAAATAAAAATTACCCAAGGCAAAAGAAATGGAACTAGGAACCCCATTCACAAGATCTGACAAATGTGACATGTTTTGTGTGTGGCAAAAGTGGGCATATTGCTCGAATTTGTAAATTTCGGAAACAACAGTCTCGACCACAGGCTAATGTTACCAAGGAACCATTTATGGTTATGATTACAGATATTTTTATGGTTCAATCTGTGGAAGGGTGGTAGGCAGACTCTGGTGCCAATAGGCATGTCTGCTATGATAAAGATTGGTTCAAAGATTTCACTCATTTTAATGAGGAAATGACTGTTACGCATGGTGATTCCTGTTTAACCAAGGTGCTCGGGTGTGGAGATGTTGAGCTAAATTTTACCTCTGGACGTGTGCTTGTTTTAAAAAATATGTTGTACACACCATCCATGAGGAAAAATTTGATGTCGAGCTATTTGCTCAACAAAGCTGGTTTCAAGCAGACTATTGAATCTAACCAATATGTAATCACCAAAAAAGGCATATTTGTGGGGAAAGGGTATGCCTGTGATGGAATGTTTAAATTAAGTGTTGAGAATAAGAAAGCACATGTTTCTGTTTACATGTTGTCTTCTATGAATTTTTGGCATGCTCGTTTATGTCATATTAATAGCCGATATGTGGGAGTTATGAGTAGTTTAGGATTAATTTCCAGACTAACAAATAAGTTTGGGAAATGTGAAGTTTGCAGTCAAGCAAAAATAACTAAAAGGCCTCATAAAAGTATGGTGAGAAATACTGAATAGTTAGAATTAATTCACACTGATTTATGTGAATTTGAAGGAATTTTAACACGTGGTGGAAATAGATATTTTGTCACTTTTATTGATGATTTTTCAAAATACACTTATGTATACTTGTTGAAAAATAAAAGTGATGCTTTTGAAAAATTTAAAGAATTCCTTCTTGAAGTTGAAAATCAATTCAGTAAAAAGATTAAAAGATATAGAAATGATAGAGGCCGGGAATATGAATCTTTTGGATTCAACTCGTTTGCTCAGTCTTTGGGAATAATCCATGAAACTACTCCACCATATTCACCTGCATCTAATGGTGTAACAGAAAGGAAAAATAGAACTTTAACTGATTTAACAAATGCTATGCTAATTGAAGCAGGTGCTTCTTCAAATTTGTGAGGAGAAACAATTTTAACTGCATGTTATGTTTTGAATAGAGTGCCACATAAAAAAAACAAAAGTTACACCTTTTGAGTTGTGGAAAGGGCATAAACCAAATTTGAGATATTTAAGGGTTTGGGGTTGTCAAGCTTGTGTTAGACTTGTGGACCCTAAAAGACCTAAATTAGGTGTGAAAGCTGTTACTTGTGCTTTTCTTAGATATGCAACAAATAGTACAGTCTATAGATTTTTTGATATAGAAAACAAAATAATTTTTGAATCAGGTGATGCAATTTTTCATGAAGAAAAATTTCCTTTTAAATCTAAAAATGGTGGGAGTCAAAATTATCAAGAAAATATTTTATCTGAAACCGATTCCTCTACTCCTCTTTTACAAAACCAAGATACTGTAGTTTTTGAACCTAGAAGGAGTAAAAGAGCCAGATTAGAAAAAGATTTTGGCCCTGATTATCATGTTTTTAATGTGGAGGAAACTCCATTAACTTTACAAGAAGCTTTGGCATCTCCTGACTCTGTTTTTGGAACAAGGCTGTAAATGATGAGATGGAATCATTATTATCCAATAAAACTTGGGTATTAGTAAATTTACCACCAGGTTGTAAAACTATTGGTTGTGAATGAGTTTTGAGAAAAAAAACTTAAACCGGATGGAACTATTAATAAATATAAAGCAAGGCTTGTTGTAAAAAGTTTTAAACAACAAACAGATCTTGACTTTTTTGATACATTTTCTCCGGTTACTAGAGTTACATCCATTAGATTATTAATTGCAGTAGCTGCAATTCATGATTTAAAAATTCATCAAATGAATGTTAAAACAGCCTTTTTAAATAGAGACCTGGGTGAAGAAATCTATATAGATCAACTTGAGGGTTTTGTGGAACCCGGTCAAAAAAGCAAAGTGTGCAAGCTAGTTAAATCCCTATGTGGCTTAAAACAGGCCCCTAAATAGTGGCATGAGAAATTTGATTCCTACATGATTGAGAATGGCTATAAAACGAATGAATGTGATAAATGCATCTACTATAAATCTGAAGAAAATTCACATGTCATTATTAGCCTCTATGTGGATGATTTACTTATATTTGGCTCTAATTTGCATATCATCGTGGAAACTAAAAATATGCTAAGTAGCCATTTTGATATGAAAGATCTTGGTGAGGCTAATTATATTTTGGGAATGAAAATTACCAATACTTGTGATGGTATATTTCTTGATCAATCGCATTATGTTGAGAAAATTTTGAGAAAATATAATTTTTATAAGTGCAAGCATGTTCTTACTCCTTTCGATCCTCATGTGCGTTTATTTCCTATTGAAAATGATGAGGATGTAATTAATCAAAAGGAATATGCTAGTATAATTGGTAGCTTGCGTTATGCGATTGACTGTACTAGACCTGACATTGCCTATACAGTTGGAGTACTTACCAGATTTACTAGCAAGCCTGGCAGTGATCGCTGGCTAGCCATTGAGCAGATTATGAAATATTTATCTAGTACTATAAAATATGGCTTGTTTTATAATAAGTATCATGCAGTACTTGAAGGTTACAGTGATACCGATTGGAATACCTTATCAGGTGATTCATTATCAACCACTGGTTACTTATTTACATTGGAAGGTGGTGCTATAAGTTGGAAATCGAAAAAGTAAACCATTATTGCTAATTCAACAATGGAGGCTGAGCTTATTGCTTTAGCTACAGCTAGTGAAGAAGCAAATTGGTTGAGAGATTTGTTAAATGAAATCTCTTGTTGGGAAAAACCGATTCCACCTATATTGATTCATTGTGATAGCACCGCAGCAATTGGTCAAGTTAATAACCGTTATTATAACGGTAAATCCAGACCTATCAAAAGAAAACACAGTACTGTGAGATCTTATATGAATAATGGCATCATAAATGTGGATTATATTAAATCTGGCGATAATCTTGCAGATCCATTAACTAAGGCCTTAGCAAGAGATAGAGTCTGGAATACATCGAGGGGGATGGGGTTGAAGCCCATTAAATATAGCAGGAACCATGTATGAGGACACTCAATCCAGGGACCAGAGATCCTGTAACTGGGTTCAATGAGAAAAACAATCATATGATGGCCATGAAAAATGCACTAAATTACTTTTCACCCATCCTTTTGATGTAAGTGCATTTATCCTGTAACGTTGTAGAGGTTGAGTTATTAAAAAACTCTTAATGAATTTCTGTAACTCTTATTGAGTGGGGTGTAATAGTTACAGGAGCACCCTTGACAGAATTCACCTATGTGAGTGTGGTAGTGGAGCCGCCACCTATGAGATTTGGGCTAATTCTCAAACACACTCATGAATTTTGGGATCGCACAAGACCGTAATATGCTAGCTTTTAAAGCTTATGTGAACACCTAGAATATTATGTGTGTGCAATAATTATTTATTTCCCTTAAGCAATCATAGTTCAATGCTGAGCATACTATTGGCTCTGGAGTAGATATTATTGTTTCACTAATGGAGGTTCAATGCAGAACACACCTACCATGATGCATAATGTCCTTATTTGCCTAATAATCTCAGTTTTTGTTACCTATAATATTAAAATAAGTGGGGGAATGTTAGTAGATATTTTAATATTATAATGTGTTATAGATTATATTATTTGATTGGGCTCCAAATAACTTATTAATCCTTTCTTTTCCTCCAAGGAAACTTGCCCACCAAGTTTCCAAGACAAGTCTTCCAAGTCTTTCAAGTCTTCTTCTCAAGTCTTCCAAGGAAATTGCTCACCAATTTCCTTTCCTATTCTTATCCACTAAGTGTCTTCTTCTCCAAGCCACTTGTCTAACAAGTTTCATCTTCTATAAATTGATCTAACTTCTTATCTTGGAGGTGAGAAGAAGTTTTGGTTGCTTTATTATGTTTTGTGTGAGATTATCAGGCAAATAAAAAAGGGTGTATGTGATAAAGTTTTGGGTTTAACCAATTGTGCAGTATTGGTGAACCATACGACTTAGTCGGGCTGTTGTATCCTGGGGGGGACAAGTCAAGATTTTTTCTGCTGCACCGGTATGAGGCTTTGCCTAACCGCAGAGGACTTGAATCTTCTTAAAGAGAGCGAATTTCCCGTGCCTCAGCCCTTACAATAATTATTATAATTTTTATTATTTGTATTTTCTGGTGTTTTATTTGTAATTATCACCAACAATTGTTCACTTGGCTGCAAGATACTATTGGACTTCAGATTAGAGTGCAGATATGGACATGAGACACGATAATTTTAAAAGAATCGAAACACGAGCACGGACATGGTGGTAATACCAAAAAAATATATATATATTTATTGGCTATGTGTATGAATATTATATATATAAACAACTAAAACAAACAAAAACCAACATTTATTCAACAATAAAAAAAACACACTAAATTAAAATCATCTAGAGACTAGATTTGTATTGCGTTAGGTTTCAAAGATGATTAGAAGTCAGCTCCCCAACTTTACAACTGTTGTTAGATCTTTGTTGCGTTATTGATAGTTTGATAAGAGTTCTATATATATATATATATATACATATATTAATTCAATATTCGTTTTTCCAAATATTATAATATGCTCTACAGTTTTAGCTTTGAAAAATTAAAATAAGACCTCATTGGATCTCAAAGCGTGTCCTGCTGTATTCCTGCCATGCGAAGTGATAAAAAAATTTAAATGGACACATCATGTGACATGTCGGACACGTGTTCCCGCCTTGTCAATGTCCCTTACATGTTTAACACTTCTACGACACTTATTTTAAAATGTGCTTCATAGAGTGCAATTCATAGTAGATAGAGGTTATAAAGTGTATAGGAACGTCCATGAAGAAATAGAACGCTGTGTATGTTTTCAACATGGGAATTGGTAGAAATAGATCATTTTGTGTGTGTGTTTCCAACATGGGATTTGGTAGAAATACACAATGATGATGCAGTTCGTCCTGGGTGGATAGGTCGGGCTGGTCCAAGCTCTTCAAGTTCCGATCCAGGCGGATGATTCCACCAGATGACCTACAAGCAAGTCCAAAGGGGAACGGGATAGTCCCCCAGTGAACCCTCCGGCGAGCAAATCAGTAGAGGAAGAAGGAAATATATATATATATAGATAGAGAGATAGAAAAGCTTAACCTTCCTCTTGTCTTCGATTCTTGCTTATATCCTTTGGTAATCATTTCACTGTCCCTTGCGACGTGCCCCCCTCCGCCGAAAGCCTGTGCCGTAGCTTACCTTGTTCAGGGTGAGGGGGCTCTATTCCGACGGGGAGGTGTTGTCGTAATAAATGCTGTGATGGGCTGCATTAATGGTGATGTGTTGTGGCAATAACTCTGCAGATCTTTGTCTGCTGATGTGGCCTGTGTTTCACCTGCCATGTGCCCGAATGTCATTGGCCCTCCATGCCCAGATGGCCTCCAGCTGTCCTGGGCTTTGCCAGCCAGGTTATGCTATGGGTCCCAACCGATGGGTTTGGGGTTGTTTGCTGTGGGCTGTAAGCCTTATGGGCCTATCCATGTCGGTAGTCCCCCATTTCCGAGTGCAGCTTTAGTCCAACGAAGGGAAATAGTAATAAGGAAGAGAAGTGCGAACCGAGTGGAGAGGCCGACCGTTAGGCGTGCCGACCGTGAGGCATGCCGACCGCAAGGGTGGCCGAGCGGGAGGGGTCAACCGTGAGGCGTGCCGACCGCAAGGGTGGCCGAGTGGGAGGAGATGACCGTGAGGATGGCCGAGCGGGAGGGGTCGACTGTGAGGCATGCCGACCGCAAGGGTGGCCGAGCGGGGGGGCCGAGCGTGGGGCGTGCCGACCAGGACGGCGCGGGGCTCAAAAAAATGGGGGGTGTGCCATGTGATGATGTGAAATAGAAAGGACAGGGTAAGGGTAGGGGACAGTGCATCGTGGCCATACACGTGGCAATATCGTGAGGGAAGTGAAGCGTTGGAGCAGAAATGAAACGATAGGTCACGATGGGGGGTTTTGAAAAGGCAATTTTGGTGGTTGATTTGAAAGGTTTTTAAACGGGTGGAAATTAATTTGGATCCATGGAATACGGGTAAACCGTGGGTTTTTGGTATAATTCGTTTCACCTACCTTTTTACAAAAACTCAAAATACCCAAATGTTAATTCCTTCATTGCACACGACACACCTGTGCAACATTTTCTCAACTTCCTTGCTCCTGCGTCAGAAGTGATTCGTAAGCAAACCCTAGAAATGGCACAAGAAGAAGTGGTGAATGTGAGGGTGGACCCCCGGGGAGACGATGATGCAGAGGAGCTAGCAGCGCGATATAGGAGGGAGACACGAATGGTGGGGGTGGGGGAACCGGTGGGACAATCACAGGCGTCAGCCCTGATAGTGGCTCCAAGGCCAATAAGCCAGGTAGAGCCGGATCAGTGGCACACTAAGGCTGACAAATCCACAATTACTGCGGCGAATTTGGAGGCTATCAGGGAAAAATACCAAATTCCGACAGAGGTGGAGTTATTGCTGCCAACATCAAGGGAAGGCCGTCTGATGCCAGGCCAGGGGAGTTTTCCCTTTACGAGGAGGCGCTAAAAGGTGGGCTGAGGTTGCTACTGCCCCAAGTGGTGGTTGACGTACTGAACCGTCTAGAGGTAGCATCGGGGCAATTGAAGCCCAATGCATGGAAGATTCTGCTGGCCTGTGCTAGCGCGTGGCCCAAGGCGAATGGAGGGGAAGCCATGGCGGTAGACGAGTTCTTTTCCTGTTATAAGGCTTCGGGGCAGCAAGAGACGTGGGTCACCCTACAGGCAGTGATGGGGAGGGGATTGGTGGCGGGGCTACCGACATCGATCAAGGGGTGGCGGCCACGGTGGTTCTACGTGTCTGCCAATGGGGGACTGGGAGTGCGCACCATCTGGAAGGTGCCCATTAGGTCGATGGAGCCAAGACTGGGGGCAGCGGCGAAAGAGAGGGTGAAGAGGGTGAAGGAGTGGAGGGGGAGAGAGAAGGCCAAATGGGACGAGCTTGTTCAGCCGTCTGTATTGTTTAAGGCAAGTTTGGGACAGCAGCCGAGGGGTGGGGACCTCGACCGAGCAGAATTAGGGGCGAGAAGAGAAGTTCAGGAAGCAGAGGATCAGGCCATACTTGCCAAAGCCACGAAGTTGAAGGAAGCGCGAGGAGACCGACCGCCTCAACCGATCGCGTGGGAGAGGATCCGACCGCGCCCAAGGCCGCTGGAGGGGAAGGACTTAAGCAGTTTTGAGCCACGACTGCCCCTAGTAGATCCTGTAAAAGAACAGGCCAGAAAGGAGGGGGAGGCTCTGAAGAAGAAGAAGAAAAAGAAGAGGAGTGCCCCAGAGGGAGCTGCAGATGAGTCTGGGGCCAAGAGGGCTAAGGTGGCCCCAGCTGAGGTGGAGGCCCCTGTGGCCAAGGATACCCCAGAGGTGGTGGGGGTCACCCCAACACTGGAGGTTGTGGAGACTGCCCCAACAATGCAAGTAGGAGTTGGGTTGACTGGGGCTAAGCCGAGCGGGAGGGAGCAGACCCAAAGGGGCCCTGCACCCCAGGAAGGAGGGGTCCGTCTGGCCACGGCAATCTATCACGCTCGCGCGGTAGCTGGAAGGTTGGAAGGAGAAGAAGGCCCAGCCAGGGTGGGGGCAGACCGCTTGGTGAAGATTGTGGAGGAGACAGCCCTGCGCTCGGCATCCGGATTCAATGAGGCTGACCTGCTGAGGGGGTTATGCTCCGCCCAAATGGAGGTAACCACTTTGGCAGGGGCCCTTCTAAGGAAAGCAGGGGCTGCCAAGCTAAAAGTTGAAGAGGCCAAGGCCCAGTTGGCCAAGTTGAAGAAGGAGAGTGCCGACTAGAAGACTGCCCATGCTGAGCTGCAAGCAGTCAAGTTGGAGCTGGAGGACACACGCCGTAAGGTCGTGTCGCTCGAGTTCCAACTGGCTGGCGAACAGAAAAAGTTAGAGGAGTTTGAAAGAGCCTGCGCCATTGCGGTCGAGCGGCATGAAGAGGCCATGAGCAGCAATGAAGAGCTGGTCAGGCAAAATGATGAGGCAGATGCCAGAATTGGAGATCTGTTGAAGGAGTTGGAGGATGAGCGCGCTCAAGCAGAGGAGGAGAATGGGCGGCTCGTGAGGGAGCTGGAAGCAGAGAAGGCGAAGGCGATGGCGGAGATGGAGAGTCTGAAGAAGGGAATAGAAGAGGAAAAGGCAACGGCGGCTGTTGAAAGGGGGGCCCTGCAGAGAGAGCTGGACGAAGAGAGGGCGAAGGTGGCTTCTGAGAGGGTGGCCTACCCCGATATGTGCATCGCAGCAGTGGAGCAATACAAAGGGTCTCCCGAATTTCAGATGGCAGTAGATGCCGCAGTCGCCAGGAATCTAGCTGGGCAAGAATCTGGGGGGGTGGGCCCATCAAGGACGACTGCTGGAGGTAGGACGGAGGCAGAAGTTATTGAGAGCTTCCAGCAGTCAGACTTCTACAAGCACGAAATGGCTGAGTTTTGGGACAATAGTTGGAAGATGTTCAAACGCAGAGCTGAAGAGCTGTTCCCAGACTTGGACCTGAGTAGTGTAACGATTGGTGAAGATGATGTGGCCCAGACCCCCTTGGACGAGGGCATTGAAGAAGAAGAGCTTGTATCCAGCGATGAGGAATAACCAAGGGAAATGAAGAGCTCCCTCTCTGTGTTTGTTTTTTTTTTTTTTTTCTTATTGTAATGAACTTGTGTACACATTGTAAATGAATAAAATTTCGTTTATGTTGTCAGTTGACTGTTTGCCTGTATTGTCTAAAATGAATGAAGTCTTGTCGTAAAAACTGGTCATAAAAATTGTGCAATAAAAATTTCGTGCAAAGTTAAGTTAAAAGTTCCTCCCTGCAGAGTGAGATTGGATTTGTATGAAAATTGAAAGGATGATAGTGGTTTATTGAAAAATTGGATTATGAAATTGTAGAACATAATATTCGAATGGGGTTAGTACTTCCAGTTTAATAAGTACGGATGAAGAATCCATGGATGAGGACAGAAAAGTAGGTTGCAAATCGTAACTAAACGGTTAATTGTAAACTTGTAGAGAAGAGATTGGAGAAACAAGCTGGGTGGGGTGGGAGATAATCTGAGTAGTAAATGAAATACGTGAGAACACCTTTGGAATCTAACTAAGTAAAAACGTGGTCCTGGAATTGTGAATAAGTTTCAAAATATGACTGAGTGTTAAAAACGTGGTCCTGCTTTACGAAATTTCGTGGATAGGATGATCTCAGCATGGAGTGCTCAGTTCTGGCTGAGGCTTTGAAGTGCTCAGTCTGGCTGAGGCTTTGAAGTGCTCAGTCTGGTTGAGGCTTTGAAGTACTCAGTCTGGCCGAGGCCTTGAGTGCTCGGTCTGGCTGAGGCTTTGGGCGCTCAGTCTGGCTGAGGCTTTGAGTGCTCGGTCTGGACGAGGCTTTGAGTGCTGCAAGTGAAAGTGTCATGGGAGCGACATACAGACAGTTGAATTATAAAAGCTGAGAACTTCGGTCGAAATTTGCATTATGTATTAAAGAGGAAAATACAACAATGTTGACAATACAAAAGTATGAACTCATTGATAGTAACGCTTCAAATGTTCTGCATTCCAGGGATGGGGGAGGTCTCGGCCTTCCATGTCTTGAAGTCGATAAGTGCCTGGTCGTGGTCGGGCTTTCACAACGTAGGGTCCCTCCCATTTGGCTGCCAGTTTGCCCTCGGTTGGATTCTTTGTGGCAAGAGTCACTTCTCTCAAGACAAGGTCCCCTACAGAGAACTCTCGTGGTCGAACTCTGCGGTTGTAGTGTGTTCTCATTTTCTGCTGGTACAAAGCCAATCTGACAGCAGCAGTCTCTCTGAGCTCTTCGATGAGGTCCAGGTCTGTTCGATGGAGCTCTTCGGTTGAGGCGAGATCTGGATGTAAAACCCTGGGGGTGGGCAGACCGACTTCTACCGGAATAACCGCCTCAGCGCCATATGTTAAACGAAAAGGGGTTTCCCCAGTGGGAGTGCAAACAGTGGTTCGGTAAGCCCAGAGTACATTTGGTAGTTCCTCAACGTAAAGGCCTTTAGCAGCTTCGAGCTTAGTTTTGATAATTTTCAGAAGAGAACGGTTGGTGACCTCGACTTGGCCATTTGCTTGGGGATGACCGAGAGAAAAGAAGCATGGTTGAATCTGGAGATCTGCACAAAATTTTCTGTACTTTGCGTTATCGAATTGTTTGCCGTTGTCGGAGATGATGGCTTGAGGGATGCCAAATCGGCAAACGATCGATTGCCAGATGAACCTGGCGGTGTTCCGCTCGGTGATTGTGGCAAGGGGTTCGGCCTCGACCCACTTGGTGAAGTAATCAATGGCGACAATCGCGAACTTGGTCTGGCCTCGACCGGTGGGAAGTGGACCAACCAAGTCGATCCCCCATTTGGCAAACGGATAAGGGCTGCAGAGTGTGATTAACTCTGTAGGAGGAGCATGGGGAATGTTGGCGAAACGTTGACATTTATCGCATTTGAGCACGAAATCGGTTGCACCCTGATTAAGAGTTGGCCAAAAATACCCAGTACGGAGTATCTTCTGGGCAAGGGACCTGCCGCCTGAATGATTACCACAAATTCCCTCATGGATCTCCTGCATTACATAAGTTGCTTGAGATGGATTGAGGCACCGTAGATATGGCCGGGAAAAACCGCGCTTGTACAATATACCATCGACAATGATGTAATTGGATGCTCGGGATCGGACTTTGGCTGCCTGCTGTTGGTCATCTGGGAGTGCCCCTGTGGTCAAGAATAGGAGAATGTCGGATGCCCAAGGGATGGGTTCGTTTTGGATGAACTGTACAGCTTGCAGATCAGGTGAAATGGCCGGGTGGTATAGGTATTCGAGACGGACATCATGGCTGAGATTAGGATGGTCAGCAGAGGCCAGCTGAGCCATCTCATCTGCTTTGGAGTTTTCCGCCTGAGGTGTGTGCCTGATGTGGAAGGTATTGAAGAGGCGAACAAGGGGGAGTGCCATATCCCTGTAAGCTCGCATTGTGTCTTCCTTGGCGTCGAAGTCCCCCGTCATCTGACCGACGACGAGCTGGGAGTCGCTGAATACTCGGAGGTGGCTGACACCAATGTCCATGGCAAGGCGGAGTCCTGCTATCAGTGCCTCATACTCGGCCTCATTGTTGCTTGCTTCAAACAAGAAACGGAGGGCGCATTTGAAATAGCCGCCCTCGAGAGAGGTGAGGATGAGGCCGGCCCCACTTCCTTCTCTGCGAGACGAACCGTCGACATTGAGAGTCCAAGAATGAGGATCTTCTGGCTCTGTTGGAGTTGGTGGGAGTGGAGGGGTAGTGGTCGGGGCCGGATTGGTGAACTCCAGGATGAAGTCAGTTACAGCTTGCCCCTTGATTGCTATCCGAGGGCGGTAGGAGATGTCGAACTGGCTGAGTTCTACTGACCACTGCATTAGTCTACCTGAGAGTTCTGGTTGCTGCATGACCTTTTTCAGGGGCTGGTCGGTGAGGACCACTATGAAGTGGGCTTGGAAGTATGGGCAGAGTCGTCTGGAGGCAATGACCAAGGCCAAGGACAGTTTTTCTAATAAGGGGTAGTTCTGCTCCGCTCCCCTGAGAGCCCGACTGATGTAATAGACCGGCCGTTGGATTGAGCCATCTTCTCTGAGGAAAGCTGCACTGACTGCGGTGCTCGACACTGCTAAGTAGAGGAAGAGGGGCTCGCCCGTGATGGCCTGTGAAAGAAGGGGAGGATTGGCCATGCATTGCTTTAACTGTTAGAAGGCCTCTTCGGATTCAGCTGTCCATTCAAAAGTCTGCCGAAGAACTTTGAAGAATGGTAGGCACTTATCTGTTGCGCGAGAAATGAAGCGGTTGAGAGCCGCCACTCGGCCGGTGAGTCTTTAAACTTCTTTGACCGTCCTAGGTGACTGCATCTCAACCAAGGCCTTGATCTTCTCAGGGTTAGCTTCAATGCCGCGCTGACTGACCATAAAACCCCAAAACTTTCCAGATCCTACGCCGAATGCGCACTTCTCGAGGTTGAGCTTCATCTGGTACTTGCGCAAGGTGGCGAAGGTCTCTCGTAAGTCAGTGAGGTGATCGGAGGAATATTTGCTTTTGACTAGCATGTCGTCGACGTAGACTTCCATATTCCGGCCTATTTGGTGATGGAAAACGGTATTAACCAGCCGTTGATAGGTGGCCCCAGCATTTTTCAACCCGAACGGCATTACACAATAGTGGTAGGTACCTCGGTCGGTAATGAATGATGTGTGTTCCCGATCAGATGTGTGCATCAGGATTTGGTTGTACCCAGAGAAGGCATCCATGAAGCTGAGCATTTGATGACCGGCCGTGGCGTCGACCAGCAGATCTATGCGGGGAAGGGGGTAGCTGTCTTTGGGGCAAGCTCGGTTCAGGTCAGAGTAATCGACACAGAGTCGCCATTTGCCATTGTGTTTGCGGACGAGGACCACGTTGGACAACCATCTAGGGCAGTCCACATTTTTGATGAATTGGGCCTCGAAGAGCTTGTCAACTTCTGCGGCTATAAGAGTGTTGCGCTCCGGATGGAAAATGCGTTGCTTCTGGCGGTAGGGTCGAAAGTAGGGTTCGATGCTGAGGCGATGGGTTATGAAGGAGGGGTCAATGCCTGGCATGTCTGAATGGGTCCAAGCGAATACATCTCTGTGCTCGGTCAGGAGAGCGGTAAGGTCGGCCTTGGCTTGGGAAGGTAGTTGGCTGCCGATTTTGGCAGTTTTGATTGGGTTGGTGGGATCAATGTTAACTTCAACAAGTTCCTCCACAAGTTCTCCTCTGACCAGCTCGTCCTCGTCTCGGACGTCAAGCCCTTCGATGATCATGGCCTCTTTCAGCTTGACTTCTTTGAGTGAGGCGACATAACACTCCCTGGCCATGGTCTGTTCTCCTTTGACAGTTTCGACGCCGAGATCGGTAGGAAATTTGATGGCAAGGTAATAGGTGGATGTGATGGCTTGGAAGGCGTTTAGGGCTGTGCGGCCAAGGATGATGTTGTAAGCAGAGGGGCAGTCGACCACAAGGAAGGTGAGCAACTTAGTGGTCTACCTCGGGTGTTCGCCAATGGTTATAGGTAGATCGATGGAGCCGATGGAGGTCACACGATCGCCGGTGAAACCGACCAGAGGGGTTTGGAGAGGAGACAGGCTTTCTTCCCTAATCTTGAGCTGGCGGAAGCAATTGAGGAAGATGATGTCTGAAGAGCTGCCGTGGTCTATGAGAACTCGTCTGACCTTGTAGTTGGAGAGGATGGCAGAAATGACAAGGGGGTCTGTAGACGCGCCCGAATGCCCCGGGAGGGTGAGTCCCGTTCTGTTCATCTGTGGGCTTACTACAGTTCGGACTCTCGATTTGTCACGGTTCCTAATCTGAACCAAAGAGTCCAAATCCGGCAAATCGTTTTGAGAAACGAATTTTTGAAAGAAGTTCCAAACATGGACTGCTTTTCCAGATACAGAGTCGCCACCTAAATATTTTTTAATGGGGAAATTTAGGAAACCCTGACTCGGTGCCGAAGGCCACGTGTCCGTCATTGCCAAAGTTGCCTCGGCTCGGGAGCTTGGGTACGATTGGGGAAGGTCAACTATGAGCAACCCCTCTCGCCCGATCCGAAGATCGGCCTCTACTAACCGTGATATCCGTTTCTGAGAATGTTATGTGTTCTTATTCCAGTTATTAGCCTAGAATTGCTATGTTATGCGCACGGCACACAAGTATAGACTAGATTGCCTAATTTGGGAATAAGCATTGCATATCCAATTGTTTTGGAAAAATGTTTTGGAATTTGCTACTCGCAAGTAGGCTAAAGCACGGATTTCAATGAATCATTCCAACTCAGACAATCCAACCTTTACCCACAGGCATTCAAACAGTTTATCACATAAGCATCTAGCCTTATAGTAATCACACTGTCATGATAGCACTCACACGCATGCGATATGCTAAAGCATAAATACTTACAATGTACTCCGTGCCAAAACAATAACTAGTTAGCAAACATGCGTGATCCTAGTTCATGTCAGATTGACTAATGCAACACATGCAGGATGCAATTAGAGTAGGCTCGGCTAACCTAAACATGGCATGTGAAATGCAGTCAATTGATGCACGTATTCAATTTGGAATTAAAGTACGAATGCAGTTAGCATGATGTACCGAGCCCGGTGCATGCAAGACAAATGTATGGATGCACGCATGCATAGCATAAGGTATGCTAAATTAAACATGTCCTATTACTAACCATCAAAGCAGGTAAGTAAAAAGGGAAGAAAGAAGTGGGGATTGGAAAACATGCACACACACGCACCCACACTTATTACAGATTTGCCCTCGCTCAGGGGGACCAAATGAATATTACAAATTAACTAACTCGTGAGCTAATTAATTATTACAAATTACCTAATTAGTTAACAAACTAACTAAGCTAGGAAAAACAGTAAACCACCTCGGGAAGAGAGCTCGATGCAATGCATGCTTGGTCCTGCTCGGAAGTGCACTGCCATGCCTAGGCTGCCTCTGTTTTCCTTGATATACTCCTCTGGAGACTTCCAAATCTCAGGACTGCTTCCCTGGACATTGGGAGACATCACCGGCTGAGTAGGATTACCACCGGCAGTGGTATGTGGTCACCGGCCATTTGTGAAGCCATCGGCAGAGGGAGGATTGCCGGTCGGCACTTAGCACTGCCGGTCGGCAGAGAGTTCCTGCAGAACCTGCAATTGACAGCAACAGAGGGCAAGGCAGAGCATGGCGATACAATTCAAGCAATGTATGCACCAATCATGTCCCTTATCATGGTAATGACTCAAAGGAACATGCTCCTTGGTTCTCGGACCATCAATCGCGCATTTCCATGCGTGATGGCCCAAGAGACCAAGTGTGCACATTTTGATGTCAAGTGTAATGCAAAACAACAAACCAAAGGGACTCGACCTCCATCATGGCTTGGTCAAGAGGTAGAGCATGCATGCCAATGCAATGCAATCCTAATCATGCGAGCTAGCGTGCAACATGAGCATGCAAGCAAGTGATGTACACTAGGTACACAAACTATGCAAACAAGCAAACAAGCATGCAAGGCATGAGGTAGTACAACCAACAAGTATGCAAGGCACAATGTGGGTGTTTAAGCATGTAAACAAACATGTGACTTTATTTGATCATGCAAGTTCAATTATGCTACAACTCACCAATATGCTACAACATACAAGAAGTACATGCAACAAACAAAGAGATGGACTTAAACATGATTTGGGCAACTCTAAATAGGCCCAAAACAATGGCCATAATGCTATGAAATGAGGGCTAAATGACATGCAAATATGCATGCACACAAGGACCAACACTTAAGCATAAAAGGCAACTCTCAAGCACACTTGAAAGAGGCATAACATGGACTAATGGCATGCAAGGTAAGCATTGAAAATCATGTTACAAAAGGTGCTAAGCCAATTAAACAAGACAAACAAGGCATGCAAACAAAGCCAAAAACCCAAGGCAAGCCAAGAGGCTTAAGCCAAGACTAAATCAACCAAGCCTCACAAGGCTAAGAGGACTTAAAATAGGTCTAGTGCAAACCTAAACAACACCCAAGGGACACCTAGATGGCATTTAAATGGCTCAAAATCAAAAGCATGCACAATGACCAAAACATGGAGCATGCAAGACAAGCTTCCAAAGCTTCAAAGAGGTGTCCAAAGCAAGCATACAAGCATGTCAAAGGGACTGAAATTATGCTATAAATGATGCCAAATCATTAGAATAAAGCAAGTAGTGCATGCTACATACTCACACACTTGAGGCCAACAAGCCAAAATGCAAAGGGGGCATATAATGCATGCCATGGCCGACCCAAACAACTATGGAAAGACCTTAAACATGGCAAAATAAGCACAAAAGCTTCACAAAACTAGACCTAAAACATGCTTGAACAAAGGTTTACAACCTAAGGCATATTAAGACCTAAACATGGCATTACAAGGTAGGTATGCTAAGCATGCATGGTGTACCAAAACCAAGTAAAAACAGAGGCATATTATGACATATTAAGCACAAAAAACAACTAAGGCATGGTCAACATGAAGCTTAGCTAGGTGCTCCCTCAAGAGGCCAAAAATGGTCCTTTTCAAGGACAACAAGGAGAGGGGGTGGCCCTCTCCTCCCTAGGACCTCAAGGCACCATCCTCACCTCTGAAATCCCTCAAGATTTCAGTGGTGAGGAGGCCCAAACACCAAGGTCCCGGAGCTCACTCAAAATAGCAAAAAATGGGGCCTTTCAAGGCCTAAGAGGGGTCAAACTCCTCCAAACCACAAAACACTCTAAACAAACTATTTAGAGGGCCTAAAAACAGAACTTTTTTGTATTATACACTAAGCACAAAAACAATTCTAAGATAGGCAAAATACAATGCAAAAATGGGGAATAAAGGGACAAACTTCTTACCCTTGTAGACCTCTTTCAAAAATGGTGGACCAGCTGGTTCTTCAAGCTCAAAACCACCCTAAAACTCTGAAAACAGTCCCTTAGAACCTCAATAGCCAAGGGAAGGTGTAATACTATGTGTTTGTGTGCAATAGTAAGACACAAATGCACCTAAACACACACAAGAGAGAAAAAGAGAGAGAGAGAATGTGTATCAAACCCTAACCCTAAAACCAGAGCTCTCCTCTGTATTTTTTATCTCTAAAATGTCTAACCCTAGAACAAGGAGAAGAGCCCTCCTCTTATAGAAGTCCTCCTTTGCAAAGCTTTCCAAACAAGCTTCTTAGAGGGAAATCCCTCCATACACGTGTATGGAGGGAAGCAGGGTGGGTGCCAGCTATCACAGCTGGCACAAAATATCTACAAAAAGTAGATGAACAGTAGTCGGCTGCTCAAAATTGCCATTTTGACAAAATGGACTGCCGATCGACAACAAATAGTGCTGACCGGCAGTACACATTGCCGATGGCAACAAAACACCAGCCGGTGGCCTCTAGCCATGGCCGGTGATGTGTGGGGATGCCTCACAAGGCATTCCCTGCCCCTCCAAGGAAAAACACAAGTGTTTGGTGCAAAACCAGACACTAAACAATCGAGTTCGGAGATCCTGAGGCAAGGCGCGTAGCCGAGACCTCCGGGAACTCCAAACGAACACAAACATGGATGATCACCGGGTGTTCAAACGGTGACGTCCAAGTCTTGAGGACGGTCAAAAATGGGGTGTCTACAGGGTCATCATGTGGGTAACGGACTCCTGTACAGTCGGTGTCCGTGAAGGTGATGGGTTCGATCCACTGTTTTGACTGTTTGGAAGGTCGGTCCACCGTCGCCACTGCTTTGTCTGAGCCCTGCCTTATTTTTCTGAGCTCTGCCTTCTGACCCAAGCGGGATGGTCCCCCGCAAGAAAGGCCGCCTGAAATGACTCTGATTTCTCCGACTGGTGGAGGGGGATTGCCCGGAGGTCGAGGCTGTGGCGGTGGGCGATCATGGCCTTGGTTAGGTGGGGCTTGGTTCCGGGGTGGTGTATGCCGGCGATTGTTCTTGGGAAGGTCGGTTCTTTGCCTCTACTGAGGGCGGGTGTCTGTGAATCGGCTGAGGCGGCCCTGACGTATGAAGGTCTCGATCTGATCTTTGAGGTTAATACACTCGTCGGTGGTATGGCTATGGTCTTGGTGGAAACGACAATATTTGGACTGATCTTTCCGATTGGAAGGGTTTCGTGAAGGCAGGGGCCACTTGAGGGGGTAGTCCCGCTGGATCTGATTGAGAACGTGTTCCATGGGAGAGTTGAGTGGTGTGTACCACTCGAACCGACCGGGCGGTCGGGTCGGAGCCGACCGGTCGGCTCGGTGGGGTCGGTCATTATAGTGGGGTTTTTGGCTATTATACTGGGCGGTCCTGAGTTCTGAGTCTTTCCTCTTGTCTCTGGGGGTCAGATTTTTAGTGATTGGCTCCTGCCGAGCGGCCAGGGAATCTTCAGCATTCATGTACTTCTGGGCTTTGGATAGTAAGGCTGCCATGGTGGTTTGAGGGTTTTTGGAGAGGGAGAAAAGAAAATCCGATGACCGTAGGCCGGCCATAAAAGCCGTGAGGACGACCTTGTCATCGTTCTCCGCTACTTGAAGGGCTTCGGTGTTGAAGCGGGTGACGAAGCTGCGGAGCGACTCCCCCTCGGTCTGACGAATGTTAAGGAGTTGGGTGGCTGGGCGTCTCTGACGCTGGGCTCCGATAAAATGGCTCAGGAAAGAGTCACTGAGGTGTTGAAAGGTGGAGACGGAGTCCGCCGGTAACTGGCTAAACTACAACCGAGCTAATCCCTTCAGTGTCACGGGGAAAGCTCGGCACATGATCTCGTCAGGGAAAGCATGGAGGATCATGAGGGTGCGGTAGGTTTCCAGATGGTCGACTGGGTCCGTCGTGCCATCGAAAGAGTCAATGGTGGGCATTTTGAACTTGGCGGGCAATGGTTTGTCCTAGATGGAGGCAACAAAAGGCGAGTTGGCGGTGACTGAGGGCTTGTGCTGAATGTTCTGCATGACCCCTTGTAGTTGGAGCTTCATAGCTTGGAGTTCAGCGTCCCAGAGGGGAATGTTGTCGCCATGGTCGGTCAATGGAGGCTGAACGCTGCTGGCTTCCCCCTTAGGGGCTAGTGCCACGACTGACGGGCGTAGGGTGGAGGTGGTAGGCTCATATGTGGAGGAGGAAGAGGTTGTAAACCTTCTGGGTTGAGCGGAGGGGGTTGTGGAGCAGTGTGGACCGGGGTTCTTTCTTGGTTGGGTGGAATATCTGGAGGTGGAGCGGGGAGGTTTCTTTGGAGTAAAGCACTGATCAGGGCCTGGTTTTGCTCGGCCATGCGGTTAATGCTGTTGGTAAGTTCGATGATGTACTGTGGTGGGTTGTTTGGATGGGGGAGGGTCTATTTGGTGATCGGCGGTATTATGGTGAGAAGCCATGGATCTAGTCGTGACCATACACCTGGACGGGTGAGAGGGAAAGGTAACGGGGAGAAAGGGGGGCTCCGGCGATAGTGAACACAACTAGCGCACGAATAAACCACAAGTTCCCACAGACGGCGCCAACTGATGATGCAGTTCGTCCTGGGTGGATGGGTCGGGCTGGTCCAAGCTCTTCAAGTTCCGATCCAGGCGGATGATTTCACCAGATGACCTGCAAGCAAGTCCAAAGGGGAACAGGGTAGTCCCCCAGTGAATCCTCCGGCGAGCAAATCAGTAAAAGAAGAAGGAAATATAGAAAGAGAGAGAGAGAGATAGAAAAGCTTAACCTTCCTCTTGTCTTCGATTCTTACTTATATCCTTTGGTAATCATTTCACTGTCCCTTGCAATGTGCCCCCCTCCGCCGAAAGCCTATGCCGTAGCTTACCTTGTTCAGGGTGAGGGGGCTCTATTCCGACGATGAGGTGTTGTTGTAATAAATGCTGTGATGGGCTGCATTAATGGTGATGTGTTGTGGCAATAACTCTGCAGATCTTTGTCTGCTGATGTGGCCTGTGTTTCACCTGCCATATGCCCGAATGTCATTGGCCCTCCATGCCCAGATGGCCTCCAGCTGTCCTGGGCTTTGCCAGCCGGGTTATGCTATGGGTCCCAAGCAATGGGTTTGGGGTTGTTTGCTGTGGGCTGTAAGCCTTATGGGCCTATCCATGTCACACAACAACATATAAGAGTTTTAGAAATTAAATATTTTGATCTCTAAAAGTGAAATTTTATTGCAAAAGACATTTAAGAACCAATTTTCATTGTCATGAGGATAGTCGCTAAAAAGTCGTTCCGAAAAATCAAAAATAAGACTTTTAGCGACTAAATTTTGAAAATGTCACTAATAAATACTTTTAAAGACAAAATAATTTGGTCTGAAAATGGTTTATTTTTTGAGACAAAAAAATTGGCCCCAAAAAGATAATAATTCATCACTAATGTCCAATTTTTGTTGCTAAAAATATAATAACGATACTTTTCCTAACAAAATTATTTGGTCCCTAAAAAATAATTTTATCTCTAAATTTTAATTCCTAGAACCTTAGTTTTTTTTGTAGTGATATCTCGTTGTGTTTGGGTTTTCAATATGGGATTTGGTTAATGATGATAATCTAAACAATCTCAGGTCACACACTCGTTACTTAAAAAGTTTCTTATTTTTGTAATTTAGAATAGAAGCACTTAACATAAGCTTTATAATTGTCAACAACACTACATGTCAAACATTGACTTACATATAAGATTTGATGAGTTCAAAAATTTTATGCATGGTGATGATGGGTATATATAATTATAGAACCGAAACTATCATAAGCTCTAGCTTTCTGCTATAATATTACTTGCTCTTCGTGAGTCAACAATCTAAACTTGCCTGTCACATTCATCAAATAGAATCCAGATACCACGATACGAAATGATTGACCGCATTTTTGACTGGCCCCTCCTTGTGAGGGGGCGGTCAAAAATAAAATGTAATATTTAGTGTCTTATTTGATCTTTGTAGTCTTGTCCTTGCATTATTGTGTAACACATCTTTTTCTTTCCTTTTAACAGCAGGGGTATTGAGTGTTATTAGGGCTGAGGAAAGAATCCATGAAATTCGTAATTCGATCCAGTCCAGTCTAACTCGATAGGTTTGGATTGATTTTTTGAATTTACGATTCGGTTCTGGATTGAAGAATTAAAAATTCGTAGTCCACGGATTGATTACGGATTGATTCCGGATTGAACCTCACGGTTCCGGATTGGAACCGTATGCAAATAGTCTATATTTTTATTATACATCCTCCCCCATAGTATCTTCTCTTATTCTATATAAAATCTAAACTCAAACTTAAAACCGTATAATATCTTGTTTTATTACTTTTGTTTGTTAGTTTTTAGTTTTAATTTGTAATGGTCTAAATACTTATAATGAAACAAGGTTTCTTATGGTTGTTTAAATTCTAGAACAGTATGTCACTATTATAGAAAAACATGTTGTTATTGTGGAACTAATATAGCGCTGTGTTTATATTTTTATGAAATTAAAGTGTTATATATATATATATATTTTTTTTTTGTTATTTAATTATGTGAATCCGTAGTCTTAAACTGATCCAATCCGTATTTAAATGGATTGGTTTAGATTGGTTCATGATTTAAATAGATTGGATTAGTTTCAATTTTTCAAGAATCTTAGATAACAGATTGATTCTGATTTTATCCTAATCCGGTTCAATCCGGACAATGGTGTTGTGGAGGTTGTGTTGCTTAGGGCTTTTTGCGGCCAGTACGGAGTATGTGAACTACTTTTTGACGCATAATGTAGTTTTTCTGGTGCTTTTGGTGTTCGAAAAGTGTCCAATGCCTGACAAAGCCAGTTCACCTATATAAATCTGTATGAATATAACGTGTATCTTAGGCACTGCAACATTGTTTCATAATCTACAAGAATAGTTATGTTTTTGTCAGCAAACTGACCAGAATGGAGAACAGAGTCAATGATTCACTCCCTCCTCCTCCACTCCAAGTTTATAAAAAACTACTAAATTCCTTTTTGTTATTAAATTAATTTATATTTACTCTTACACTCCGTTTGGATTGGAATAAAAAGAAAAAAACGGATTAGTTTGGTTTTGTCAAGAGAATTGTTTCAGATTAGTTCAGTTTTCTCAAGAAAATGGTTCCTCTCATTTCCTCAATAGAACCTTCAATTGTATTTGAATAATGAATGTGTCGAGGAAAAAAACAAAAAACAAAAATAAATCTCTTTTGTTTTATGGTCACTACACAAATTGAAGATCTAAAAACTAGTATATCTTTTTTATACAAGAGTTATTTAAGATATATGAACTCAAATCCATCATGCCTATTTGCAAGCTGCAATATATAAACATTTATAAAAACAGAACTCGAATCCATCATTCGTATTTCCTGTAAATAAACAGCTTTAGGGGATAAATCTTGCATGCAAGACGCTGAATTATTAAAAGCTCATATAGGGGTACATTGGCCTCAGCAAGTCAAAACCTGCCTGCTAAATTTCTATCTACTAGAACTTGATTAAAGCAACCCCTTGGGCACTGAAGCTTTCCGTTGAATCTATATCGGAACTTCAGTCTTCATGCAAACCAAGATGATCTGCCAAATCCACGAGGGCATTCAATGCTTCAATCTTCTAAAGAACTCCAACCATTTTTGACAACATATTCAACTGCAGCAAGCACATGCATTCGCAACATCAGCAAAAAAAAAATTAAAAAAAATATATCTATTACTTTGCTCAACACAAACTTCTATTGGAGACTATTTTTGACGTCATATTCAACTGCAGCAAGCACATACATTCGCAACATCAGCAAATAAAATTTAAAAAAAAAAATCTATTTCTTCGCTTGACACAAACTTCTATTGGAAACTATTTTGACAAGAAAGAAAAATACCTCTAATCTTGCGGAAGAAGAGCTATCTCAATTTCTTGGAGTGATTTTCCTTTCGTTTCCATCACATTCCTCTTCACGAAAATCACTGCCATCAAGCAGAAGGTACCAAAAATAGTGTACAAGACCTGTGGCCCAAGTTGCTCAAGCAAGCGCAAGAACAGCAAGCCCACAAAGAAATTAAACACCTGAAAAGAATCCCAGCCAAACAGTTAAAATAAGCAAAAGAGATGAAATTCCCTTCCCTTGATATCTCAATTTTATTCCTAATGAATTCAACAGTAGGTCAAATATGAATCATTCTAACAAGTAAAGACTTTATAAGTCCACTTTCTACAAGTCCCACACTTCGTTATCAAGAGATCTATATTCACCATTGAGGTTTAGATAAAATACAATAAGCCTCACAAGTTTAGTATAATCACATCGATCTCCCTTTCAATAAAGCTAAGTGGACCAAAATTAATATAGATGGTGTGTAGACATATGAATAAACGAGGTAAAATATACATTTCAATATAAAATAGATGATTATCATTTTTCCATTCATATAACTAATGAATTATTGATGAAAAGAGGACTAACTGTTACGTAAATTAAAATCTTTAGAGAACTCAATGTAGTTATGCCAAACTCATGGGGCCTAATATATTTTCTATAATCCTCAAGGAAGATTAGTGTAATTTACACAAATAAGAAGGTAAAAGTATATTACCCAGTGTACAGACATACAAAATGCCATAGCTTTGGCCCTAATTCGGCTGGGGAAGATCTCTGATAGGAGGAGACCAGGAACTGGACCAGCTCCCAAAGCAAATGTGAAGACAAACCTGCAGAAGAAGTTCAATATTCTCAATCAAGACAGTCTATACATGCACTCTTTCACCCTTGGCTGCTATTGCAAATTACATAAATGCAGAAACAACCTATCATGACCACTCAAGGTGGCTGCTAAAATGCAACACTCGCAATGTTTCCTTTTTCTTTTTTTCTTTTCTTCTTTCTTTTTTCTTTCTTTTTTTTTTTTTTTTTTTTTGGGGGGGGGGGGGGGGGGGGGGGGTCTTTCTAGCAAATATCTGGAGACTAACCCAATTTTAATCAAAAGCAAAAGAGTCCAATTCAGCTGACATGCTATTTATATTAGGGGTCTGAACATAATCTTTCAAATCCAAAAACAGACTCTAAATCAATCCCAAGGATTAAGACAATGTGCTATATAAATATATCTCATATTTTTACTATCTAGTCTCGTATTATGACCAAAAACACATTTCCGATGATTCAAGAATAATCTTCAATGATATTTCAGCTTAAGCTACTTTCTCCTGTCAGCTTAAGCTGAAATATTATGAACATTATTGTTCAATCATCTGAAATGTGATTTTGGTCACAAATAATTCACAGCATTCGGAGCCTAATTTGCATACATCATTCAGATGCACACACTTCTTTTCTTTTTTTTTTTTTTTTTTTTTTGTTGGATGAACAATACATGTGCATCTTATTAGAAGTGCAAGTCAAAACAGAACTCACAGCAGCATGCCACCAACAGAGAGGTACAAAGCTCCAGAAGCTGATACAGGAAGACCCGCAGCAGTGACTTGCAGGGCCATTGATATCACCTGAGTAGATTAAATGTAGAAATAAATCAGAAATCCATTCATTTTCTTGAAAAATAAAATAGTTGAATGAGGCAAGTGTTATATGGCAACTATGATAAGCTCATAACAGAAAGCACAGCACTATATGAAATAGAAATGCAAATTTATAATTATTTTAAAATAAGGAAAGATCATTATATTTACCATTGGATGATGTAATGGAGCCTCTTCATTACAAACATTTAATGGAGAGGATCACAATCCTTGAAGACACAGTTGAAATTGGAAATTGCACTATATAATTGATGCAGTTGGAGACACGTGTATTATTTATAAGACACGTGCATATTAGCCAAGTTCTATGTTGCACAACTCTGGTATGGATGTCTCGTAAAGGTATGTGCCTAGGTGTCAAATTTATCTAATTATCATGTCCAAGGACACCAAGACATGGTTAGATTTCATTTTTTATGTATATATATATATATATATATATTATATTAGGGTAGAGTGTGTTACAGTCTAACATAGAGCATGTTATGCATAAACGGGAGTGTCATGCATAGTTATAGTGAACTCAACTACTTAGATATACTTATCCAACTAAGCATGTCATACAGATATCTCATACCCTTACTCAAGTATCAAGTGTCCGCCACAGGCACTTCATGAATTTAGAAGAGTCCATAAAACATAGGCCAAGTTTCAGTCAGGGTATGGTAGAGGCTCTAATCATGGAGCCCATAATTATTCAGGTTGGGTGTAAAAAAGGTCAGTTCATATGTACTTTTAATGTTTCACAGATCAGGGTTTCTTTTCTTTTTTTCTTTTTTTCTTTTTTTTTTTTTTTTGTAATTTTGGGATTTTCTAGAGATGGGTTGTAGGGATTTCCACAAGTCCTAATACAAGTCAAGTTGTAATGGGCCTTTATATATGACTTTTTCAAGTTGTAATGGGCCTTTATATATGACTTTTAGTTTGATCAAACAGGGTTTAGAATTAAAAGCTTCAGCTTCCAAATTAGGGGTTCAAGTATTGACAGGTTAGGAGTGATTAGAAATCTATATAGAGAACTATTTTAATTATGAATGGAAATTTATTTATTATTTGTGGAGCCTAAAATCTCTACCATCTTCTTCTTAATTTTCAGCAATTTTAAGCCTTTTACAGCCCTTAACCAGATTTAGTCAACCTTTATTTATCCTTAAATTCTCAAAGAATAAGCCTTTATTTATCCCTCCTTAGATTATATACGACTATGGCACATCAAAAGAACCCAAAATCTACAATGCTACTGCTCTCTGTTTGTACACAACACTGACAATACACTCTATGTTCTTTTTTGATTATCCTAAATACTACCCTAGAACCTTATTCTCTTGCAAAACCCCTAGAAATCCTAACGCATGCAAAATTTTTACCAATCTTTCAGACATATACACCAGGCTGTAATCAACCACAGCTGTCCTACATCATTTTGGTGTCTCTACTTGTAGGAGTGTTCTTTACCCTTGTCAAATTTCAAGAATGCATATGAAAATGGAAGGCCAAACTATTTCAAGGAAACAACTCCTAAACAAAAACTAGTTATTTTTAGGGATTATATTATATTTAAGGCAATAAATGATAAATTTACCAAACCAAACCACAACAAGCCAAGCCTAAGTTCCATCAAATGGGGTCGGCTACATAAATCCTTCTTCTACTTGACTCTATCAAAGGCCATTTCGTTCGTCACATAAGTGGCAAATTTATCACAGTTAATTCCTTTTAATGGAGAAAAAAAATAATTTACTAAGACCATGTATAGCAACTTATCTACAAATGAGACAGAAATATAGTCAAGAGTTACATTTGCCCATAAACATCCCTTCCTCAACTGCTGCCATGCTTCCTCCCTCCCATCACAAGCCCCTTCCCTCCCTCACCCGCCACAACCAACATGGAACAATGAAAAAAAAGTGCCAGTTGGTGAAGTAATAGTTTTTATGCTTCTTGCATGAAAACAACAAACCACTTGTGTACACTTGAACAATAAGATATGTTATGAGGTACATGACCTCTTATTCTCAGATCTATTACAAACCCAGTTCTGCTAAAATATATGTGTGTGTGTGTGTGTGTGTATAATATCAGCATATTCATTGCATTTTTTATGCATGTGGGCTGCAACAATGGTTGCAAGGAAAAGGGGGGAGGCGCTGCTTCTGTGAATGGGGAGAAGGATGAGAATGGTAAAAAATAGTTCCTATACATAGGCTAACAGATATTTTTTCTTTATACACTTATCATTTATTGCCTTGAGTATAATACTCCTGTATTTTTACTCAATCAGAATCTGCAAAACTTCACAACTTTAGTTTTTATTTTATTTTTTTAACTTTTTTTTATGGACAGTAACCAACTTGTGCTCCAAAGATATACAAAGGGAGTTCTACGTATGCACATATTAAGTCCATCATGCTTTCTCTTCCTCTGTTCAGTTGTATGATATAATGTTGAATTTTATTAATCACAATTGCAATAGTACATAAGCAAGTTTATTAGAAAATAAAATGTGATACTGTACCATGCCAGAGAAACTCCACATAAGGAGGACCTTCCTCCCTAGCTTATCCATCAAAATCAATGCAATAATAGAACCTGAAGAACATTATATTTTTTGGTCAAATAACAGTGTCAATACCCTTATATACACAAGTGGCTGGATATATATATATATATATATAGAGAGAGAGAGAGAGAAGGAGTAGGCCACTGAGAAGAAAAATGTTATACAAACTAACAAATCTTACAAACTTTTCTTACTAACTGATGTGTAATGCAATAATAAAATTTTTGAAATTGAAACAAGACCCACTTTATATGATAGGTCATCCACAAGTAAGAAAAGTTACTCTACTAAGAAATGAAATGTACCTGATAAATTTGCAATTCCTATGAAGATGTTTGCAAGGTTTGAAGATACTCCCGCACTTCTAAACACAGTTGAAGAGAAATAAAAAACAGCATTTATTCCTGATAGCTGTTGTAAAGCAAACAGGGCTGACCCAATAAAAACAACTGCAAAAGGAAGGAGTGAATACCAACGCATTTCGAAGAGAGAGAGAGAGAGAGAGAGAGAGCAAAAGTGGTGGTTGCATCATTATGTGAACCTCAACAGTAGAAAGACAAGAATGTAATGAATCGCTCAGAAATCCCAAAAGGGTGTTATCAGAAAACATTGCATCTACCTCTGAAGTGGCGACCGTAAAGCAATTCTGAGAACTTTATAGTATCAGTCTCATCCCCTCGGTCAAACTTAGACAATTCTGCCATTGCAGATTTGACATGTGATCCTCCTAAAAGCTTCTCAAATTCAGCTTCCGCATCAGCAATTCTACCTTGCTATTACACAAATAAGAAACTCAGCATTTACTTTCCACATAGCATAAGTACATAATGCAACAGCAATTGGTTAATTTAATCAATTTGTTGTAAAATTTGATCTTACACCACATCAAGTTGAACCATCAGAATTTTTTAACAAGAAGGAACATAGGAAATAAGGTGTTTTTGATGGAAGGAAAATCAAATGAGGATAAAAATAATGTATAAAATAAATTGCGACTTTCTATTAATCAAGAAAAGTTTCCATTGCCAAGCAATGGGCAGCATATACCATTTTGCGAGAGACAGAGAGACAGAGAGGTGTTTATTCAGAAGTTAACAGATTGAAAAATATTCTTCTCAAGTTCAAGAATATATACTGAAAGGTAGCAAGAAAAAAACCACCTAGAATACAATGATATAAATGACAACATGCTTACAAATTGAAGTCAACTTGAACTCCGAGAAAATGATGCTTCAAATATATGCAAAACTCAAAATTTATTTTAGTCATTTGCTTAACATCACGAGGATTACTAGAGAGAGAGAGAGAGAGAGTTAACTCATGGAGAATATTGAAAATAGTTGATAAAGGACAGCAAAGACCAATTGCAAGCAGATTGTGCAAAGGGAAGAAAACAATAGCAATTATAAGAATAAGTAGGGTATCTGCTTCCTTGAGTAATATCAACAATAACTTCCATTCATTTCAAATCTCTCTTTTATACATCAAAAAATATGATCTTCGTAAGCACTTCAGCCATTTAAGACAATAGCTAGTGATAACACACAAAAAATAATCTAAAAATCAATCTCAGGAAAATAACAGATACAAATGCCAGCAAACCTTATGTAGCCAATGTGGACTCTCCGCACAGAATGCCATGGCAAGAGCAAGTATTGCAGCTGGAATTGCAGACACCCAAAAACATAAACGCCACCTGAGCAGAAAGTATAATAAATTTTTTACCAACCACTTCTTCCTAGACATAAATAAATTAATAAAAAATAACAATAAAAAGGTTCAACCAGTTTAGTCCCTGATAAAGTTAAAAATACTGTAGCATTCATTCCTTTTTGCTTACCAACCAGCAATACTCTTGGCAGGGATTCCAATGAACAGAGCTCCGATTAGTCCAAGACATGTTGCAATCTGAATGAAGCTTCCATAAGTACCCCGAACAAAAGAAGGAGAAACCTGTTCATACATACAAGTAAAACCAGATAAGACAGAAGCACTCCTAGAATATGGATCTCTAAGTTACCAAAAAATACAAACAAATAAATTAGACACCTATACATTTTGCGCTATAAATGCAACAAAATATGGTTGTTTTACCTCTGTGATATAGAGAGATGCAACAGCGGGGCCCACACCCAATCCAGTCCCAACCAAAAACCTCCCAAGAAGCATACCTTCCAAACTTTTTGTCATTGCACTGAAAGTGCATGAATTAGTATTTTCCAAACTAAAAATGGAGAAAACTAGAGAAAAGGGATGATGCAAACAATACCAATAATTGGTAAGCATAGTATTTTCCAAACTTCACTACTATGAATACTTGTTGGGTGCATGTCCAACGAGGCATATTGGACACTTATCCCATATCCTTACTCAAGTGTCGAATGTCCAACAAGGGTACTTCACAAACTTAAAAGAGTCCATGCAAACATCATACAAGGCAAAGCATTAACTATATGTGCAGACATATTACCTAATAGAAGCACCAATAATCATAGGCAAAGCACACAACTGAAAAGCTCTTCGGCGCCCAACCCCGTCAGCAATCCAACCACTGAGTAGACATCCAATGAAGGCACCAGCCAGACATGTACTGACCACTAGACCTTCATTTGGCATAACAAGACAACCAAAACACCAGAAACCAAATGCAGAAACAGAAAGTATATTAGTTTCTTTTATTTTCATATGCACATAAAAAAATTAGTTCAGGCGAAAAAAACAAAAAAGAAACAACATGAAACGTCCAGTTTGTATGCTACCTTCTGCCAAGGTATTCCCACTGAAACCAAGATCAATTGAAATGCTTTCAAGTGGTTCATTAACTACGCTGTTTAGACAAAAGAGAAAATGCCACAATCAAAATTTTTTAATTCTTGCTTATCAGTCGGGTGAAAAGGATAAAGAAAGAAAGAAAAGACAATAAGAAACTGCAAAAGAAGAAAGTCCAAGATCGAGAGCAAACCCAAGATGGTAGCCAAATAAGAATGAAGCTGTAGTTGCCACGAGCACATGCGGAAGAGAGAGCTTCCAAGAGGGATTCATGGTCTCTTGCCCCATACTGTTCTGTAAAAGGGCTAAAAGACAAACAATAATTCAGTCCAGGTACCATACCATACTGCTCAAAATCGTTCATAAAATTATGCCCCAGAAAACAAAGCACTCAATAAACTTAAAAATTACAAGCAAGTGCATAGTTAAATGTAAATAGTGCATAAACTACAGTCATTGTAATAACACTCTATTTCGAATTTATTTGAGGTACAACCAGTGTTACTAGAAAACACTTACACCCTAGCGACTTTCGTTTTGGAACTTATGTTTGAAACATGGTATACTTTCATTCCAAAATAGTGAATTTAGCAATCTAAAGCAATCCCATAATTTTTATTATGTTTTTAATTAAAAGTTCTCCTTAAAAGGGAAAAAGTCAAATATAATAAACTAAAATATAGATGGGGTGGAGATTTGGATTGACAAAATGTATAACAATGGCTGATAATGATTATAGAACTATGTTGTCGAACGACTAATATGAAGAAAAATACACTATAATATATTAGATGTCAAATTAAGAAGTCTACTCTTATCGAATCACATTTATCGAATCACATTTTAAAGCATGGGGAGTAGCACATTCCTATACCCATTCCTCGAACCAAAACGATCCGCATTCTAGGTAACATACGGTACAACATAAAACGACTCAAAGTACGTCTTTCTTTAATTTCTTTTCAATTATTCTTTCTATTATACATTTCAATGACACACACAAACAGAAACAGAGAAACAAACAATAAATGTTTGCTTTTAGAAGTGCAAAATCTAATCGAACTCCAATATTATATTGAAACTCCAAAAATATTTTTCCAATCAGAAGAAACAAGGCCTTGTCTACGCCCATGTTAAAGTATAGTAATTTACTAAGCCTCTCAGCTCCACAAATAATAAGCTTGCAAAAATATGAGTAGATAAAATAACGTATGGCACAGGACAACATTCAATTGCCTCGGTAATGAATAGGGTTACCCGAATTTTCTTTATCTACCGTGTTATCATAATCCCTTGGCATTCGCTTGGAGGAATCGCGAAGACGTATCCACATGCCACAACTCGATCAACCCCCACACTAGATCACCTAAAAAGTGCAGACCAATCAAAATTTCATAAAAGTCTATTCATTGCGCATGATCAATCACCCGTTTGGTTGCTAAGGAAGTGTATGAACATAAAATATGTTGAAGCATTGATTCTTTCATGATCCATCATCGGTCATGTCCAAAAGACAAAAAATAACAAAAGTTCCACACACAAGCCTTATGAATCCTTCACACAACAGTTTGCGTTAGCTGAGGAAAGTTTTTCAGCTTTCTTTTCCTGGGAAGTTATAGACACTAAATTGTATTTCAATACATCTTGAATTTGTTTCTCCTCTGCTTTCTCAGAAACCAAACAGTTTATTCAGAGAAACTAGTCAATTGAATCTCAATTTTGCCCTGGCCTCACAAAATTCAGCTATACAAGGCAAAATCCTAGATCTCATAAACACAACTCCGTTAACACGTTCATGCAAGCATATAAATACATAAATATATACATGCACAAAAAACACATATATATGCTTAATTATATACAAATAAATATGCTAGCTGAGCTATATTCACCTAAAAGAAATCAAGATTAACAAACACAAAACAGCTCAATTCAATGAAATTTACAGAGAAATTGAGCTTGTATGTAACGATTCGAAGCTCATTACCTTAGATCATCCAACGATCGACGATCAAGATCGCAAATTACAGAGATTACAAGCGAAATCGCTCTCTTACAGTCAAGTCCTCCCCTGCTCAGACTCCGAACCAGATGAAACCTCGCTAAGCTTTCCTGAAACTATGAATTCTTTCGTAAATATCTATATATACATACATACACATACACATAGGTACAAGAATGAAGGGATCGGTGCTATTATGCGCCTAGGGTGTAACTTGTGGTATCTTCACTTCAGTGAAAGACAAGCTGTCCTTTCTTTACACGTGGAGAGAGAGAGACAGGACAAGCCAACTTAATTTTTTTTATAAAAAATAAATAAATGAGCTTTGTTATAAAAAATAAAATTAATAAACTTTTTTTTATTTTTATAAAAAATAAAATTAAAAAATAAATAAATGAGCTTTCTTATTAAAAATAAAATTAATAACTTTTTTTTTATAAAAAATAAATAACTTTTTTTTATAAAAAATAAATAAATGAGCTTTCTTTGAGATTCCAGGTGACCTTAGTGGTCGTCCTAGGAAGTGGAGTCTGAGGCAAAAGACTCTTGTAGTGTACCACACGTCATTCAAAAAGAGTGGTTTGGTTGGTTATTTTGGGGGAAATAGAGGGTATTATGGTCAAACTAGTGTCTCATTAATAAATGCAAGCTACTTGGTTTTAGACAGGTGTCCGATTGTAAGAAGTGTTGGTAGGTATGTTGTGGGGAAGCATATCTTACCGACCTACTTAAGATCATAGAAAGCGCCAGGTGTTTCTTCCGTCTAACGCTTCGTTTAGGAAGAGGTAAAATAAATTAAATTTTTAATTTTTTTATTATTTTAGTTTGATTTTTTTAGTCTCATTTAATTTTTGTTTTTGAATTTTTTAATTTTTATGAGAGAAAAAATATAATGATTATCATTTAGATATGATATTTTATTTTATTAATTTATGTAATCAATTTTATCTTTTATGATTTTTTAGCTAAAAAATTAAAACCAAACATAACTTAAATTTTCGTGTTTTTTTATTTGCACATACTCCTCGTTCGTAGGTCTGTAATTTATACAATTAATTATACCTTCAATCAGGGAGGTAAGATAAATCAAAAAAATCAATTAAAAAATTAATTGAATTGGATCGAAATAGTTATATTTTGTTTATTTTAAAAAAAAAAAATAAGATTGTACATTTGTTAATTTGATTTTTTTCAATTTTCGATTAGATATTGATTCAAACACCTTATGCACTGAATTAAACCGAAATTGACTATTTCAACATATATTGTATTTAAAATATATAATGATATTAATAATTATAATAAGTTATTAATCTCAATTAATTAACCTTATTATCTCTATAATCTAAATTAGTAATTAAGGCTAATATTCTTACCAATTTCGAGGATTTGTTCACCGACTCCCTCATTTAGTCTCATCGTGTCGAATCGACTTTCCAGTTGCTATCTTCCATTGATTCGGTGTATCACACTACTATTGCGGCTACACCTTCTCTAGCCGAAATCAAGAGGTCGTTATGGTTCTTCAAACCTTGGAAAGCTCCCAGACCTGATGGTCTCCACCTCATTTTTTTCCACAAGTTTTGGACTCCTCTTGCCCCCTCAGTTGTTAAAGTGGTGTCTGATGCTTTTGAATCTGGTCATATTGATCCCAAAGGGTAAACTACCAATAAGTCTTAATAGTTAAATTTAATTCTCATCAAGTCCTATTGAAAAAATAAGTCTTGGTAAAATTGTAACTAAAAATAATTTTTTTGTGACAATTTTTTATATATGTCGCTAAAAATTGACAATTAGTGACTTTTTTTGTCATGATTTTTATAAATTGTTACTAAAACTTACAATTAGTGACATTTTTTTATAACAAATTTTTCCCATAAGACCTATTAGACAATAAGTCCACTTATTAGGACCTACACATAAGTATCCTAAATAAATAAGACTTTGATTTGTCTTATTCCTAAGGTCCTCAATCCTGAAGTGATCACTCGGTTTTGTCTTATTGGTCTTTGCAACACTATTTACAAACTCATTACAAAAATTCTTGTTGCTAGGCTTAGGCCCTTTCTAGATGATCTCATCAGCTCACTACAATCTAGTTTTATCCCAGGCAGAAGTAGAGTGGATAATGTTGTTATTGTGCAAAAGGTAGTGCATAGTTTTAATGAGAAAAAAGGCAGGAAAGGTAACATGTTGATCAAGCTTGATTTGGATAAAGCTTATAATAGGTTACAATCGAGTTTTCATTCTTATTGTGCTTAGGTCCTTTAATTTTCCACTTGTTTAGGTTGACCTCATCATGTCTTTTGTGACTTCTAGCTTTCTAACTGTGTTGTTCAATGGGGAAAAAATTGAGGAGTTTACCCCTTCTAAGGCAATCAGACAAGGGGATCATATCTCTCTCTACATCTTTATTCTTTGCTTAGAGTATCTATCCTCTATGATCTCCGAAGCTTATGACAATAATAACTGGACTCCTATCCGTGTTTCGAGAAATGGTCCCCTTTTGTCTCATCTATTTTTTGCGGATGATCTCATTCTGTTTGGAGAGGCCTCCAAGGCCAATTGCCATTGTATCTCTCTCATCCTTCAGGAGTTTTGCTCGTTATTTGGTCAAAAAATTAGTTTTGGTAAATGCAAAGTTCTTTTCTCCTTGAATGTTCAAGATAACAAGCAACAACTTCTTACATTTATTTTAAGGATCCCCTTCACTAGGAATTTAGGGAAGTATTTAGGTTACCCTATCCACCATTCCAGGCCTAGTAAAGAGTCGTTCCAATGTTTAGTTGATAAGATTCAAGGTAAACTTGTTGGGTGGAAGCGCAAGATGTTATCCTTTGCTGGCTGTGCTACTCTGATTAAAGCGGTGAATGCGGCCATTCCTACTCACGTTATGCAGTGTAATTTCATCCCCAAGTCGGTGGCTAATACCATTGATAAACTCAATAAGGATTCTTGTGGAGATCTTCCTCGGAGCATAGGAAAATTCATGGTGTGGCATAGGACACGGTTACCAAACCTAAAAACGTTGGTAGGCTAGGCATTAGACAAACGTATTTGGTCAATAAAGTCTCAATGGCTAAGTTAAATTGGAGATTGTCGAGTGGGAGTACTTCTCTGTGGGCAAAAACTCTTAAGTCAAAGTATAGAGAAACGGTGAGATCTTGTAATAAAGCATCTCCAATATGGAGGAATATGCTTAAGAGTATTGACATCCTTGAAAAATGGTTGAAAATGCTTCTTAAAAATGGTAGAACTATATATTTTTGGGTAGATGATTAGGCTAAGTGTGGTCATTTACGAGGCTGTATTGAAGGTCCTTTGACCCCTAATGATTCTTCACTACGTATGTGTGACTGTTAGGTGGATAACGATTGGGACTTTTCCTTTATCTCCTTCATCATTCCCCCCAAAATCCTTGCTAGTATTAGAAGCACCTCTCCATCTTGGTTCAATTCTGGTGATGATATCCGTGTCTGGAAGCATTTCACCGATGGAAATTTCAAAATTAATTCTGTTTACCTCCTGCCTAAGGATTTTCAAAGCTCTCCTTACATTCCCAATTGGAGTTAGGTGTGGGCTATTCGTGCTAACCCATGTTTCCTCCACTTGTTTAGCGTATTCTTCATCAAAAGCTTAACACTAAAACCCAGCTGTCCCAGAGGCAGATTGTTGAGGATAACCTCTGCCTAGTCTGTAAATGCTTTCCCGAAACCATCGACCACGTCCTTATGGAATGATACTCTACTACTCACTGTTGGTCTTGTATTGGCAATGTGAGAACCTGAATATACAAATCAAATAAATAATTAAGTAATAATAATTTTACAAACCTCAAATATTTTATTGTGAATCTTTTAAGTGCAAATTAAATATTTGGAGGGTCTTTTAATTAATTTTAAACCTAAAATAAATTTGTTATGGATGTTCACAATTTTAAAAGATGATAATAATAATAATAATAATAATAATAATAATAATAATAATAATAATAGGGGTTGTTAATTATATATATATATAAAAACAAAACCCTAGCTCTTCTAACAATTTCCCTACCAGCAGCCGCCATGAGAGAGAAGAGAAACAAAAGGTTGCAACTAAGGAAGGAATTGGGTGTGTTATGTTGTGTGTGATCATCAAAGGTTAGCCCTCCTTGGTTTTCTTCTTTTCTTTCTTTGTTCTTTATCCTTACTCTATTATTATTTAGTTCATTGATGGAAATGTTGTAGGTTTATGTATTTTGTATATAGATATCCTGTTAAGAAATCTGAGGAGTTAAATTCATGTATAAAGAATGGGTGTAATTCTTAGTTCAAAAATTCTACACAGAGTCATAAATTTTAAAAATCAAGGAATCATATCAAACGGATGAATTTTGAATTGAAATTTTTATAATAGATTAATTACATATTGAATTGCATACCAGAATTTTCTCATAATTTTTTGGAGTCAAAATCTATATTAACTGGTGCGTTCAAATCTGTCCAAAAAACTAGTGTTAAACAGTAATTTCGAAAGTGTCTTTCTCTTTGAGTATAAATCCTAAAATTATCAAATCAACATCATTAGAACCAATTACGAGTCTAGTTTCTTAAATTTTTGGCCTTGCTCGTGTATACTAAGAGAACCGTCAATTTCTTTAAAGTGCTGCAGAAAACAACCTATTTGGGTGTAATTAATTGTAAATAATTATTTTGATAAGCAAATCAAGTAAAACCAGTTGGGTTTGAAACTTAGGATATATTAGTTGTTATCTGAAGCATTTTGGAATTTTTTGAACAGCATGGAGTAGGTTTTTAATTTTCAAAGTTAGCGAATAGATTAGGAAAATTTGTTTAAAACACTGTTTTATCTTAAAGTTACTTTTAGTTAAGTTTCGATCAGAACCCATGTCTTGGGTAATTTTAGACCTTGAAGAATATGAACTTAAGTATTATTTAAGAGTAACAGTGAGCGGGGTTGAGCTGTGTTAGTACGCTTTAATGTGGGGTACTTAGTTTATTATTGTCACGACCAAAATCCACCCCTAAAAGTTTGGTCCATGACTGGCCTGTACTTAGGCCTCAAACCAAAATTTCAAAAAAATATTTATTCAAATACAGGGCCTTAAGCGGAAGTAGATACCAAAAATAATAACAGAACGTCCATTGAGCAGTGCTTAAATGCCAGGATCTTAAACATTATATCATATATACAAATATCACATACGCAGTTCATGTATATACAGTCCAAGACATATAGGTATAAGCAAAAGTTCACAACCCAAAATTACATATGCACCTAATGCGCCACAAAAGCCATCATAGCCTGAACAAAACTAAGTTGGGCAAATTATACTACGTCTCTACACGAAGACACTTCCTGGGTGGCTTGACAGAGAGACAAACCTCGATACAACTCTAGTGTTGATCCCTGATGGCTCACCTACATATATATAAAATAAAATGGTGAGCTAACGCCCAATGAGTAATATTAAAGTAAAGAGGTTAATGAATGATGTCCTTAACATTAAGAAACATATGTCACAAATCTGAAATGTATCTTAAATCATGTTAAAACAAACATTTATCATATCAAAATCCATGATTTTGTAAATGGGATACATATCTGCAACCTTTACAAAACATTTTGCGTGGTACACCCACTTATACAAATGTTCAAAATCATCTTTCAAAGTAGGACATTCATTCATTCATATAAAATAACATTTCGTAACATGAGTCATATAGCGATGTAAAAACATTTGTATTCAAATCATGTGTTCTGAACGACCTCAGGTACACATATATCAAAACGGCGTTGGGCTCAATCATAAATCAAAACGACCTTAGGTCCAAATGTATCATACTGTATCACTGTATCTAATAATGGAGTAGATGGAACATCGACATGTCTCCACCTCTCCTTGGCCCCAATTCATGTATGTATGGACTCAAGAGGTGACTTGCACGAATTTTAGAGGCGACTCCTACTGTAGCACTTAGTTCCGTGTAGCACTTAGTTCCGTATAGCACTTTGTTCCATACCAAAAATCAATAGGTCTTAAAGACCAAACAATCATGCCATAGCATAAATGAAATGAATAAGCAAAACAACCTTAGGCCCACCATATCATATTATAAATAATTCGCATTCCTTGTTCATAACTTATTTCACATTTCATGGAACCTTGTGCATTTAGATAAAATGTAACATTTAAAGAATCATGTTATACATAAATCAAGATAGATAATGAGAAACATATCTTTACTATACTATTACTCACAGTGATGGGTTTCTGATAGCAGTTGGACGATGTCCTCGTCTTGACCTACAACCACAATTACGTAACACAACATATGAATATAACCTATCCCTTTCTTTGCTCTTTAATCAATTAGTTATGTTGGTTCTAAACTCATTAGTCCTCAATAGATCATAATTCGTGTCTAGAAAAATAAGAGGAAACGAAAGGAAACTGGGTTAAATGAAGAATTAGCATGAAATCGGCAGACAGAAAGTGAATAGCATTCACTAATTTGAGCATATTTATTTGTGTACTTAGAATTTGGATGTGAGACCACCACCATTGGAAACTAGACTTCCGGGGCTTGAATTTAGGCTCATGAATCACTTAAAACGGAGTCCGGATGAGAGAGATATGCTTATTTAAAATTGAGCAGAAACAGGGGAGTGCCGCACGTGTGGGACCAAATCCGCACGTACGGGAAATCCAGGGCATGTGCGGGAGCACATGCTTTTATTTCAGAATGTAACTTTGTGGGGGACACTAATCAGTCCAAAAATGGCTTCTTGACTTGGAACCCCTCATTTTCAAAATTAAACTTCAATTTCATGTAAATCAAAGCCCAAAACTCTTTAACACATATTAAATTTCATATCCTTAGCTTCCATCAAAAATCATAACTCCAAAACAACAGTCAATTTCCCATTTACAAGAACAAGGTTGAGAATCAAAACACAAAATCATAAAGTATACATGGTTAGGAGTTCCAAGCTCACTTACATGGTGAAATCCTCTTTAGCCTCTATAAGAGCAATAAAACTCCTACAAGAAATCAAGTTGTGAATATAAATTCATGCTGTGCACAAAGATTCAACATCTTCTTGCTTGATAAAACAAAACACATACATATAATCATATATAACCCATGAAACTCATTCTTTAGCTTATGAACTTCAAGTATTGAGAGGGGAAATCTTACCTTAAGCCTTTAACACCACTTGTTCTTGCATAATCATGGTGAATTCAAGCTAAATCTTTGATTTCCTCTTTCATTCTTACACTTTCTCCCTTCTTCTCATTGAGTTCTCTCTAGAACTCTCTCTCTCTCTCTCCCCATCTCCCTCAGATATTTTTGGGCTCAAAAGTGATGAGTTCAACTCGTATATCATTATATATATATAACTATATCTATATATAAACTTGTCACAATTAGGGAGAGCCAAACGCACCCTTACGAATCAAACGACATCAATTTTCAATTAAACTTCCCAAATGGCTCTAAAAATCATGCTGATCACAAATATGTGGTCGGTTCCGGTTTATCGCGCCTCTAAGGCTTTCAATTTTCAGTCCAAACGTCGTAATTTCAACAGATTTTCTTATAACCGACAGATACAACTTCAAATCCTTATAATTCACATCCTTAAACATGCAATTCCATATCAATACTATAAAGTCATGATTAATCGCAAGTCCCACATAATTTAATTAACCTAATTTGACTTCCATTAGAGTCCAATTAATTATATTTAAATATATCCATCCGAATCAGATTTGTAATCAAACTCCCAAAAGACTCTAAATATCAAATTAAGCTTATTCTCATCATCAATTGTGATTTCTCACATCAGTAAGGCCCTCAATTTCAGATCAGCTCAAGGTCTCCAGTAATAAATTATATACTCAAATTAAATACCTCATGAATAAATTAATCCACAATAACCTTAATTCTCACTTGTAACAAGTCCGCGGGGGAGGGACCTCGCTGCTACAGTTCGGACTCGCGATTTTTGTTGTCGCGGTTCTTAATCTGAACCAAAGAGTCCAAATCTGGCAAATCGTTTTGAGAAATAGATTTTTGAAAAAGTAGTGCCAAACATGGACTGCTTTGTCAGATACAGAGTCGCCACCTAAATATTTTTAAAATGGGGAAATATAGGAAACCCTGACTCGGTGCCGAAGGCCACATGTCCGTCATCACCAGAGTTGTCTCGGCTCGGGAGCTTGGGTACGATCGGGGAAGGTCAGCTATGAGCACCCCCTTTCGCCCGGTCCGAAGACCAGCCTCTACTAACCATGATATCCGATTTTGAAAACGTTATGCGTTCTTATTCCAATTATTAGCCTAGAATTACTATGTTATGCGCGCAGCAAACAAGTATAGACTAGATTGCCTAATTTGGAAAGAAACATTGCATATCCGTTTGTTTTGAAAATGCTTTAAATTTTGCTACTCGCAAGTAGGCTAAAACACGGATTTCAATGAGTTTTTCCAACTCAAACAATCCAACCTTCACCCACAGGCATTTCAAACAGTTTATCATATAAGCATTTAGCCGCATGGCAAACATACTATCATGGCAACACTTACACGCATGCAGGATGCTAAAGCATAAATACTTACATCGTACTCCGTGCCAAAACAGTAAACTAGTTAGCAAACATGCATGTCCTAGTTCATGTTAAAAATGGCTAATGCATCACATGCAAAAATGCAATCTAGGCAAGCTCGGCTAACCTAAGCATGGCATATGAAATGCAATCAACTATCACATAGTCAATTTTTGAATTGAAGTATAAATGCAGTTAGCGTGATGTACCGAGCCTAATGCATGCAATACAAATGGATGCACACATGCATAGCATAAGGTATGCTAAATTAAGCGTGCCCTAATCTACCATCGTAAGCAGGTAAATAAAAGGGAAGAAAGACGTGAGGTTGGAAGACATACACACACTCACGCACGCTTATTACATATTTGCCCTTACTCGGAGGGACCAAATAAATATTACAAATTAATTAACTACGCAAGCTAATTAAATATTACAAATTAATTAATTTAATTAACAAATTAAATTAATCTAAGAAAACAGATAAATCGCCTCGGGAAACGCGCCGCCATGCATAGGCTGCCTCTGTTTTCCTTCCTTCACTCCTCTAGAGGCTGTCAAAACCTCAGGACTGCATCCCTGGACACTGGGGAGTGCCACCGGCTGAGTGGAATTACCACCGGCAGTGGTGTGTGGCCATCGGCACAAAATGAAGCTATCGGCAGAGGAATTGTTGCCGGTCGGCACTTTACACTGCCGGTCGGCAGAGTGTTCCTGCAGAATCTGCAAATGACAGCAACAGAGGGCAAGGCAAAGCATGACAGCACAATTCAAGGCATATATGCACCAACCATGTCCCTTATCATGATAATGACTCAAAGGGGCATGTGCCTCGATTCTCGGACCACCAATCACGCATTTCCATGCATGATGGCCCAAAGAACCAAGTATGCAACTTTGATTGCAAATGAAATGCAAACCAAATCAAACCAAAGTCCTAATCCCTATCACCAAATCAAGGGGCAAGGAATGCATGCAAAATGCAATGCAACCTAAGCATACAAGCTAAGGATGTAACATGGCATGGCAACTAACTTATGCAAGCATACAAGCATACATATGGCAATGCAAATGGGTGCAAAGATGGACTTAAACATGAATTAGGCAACTCTAAATAGGCCTAAAACAATAGCCATAATGCTAAAATGAGGGGCCAAATACACATGCACACATACACATGTTGAAAGGCCAACACTTGGGCACAAGTTGAACAACCCTCAAACACATTTGAAAAGGGGGAACATGGACTAATTAGCATGCAACATGAGCTCTAAAATTGCATGTTAGGATGGTGCCAAACCAAGCAACAAAATCAAGCCAAACATGCAACAAATAGTCCAAGTGTTCAAAGCAAACCAATGGGGCATTGAACTACACTTAGTAAGACCAAACATGGCATGGACTAAATGACTAAAAACAGAGTTTTAGCACATAACATAAGGCCCAAAAGACCACTTAGATGGCATCTAAATGGCTCAAAACAAAGGCATGCACAAATGGTCAAAACAAGGAGCATGCAACACATGCTTCCAAAGCATCAAAGGGGCATGCAAGGCAATCAAGCAAGCATGAAAATGGGACTGAAATAGCTTATAGGGTGGCCCCAAATCACCAAAACAATACAAGCAACGCATGCTACACATCCACATACTTGAGGCCAACAAGCCCGAATGCAAAGGGGCTACGTGATGCATGCAAAGTTCAACCCAAACAACCTAGGACAGACCTAGAACATGGCAAAACATGCACAAAATCTTCACAAGACCAAGCCTAAAACATGCTCCAACAAAGGCTAACAACCTAAGACATGTTAAGGCATAACAAGGCATTACAAGGCAACTATGCTAAGCATGCATGGAGTACCAAAACCAACTTAAAATCATGTTATATTATGGATATATAAGCATGAAAAACAGCCTAAACATGCTCAACACACACTCAAGCATAGTGCTCTCTCAAGAGGCCAAAACATGCCCTTTTCAAGGACAACAAGGAGAGGGGGTGGCCCTCTCCTTCTTGGGACTTCAAGGCATCATCTTCACCACTTAAATCCCTCAAGATTTCAGTGGTGAAGAGACCCCAACACCAAAATCCCGGAGCTAGCACAAAATGGCTCAAAATGAGGCCTTTCAAGGCCTAAGGGGGGTCAACCACCCTCAAACAACAAAACACTCTTAATAAACAATAAAGAGGGTCCTAAAACAGAACTTTTTTATGTTATACAATAAGCACAAAAATAGCTCTAAGATAGGTAGAAAATCAATGCAAAAATGGGGAATAAAGGTGTAAGTTTCTTACCCTTGATGATCCCTTCACAAATGGTGCTCCAATGGCCTTCCTTAGCTTGAATCCAACACAAAAACTTCAAAACCAGTCCCTTAGAATCTCAAGAGCCAAAGGAAGGTGAAACACTATGTGTTTGTGTGCAATAGTATGGACTAAACACACTAAAACACACACAAGAGGGAAAAAGAGAGAGATAAGGTGTAACAAACCCTAACTCTAGATCTCAAACCCTAACAATGGCTGTCTAAGCTCTCAAAATATCTCAAAATGTCTAACCTCTCCAGCCAAGAGACCTCTCTCTCTCTATATGGCACTCCTTGTCTTGTAAAGCTTACAAGACAAGCTTCATAAGAGGGAGATCCCTCCATACACGTGTATGGAGGGGAGCAAAAGCAAGACAGCTGTCTTAAAATATCTGCAAAAGCAGATGCACAGTAATCGACCGGCCAAAAATGCCATATTGGCCAAAAAGAGTGCCGGCCGGTACTAAAAAGTGCTGACCGGCAACAAATAGTGTCGGCCGGCAATATACATTGCCGGTGGCAGCAAAAACCAGCCGGTGGCCTCTAGCCACTGCCGGTGATGGGTGGGGATGGTTCACAAGCCCTACCCTGCCCTTCCAAGGCAAAACACAAGTGTTTGGTGCAAAACCAGACACTAAACGGTCGAGTTCGGAGATCCTGAGGCAAGGCACGCAAGCCGAGGCCTTCGGGAACTCCAAACGAACACAAACATGGATAATCACCGAGTGTTCAAACGGTGACGTCCAAGTCTTGAGGACGGTCAAAAATGGGGTGTCTACAGTTGCCTCTCTTTGACAGAACTCGAAAGTCATAACAATGACGGGAGTGAATGTCAAAGCCCAGAGACGACCCATTTTTGACAAGGCCGAAGACTTAGACAAACATGCAAGACAAACAAGATATGCGCCCGAAGGCAGGGGCAAAATGCAAGACAATGCACGAAGCCGAGCATAACTTATGACCATGCAAAGAAAGCTGTAACGAAGCATACATGGGACAGTTTTAAGCTAGCATACACCGAACTACACTACAATGCAGAAAGGATGTAAGAGAATTATGCAATTCTCAATACGTCTCACTCGGGAGATACACTACCCTGAACTGTTGGAAAATTAAATTGTTGTTTCAAGACTAAACTGTTTTGATAAATTATTATATTATTAATGGAATCAAATTATTTCTGAAACATGTGTGAACTTGGCATACTATAAACTATTTGTTTTGGTCTCATGTTTATAATGGTGAACTACCATGTTTTGCGAAACTGATGTGTATTGATTATTGGGACCATCTGTATATTTTAGTCCAGGAAAATTATTCCACTGTGTGTGGTGACTCTAGCAACTAAGGAACAGATCTGAGTTGGGCCGTGATGACTCTAGTGCTCAATGATTGTAAGGAAAAGACCTAGGTTAGGCTAGGTGACCTTCAATCGGATCGTCTTAGAGAAAAGGCCCAGGTTGCCACCCTGAGGATGACTCTTACTTCGGTATTAGATCCAACGGAGCTTATAGCCTTGAGAACTGTGTGGCATGTTATTTGTTATTTCTTGGTACCCAGAAAATTATTGGTGTTCACATTATAATCTGTTTTAAGTGAAAAATGTCATTTATCATGTTCTTGAGAGACATGAGTATTTTAACTGTTGAACTATGGAACCTTGTTTTTTAAACAAATTGTCTTTACCAAACTGTATTCAATCTAGTTTATATGATATATATATCTTATTTTGGAATCGAACCCTATCTTCAAAACTGTATTTACTATCCATGTTACTACTCATTGAGCTATCAACTGACTTAGTTGGTTATCATTTCTAGGTGTTAGAAGGACTTAGAGTGGACTCATGGCGTAACGAGGACTCAATTGCATGGACCTCTAGGACATTCATTTATTTTGTTTTAGATTGTTATGTCAAGTTTATGCATATTTTTTTTTTTTTTTATTGAGGTTCATTTAGGATTATTTTGATATGTAAGCTGTTTATATCCCATAACTTTGGATGGTATTGATTACGGTTGGTTTTGTCATTCATACTTGTAGCTTGTCACTAGATTGAGTTTGGTTATTTATTACTGGACTTTTGTATAGTTGTTCAATGTGATTATGGATTCGTGTTTAAGCTTACGTGTGCCTTGGGCTAAGGCCCTATGGGCCACGGCCGGTCATACCCAGGTTTGAGGTGTGACAGGCATTCCCTCTGAAATCATCCCCTCCTTCTCATTTGATCTTCATTCCTAATTCAGGTCGAACTATCAATCTCATATTTCCCACTCATCCACTCTCAGTTAGGCTGTCTTATTTCCTGTTGCGTGTTGGGCCATTTGGTTGAACCAAAATTCTATTTGCTTTCAAACCAACCCGACCCCTTTTAGGGCTTCTTTAGCATTAGCCAAAACTTTAGCATGGCAACACATTACCGATAGAGGCAAGCTCATTAAAGACTCTAACAATCTCTCTATAGGATGGAAACCCCCTCTCCACAGGACTTTCAAGCTCAACATTGATGGTGGAGCTAAGGGTTTTCCTGGTTTAGCTAGTGGAGGTAGGATTATTCGAGATTAGATGGGCCGTTGGGTTACAGGTTTTGCTCGTAACATAGGCATAGCCTCGGCTATGGAGGTAGAATTTTGGGCTCTTAAAGATGGTTTGAAGTTGGCAGCGGACTTAGGTTTATTGGGAATTTGTGTTGAGTCGAATGTCGAAGCACTGATTAACCTAATTTTGCAAGAACCTTCTACATGTCACCATTTCAGTAATCTCATATATGATTGCAGATACCTCATGAGGGAGCTCGAGATCATGATGGTTGATCATATCTATCGGGAAGCCAACAAGTGTGCGGACATTCTAGCAAATCAAGGCAATCTTGCCATTGAAGGATTTCATGTTTTTATTTTTGCTCCTTCTTTTTTATCGAACTAGTTTTTTGACGATGTGTAGCTTTCTTTTCGTGCTCCTTTCGGATGCGATTACTCCTACCGTTCAGACTCCCATGGTTCTGAATCTAATTTCACAAGTGCAATGTAAAATAGATAAACACAAATGAGTCCAAATCTGACAATTCTTTTGAAAAATCGATTTTGAATCAAAATGCCAAAAATGGACTACTTTGCCAGATTTCAGAGTTGCCACCTAAATATTTTTGGGAAATTTAGAAAACCTGAGACTCATTCCAAAGGTGACTTATCTGTCATTACCAAACTGTCTCGACTCGGGAACTTAGGTACGAGAGGAGAAGGTCATGAATTGAACACCCCACTTGCCCGATCAAAGATCTATCTCTACTAATCATGATGTGATTCTTATTTACATTATATGCTCTTGTTCCGATTATGAGGCTATTTTACTGTGTGTTGCACATAAGTATAGACTAATTTGCAAAATTTGGAACATTTTTTATTTATATTTGTTTGAAAATTATTTGTATATGTACCACTTGAAAAAGTGATCTTATTGTAGACGCGCCCGAACGTCCTAGGAAAATCCCATTTTGTTCATTGGGCTCGCTACAGTTCAGACTCAAATATCACGGTTCTTAATCTGATCTTGCAAAGTGCAATGCGAGATTGATAAATCACCAAAGAGTCCAAATTCGGCAAATCGTTTTGAAAAATTGATTTTTAGAAAGAAATGCCAAACATAGACTGCTTTGCCAAATACAGAGTCGCCACCTAAATATTTTATTTTTGAGAAATTTAGGAAACCCTGACTCGTGCCTAAGGCCACGTGTCCGTCATCACCAAAGTTGCCTCGGCTTGAGAACTTGGGTACGAGAGGGGAAGGTCGTGCAATGAGCACCCCCGCTCGCCTAATCAAAGATCCGCCTTTACTAATCATGATATCTTGTTTTTGAAAACACATGTGCTCTTATTCCAGTTATTAACCTAGAATTACTATGTGACGCGCACAGCATACAAGTATAGACTGGATCGCCTAAATTAGAACAAAACATCTCATGTTTGTTTTTGAAAGCGGTTTGCTACTCGCAAGTAGCCTAAAATATGGATTTTGCCACCCTCAAGTGGGCTTTAGAAAACATGGTAATTTGCCACTCTCAAGTGGGCTTAAAACTCGCAATCAATGAATTGTTCCAATTCAAGTAATCCAACATTCACCCACAGGCACTCAGGCAGTTATATCACATAAGCAATTAGCCTCATGGCAAGCATGCTATCATGGCAGTCACTCACACACATGCAAGGATGCTAAAGCATAAACACTTATCGAGTACTCCAAGCCAAAACAAAAGCTATGTTAGAAATCAATGCATGATCCTAGCTATGTCAAGAATGCCTAATGCAACACATACAAAATGCAACTAAGATAGGCTCGGCTATTCTAAAATGTCATGTGAAATGCAATTTGATATATGTATTCAAACAGGAATTGAAATACAATGTAGTTAGTATGATGTGCCGAGCCCGGTGCATGCAAGACAGATGAACGGATGCAAACATGCGAGCATAAGGATGCTAATTGAAACATGCCCTAAAACTAACCATCGTAAGCTGGTAAATAAAAGAGAGAAAGACATGGGGGTTGGAAGACATACATCACACACACGCACACTTATTTACAACAGTTGTGCCCTTTCAACGGAGGGTCCGAATGAATAATATAGAACCAACTAGCTAATCTAAGCTTATCTAATTAAACTAGTTATTACACAACAGAATGAATAACAAGCTACAGCTAATTATTACATAACTTTAACTAATTAACAAATTAACTAAATTAGCAATTGAATAAACATGTAAACTATATGGAATAGGCTGCCTCCAATCTGCCATGGATGACGAAGGATGCGTGCCCGGTCTCCTCATGCAAAAATCCATTGCGATACCCCGATTTGCCTCTGTTTGCAACTGGTCTCAGAACACTGCAAAAAGCTCCAGAAAGCTGAAACTCCATCATGGGAATCTGTAGGAGGGATGCCGACCAGTTGTTGGCATTGGAGACCACATGCCGACCACTTTTTATGTTGAAAACCAGGAAAAGTGGTCGGCCAGCCACTTTATCTGGTCGGCCGACCAGTTTTTGCTACTGGTTTCTGGTTTGCTGCAACAGAGAGCAAGAAAGGGGCATGGCAAAGTATTTGCAACACATGTATGCACAACCACCCTCCTTATCATTACGTAAGCTCAAGGGAGTATGGTTCTCGACCCTCGGGCCACCAACCACGCATCTCGATGCATGATGGCCGAGGAGCCCAAGTTGTACAACTCAATATGAAATGAATGCACACATGAATACATAAAGCCTAAAACTCCATCATGTATAGTCAAGAGCGTCGGCGACCGAGAATCGAGGCACGTTTCATCACTTCGAGTATGAAACGCCCCTCGTTTCCCGTGTTTGGACTAACTCCTATTCTAAACACAATGCAACAAATAACATGTCATGGCATACACAATGCGGGTACCAATTAGCATGCACAATGCAATGATCGTATACTCAATGTAATGTGACCTAAGCATACACAATGCAAAGGATAAGGCATACACAATGCAACGGACAACATAGCATGCAAACAACATGCAATCAATCATGCTTAATGGACTTAGACTAAAATGAACAGACCTCAGCCATGCCCAAACAGAGGCCATTTCACACCAAAACTTAGGCACAAAAAGGCAAAGAACTTGTGCTCATGCAATGGCTCATCAACAAGGCATAAAGGTCAACTCTCAAACAAAATGAAGAAGTGATGAATATGAGAGTATGGCATAGGTACAAGCACTGAAATCATCTGCCAAGTGATGTCATATCATGCAAATAGCTCAAATAAAGCATGCCAAGAGACCCGAAATACAAAGCTAGTCAAGGGCTTTACACTACAACCATACCAAGCAATGCTCAAATGACCTAAAGCACTCAAAACGGACCTAAGGTAGGTTAAAATGGTAGCAAAAACAAGCTAAACTTGCAGCAAAGATGGCAAGAAAGATAGCCCCCATAATTAGCTCGCAAACAAGGCATACGGGCACAACTCTTAAACACAATGAAAGAGTGATAATCATGAGAGCATGGCAGAATTTTATGGTCTGAAATTACCTACCAAATGATTCCATATCATGCAAATAGCTCAAGTATGACATGCTAGGGGGCTCAAAGTGCAAGGCTAGCAAAGCCAAATACACCATAGCTATACAAAACCAAACATGCATGACCAAAATCACTTAAATTAGATCTCAAGCATGTTAAATCAAAGCCAAAAAAGTGCTGGAGTGAAGCCAAGACATGCTAGAATAATAGGCTACAACATCAAGCATATAAGGCTAGCGAAGAGGATTTACACTACAAGTGTATTAGGCATGCAAGGAGTGACAAGACCAAGCAAAAATAGTGATATGCCTCAGCAAAATAAGCCCAAATACAAGCTAAGATATGGCCAACATAAGCTTAAGAAACATGCTCACACATGAGGCAAATCAAAGCAAGTATTGAAGACATAAGGAGAGGGGATAACCCTCTCCTCTTTGGGACCTTAAAACACCACTTAGTGGTGAGAAGACCAAAGCAAGGTGGTCCCAAAGGCTTTAAAAGAAAGCTCAAAATAAGACAAAACAAGGCATAAGAGGGGGTAGACTACCCCTAATTCCAACAATACCTCAAACAAACATGTTAAGGACTGAAAAACAAAGCTTTTTGTAGTTTAATGTTAAGCCAAGAGAAGCATGCAAATATGGCTAAAAGAGTGATCAAAATAGAGCTTAAAAGGAGGAAAAAAGGGTTACCCTTGAAGCACTGCAAAACCAGCAGATTTCTTGAGCCAAAACCAACTTTTGAGATCCCACAAAACCCTCCATCAACTCAGCAACAAGGTAGGAGTGTTTGGCTAGGAGGTTATGTGCACAAATGTGACTCAATGCACCAATATATAGAGAGAAATAGAGGAATATAGAAAGAATGTAAGCCTATGCTCTCCACCTAAAATCAGAACCCTTGCCATGGAGAGAGGGCCCCTCTCTTATAGAAAAACCAAAGTTAAAGCTTCATAGAGAAGCTAAAACTTGGATGCAATCCCTCCATAGACGTGTATGGAGGATACTGTGCCCTCTAGCTGGCACAGCTGGCATCCACACAGTCTGCCAAAATAGGGGGAGAGGTGCCGACCACTTAAAGTGATCAGTCTGCTACTTGCAGTGGTCGGCCGACCACTTCAAGTGGTCTCCCAGAAAAAAAAAAAAAAAAAAAAAAAAAAAAAAAAAAAAAGTGGTCGGCAGGGGGAATTGGTGGTCTCCACACTGAAAGCAAGCCAATGGTGAGGGGGAGACCAGAAAAGGTGGCCGAAAGACCAAGAAAATCAGTTTCCCGACCAGAAAATCGGCTGGCGGGAAGGAAAGTGGTCTCCAAAGGGGAAAAACTGGTCTCCCATCCTCGTACCACCTTCCAAGCAAGGAAAACAAGGTTTGTACTAAAAACAAACCAACATGGATACAAAACAAGAGTTTGGGAGGCAAAGCACGCAGCCAGGAGCCTCGAAAACTAGCTGTCGAGCACCAAAAGTGGTACACAACCACAAAAGTGGTCTCTCGGACCATAGTGTCCCTCTAGGGAGAGAAAGCAAGGTGTGGTTCAAAAACCAAGCCAAACAGAAAACGTTATGCGGTCCCGAGACAAGGCCCACGGCCGAAGGCTCCAAAAACCAGAAACTAGTCTCCAAATGGGAAAAGTGGCCTACGACCACGAAAAGTAGTCTACGACCACAGAGAGATGGTCTACAAGACCTCTCCCTCCCTCCGGGAAGGGAAACAAGGCTTTGGTCCGCAAACCGAGCCAAATCACAAAGAGTTCGGAGACCCGGAGGCAAGGCTCTCAGCCAAAACTCCGGAGCTCAAAACGAGCACAACACGCACTATCACCGAACGCTCAATCGATGACGTCTGGGTCTTAAGGTCGGTAAAAAATGGGATGTCTACCCTTATATGTACAGTACTCAAATTATTCCAATTCAAGCAATTAGCTTTCATCTACAGGCATTCAAGAGGTATATCAATTAAGCACTTAGCCTCATGGTAATCATGCTTGACATGGCAACAATCACACGCATGCGATATGCTAAAGCAGTAAGTGCTCACCTCGTATTGCAAGACAAGCTAAAAGAAACCAAAGAGTTAGAAAAAATGTATGATCTTAACTAATGCAACATGACTAATGCAACACATGCGATATGCAATTTAAATCGACTTGGCTACTAATATGGCATGTGAATCAATTTAATAGCATGTGGTTTTGAGCACATTTTCAAAGAAGTAATAAACGACAATGCTTGTTAGAATGATGAGCCGAACTCTATGCATGCAAGACAAATAAATGCAAATCATAGAAAATGCTAAATGAAACATGATGTAATATATTATCCATCATAAGCAAGTAAATAAAAGGGAGAAAGAAATGGGGGTTGGAAGACATACCCACACGTTACTACATATTTGCCCTTGCGCAGAAAGGTCCGAAAAAATGTCCTAGCTAATTAAGTTAATTATCTAACTATTACAAACCAAATGAAATAAATTAACTATACCTGTTAATTATTACAAATGAGAATTTGAACTAAGAAATAATTATTACAAATTCACTACTTCAGGTACAACAAACTACTATTAAATATAATTGTAACGAGCCCCAAGGAGTGAGGAATAGCTCATGCATGAATACGAATATCCCACCCGAAAAGGCCCTCTGTTTGGCTATCAAAGTGCTTCTGTTTTGCAGCCAAAAAAATTGGACTATTTTGCCTCAGCTTCTGCTCGGTTCTACAGGAAACATAATACTGCCTGGCTGAAAAAAATGGCCAGCCGGCCAGAAGAAGTGGACGACCATACAGTAAAGTGGCCGGCCAGCCACTAATGTTTGGTACTGCCCTGCTGCAACAAACAAGAAACAGAGCATAAACAGAGTATCTTCAGGAGATGTTTGTCCACCATGCCTCTCCTTATCCTCAAACAGGTCAAATGAGAGATAGGCTCGATTCGCAAGTTGTCAATTGATACAAACTCATTGCATGATGGCTTATGAATCAAGGGATACAATTTTAATAAATGATAATGAAAGACCAACAAAACCTCCTCCCTATTATGGAATTGATCAAGGCAAGTGGTTGACCGTGAATCTTAAGCCATTTACATCACTAAAGAGTATAAAATGCTTCAAGACTCAATGGGTTCAATTAACGTCCGATTGAATCCCAAACAAATTTTATTATCTTGTTCCATTTTAGTCCAAGTTTTATTGCCTCTTTTAATTACATTTCCATTCATTAGTCATTTTAGTCCAAGAATGAGCATTAATAAGTCGACTAATGGAGAGAAGTGTTAAACAAAGGGTTGTTTTGGACATGAAAGAGATGTCATGCCTTTGGTAATGAACCTCCGAAGAGATTAAACCATTAAGCACAAGGATCTTTAGCTCAAGCTTAAACAACAATCGGTTAAAACGACTCTCAAAGCAAAGAAAAAGCCAAGAAAGAATGGAGGTTGCAGAGGTGATTACATGTGAACACAAATATAGAAAGTAAGAAATAAATGCTATCAACTCAAATAGGTTGATGTCTAAGGCATAAAACACCAAACCTATGAGGACTATTACACTACAAGCCAACTATGTAAAGCATAAATGAACTAAACACCAAAAAATAGTCCTAAAATATGCTAAAACAGTACTGAAATTTAGGTAAGAACAACTAAAAGAATAAGCTAAAATAATGGAGCAATTAAGCTTGCAAACAAGCCAAAAGAGGGGTAGCTAACCCCTCCATTTTTGAGACTTCAAAACCACATTTTTAGCCTCTAAAAAACTCTGAAAATCAGTGGTAAAAAGTTGGAAAAAAGTTGAGGAAGAGATGGGAAACACAAAAGAAAAGGCTTAAGAGATAAGGTACAAAGAATAGTGATTAACCCTTCTATCTTTAGTAGCCTTAAACCACAAGTTCCAGCCCATAAAAATAGTTGAAAAATATTCCAAAAATAGCAAGTAAAGATGGAAGAGAAGTAGTGTAAAGATAATAAAAGTTATACCTTTTGAAGCAAGGTAACTCTTTTTATTAACAAACTCACAAGTTCTCACTCTCAATAGCTAAGATTTGAGCTCAAGAATCTCAGCAAGAAAAGCTAAATTTTTTGTTTAGGAAATGTAGAGAGAGAGAGTGTGTAGGTTACAAGATAGAGAAAGAGTGTGATATGCAAGTTTTGGAGTCCTTGGAATTTTTTCTAAACTAATTTCGAGAGGGGTGGTCACCTATATATAGAAAAACAAGTTACTTAGTCAGAAATATCAGTATGGAGACAGCTGGTGCAGTGCATGCATCTGTGGAGACAACTGGCACAGTTAGCAAAAAGATCTGGATTTTTGACACAAGTGGTCGGTAGGCCACTAAAGGGGCTGTACACTTCTTCTGGTCGGCCGACCACTAGTAGGGACACTTGGTTGGCCAATCCACTCAAAATGGCCAAATTTTTCACAACTGGCCTGTAATAACCCCGACTCGCAATTAGCCATTAGTCAGTAATCAAGGATGTTAATTAAGTGGATAAAATAAATTATGGGATTATTATGGAATTTTACATGATTTTGGCCTCCTATCTGTTGCGTGTAGAAATATCTGTTTGGATTCCGCTTTAAGATGTAAATCGAAAGCCTTATCGACATCCGAAATCGAAATTGATTACATCAACGTGTTATTTGGAAATTTTAGAACACCATGGCAAATTTTATTAAGAATTGATTCGATTCGGTAAAAATCACATGTGATTAAATTGAACCTTGATGGGAACTAATTTGGATTAATTGAATTTCGCGCTAACCTGAATAAATTAAGGTTACTTATGTTTGATTTAAATAATGCATGATTGGTACCTAATCTAATCCTATTAATGATCCAAGATGTGATTGAGTGTATTATGTGTTGAGGCATTTTGTGGTGTTGAGTGCAGGGGATTAAAACCCAGTGTGTGTGTGTGTTGGAAGTGCGCATGTGTGTGCACGTGTATGGTACTCAAAGTGAGGTGTGTGTTGTGTATATTCAGCTGAGTGAGGGGGTGTGGTAGGTTGCCTCTTTGGTCCCTTGTGAGAGTGAGAGAGTGAACTCTTGAGGTTGAAGAAGAAGAAGGAAATTAGGAGGACCATCTCTCATTGCTCGAAATCAAGAAGCTAGGTAAGAGTCTAGAGCCTATTCTTTTGTAGACAACTTTTCATGCATCTTGTACTTAGAAATTGGTGAATCTATTCCTAGAATTTGAAGTGAAGTTGGGTTTTTGAGCAAGCTAATGGCTTGTATACATGTTTTTGGAGGATTATACCTTGTTCATTCATGTCTTGGGTTTTGCTCTTGAAATCTTTGCATGCATGTAAGTTTTACTCATCATCTTCAAGAAATTATCATGTTTCATGTTTCAAAATTTCATGAGCCTATGGTTTTCATTGCATGTTTTGTAAAACAAAAGAAAGGAGTTCGAAAATCTTCCATGCATGAGCTTTGGAGTTCAAATTTGCTAAATCCATGAGTTTTGAGCTAAGTGTTTGAGAGTGATCATGTAATTGTGTTTTAGAAAGGCCTTCCAAGTGTTTTGATCAAGCTTTGCATGAGTATAGCCATTAAAATCACATTTTGAAGCTCAAACCCTGTTTTGAAAAACCCAGAATTTTACAGTCCGCTATAGTGAGGAAACCTGCGCTCAAGCGGAGAATGCGAGCTCTCAGTATTTTTTTTTTTTTCAGATATGAGCTCTCCGCTCGAGCGAACCCTTTGCATGTTGTCGATACGCTCAAGCGTGGGAGTTGTAGCTCGAGCGTGGATTTCGACCAACCAGTACTTTTTTCAAGTTTGCAGGTCGCTCAAGCGGGGGAAGTCACGCTCGAGCGGCCCCACTCATTTTGCATGTCCGCTCGAGCGGGGACCTTATTTTCAGAAAATTTTACCAAGTGTTCCAAGGTATGTTTTGGCATCCTCATTGCATCTTAGGCATTCCTAAGCCTTAATTAAGCCATATTAATGAGGTTATGGATTAAAAACACACTAAGGAATGAATGTACTAAGTCAAGGAATTGCAAGTGTGTGTGTGTTAGACAATGTGGTAAGAAAGAATAAGGACCAATGTAATGAAAGCTAAGCCTTAATGGCCACTTAAATGTGTAATGATAAGATGTGCTTGTGTTATGTATTTTGTGGTGGTAGGTTAAGACTCGAGGACTGATTAACCGCTTACTAGAACCACTGTGAGTAACATTTATGTAAAGATATGTTGATACGAATTATGTTCCAAATGAAATGTGATAAGCTATGATTTCTGAAATGATATCTGTTTACGTGAACGAACATCCAAAGTTTGAAATCTATTATGGCATCCATAGATAGTCCCAAGTCATGGGGGACGGCATGAAAATGTGGTCCATGACATACAAATAATTACGAGATCTCGTTAGCAACTTCATTATGGTGATATGTGTTTAATCGGTATCCGGAATCGATTACTCTAGTCGGAAGACGTTCTGTGATGTGTTCTATGGGTTGTACCATGTGGGAGCCGAATAATGGCAAATCAGAAGGTGCGTACCTTAGAAGACTGATATTAATCTGTTGTATCCTACGAGAATGGGAAAGCAAATATAATATATGTGCCGAATAAGTGTAGATCCTTAGAGCCGAATAAGAGAAAGGACAATGATTAAAAAGTAAGCCCTGGCTCCGAGGATCAAAAGGAACAGGTATAAATACAGAAACAATGGATTAAGAAAGGTATGTAAGAATCACTTCACTTAACTTAGTAAACAAGCTATCCTGAGTGTCTGAACTGACTTGTCCGTCGGAGTGCTAATTCCCGCACCCCCGACCGGAGTGTTTGTATCTTTTCAGGTGACTAGCTGAGGATCACTAGCGTCTCCCAAGATCTGAAGAGTATTTCCAAACTACTTCTCCACAATTGGCGCCGTCTATGGGAATACTCAAATACATCCATGGCAGGCGTGACTGAAGATCCTCCGATAGCCACTGACAAGACCGCACAGAGACACGACCTCACTCCAGCAAATATGCTCGGAAAGGAAACCATCGCTACAAGACGCGCCTTGAACTTCGACTCACCAACGACTTCAGCGCAAGAGACAACGCAAGTGATCATGGAACAAGCAAAGCAGAATGAATAAAGGCTGGAGAACATGATCGCTGAAAATGAACGTCTCTGTCAAAATTTGGCCCTAGAAGTAGCAAAATCCAAAGAAGCCGTGCGCCAAGATCCCGAACGACCTCCGAGGGCAGGTGGACAACAACTTCAAGCCCAACCAAAGGATACCGATAGCGACTTCAACTCATTACCCACGGAGCTCAACAAGAAGGGACGATCCGAAACTTCCAGCTCCTCCGAAAAGAGTCTACATACAAAGAACAAGCGCAGAAGAAGTAGTTCAGACGAAGAGGACCAGCACGATCCTTTTGTCCGACGGATTGCAAGGGCGGCCCTGCCCAAGAAGGTCAAAGCTCCATCATTCACTCTTTACGACGAAAAATCAGACCCCACTGATCATATCCGTCACTACAAGCAGGCCATGACATTGCATGCAGACAACGAAACCCTCATGTGCCGAATATTCCCCAGCAGCCTAGGGCCATTAGCTGTCGGGTGGTATTACAAGCTGGAGCCAGCTTCGATCAAAAGCTTCCATCAATTACAGAAATCCTTCAGGGCCAAGTTCATCACCAACGAGGTATAGCCAAAATAGGCCGACTCTCTCTGGGCTATGCAGATCCAGTCAGGAGAAACGCTCAAAGCGTATTCGGCGCGCTATTGGGAGTGCTTCAACCTCGTCGACGACGCTTGCAACAACTCTATGGCCATCACCGCCTTCACAATGGGACTACATCCTGACAGTGCACTTCGTAGTTCCCTGACCAGAAGACCCTCCAAAACAGTCTGGCCGTTGATGAAGAAAGTTACAGAGTATTACAAAGTGGAAGATGATGCCTTGAGAATAAAAGCCGGACAAATGTCCAACAAAACAGCCCCCCTTGAAATTGCTCAACCAATAAGTTCCGTGCCACCTCCGAGCCCTGAGCCACGGCAACGCGCTAAACGAGACAAAAGGCGGGACTCTTGCCGATCAAGCGATCAATGCTCCCACCGGACGAATGAACAACTGCAAGTCGACAGCAGGCGCTCGAGGCATGCCGACAAGAAGTACATAGAGTTGTCAGAACCAATCACTACAATAATGACCAAAGTCCAACACCTTTCATTCTTCAAATGGCCGTCAAATATGGTGGGGCCACCCGACATGCGAAGAAGGGATAGGCGGTGCGAGTATCACAAAGATCACGGCCACGAAATCGAGAGTTGTTACGCATTAAAGGATCACCTGGAAGAACTGGTACAAGACGGCCGACTGCAATAGTACGTGAGAAAGGAAAAGCCAATTAAGGCAATAGCCTTGAGGCAGGACTCACCTCCATTTGGCGTGATCCATATAATCTACAGCCTGCCTGCATCCCCAACCGTGCACACAATTCAACCGCATCCAATCCCCCAAAAACAACGTATTTTGACCGAATGGCCCAAAGAAGCTCCGAAAATTACTTTCAATGACTCCGATCTTAGCGGCACAACAGCCTCCCACATCGATTCGTTGGTCATCAAATTACGCGTAAATCGGTTCACCATTGAATGCATTCTCATAGACCTAGGGAGTACTTCAGAGGTTATGTATTACAAAACTTTCATCAAACTCGGCTTCAACGAGTTAGATCTGTCTCCGGCGCCTCACCTATTGTTCGGCTTTAATACAAATCCTAAGTACCCGTTAGGGAAAATCATACTACCTGTTTGAGCGGGCTCCAGAACGATCGAAGTAGAATTCCTGGTCGTAAAGCTCCCTTCGCCGTATAATGTCATCATGGGGTGAACCTGGTTACATATTATGAAGGTCGTTCCAACCACTTATCATCAGCTTGTGCGCTTCCCGACAGCCCATGGCATTGAAGAAATCTGTGGCTCCCCGCAATGGGCACAAGCAGAGATTTTATGAAAATCCTATCACTGACCCGATCTGTGGGCTTTGATACTTGTATATATATCACTTCTGCAATGCTAACCAATTTTCTTCGTCGCTCAATTCATTTCTCAAAGCCCCCCTTTGGTGCATGATACCTTAGGGCCGATTAAGCCTCCGGATTTGGAGCCCCCTTTGGTGCATGACACCTTAGGGCCGATTAAGACTCTAGATTCGGAGCGCCCTTCGTGGATATCACGATTGGCCACATTAAGTCTTCTGATTCGGAGCCCCCTTTGGTGCATGACACCTTAGGGCCGATTAAGACTCCGGATTCGGAGCGCCCTTCGTGCATATCACGATTGGCCACATTAAGTCTCTAGATTCGGAGCCCCCTTTGGTGCACGACACCTTAGGGCCGATTAAGTCTCCGGATTCGGAGCCCCCTTTGGTGCATGACACTTTAGGGCCGATTAAGACTCCGGATTTGGAGCACCCTTCGTGGATATCACGATTGGCCACATTAGGTCTCCGGATTAGGAGCCGCCTTTGGTGCATGACACCTTAGGGCCGATTAAGACTCCGGATTCGGAGTGCCCTTCGTGGATATCACGATTGGCCACATTAAGTCTTCGGATTCGAAGCCCCCTTTGGTGCATGACACCTTGGCCGATTAAGTGTCCGGATTCGGAGCCCCCTTTGGTGCATGACACTTTAGGGCCGATTCAGTCTCCGGATTCGGAGCCCCCTTTGGTGCATGACACCTCAGGGCTGATTAAGACTCCAGATTCAGAGCGCCCTTCGCAGATATCACGATTGGCCACATTAAGTCTCCGAATTCAGAGCCCTCTTTGGTGCATGACAACTTAGGGCCGATTAAGACTCCGAATTCAGAGCGCCCTTCGTGGATATCGCGATTGACCACATTAAGTCTCCAGATTCGGAGCCCCTTTTGGTGCATGACACCTTTGGGCCGATTAAGTCTCAGGATTCGGAGCCCCCTTTCGTGCATAACACCTTAGGGCCGATTAAGTCTCTGGATTCGGAGCCCCCTTTGGTGCATGACACCTTAGGGCGGATTAAGACTCCAGATTCGGAGTGCCCTTCGTGGATATCACGATTGGCCACATTAAGTCTCCGGATTAGGAGCCCCCTTTGGTGCATGACCCCTTAGGGCCGATTAGGACTCCGGATTCGGAGCGCCCCTCGTGGATATCACGATCGCCCAAGTTAAGTCTCCGCATTTGGAGCCCCCTTTGGTGCATGACACCTTAGGGCCGATTAAGTCTCCAGATTCGGAGCCCCCTTTGGTGCATGACACCTTAGGGCCGATTAAGTCTCTAGATTCGGAGTCCCCCTTTGGTGCATGACACCTTAGGGCCGATTAAGACTCCGGATTCGGAGCACCCTTCGTGGATATCACAATTGGCCACATTAAGTCTTCGGATTCGGAGCCCTTTTTGGTGCGTGACACCTTATGGCCGATTAAGTCTCCGGATTCGGAGCCCCCTTTGGTGCATGACACCTTAGGGCCGATTAAGAGTTCGGATTCGGAGCGCCCTTCGTGGATATCATGATTGACCATATTAGGTCTCCGGATTAGGAGCCTCATTTGGTGCATGACACCTTAGGGCCGATTAAGACTCCGGATTCGGAGCGCCCTTCGTGGATATCACGATTAGCCACATTAAGTCTTCGGATTCGGAGCCCCCTTTAGTGCATGACACCTTAGGGCCGATTAAGTGTCCGGATTCAGAGCCCCCTTTGGTGCATGACACCTTAGGGCCGATTAAGTCTCCGGATTCGGAGCCCCCTTTGGTGCATGACACCTTAGGGCCGATTAAGACTCCAGATTCGGAGCGCCCTTCGCGGATATCGCGATTGGCCACATTAAGTATCCAGATTCAGAGCCCCCTTTGGTGCATGACACCTTAGAACCGATTAAGACCCCGAATTCAGAGCGTCCTTCGTGGATATCACGATTGGCCACATTAAGTCTTCGGATTCAAAGCCCCTTTTGGTGAATGACACCTTAGGGCCGATTAAGTCTCACGATTCGGAGCCCCCTTTGGTGCATAACACCTTAGGGTTGATTAAGTCTCTGGATTCGGAGCCCCCTTTGGTGCATGACACCTTAGGGTCGATTAAGACTCCAGATTCAGAGCGCCCTTCGTGGATATCACGTTTGGCCACATTAAGTCCTCGGATTTGGAGCCCCCTTTGGTGCATGACACCTTAGGGCCGATTAGGACTTCGGATTCGAAGCGCCCCTCGTGGATATCACAATTGGCCACGTTAAGTCTCCGAATTTTGAGCCCCCTTTGGTGCATGACACCTTAGGGCCGATTAAATCTCCGAATTCAGAGCCCCATTTGGTGTATAACACCATAAGGCTGATTAAGTCTCTGGATTCGGAGCCCCCTTTGGTGCATGACACCTTAGGGCCGATTAAGACTCCGGATTCGGAGCGCCCTTCGTGGATATCACGATTGGCCACATTAAGTCTCCGGATTCGGAGCCCCCTTTGGTGCATGACACATTAAGGCCGATTAAGTCTCCGGATTCGGAGCCCCTTTTAGTGCATGACACCTTAGGGCCAATTAAGACTTCGGATTCGGAGCGCCCTTTGGTGCATGACACCTTAGGACCGATTAAGACTCCGGATTCGGAGTGCCCTTCGTGGATATCACGATTGGCCACATTAAGTCTTCGGATTCGGAGCCCCCTTTGGTGCATGACACCTTAGGGCCGATTAAGACTCTGGATTCATAGCGCCCTTCGTGGATATCACGATTCACCACATCAAGTCTCCGGATTCGGAGCCCCCTTTGGTTCATGACACCTTAGGGCCGATTAAGTCTCCGGATTCGAAGCCTCCTTTGGTGCATGACACCTTAGGGCCAATTAACTCTCCGGATTTGGAGCCCCCTTTGGTGCATGACACCTTAGGGCCGATTAAGGCTCTGGATTCGGAGCGCCCTTCGTGGATATCACGACTGGCCACATTAAGTCTACGGATTTAGAGCCCCTTTTGGTGCATGACACCTTAAGGCCGATTAAGACTCCGGATTCGGAGTGCCCTTCATGGATATCACGATTGGCCACATTAAGTCTCCGGATTCGGAGCCCCTTTTGGTGCATGACACCTTAGGGCCAATTAAGTCTCCGGATTCGGAGCCCCCTTTGGTGCATGACACCTTAGGGCCGATTAAGACTCTGGATTCGGAGCGCCCTTCGTGGATATCACGATTGGCTACATTAAGTCTCCGGATTCGGAGCCGCCTTTGGTGCATGACACCTTAGGGCCGATTACGACTCCGGATTCGGAGCGCCCTTCGTGGATATCACGATTGGCCACATTAAGTCTCCGGATTCGGAGCCCCTTTTGGTGCATGACACCTTAGGGCCAATTAAGTCTCCCGATTTGGAGCCCCTTTGGTGCATGACACCTTAGGGCCGTTTAAGACTTCGGATTCGGAGCCCCCTTTGGTGCATGACACCTTAGGGCCGATTAAGTCTCCAGATTCGGAGCCCCCTTTGGTGCATGACACCTTAGGACCGATTAAGACTCCAAATTCGGAGCGCCCTTCATGGATATCACGATTGGCCACATTAAGTCTCCGGATTCGGAGCCCCCTTCGATACATGACACCTTACGGCCGATTAAGACTCCAGATTCGGAGCGCCCTTCGTGGATATCACGATTGGCCACATTAAGTCTCTGGATTCGGAGCCCCCTTTGGTGCATGACACTTTAGGGCCGATTAAGACTCTGGATTCGAAGCGCCCGTCATGGTTATCACAATTGGCCACATTAAGTCTCCGGATTCGGAGCCCCTTTTGGTGCATGACACCTTAGGGCCGATTAAGTCTCCGGATTCGGAGCCCCCTTTGGTACATGACACCTTAGGGCCGATTAAGACTTCGGATTCGGAGCGCCCTTCGTGGATATCACGATTGGCCACATTATGTCTCCGGATTCAGAGCCCCCTTTGGTGCATGACACCTTAGGGCCGATTAAGACTCCGGATTCGGAGCACCCTTCGTGGATATCACGATTGGCCACATTAAGTCTCCGGATTTGGAGTCTTTTTTGGTAGGTGACACCTTATGGCCGATTAAGTCTTCGGATTCGGAGCCCCCTTTGGTACATGACACCTTAGGGCCGATTAAGACTTCGGATTCGGAGGGCCCTTCATGGATATCACGATTGGCCACATTAAGTCTCCGGATTCAAAGCCCCCTTCGGTGCATGAAACCTTAGGGCTGATTAAGACTTCGAATTCGGAGCGCCCTTCGTGGATATCACGATTGGCCACATTAAGTCTCCAGATTCGGAGCCCCCTTTGGTGCATGACACCTTAGGGCCGATTAAGACTTCGAATTCGGAGCACCCTTCGTGGATATCACGATTGGCCACATTAAGTCTTCGGATTCGGAGCCCCTTTTGGTGCATGACACCTTAGGGCCGATTAAGTCTCCGTATTCGGAGTACCCTTCGGCACGAACAAAACATAACACGCCAACATCCGAAATAAGGTGCTTAACTAAGCATATAAAAAATTCAGAATAAGACGCAAATGTTTAAAATAAAACTTTTTATTTGATCAAACAGTTGTTACATAAACGCAACCCGCATTTGAGCATTACAATACCCATTTTTAACCTCAAAAGCTAAAAAGGGGAAAAGACGCATTGGTAAAGCGGCAGCGCCAAATCAACTCTCGTCACCCAGAAGTCCTCCACGGTTTGCAATGCCTTGAGCCAACTGTGCCTAAGCCCATGACTTGCATATTGCCAAACTTCCCCTGATACCATTGACAATGTCAAGGCAAAGATCCAGGACAAAGAAGGATAAACCCAACGGTCGTTGCCTTTCCTTTCGGGGTGATCTTCTTCGACGACTTGAAAACTCATGCCAACTTTTGGACGCCCTACCTCCCATACGGATGGGTCCTCTGCCGCGCTCCATTGCAACACCAAGCTCGGCTGAACTCCGAGCCTCTCTAACTAACATCCCCACTTATCTCACCTCATATAATAAGTGATTGTTTATCTGCGCGAAGCACCCACTCCTTTTATTTTCAATACTGGCAGCGATCTCAAGGCCCCAATCCCGAGGTGATTTCATTAACGCTAAACTCCATAAGACAAACGTCGGTTGACATTCGCCACGGCCTAGTTATCCATTCGGCACTGGCCAAAAATCTAGGCCTCGAGCTGAGTCAAATTTGCTGTAGCCACTCTACTCTCTGGTTTTCGGCTTCCTCAAGTTACAATGGCCTCATTCAGGAATAAACCAGCGTATCACTGGACACTTAACAGATACTCGGACCGATCAACGTTTATACATTCATTCAAACATGTATACAATAAAACGAAACACGTACATGCTGAATACAAACTACAACGAAATATTTATAATAGAACGTTTCTATTCAATCAAACAAACAATAAATTACATAGTTTTGAACATGATCTACGTTTCAACCTTACAATAGGTATATTTATACGGCGTCACCCTCATCTTCACTCTTCTCGACTTCAAAAGCGGAAAACGGAAATGTTTACTGTAGTAGAGTGGCAATGCCGAATCAATGCCCGACGCTCGAAGAGCTTCCGCGGCTTGAGATGCCTTGATCCAACCGTGCCTAAATCCACGATTTTCAAATCGGCAAACTTCTTCGGCAAGTTTCTCCTTGGTCTTTTCGATTCTAACTTTTCGGCCTTCATGAAAACCTTTTTCATAGGCCCCCCCTTCGCCGTCTCCATTGCGAACATACTCGCCATCTCACGATCGACGAGCGCAGTACTGATGAGCCGACTGGTAACCCTTTCTTCCACGATTGGGTTTCCCTGCCCGACGGGTTGTGCCTGAGCCGCCTTGGTCTTCCTTAACTTGCACTCAGCCGCCTCCGCGCGAGCCTCCAAACTTCGAATACGTTCCTCCTTCTTCTCCATTTCTCGGCGGGCAGCGCGCAACCGCACGCTGATTTCATAGGCAGTGTAAAGCCCCTTCACCGCCCCATGAATGCCTTCACGAAATATTTCGTAGTCTCGTCAACCTACCATCGATTGCTGAACCTCAGGAGGAAAAATTTGTCAAGCAAACTCGACCGCCACATTTGGGTCTCGAACGATCAAGTCCGCCTCTGTCATGGGTCTATTCTCCACAAATACCGCAAAGCTTAATGGGCACGAATTCGAGTCAGATCCCTTCTCGACTCGAGGTTGAGGAGATCTGCTCTGCGACTGCTTGTCCCGCCTGGGCGACCTGCTTCGACGTCGAGGAGACTAACGCCTCTCTCGATCCCTGGAACTCCTACTCCCTATGCGCGAAAGGTCACCACCTCGATTCATGTCTCCACCCAGCTCAGCTAGCGTCCTCGCTTCCCCTCTGCTGTTAAAGAAGTGTCTGTTCGACATTCACACGATACCTTCAAAAGCTGGAGTCAGTTGCTTACTGTGCTCATAAAAGTTGTACCTTTAATAATTTATTCTTTATAGAAGCAGCACCCTCGAGGCAATCTCATTAATTGTGAAAACCTCAATCGCCTGGCGCTGACTGGATCGACCCGCCTGGGGCAAAGGCAGATAGATTTATCACTATATTCGGCTCAAGTGCTCCAGTCGGCCCATGAATCGACTTCAAAACTCCTGAGTGATCATGCACCGCCTGGGGCAAGGGCAGATAGATTTATTAATATATTCGGCTTAAGTAATCGAATATATTCGGCTTAAGTGATCCAACCGGTCCATGAATCGACTTCAAAACTCCTGAGTGATCATGCACCGCCTGGGGCAAGGGTAGATAGATTTATCAATATATTCGGCTTAAGTGATCGAATATATTCGGCTTAAGTGATCCAGCCGGCCCATGAATCGACTTCAAAACTTCTGAGTTCGTCTCATCTGGCGCCCGAATGATCATGCACCGCCTGGGGCAAGGGCAAATTAATCAATCTATTCGGATTAAGTGCCCCAGCTGGCCCATTAATCGGTTCACCAGTGTAATACCCACGAACTATTTGGCATACGAATGATAAGTCAATATTGCCAAGATATTTAATCGTAGAAAGCTCAATAGAGTAATCATTTTATCTAAAGTAGTGAAAGGCAAAAATTCTTCACCAACATAACATCACAAACAGCGCATAAATAGTAGTGAAACGACAAGGTAATTTTCATTAATAAATTGAGCGCAGTCAGTAACCAATTTATACATGAAAACTACTCGGAATCAACAAAAGTACTTAAACAAAAACATACATCCAAAGGAAAAGCATTTCATAAAATTCGAATGACTCCCAGATCAATCCTCTAGGTCAGACTCAAGTGGCTCAACGTCCACCTGCTCATGAGGAATTGGCAAGGCCAATGTAACCCCAGCGGCATCAAGGGCCTTAAGCCACCTATGTTTGAATCTCCGATTCTCAAACTTGGGGACTTCATCTACATATTCCTCGAAGACGGCGCCTTTTCCTGCTTCGAATGCGGCAGAATCCTCAGATTCTGCCTTTTCCTTGGCCACCTTCAACTCTGCTAACTTAGTCTCCACCTTGTTAAGCGCCTCCTTAGCTAGCCTAAGTGATTCTTTGCTCGCGTTCACCCTATCTTCGGCATCAGAACGGAGATGATTAGCAGTCCGAGCCCTTTCTAATTCGGCTTCGGCTCGCGCAGTCTCCATTGCAGCTCTCATCATCTCAAACTCGGCCCTGCTCTTTTGATCGCCCACTTCTAACTGCAAACGGTCAATCCTTTCAAGGGCATCGTGTAGGCGACGGCCCAAGTCGACGATCCTGCCGACCGTCTGCAAAACGAGTTGGGATCGTTAGATGCTATAGGCAACCAAAATCAAAACAAGTCAAGTTCACCTACCAAAATGGCCGACTGCGCAGATAAGGCTACGGCCACCAAATCCAGCACGGCATGAAAGGATGCCTTATCAGCTGGTAGGGAGACTAAAGCCGCCAGGCTCAAAGCTACCGTTGGGTCGGTAATAATGGATGCGTCAGAGGAAATCGACGTGTCTCTGATCTTTGGCTGAACAATGAAAGGAACAACCGCGTCCGACTCTTCTAAGCGAGGCCTTTTGTTAGCAGGACTATTGTAAACGTCCCCGAACGCCCTGGGAGGATGGTTCCCATTCCGTTCATTTGGGGTTCACTACAGTTCGGACTCAAATTGTCACGGTTCTTAATCTGAACCAAAGAGTCCAAATCCAGCAAATCATTTTGAGAAAATAGTTTTTTTGAAAGAAGTGCCAAACATGGACTGCTTTGCCAGATATAGAGTCGCCACCTAAATATTTTATTTTTGAGAAATTTAGGAAACCCTGACTCGTTGCCTAAGGCCACGTGTCCGTCATCACCAAAGTTGTCTGGGCTCGGCAACTTGGGTACGATTGGGGAAGGTCACTTCGTGAGCACCCCCGCTCACCCGATCAAAGATCGACCTCTACTAACCATGATATCTAGTTTTGAAAACTTTAAGCGTTCTTATTCCGGTTATTAGCCTAGATTTACTATGTGATGCGCACAGCATACAAGTATAGACTGGGTCGTCTGAATTGGAACAAAACATTTCATGTTTATTTTTTAAAGTGGTTTGATGGTGCTACCCGCAAGTAGGCTAAGACGTGGATTTGCCACCCTCGGGTGGGCTTAGAAAAACATGATTTTGCCACTATCTAGTGGGCTTAAAACTCACAGTCAATGCATTTATTCCAATTCAAATAATCCAACCTTCACCCACAGGCATTCAGGCAGTTATATCACATAAGCATATAGCCTTATGGTAAGCATGCTATCATGGCAGTCACTCACACACATGCAAGGATGCTAAAGCATAAACACTTACCAAGTACTCTAAGCCAAAACAAAAGCTATGTTAGAAATCCATGCATGATCCTAACTATACAGAAATGCCTAATGCAACACATGCAAAATGCAACTAAAATAGGCTCGGCTATTCTAAAGATGGCATGTGAAATGCTACAACTAACATGTATTCAACTTGGAATTGAGATACAAATGCAGTTAGTATGATGCGCCGAGCCCGGTGCATGCAAGATAGATGAATGAATGCAAACATGCTATCATACTGTATGCTAATCGAAACATGCCCTAATCTAACCATCATAAGCTGATAAATAAAAAGGGAGAAAGACGTGGGGTTGGAAGACATACATCACACACACGCACACTTATTACAACATTGCCCTCGCGCAGAGGGTCCGAATAAATAATACAGTCCCAAATGAATAAATAATACAGTCCCGAATAAATACAGAACCCTAATTAATTAACAAATTAATTTAGAAAAACAGTAAATTGGCACGCAAATCCATGGACCGCCTCAGCTCTGTTCCAAATGATGAATGATGCATACTCGGGTTGCCTTGTGCGGAGAATCCCTTGCGATGCCCCGGTTTGCCTCTGTTTACAATTATTCTTGGGATGCATGCCAGGCTCCGGAAGGTTGCCGATTTCTGATTTGCTGCAACAGGGTGCAACAAAGGGGCATGGCAAAGTATTTTCACATACGTATGCATGACTACCCTTCAGGGAGTGTAGTCCTCGATCCTCGTGCCACCAATCACGCATCTCGATGCATGATGGCCGAGAAGTCGAATTGCATGACTCAATATAAAATGAATGCACATATGGACACAACAAGGCCTAGACTCCATCATGGATAATCCGGAGTGTCGGCGACCAGGAATTGAGACACGTTCTGTCACTCGGGATACGAAACGTCCCTCGTTTCCCGTGCTTGGGCTAACTCCTATCCCAAGCACAATGCAATATGCATGACATGCATGAATGCAATCCTAACATGCAACCTAGCATACGCAATGCTATGAAATGGCATACACAATGCACGATGTAACGACGCATACACAATGCTCTAACATACAACCTAGCATACACAATGCTATGAAATGAAATGGCATACACCATGCATAATGGACTTACACTAACATGAGTGGACCTCAGCCACACTCACATCAGTAGCCATTAGGTGAAAATGAGACTCTCGAAATGCGTGCACGCATGCACGCAAACCGAGGACCGAACCTAAGGCATAACATGTAACTCTAACAAGGCATGGCAAGGGATGCAAGATGGCATGCAAACTCACAAATTTCAGCACTGAAATATGATGCTAAACAGCCCCAAAACATGGAAAAATGGCACCCGATGCATGAGATGAAACACGAAACTCGAAACTAGGCACATGGAATGACTTATAGCTATACAAAGCATGCATTATTTGATCATGAAGCATGAAGACAGAGCCAAGGCAGTCCCAAAACATGAACATTTCCAGTTCAAAGCATGGCCAAAAGATGCTAGCATGGTGGACAAAATAGCATGCAATCTGGACTAGCAATCATGGTTTACATGGAAAGCATATGAAGCAAATGTAATCTCACCAAACCAGAAAAAATCAGTGAATAAATCATATGAAAATAGGCCTAAATAACCACTGATATGCAACCATGGTATGCAAAAATAATGAGTTACTTTGGAGGGCCATGCAAGGAGTTATTAAGCACATGCAAGGTAGACATTTAGCATGGCATAAAAAACCATGAAAATCAAATATGATAGTCCTAAAACTCACCAAATTGACCCTGGAAAATGGCTTTAAAGCATGCAAGATAGGGTCTCTTTGGAAGGCCAAAATGACCACCAAACAAGTCAAGGAGAGAGGGGGTCACCCCCCTCTGATTTGGAGGCTCAAAACAGTGTTCTAGCCACTAAAAATCGGGATTTCGGTGGCTAGAAGGCCAAACAAAGCATGCAACAAGAGCTTAGTTGTAAGGCTCAAAACAAGGGACAATCAAGCATAAAAGGAAGCATGAGACCTCAAATAAGAAAATTCCCTTAATAAAACATGAATATGATGTCAAGAAAAGCCTTTTTCCAGTTTATAACAAATCTAAAAAATGAACACAAATAGGGCTAATCTATCATGCAAAAATGGCCCTAAAAGAGAGAATAGAGACAAGGGACAACATCTGGCCCTGAACAGTGAAGAGCCCTTCAACAAAGTCGAAAGGGGGCTCAAAATGAAGTACTTTACAGTTTACATCAAGTCTCGAAAATAAATACAAGTGAGGCTAAAACAACATGCAAGAAAAAGGCTTAAAAGAGGGATAAAGAGGCAAGTGGTAGCAGTTGATCTCAAACAGAGGAGATCCCTTCAGCAAAGTTGAAGAGGGGATCAAAACAAGACATTTCACAGTTTATGACTAAGTCCAAAACAGCTCACAAATAAGCCTAAAATATCATGCAAAAATAGGCCTAAAAGAGAGTTTAAACACAAAGCGGGAGGAGGAGACCTCAAACAGAGAAAGACCCTTGATCAAACATGAAGAGGAGCTCAAAATATGACTATTTAAAGTTCAGGTCTGAGCCCAAAAATACTTGAAAATAAGGCTAACCAATCATGCAAAATAAGGCAAGAAAAGGGGAAATAGGGACTCACCCTTGAAGAGAAGCTTTCCAGTAGCTTTTGGTCTAAATTTCTGAGCGTTTAACCTTTGCAAATGGCCTCCAAGGTGCTGGAATGAGTAGTGGAGGTGTTGTGTTATGGGTTGTAGTGCAAATATGCAAGAAATATGGACTTTTAGCACCAAAAGAGAGAGATATATGGAGATGTATGTATAATTCCAGCCCAAAAGCTTCTAACCCTTAACAATGGAGGTGAAGTGTGTGTTATATAGAGGGAGAGGGGCTAAGCTTATTTTGAAATCAAAAAGGGGGGGAAAAACCAATTTGAATGGACCAAAACAAGAGGCAAAATCTCGGACAGTAGATCCAGTGGAAAATAGCTGGCACAGCTGGAATATACTCACAGGGGCAAGAATGGCCGGCCAACTCAAAAGGGCCAAAGTGGTCAACCGACCAGGCAAGTGGCCGGCCGACCAGGTCAAATGGCTCAAAGTGGCCGGCCACCCACTAGGATGAAGCCCCAGAAGTTAGCTTTCCAATGCCGCAAACCTTGCATCAAAATTCCTCTTGTGCAAAACGTTATGCCAGTTTTCGTGAAGCCGTGCAGATTCAGTCCAAACGGACTTCAACCAACCATATCTCCCCCACCCGAACTTGTCCTTAGGATATTCTTGAGTGAAAAATGAAGCCCCAGAAGTAAGATTTCCAACGGTGGTGGCCTTATATCTTAATTCCTCCTGTGCAAAGAGTTAAGCCCGTTTCGGTGAAGCCGCACAGATGTTTTCCTCCTTCCCGGATTCATGTTGAATCACTTTTGACCAAAAAAAAGCTGGCTTTTCAGAAAAATTGCTGGCCTCCCACTCTCCTACAACCTTTCTAATAGTGAAAATAAGGTCTCCACCAAAAATGAACCAAGATGGATGCAAAACGGAGGTTCAGGGGCCGAAACTCGCAGTTCGGGGCCCCGAAAACAGGCTGTTAGGCACCAGAAGTGGCGTTCGACCACGAAGTTGGTCTTTCAGACCACAGTGTCCCTCAAAAGGGAGGAAATAAGGTGTATGCCAAAAACCGGAGCAAACGGAGGTGGTTAAGCGGTCTCGAACTGAGGCACACGGCTGACGGCTCCGAAAAATTGGAAATCGGGCTCCAAACTGGAAAAATGGCCTACAACCACGAAACGTAGCCTACGGCCACTGAGAGATGATCTACGAGACCTCTCTCTCCCTTCAGGAAAAGAAAACAAAGAAAACAGGACCAGGTTCACAAATCGAGGCAAAGCACAAAAGAGCCCCGAAGTCTGGAGGTAAGGCTCGCAGCCGAGACTCCGCAACCTCAGAACGAGCACAATATGCAACATCACCAAGCGCTCAATTGGTGACGTCTGATTCTTAAGGTCGGTCGAAAATGGGGTGTCTACAGTTGCCCCTCTTTGACAGAACTCGAAAGTCAAGAAGTGACGGGAGTGAATGTCAAAGCCTAGAGACGACCCATTTTTGACAAGGCCGAAAACTTAGACAAACAGGCAAGATAACAAAGATGTGCCCGCAGGCATACCCGCAGGCAGGGGGCAAGATGTAAAATGATATGCACAAAGCCGAACGTAACTCATGATTATGCAAAGCAGCAAGCATATACAAATCTAACTACATTTCATGCAGTAAGGATAATGTAAATAAAGCTGTAACGAAGGAAATATTCATAATAAATGCGACAGTTTTAAGCGGGAAGGCAAATCAAACTACATTTCATGCAGTTATGATGCAATCTTAGCGAGTATGTGTGATAGATACACAAAAGTGAAGAGAGTGTGCTGGATACACTATATGAATAAAGTGTGATTGATACACTAAGTGAAGCAAAGTGTGATAGATACACAAAGTGAATACAAAGTGTGATAAATGCACTATGTGAAGTAAAGCATGATGGATATACGCAAAGTGTGATAGATGCTCTAAGTGAACAGAGTGTGATTGATACACTGAAGGTGAACACAAAGTGTGATAGATGCACTATGTGAACAAAGTGTGATTGATACACTAAAAGTGAACACAAAGTGTGATAGATGCACTATGTGAACAGAGTATGATAGATACACTAAAAGCGAACACAAAGTGTGATAGATGCACTATGTGAACGGGTGTGATGGATACACTAAAAGCGAACACAAAGTGTGATAGATGCACTAAGTGAACAGAGTGTGGTTGATACACCAAAAAGCGAACATAAAGTGTGATAGATGCACTTAGTGAACAAGTGTGATGGATACACAAAAGGTGAACACAAAGTGTGATAGATGCACTTAGTGAACAAGTGTGATGAATACACAAAAGGTGAACACGAAGTGTGATAGATGCACTTAGTGAACAAAGTGTGATGGATACACAAAAGGTTAACACAAAGTGTGATAGATGCACTTAGTGAACAAGTGTGATGGATACACAAAAGGTGAACACAAAGTGTGATAGATGCACTTAGTGAACAAGTGTGATGGATACACAAAAGGTGAACACGAAGTGTGATAGATGCACTTAGTGAACAAGTGTGATGGATACACAAAAGGATAACACAAAGTGTGATAGATGTACTATGCGAACGAGTGTGATGGATACACTAAAGGTGAACACAAAGTGTGATAGATGCACTATGTGAACAGAGTATGATTGATATACTAAATAAATGAAGTGTGATTGATACACTAAATGTGAACACGAAGTGTGATAGATGCACTTAGTGAACAAAGTATGATAGATATACTGAAAATGAACACAAAGTGTGATAGATGCACTATGTGAACAGAGTATGATTGATATACTAAATGTGAACACGAAGTGTGATAGATGCACTTGGTGAACGAGTGTGATGGATACACTAAATGAACACAAAGTGTGATAGATGCACTTAGTGAACAGAGTATGATTGATATACTGAATGTGAACACAAAGTGTGATAGATGCACTATGTGAACAGAGTATGATTGATATACTAAATGTGAACACGAAGTGTGATAGATGCACTTAGTGAACGAGTGTGATGGATACACTAAATGAACACAAAGTGTGATAGATGCACTTAGTGAACAGAGTATGATTGAATGTGAACACAAAGTGTGATAGATGCACTATGTGAACAGAGTATGATTGATATACTAAATGTGAACACGAAGTGTGATAGATGCACTTAGTGAACGAGTGTGATAGATACACTAAATGAACACAAAGTGTGATAAATGCACTTAGTGAACAAAGTATGATTGATATACTGAAAATGAACACAAAGTGTGATAGATGCACTATGTGAACAGAGTATGATTGATATACTAAATGAATGAAGTGTGATTGATACACTAAATGAATGAAGTGTGATTGATACACTAAACAAGAATGTATGTGATAGATACGCTAAAGTGAATATGTGCATGGTAGATACACAAAATGAGAATATGTGTGATAAATACACAAAAGTGAAAGTGAATGAAGTGTGATTGATACACTAAGTGAATGAATTGAAGTGTGATTGATACACAAAACGAGAATGTATGTGATAGATACACAAAATGAAAGAAGTGTGATTGATACACGAAATGAATGAAGTGTGATTGATACACTAAATGAATGAAGAAAGTGTGATAAATACACTAAGGGTGAATGAGGTGTGATTGATACACTAAAGAAATGAAGTGTGATTGATACACTAACTGAATGAAATGTGATTGATACACTAAATAAAGGATCTCAAACAGAACTTCTTTGAATGAACCGTACATACAATATCATGCATGAATGAGAAAGAAACTTGATAGGTACAATGCAATACAATGCATGATGTTTAATGAACGCAATAAACAAGCGTAGCGGCGCTTTAGAAAGCACCTCATGAGGTGAGTGGCGGTCAACCGCTCTTCTCCGACAGAGATCTCCCCTTGTGCTCTTCGAACACTTACCTTCAATCTTACAGTACAAAGGCTCTGAAATATTGACAAGGGTTCTTCACATAGAACACTTTGGATGTTGTCTTTCTTCCTGATCATATTCACAACTTTCCCTATTCTCTAACGGGGTGACAGACTAGGTTGGTTCAGTATCCAGAATTGAGGTGCATACATGCTATCTCAACCTATGGGGCTTCCATACAGATTCAAGCCAAGGACACGCCTCTGGGTATTTAAACCAGACTTTAGTCCCAGAAATCCCGAACCTTTACGTTCTAGGCATCAGCCATTCGAACTCTAGTTTCCACCTTCGCAGTTGGTCTCTTAGGAACTCATTGCGAACACAGCCAAGATGCCTCTGGCAGGGAATGGTACTCAGGGAGAGCACTTTTGATCGCCATTATGGCTTGAAGCAGACCTGATCTTGAGCTTGAGGTAGAGGCATACTCGTACTTCAGAGCAATGGCAAGACCCGAAGAGGTACATACGGAATGTAGTCTCAGAACTTACTGAAGTTGAAACAAACTCAGATACCCGACATTTCCTCTTTTCTTTTGCTTTGTAGTCTGGAACCCATATAGCTTCAAATAGGTCCTAGTTTTACTGTTCTGACATGACCTGGGTTGAACCCTGCGGTTTTATGAAAGAACGAATCTTGTTTTGTACAGATCTAGAGAACGACACGGCACTCGGAGCGCAAAACGATTTTATTTTGAAATTGATAAATGAGTTCTCGACCGGGTATTGAGCCTACGACTGAACACAGCGCACTACGACTCAACAACAGAAAACAAAAGGTAAACAACCTAAACACAAATACAGAAACTCAAAAAAAACGACTCAAGACAAGAATCGATGTAAAACAAAAAGACACGACACTCAGACGCGCACAGGGAGCCTGTTTCTCTGGGTATTGTTTCCCACCCTTTCTCATTTGTGATTCTCACATCACTCGGCCCTCAGGCTCTGTTTTTCTGAAAAAGCCCTTTTCCTCATTTTTTCTCTCAACGCACATCTCTCTATTCTTCAATCTCTCATTTTTAATCCCTCCCCTGGGTGGTCGATGGATAAACAGGAAGTTGCGGGCTCTTGCCCCTAGCACTCAGCTAGATTCTTCTTCTTCTGCTCACAACAGTGAACTTCCCCCACAGAGGGGTTGTGATGCGGCTGGATGTGCAGCAGATCTGCAATTAACATTGGTTGACGATGATCTACTGGGGAGTTTGGACGTGATTAGATTTGTCCAGATAAGGGAATGGAATATCTTGCTCCATTCCAGTTCATGCTTCGCACTTAGCTTGATACCTCACTTCTTGGAGGATGAGAGAACTTTCAACATTTTGCTGTTAGTTTCTGTTGTGCCATCTTCTAGCAGGTAGAGTGCCCTTCTTGGCAAGTATGTTGAAAATGGGGGAAAGGCAGGAAGCTTGACTCAACTGTACCCCTAGTTCATCATTTTGATCATTTTTGTTTTTGGCTTTCTACTAAAACAACTTTGACCAATATGAGAGTTAGATTAACATGCTTGTTCGATTTTCTGATTTAAAATCATGCAAGTCAAGCTGTGAGCACTGAAAATTTTCCTGCTTTAGGTCCAAAAAAATGGTTCAGTTTTAGAAAAATGGAATAATTTTCGAGAGAATTAGTCAACCTCAGTAAAAATTCTCAAAAACTATTTTCGCAAACAACCACTGCTCAATGACCACGGAACCTACTCTTGAGATGCACAACCTCAGATCTGAAGGAAAATTACCCCTTGCTTGGAGGACACCGCATGGCAACGGAAAGTTGCCCTTGTTTGGACGGCACCGCAGCGCATTGAATGGCAATGGAAAGTTGCCCCTTGTTTGAATGGCACCACAGCGCATTGTAGTCAGTACTCAAAGTAACGAACACAACCAAATTCTCGGATGCAAAGAAGTCAATGATGGTCAAAACCATTACATGGACATAGTCGAATTCGAAGTGTTTTACGGCTGGACTTCACAATGAAGTTGCCTACTGTAGACACCCCATTTTTGACCGGCCTTAAGACTCAGACGTTACTGTTTGAGCGCTTGATGATGTTGCATAATGTGCTCGTTCAGAAGTTTCAGAGTCGCGGCCGTAAGCCCTGCCTCCGGACTTCCGAACCCTTTTCTGTGCCTTGTCTCGGTTTGCGAACCAGACTCGGTTTTCTCTGTTTCTTTTCCTGAAGGGAGGGAGAGGTCTCGTAGACCATTTCTCAATGTCCGTAGGCTACATTTGGTGGCCGTAGGCCATTTTGCCCATTTCGGAGTCCGGTTCCCGGTTTTCGGAGCCGTCAGGTCGTGTGCCTCGGTTCGGGACCGCTTAACCATCTCCTATTGCTCTGTTTTTTGGCATACATCTTATTTTCTCCCTTTTGAGGGACACTGGGGGCTGAGAAACCCACTTCGAGGTCGAATACCATTTTCGGTGCTTAACAGCCCATTTTCGGGACCCCGAACTGCGTGTTTTGGCCCCGGAACGTTCGTTTTGCAACGGTTTTCGTTCATTTTTGGCAGGTACCTCTGTTTTATCACAAGGAAGGTCACTGAAGGGTGGGAGACCAGCAATTGTTGCAGCAACCAGTTATCTCTCCTCCGGAGCCTCCCGGCGCCCGTTTTTGCAACTTTCGGGCTAATGTTGAATACCTTAGGGGTAGTGTTGCCAACTTTCAACCACATATCTGTGATCTACACATCTGGGAGGCCACTAAAAGTTGGTGGCCGGCCATTAAGGTCACCTGACCCTTTTGACCCCTTTCTTCCGGGCTAATGTTGAACCCCTTGGACCTTTTTTCTTGAACTTTGAACCACATATCTGTGATGTACACACCTGAGAGGCCCCTAAAAGTTCATGGCCGGCCAGTAAGTCAACTTGACCCTTTTGACCCCCTCTTTCCGAGCCATTGTTGAACCCCTTGGGCCCACTTTCTTGGAACTTCAATTACATGGTTGTGTTGTACACACATAGGGCTACCTCCCCAATATCTGGCCGGCCAGAAAAGCTTGTTGACCCTTTTGACCCCTAGCCGGCCAGCTAGGGGGTGTGGCCGGCCGGCCACCTCCAGCCAAAGTGAGAGGCCGGCCGTGTTCTCCTCACTGTACCCTTTCCAGCTGTGGGGCAATATCCCCCAGATATTTTCTGTATCCGGGGGATATTTTGGGAGAGAGTTATGCTCTCCAATTCACCCCCCTTTTACACCCCTTTCTTGACCATATAGCCAGCTGAGGGTCTTCTTCTTGAGGGTTAGAAAAATTCCTCTCCAAGCACAAACCCTAAACTCCATTGTCATCCTTCTCAATTCTCCAAAAAAACCCTAACTTCTTAACCTTCATTCCTTCTACACCACCAAGCTCTACCACCACCATCTCATTTCCAGCAGCAAGGGAGGATTCTTGAAGGCTAAAGAAGCTGCAAATCAACCCAAGAAGCAACAAAATCTCGAATCTTCAAGGGTAAGTTACACTTTTACCCTTTTGACCCTTTATCTTGTTCCATTTCTAAGCCTCATTTATTTTTGGTTTCAAGCTTCGGCCCTAACTGAAAAGGGCCATATTTTGAGCTCATCTTCACTTCTCATTAAGGGCTCAACCCCGTTTGAGCCCTCCATAATACACTTGCTTCATTGACCATCTTGTATGTCATAGTTTTGCATGCTATTTTTGACCCATGAGCAATTTATTTTCGAGCATATTGTAAACTGACATAGGGCTTATTTTGAGCCCCTCTTCAACATTAGAGAAGGGCTCAACATTGTTTGGTGTCTCCATGTGTCACTTGTAGTTCAATCCCTTATTTGGCCCCATTTTTGCATGAGTTGATAGCCCTCTTGGCTTCTGTTTTTGGACCTTGGTCTGAACTGAAAGTGGCCTTGTTTTGGCCTATACTTCATGTTTCATTCACACTTTTTTTCTGTTTGGTGATTATTTTATATACTTCATATTATAGCACCTTTTGGGCCTTGTTTTGCATCCCATTTTTAGCATATTTGTATACTGATTTTGAGGCTGCCATATACTGTAAATGTTCATATTTTTGGTCCATCTTCAGTGTTGTAGAAGGAAAATTTTTCAGTTTGGGTTTAGCTTATACCACTTGCTTCATTACCCCTATTTTGGCCCCTATTCTTGTATGCTATTTTTGCCATACCTATATTTGCTGTTTGGCCATGTTTATAACTGGAAAAGTGCTTATCTTGGGGCTGTCTAGCTTCTGTCTTTGCATTGCATGTCCATGTTGTGCATATTTAGCATGGCTATAGGCCATTTCGGGTGCCTGATGTTGCATTTCGGGACATTTCCTTGCATTTCATATCATTTCGCTTCATTTCGGGACTGTTTTCCCCATATTTTGTTGCTGAAATTCCATTAGCATGCTTGCATATCATTTCTGCCATGTTTCATCGCATTCCATCATCGCCTCGGTTTGCGTGCCCGGGTGCACGCATTTCGAGGCACTCCATTTTTATCCGATGGCCTCCGATGTGAGTGTGGCTGAGGCTCACTCATGTTGGTATAAGCCCATTTGTCATTTCCATGTCATTTTAGCATCGCCTCGGTTTGCGTGCCCGGGTGCACGCATTTCGAGGCACTCCATTTTTATCCGATGGCCTCCGATGTGAGTGTGGCTGAGGCTCACTCATGTTGGTATAAGCCCATTTGTCATTTCCATGTCATTTTAGCATCGCCTCGGTTTGCGTGCCCGGGTGCACGCATTTTGAGGCACTTCATTTTTATCCGATGGCCTCCGATGTGAGTGTGGCTGAGGCTCACTCATGTTCGTATAAGCCCATTTGTCATTTCTATGTCATTTTAGCATCGCCTCGGTTTGCGTGCCCGGGTGCACGCATTTCGAGGCACTCCATTTTTATCCGACGGCATCCGATGTGAGTGTGGCTGAGGCTCACTCATGTTGGTATAAGCCCATTTGTCATTTCCATGTCATTTTAGCATCGCCTCGGTTTGCGTGCCCGGGTGCACGCATTTTGAGGCATCTCATTTTCACTGCATTTATTATCGCCTCTGTTTGCGTGCCCGTGTGCACGCACTTCGAGGCATCTCATTTTCACTGCATTTATTATCGTCTCGGTTTGCGTGCCCGTGTGCACGCACTTCGAGGCATCTCATTTTCACTGCATTTATTATCGCCTCGGTTTGCGTGCCCGTGTGCACGCACTTCGAGGCATCTCATTTTTACTGCATCTATCATCGCCTCGATTTGCGTGCCCGTGTGCACGTACTTCGAGGCATCTCATTTTCATTGCATTTGCCATCACCTCGGTTTGCGTGCCCGTGTGCACGCACTTCGAGGCACCTCATTCGCATCGTTTCTGCCATCGCCTCAGTTTGCGTGTCCGTACGCACACACTTCGAGGCACCTCATCTTCATATCATTCTGCCATTTTCTCAGTTTGCGTGCCCGTGTGCACGCACTTCGAGGCATGTCATTCCATAGCATTGTGTATGTTAGGATTATATCTTAGTTGCATTTCATGCATATCATGCATATTGCATCATGTTCGGAATAGGAGTTAGCCCGGGCACGGGAAACGAGGTACATTTCGTACTCCGAGTGACGGAATGTGTCTCAATTCCCCAGTCACCGACACTCCGGATTATCCATGATGGAGTTAGGTTTTAGCTGTAGTTTCATGTGCATTCATCCTATATTGAGTTGTGCATTTCGACTCATCGGCCATCATGCCTCGGTATGCGTGATTGGTGGCACGGGGATCGAGACATGCATATATCTGTGCAAATACATTGCTATGCCCCTTTCCTGCTCTCTGTTACAGCAAAACCAGGAATCAGTAACTTTTTGGGGCTTGGCACGCATTTCAAGAACAGATGTAAACAGAGGCTAATTGGGGCATTCCGGTGGATTTCCGCGCAAGACAATCCGGACATGCATCATCCATCAGAAGCAAGGCAGTCCCTGGCCTGCACGCCAGTTTTATTTGCTTTCTTAATTAATTCTTTAATTAATTAGGATTTTGTAATATTTTGGACTGTAATATTCTTTTATTCGGGACTGTATTATTTATTCGGACCCTCCGAGTGAGGGCACAACTGTAATAAGTGTGCGTGAGTGTGATGTATGTCTTCCAACCCCACGTCTTTCTCCCTTTTATTTATCCGCTTACGATGGTTAGATTAGGGCATATTTAAATTAGCATACAGTATGACAGCATGTTTGCATTCATTCATCTGTATTGCATGCACCGGGCTCGGCGCATCATACTAACTGCATTGTACTTTCAATTCCAAATTGAATACATGTTAGCTGTAGCATTTCATATGCCATTTTAGAATAGCTGAGCCTGCTATAATGCATTTTGCATGTGTTGCATTAGGAATTTCTGTATAATTAGGATCATGCATGATTTCTAATGAGTTTCTATTTTGGCTTGGAGTACTCGGTAAGCTTTATGCTTTAGCATCCTTGCATGCGTGTGAATGCTGCCATGAATAACATGCTTACCATGAGGCTATGTGCTTATCTGATATACCTGCCTGAATGCCTGTGGGTGAAGGTTGAGTTATCTGAATTGGAATGAATCATCAAAATGTTTCAAACCTACCTGCGGTTAGCAAACCATTTTCAAAAACAAACATAAAATGTTTTGTTCCAATTCGGGCGACCCGGTCTATACTTATATGCTGTGAGCATCACATAGTAACCTAGGCTAATAACCGGAATAAGAACTCACAATGTTTTCAAAAATTGATATCATGGTTAGTAGAGGCCGGTCTATGACCGGGCGAGCGGGGGTGCTCACGAAGTGACCTTCCCCAATCGTACCCAAGTTCCCGAGCCGAGGCAACTTTGGTGATGACGGACACGTGGCCTTTTGGCACCGAGTCAGGGTTTCCTAAATTTCCCAAAATAAAATATTTAGGTGGCGACTCTGTATCTGGCAAAGCAGTCCATGTTTGGCACTACTTTTTCAAAAATCAGTTTTCTCAAAACGATTTGCCAGATTTGGACTCTTTGGTTCAGATTAGGAACCGTGACCACATTGAGAGTCCGAGCTGTAGCGAGGTCCCCCGCGGGCTTGTTACAGTTTCTGGCGACTCTGCTGGGGATTTAGAGAACTTGACTCGAACTCATGATATCTATTTTTTACTACACTTGTGTGTTTCTTTGCATTGCATTTGCATTGGTGCGCCTAGGACACCGTGTTTGCCATCTGCTATTCCTGAACGGTTTGCCAGAGGCTTGTCTTGTCAAGGCATGACCATAAGGCTGACCGGTTGTGGGCTCTGCCAGTATGGGAACACAAACCCCGGTTTTACCGGGGCACCCTTTTTGACCATTCGACCTAGTGCATATTCAGATCCATAGTGACCATTCTAAATTAGGACAGGTTGCTTACCCGTTTATAGGTTGTTTGAAACCGCTGTGTGCATAGTGAAACCCTAGCTCCTGACAAAATAGGACAGGGAAACCCTACCCCAACATAGGGGTGTTTTGGCTCTCACTTATCTGTTATGTGCTTTAGAGTGCGTCTCTACAGGAATGCATGTATCAGCATATGAGTTTGAGTATCAAGCCTGCGGGCATCAGTTCAGTATTGACAGTATCAGGCCTGCGGGCATCAGATCAGTATACAAGTTTGAGTATCAAGCCTGCGGGCATCAGTTCAGTATTGACGGTATTAGGCCTGCGGGCATCAGCCAGTATTTGAGGATTAGTTATCTGCGGATATCAGATTCTGTGTTAGGGGACAGTGATACAGGGATAATAACCAGTGTTTGAGGACAGTATGTTATTCAGCTTTTTGACTGTGTGCCCGACTGTGTGTCTTGCATTTTATTTTAAGCTGTTGTGCTGTCCGTTTATCTGTTTATATATTTCCTTTTCGCTTTATTTATCTTTTGCTAGGTCAGTTTTAGCACGATTGCTTCCAACCCAACAGGCATTCCCCAAGCACCTTGGACACGAGGTCGTCGACTCCACCGATCTGAGGATCTAATCGACGGACAGCCAGTGTTCCATTCTCTACCCCCTGTTACAAGAAGGAAACAGAGAAAGCGCAGTGCATCTGAACAGAGAGCACCAGAACAGTGGTATGCCCCATCAGTGGATAGTTGGATTGAGGTCCCCATTGAGACAGATCTACCGGTAGTTCAGACAAATCGAAACAATATGACGACACCGACAGGGGTTGAGGATATGATACGCCAGATGCAGGAAACCATGCGGGCTATGCAACAAGATGCCGTCCGCCGAGATGAACTCGCTAAGCAGCAAGCTGAAATTATGACTCAGCAGGCCGAACTGATTACTAGACTGCAACAACAGAGTACAGCATCTGCTTCACACCAGATTCCTCCTCCAGCAGGAGCCCCATTACCTGAGAAGGCTCCTGTTATTCAGGACGTCCCTCCTAACACCCAGAATACCGTACCGGCTGTCCAAATTCTGCAAGAGGACACGAGTCTTCCAACGGGGCCTGTCCCGCCCCCGATTCCACCACAACTGTCCAAGGTCCACACATCCAATCACCCGGACTCTCCATCCGAGGTCGAGGTTGATCAAACAGCTCTGAAATTGAGCAAACTGGAGAAGCTTTTCAAAAAATCCCAAGGGGCTAAGGCTATGCCGGATATCGGAGATGGATATACCGAGGAGGCCGTAACACTCCCCGATAGGTTCAAAATGCCACAAATAGACCGTTTTGACGGGACTGGTGACCCCATGGTCCATATCCGACTGTTTGCGGATGTCTTGCGGCCAATGGGCCTAACACGACAACAGAAGCTCTCACTATTCGGCCGAACCCTGTCGGGTGTGGCCTCCCATTGGTACGCAAGATTATCGGATGAGGTGAAGAAGAATTGGGACAAGATGGCTGAGGCCTTTGTCACACAATATTCGTATAACACTCAGATCGAGATCACAACCCGTGATCTTGAAACAACAAGGCAAGAGCCTAAGGAATCTTTCTCGGACTTTGTGATCCGATGGAGGGCAAAGGCGTCGACGATGACTTTAAGGCCCACTGACAGAGATCAAATCCGGATGATTGTGCGCAATCTCCACCCCAAGTTAATACAAAGAATGATTGTGGTCCCCTTCCCTACTTTCGCAGATTTACATGATATGGGGGTGCAAATAGAAGATGCTATGAGGCAAGGCCTGTTTGACCAGGACAGAGAACAACCGAGGAGGACCTTTAACCGTAACAACAATGCAGGCCCGAGCGGCGCTGCTAATACAAGAACCTCGGAAGTTGGCATGGTCACCACCACTCCCCCTCCCCCTCCAAGGCCCATGACTGCCACACCATTCTCCGACGCGTCCGGAAGCAACTCACAAAACAACCGATTCCAACCTCGGGGCCAAAGAACCTTCACCCAACTATACATGCCCCTGTCCAAGGTTCTGGGAATATTGATCAGGAAAAATCATTTGAAACCCCTGGAACCAAAGCCATTACCAAATCCACTCCCCCCCTCTTATGACCCGTCAAAGTACTGCGCATACCACCAACAACACGGTCATGATACCGACCGTTGTTACAGATTACGTCATGAGGTCCAAGATCTTATTGACAAACAGGTAATTGCGCCTCCTGATAAACCTAATGTCACAACTAACCCTCTTCCACCACATAACCAACCTCCCCCTCCCAACAGAATTAATTTCATCCAGACTGGGGTCGTGTCTTACGATCCTAGCATCTATATTACGCCCACCCACCTACCTAAGCCGGAGGTGCTCCTCCCCACTTGCACTGACCTTTTGTGCATGGTGGACGTCTCCAAAACCCAACCGGAGCCGGTGGTGGTGACCGTCGAAGACAAGGCAGGGCAGATTTTAGGAGAGAATGAGTCTGTTAAATCTGGGACTGGGCAGAATTTTGCTGAGGGAGCTTATGATCCGAGCAGGTACATCCTATCAACGAGCCGAAGTGGGCTAAGTGTAGAATTTCCCGAGACAGGAGAACTGTGCATGATCCGAGGGGATGGATCTGGGTTATGGGCAGATGAGTCGACAACCGTAGAAGAGGACTTTGCTAACTTGCAATTTCTCGATGATCAGGAGCTGGAGGATGCATCCATTAACTGGAATGATTATGAGGGATCAGAGGAGGCCACTGGATGGCTTGAAGATCAACCGGATGCAGTGGGGGAAGCCCAACCAGAACAGAGCCCGGCAGGGGCAGAAACATCACTTGTGGCCGGAACGGCCGAAAATCAAGTTGTATCGCCGGAAAGCGCCGGTGTTAAGAATTCCGCTCAGGACATGGGCGTTACGGATGTGGGAACTGTTGAACAAACAACTGTACTGACGCAGTTGGAACAAGGAAAGTTTGAGGAAGCTGAGAGAGCCAGAAAGGCGAAGGGCCCTGAGGGGACCGAAAGTGCTGTGTGCACAAAGACAGACAATGCTGCGAGTATTTGGACAGGGAGCACTGAGAGTGCGAGTAGACTGGAGCCGGACAGATGTCTGTTGGCTGCCAGCGGAATGTGGTGGGAAGATGACGATTTGTGTCTTGCCCACACCGATGAAGACTGGGGAAATGGCCAGCCAGATGATACTTGGTATCTTGATGAAGTGGACCATATGACAAGAAGTGGGCGGTACTTCAAACCCCCACACCTGGACCAACCCGAGGTATCCGGGAAAGACAGAGAAGCGGAGAGACAGAAGGAGAAGCAGATTGAGGATGAAGCTGTGCTGAAACAGTTAAAAAAGATACAAGCAGACATCTCCATCTGGAGACTGCTAATGGCATCACGAGTGCACAGAGAAGCTGTCCTATCTGCCATGGACAAGTCGAAAATTTCCATAGACACCACGCCTGAACAGCTGGTTGGGCTGGTTTTTCCGGGAGGAGGTTCCCCGGCATTAACTTTTTCGGACAAGGAGCTACCGCCTGAAGGCACAAATCATAACAAGCCTCTCTACATCTCTGTGGAATGTAGAGATAAGTGGATACCGGTGGTACTTGTTGATACCGGGTCTGCGATTAATGTCTGCCCAACCAGAACGGCATATGCAATCGGGTTAAAACCCGCGGACTTCATCCCAACCACCCAAGTGATCAGGGCATATGACAATACCAGCAGAGACGTGATGGGGACTGTTAAAATTCAAACTAAGGTTGGTCCAGGACAACACAGCATCGAATTTCATATCCTGGACGTTCCCGCAACCTTTAACTTACTATTGGGGCGACCGTGGTTGCACCAGGTCAAAGCAGTCTCTTCCACCCTACATCAAATGCTGAAATACCCTCACAGGAAAGGGGTAGCGATCGTTTTTGGGAATTCATCAATCCATCCGCCGCCGGAAGTGTCTACACCTGTCTTGGAGATCGAGCACGGCACGGAGGATGTGTTTTTGTCAGGGTTCACTTTGGCCGAGGCTCAAGTGGTGCAGAATGTCATGGCTGCGAATGAGGGCATGTATGTCAGCGCACAATCCATCTACCTCATGAACAAGCTAAAACATACCCCTGGGATGGGATTAGGGAGAAGTGGCCGGAAAGGCGTCTCAGTGTTGGCCGAAGTGCCACACAACCCTCACACCTTTGGACTGGGTTATCTGCCCACCAAAGAGGACTGGTTGAGGAAAGGAAAAGAAATGGCCGGAAGAGCCAAGGCAAAGAGGGCTGGGAAGCCATTTGACTTAATACACAGGCCCATCTGGGGTACCCTAAACGGACGTTTCGTCCGGGAGGGGGAAGATTTTCCATTCTGCGGCTTCCCGGAGCCATGGCAAAACGCGGAGGGGAAGCGCGTACCTGGTTTTGAAATCTTCTTCGACATACAATTATCTGGGGATGACGTTGCCGAAGCGCAGACAGACCCACCAACTGAGGTTGAGCAATGTGAAACAGTGGATCCTGAGAGTACAGAGCTGGAAATGGGGGTAGCACTGGCGAGTCTACTATCAGATCCTCCGATCGGCCAAGAGTGCTTGGGGGATAACTCTTCGGTTTCTGTGATTGGAGATGAAATAGCTGCGGGCTTTCCAGCGCCGATCTTGGATGCATCTATCGCACCTTCTCTCATCTGGCAGTATGAAGAAGGCTTTTTATCTAGCAGTTCCGGGTCAGGTAGTGAGCCGGAATCTGATTCTACCGAATCTTTTGCGTCAGAATCAGATTCCAGCTCGACTGAGTCTGAGTCCGGTATTCTTGGGGGTGATAACCCAGATACCACAGTCCTGTCTAGGTCGTCTTTTTCATTTTCTTTTGAGTCTGTTGTAACAGAGGAATCTGACGGCTTGGAAGTATTTAATGAGAATGATACGGATGTGTTTTCTGAGTATTTTTCTGTGCCTTTGATTTATTGCTTAAATCAGGATTTTCAAAATTTTGATGAAAACAGCGAGGAAGAAATTCCCCCAGTTTTGCAACGATTAATTGAGCAAGAGCAGGAAAGATTTGTTAAACCTTTAATGGATGAAATCACTACTGTGAATGTTGGTACTGAGAAGGACCCGCGGCTGGTCCAGATCGGGTCCACGTTGTCTTCAGAGGAGCGCGAGCGCTTAGTCGCTTTATTAAAAGATTTCAAAGATGTTTTTGCGTGGTCCTATGAAGACATGCCTGGAATCGATCCTGAGATTGTACAGCACCGGATCCCTCTTGATCCAGAGGCCCGCCCTGTCAAACAGAAGCTCAGAAGGATTCGCCCGGACTGGGCCCTCAAGATTAAGGAAGAGGTCACCAAGCAAATTGACGCAGGATTCCTGCTAGTATCTGAATATCCAACTTGGTTGGCCAACATAGTTCCGGTGCCAAAGAAGGACGGCAGGATTCGGGTCTGTGTAGACTTCAGAGATTTGAACAGGGCCAGTCCGAAGGACGACTTCCCCTTGCCGCACATCGACGAATTGGTGGATTTCACGGCAGGACACGCCCTGCTTTCGTTTATGGATGGTTTCTCAGGCTATAATCAGATAGTGATGGCACCCGAAGACCGGGAGAAGACTGCGTTCACTACCCCGTGGGGGACATATTGTTATAGAGTGATGCCATTCGGGTTGAAAAATGCTGGAGCTACGTATCAACGGGCAGCGACTACAATATTGCATGATATGATCCATAAGGAGGTCGAGGTGTATGTGGACGACATGATTGTCAAGTCCAAAGATAGAGAGGGCCACTACACCGCCTTACAAAAATTCTTTCAAAGGATCAAAGAGTTTCGGCTGCGACTGAATCCCCAGAAATGCACGTTTGGTGTTACAGCAGGGAAGATGTTAGGGTTTCTGATCACACAAAGGGGCATCGAGGTCGACCCTTCCAAAATCAAGGCCATCTTAGAAATGCCACCACCAAGGACTGAAAAGGAGGTGCGAGGCTTTCTGGGTAAAGTGCAATTCATAAGACGGTTTATTTCTAAATTAACCTTGACTTGTGAACCACTTTTTGGTCTCCTGAAGAAAGGAAAGAAATTCCAATGGGATGGCCGATGTCAAGCAGCTTTTGAGCAGATCAAAGAATATCTACAGAACCCACCTGTGTTGTCACCGCCAGAACCAGGGAGACCGTTGATACTGTACCTTTCGGTAACTGAGACTACCATGGGCTGCATGCTCGCGCAGGAGTCAGAAGACAAAGTGGAAAGGGCCATATACTATCTGAGCAAAAAGATGTTGGATTACGAGACCCGCTATACACCGCTGGAGAAGGCCTGTTTGGCCTTGGTATGGGCAACCAGGAAGCTGCGGCACTACCTGTTAGCCCACTCTGTAATGTTGGTTTCGCGTTTGGATCCCATCAAATATCTCTTCGAGAAACCAGCACTTACGGGTAGGCTAGCTCGTTGGTTGCTGTTGCTCTCCGAATTTGATTTGAAGTATGTAACGCGCAAGTCAATAAAAGGCAGAGCGGTAGCGGAGTTCCTTGCCGACCACCCGGTTGAGGGGGATGAAGCGGTTGAGTATCTATTCCCAGATGAAGCCATTCTGCACGTCGAAAATGAAACTTGGACAATGTATTTTGACGGAGCGTCAAACCAGTATGGGTATGGGATAGGGGTGTTGCTGATAGCGCCTGATGATTCCCGTATCCCTTTAGCATTCAAGCTCCGGTTCAAGGTTTCCAACAATGAAGCAGAGTATGAGGCATATATTGCTGGCCTGGAAGCAGCCCTGGAACTAGGGGCAAAACGGTTGGACGTCATTGGGGACTCGAACCTTGTTGTGTCTCAAGCAAAAGGAGATTGGAAGGTTAAGGAGGAAAGGATGATAACCTACCACCAAACCTTGGATTTGTTAATTCCTCGGTTTGAGAAGCTAAATTTCACCCACCTCGTAAGAGAAAACAACAGGTTTGCAGATTCATTAGCAACTCTATCTTCTATGATAGACATCCCGTCCGGAGTCCGGATGCGTCCAGTCATTATTGATCAAAAGTTTACACCAGCATACGAGTCGATTTCCGCCATAGATGAGGTTCAAGATGGCAACCCCTGGTATTACGACATCTGGAACTTCTTGGAAAAGGAGACATATCCACTAGGGGCAAATGCCAAAGATAAGAGGGCTGTCAGAAGAATGGCTGCTCAGTTCAATATCTGCGGAGGAAAACTGTACAAAAGGGGTCATCTGGGAATGCATAAGCTCTGTGTAGAAGCTGAAGAGTCAAAACGCCTGATGGAAGCCATCCATGGGGGGGAGTGCGGTGCACACATGAATGGAGTAATGCTGGCCAGAAAGATCCTCAGACAGGGCTACTACTGGTCAACCATGGAGGAGGATTGCATTGGTTTTGTTCGGCGATGCCACAAATGTCAAATCCATGCAAATCGCATGAACATCCCGCCGTCAAAGCTGTACAACATGACTTCGCCATGGCCTTTTTCAGTCTGGGGAATTGATGTGATCGGAGCTGTTACCCCGAAGGGGTCAAACGGGCATGAGTTTATCCTAGTAGCGATAGATTATTTTACAAAGTGGGTCGAGGCCCAATCATACGCAGTGTTGAAGGCGGCGCATGTCGCAAAGTTCATCAGGAACAACATCATCTGTCGCTACGGGGTGCCAAACGAAATAATTTCAGATAATGGTTCCCACTTCAAGAAAGAAGTGATAGACTTGTTGGAGAAATACAATGTGGCTTTTCATAAGTCATCTACATACAGGCCACAGACCAACGGAGCGGTTGAGGCCGCCAACAAGAATATCAAGCATATACTACAGAAGATGGTGGAAACCTATCGAGATTGGCCAGACAAGCTGCCATTTGCTTTGTGGGGCTACAGGACTTCAATCAGAACTTCTACTGGAGCAACTCCATATTCGTTGGTCTATGGAATGGAGGCTGTTCTACCCATTGAGATTGAGGTCCCATCATTACGAGTATTGGCTGAATGCCAGATAGCCGAAACAGATTGGCAGCAAAGCAGATTCGAAGAACTCATGCTCTTTGATGAAAGAAGACTGAAAGCACTGTACCACATCCAAGGCTATCAACGCAGAATTGCCCGGGCTTTCAACAAGAAGGTTAAGTCTAGGAATCTGAAAGAAGGAGATTTGGTACTCAAAGACAACCGAGCTCCCATCCACGACCCAAGGGGCAAGTTCAAACCCAATTGGACTGGTCCTTACATCATCAAAGCTATCTGGTCAGGTGGAGCTGTGGTTCTGATGGATCTAGATGGCTTGGAGTTCTCACAACCGATCAATATGGACAAGTTGAAGAAATACTATCCTTGAGAGGCTCGCTAGGCCGAAAACCCGAAAGGGCGACCTAGGCAGAATTCAGAGCACAAAAAATTAGAAAATATAAAAACTGAGCTCGCAAGGTTGAAAACCCGCAAAGGGCGACCTTGGCAAAAGTTAGAGCGCAAAAGGAGAGTGAAAATACTCGAGTGAACCTTAGCCTGAACTACGTAAGGCTTGATTCCCATCTTTGGGATACGTAGGCAACTTCACCTTGAAGTTCAGTCATAAACCTTTTTCCCCGATCAACTCTGTCCATTTCGACCATCTCAGTCATCTTTATCCATCAGCATTTATCGTGATCTCCGGTACAGTGCTGTTCAAACTAGGGGCAACTTTCCGTTGCCACGACGGTGCAAAGTTACTCAGACTAGGGGCAACTTTCCGTTGCTGTGAAGTGCCGCATTGTTCTTCAGACTAGGGGCAACTTTCCAGTTGCAGGAATCTGGGGTTGTGCATCTCAGTGACAGATTTCCGGTGTGTCCAATTCTGATCCACATCAAAAATAGTTTTGAAAAGTTTTAATGAAAGTTGACTTTGTTCAAATCAATCTTTTTACGACTAAGACCATTTTTGGACCAAAAGCGAAAAATTTTCAGTACCATAACTTTCAATTTCATTGATTTCAAAATAGAGTTCTCCTGCTCTTGCATTGCAATCGAGGTTGCTTATCTTAGTACATTCATAAAGAAAACTTGAAAATGCTAAATAAGCAATAAATTTGAGGCATAATTGAATCAAGTATCTCCGCGTCCCCTCCTGGAGCTGGACGGAGCATCTGTTGCCAAGCTAGGCCCAACCTGTGCCTCCTCATTAAGCCAATCCAAGCACTCATCGGACAAAGTGCAACTGAAAGTCGAAGCAGGGGCCAGAAGCTCTCTAGTCCTCCATGCCGTGGCATATCGGGCAAGCTGTGCACCCCGGATCGGGAAAGCGGCTGGGTACTCAATCCCCTCCGGTGGACAGGTCTGATCATGGCCAAACTGACGCAGGAACCGGAACGGAAAATAGAATACGCAGTGGGTTAGACCAATCAGTTGGATCCCAATCTGCCGAGACATACTATAGCTCATTGCCGGGAGGTTGAGCCAAGGACAACGCCAAGCAATGCCGTCTGCGGACAAATTGCACATCCAATCGAACCACCACCTTTCGTCAAGAGCATTGACAAGGCTCTGCCGAAAGAAGTAGCCTCGAGCTGAATAAGCCGGGCAAGAGTCCACAACCTGCAACTTATCCATTAACCATACCTAGGGGAGGGATGGAAAATGAGAGATTAAAGAATAGAGAGATGTACGATGAGAGAAAAGTAAGACAAGGGTTTTGTGAGAAAAACCGAGCCTGAGAGCCGAGTGACGTGAGCAAATATATATGTAAGGTTGGGTGGGAAACATTACCTGCAGTAATAGTGGACTCCCAGCAAATCTGGTTGTTTCCCGGCAATGGAAAGCATCTAAACCCATCAATGTCTCGGCCAAGGTCATGGCAATACAGCTCTTTCCTTCTCTCAAACCTTGGGCGACTTCAATCAGGCGAATGCTAGCCCCGCCGAAGCCCGAGGAAAGCAGAAAGTGAGACAACAGGCATAAGCAGAGGGCGTGTTGCCGGAAACCCTGCCAATAATGGTTGCTGCGGTCACCAGCGTCGGAAAAACGGTGGATCAAGCCGAGGATGTCCAGTTCCCCACTGCAAATCAGAGATCGAGCGTCGCGCGCTGTAAGCCCACACATCCGCCCTAAAGCCTGGGCGTGACCAAAACGGAGCTGAGGCAAGATCACTTCAGAGCACTCGGACTCCATTAAAACCTGAAAATCTTCGAAAGTGGGACACATCTCTTGACCGCCAAAGCTAAAAACATGCGTCACTGGATTCCAGAACCTTGCCACAGCATGGAGAAAAGGAAGTTGTAGCGGAGTACGGCTCAACGTGAATAGTGCATTCAAGCCGAAACCCCGGAAATTTAGCTTTTCCGAGCCATCTAAAGAAGAAATCCAAGATGTGACATTTTCTGCGAGAAACGCCTCCATCTTTGGCTAAAACTAAGATGAAATGAATGTTCCCGAAGTTGAGGCTTTTATAGAAGGAAAAACACTATTCACGGGAACACGTGTCAAAAGCCTGGTGGCTACAGGACTGAATGGCCGGCCAGCTACTTTTTCTGGCTGGCCAGCTATTTACTTTCTGCAGAAATGGCTGGCCAGCCATTCACTTTTTGCAAAAATGGCCGGCCAGCTCCCAGGGATGGCTGGCAATGCTGCAGTGTGTCTCCTCGGCCCTGTTTTACTCTTCGAAGGAGAACTCCAAGCATTTCCATGCAACGGGAGAGTCGAAGGCCTTCATTTCAGACGCGTTCCGATGCCCAGATCGTCAAAAATACACTTTGTTGTTGTTGAGTCTTGTTTATCGAGTTGTTGTTTTTGCTTATCGAGTTGTTTGTCGAGCGGACGTGTTTCGTGTTTTTGGGTCATTGCTCTCTGTTTAAGCAATCTTTGTTACAGTCTTGTTTTATTTACAGTGTTGCATTTTGCTTATCGAGTTGTAAAACTTTCTAAGGTCCTGTTATATCTTAGTAAGTTGAGTTTGTTTAGTTTGTTACGTCGGTTCACTACCTGACTTGGTGATTACACAATGCGCATTACTATTCAATTTCATTCTCATGCGAAATAAATTGATGCGATATGATGCTAAAAGTTTAAAATACAAATACCTTTTCAAAAGCTATTTCATTTCATCACGCTTTACAATAAACAAAGGTACAAGTTTTACAAAAAATGAAACTGCCTAACGATGTGCAAAGTGCTACAAACTACTAGCAAAAAGAAAAATAAAGCAGGAAATAGCAGCATCAAAATCCTCGGGAACAGGAACGAGAAGCACGCCTGGTCCTCTTTTGTGGGACAACCTCCACACCACCATCAGAGTCGGAGCTGTCATCCTCAGGATCCTCCTCAGCCTCGCCTCTGTTCCCCGAGCCAAAACCGGAGCCTCCCTCCTCAACAGATGTCTCGAACTGACGGTCGGTAGCCTCCTCCTCCTCCTCCTCCTCCTCATCAGGCTCCACCTCCACAACATGAGCCCTGCGTCTGCGGACAGGCCCTCCTCGAGCTCCTCGATAAGGCCTAGATGGCCCGACTCCTCGGGAAGGCCGAGATGACCCCGCCCCCTGAAAAGGCTCGGATGGCCCAGCTCCCCAATGAGGCCCAGGTGGCCTAGTCTGCGGCTGACCGGACCATGAAGGCATCTGAAAACAAAGAGTTCAATTCAAATACATCAGTCCAAATATGTACATCAGACGCAGATACAAGCAAAAGCTACATGAAGTGGGTGCATGTAAATACAGTGTACAAGTGAGGTGTGTGGCAAATGTGTTCTACACAAGTAGTCAATCGATGCAGTGGAAATCAGCATGTCATCAGAAGTATGATAAATGCCAGAAAACTGAAGGGTACCTGAATGCCTGCGACGGACAACTGTGCCTCCCTGCGCAGGACCATGCCCTCGAGTGTGGCCACCAGCCCAACCACCTCCTCTATGTACCCTCGCGATGGCTGCAAAAATGAGCTCATAATCATCAGTAAACAGAAGAGTGTCTAAACATCTGAATGATGACAAAAGTGGAGCATACCGGCGGTGAGTCCGGATCAATGGCGTATCGATCGCTGGGCATCGGAGGCTCTAGTGGAATCGGAATCGGAGAGCTAGTCCCATACTGCCACGCCATCAACTCAGTAGGCATGTCTGGCCATCCCAGATGAGGATGAATCGACGGGGTCGGAGGAAACGGTCTACTCCCACCTCTAGATGTGCCAGCCCTGCTAGAAGGAGGGATGTCTGTAGCTCGAGCCTGAGCCTGATCCGAGGATGACATACCGGCAGGTCTCATCATCGGAATACGAGCTTCGGTCAATGGAGGCATCAAATATATGTGACGATAGGTGGCGTAGTCCCCCTCCGCAACATATAGCAAAGCATCGCTGCCCAGCATGGCGCCGACTACCTCTGAGTAAGAGAGCCTGTCAGCAGTCCGCATACTAGCTGGAGGTACCGCGGGAACATCCTGAGAAAGATACCCCCGTACCTGGCGCAGAAAGCGCTCCCCCAGGAACCAGACTCTGCCAACTGGCCCTTCGAGCAGGACCCTATACCGGGAGATGCCTGACGCTCCGGTATACTGAAGTAGGAGATCATCACCCAGAGGTGCCCAAGGCTGCCAAGTAATCTGCGGATGATAAATGTATAAACCAATCAGAAAACGAGAATGTACAGAGCAAGTCAAAGATGAAAATGAAAAGAACTGAAAGTTCTGAAGTACCTCTGAATGTCGCACGGTGTCGAAGTACTGCCGCAGGCGAACCAGGGTCTCTCGAGGCCTCGCCCGGTGCGGGCCCTCAAATATCAATGAATATGGGGTCACGGGAATCCCCACCACCTCCAGCTCTGGGGCTAACGATGGGAAGTATACATAAGCCCATAGCTGAGAAAAGCAGTGCAGAATGTAAGTACAAAATGCTGAGAGCAAAATGCAGAATGTAAAAGTGCGCTGTGTGTGCAATGTACAAGTATTGAAGAGCAGAAATGTAAATCAAAGGGGACAGAAAGTACCTCCCAGGCTCTCCAATAGCCTCCAAGTAAGTCGCCCCGCCCACGGGAGGTCGCGCTCATATAAAAATAAAGGGTAGCCAGGCCAGCGCCACCCCAATCATATCTCTGGACCTGTGATAGGTCGACTAGAGCGCTCAGCAGGTATAGCCCAATGGTGTTCCCTCTGTCGGCGAACAGGGTAGTCCCGAAGAGGAACATAAGGAAACCACGGGCGTACTGCTCCGTCTCCTCGGGAGTCTCGGGCACCATCTCTGCCCGCCGAAAATGGGAAGAGAACCAAGTATATCGGACTCTCCCAGAGACCCTGTCAACAGGTGGGCGAGCCCCCAGTAGATACATCCAGGCAGCCTCCCACTCGCCCATATCCTCATCATAGGGGATGGGCCAACCTCCGACATCAAGGCCGGTCAATACAGCAAAGTCAAAAGGGGTCATGGTCATGTCCCCGGTAGCAGAGAAATGAAAGGAATTGGTGGTGTCCCACCATCTCTCTACCAAAGCTGCCATCAATGTCCTCCTGGCAGGACAGCGTGACAACCCGACGCAAAAGGGCCCGAACCCTGCCGCATCTATCAAATCCCGGACGCCCTCCGGCAGCTCAGCATACCAATCCCGTGCCATGGTGGAGCCATACCCTCGCACACTGCGGGAACCACCCTACATTCAGAATGAATACATGTGTCAATAATGAGATGAAATGGGCTGTGTGCCAATGAAATGAATGGGCTGTGTGCCAATGAAATGAATGGGCTGTGTGCCAAAGAGATGAAATGGGCTGTGTACCGATGAAGTGAAATAAGCTACGTGCAAATACTATCTACCTGGGCTGCGTGTTCAGAAAATTTGAATTTTGGGCTGCGTGTTCAACTTTCAGTTAACTTGTGGGCTGCGTGTTCACTATCTACCCGGGCTGCGTGTTCAGAAAATTTGGAATTTGGGCTGCGTGTTCAACTTTCAGTATAATTGTGGGCTGCGTGTTCACTATCTACCTGGGCTGCGTGTTCAGAAAATTTGAATTTTGGGCTGCGTGTTCAACTTTCAGTTAATTTGTGGGCTGCGTGTTCACTATCTACCTGGTCTGCGTGTTCAGAAAATTTGGAATTTGGGCTGCGTGTTCAACTTTCAGTATAATTGTGGGCTGCGTGTTCACTATCTACCTGGGCTGCGTGTTCAGATGATTTGAATTTTGGGCTGCGTGTTCAACTTTCAGTATAATTGTGGGCTGCGTGTTCACTATCTACCTGGGCTGCGTGTTCAGATGATTTGAATTTTGGGCTGCGTGTTCAACTTTCAGTTTAATTGTGGGCTGCGTGTTCACTATCTACCTGGGCTGCGTGTTCAGATGATTTGAATTTTGGGCTGCGTGTTCAACTTTCAGTTAAATTGTGGGCTGCGCGTTCACTATCTACCTGGGCTGCGTGTTCAGAAAATTTGGAATTTGGGCTGCGTGTTCAACTTTCAGTATAATTGTGGGCTGCGTGTTCACTATCTACCTGGGCTGCGTGTTCAGATGATTTGAATTTTGGGCTGCGTGTTCAACTTTCAGTTTAATTGTGGGCTGCGTGTTCACTATCTACTTGGGCTGCGTGTTCAGATGATTTGAATTTTGGGCTGCGTGTTCAACTTTCAGTTAAATTGTGGGCTGCGTGTTCACTATCTACCTGGGCTGCGTGTTCAGAAAATTTGAATTTTGGGCTGCGTGTTCAACTTTCAGTTTAATTGTGGGCTGCGTGTTCACTATCTACCTGGGCTGCGTGTTCAGATGATTTGAATTTTGGGCTGCGTGTTCAACTTTCAGTTAAATTGTGGGCTGCGTGTTCACTATCTATCTGGGCTGCGTGTTCAGAGAATTTGAATTTTGGGCTGCGTGTTCAACTTTCAGTATAATTGTGGGCCGCGCGTTCACTATCTACCTAGGCTGCGTGTTCAGAAATTTTGAAGTTTGGGCTGCGTGTTCAACTTCCAACTATTGTGGGCTGCGTGTTCACTATCTATCTGGGCTGCGTGTTCAGAAAATTTAAAGTGTGGGCTGTGTGTTCACTTTCGAATTCGGGCTATGTGTTCAACAAATCAGTGTTTGAACCGTGTATTCTAATGAGAGCTGTGTGTTCGCAATTAATCAATGAGCCGAGTGTTCAGAAATTCAAGTGTGGGAACTACATGTTCAAGATGTAAGGAAAGTACTATGTCACAAGCTAGCATGGCAAGGGTGCGAAATGTAAAATACAGAAGATGAGGTAAATACCTCTCGAGCCTCATGAGAGAGATGCTGCTCCGGCTCTCTGAGAAGCAGATCCGTGGGTGCTCTCTCGTCAAAACTGGTAAAATGACGGAAAACGGCACGAGGGAGGACGTGCGCTGCCGGACGGTACCTCCCGGGAATGAAAGGGCGAGTCCTCGGGGGTAAGGTCATGGGATCGAAGTCATCACCGGCACCTGAAAAACCTCCACCATGAGAAGAAGTACCCACCATTTTCAGGAATCTGCAAAAGGGGAGCAAAAATGAGCAAAATGAGCAAAATTGGAAAAAGTCAACAAAAGTCAACTCTCGGGAAACAAAAAGTCAACAAAAGTCAACTCCCGAGAAAATATTCTAAATATTAAGATGAACTTACCTCAAGTGGTGAAAATGCAAAAAGAAGCTCCGAAGCCGGAATTTAATCGCTCCAAAGTGTTTAAAACTAAGTGTTATTACGAAAACAATTTGCGCGAGGCGTTGGAAAACGCGCGTAAAACTCAAAACTGGAGAGAAAAGTGTTGAAAGAGGCGAGAAATGAAGTGAGGTTCGGCTGCCATTTATAGGCCTCAAGCCTTGGTTTGAAAGAGCATCAAAAAGGAGGCAAAAAGACCAAAATGACCCCGGGAAAAGGGCATGGCCGGCCGGCCCCTATTTCTAGCTGGCCAGCCATCTGCTTTTTGCAGAAATGGCCGGCCAGCCATTAGCTTTTGTGGAAACCGGTTGGACACCCCCCCTTGGGAAGATAAGTGGCCGGCCATGCTCCCCACATGCTCACCTAGCTCTCTGCAAATTTTGAGGAAGATCGGAGTTCCCGGGACCTGAAAAAGTTCAAGAAAAGTACACTTCCGGTCGCGAAATTGCTCCGTCGGGACTTCGGTCTCAAGTTCTGACATATGTCTCATCATCATTCATCAAAATCAAAGTGTATCCTTTTTGAATGAGTTGTAACCTTTCAAAGAAGCAGATCGGAGGCCGTGGTCGAGTTACCTTCGCCGAAACACGCGTTTCCGTACTCGTTGTTTCACGACGAATGAACACCCTGATTCATACTCATTTTGTACTTTCATACACATATCTTGCATTCTCATGGGCATACTCACATTGTCATGTACATTTCTTGTTATTTGTATACCTCTGTGTTTGAGCATGCGTTGTCGCGCATGTTCCACTCTTGCATTGCGATGCATACACTCACCGACGCCGCGTGTGTCGAAACTTTCGGAATCGCGTTAAATATTTGTTGTTAGCATATTGTACTTGTTGCAATTTCTCTCTTTTGCAGGCACGATATTGTATGTACGGTTCAATTGAGACTGGCGCGACCAGACGAATCGCGCAGGTATCGTATCTTCTCCGTGTGAAACATGGCGGAGATTGAATAATCCTCCGCATTCTTAACTGCATGAAATGTAGTTGTTGCTTTGCATTCTTGCTTAAAACTGTTGCATCTATTTGCGAATACTTGCTTCATTACAGCTTGCTGCATTTGCATAATCATTGGGCTACCTTCGGCTTCTTTCATATCATTTGCATTTTGCCCCCTGCCTGCGGGCATGCCTGCGGGCACATCTCTGTCTATCTTGTATGTTTGTCTGAGTCTTCGGCCTTGTCAAAAATAGGTCGTCTCGGGGCTTTGACATTCACTCCCGTCACTTGTGACTTCCGAGTTCTGTCAAAGAGGGGCAACTGTAGACACCCCATTTTTGACCGGCCTTAAGACTCAGACGTTACTGTTTGAGCGCTTGATGATGTTGCATAATGTGCTCGTTCAGAAGTTTCAGAGTCGCGGCCGTAAGCCCTGCCTCCGGACTTCCGAACCCTTTTCTGTGCCTTGTCTCGGTTTACGAACTAGACTCGGTTTTCTCTGTTTCTTTTCCTGAAGGGAGGGAGAGGTCTCGTAGACCATTTCTCAATGTCCGTAGGCTACATTTGGTGGCCGTAGGCCATTTTGCCCATTTCGGAGTCCGGTTCCCGGTTTTCGGAGCCGTCAGGCCGTGTGCCTCGGTTCGGGACCGCTTAACCATCTCCTATTGCTCTGTTTTTTGGCATACATCTTATTTTCTCCCTTTTGAGGGACACTGGGGGCTGAGAAACCCACTTCGAGGTCGAATACCATTTTCGGTGCTTAACAGCCCATTTTCGGGACCCCGAACTGCGTGTTTTGGCCCCGGAACGTTCGTTTTGCAACGGTTTTCGTTCATTTTTGGCAGGTACCTCTGTTTTATCACAAGGAAGGTCACTGAAGGATGGGAGACCAGCAATTGTTGCAGCAACCAGTTATCTCTCCTCCGGAGCCTCCCGGCGCCCGTTTTTGCAACTTCCGGGCTAATGTTGAATACCTTAGGGGTAGTGTTGCCAACTTTCAACCACATATCTGTGATCTACACATCTGGGAGGCCACTAAAAGTTGGTGGCCGGCCATTAAGGTCACCTGACCCTTTTGACCCCTTTCTTCCGGGCTAATGTTGAACCCCTTGGACCTTTTTTCTTGAACTTTGAACCACATATCTGTGATGTACACACCTGAGAGGCCCCTAAAAGTTCATGGCCGGCCAGTAAGTCAACTTGACCCTTTTGACCCCCTCTTTCCGAGCCATTGTTGAACCCCTTGGGCCCACTTTCTTGGAACTTCAATTACATGGTTGTGTTGTACACACATAGGGCTACCTCCCCAATATCTGGCCAGCCAGAAAAGCTTGTTGACCCTTTTGACCCCTAGCCGGCCGGCTAGGGGGTGTGGCCGGCCGGCCACCTCCAGCCAAAGTGAGAGGCCGGCCGTGTTCTCCTCACTGTACCCTTTCCAGCTGTGGGGCAATATCCCCCAGATATTTTCTGTATCCGGGGGATATTTTGGGAGAGAGTTATGCTCTCCAATTCACCCCCCTTTTACACCCCTTTCTTGACCATATAGCCAGCTGAGGGTCTTCTTCTTGAGGGTTAGAAAAATTCCTCTCCAAGCACAAACCCTAAACTCCATTGTCATCCTTCTCAATTCTCCAAAAAACCCTAACTTCTTAACCTTCATTCCTTCTACACCACCAAGCTCTACCACCACCATCTCATTTCCAGCAGCAAGGGAGGATTCTTGAAGGCTAAAGAAGCTGCAAATCAACCCAAGAAGCAACAAAATCTCGAATCTTCAAGGGTAAGTTACACTTTTACCCTTTTGACCCTTTATCTTGTTCCATTTCTAAGCCTCATTTCTTTTTGGTTTCAAGCTTCGGCCCTAACTGAAAAGGGCCATATTTTGAGCTCATCTTCACTTCTCATTAAGGGCTCAACCCCGTTTGAGCCCTCCATAATACACTTGCTTCATTGACCATCTTGTATGTCATAGTTTTGCATGCTATTTTTGACCCATGAGCAATTTATTTTCGAGCATATTGTAAACTGACATAGGGCTTATTTTGAGCCCCTCTTCAACATTAGAGAAGGGCTCAACATTGTTTGGTGTCTCCATGTGTCACTTGTAGTTCAATCCCTTATTTGGCCCCATTTTTGCATGAGTTGATAGCCCTCTTGGCTTCTGTTTTTGGACCTTGGTCTGAACTGAAAGTGGCCTTGTTTTGGCCTATACTTCATGTTTCATTCACACTTTTTTTCTGTTTGGTGATTATTTTATATACTTCATATTATAGCACCTTTTGGGCCTTGTTTTGCATCCCATTTTTAGCATATTTGTATACTGATTTTGAGGCTGCCATATACTGTAAATGTTCATATTTTTGGTCCATCTTCAGTGTTGTAGAAGGAAAATTTTTCAGTTTGGGTTTAGCTTATACCACTTGCTTCATTACCCCTATTTTGGCCCCTATTCTTGTATGCTATTTTTGCCATACCTATATTTGCTGTTTGGCCATGTTTATAACTGGAAAAGTGCTTATCTTGGGGCTGTCTAGCTTCTGTCTTTGCATTGCATGTCCATGTTGTGCATATTTAGCATGGCTATAGGCCATTTCGGGTGCCTGATGTTGCATTTCGGGACATTTCCTTGCATTTCATATCATTTCGCTTCATTTCGGGACTGTTTTCCCCATATTTTGTTGCTGAAATTCCATTAGCATGCTTGCATATCATTTCTGCCATGTTTCATCGCATTCCATCATCGCCTCGGTTTGCGTGCCCGGGTGCACGCATTTCGAGGCACTCCATTTTTATCCGATGGCCTCCGATGTGAGTGTGGCTGAGGCTCACTCATGTTGGTATAAGCCCATTTGTCATTTCCATGTCATTTTAGCATCGCCTCGGTTTGCGTGCCCGGGTGCACGCATTTCGAGGCACTCTATTTTTATCCGATGGCCTCCGATGTGAGTGTGGCTGAGGCTCACTCATGTTGGTATAAGCCCATTTGTCATTTCCATATCATTTTAGCATCGCCTCGGTTTGCGTGCCCGGGTGCACGCATTTCGAGGCACTCTATTTTTATCCGATGGCCTCCGATGTGAGTGTGGCTGAGGCTCACTCATGTTCGTATAAGCCCATTTGTCATTTCCATGTCATTTTAGCATCGCCTCGGTTTGCGTGCCCGGGTGCACGCATTTCGAGGCACTCCATTTTTATCCGACGGCATCCGATGTGAGTGTGGCTGAGGCTCACTCATGTTGGTATAAGCCCATTTGTCATTTCCATGTCATTTTAGCATCGCCTCGGTTTGCGTGTCCGGGTGCACGCATTTCGAGGCATCTCATTTTCACTGCATTTATTATCGTCTCGGTTTGCGTGCCCGTGTGTACGCACTTCGAGGCATCTCATTTTCACTGCATTTATTATCGCCTCAGTTTGCGTGCCCGTGTGCACGCACTTCGAGGCATCTCATTTTTACTGCATCTATCATCGCCTCGATTTGCGTGCCCGTGTGCACGTACTTCGAGGCATCTCATTTTTATTACATTTGCCATCACCTCGGTTTGCGTGCCCGTGTGCACGCACTTCGAGGCACCTCATTCGCATCGTTTCTGCCATCGCCTCAGTTTGCGTGTCCGTACGCACACACTTCGAGGCACCTCATCTTCATATCATTCTGCCATTTTCTCAGTTTGCGTGCCCGTGTGCACGCACTTCGAGGCATGTCATTCCATAGCATTGTGTATGTTAGGATTATATCTTAGTTGCATTTCATGCATATCATGCATATTGCATCATGTTCGGAATAGGAGTTAGCCCGGGCACGGGAAACGAGGTACATTTCGTACTCCGAGTGACGGAATGTGTCTCAATTCCCCAGTCACCGACACTCCGGATTATCCATGATGGAGTTAGGTTTTAGCTGTAGTTTCATGTGCATTCATCCTATATTGAGTTGTGCATTTCGACTCCTCGGCCATCATGCCTCGGTATGCGTGATTGGTGGCACGGGGATCGAGACATGCATATATCTGTGCAAATACATTGCTATGCCCCTTTCCTGCTCTCTGTTACAGCAAAACCAGGAATCAGTAACTTTTTGGAGCTTGGCACGCATTTCAAGAACAGATGTAAACAGAGGCTATTTGGGGCATTCCGGTGGATTTCCGCGCAAGACAATCCGGACATGCATCATCCATCAGAAGCAAGGCAGTCCCTGGCCTGCACGCCAGTTTTATTTGCTTTCTTAATTAATTCTTTAATTAATTAGGATTTTGTAATATTTTGGACTGTAATATTCTTTTATTCGGGACTGTATTATTTATTCGGACCCTCCGAGTGAGGGCACAACTGTAATAAGTGTGCGTGAGTGTGATGTATGTCTTCCAACCCCACGTCTTTCTCCCTTTTATTTATCCGCTTACGATGGTTAGATTAGGGCATATTTAAATTAGCATACAATATGACAGCATGTTTGCATTCATTCATCTGTATTGCATGCACCGGGCTCGGCGCATCATACTAACTGCATTGTACTTTCAATTCCAAATTGAATACATGTTAACTGTAGCATTTCATATGCCATTTTAGAATAGCTGAGCCTGCTATAATGCATTTTGCATGTGTTGCATTAGGAATTTCTGTATAATTAGGATCATGCATGATTTCTAATGAGTTTCTATTTTGGCTTGGAGTACTCGGTAAGCTTTATGCTTTAGCATCCTTGCATGCGTGTGAATGCTGCCATGAATAACATGCTTACCATGAGGCTATGTGCTTATCTGATATACCTGCCTGAATGCCTGTGGGTGAAGGTTGAGTTATCTGAATTGGAATGAATCATCAAAATGTTTCAAACCTACCTGCGGTTAGCAAACCATTTTCAAAAACAAACATAAAATGTTTTGTTCCAATTCGGGCGACCCGATCTATACTTATATGCTGTGAGCATCACATAGTAACCTAGGCTAATAACCGGAATAAGAACTCACAATGTTTTCAAAAATTGATATCATGGTTAGTAGAGGCCGGTCTATGACCGGGCGAGCGGGGGTGCTCACGAAGTGACCTTCCCCAATCGTACCCAAGTTCCCGAGCCGAGGCAACTTTGGTGATGACGGACACGTGGCCTTTTGGCACCGAGTCAGGGTTTCCTAAATTTTCCAAAATAAAATATTTAGGTGGCGACTCTGTATCTGGCAAAGCAGTCCATGTTTGGCACTACTTTTTCAAAAATCAGTTTTCTCAAAACGATTTGCCAGATTTGGACTCTTTGGTTCAGATTAGGAACCGTGACCACATTGAGAGTCCGAGCTGTAGCGAGGTCCCCCGCGGGCTTGTTACACCTACGTATCCCAAAGATGGGAATCAAGCCTCACGTAATTCGGGGTTAAGGTACACTCAGGTATTAACCTCTCCTTTTGCGCTCTAACTTTTGCCAAGGCCGCCCTTCCGGGTTTTCAACCTTGCGAGCTCTATTTTTCTTTTCTTTTTTATTTCTTTTGTATTTTTCTCTTTTCTTTTTCATCTTTTCTTTTTATTTTCTTCATTTTTTTGTCTTCTTTTTTTTGCATTCTCTTTTTTTGTATTTTTCTCTTACTCTAACTTTTGCCTGGGTCGCCCTTCTGGGTTTTCGACCCAGCGAGCCTCTCAAAGGATAAAAGTGTAACAAGTCCATGTCAAATGGTTTTGAGATCCTGAAGTCATCTGAGTCCAGGAAAATGGCTGTTGTTCGCTAACGATGCAGGAGTCCATCCAATAGGGGGTTGAATTTGCCCTTAGTGTTGCGAATAGGAACTTAGTTGTTCTTCAGCAGAAACTGTCTTCTTTGCTCCCTTCTGGGATTCAGCATTCTTACCGACCTTCTTTGATTTGTGGAATGATCCATCTTCGGCTCCTCGAGCACATTTGAAATCCTTTGCCCCTAGTTCGAAGGGTGCTTCTGATCTAACTTTGCAAGCTTCTTTTGATGACATCTGATCTTCTTGATCTGACTTTCTTGCCTCTTGTTCGAGGACTGCTTTGAATCTGGCCATACAGGCCTCACGTTGTAGTTGACCATTGAACATTTCTGAACTTAAGTCCAAGGTTTGACAATGAGGGGTCGAGTCTTGAGGCTGAGAGCGATCCTAGGCTGCACAATCTCAAGAGCGATTCCACACAGGTCTTCGCAGGATCGCGCAAAACATTTTTTTGAAATCTTTTAAGAAAGCGACTAGTCGCTCGCGCTGAAGACAATGTAGAACCAATCTGGATCAAGCCAGGATCCTTCTCAATACTCACATTAACAAGCATGATCTCGATCATTAAAGGCTTAGCATGCCTCTCTTTCTCTCAAATGATCAAATTTTTGCAAAACCCGAGGAATTCCTTCCTCTTCGTTTTCACCGCAGTGTTCAAAAAGTTTTGAAAAACTTAGGTCAATGCAATGATTTTGGGGTGCAGAAGAGTAGGCGAAAAGTACTGCCGCTTTATTCAAACTTTCTGGCACAACTGGCGCAAGGCAGAAGCAAACACAAGAGTGTGAAAATCACTCCTGTTTCATTCAAATCTTTTGGTGTTACTGGCTCCCCGGCAGAAACAGACTCAAAAGAAAACAAAAAGACAAACACAAAACAAGCAAGTGATGTCCGAGGTAACACCCCCGAAATCACCAGACTCCAACAAAACAGGACTGACTCGATACAACAAGACAGACCCGACTGACTCAGTATGAAAAGACTGACTCAATACAAAACGACAAGACTGACCCAATACCCAAGTCAGAAACTGGCATTCGCAAATGCTCAAACAGCGCGTGCCATACGCTACATCTGGAGTAAATCGAGCGCCACCCGCAGCTGGTTCATCCTCCGATCACATAATCACGTTATCCCCCACAAGTTCACTGATCAAGTGCCGATAGACTTTGCAGGACCTGGTGCAGTAATGACCCCGTTGTCAAACAGATCTTGTACATCATGGCGCAGACGAAAGCAACTGTCGGTGTCATGACCGGTTTGTTGATGGTAGGCGCAGTATTTAGTCTGATCATGTTTTGTAGGGATAGGATCGGGTAAGGGCCGTTGTTCCAATGGTTTCAGATGTCATTTCCGGATTAAGACCTCTAGAGCCTTTGACAAAGGCATATGAAGTGGGGTGAAAACCCTCTTGACTCGAGGTGGGTTTTTGGTTTCTTGTCAGCTACTTCCGGACGCACCGGTGAATGGGGTAGCTGTTTTTGATGCGGTGGTGGTAACCATGCCCACATCAGAAGATCTTGCAGCTGCATCACCACTGGCGGTCGCATTTGAACTGCGGGAAAATGCCTTCCTGGGCTGCTCTTTCTCCTGGTCAAGAAGGCCCTGCTTCATAGCGTCCTCGATCTGTACTCCCATCTCATGTAAGTCTGAAAAGGTGGGGAAGGGGAGAACGATCATTTTCTGCATAAGCTTGGGCTGGAGATTGCGCACAATCATCCGAATTTGATCTTTGTCAGTGGGCCTAAGGGTCATCATTGAGGCCTTGGCCCTCCAGCGGGCTACGAAATCAGAATAACTCTCCTTAGGCTCTTGCCTTGTTGTCTCAAGATCACGGGTTGTGACCTCGATTTGCGTGTTATAGAAGTACTGCGCAACGAAGGCCTCGGCCATCTCATCCCAATTCTGTTTGACATCGTCTTCTAATTTTGCATACCAGATAGCGGCCACACCTGACAGGGTCCGGCCGAATAAAGAAAGCTTTTGTAGTCTGGTGAGGTCCATCGGCCGTAGTATATCTGAGAACAACCGGAGATGCACCAGGGGATCCCCAGATCCGTCAAAGCGGTCGATATGTGGCATTTTAAAGCGGTCTGGCAGCGTCACGACTGCATCGGTATATCCATCCTCAATGTCCAGGATGGACTTGACGCCCTGAGATTTCTTGAACAGTTTTTCAAGCTTGCTCACCTTCAATGCTGTGGGGTCCACCTCGGACTCAAAGGGAGAATCCGGCAGGTTGGTGGGTGTTTTGGGTAATTGGGGTAGGATTGGTTGTGGAGCCAATCCTGTTGGGATGTCCGTATCTCCCTGGACATTTGGTGCCTCCTCGGGTGCTGGGATTCCCGATAGGAGAGGAACCGGGTGTGAAGCAGATGCTCCGTTTTGCTGTTGCAGCCTGGTGATTAGCTCAGCCTACTGGGCCATGATTGCAGCCTGCTGTTTGGCAAATTTCGTCTGGCGGGCAGCATCTTGCTGCATGAGTTTCATACTTTCTTGGAGTTGACGCATCATTTCCTCCATCCCTGCCATGTTCTGCTGTTCCGGCTGACTGACTGGTGGGGTGACTAAAAACTGATAAAAACTGAGGCCTCAGCCTGACTATTCACTGGTGGGGTGGATAAGGGCCACTGATCTGGTAACTGCTGAACCGGTGATCTGTGCCTAATTGGCCCCTTTTACCCTACCTCTGGCGGAGGAACACTGATTTGCCCTTAAACTGAATCTCTGACCAGACAAAGTCTATCAGCACAAGTCCGATGAACCTCGGGGGATATCGGAGCCTTCTGAAGCTATGGTTCCAAGACTACCCCCTAGCAAAATAGAAAACATGCAGCATCTCAGCCTGATTTCACCAAAACAAATATGAGCAGCCGAATAACTGTGCTGTCTACTGAATTCTGCCCAAAAGTCCGCCTGTAAACTGATACCCTCAGGTAAAACTGATTCCCAGATACTGATGCCCGCAGGCCTGATACTCAAGCTTGCAAACTGATACATGCATCCCCTGTAGAGACACACTCTGACAGCACATAACAGATAATTGAGAGCCAAAACACCCCTATGTTGGGAGAGGGTTTCCCTGTCCTATTTTGTCAGGAGCAAGGGTTTACTACGCACGCAGCAGTTTCAAACAACCTATATCGGGTAAGCAACCTATCCTAGTTTGGAATGGTCACTATGGATCCGAATATGCACTAGGTCGAATGGTCGAAAAGGGTGCCCCGGTAAAATCGGGATTTGTGTTCCCATACTGGCAGAGCCCATAACCGATCAGCCTTATGGTCATGCCTTGACAAGACAAGCCTCCGGCAAACCGTTTAGGAATAGTAGATGGCAAACACAGTGTCCTAGGCGCACCAATGCAAATGCAATGCAAAGATACACATAAGTGTAGTCAAAACAAGATATCATGAGTTCGAGTCAAGTTCTCTAAGCTCCCCAGCAGAGTCGCCAGAAACTGTAGACGTCCCCAAACGCCCCGGGAGGATGGGTCCCGTTCCGTTCATTTGGGGTTCACTACAGTTCGGACTCAAATTGTCACGGTTCTTAATCTGAACCAAAGAGTCCAAATCCGGCAAATCGTTTTGAGAAAACAAATTTTTTGAAAGAAGTGTCAAACATGGACTGCTTTGCCAGATACAGAGTCGCCACCTAAATATTTTATTTTTGAGAAATTTAGGAAACCCTGACTCGTTGCCTAAGGCCACGTGTCTGTCATCACCAAAGTTGTCTGGGCTCGGGAACTTGGGTACGATTGGGGAAGGTCACTTCGTGAGCACCCCCGCTCGCCCGATCAAAGATCGGCCTCTACTAACCATGATATCCAGTTTTGAAAACTTTATGTGTTCTTATTCCGGTTATTAGCCTAGATTTACTATGTGATGCGCACAGCATACAAGTATAGACTGGGTCGTCTGAATTGGAACAAAACATTTCATGTTTATTTTTGAAAGTGGTTTAATGGTGCTACCCGCAAGTAGGCTAAGACATGGATTTGCCACCCTCGGGTGGGCTTAGAAAAACATGATTTTGCCACTATCTAGTGGGCTTAAAACTCACAGTCAATGCATTTATTCCAATTCAAATAATCCAACCTTCACCCATAGGAATTCAGGCAGTTATATCACATAAGCATATAGCCTCATGGTAAGCATGCTATCATGGCAGTCACTCACACACATGCAAGGATGCTAAAGCATAAACACTTACCGAGTACTCCAAGCCAAAACAAAAGCTATGTTAGAAATCCATGCATGATCCTAACTATACAGTAATGCCTAATGCAACACATGCAAAATGCAACTAAGATTGGCTCGGCTATTCTAAAGATGGCATGTGAAATGCTACAACTAACATGTATTCAACTTGGAATTGAGATACAAATGCAGTTAGTATGATGCGCTGAGCCCGGTGCATGCAAGACAGATGAATGAATGCAAACATGCTATCATACTGTATGCTAATCGAAACATGCCCTAATCTAACCATCATAAGCTGATAAATAAAAAGGGAGAAAGACGTGGGGTTGGAAGACATACATCACACACACGCACACTTATTACAACATTGCCCTCGCGCAGAGGGTCCGAATAAATAATACAGTCCCAAATGAATAAATAATACAGTCCCGAATAAATACAGAACCCTAATTAATTAACAAATTAATCTAGGAAAGCAGTAAATTGGCACGCAAATCCATGGACCGCCTCAGCTCTGTTCCAAATGATGAATGATGCATGCTCGGGTTGCCTTGTGCGGAGAATCCCTTGCGATGCCCCGATTTGCCCCTGTTTGCAATTATTCTTGGGATGCATGCCAGGCTCTGGAAGGTTGCCGATTTCTGATTTGCTGCAACAGGGAGCAACAAAGGGGCATGGCAAAGTATTTTCACATATGTATGCATGACTACTCTTCAGGGAGTGTAGTCCTCGATCCTCGTGCCACCAATCACGCATCTCGATGCATGATGGCCGAGAAGTCGAATTGCATGACTCAATATGAAATGAATGCACATATGGACACAACAAGGCCTAGACTCCATCATGGATAATCCGGAGTGTCGGCTACCAGGAATTGAGACACGTTCCGTCACTCGGGGTACGAAACATCCCTCGTTTCCCGTGCTTGGGCTAACTCCTATCCCAAGCACAATGCAATATGCATGACATGCATGAATGCAATCCTAACATGCAACCTAGCATACGCAATGCTATGAAATGGCATACACAATGCACGATGTACGAGGCATACACAATGCTCTAATATACAACCTTGCATACACAATGCTATGAAATGAAATGGCATACACCATTCATAATGGACTTACACTAACATGAGTGGACCTCAGCCACACTCACATCAGTAGCCATTAGGTGAAAATGAGACTCTCAAAATGCGTGCACGCATGCACGCAAACCGAGGACCGAACCTAAGGCATAACATGTAACTCTAACAAGGCATGGCAAGGGATGCAAGATATCATACAAACTCACAAATTCCAGCACTGAAATATGATGCTAAACAGCCCGGAAACATGGAAAAATGGCACCCGATGCATGAGATGAAACCCGAAACTCGAAACTAGGCACATGGAATGACTTATAGCTATACAAAGCATGCATTATTTGATCATGAAGCATGAAGACAGAGCCAAGGCAGTCCCAAAACATGAACATTTCCAGTTCAAAGCATGGCCAAAAGATGCTAGCATGGTGGACAAAATAGCATGCAATCTTGACTAGCAATCATGGTTTACATGGAAAGCATATGAAGCAAATGTAATCTCACCAAACCAAAAAAAATTAGTGAATAAATCATATGAAAATAGGCCTAAATAACCACTGATATACAACCATGGTATGCAAAAATAATGAGTTACTTTGGAGGGCCATGCAAGGAGTTATTAAGCACATGCAAGGTAGACATTTAGCATGGCATAAAAAACCATGAAAATCAAATATGATAGTCCTAAAACTCACCAAATTGACCCTGGAAAGTGGCTTTAAAGCATGCAAGATAGGGTCTCTTTGGAAGGCCAAAATGACCACCAAACAAGTCAAGGAGAGAGGGGGTCACCCCCCTCTGATTTGGAGGCTCAAAACAATGTTCTAGCCACTGAAAATCCACTGGATTTCGGTGGCTAGAAGGCCAAACAAAGCATGCAACAAGAGCTTAGGTGTAAGGCTCAAAACAAGGGACAATCAAGCATAAAAGGAAGCATGAGACCTCAAATAAGAAAATTCCTTTAATAAAACATGAAGATGATGTCAAAAAAATCCTTTTTCCAGTTTATAACAAATCTTAAAAATGAACACAAATAGGGCTAATCTATCATGCAAAAATGGCCCTAAAAGAGAGAATAGAGACAAGGGACAGCATCTGGCCCCGAACAGTGAAGAGCCCTTCAACAAAGTTGAAGGGGGGCTCAAAATGAAGCACTTTACAGTTTACATCAAGTCTCAAAAATAAATACAAGTGAGGCTAAAACAACATGCAAGAAAAAGGCCTAAAAGAGGGATAAAGAGGCAAGTGGTAGCAGCTGACCTAAAACAGAGGAGAGCCCTTCAACAAAGTTAAAGAAGGGCTTAAAAAAAGACATTTCACAGTTTATGATCAAGTCCAAAACAGCTCACAAATAAGCCTAAAATATCATGCAAAAATAGGCCTAAAAGAGAGTTTAAACACAAAGAGGGAGGAGGAGACCTCAAACAGAGAAAGACCCTTGATCAAACACGAAGAGGAGCTCAAAATATGACTATTTATAGTTCAGGTCGGAGCCCAAAAATACTTGCAAATAAGGCTAACCTATCATGCAAAATATGGCAAGAAAAGGGGAAATAGGGACTCACCCTTGAAGAGAAGCTTTCCAGTAGCTTTTGGTCCAAATTTATGAGCTTTTAACCTTTGCAAATGGCCTCCAAGGTGCTGGAATGAGTAGTGGAGGTGTTGTGCTACTGGTTGTAGTGCAAATATGCAAGAAATATGGACTTTTAGCACCAAAAGAGAGAGATATATGGAGATGTATGTATAATTCCAGCCCAAAAGCTTCTAACCCTTAACAATGGAGGTGGAGTGTGTGTTATATAGAGGGAGAGAGGCTAAGCTTATTTTGAAATAAAAAAGGGGGGAAAAACCAATTTGAATGGACCAAAACAAGAGGCAAAATCTCAGACAGTGGATCCAATGGAAAATAGCTGGCACAGCTGGAATATACTCACAGGGGCAAGAATGGCCGGCCAGCTCAAAAGGGCCAAAGTGGTCAACCGACCAGGCAAGTGGCCGACCGACCAGTTCAGGTGGAAGGCCGACCAGGTCAAAAGGGTCAAAGTGGCCGGCCACCCCCAAGGATGAAGCCCCAGAAGTTAGCTTTCCAATGCCGCAAACCTTGCATCAAAATTTCTCCTGTGCAAAAAGTTATGCTAGTTTTTGTGAAGCCGCGCAGATTCGGTCCAAACGGACTTCAACCAACCATATCTCCCCTACCCGAACTTTTCCTTAGGAGATTCTTGAATGAAAAATGAAACCCCGGAAGTAAGCTTTCCAACGGTGGTGGCCTCATATCTTAATTCCTTCTGTGCAAAGAGTTATGCTCGTTTCGGTGAAGCCGCGCAGATGTTTTCCTCCTTCCCGGATTCATGCTGAATCACTTTTGACCAAAAAAAAGCTGGCTTTTCAAAAAAATTGCTGGCCTCCCACTCTCCTACAACCTTTCTAACTGTGAAAATAAGGTCTCCACCAAAAATGAACCAAGATGGATGCAAAACGGAGGTTCGGAGGCCGAAACACGTAGTTCGGGGCCCCGAAAACAGGCTGTTAGGCACCGGAAGTGGCGTTCGACCATGAAGTTGGTCTTTCAGACCACAGTGTCCCTGAAAAGGGAGGAAAGAAGGTGTATGCCAAAAATCGAAGCAAACGGAGGTGGTTAAGCGGTCCCGAACTGAGGCACACAGCTGACGGCTCTGAAAAATTGGAAACCGGGCTCCAAACGGGAAAAATGGCCTACGACCACGAAACGTAGCCTACGGCCACTGAGAGATGATCTACGAGACCTCTCTCTCCCTTCAGGAAGAGAAAACAAAGAAAACAGGACCTGGTTCGCAAATCGAGGCAAAGCACAAAAGAGCCCCGAAGTCTGGAGGCAAGGCTCGCAGCCGAGACTCCGCAACCTCAGAACGAGCACAATATGCAACATCACCAAGCGCTCAATCGGTGACGTCTGATTCTTAAGGTCGGTCGAAAATGGGGTGTCTACAGTTGCCCCTCTTTGACAGAACTCGAAACTCAAGAAGTGACGGGAGTGAATGTCAAAGCCCAGAGACGACCCATTTTTGACAAAGCCGAAGACTTAGACAAACAGGCAAGATAACAAAGATGTGCCCGCAGGCAGGGGGCAAGATGCAAAATGATATGCACAAAGCCGAACGTAACTCATGATTATGCAAAACAGCAAGCATATACAAATCTAACTATATTTCATGCAGTAAGGATAATGTAAATAAAGCTGTAACGAAGCAAATATTCACAATAAATGCAACAGTTTTAAGCGAGAAGGCAAATCAAACTACATTTCATCCAGTTATGGTGCAATCTTAGCGAGCATGTGTGATAGATACACAAAAGTAAAGAGAGTGTGCTGGATACACTATATGAATAAAGTGTGATTGATACACTAAGTGAAGCAAAGTGTGATAGATACACAAAGTGAATACAAAGTGTGATAGATGCACTATGTGAAGCAAAGCATGATGGATATACGCAAAGTGTGTTAGATTCACTAAGTGAACAGAGTGTGATTGATACACTGAAGATGAACACAAAGTGTGATAGATGCACTATGTGAACAAAGTGTGATTGATACACTAAAAGTGAACACAAAGTGTGATAGATGCACTATGTGAACAGAGTATGATAGATACACTAAAAGCGAACACAAAGTGTGATAGATGCACTATGTGAACAGGTGTGATGGATACACTAAAAGCAAACACAAAGTGTGATAGATACACTAAGTGAACAGAGTGTGGTTGATACACCAAAAAGCGAACACAAAGTGTGATAGATGCACTTAGTGTACAAGTGTGATGGATACACAAAAGGTGAACACAAAGTGTGATAGATGCACTTAGTGAACAAGTGTGATGGATACACAAAAGGTGTATGCCCAAAACTGGAGCAAACGGAGGTGGTTAAGCGGTCCCGAACTGAGGCACACGGCTGACGGCTCCGAAACACCGAAAACCGGGCTCCAAACAGGAAAAATGGCCTACGACCACGAAACGTAGCCTACGGCCACTAAGAGATGATCTACGAGACCTCTCTCTCCCTTCAGGAAGAGAAAACAAAGAAAAAAGGACCTGGTTCGCAAACCGAGGCAAAGCACAAAAGAGCCCCAAAGTTTGGAGGCAAAGCTCGCAGCCGAGACTCCGCAACCTCAAAACGAGCACAATATGCAACATCACCAAGCGCTCAATCGATGACGTCTGAGTCTTAAGGTCGGTCGAAAATGGGGTGTCTACAACTATCTTCCGAACCGACCCATCCCTCGGCGCTACGCTTCTTGCTCCGCTCTTCCGGAATCAACCGTCCTTCAATGACCGGTTGTTCAACCTCCTTCGCCGTTTCGGCCGCAACAATCTGAGCCGGCTCTTCAATAACGGGTTTGAAAGACTCAATCAAGGCAGGTCCAGAACGGGCGGCCTCGGCCTTTTTTTGGGTGGCCATTCGCTCGGTATTTTTCTTTCGAGCCATCTACGTGAGGTTTTCCCCAGCCATACCTTCAAAAAAATCGCCGGGTAGGTCTCCCAAACTTTCAAAAATATCTCCAGGAGAAAACTCCGCCTGACCCGAAGTGGACGGCGAGGTAGGCTGACTAAGTCTGGCTGCCTCAAATGCCGAGTTTAGGGCCTTATCAACCTCTTCGGCCTCCTCAGCAAACTCTCTGGCTGGTTCGGCGACTGCCTCTACCACCGGCTCCACGTCTTGCCTCGAATCAGAAGCTTCAAAACGAACTTGCCTAAGGCTCCTGAAGCTAGGGAAGATAAGAGCCGCAAGGTGTTGATCGCCGGATGGAATCGGAATGTTGTCAGCGGCCGAAAAAGTAGTATAAGTAGGTTCGTATCGAAGAAGTATGTGGGCCGCTCTCCCTTGCTTTTGTACGTTTGGACGGCCGAAGTATCCAAGTGCAGTCGCAATCTACGCAAGGACTGCGTCGTCAGTAGAAACCAGAATCTTCTTCAATTTACTACCTGCAAAGACAAAGGGTTAAACATGGAGAGAAGGTCGAGTGATAGAAAAGTTCAATAAACACAAGGAGACACACGGCAACCTGGTTCACCCCTCCATCTGGGAATAGGGTCTAGGCGACCCTCGCCTTCGCCAAATTTCCAGTTCCCTTGGACATTGACCATTACGTCATCCACACGCTTACCAGAACTGGCAAGCATGGGTACCAAATGATGGTCAGTATCCTTGTCCCTAAGAAAGTACCGCCCAAGCCGACCGAAAGATTTGGCTAAAGCATAGCATTGCCGAATGGCCGGAATGCCAAGATCGATCCTAAGGCGCCGGTTCAACTCTACAATCCCCATTACGATTCGAAAAAAGTTCACGTTGGGCTGAGAAGGAATCAGACCCCAATGGCGGAGGACGGCCCTAATGAATGGATGTAGAGGAAAACGGACCCCGCCCTCTGCAATGGATAGGAGAGGAAAGACGATTGAATTTCGATCCTCTCTCTCCATATCCAGAGTATTTTCCGTCACTAGAGACAGATGAACATCGTCGGGGATGGAAAAGTGTCGCCGGAATCCGGAAACATGACCCTCAGAAAGGAGGTCTTTCAAGTGTTTAGCCATTTTCGCGGGGAATCAAGGGTTCGCCAAAATTAAAATAACAAACAGAAAGTAGGATTGCAAAGAAAAGAGCAGAAGACTTACGAGGAGTAAGGGGTACGAGGGTAGACGGAGAAGAGTTGCAGAAAATGCGAGTCAGAGAAGGGATACCCGCTGGCAGTCCAAGAGTCTCGAATACTCGACGAAATGTGCACTCGAAAGGACTGAAATTTCAAATCGCAATAAATACGAGACGGACGAATGAGGCGGGAAAGTGTAATGATGACCGAAAAGGTGTGCGCATTCTGACATCTGTATTAGGGTACGCGAAGCTGCCTGACCTATTTTGACTTTTCCAATTCAAGACCAAACACGCCGATTAACTATCGTCAATGGAGAGTTCGGGGGGCAATTATGGGAGTCGAATAATGGCAAAATCAGAAGGTGCGTACCTTAGAAGACTGATATTAATCAGCTGTATCCTACGAGAATGGGAAGCCGAATATAATATATGTGCCGAATAAGTGTAGATCCTTAGAGCCGAATAAGAGAAAGGACAATGATTAAAAAGTACGCCATGGCCCCGAGGATCAAAAGGAACAGGTATAAATACAGGAACAATGGATTAAGAAAGTTATGTAAGAATCACTTCACTTGACTTAGTAAACAAGCTATCCTGAGTGTCTGAACTGACTTGTCCGTCGGAGTGCTAATTCCGGCACCCCCAACCGGAGTGTTTGTATCTTTTCAGGTGACTAGCTGAGGATCACTAGCGTCTCCCAAGATCTGAAGAGTATTTCCAAACCACTTCTCCACATACCATTATTATGTTCTAATATGAGAATGATTATGCTATGATCTGTTTTACGCTTATGATATGTTCGGAATTCGTTCACTAACCTCTTTACCTTAATGTTATTCATTGGGCTTTAACTCATTGTGTGTGTATATATATGTATAGGTGAGCATTTTGGAGCCCGAGCCTGAAGGCTTTTGTCTGGATCTATGTTCTGTTGTCAGCCAACCATTGTACCTCACGTGGAGGTTCCCGAAGCGTCCTGTGTTTTAAGTTCTGGGGTTTCTGTTTATATAAGACTTGATTTGATGTCGTTGGCTGTACTTAAAATACTGTAATGTGTGTGGGTATAATGTATGGTTGACTACTGGTTATGTATATAAAGTTTTAAATATTCTGTTCATATAAGTCAGCACAGCTCATTAGACAATTATATTTATGTATTTGCTTCTGCTAGCCCCTTAATTTTGTTAATCTGTTCAGAGGCCTTCGGTAATCCAAGGATTACTGGCCGGTTATGATACTAAACCTATAAGGGCGGGTTTGGGTTGTGACATGACCGGCCAGCTACTTTAGTGGTCGGCCAGCTACTTGCAGACAAAAAGCTACTTTCAAGCCCAATTTCAAATGGGCATATCTCCCTAATCCGAACTCGGTTTTAGGTGATTTTTAAGTCTAAATTAAAGCCCCAGAAGTCTACTTTCCAATGGTGGTAGCCTCAGATATAAATTCTAAGTGTACGAATATATGTGTCTATTTTAGTGAAGCCTACTCATTTCTCTCTTAACGGTTTGATGCCCAACCTTTTCCGCAACTATATTTCTTCCCTCCCCTCTTATTTCCTCCAACTCCAAACCTATATGTAACATGTTTTTAAATATTTTTCAAAGATTTCACCTCCCTTTCATTTATTTCCACTGTCCTTACTCGGTTTACCAAAAAGTGAAATATTTTAAACGAAATGCGAGCCTTGGAATATTGTAGAAACATTTGAAAAAATATTTTGAAAAAAGAGGATTTTAAGGTCTAAAATAGTTTTTGTCTAAAATAGTTTTTGCCTAAAATAGTTTTGGTCAAAAATAGGGTGTAAGGTTGGAATTTAGAAGCTCTTCTTGCTAAAAAAAATCAAACTTTTGTACAACGTAACTTTTCATCATCAAATGATCAACCTGAGACACCCAAGTCTTAAGAGCGGTCAAAAATGGGATTTCTACAGTTGCCTCTCTTTGACAGAGTTCGACGTCATGAAATGACATGAGTGAATGTCAAAACCCGAAGACGATCTATTTTGACAAGGTCGTAAGACTTGGGCAAACAAACAAAATGCATATGCAGTTGGTTGAACCCGAGGGTTGTCTACGTATCCCTTGGTAAAGAATCAAACCAGCGTAGTTTAGGGGCAGAATTCAAATGATATGCAATGTAACAAAATAATCAAACCACAAGCAGTGCAAAACACACGAATACTATAAAGGAATAGAGATGCAAATCAAACTACGTTTTATATAAAAAAAAGAAGTGGGCACATTCAAACGACGCCTAACATAAGCTAAGTGCCTACACCCTCAATACTGGCCTCAGCGCTGCATGGGTGCTTACATATAACAGAACCGTGTTTCAACATGAAAGAGGTACGTGCACATGCAGAACTATTTTTTTCGCAGAAAGAATACAAGTAATTGGGTGGTATGATACAAGTGAGGAATGATTTGCTGAGAAAAGATGTACTAGGAAATAACGATGCAATGGAATGATAAAGGATAGAAGCAACAAGATAGAGCATAATGCAATGGGTGCAATGGATGCAGTGGATGCAGTAAATAAGGGGCGTAGGCCGAACCACATCTTACCTAGAAAAGGTATGGACACAAAACAAACCACATCTAATACAGAAAAGGTGCTGACATCCTCAATACTGGCCTCAGCATAGCATGGGTACTTACACATGACAGAACCATGTTTCAACGAGGGAAAGGTATGTTCCCATACTAGACTAAGCTTGGCATGGAAATGATGCAGGTGATAAAATGGTATGATGTTATAGATGCGATGGATAATGTAGTAGATGAATAAGGTGACATACTCCAACTACGCTGGAATTAAGAGAGGAAAAAGAACAAATCCCAAACACGGTGAAATTGTGTGAGGGATGGAACACTCAAACCACACTAAAATCGTGAGAAGAGATCCTACCGCTTAGGGTCGCGTCTCACGCGTCCTAAGATATTCTAACCACGCTGAAATCGTGAGAAGAGGAAGAAAAAAAACTACTCAAAGTTGTATTCTTGCACACCCTGAGATAAACTCCAAACATGCGAAAATCGTGTGGGGAAGAGAACACTCTAACCACGTTGAAATCACGAGAAGATAAAGAACAAATCTCAAACATGTTAAAATCATGTGAGGAAGGAAACATTCTAACCACGCTAAAATCGTGAGAAGAGATAGACCGCCTATGGTCGTGATTCCACATGCCCTGAGATACTAAAAATCGCTCGGGAACGCGTTCCACGCATCCTGAGAAAAGCCCGGGGGACAATGATCCTAAACGCTACTCATGATAGAGAAAACCCCCGGGGACAACGATCCTCTCCATGACAGAGAAGAGCAAAAGGGACAAACAGAGCTTAGAAAAAACTCTGTCTGCACTGTTTTCACCTCAGAGCACAGAAGTAGACTTTTGCATGAAATCAGGGCACGACCGGCCTTGTTTGGACCCGGCCAGGCCTCATTGGGAGCCAGTCGGGCCCCAATGTTTGGTAAACAGTGTGTCTTTGTAGAAACAGAGTGCAGTGGCTGAAAGTGAAACAAGGTAGATTCCCAGAGAGGCAGACAGAGCTGCTTTTGAAAACAGTCACGTGCATGCAATCCTTGTGCATCTTTGTTTATGTCAACATCGTAAATTAATGTTCCCATTATTGTTGTAATTATTATTAATGTTTGTTCATAATTGTCATAATTAGTTAACTTAGCTAGTTAGTTTTATTGTTCATCCTTGTTGTAATAAATTAGATAGCTTGTTAGTTATTTAGTATTCATTAGCTTAATTCATTCGTTCGGTTTTGTATTACCTAGTTTATTTCGGACACTTGGACATTCATTCAGAACCTCTTGCATGAGGGCAAAATTGTAATAAGTGTATGTCTTCCAACCCCCCATTTCTTTCTCCCTTTTATTTCTTTACTTATGATGGTAGAATAGAGCATCACATTTTAATTAGCATTTTTCATGTCCAAAGTATCCATTTGTCTGGCACGCATCAAAGCTCGGTTCATCATTCTAACAAAGCATTATCATTGCTTAACTCTTTGAATACGTGCTTGGATGCTATCAAATTGATTCAAATACCATGTTAGTAACCGAGCCTATTAGTTGCATTTCGTATGTGTTGCATTAGTCACTTGCATATTAGAGCATGCATTTTGCTAATTCTTTTGTTTCCTTTGGCTTGCCTCAGAGTACTAAGTGAGCGGTTTTGCTTTAGCATCTTGCATGCATGCAAATGTTACCATGTCAAGCATACCTTCCATGAGGCTAAGTGCTTAAGTGATATATCTGTTTGAATGCCGGTGGATGAAGGCTAATTGCTTGACTTAGAATAATTTGATCAATGTCAATACGAGCTCGCTTTTTCAAGTGACGCATATTCAAAGCACTTTTTTTTCAAACAAACATGAAATCAAATGTTTCAACTTTTGCAAATTAGTCTATACTTGCGTGCATCACCTAGTAAAGTTAGCCTAATAATCAGAACAAGAGCATATAATGTAAATAAAAATCACATCATGATTAGTAGAGGTCAATCTTTGATCGGGCGAGTGGAGTGCTCATTTCATGACCTTCCCCTCTTGTACCTAAGTTTTCGATTCGAGACAGTCTTGGTGATGACGGACACGTGGCCTTTGGCACGAGTCGCGGGTTTCCTAAATTTTTCAAAAATATTTAGGTGGCGACTCTATATTTGGCAAAACAGTCCATTTTTGGCATTTTGATTCAAAATCGATTTTCCAAAAGATTTGTCAGATTTTGACTCATTTGTGTTTATCTATTTCACATTGCACTTGTGGAATCAAATTCAGAACCATGAGAGTCCGAACTATAGGGCTAGTCGTATCCGAAATGAACATGAAAAGCAAGCTACACAAAACAATTTATTTTTTGAAATTGAAACCAAGAATGAATTCTTAATTGGGTATTGAGCCTACAACTGACCACAATACACCACAACTAAACAAAGGAACAACAAAGTAAAAACAATCTAAACACGTCTATTTACACCTACCGAAATCAAAACGACTCAAAACAAGACACAAAACAAAAACCATAAACACAACACTTGGATGTTTACCGCCGGTAAGAGACCTCAAAATTCACGGGGAGCCTACTTCTCCAGGTATTGTTTCCCACCCTTTCTTATTTGTGATTCTCACGTCACTTTAGCACTCAATCTCTATTTTTCTCTAAAAATTCATTTCCTTACTTTTTTTCTCTTAGTGCACATCTCTCTATTCTTTAATCTCTCTTATTTTTTATCCCTTCCCAGGTATGGTTGATGGAAAGTTGTGGACCCTTGAGGCAGTTTATACTCATTAGTGATGAAATGATTCAAGTTTCCAAGGTCACCACTTCCCTTAGAATCATATTTTGTTGCATTTATTAAACTTGCACACTTTAATTCACAAGCCATTATACAATGAAATTGCTTAAGTTAGTGGTTTGTGGCTTAAGTTTACTTCTCCTTTGATTCGTTCATGAAAATGAGGGGTGAGTTGTGCAGACAACCCTCGAGAATACCTTGTGCATGCTCTATTTGTCCTCTGTTGCAACAAGGTGAACTGGGCAGCAGTGGCCGGCAAGCCACTTTCCACGGCCAGCAGTGGCCGGCAGACCACCTTTGATGGTCGGCATCTCTCACTAGTGGTCGTCCAGCCACTAATGCAAAATTCAGCAGTGTATTCCTTTGGCGGAGTAGAGCCATTTTGGAAGTAGGCAACAGTGTATGTGTTCTATTGTGCAACAGAGGCTCTCTAGAAGCAAAATAATGGCTTTTTGGGTGGAAATCGAGCATGCGCATGAGCATTCCTCACTTCCTGAGGCAGAGTAATAAGTTGTTTAGCTTACTTACTTCTTTTAATTATACTTGTGTTGTAATTATTTAATTAGCTAAAGTAGTTAATTAGTTGTGAGTTAATTTATTTCATTTGGTTTGTAATAGTTAATTAATTAGCTTAGCTTAAATAGTTAGCTAGTTAGTTTATTCATTCGGACTCTCTTTCGTGAGAGCATAATGTTGTAATAATGTGTATGTCTTCCAACTCCACGTCTTTCTCTCTTTTATTTAACTACTTATGATGATTAGCATAGGGACATCACGTTTAAATTAGCATTCTTTATGTTTGCATCCACTTGTATTGCATGCACCGAGGCTCGGTTCATCATTCCAACTGCATTGTTAGTTTAATACTTATTTGAATACGTGCTTAAACCACATGCTATCAATTGATTCACATGCCATGTTAAGTAGCCGAGCCTATTTTAGATTGCATATCGCATGTGTTGCATTAGTCATATTGCATAGTTACGAATCATGTATTTTTTCTAACTCTCTTATGTCTTTTTGGCTTGGAGTACGAGGTGAGCCTTTACTTGCTTTAGCATATTGCATGAGTGTGATTGTTGCCATGTCTACCATGCTTACCATGAGGCTAAGTGCTTAATTGATATACCTGCTTGTATGCCTGTGGATAAAGGCTAATTGCTTGAATTGAAATAATTTGAGCCATGCACATTTAAGTCCACTTTTCAAGTGGCAAATTCAAACTCTTTTCAGAAAACAAACATGACTCAAGTGTTTCAATTTTTGCAAGTTAGTCTATACTTGTATGTGCACATCACATAGTAATGCTAGATTAATAATCGAAACAAGAACGTATAATGCAAAGTAAGATTTATATCATGATTAGTAGAGGCTGATCTTTGATCGGGCAAGCAGAGGTGCTCAATTCATGACCTTCCCCTCTCGTACCTAAGTTCCCAAGTTGAGACAATCTTGGTGATGACGGACATGTGGCCTTTGGCACGAGTCATGGGTTTCCTAAATTTTTCCAAAATAAAACATTTAGGTGGCGACTCTGTATCTGGCAAAGCAGTCCATTTTTGGCAATTTGATTCAAAATTGATTTTTCAAATGATTCGCCAAATTTGGACTCTTTGGTGTTTATTTATTTCACATTGCACTTGTGGAATCAGATTCAGAACCGCAGAAGTCCGATACTGCAGGGCTATTTTGACTTCTGAAAGGAAGCGCGAAAAAGTCGAGCTACAGTTTCTGGCGACTCTGCTGGGGATAATTAGAGAACTTAACTTAAAACTCATGATGTGAAATTTTATCTACTTATATATGTTCTTTGCATTACATTTGCATTGGTGCACCTAAGTCACTATGTTTGCCATCTGCTATTCCTAGACGGTTTGTCGGAGGCTTGCCTAAAAGCCTTGCCAAAAGACTGATCAGTCGCAGGCTCTGCCACGATGGGAACACAACCCTTGGATCTAGTTTACCGCCGTACCACTTGATCTACATTTCACTTCTCGGTGTTAGGTGTGAGAGGTATATTAGGTAATCTTGCCGAGGTACCCTTTTGACCATTCGACTTAGTTGCATATAATGAAGCTATAGTGACTATTCCAACTTAGGACAGGATGCCACCCATTTGTAGGATGTTGTGAAACTTGTTGTTTGAAATAGTATAGCTTAGATCATGCCAAAAATCTAGGACAGGGTAACCTACCCCCTCATAGGGGTGTTTTGGTGCTTTTACGTGATATGTGCTTTTAAAGTGAGACTGTACAAAATGGTTCATATCAGCATGAGTTTGAGAACAGAGTTCAGTAGGGATTACAGTTCAGCTATGTGTTATGATTGTTGTGAATTAGGGTCGAAGTGCTGTCCAATTTTGATTTTATTCTTTCTTTTTGCTAGGTAGTTTACCAACATAGCTTCAAAAAGACCTGATATCCCTCAAGTACTCTGGACCCGTGTCAGAAGGCTTTACAGAATCGGAGATCTTGTTAACGAACAGCCTGTGTTTGCTTCACTCCCACCGGTTACTAGACGGAGAAGAGTTAGGCATAATTCACTAGTTCAGTTTCTACAGTAATCACCCCTCATTTCACCTGCATCTAGCCAGGCTCAGCTTTCTACATCTAGTCTAGTATGAGATCATTCGCCCATTCCAATGGCACAGTATTCCTCGGTCAGTATGGAAGACTTGATTCATCATTTTCAGCAAATAGTTGAAACCATGTAGCAAGACGCTGCTCGACAGGCCGAAGTCACAGCCCGTCAGGCTGAGGTTTTAAACAGGCTGCAACAACAACAACCACAACCGGTAGCGGCCTTTGCATCTCATGTATCTTCTGCTCATGCACCTCCTACGGGTATCCCAACACCTGGAGCCACTACCCACACCGCTAATGTCCAGGAAAATCAGGGCAATCAGGGCAATCTAGCGGAACCGATCCTACCACAGTCCTCCAAAGCACCTGTATACCAAACTGAGGCTCCATTTGAATTTGAGGTTGACCCGACTGTGCTTAAAGTCAACGAACTGGAGAAATTGTCCAAAAAAACACAAGGAGTCAATTCCATTCCAAACATAGAGGACGGGTACGCAGAGTTTGCAGTTACCTTACTAGAGTGGTTTAAAATGCCGCACATTGATCGCTTTGATGGTTCCGGCGACTCAATGGTGCATTTGCGTTTGTTCTCGAATATTTTGCGATCCATGGGCTTGACCTGATTGCAGAAGCTATCCCTTTTCGGTCGCACTATGTCAGGTATAACGGCCATCTGGTATGCCAAGTTTGAAGATTCAGTGAAACAGAATTTGGAGGAATTGGCCGAAGCCTTCATAGCTCAGGACTCTTACAATACCCAAATCAAGGTCACAACTCGTGATCTCGAAGCAACATGTCAAGAACCGAAAGAGGGTTTCTATGATTTTGTAACAAGGTGGAGAGCTAAAGCCTCGATGATGACCACGAGGCCTTCTGAGAATGATCAGATAAGGATGGTCGTCCGAAATCTCCAAGGCAAGCTATTATAGAAAATGATTGTTCTCCCGTTATCTACGTTCTCAGAGCCCTATGAAATAGGGGTTCAGATTGAAGATGCTATGAAGCAAGGGCTCGTTATTGATAATAAAGAGCCCACCAAAAGGACGTTTGTTCGCAGTTTCAATACTGCTAGTGGTAGCACAGTTACGAGGCTGTCAGATGTAAGTGTTGTCACCACAACCAATACCGCCAATCCCTTTGCCAATACAGCTCCACAACCTTCAGCCAACCCTGTCCAATCCTAAAGGACCTTTACCCCACACTACATGACCCAATCCCAAGCCATGAAAGTGCTGATTAAAAAGGGGCACCTTAGACCGTTAGAACCTCACCCACTGCCTGATTCTCTTCCACCTAAACATAACCCAGCAAAATATTGTGTGTTTTACTAATAACTCGGTCATGATACTGACTAATGCTTCCGACTGCATCATGAGATTCAAAACCTCATTGACAACAAGGTAATCGCACATCTGAGAAACCAAATACAATTACAAACCCTCTCCCGGCCCACAATCAAGTTCCCCCACCTCGGAACCTAAACCTAATCCATACACTAGCCCTTCCCTATGACCCTAGTGTATATATTACCCCTTCTCACCTACCTTGACCAACGGTGTTCATTCCTAAAAGCACGGACTTGTGCATGATAAACACATCCACACTTCAACCTAGACCTGTGGTGGTGACAGGCACAGTAGAAGGGAGGCCGACCTTATAGGAGAGTACAAATTCATTGCATGAGTACTCTAAGAACTTGTTTGAGGAAGGGTATGATCTGTGTCGCTACATTGTGCCAGTTGATCAAGCTAAGTCGGATGTGGTATTGCCAATTATAGTAGAGGTCAATGTGGTTAAGGAGGATGGCCCCAGCCAAGGTTTGGATGATCTGGCAGAGTTTGAGGAGGACTTAGACAACCTACAGTTCTTCGACGAACAAGATCAAGGAGATGTACAGATTGACTAGTTCGATTTCAATAGGTCAATGGATAACTTTGGGTAGTTAAGCGATGAACCCGACAGGGAGGAAGGAACTGAAACAAAATCGGAGAAAAATGGAGCAAGAATTGTTGCACTAGCTGGAATGGCCAATAAAAAAGGGAAATCGCTGAAAAGTAACGATGACGAAAATTCAGCTTATGGACTGGGCACTGTGCGTATTGCGGACACAAAACACGAAGCTATGTTTGAACGAGAAATTGTAGAAGACAAGCAAAAAGCTGTAATGACTCAACACCTTGCAAGGGAACTAGACAACTGTTTGTCGGCTGTCGAAGACGTATGGTGGGAGGATGACGATCTATACCTGGCTCACGCCGATGAAGGTTGGGGTGAGTACGTTCCAGACAACACGTAGTACACTGAGGAGATTGATCACATGACAAGAAGTGGGCGGTATTTCAAACCACTGTACTTAGACCAAGCTGAGGCCTCTAGAAAAGATGGAGAGGTTGAAAAGTAGAAAGAAAAACAACTGGAAGAGGAGGTAGTGCTAAAACAACTAAAGAAACACCAAGCCGATATTTCAATCTGGGGTCTTTTTATGGCCTCCCGAGTACATCAACAGGCTGTATTGTTAGCAATGGACAAAGCTAAATTGTTCATTGACACCACCCCTGAACAGCTTGTGGGATTGGTCTTCCCAGGTGGCACCAGCCCAACCCTAACCTTTTCTGACAGAGAACTGCCGCCGAAAATCTCAACACATAACAAACCCCTGTACATAGTGCAGAGAAAAATAGGTACCGATGGTGGTGTTGATAGACACTGGTTCGGCTATCAATGTTTGTCCGTCTCGCACAGCTTATACCATTGGCATGAAACCAACAGATTTTGTACCTATAGCCCAAGTGATATGGGCATATGATAACATGAGCAGGGAAGTACAAACCTGAGTTCAGCTTGGCCCAGCTCAGCAGGACGTCGAGTTTCATGTCCTGGAGGTCCCGACCATCTTCAACTTACTGCTAAGAAGACTTTGGCTGCACCTTGTGAAAGTAGTCTCTTCTATCCTCCACCAAATGCTAAAATACCCTCACGGGAAAGGGATAGCAATTGTCTTCAGGAACTCATTTTTCCATCCGCCACCAAAGGTAACCACACCAGTGCTGGAAATCGACCATGGCGAGGAAGATGTATTCCTCTCAGGGTTTAGTCTGGCTAAGGCTCGGGTAGTGCAAACCATCTTAGCAGCAGATGAGGGGATATATGTCAGCGCCCAGTCTGTTTATCTCATGAACAAACTACAACATATGCCAGGAACAGGACTTGGAAGAAGTGGCTGGAAGGGCATCACAGCATTGGCGATTGGCCGATGTGACGCATGATCTGCATGCCCACCAAAGAGAATTGGGTCAGGAAAAGGAAAGAGATGATAAGCGGAGCTCACAAGCCAATCCGCGGAACACTAAATGGTCACTTTGTTCGAAAGGGAAAGGATTTTCCCTTTTGCAGTTTTCCCGAGCCCTGGATGAATTTTGCAAAGTAGCTTGTCCCCGACTTCAAAATCTTCTTCGACCTGCAGTTGCAAAAGAGTGACGCCAAGGAAAAGGTTAAACTGAGTGCTAAAGCTGAACAGGGAATAGAAAGTGACTCTGACAACAGCGAGCTTGAAGTTGGGACAGCACTAGCATGTCTCTTTTTAGATCCTTCGGCCAACTTAGAGAGCTTGGGGGATAACCTTACCATCTCCATGATCGGGGAAAAACTAGGTATGAACCTAACCAGTGGCATTTTGGAAGCATCAGGGGCACCATCTCTTACTTGGCAACTGGAGAAAGGCTATCTTTCCAGTTCTGAATTGAATGATAAGCCAGAATCTGACTCCACAGAGTCTGTGGGGTCGGGATCAAATTTAAGTCAGTCTGAGGGGTCTGAGTCTGGCATTCTCGGGGGTGGTAACCCAGATGCCAAGGTCTTATCTAGATCTTTTTTTTCTTTTGCTTTTGAGTCTGTTGTAACTGAAGAGGTGGACCTGTTGAATGAGAACTCTGCAAATTTTGAGTACTTTTCCATGCCGCTTATTTATTACATTGACCAATATTTTTAAACTTTTAATGAAAACGAAAAGAAAGAAATTCCTCTAGCTTTGAAAAACTTAATTAATCAAGAGGATGAGAGGTATATTAAACCCTGTATTGATAAAATCATTGCCATTAATGTGGTTACTGAGAAGGAACCACGCATGGTCCAGATCAGGTCCACGTTGTCTTTGAAGGAGCGCGAACACTTAGTCACTTTATTAAAAGACATCAAAGATGTTTTCGCGTGGTCCTACGAAGACATGCCTGGAATCGATCCTGAGATCATATAGCACCGGATCCCTCTTGACCATGATGTCCGACCAGTCAAGCAAAAGTTGCGTAGAATTCGCCCAGATTGGGCATTAAAGATCAAAAAGGAGGTCACCAAACAGATCGAGGTAGGTTTCTTGTTAGTATCCAAGTATCCAACCTGGTTGGCCAACATCGTTCCAGTGTCGAAAAAAGATGGCAGAATTCGGGTTTGTGTAGACTTCCGGGACTTAAACAAAGCCAGTCCGAAGGATAGCTTTCCTCTACTGTATATTGATGAGTTGGTAGACTTCACCGCAGGCCATGCATTGCGTTCTTTCATGGATGGGTTTTCCGGGTATAATCAGATTCTGATGGCTCCCGAAGACAGAGAGAAAAGTACATTTACTATGCCGTGGGGAACGTGTTGCTACCTAGTCATGCTATTTGGCTTGAAAATGCTGGGGCTACTTATCAGAAGGCTGCAACCACCACTCTGTATGATATGATCCACAAAAAGGTCGAAGTGTACGTGGACGACATGATAGTCAAGTCCAAAGACCGAGAGGGCCACTACACTACTCTGGAAAATTTCTTTCAATGGATCAGGGAATACAGATTGAGGTTAAACCCGCAGAAGTGCACCTTTGGCATAACGGCAAAGAAAATGTTGGGCTTTTTGATCACACAGAGAGGCATCGAGGTAGATCTTTCAAAAATCAAGGACATCCTAGAAATGCCACCGCCAAGAACTGAAAAGGAGGTGCGAGGCTTTCTAGGTAAAGTACAATTCATAAGATGGTTTATCTTTGAATTAACCTTGACTTGTGAACCACTATTTGGTCTCCTGAAGAAAGGGAAGAAATTTCAATGGGATGATCGATGTCAATTCATTTTTGAGCAAGTCAAGCAGTACCTCCAGAATCCGCCTATGTTGTCACCGCCAGAGCTGGGGAAGCCCTTGCTTTTGTATCTGTCAATAACAGACACCACAATGGGATGCATGCTTGCTCAGGAATCTGAGGATAGTGTAGAGAAAGCCATCTATTACTTGAGCAAGAAAATGTTGGATTACGAAACCCACTACACCCCACTAGAGAAAGCTTACTTAGCCTTAGTATGGGCTACCAGGAAATTGAGGCACTACTTGTTAGCTCACTTCGTAATTCTGATTTTGAGATTAGATCCTATCAAATATCTCTTTGACAAACCAGCGCTTACGGATAGGCTAGCTCGTTGGTTGCTTCTTCTCTCTGAATTTGATCTGAAGTATGTTACTCACAAGTCGGTCAAAGAGAGAGTAGTAGCGGAGTTCCTGACAGATCACCCAGTAGAAGGGGACGAAGCGGTAGAATACCTCTTCCCAGATAAAGCCATTCTACAAGTTGAGGAGGAGACTTGGACAATGTACTTTGACGAAGCATCAAATTAGTACGACTATAGGATTGGTGTGTTGTTAATAGCACCTAACGACTCCTACATACCTTTAGCTTTTAAACTCCGGTTCAAAGTGTCCAACAACAAAGCAAAATATGAAGCGTATATTGCTGGTTTAGAAGCTGCCCTGAAACTAGGGGCAAAAAGGTTGGATGTTATCAGGGACTCGAACTTAGTTGTTTCTCAAGCAAATGGAGACTGGAAAGTCAATGAAGAAAAGATAAAGGTCTATTACCAGACCCTATACGTTCTAATTCCTAGGTTTGAAAAGCTGACTTTCACGCATCTACTGAGAGAGAACAACAGGTTTGCTGATGTTTTAGCAACTCTATCTTGCATGGTAGACATCTCGCTTAGAGTCCAGATGCGTCCGATCCTCATTGAGCAGAAATACATGCCGGCCTATGAAACTATCACCGTAATAGATGAAGCGCAAGACAAAAATCCTTGGTACTTCGATATCTGGAACTTCTTGGAAAATGAGGCGTATCCACCGAGGGCAAATGCCAAGGACAAACGGGGAATACGGCGAATGGCCGTTCAATTTATCATCTGCGAAGGTAAACTGTACAAAAGAGGACATCTAGGAATGCATAAGTTGTATGTCAAGAAAGATGAATTGAAACGCCTAATGGAGGCCATCCATGGGGGAGCGTGCGGAGCGTACATGAACGGAGTAATGTTAGCCTGGAAGATTCTCAGGCAAGGTTACTACTGGTCCAACATGGAGGAAAAATGCATTGGTTTTGTTTGGCGATGCCACAAATGCCAAATTCATACTAATCACATGAATATCCCAACGTCAAAACTATGTAACATGACTTTGCCATGTCCTTTCTCAATCTGGGGAATTGATGTCATCGGCACAGTCACACCGAAAGGGTCGAACGGGCATGAATACATTCTAGTGGCAATTGATTACTTTACAAATTGGGTGGAAGCCCAGTCCTATGCAGTGTTGAAAGCAGCCCATGGCTAAGTTCATCAAAAACAACATCATTTGTCGATACGAAGTCCCAAACGAGATTATATCAGATAATGGCTCCCACTTCAAGAAGGAGCTGATAGACTTGTTGGAGAAATACAATGTGACTTTTCATAAGTCATCTACATATCGACTGTAAACCAATGGAGCTGTTGAGGCCGCCAATAAGAACATCAAACATATTTTGCAGAAGATGGTTAAGACCTACAAGGACTAGCCAGATAAATTGTCATTCACACTTTGGGGCTATAGAACTTCAATCCGGACGTCTACAGGGGCAACTCCTTATTCTCTTGTTTATGGTATGGAAGCTATTCTGCCAATTGAAATTGAAATACCATCACTGCGAGTTATGGCTGAGTGTCAAATAGCAGAGGCCGACTGGCAACAGAGTATATTTGAGAAGTTAATGTTATTTCATGAAAGAAGCCTAAAGGCATTGTATCATGTACAGGGCTACCAACGCAGAATTGCTAAGGCTTTTGACAAGAAGGTTAATTCTAGGAATCTCAAAGAAAGAGATCTGGTGCTTAAAGACAACCAAGCTCCCATCCATGACCCTAGGGGCAAGTTCAGACCCAATTGGACTGGTCCTTACATCATCAAGTCTATCTGGTTAGGAGGAGCAGTCATTCTCATAGACTTAGATGGTCTGAAATTTTCCCAGCCGATCAATATGGACAAGTTGAAGAAATACTATCCCTAAGAGGCTCGCTAGGCCGAAAACCCAGAAGGCCGACCTAGGCAAAAGTTAGAGCATAAAAAATTAGAAATGAAGAAAAACAGAGCTCGCAAGGTTAAAAACCCTAAAAGGTGACCTTAGCAAAAGTTAGAGCGCAAAAGGAGAGAGTTAATACTCGAGTGAACCTGAACCGAACTACGTAAGGCGTGATTCTTATCTTTGGGATACGTAGGCAACTTCATCCTGAAGTTCAGTTGTAATCAATTCCAACTCAACTGTCCTGTCCATTTTGTTGATAAAGTCATCTTTATCTGTTATTTACCTGAGGATTTGGTTGTGATCTTTACTCTGAGAGAAAAGCTGGGTACAATGCAGAGTAGTGGTATTCAATCAAGGGGCAGTTATGATCTTTTGATCCAGCATTATACATCTTGAGGATTGATTCCATGCGTGTCAAGTGGTGATCCTCTTCAAAAATGGTTTTTGAGAAGTTTTGATAAAAGTTGATTTTGTTCAAATTTTATCTTTTACAACTTAAACCATTTTTAGACTAAAAGGAAAATTTTCAATGCTCACAACTTTAATTTCATTGATTTCAAACTTAAAGTTCTCCAAATCTCTGATACAAATCAAAGTTGCTTTTATTACAATCAACAAAAAAAAAACTTGAAAAGAAAGGTCGAAGCAATAAACTAGTGGCATAGAAAGAGTAGTGCATGATAGCTAGACAGCACTGACAGACCTCTTTTTGAAGCCCGGCCGGGTCTAGGTGGTGGCCCAGACCAGTGCAGATGCAGCAAAAGCTGGCCCTTTGTCCTGGCATGTTGCGGCTATGTTTTGAGTACTGTTTGTACCAAGTGTCTTTTAGTATTTTCGAGTTGTTTTCATTTCATTTTCCTGTTATCGAGTTGCATTTTACATATTTTTCTGGTTGTGGGTCGTTATTCGATTCAAGAGCGAATGCAAGAGCAGGTATTTACAGTTTTAAGTCCTGTACAATGCTACCATTCATCACATGCCACTCATCACACATTATGCGAGGAGACCATCCAAACTGGTGGGTCCAACCCCGATCATTGTTTTACAAAGCTATAAAACAAAAGAAAAGTCTTCTAATACAGCGAGTCTATCTGAAGCTAGTGTTTAAACTACAAAGGAAAAAATAATAAAACCAAAAAACAAAAAAAAAAAAGAGGAACTTTCTTTTTTGTTTTGTTCTAATAATTCGTAAGTTGTTCTGTTATATTGTGTGTTGGTATTCTGTCATATACCCGTACTATTGAGTTTTTATCGCAGGAATGCATTTCTGATGAAAGACCGACCAGGTGATCGACTGGTATTACTCTGTCTTGCATCCATTTTGTGTCTATTTTATCAAGTTTTATCTGTCACACCCCAAACCCGCCCCTAAAAGTTTGGGCATGACCCATTCAGAAACAGACATATATCCTGGTATCTATAACATATGGGGCCTTGCCGGAAGCACAAAACATTAAAAGTATAGTGATACAAACAAACTCCATTGAGCTACTTCTAATATGCCAGGATCTCATACATCACATGCATCATAATAGGCAGATAGGGTCTGAAAATATCCCTTAACAGTATTTATACACAAACACATATACAAACCCAGCCCTATAATCGGGCATGTACAAAACCATTGAAGTTATATACATTCAACCTTAGATGGCCAGCCAAAAGTAAGCCAATCATCTTAACAGACTCCACAAAATAAGTGGCCTCGTATAGTGCCTGGACACACGAAGGTTGACAAAAGAAACCGGGCGTCATGGGCTAGGACTGACTACCTGGTTGGTTACCTACAGAAACAGACATAACAGAAAGTGAGCCGGGCTCAGTGAATAGTAATACATAAATAAAACAATGCTTAACTTGAACATAATATTAAAGCGTATGAAAATGCAGAGTTCACATAGTTAACCTGATTCTGTATTCATTTCATAATGGCCTTAGGCCCAGTCTTGAACATAAAAGCTTGAAACATCACATCTTAAACCATAATGGCTTGAAGCCCTTGAATAGAGTGGCATAATGCCCTTGAAACACATGGCATGAAAGCCCTTGAAACGTTTGGCATGAAAGCCCTTGAAACATGTGGCATGAAAGCCCGTGGTACAAAGAACTTGTAACATCCTTGAACTTGTAACATACGTGAACTTGTAACAGACTTAAACTTGTAACATACATAAACTTGTAACAACATAAACTTGTAATAGACATAAGCTTGTAACAGACTTAAACTTGTAACATACGTGAACTAGTAAGATGCGTAAACTTGTAACATACGTGAACTTGTAACATATTTGAACCACGATATTATTACCCCCGGGTAAGGGCCTTGCGCTAAGGATACCTTAAATACCTTTATATAAATGAACAATCATTCAGTGATTCAAAACGTAACATGTTAGGAAATAGGGCATTTCTTGTCATATCATGTTATTATCGTACGCTTAACAAAGATAGAAATAATTCACATTCTCATGAGGGTTACATAAACATGTTAAACTTTTGTCCTTGTGTCGTGGTTTCTGAATAATTTCCCACTCACGCAAATACACATAGCTTTCCAATTATTCTGATTCATCGAAGGTGTCTACCCTTGATAACCTATAACTGTCTCATATTTACTCAAAATCCGTTCTTCAAGAATGAACATAATTTCTCTTTATTCTTTAAGAAACGGCGTAGTTCACTTGATCTATTAATCAGTAGCACATAGAAGCATACACCTTTGTTTGATCGTTCGTCTATGTTAACATAGTTGACCTGTAATTAACAAAGTACTAATGGTAATCGTTACACCAGTCACATGAGTTAACTTAGTTAACTTAAGTCTAACAGGACATTCCTGATAAATATTAACAAAAGGTAAGCATGTTGTACAGATTGAATGATATCAGAGATACGTGAATACCATGACTCCATAGTGCTTATACGTTCTCTTGGTTCGTCATGAATTACTATAGATATCTTGCACATAACGTTAGTATTCTTTGTCAACAATAAATAAAATATATTACTGTAGACACCCCATTTTTGACCGTCCTCAAGACTTGGACGTCACCGTTTGAACACTCGGTGATTATCCATGTTTGTGTTCGTTTGGAGTTCCCAGAGGCCTCGGCTACGCGCCTTGTCTCAGGATCTCCGAACTCGACCGTTTAGTGTCTGGTTTTGCACCAAACACTTGTGTTGTGCCTTGGATGGGCAGGATAGGGCTTGTAGACCATCCCCACCCACCACCAGCAGTGGCTAGAGGCCACCGGCTGGTTTTTGCTGCCACCGGCAATTTATATTGCCGGCCGGCACTATTTGTTGCCGGTCAGCACTTTTTAGTGCCGGCCGGCACTCTTTTTGGCCAAGATGGTATTTTTGGCCGGCCGATTACTGTGCATCTGCTTTTGCAGATATTTTAAGACAGCTGTCTTGCTTTTGCTCCCCTCCATACACGTGTATAGAGGGATCTCCCTCTTATGAAGCTTGTCTTGTAAGCTTTACAAGACAAGGAGTGCCATATAGAGAGAGAGAGGTCTCTTGGATGGAGGGGTTAGACATTTTGAGATATTTTGAGAGCTTAGACAGCCATTGTTAGGGTTTGAGATCTAGGGTTAGGGTTTGTTACACCTTATCTCTCTCTTTTTCCCTCTTGTGTGTGTTTTAGTGTGTTTAGTCCATACTATTGCACACAAACACATAGTGTTTCACCTTCCTTTGGCTCTTGAGGTTCTAAGGGACTGGTTTTGAAGTTTTGGTGTTGGATTCAAGCTAAGGAAGGCCATTGGAGCACCATTTGTGAAGGGATCATCAAGGGTAAGAAACTTACACCTTTATTCCCCATTTTTGCATTGATTTCCTACCTGTCTTAGAGCTGTTTTTGTGCTTATTGTATAACATAAAAAAGTTCTGTTTTAGGACCCTCTTTATTTTTTATTAAGAGTGTTTTGTTGTTTGAGGGTGGTTGACTCCCCTTAGGCCTTGAAAGGCCTCATTTTGAGCCATTTTGTGCTAGCTCCGGGATTTTGGTGTTGGGGTCTCTTCACCACTGAAATCTTGAGGGATTCCAGTGGTGAAGATGATGCCTTGAAGTCCCAAGAAGGAGAGGGCCACCCCCTCTCCTTGTTGTCCTTGAAAATGGCATGTTTTGGCCTCTTGAGAGAGCACTATGCTTGAGTGTGTGTTGAGCATGTTTAGGCTGTTTTTCATGCTTATATATCCATAATATAACATGATTTTAAGTTGGTTTTGGTACTCCATGCATGTTTAGCATAGTTGCCTTGTAATGCCTTGTTATGCCTTAACATGTCTTAAGTTGTTAGCCTTTGTTGGAGCATGTTTTAGGCTTGGTCTTGTGAAGATTTTGTGCATGTTTTGCCATGTTCTAGGTCTGTCCTAGATTGTTTGGGTCGAACTTTGCATGCATCATGTAGCCCCTTTGCATTCGGGCTTGTTGGCCTCAAGTATGTGGATGTGTAGCATGCGTTGCTTGTATTGTTTTGGTGATTTGGGGCCACCCTATAAGCTATTTCAGTCCCATTTTCATGCTTGCTTGATTGCCTTGCATGCCCCTTTGATGCTTTGGAAGCATGTGTTGCATGCTCCTTGTTTTGACCATTTGTGCATGCCTTTGTTTTGAGCCATTTAGATGCCATCTAAGTGGTCTTTTGGGCCTTATGTTATGTGCTAAAACTCTGTTTTTAGTCATTTAGTCCATGCCATGTTTGGTCTTACTAAGTGTAGTTCAATGCCCCATTGGTTTGCTTTGAACACTTGGACTATTTGTTGCATGTTTGGCTTGATTTTGTTGCTTGGTTTGGCACCATCCTAACATGCATTTTTAGAGCTCATGTTGCATGCTAATTAGTCCATGTTCCCCCTTTTCAAATGTGTTTGAGGGTTGTTCAACTTGTGCCCAAGTGTTGGCCTTTCAACATGTGTATGTGTGCATGTGTATTTGGCCCCTCATTTTAGCATTATGGCTACTGTTTTAGGCCTATTTAGAGTTGCCTAATTCATGTTTAAGTCCATCTTTGCACCCATTTGCATTGCCATATGTATGCTTGTATGCTTGCATAAGTTAGTTGCCATGCCATGTTGCATCCTTAGCTTGTATGCTTAGGTTGCATTGCATTTTGCATGCATTCCTTGCCCCTTGATTTGGTGATAGGGATTAGGACTTTGGTTTGATTTGGTTTGCATTTCATTTGAAATCAAAGTTGCATACTTGGTTCTTTGGGCCATCATGCATGGAAATGCGTGATTGGTGGTCCGAGAATCGAGGCACATGCCCCTTTAAGTCATTATCATGATAAGGGACATGGTTGGTGCATATATGCCTTGAATTGTGCTGCCATGCTTTGCCTTGCCCTCTGTTGCTGTCATTTGCAGATTCTGCAGGAACACTCTGCCGACCGCAGTGTAAAGTGCCGACCGGCAACAATTCCTCTGCCGATAGTTTCATTTTGTGCCGATGGCCACACACCACTGCCGGTGGTAATTCCACTCAGCCGGTGGCACTCCCCAGTGTCCAGGGATGCAGTCCTGAGGTTTTGACAGCCTCCAGAGGAGTGAAGGAAGGAAAACAGAGGCAGCCTATGCATGGCGGCGCGTTTCCCGAGGCGGTTTATCTATTTTCTAAGCTTAATTTAATTTGTTAATTAAATTAATTAATTTTTAATATTTAATTAGCTTGCGTAGTTAATTAATTTGTAATATTTATTTGGTCCCTCCAAGTAAGGGCAAATATGTAATAAGTGTGCGTGAGTGTGTGTATGTCTTCCAACCTCACGTCTTTCTTCCCTTTTATTTACCTGCTTACGATGGTAGATTAGGGCACGTTTAATTTAGCATACCTTATGCTATGCATGTGTGCATCCATTTGTATTGCATGCATTAGGCTCGGTACATCACGCTAACTGCATTTGTACTTCAATTCAAAAATTGACTATGTGATAGTTGATCGCATTTCATATGCCATGCTTAGGTTAGCCGAGCCTGCCTAGATTGCATTTTTGCATGTGATGCATTAGCCATTTTTAACATGAACTAGGACATACATGTTTGCTAACTAGTTTACTGTTTTGGCACGGAGTACAATGTAAGTATTTATGCTTTAGCATCCTGCATGCATGTAAGTGTTGCCATGACAGTATGCTTGCCATGCGGCTAAATGCTTATATGATAAACTGTTTGAAATGCCTGTGGGTGAAGGTTGGATTGTTTGAGTTGGAAAAACTCATTGAAATCCGTGTTTTAGCCTACTTGCGAGTAGCAAAATTTAAAGCATTTTCAAAACAAACGGATATGCAATGTTTCTTTCCAAATTAGGCAATCTAGTCTATACTTGTTTGTTGCGCGCATAACATAGTAATTCTAGGCTAATAATTGGAATAAGAACGCATAACGTTTTCAAAATCGGATATCATGGTTAGTAGAGGCCGGTCTTCGGACCGGGCGAAAGGGGGTGCTCATAGCTGACCTTCCCCGATCGTACCCAAGCTCCCGAGCCGAGATAACTCCGGTGATGACGGACATGTGGCCTTCGGCACCGAGTCAGGGTTTCCTAAATTTTCCCATTTTAAAAATATTTAGGTGGCGACTCTGTATATGGCAAAGCAGTCCATGTTTGGCACTACTTTTTCAAAAATCTGTTTCTCAAAACGATTTGCCAGATTTGGACTCTTTGGTTCAGATTAAGAACCGCGACAACAAAAATCGCGAGTCCGAACTGTAGTAGCGAGGTCCCTCCCTCGCGGACTTGTTACAGTTTCTACATACCTTGAGCTTCAAATATCTACAAACCCTCCTAATTTTGACCCAAAGCTCTTCCTTGTTGAACTTTCCCTTTCCTTCTTTTTCTTATTCTCTTCTCCTCTCCTAGGAGATATTTACGAATTGCATCTCCCCAAAGTCAAGTGTTAAAGGCATGGATATAAGGATATACATAATAGGTGAATAAGACAAAACTCATTCGTTTAATCATCCCAAATTGAAATTTCATGGAAATGCTTATTATTACTTAAAAATTATGCCGATCGCAAATTTAAAATCAATTTCAGATAATTAAGTCTCTAAGGCTTCCAATTTCTGATTCAAACATTATAATGGTGACAGATACTTTTCTTATTCAACAGATATGAACCTATATTCATAGGATCCACTTAATCAAACTTAATTTCATACAAAATTTCACAATAGGCATATAAATGCACAGAATAAGGGACTAAAAGCATACCAGAAAGCATGTACGAGGGTCGGGTTATTACATTATCATTTCATCAAGTTTTGATTTGTGTTATAATCAGTGAGAGGCTTAATTTTTAGTTCGGAACTGATTACCATTCGGATTTGCAAAAAAAGAAAAGAAAAAAAAAAACTCATTTTATTAATAGGGATTAACCTCGATCAAATTTGTACAAACATACATACAAAAATAAAAGGAAAAAAAAACAAAACAAAAGCAACAAAAAAAAAAACAAAAAAAAAAAGAGAGAGGGATCTTCTTTCTTCTCCGACAGCAGTCCAGTGACGAAGATTACAACCGGCTTCAATTGTACACAGCTTCGTTGCCCGACTTTACCATCAGTTGCCTCGCTTCATCTTTACTCCTTCGAAACTCTTGAAGGCTCTGCCTCGACTTTGGCAGAGCTTCCGAAGGAGATTATTCCTCGACGGCCTGTAGACGCGCCCGCGTGGGGCCCCGTGCTACAGTTCGGACTCAATTTGTGTCACGGTTCTTAATCTTGAACCAAAGAGTCCAAATCCGGCAAATCGTTTTGAGAAACAGATTTTTTGAAAAGAAGTGCCAAACATGGACTGCTTTGCCAGATACAGAGTCGCCACCTAAATATTTTTTATGGAGAATTTAGGAAACCCTGACTCGGTGCCGAAGGCCACATGTCCGTCATCACCGGAGTTGTCTCGGCTCGGGAGCTAGGGTACGATCGGGGAAGGTCAGCTATGAGCACCCCCTCTCGCCCGATCCGAAGATCGGCCTCTACTAACCGTGATATCCGTTTTTGAAAACTTTATATGTTCTTATTCCAATTATTTAGCCTAGCGTTACTATGTTATGCGCGCAGCAAACAAGTATAGACTAGATTGTCTAATTTGGAAATAAGCATTGCATATCCGTTTGTTTTGAAAAGCGCTTTGGAATTTGCTACTCGCAAGTAGGCTAAAATACGGATTTCAACGAGTTTTTCCAACTCAAACAATCCAACCTCCACCCACGGGCATTCAAACAGTTTATCTCATATAAGCACTTAGCCACATGGTAAGCATGCTATCAGGTTAACATTCACACGCATGCGAGATGCTAAAGCATAAATACTTACATCGTACTCCGTGCCAAAACAATAAACTAGTTAGCAAACATGCGTGATCCTAGTTCATGTCAAGTTGGCTAATGCAGCACATGCAAGATGCAATTAGAGTAGGCTCGGCTAACCTAAACATGGCATGTGAAATGCAACCAATTAATGCACGTATTCAATTTGGGATTGAAATACAAATGCAATTAGCATGATGTACCGAGCCTAATGCATGCAATACAAATGCATGAATGCACGCATGCATAGCATAAGGTATGCTAAATTAAACGTGCTCTAATACTAACCATCAAAGCAGGTAAATAAAAGAGAAGAAATAAGTGGGGATTGGAAGACATACACACACTCACCCACACTTATTACAGATTTGCCCTCGCTCGGAGGGACTGAATAAATAATACAATTTAATTAACTACACAAGCTAATTAAATATTACAAATTGCCTAATTAATTAACAAATTAACTAAGCTAAGAAAAACAGTAAACCGCCTCAGGAGGAAAGCCAAATGCAGCGCATGCTCGGATCCCGCTCGGAAGTGCACGGCCATGCATAGGCTGCCTCTGTTTTCCTTCTTTTACTCCTCTGGAGGCTGCAAAAACCTCTGGATTGCTTCTCTGGATACTGGAAGACATCACCGGCCGAGTGGGATTACCACCGGCAGTGATATATAGCTACCGGCCATTGGTGAAGCTATCGGCAGAGATAGGAGTGCCGGTCGGCACTTGGCACTGCCGGTCGGCAGAGTGTTCCTGCAGAATCTGCAATTGACAGCAACAGAGGGCAAGGCAGAGCATGGCAACACAATTCAAGGCATATATGCACCAATCATGTCCCTTATCATATTTGTGACTCAAAGGGACATACTCCTTGGTTCTCGGACCATCAATTGCGCATTTCCATGCGTGATGGTCCAAGTGACCAAGTGTGCACATTTTGATGTTAAGTGTAATGCAAACCAACAAACCAAAGGGGTCCAATCCCTATCACTAAATCAAGGGACAAGACATGCATGTTCAATAAAACCTAGGCATGTTAGCTAGGGATGCAACATGGCAATGCAAGCAAGCAAGCAATGAACAAGCATACAAGCTAATGGTCATGCAAGACACGGTGCAATCAAAGCATGCGAAGTGTGAGACATGTAACAACATGTAAAGATTGGACTTAAACATGATTTGGGCAGCTCTAAAAAGGGCCAAAATAGTGGCCAAAAGTCAAGGAATTGGAATCAAACATACATACACACATGCAAGTAAGTTGGACCAACGCTTAGGCACAAATGCTCAAGCCTCAAAGGGCTACTTCTAAGCACATTTGAATGAGGCAATCATGGGCATATGGCATGCAAGGTAAGCATTGAAACTCATGTTAGAATGGTGTCAAACCAAGCAAACAAAATAGACCAAGCATGCAATGGATGGCCCAAGTACTTGAAGCAAGTCAAAGAGACTTGAACCATGGCTAAGCCAACCAAGCCTCACAAGGCTAAGAGGACTTAAAATAGGCTCAAGGCAGACCTAGACCATGCAAAAGGGACCCCTAGATGGCATCTAAGCGGCTCAAAATCAAAGGCATGTACAATGGCCAAAACATGGAACATGCTACACAAGTTTTCAAAGCTTCAAAGAGGTATCCAAAGTAAGCATGCAAGCATGCTATAAGGTCTGAAATTATGCTATAAATGATGTCAAATCATTAGAATAAAGCAAGTAATGCATGCTATATACTCACACACTTGAGGCCAACAAGCCAAAATGCAAAGGGGGTATATGATGCATGCCATGGCCGACCCAAACAACCTAGGACAGACCTAAAACATGGCAAAATAAGCACAAAAGCTTCACAAAGCTAAGCCTAAAACATGCTAGAACAAAGGCTAACAACCTAAGGCATATTAAGGCAATAACATGGCATTACATGGTAGGTATGCTAAGCATGCATGGTGTACCAAAACCAACGAAAAACAGAGGCATATTATGACATAATAGGCACAAAAAACAGCCAAGGCATGATCAACGTAAAGCTTAGCTAGGTGCTCCCTCAAGAGGCCAAAAATGGTCCTTTTCAAGGACAATAAGGAGAGGGGGTGGCCCTCTCCTTCTTGGGACTTCAAGGCACCATCCTTACCACTGAAATCCCTCAAGATTTCAGTGGTGAAGAGGCCCAAACACCAAAGTCTCGGAGCTCACTCAAAATAGCACAAAATGGGGCCTTTCAAGGCCTAAGAGAGGTCAAACACCTCCAAACCAAAAAACACTCTAAACAAACTATTTAGAAGGCCTAAAAACAGAACTTTTTTGTATTATACACTAAGCTCAAAAACGATTTTAAGACAGGTAGAAATACAATGCAAGATTGGGGAATAAAGAGGCAAGTTTCTTACCCTTGAAGACCCCTTCACAAATGATGCTCCAACAGCCCTCCTTGGCTTGAAAACAGCTTCAAAACTTCAAAACCAACCTCTTAGAACCTCAGTAGCTAAGTAAAGGTGAAACACTATGTGTTTATGTGCAATAGTAAGACACAAATGCACTTAAACACACACAAGAGGGAGATATAGAGATAGAAAGTGTATGGTTTCTAACCCTAGAACTCAAAACCCTAAAAATGGCTGTCTAAAAATATCCTAAGTCTCTCAAGTGTCTAACCCTAAAGCCAAGAGAGAAGGCTCTCTCTTATAGAGCTTCTTGTCTTGTAAAGCTTACAAGACAAGCTTCCAAGAGAGAGATCCCTCCATACACGTGTATAGAGGGGAGCCAAAAGCAAGACAGCTGTGATAAAATATCTGCAAAAGCAGATGCACAGTAGTCGGCCGGCCAAAGATGCCATTTTGGCAAAAGTTAGTGCCGACCGGCAACAAATAGTGCCGACCGACAACAAAATGTGCCGATGGCAACAAAAACCAGCCGGTGACCTCTAGCCACTGCCGGTGGTGTGTGGGGATGCCTCACAAGGCATTCCCTGCCCTTCCAAGGCAAAACACAAGTGTTTGGTGCAAAACCAGACACTAAACAGTCGAGTTCGGAGATCTTGAGGCAAGGCGCGCGAGCCGAGACCTCCGGGAACTCCAAACGAACACAAACATGGATGATCACCGAGTGTTCAAACGGTGACGTCCAAGTCTTGAGGACGGTCAAAAATGGGGTGTCTACACAGCCATCAAATTGGTTGTGCGAAGAAACTCCGAATCGAGCCACAGAGGTGGCTTGTCGTTTCAGCTCTTTGTTCTGCTTTTTTAGCGCACTAATTTCTACTCGAGCGTCTTTGTACATATGTTGGAGGAAGGAGAGTTGTGCATTTAACTGATGTACCTCGCACGTCATGTTCTGCAGTCGACGGGACAAGTTGGAGACCGCAGTCACGATCTCCACACATGACCTCAGCATATACGAGTTTGCTTCGATGTCAGACTATGCTGCCATTATTTGTTCAACTGACTTCGCTGGAAAGCTGAAAACGGGGGAAGAAGAAGGAGCCCGTGGTTGAGGTTCAGGGGAGTCAGAATCGGTCATCTCTATCGTGGACTCATTCAGGTTTGAAAAAAGAGTGAGAGAACCATGTAAAGAAGCCATGGCAGAGGAGAGTAATGCAAAAGAAAGAGGTTGCAAAGTGGTGGCAGAGAAAGTTTGCAGGCTTTTGCTCTACCTCTCTCTCTCGCAGGCCTCAACTTAAGAATAGAACGAAGAAGAAGACAAAGAGAAAGAAAGGTCGAGACGATCATTGACAATCGGGGTAGGATTGGATAGCCTGTCGGTCAGGTGCCGCGATTGTTGAAATCGCGTGCTAGACACAACGCTCGAAGAAGATGAAAGAAGAGAGAGTAAGACAAAAACAGAGAGAGATGCGGGAGAGTTGTATATATATATATGTGTGTATATGTATTGTACATCTATGTATTATATATATTTGTTTGAATATTTGGTCACAAGATATTTGGTCACAAGAGTGGCTTGGGCTCAGTAGTTCAGCTCAGTGGTTAAGGATTGAGGGGCTGAGCTTAAGGTCAGAGGTTCGAGCCCCCATAGCAATGAGTGCTTCTTTTGTTTTGTTTTGATTTTATGTATATATGTCTCATATACCTATATATATATATATATATATATATTTATTTGAATTTTTTGTCACAAAAGTGGTTTAGCTCAATGGTTGAGGACTCGGAGAAGCCTGAGTTAGAGGTTCGAACCCCCATATCCATGCATTTGTGTTTTTCCTTTCTTTTTGCGTGTTTTGCGTACGTACGCTGACATCAGCAAACGGAATATGCCTTCTCAGTAATGGCATCTTCCCGCTGACGGCCACAAATAGAATATTCAAGCAAACAGAATATTCCTCGAATATGTATATGTATACCGTATGTATATATCTGTGTATTTTGTATACGATATTTGGTATTTATAAAAAAAAATTCTTTTTGACATTTTTTTGAAAACAAGAAGAAAAAAAATACCTTCTTCTACTTGCGTGAGACGCGTTTGGACTTCAAATTCACCTTTGTTCTCTTCACGTGAAACGTGTTAGGATTTGATACTTACTCGATTAAAATCCTTTCCCTGTCCGTATGAGATACGGCTAGGTATGCATGTTGGTTATACCACCTTTGTTCTTTCCACGTGAAATGTGTTAGGATTTGATGTTTACCTGGTTAAAAGCCCCCTCTCTTCGTATGAGATACGATTAGGTATGTCTGTTAGTTATATTGTAACCAAACAATATTGTATGTACAGTTCATTCAGAGGAGTTCCGGATAAGTTATTCGTGTCTCGTGTCTCTGTAGGAGAATGTCACGACCCAAACCCGGCCCTATGGGTTTAGCACCGTAACCGGCCAGTAATCCGAGATTACCAAAGGCCTGCAGAACAGTAACACAGTAAAACAGAGTACAGGGCCTGGCGGAAGCCAATACAGTAAATAAACAATGCCCAATGAGCTGTGACAGTCTGCATGCAAAAAGACTTTTCATGCATTCACATATATAAACAGTACAGTCTATACAAAATTTACAATCACACAGTACAGGGACCTAATCCCTTAACAACAGTACGGTAAACATTCAGTCTATACAAAACAGTGAAACAGTACAGAAGGGGGAATTGTAAAACACCCCTAAGCCTTAACACGATAGGCTCGGAACCTCGCAGTGAGGCACATAGGCTGGCTTGACAAAACTGGAGTAACCCTGACGCCTCTAGCCGCGGTCTGGTGCCTGTACACCTACATATTTATATGAGCAGTGAGCTAAAGCCCAGTGAATAACATAAAGCGTAAAGAGGTTATGAATGAATGTCCTTACAGTATGAAAACAGTTCATTTAAACAGTATTTCAGTCATTCAGTCAGTACAGTTGTTCAGTCATATGTGGTACATCCATTAGCATAGCAGTAAACAGTAGGTCTTAAAGACCGAGCAGTAATGATGGCCATCAGTCAGTAAACAGTAGTGGTTCCACGAGGGAACCGACAGAGATCTCTATAACAGTAACAGTAACAGTAAACAGTAGGTGCTAAGGATGCCACAATACAGTTCAGAAGATAGGACATACATTCATTCAGTAAACAATATCAGTTCAGTAAACAGTTCAGTTCAGTATTCAGAAGATAATCATTTGAACATATCTTTACACAATTGTTACTCACAGAGTTTGGGCTACAGTAGGCTAGAGCGCGTCTCCCCAGTCGCCAACCCTATACAGTTAACAGATTGAACACACTAAGCTACGTAGTTGGGAAATATAACAACTTAATCCCTAATTTGCCTTGGTGTGTTCTACATCTATATCCTCAACAAGATGCCTTAAACTAGGCCTAAGAATGCCTAGAATGGGATGAGGATGCAAAGATGTACATTTAAAAGCATTTTCAGAAAAACAGAGTCCCGCTCGAGCTCAGGTTTCCCCGCTCGAGCGGTCATGCAACAAAGGTACACGCTCGAGCGTAAACTTCCCCGCTCGAGCGTACTGTAAAAGTACTGGATGGGTGAAATCTCCGCTCGATGCCCGCTCGAGCGTGAGACCTGACTCCGCTCGAGCGCCCAATACTCCACTCGAGCGGACTGTAAAATAGTGCAGAGATACTGGATGCTCGAATTATACGCTCGAGCGGCACTTCCTCCGCTCGAGCGGAAGTGCAGAATCTGGAAATTCCAGATTGCACCTCCAAGCCAAAAACCAAGTTCAAAAGCATTAAAACCGATCCTCTTGGGCCCATTTTCTGGAAAACATTTATAAACACATAGAATAACATGGTTCAAAGCTCGATTTGAGAAATCAAGGCCCAAGGGTGTTTAATTCAAACTCAATTTCAAACCACTTTTCAAGAATATGAAGAACATGCAAACATGCATGAATTCAAATCATTTTGAAGCTTCAAAACATGCTCTAGTGAGCCAATTGATTCCAAAACATGATGAAAACATGGACTACTCTTAAAACATGGACATGCATGTGACAATTTGCCATGAATTCAACTCAACTCATCAATTCAAACATGCATGCATGAAATGAGCTTCAATTCACCATTAATGACCCAATTCATGACCTAGCTCTACAATCTAACATGGACCATGCAACAATCAACCCAAAACATGAACAAGAAGACAATGGAGCTACCTTAAGTCTTGTAGTTCAAGAAGGGAGCTCAAACATGCAATCTCTTCAACAATTTCTTCAATTTCCAAACAATTCACAAGCAAAATTGAGATGAAATCAACTCCTCAAGTCTCTCTCTCTCTAAGGTCGGCTAGAACAAGAAGAAATGGCTGATGAAATGTTCTTCAAGTGTGTACATAAGGCTCAAGTGTGTGTATTGAGTGGGCCACTAAGGGTGGCAATTTGGTAATTAAGCCTAACTCTTTAATTAGCTTATTTAATCTAATTTAATCATACCTAATCAGTTTTCAGGTAATTATACCATAAAATCACATTAATTATGATGATCATTAAACATCAATCAATTCCGGATTCGGCCGCCGATAAGGCCTTCAATTAGCAGTTTAAACATAAAACATGAACAGATCAAACAAACAGTCAACAGATAAAATGCAATTCAAACAGATGTATTCATTCCATTCAGTTTCAATTTCGATCAGTCAGTCAGTTCAGTACTTTTAATCAGTTCAATTATCAGTCATGATCAATTCCGTTTAACGGTAATCGATGGTTATTGGTAATCAATCAGTCATTAATCGGTAGATAGTATGAGGGTTGTTACAGAGAACCTGCACGACTTTGTAGTTGCGATCACTTTGTGCATCTATCACACTCGTTCACTTTGTGCATCTATCGCACTCGATCGTTTTGTGCATCTATCGTACACGTTCACTTTGTGTATCTATTGCACTCGTTCACTTTGTGCATCTATCACACTCGATCACTTTGTGCATCTATTGTACTCGTTCACTTTGTGCATGTATCGCACACCTCTTTATTATTTCTCAGGGCATGTGAAATGTGGCCCTGGGCGAGTTTTATCTCAAGACGTGTGAAACACAACCCCAAGCGGTTTTTGTTTCTCAAGACACGTAAAACGCGGTCCTGGGCAGATTTTATCTTGGGACATGTGAAACATGATTCTGATCGGTTCTTCTTTTATCTCAAGATGCATAAAACGCGGCATTGGGTGTGTTTGCTCTTGGGATACGGGAAACGCTATCCCAAACGGTTTTATTTCTATCTTCAGACACACAAAGTGTGGCCCTAAGCTGTTTTGCTTTCACCTCGGGACATGTGAAACACGACTCCTAGCGATTTTCGTCTTCTTGTTTCTCAAGATGCGGGAAATGCAGTCCTGGGCGATGTTTTCTTTCCTCGTCCTGTGTTTTGGTGTAGGTAGAGTGTTGTTAGTTCATGTGTTGTTCGCTATCTTGCGTATTGTATTTATTATTGCTTATTGTATCATTTTGCATGATCATTTTCAAAATAGTCGACTTTGCAAAGCGTGTCAATCTGTCTTTCAAAGTTGCATCGTGCATATCATTTGCATCTTACCCCTGAACTACGCAGGTTTGAGTCCTCAAAGGGATACGTAGGAAACCCTCGGGTTCAACCAATTGTTTACACATTTGTTTGTTTGCCCAAGTCTTTCGACCTTGCCAAAAGGGTCGTCTTCGGGGTTTGACATTCACTCACGTCATGAAAATGACTTTGAGCACTATCAAAGAAGGGTAACTGTAAATACCCCATTTTGATCGGCCCTAAAACTTGTGCGCTTTCTTTTGATTACCCAATGATGACAAGTAGAATGTGTTTCTCAAATAATCCTCAGTAAGAGAGATGAAGTTTGAATTTTAATCTCAACCTTCACCATTATAGCCAATTTTTTTTAAAATACTAATGTTGTGTTTGGTTAGAGGATTTGGGGAGGGATTTGGAAAGGGAAAGGGAAAAGATGTGTGAAACTATGTTAAATTTAGGCATATTTTATTCTTATTTCACCTACCTTTTCTATTTCCCTTTCCAAATTCTTCCTCAAATCCCCAACCAAACACAGCATAAATATTTCATTAGTTTAGTATTTTTATAATTTTGTATAATTTTATGTGTTTGTTCATATTTTTGGTATTTTTATATAAATTGGTATCAATTATGTATTTTATATATATAAAATAAAATAATAAAAAGTTATATTATTATATTATATGTTTAATATTATTATATTATATGTTTAGTATTTTATGTATAGTTATATTATTATATTATATGTTTAGTATTTTATATATAGTTAAATTTTAGATATTTTATATATTATATTTTATATATATATATATATATATATATATTATAAAAGAAAAATAATAAAAAATTATTTTTATGTCGATGACGTCCAAATCTCAGCATAACATATATATAGTATATTAAATATAATCTTTATATAATATCTATATTATTATATTATATGCCTATAGTTTTTTATATTATTATATTATACTTTGTTGCATATATAAAGCCAAGCATTCTTATGTTCTTTTTTTTTTTTTTGGCTCCACTGAGCCTTTCCCTTTTTGACTTTATATAGACAACAAAGTATAATATAATAATATAAAAATGTATAGGCATATAATATAATAATATAGATATTATATAAAGATTATATTTAATATACTATATATATGTTATGCTGAGATTTAGATGTCGGCGACCGAGAGCTAAACTGACATCAAAATAATTTTTTATTATTTTTCTTTTATAATATAATATCTAAAATATCTAAAATATATAATTTATATCAAAATACTAAACATATAATATAATAATATAACTATACATAAAATACTAAGCATATAATATAATAATATTAAACATATAATATAATAATATAACTTTTTATTATTTTATTTTATATATATATATATATAATATAATTTATATCAATTTATATAAAAACACAAAAAATATGAATAAACACATAAAATTATACAAAATTAAAAAAATACTGTATTTTTTATGATTATCTATAAAAAAAATGATGATTTAACATTTATTTTGATTTTCAAAACTTTAAAATATCAACTTTCAAATTAAAAAAATTAAAAATATATATATATATATATATAATTGAAAAAATTGATTTTTTTTTTTTGTGTAAGACTGAAAATTTTGTGTCTATAAAGGAACATGATGATAGAACATTGATGTGCAAAAATGAAAAAAAATTTAAATATGAAAAAACTGATAATATTCTCAGTTTTAAAACTAAAAAAAATTGATAATGTTTTCGGATTTATTGGATAGTTGAATCAAACTAATAAGTAGAAAGGCAAAAATGTTTAATCTCATACTCTCTTTTTTTATCAGTTAGTGAAACAATTATCGAAAACATTACTATGCAAATTTGATCATGTTCTTAATTTTAAAAATTGAGAAAAAAAATGATAATATTATCAATTTTACTAAATAAGACTTATTGGTTTAAAAAAAATTAGATAGGACCTAAGCTATTATAAAATTTGTAAATAGAACTTTCAGGTAATTAACTTTGTATTAAATAAATAGATTTGATATATTTGAAATAGTGGACAAATAACTAATTCAATATTTTTACATAAATTGGTGACTATATTAAAAAGTGGCTCAAATTTGAAAGATTTTAAATTGATTAAATAGCACCGAACCAAACCGTTTCAATCTGTTTGGTTTTTAATTTTTTGCAGGTATGTTCTACTTGATGTATTCTAAAATGTGAACGGTTCAGATTATCAAAATAGTCTCCGAAATGGGCCTATTTAGCTGCACAACAGTGGCTGTTGTGCACCGCCACACAACAACCACTCAAAATCTAAAAAACAGTCTGTATCGATACTTAAAATAATAAAACTGACATTATCATTTCAGTGAAAAATTCTACATAAATACTGACAGTACCAAACAAATTAATCCATACCCTTGACTATTAACAAATAACTCATTTTGTTTTATTAATGGATAAATATATTTTAACTCTTCAGTTATATCAAAATTGTATATATACACGTTTTTGAAGAAGACAAAGTGATACATTTTGATAATTCAAAGAATTAAAATAAAGGTTGTTTGGTTCTAATTTTTATAAAACAGTTTTTAGAAAATCTTATTTTTTATTTTTCGTATTTTAATATTTTCAATGAATTTTTTTAATAGTTTAAGCATTTTTTAAAAAAAATTTTAGACACAACGTAACATAAATACACTTAAAAATTATAATATTTTTGAAAAAAAATCTTTAAAAAATACACTAAACACCAAAAAATACAAAAAAATATATATATATGAAAATTTTAGTACATTTTTTTATATTTTTGTGTATTTATTAATTTTTTAAAAATATTTTTTCACAAATATTTTACTATTTAGATATATCTGAGTAATGTGCATCTAAAAAACTAAAAAAATTATTTAAAATTTAAAAAATATTCACTAAAAATAAAAATAAAAACATAAAAAACAAAAAACATAATTTTCAAAAATTGAATTCAGAAAAGGCTCGGTTTGGAACGATTTTGGAAATAATTTTTTACCCACACATTCTAACTTCACGTTTGGTAGCGCCTTTCAAATTGTATTTCCACAACCAAGACAAAACTCTGCAGAAAACTCTGTCTCAGGCGCGATGTCCAAAAAAAAATTCAAAATTTGGCCTAACCGGACGTCCCACCAGTTGATCAGAACAGTGCAATTTTTTTATTTTTTTTATTTTTTGCAATTCATATGTTAATTTTGATATATTCGAAAAAAATATTTTCCGAATTTTTTAAAAAATATTATGTGCTTTAATAAAATTTTAGTTGTATGTTTGGGTATGAGTTGTAAGTTTTTGTATCAAATATCAAATGTTACATCAAAAATTCCCCACTCAATTTAAAATTCTTTTCAAAACTCTTTTACCAAACAAATATTTTACACTCAAATCATAATTTTAAAATTCATAAATTTAAAATATAACTCATATTCTCAAATCATAATTATAAAATTCTACCAAATGCAACCTAAATGTTTATAATATAAAAGGTCATGAGTTAGATTTTTGATAGGTTTATAGTTTCCCATCTCGTATTAGATTAGGAGCAGAACAAATCAGGTTGGGCAGTGAAAACAGGAGTATGACATGACAGGTGACCGTTTAATTTTACAAATTTAAAAGTCTAAATATTAATAAAAGTAATATATGATATGTTAGTATATTATGTATAGTAATTTATTATTAAAGAAAATTAAAAGATGTAATATAATAAAGAGTAATGTTTGGTAGCCTGAGTAATGTTTGGTAGCCTAAATATGAGATTGACTCGAATGACTTGAAATTCATTTGGCCGGACGTCCGGCCAGTCGTTCAGCGGGGAGGCTGACAGCCGCAGTCGACAAATATGACAATCGTGATAGACAATCTTTCACCCGATCTTCCGGGTGAACATTCAGCCAACACCCATTCGAGCCCCTCCAATTCAAGCTACCACACTTTTTCCTATAATAAATGAGTGAAATGAATACTTAAGTGTAATTTTTTGGTTTTTGAATTTGGAGAATTTGTATGTAGATCTTAATAAGTGAATTCTGAACACCTTTAACAGAGAGACAAATAGTCAATTTTAAAAGAACTTATTGTCAACCTCTTTCAGATATGAATCTATCTGATTCAGAAGGGAAGTACTTGTATCAGATGTCGTTTCTAGTCTATCTCTTTCTGTGGAAAGTTTAAAAATTATCATATGATAATCCAGAAATTGAATCCAATTTTTCCCATTATTTTCATATCCGTAATAGTGCGAAAAGAAGGCCCGGCTCCAAGTTGTTCAAGAATAGTGGCGTTGAGTTTCTCGACTCTTTGACTTAGGATTAGCCAGTTACATATATATCATATGATAATTAATAACGTTTTTTATTAAATATTATTAAAAAAATACTAATTGATAATTTTCAATGACAGTTTGTCCTTCGTGATTTTCTTAGTTATATTGTTTTAAAATTTGAATTATAAAAAAAATGGGTGAATTACACTAATAGTCCCTATAGTTTGGGGTTTGTGTCACTTTAGTTCCTGACTTTTCAATTGTGACGCATTTGACCCTAAATTTTGAATCTTGTTACAAATAACGACAATTAAAAATATCATTAGATTTTTTAAGGGTAAAATCATCAATTTGATAAAATATAAACTAATTTGACAAAAATAAATGTCAAACAAATATTTCTGAATTTTTAAAAATTATTTTTACCCACTAAAAATAAAATTATGTAAAATTGATAAATCTTTTAAAAATTTATTTATTTTGTTTACCAAATTAATTTTTATTATGTGTTTGGATGATAATCATGTAAAATTAATTTTAAAAAATTAATCATGTAATTTTTATCAATTTTTATCAATTTTACATAATTTTATCATTGGTAGATAAAAATAATTTTTAAAAAATTAAAAATATTTTTTGATATTTATTTTTGTCAAATTAGTTTATATTTTATTAAATTGACGATTTTACCTTTGAAATTAAATAATGATATCTTTAATTATCCTTATTTGGAATAAGATTCAAAATTCATAGTCAAATATATTACAATAAAAAAATTAAGAACCAAAACGACACGAATCCCAAATTATTGGACCTGATGTAATTTGTCCCAAAACAATTGAAACAAATTTGTTTGTCATTAATGAAAGAGTCGCTTCTTCTTGACGGGACTTACAAATTAAAAAAATTTGGATCGTCATTTTCGCTTTAAAGAAGATCAATGATGGATTTTTGGCCAAATATTTAATGATTATTTTTTTTGTTTTTAGTGATTTTATTTTTAATTTTTTTTTTTTACACTTTTGGTTTTTACAAAAATAATAATAAAAAAAAGTTTAGAAAAGACAACGAAAATAAAATAAAAAATAGTTGACTTCAATTTTTTTTTTGTACCTCTAAGTAATTTTTAAAATATTTTACTTTTAAATTTCATTTATACAAGGCTGATCCGAAAAGACATTAAAATTTTGATGGAAGTTTATATAGATGGACATGAAAATTTGAGCGCCCATCCACCAGCATGAGAAATTCAATTGTATTTCAAGGCACTTAAAACAAATTTAACAATGTAATTCATATATACATGTTAAATAATGACCCGAAAATATACATGCTATATACAATTTAATTTGCCCTCAAAATGACCTTAATTAAGACATAACCTTAAGGCTATATTTGAATGAAAAGAATTTTGAAGATAATAATAATGAGGTAATAAGATTCTTACGTCAATATTATTTAAGAGTTTGGTTTCATTAGGAAATCTCAATAAATAAATAAATCAAATCAAATTTTAAATATTGTAGGTTAAATTATCATCTTTTACACTCAAATAGCTAGCATCCCCAACATTTTCATGAGAAAGTGGAAAATACCTACCTCGATAATGTGTTTAATATTGAGATAAACAATTTAGAAATCACTTTTGTAAACATTCCTAACACTTTCATGATATAGTGGCAAATTAGATTCCTACCTATGTCGGTAATGCGTTAGGTATTGAAATAAACAATCACAAATCATTTTTCTATTTCAATTCATTTCAAACGTTAAAATTATGAAGATCAAAAATTGCGTTCTCTTTTTTTTTAGTCAATTGATATGGTGGTAATTACAATTATAATAAATATTTACATAATCATTAGTTTCCTACCTAGCTTGGTAAATCACTTTTCTATTCTAATTCATTTCAAACATTTAAATTATGATGACCAAAAATCACTTTTTTTTTGGGTCAATCGATATGATAGTACTTACAATCATAATAAAAATTTACATAATTAAACAAATCACTAACTCATAATAGTTAAAAAAGTCAACAAAACCAAATAATCAAATCTGTCAAGCTCAAACCCAAGCTCAAGTCCAGACCCAACAACTATATACAACCCCCGAGTTTAATCATTAAACTTGATTTAGAAAAATCCTATGATAGAATTTCTTGGAACTTTATCAGAGAAACTTTGACTGAATTCAATCTTAACACCCATTGAGTGGATCTCATCATGAGATGTGTTTCTAATGTGAATTTCTCTATCTTGTAGAATGGGGAAACTATGCAAGATTTTTCTGTTGGAAGAGATCTCTGACAAGAAGATCCTCTTTCACCTTATTTGTTTGTTCTATGTATGGAAAGGCTCTCAAATATGATTAAAGATAAAGTTGAGAACAAAGAATGGAAATGAATCAAAGCATCTAGGAAAAGCCCATCTGTCTCTCATCTTCCTCTTTTTTTGCAAATAATCTACTTCTGTTTGCCAAAGCTGAACAAGAGAATTGTGAGACTCTTATGGAAACCATAGAAGAATTCTGTGCTATCTCGGGCTAGAAAATTAATCTCCTTAAATCCAAAACGTTCATTTCTCCTAATGTGGATAGGAATAAAGCCTCTAGCCTTAGTCTATTTTGTGGTATTTCTTTGACTCAAGACCTAGGGAAATATCTTGAAGTACCCCCTATCCACAATCGGGTTAGTAGAAACCTTTACAATAATGTTGTGGACAGGGTTCAGAAAAAACTATCTGCTTGGAAAGCCAGAACTTTATCACTTGCTGGGAGAGCTACTATAATCCAGTTAGTATCCTCATATATCCTCTCTTATCTTATGCAGACTTCAAAATTACCTTAAGGCGTGTGCGAGAACATTGACAAGATACATAGAAGTTTCTTGTAGAGTGAACAAAATAACAAGAGATCTATTCATTTGGTGAATTGGGATCAGGTATGCCGAAGCAAACGAGAAGGTGGACTGGGGTTAAGGAAAGCTGATAATCAAAACCTGGCCCTCTTGACCAAGCTAGGTTGGAAGATCAATTGTGATAAAAATCTTACCCGATGCAAAATTTTTAGAACAGAAACACTTTCTCTACTTGGCCCACTCACAGGAAAGCCTCTCAGACTTGGAAAAATATTATGAAAACTAGAGATATTCTCAATAAAGGCCTGAAGTGGACAATTGGCGATGGAAAGAACATCTCCTTTTGGAATGATTGGTGGTGTGGTGAATGCACCTTTGCAACTAGATTTCCAGGACCTCATACTAAAGAAGAGGTGTCAGTGGAAGACATGATAGATAAGGAGGGCAGGTGGAATCTGGAAAGTGTGGAAAACATTATCTTTCAACAAGCTTTACAACAAATCCTCCAGATCCATCTTCCCCAGCATGTGTCACTTTCAGATAATCCTCACTGGAAAGGCTCCTCTAGTGTAGGGTTTTCTGCTGGGGCAGCTTATGACCTGATTACAGCTCAAGAGTAAGAGATTCATTCTATTAACTGGAGTTGGATTTGGAAACTCAAAATCCCTTAGAAGATAAAGGGCTTTATTTGGCTTCTTCTTAATAGGCGGCTTATCACTAACCACTTTAGAAGAATCAGAGGGCTCTCATCTTTTGACATTTGCCCAAGATGTAATCTTTATAGAGAAAATGTACATCACCTTTTAAGAGAGTGTATCAAAGCTACAGAAGTTTGGAGAAACATCAGGGATCATAGATGGCTGACTATAAGTTTGAACATTCCTTTTGATCAATGGTTGCTATCAAATTTGAAAAATAAGAGCTCTAAAATCTAGAATATACCATGGGGAACTATTTTTATCCTAACTCTTTGGAAAGATAGGAATAATATGGTTTTTCACTAAGAAGATTGTAATGCACAAAAGGCTGCCATATTTATACACTTGCAAGCCACTAAAATTCAGGAAGCTTTTCTAACTTATCATTTCACGGGGAGGAAAATACCTCAAGTTTCTAATTGGTGTTGTCCTCTTGCAAGTAAAATTAAGCTTAACACAGATGGATGATCTAAAGGAAATCCTGTACCAATGAGATACAGAGGTTTATTCAAAGATGAGAGAGGGACGTGGCTGCATGGTTATCATGGAAAGCTGGAAAATGCAACCAGTGAGGTTGCTAAATTGTGGGGAGTTTACAAAGGTCTCTCCATTATCCTAGAGAAGGGCATGACAGACATTTTCATAGAAACAGATTCTGAGCAAGTGGTGTTGTTCATCAAAGGAGACACTCCTCCAAATTTTGCGCAAAAAGCTCTTCTTGAAGACACAAATTTCTCATGCAAAGGTGTAATTGCTCTATTAGTTACACACCTAAAGAGGCCAACAAATGTGCAAATGGACTAACAAATTTAGGAGCTAACCACCAAGACAATCTGGTCGTGCTTGATGACCCACAAAGTGCCATTGTAAGTCTGTTGATAGCAGACATGGTGGGGGCATCATGTGTAAGGACTTAGTGTCCCTTGTTTTTATTTTGTTGTTTCTTTCCTGTTTTGTTCTATTTCTTTTGAATCAACAAATATTTATATATATATATACAAACCCTACACCCCCCCTCCACTATACATTCCCAGCCCAAACCTATGTATACATTCCCAACCCAAACCTATCAACTACATACAACGGCCCATTATTCAACTCCTCGTTATAACATGTATATGCCAAATGTTTCGATTATGAAATCACATTCTCATCCCATTAATATTGCTATCATTCAAACATATTTTACGTTTAGAGCATTATTATTGAAGTCAAAAAATTAGATTAAATTTTTTAATTTAGTGATGTGATAATAAATTAGGATATTAAAAGTAATATTAATTCTCATATTTTATCTAATAATCAACAAATTATATCATTTATATGTTATTGGGAGACTTATTTATAAGTCCTTTTTCAGACACTTATGGTAGGCTAAGTCTTGTGTAATTTCTTATAGAGTCTCAAGTCCTATTTAGATAGGACTGTATTCCATAAGATCCTACATAAACGTAACGTGACGTGACACTTACATAAACATAACGTAACGTGACACCTACATAAAGTAACGTAACGTGTCACGTTACGTTTCGCAAACTTAATGAGTTTTTATTTTTTTAAATTGAATGTGAAAATGTTGCTGGTTTATGTTGGTATCACGTTACGTTTCATATAAATATGATCTATGGTAACATTCAATTTCCTATATATCATAGGTGTCACGTTATGTTTATGCAGGTGTCACGTTACGTTACGTTTATGTAGATATGATCTATGGCAACATTCAATTTCCTATACCAAAAGGGAACGGAAGCAAGAAGGAGGAGAAGAATAGCAGGAAATAACACTAAAATAGACTAAAATAATCATAAACATAACAGTTTTAAATATAATAATAAAACAATTCAAATAAACATTAATAAAACTTACAATTGTTTACTGGAATGAAGCAAGCAGTTCTTCAAAATACATAATTTGAAAACAATTTATGAAAAATATAAAATTACAAAAAAAGCTATTTTCTTGAGGAAGGAAGGCTCTCAATTTTTCTAACTTTGCCTTATTCTTGACTGAAGAGGCCCTTTTATAATAAAAAAGGGACTACTGTTATCCTTGTGAGCGGATAATCTTGACTTGAAAGGAGCATCAGGAGCACATGGGAGTTGTCTGCTGCTTTCGGTGAGTGACTAAAGTTGATGGCCGCCTTTTACTGTGCTGAATTTGTCGGTGGAATGAATCATGATGAATGATGAATAGTAATGTTGACTTTTTGATGAATAATGAACAGTAAAGTTGACTTTTTTACTATTCATTGCTTGGAGGCATGTGACTGAGGAAATCAATATAGATATATATATCAGCAGTTTTTCTCAAAAGACGAGTATTGATTGAAGCTGATAATTATAGTTATATAGAATCCAATGACTGAATTAAGCATATGGGTCCTGAGCATCTTGAAACTCAGGTCCATATGGATTTTGAGTAGTTGAACCTTCAGAAGAGTTTGAACTGTTTGAACCATCTTTTGAACTGCTGTTATCCGAGTCTGACTTGGCTTGGGCCATGAGGAGACAAGCCATTTGGAGGAGCTCATCTTTAGATGACTTGGACTTGGGCTTAACATTTGATTTGGACTTATCCTTTGACTTGGGCTGGTCAGTATTGGGCTTTGCTGACTTGGATTTAATCTTTGATTTGGATGACTTGGGCTTGGAAGAACTGGATGTTAGGCTTCCAAGATTGACTGGAGGAATTTGGCTTCCTTATGTTAATGGAGCAGTTGGGTTCTGCTGGGCTTTAATCATGGCAAGTGTAGGGGCATGAATGTTGATTGGAAATTCAGTTTGAACAATTTCAACAATATGTGGAATCTTGAAATTATCCCACCATTTAACCATGTGTTGCCGGTAAATAACATCATCAGAAATACCATATTGCCATTTGAATATCCAAGGGATTTTGTATTTGGATATAAAAATAAGCAATGGAAGAAATTTCCTTTGCTGTGGAGTGAATAAGAAAACAGTGGAGAAATAGTTGACTTGATCCATAATTAAAGATGGGAAGATTTCTGGGATGGCGTCATACTGAGTCCACCATCGTAGAAACCAAGTAGGTAATTCAAATTTGAACTTTTGATCAAACTGGAGAAACCAGGAGTGACTATTTGACTCATTTTGATACAAGAGAACTTTGAACCAAGCATCAATGTAATCATAGTAACTGTATTGAATTGAATAACCAGGCAGATCTCGTAGTTGATAAGGAGAACCCCAATCAACCAGAGAAACAAAGTTATGAATATAGAGTGAATGGTACACAATTTTACTTTTGTAAGTGCGATCATAAATGAGTTTACTCACAATTGACTGATGGTTGAACATGATGTCTTTATAGAAAGTAATTGTTTTTTCTGGACGAAGAGGAATAAAATGCCATCCAGAAGGGAAATAAGATTTAACCAGATCATGAACAGTATGACTCTTTGGGTGACTAGGTTCTTTGAAAAATAGATTAGTAGTGGTGGATTTAACATAATCAGATCGAGCTGTTTTAATAGGATTTGGAGGGTATGGAGTAACTGCTTGACTAGATGAAGCAAAATGATCAGTAGCCAAAGCAGATGTATAACTAGGTTTAGGAATGTTACCAAGAATTTGGTAATAGTTAACCAATTCAGCAGGATGGTATTTGGTGACTAACTCCAATGGAAGAGGAACAAACGGTTGACTAGATGGGACCAAGGCTTTGGAAGGAGGCCGTGGACGAGACATCTGTGAAATAAAGGAGATAAATTAGCATCCACTGAGGATATCTAATTGATCAGTATGTTCATGTAAACAGTTAATATAATGAGCAAGTTGTTTCTGAGTTTTAATTCGATGAAATTGTATGTACTGGGCTCGTTTAGTAGGTAAATGGGTTGATTTAAGAAAGGCAAGGTGACGAGCAGAATGCTTAATCAGGGATTTGTAGTGTTTAATTTTCTGTTTATGGGATGAAATAGAGGGAATAGGCATTATTATCCACCCTGTAAAAATTCTCGGGTAAGAAAATCAGGAATAGAATTTTGACAACCAGGAATATATTCAATGTCAAAATCAAAAATACTTAATATAGATTGCCATCGGGCAAAATTTTGCTTAGTAGCAAGATTTTGAATATCTTTTTCTAAAACATACTTAGCAGATTTACAATCAACACAAAGTAAAAATTTTTGATTTAAAACATCATCTTGAAATTTAATAATACATAAAACAGTAGATAAAATTTCTTGTTTAATAGTACTATAATTCCAGACACCAGAATGATAACGAACAATTTGTTCAGAGGACTGAGGAGTAATTTTCTGGAGAAGGATGCCACCATAATCAATATCAGAGGCATTAGTTTGAATAATTTTAAATGAATTTTCAGAAGGAATACCAAGACAAGGAAGAGACTTGACATATTGTTTGACTTGTTTAACAATAGCAGTATGAGTAGAAGACCAAGGAGGAGGATTGTTTTTTAACCGATCAAACAGAGGTTGACAAGTTTTCCTAAGGTCTTTGTAATATTCAGCAATATAATTCAGTGATCCTAAAAAACGTTGTAACTGGGTTTTATCTAAGATTTCATCGGGAAATTTAGAAGTAAATTCAACAAAGCAACTAATTGGTAGAATTGTATTATGGTAAATATCATATCCTAAAAATCTGACTTTAGTTTGGAACAATTTAATCTTAAGAGCAAATATGACTAGACCATGGCTTTTAATAGTATAAAAGAAAGCGATAAGATGTTTCCAATGTTCACTAACTGATTTTGAAAAAATAAGAATATCATCTATATAAATTATGGAAAAATGACTAATGGATTGAAAATATCATTCATTATATTTTGAAATTCACTAGGTGCATTTTTTAATCCAAAAGGCATGACATTCCATTCATAGTGACCAAAGGGTGTAGTAAAAGCAGTTTTATATCTATCTTTAGGATGAATTTGTATTTGTCAAAAATCACTTTTTAAATCAAATTTGCTAAAAATGACAGCTTGACTAAGTCTTTTGATTAAGTCTTTTTTTATTAGGAATAGGATATCGAATCCATTCTAAAACTTTATTTAATGGTTTATAATTGATGACTAAGCGAGGGACACCTCGTTCTAATTCAGCATTTTTATTCACATAAAAAGCAGGACAAGACCATGGTGATTTACTAGGACTAATAATTCAATTTTTTAATAGTTCATTGATTTCCTTTTTACACATTTCAACTAATTCATGATTCATTTGAATAGGTCGAGATTTAGTAGGAATTTGTCTTTCATTAAAATTCTTAATGTATGGTAAAGTGACTACATGTTTTTTCCTATACCAAAGGCAATTGGTAAAGTAGAACAAACAGTTGTTTCTAATTTTAATTTAAATTATTCAATTTGAGATATAACAAGAGGATCAGTTAATTGTTATTCAATACGTTTATAATGGACTTCTTCTTTGAGAAAACGTAACTGACGAGTTAATCGATTAATAGATTGGGAAATAGAATAATCTTTTAATTGATTTAATTCCAATACTTAAGGTGGTGATAAGAACTTAAAAGTAATTGCTTGACCAAAAGCTTGAGTTGTTACTCCTTCACTAGATGTGGTAAATGGATATAATAAGAATATAAATGGTGTTCCTAAAATAACTTTATCAGTCATATTTCTAACTAAAACAAAGGAGGTTTTGAAACAGACATTATGTTGACATATATGGACATTAGGTAATTTATATTTAATACGCATTTTACTACCATTAGCAAAAGTTAATTTTTCATTTGTTTTTTCGTAATATTTAGTAGGGATTAATCCTTCTTGAATACAATTAAAATCAGCACCAGTATCAATAAGAGTAATGACTTCTAATTCAAAATCATTAATTACTAGTTTAATTTTGGAGTACCATTTTTTGAATATGTATTTTATTGAGAAGATTTAATCTTCTGTTTTCATGATTATGAGATTGATGTGATCGATTATCAAATAAAAGATTATCAGGATTAGTATGTTCAGATTCATTATCAGATTCTTCTAGGGAAATGGCATCATTAGTTTGGAAATTATCTAAACTTTTATTTATTTTTAAAATAGTAATCTCATCTTCTAATAATTTATCTTTATTTTGTAAATCTTTGATGGTTTGTTTAATCTGATTAATTTCATGTTATAAATCCTGTAATGTAATTTCTTTTTGTTTAGTTTTAAATCTTTATAAGGTTTTGGATAAACTAATAATTGGTTTATCAAACTTAGGTTTTTTTATCATGATTGGTCAGTAAATATTTTAATTTATCAGTATATTTTTGTATTAACTCTGGATCTTCTAAACGACTAATTAATTCAATAAGAGCAGTTTCTTCTTGATGTTGTTTAGTAAGAACGGTGATTTGTTTAACTGGTTTACAACAAATATCATTACATCCTAATTCAATATTATTATCAGAAGTATCACTAGGTGAATGGTAATCAGATGAAGTATCAGGATTATCAGAAGATGAATTACTAACATATTGGTTTATTGAAAGATTTCATATAATTGATTTTTTGATTCATCATTAATTTGTAATTGATTAACTTTATCTTTTAATTTTTATTTTTCTTTACATTTATTAAAATAATGACATTTTTTACCACAATTATAACAAGTAACATCTTTATTAGATTTAGATTTTTGATGTGATTTCTTATAATATTTCTTTTTTGGTTTAGTATAGAATTTATCAGTGGATTTAGAAGGTGTATATTTCTTTTTATATTTATTAGAATATTTGTACGATGACTTATGCTTAGTGTATTTTTGTTTGTTGCGGCGAGAGGGTGCTACAGGAGATAAACTATATTGTTCACAGAAGTTACCTAATTCATATTTAGCCTTATGTTTATCTTTAGTAGCTTTTTGACTAAGTTTAAGATCAATACACATTCTTAGGCCTTCTTTTTGAATAGTACTAATTATATCACCATAAGTTAAATTATCATATTCAATAATACCTGTAAGTTGACTAAGTACATCCCTGATTTTATGAGCAAAAAGACTGGGTAATCTATTTATAAACTTTTCTTTCCAAAAGGATTTAGTACAATCTTCTCTTAACATAACTCTAGAGGTAAAAATATCTTTATACCATCTGAAATCACTTAATGTTGGGCAAGTAAGATTACTAAGTTGATCATGTATACGAGAATAAATATTGGTAAGAGTTTCTATGAAATGTCTAACTATGGTATAAATTAAAGTATTAACACCATCAGGTTTATAATAGCCAATAGTTTCATCAAATATAGGTAAATCATGTTCTTCTTTTTGATTAGCATGTAAAATAGATTCTCTTTGATCTTCAGTAAGGTATTTTTCCCACCAAGATTTGAGCATACCAGTAAAATCAGAAGTGATTAAAGAAGCAATTTCAGGTTGGGTATAGTCAGGGTAGTTACTAAAATAACTATTTGCAACCATAGATAAATGACTTAATTTTTGAAGTATTTGATCTTCACTAAGACCATCAATATTTCATTCGTATAATTTTTTAGCAGAGATAGAAAATTGATTATTAAGATTTGTTTCTTCATATTGGAGATCAAATGGAGTAGGTCTAGAATACCAGTTTTTTGTAAGAGTAGTAAGATTAGGTTTGCGATAATGAATTTTATTAAGATTAGAAGATTGAAATTGTTGAACTAATTGATTAAGTTCATTATCAGTGTAGTAGTGTCAAAGTAATGAGAATCATTTTCGTCAATAGGTTGTTGGTTTAAAACAGTAAGACCTTTGTCAGTAAAAGGTGAAGCCTTTTCAGAGGTGGTTAATTTGGTAAGTAAGAGTTCAATAGCTTTAACGGTAGAATTATCTTCGGTTACTAAGCTATGTCGTTTGGAACGATTACTAGGAAGATTAAGCAAAGGTTGATCTAAAGATTATTTAGAATGGTTAGTCGAATGGTCATCTAAATTAGTTTCAATTTTATCTAATTGTTTACCAATTGTTTTTAAACATTGATTAGTATAATTATTTTGTTCAATTACTTTTTTAATCTCACGATCAGTGCCAGGCAACTTAAAAGGAGAAGCTGGAACATCAGATCTTTGGTGGTCAATAATTATAGTAGATAAATGAGGATGACTAGAGCTAACAGTTGTGTTTAGGGAAGTTTTCCATTTATGTTTTGCAATCGTTTTGACCTCTTTATAATAGTTTTCTAAATATTCAAAGAAAGGAATTTCACTACTATATTCAATCATAAAATCATGCCATTTTCGAGTAATTTTAGATTGTTGATTAGAATTATATTGAGAACGATAAGCGTGTCGTTTAGTCCTATTTCTTTTAGATTGAAATTCAACATGTAATTTATCAAGATCAGGAGCAAAAGATTTACTAATTGTCATTAATTGGGGATTGATTGGAAGGATTACTTCAAAATCAGTTTGAGTAGGGGAATCTTGGGATTCAATGTCATCATCAGGAAGATGTGTGTGAGTTGAATAAACAGGTTTACTAATTTGAGAAATGGTGTAGTTGTCCACTCCTTTCATTTTACTATGAGAGGTTTGACCAAGATTGATTTGACTGTTTTCTCGAAATAAAGGAGTATTAAATATTTCACTTTCAGTTTCAGTATCAGTAGGTATACTAGAAGTACTATGTCTAGAAGATTGGCTACGATTAAATTTAATACGAACAAATCCATCAGTAAATTGTTGAATATCTTGGATATCTTAACTAGTAGAATTTCTTTGATTATGTTTATAATTTTCATTAACAGTAACCCATTGATCAGGGAGAGTAATATCTTTCCATTCAATCATTTGAAGAATATTGATATTAGTATCATTACTACTACTTTGAATAAGTAAGGTTTTATCTTTAGGACTTTTATGTAAAGCTTGAACATTTAAGTTAGTTTTAATACATTTATAATGAACACGATAAATTAAAGCAATATTATGGACTTTATCTTTCATATTTGTAAATGAACCATCTAATTGAATATTCAAAGTTAATGCATCTAATATGTGTGGGTCTCTAAGACTAAGAGTAAAATCAGGGAAACAATTAAAATGAACAGGACCTTTATGGAGTCCAGTTTCCATCATACCCATTAAACTATCATTACAATTAAGAAAACGAGCATCTGTTAAACATAAAAGAAAAGAAGTATTTTTACCTTGTGGAGTTAAAGGTTTTATTCCAACTTGAGTTAACCCTAAATGAATAAAATTGTGACCAGTTTGTAAATGAAGTTTAATAGTATTAGCATCAAATAATTGACAGGTTTCTCGGGGTTTTGATAAAGCATAAACTTGTTCTAATGTTTTAACATGCAGATTAACTTCAAAAGTAGATTGTAAAAAAGTAGTTTTATAAATTTCTTTAACAGATAATTTTGGTATATTCCAACTTAAATCAATTTTATTATTCTGGATTTCACCATCTTCTTCATTAATTACTAATCCTTGATCAGATATTGAGGGCAAAGTTGTAATAATCCAGATTTTTAATTATTCTGTAGAATTTATACTAATATTATTTAATCTCAGTTTGGAAAATATATAATTTATTATATATTATTATGCGTAATTTTGTAAAATAATATAATTATTAAAAGTTCAGGGGTCAAAATATAATAATAATAATAATAATAACAATAATAATAATAATAATAATAATAATAATAATGGGTGTGGTGGTAAAATAAATAATTAATTTTTTGTTGGTATATGAGAGAGTGTAATTTAATTAGAGATTAATTTATGTATATAGTTATAATAGAATTAGGGTCAAAATGTAATTATAGAAAATTAATTAGATATGTATAAATCTTGAGAGATTTAAACCCAAATCTTAGCGTGGACACGTGGTGGTTAATGAGAAGGCTTGCCTTCCTATAAATGGGAGAAGATTTCAGTGTAAGAGAGAGAAAGAAAAGGAAAAGAAAGAAGGAAAGAAAGAAAGAGTGGAAAGGAAGAAAAAATAAGGGAAGTCGAAAGGGTCTTTAGTAGTGGAAAGAAAGAGTGAGGTATTAAAATTAAGGTAAGTTATATTATACTTTCAGTCACTAAAATATATTTTACATATGTTTTGACTTACCAAAATCTATTTTATACAAATTATGTTTTATTAGTATATTAATAAAAATTATGTTTTATAAATATTTCAGTTACGTGGATTATTATCTGAACCCTATTTGTGAAAATGAAATCCATGGATATGTTTGTTTTACTTTTAGAGAATATTTGGCTATGACTTTATATACAATTATGTTTTGTAAGTACCACCGCGGGGTCCCACACCTTGGGAGACTTAAATAACCATTGGTCTCTGTTTGATCATTTTGTGGTCCTCTGTTTGTCATGGATCCATTAACCTCTGTTTTGTGCGGAGCAAAGTGCTGTGCGGAGCTAAGTGCTACACTATTGTAGGAGCCACCTCTAGAATCCGTACGAGCCACCTCTTGAATCCGTACCTTTGTTCTAATTGTCACACCTGTGACCTCTGTTCTGTTCTGTTCTGTTCTGTACCGTAGTTATGGTTATATACTTACATAATTTCTGTATTTCAATTTCTGTCACTTAAATGATTTGTTTACCAAATTACCATGGTTATGGTTATTTATTAACATAATCTCAGTTTTGCTACTTAAAAGATTATTTGTTCCGACTAAGTTATCTTAAATGTTTTGGCCTAACTAACTATCCATGGTTATTTCGTGTCCCTTATACTCTTGGTATAATGTTTTTCACTCTGCCATGTGCTTATAGTTGTTTACCAATTTTCAGGAAACATGCAATTGAGAAATAGTTTTGGAAAGTCTTAGATGCGAGGCTGCGAAATAGACACACACAACACTTTTATGGATGTGTTTATGTGTAAATATCGGTCTTTTTGTCAATAAATTTTATAATAAAAATATAAACTCCAATGATTATTTTGGTACCCTTACTTAAATATCACTTCCGCTCGCGTTATTTGATTTGTTTAAGAATTGGCCGGAGGTAACCTCAATTACTGGCCATCACGATTCTTAACCCTTGGGTACGAGGAGCGGGTCGTGACAAAAGTTGTTGACCTAGAACTAACTGAAGAATTACTTCTAAATAATCGACTCATTATTTTGTCGAAGGAAATGACTTACAAGAATCTTAATACATTGTCGAAATTTATCATGTTTTTACATACTATGTTTTCATACATACCCATTTCGGAAGACCCCTAACACTGCCTAACCAAAGGACTTACTAGAATGAAGATTGGGTGGCTAATTACACAGTGGAAAGACACAGATAATATTTGGACAGATTAAGATGACTGTAAGCAGATACAACACAAAACAGAGATTGATTATGCGGAAGGAATCAAATAGTTTGAACCAAATATCAACATTTACTATAAATCATAGGTGTCACATTACATTTATGTAGGTGTCACGTTACGTTACGTTTATGTAGATATGATCTATGGCAACATTCAATTTCCTGTAGGTATCAGAGCCAAAGTTATGTTGTATCCTGTTTCTAACTGCTTTGTTTCTTCCAATTAATCCATTCTGTTGTTTGGTTAATTGATCTAGTTTTTAGTTCATCTTAATCACCCAAGAGATCGATCTGTGTTTATCCACCTGGTTTAAGTCACCCATTTTCGTTCCCTGTCCAGAGTAAGTCCGTAGGGTTAGGCAGTGTAGGACATAGGGGTTTCCCGAATACGGTTTGTACTCAAACCATTTTGGTATGTGATAACATGACTAGAATAGGGTATGTATTAAGGTATCTGTGAAATTGATTAATTAACAAAAACAATGAATCGATTATTTAGAAGTAACTCATCGGTCAGTTCTAAGTCAATAACTTTGCCCTCAATACCTAATCACGGATTAGTAATAAATGAAGAAGATGTTGAAATACAAAATGATAAAATTGATGTAGGATGGAATATACCTAAACTACCAATCAAAGAAATTTATAAAACTACTTTTATACAGAATGTGTTTAAAGTTGCTCTGCATGTTAAAACCACTGAACAAGTTTATGCCTTAGAAAAACCTGTAGGTTATTTGATACTAAATTAATCAAAAGACATTTAAATAATGGTTACAATTTTATGCATATTGATTTAATTCAAGTTGGTGTTAATCCATTAACCATGGTAGGAAAAAATACCTCTGTTTTATTTATGCTTAAGAGATGCTCGCTTTCTTAATTACAATAATAGTTTAATGGGTATGATGGAAACTGGTCTTCATAAGGGTCTAGTACATTTTAATTGTTTTCCTAATTTCACACTTAGTTTATGTGATCCACATATTTTAGATGCATTGACATTAAACATTCAATTGCATGGTTCATTTACTAACATGAAAGAAAAAGTTCATAATATTGTTTTAATATATCGTGTCCATTATAAATGCATGCAAACCAATTTAAATGTTCATGCTTTACACAAGAGTCCTAAAGATAAAACTCTATTAATTCAAAGCAGTAGTAATCGTGAATCACATATTAATGTTCCTCAAATGATTGAATGGAAAAATGTAAATCTACTTGATCAATAGGTTACTGTCAATGAAAATTACAAACATAATCAACAACATTCATCAATTCAAGATATCCAAGATATTTAACAATACAATGATGGTTCTGTCCGAATTAAATTTAATCGTAGTCAATCCTCTCGACATAGTACATCTAATGTTCCGACTGAAATTGAAACTGAAGATGAAATATTTAATACTCCTTTATTTCGTAAAAATAGTCAAATCCATCTTGGTCAAACTTCCACTAGTAAATTGAAAGGCATTGATAATACAACTTCTTCTTAAATTAGTAAACCTGTTTATTCTACACACACACATTTACCTGAAGAATAAACTGCTTCTAATAATTCTCCAACTCAAACTGATTTTTGACGAATTTGTGCCTCCAGTCAATCCCCAATTAATGACAATCAAAAAAGATTTTAAAACTGACTTAGATAAATTACTTATTGAATTTAAATCTTCTAAAAATAAAACACTCCGACATGCTTACTATGCTAAATATAATTCTACTCAAATGTCCCAAATTACTGGACAATGGCATGATTTTATGATTGAATATGGTTTTGAATTACCTCTATTAGAATATGTTAACAAATATTAAAAAAAGATTAATACAATCACAAAACATAAATGGAAAACTTCTGACACTACTTCTGTTAGTTCTAGTCATCCTCCTTTAGAAAAAATACTTCTTACTCAATAAGGTTCTGAAATCCCTGCTTCACCTTTCAAATTACCTGGTAATGATAATGAAATTAAAAAAGTTATTGAACAAAATAATTATACTAATCAATATTTAAACACAATTGGTAAACAATTAGACAAGATAGAAACCAATTTAGAATCTGTTCAAAACACATCCACTAAACAACCTTTAGATCCACCTTTACTTAATCTACCCAGTAATCGTTCCAGACGAACCAGCTTAGTTACTGTAGACACCCCATTTTTGACCGACCTCAAGACTTGGACGTCACTGTTTGAACACGCGGTGATCTTCCATGTTTGTGTTCGTTTGGAGTTCCCGGAGGCCTCGGCTCGCGCGCCTTGCCTCAGGATCCCCGAACTCGACCGTTTAGTGTCTGGTTTTGCACCAAACACTTGCATCTTGCCTTTGAGAGGCAAGGTGGGGCTTGTAGACCATCCCCACCCATCACCGGCTGGTTTTTGCTGCCACCGGCTAGTTTTTGCTGCCACCGGCAATGTAGTTTGCCGACCGGCACTTTTTGTTGCCGGTCAGCACTATTTGTTGCCGACCGGCACTCCTTTTGGCCAAGATAGCATTTTTGGGCGGCCGATTGCTGTTCATCTGCTTTTGCAGATATTTTTAGACAGCTGTCTTGCTTTTGCTCCCCTCCATACACGTGTATGGAGGGATCTTCCTCTTGCAAAGCTTGTCTTGTAAGCTTTACAAGACAATATAGAGAGAAGCTCTCTCTAAGGCAAAAAGGAGAGGCTAGGTTAGAAGACTTAGGATATTTTGAGAGCAAGAACAGCCATTGTTGAGCTCTTGTTCTAGGGTTTGGGTGAGATATACATTCTATCTCTCTTTCCCTCTCATTTTGTTCACTAGGTGCTTTGTGTCTTACTATTGCACACAAACACCTAGTGTTTCACCTTCCTTTTGGAGTTGAGGTTCTAAAGAGTTTGTTTTGAAGTTTTGGTGTTGGATTCAAGCTCAAGGAAGCCATTGGAGCACCATTTGTGAAGGGGTCTTCAAGGGTGAGATTCTAGTCATTTTTTCCCCATTTTTGCATTGATTTTATACCTACCTTAGAGCTATTTTTGTGATTATTGTATAACATAAAAAAGTTCTATTTTTAGGCCCTCTTTATTGTTTATTAAGAGTGTTTTGTTGTTTGAGGGTTGTTGACCACCCTTAGGCCTCAAAAGGCCTCATTTTGAGCCATTTTGTGTTAGCTCCGGGATTTTGGTGTTGAGATCTCTTCACCACTGAAATCTTGAGGGATTTCAGTGGTGAAGATGATGTTTTGAAGTCCCAAGAAGGAGAGGGCCACCCCCTCTCCTTGTTGTCCTTGAAAAGGACACATTTTGGCCTCTTAAGGAAGCCTATGCTTGAGTGTGTGTTGAGCATGTTTGGTTTGTTTTTCATGCTTATATATCCATAATATAACATGATTTCAAGTTGGTTTTGGAACTCCATGCATGCTTAGCATAGTTGCCATGTAATGTCTTATTTTTGCCTTAATGTGCCTTAGGTTGTTAGCCTTTGTTGGAGCATGTTCTAGGCTTAGTCTTGTGAAGATTTTGTGCATATCTTGCCATGTTTTAGCTCTGTCCGTAGTCGTTTGGGTTGATCTTTGCATGCTTGATATAGCTCCTTTGTATTTGGGCTTGTTAGCCTCGAGTATGTGCATGTGTAGCATGGCATCTTTGCATTGTTTTGGTGATTTGGGATCATTCTATATGCCATTTCAGTCCCATTTCCATGCTTGTTTGATTGCCTTGTATGCCTCTTTAATGCTTTGGAAGCTTGTGTAGCATTGCTCCATGTTTTGGTGTTTATGCATGCCTTTGTTTTTGAGTCACTTAGATGCCATCTAAGTAGTCCTTTAGCTTTGTTTTAACATGCTAAACCTCTGATTTTGGTCCTTCCTTTCATGCCATGTTTGGTCTTGTTAAGTGTAGTTCAATGCCTCGTTGATTCGCTTTGAACACTTGGGCCATTTGGTGCATGCTTGGCTTGATTTGTTGCTTGGTTTGGCACCATGTATTCGCATGATTTCAAAGCTTATAATGCATGCTAATTGTTCATGTTTGTCTCTTTCAAGTATGCTTGAATGTTGCTTGATTTGTGCTTAAGTGTTGGCCCTTATGTGCATATGTGTGTGCATGCCATTTAGCCCTCACTTTTTAGCACTATGGCTACTGTTTTAGGCCTATTTTAGAGCTGCCTAATTCATGTATAAGACCACCTTTCCATCTATTTGCATTGCCATATGTATGCTTGTATGCTTGCATGAGTGCCTTGCCATGCCATGTTGCATCCTTAGCTTGTATGCCTAGGTTGCCTTGCATCTTGCATGCGTTCCTTGTCCTTTGACTTGGGTGATAGGGATTGGGAGTTTTGTTTGATTGGTTTGCATACATTTGAAATCAAAGTTGCATACTTGGTTCTTTGGGCCATCATGCATGAAAATGCGTGATTGGTGGTCCGGGAACCGAGACACATGTCCCTTTGAGTCATTACAATGATAAGGGATATGGTTGATGCATACATGCCTTGAATTGTGCTGCCATGCCTTGTTTTGCCCTCTGTTGCTGTGAGTTGCAGGTCCAGCAGACTTTCTTTGCCGACCAGCAGTGTAAGGTGCCGGCCGGCAACCTTTTCTCTGCCGACAGATTCAATTTTGTGCCGATGGACATATACCAGTGCCGGTGGTGATTCCACTCAGCCGGTGGTACTCCCCAGTGCCTAGGAATGCAACCCTGAGGTTTTGACAGCCTCCAGAGGAGTGAAAGAAGGAAAACAGAGGCAGCTTGCGCATGGTGGCGCGCTTCCCGAGGCGTTTTCCTGTTTTAATTAGTCTATTTAATTTGTTAATTAAATTAGGCAATTTGTAATATTAACTAGCTTGCGTAGTTAATTAATTTGTAATATTTATTCGGTCCCTCCGAGCGAGGGCAAGTCTGTAATAAGTGTGTGTGGGTGGTGTGTATGTCTCCCAATCCCCACTTCTTCCTTCCCTTTTACTTACCTGCTTTGATGGTTAGTATTAGGGCACGTTTAATTTAGCATACCTCATGCTATGCATGTGTGCATCCATGCATTTGTATTGCATGCATTAGGCTCGGTACATCACGCTAACTGCATCAATACTTAAATTCCCAAACTGAATACGTGATAATTGTGCATTTTCACATGACATGTTTAGGATAGCCGAGCCTATTTTAACAACACTTTGTATGCGATGCATTAGGCACTTAACATGGACTTGGATCATGCATGTTTGCTAACGAGTTCTTTGTTTTGGCACGGAGTACGATGTAAGTATTTCCGCTTTAGTATATCGCATGTGTGTGAATGTTAACATGACAGTATGCTTGCCATGCGGCTAGATGCTTATGTGTTAAACTGGTTGGATGCCTGTGGGTGAAGGTTGGATTGTTTGAGTTGGAAGAACTCATTGAAATCCGTGTTTTAACCTACTTGCGAGTAGCAAATTCAAAACATTTTCCAAAACAAACGGATATGCAATGCTTGTTTCCAAATTAGGCAATCTAGTTTATACTTGTTTGCTGCGCGCATAACATAGTAATTCTAGGCTAATAAATGGAATAAGAACACATAAAGTTTTCAAATACGGATATCACGGTTAGTAGAGGCCGGTCTTCGGACCGGGCGAAAGGGGGTGCTCATAGCTGACCTTCCCCGATCGTACCCAAGCTCCCGAGCCGAGACAACTCCGGTGATGACGGACATGTGGCCTTCGGCACCGAGTCAGGGTTTCCTAAATTTTCCCATTTTAAAATATTTAGGTGGCGACTCTGTATCTGGCAAAGCAGTCCATGTTTGGCACTACTTTTTCAAAAATCTGTTTCTCAAAACGATTTGCCGGATTTGGACTCTTTGGTTCAGATTAAGAACCGTGACACAAGTCGAGTCCGAACTGTAGTAACCCCAAATGAACAGAACGGGACTCATCCTCCCGGGGCGTTCGGGGACGTGCAACAGTTTCTAATGATCAATCCACTGTCAAAGCTATTGAAAAATTATTTACTAAACTATCTACCTCTGATAATGCTTCACCCTCTAAAGATAAAGGTCTTACTGTTTTAAATCAACAACCTCATACTGAAACTGTTTTTACCCAATCTGACACTGAAACCATTGATAATGACATAAATCAATTAGCTCAACAATTCCAATCTTCTACTCTTAATAAAATTCATTATCCCAAAGTTAATCCACAAACTACCAAAAATTGGTATTCTCGACCTACTCCTCCTGATCTCTAATTCGAAGAAACTAACCTTAATAATCAATTTTCTGTTTCTGCTAAAAGATTATACGAATGGAATATTGATGGTCTTAGTGAAGATCAAATTCTCAAAAAATTAAACAATTTATCTATGGTTTCCAATAGTTATCTCTCCAATTATCCCCAATATTCTCAACCTGAAATTATTACTTTAATTACCTCTGGTTTCACTGGTATGCTTAAATCTTGGTGGGAAAAATATTTAACTGAAGATCAACGAGAATCCATAATTTATGCTAATCAAACTGATGATAATGGTCTGCCTATCTTTGATGAAAATATTGGATGTTGTCACCCTGATGGTATTAATGCATTAATCTATACGATTGTTAGTCATTTTATTGGTACTCCTACTAATATTTATTCTCGCATACATGATCAACTTAGTAATCTTACTTGTCCAACCTTAAGTGATTTTAGATGGTATAAAGATGTCTTTACCTCTAGAGTTATGTTACAAGAAGACTGTACTAAATCATTTTGGAAAGAAAAATTTATTAATAGATTACCTAGCTTATTTGCACACAAAATTAGAGATGTTCTTGGTCAACGTACTGGTGTTGTTGAATATGATAATTTGACCTATGGCGATATAATTAGCACTATTCAAAAAGAAGGATTAAAAATGTGTATTGATCTTAAACTTAGTCAAAAAGCCACTAAAGATAAACATAAGGCTAAATATGAGTTAGGCAATTTCTGTGAACAATATGGTTTACCTCCAGTAGCACCCTCTCGTAGGAAATCACATAAATATTCTAAGAACAAATATAAATCTAAATATTCTAATAAATATAAAAAGAATTATTCACCTTCCAAATCCAATGATAAATTTTATACTAAACCCAAAAAGAAATATTACAAAAAATCACATCCAAAATCTAAATCTACTAAAGATATAACATGTTATAATTGTAGACAAAAAGGTCATTATTCGAATAAATGTAAAGAAAAACAAAAATTAAAAGACAAGTTTAATCAATTACAAATAACTGATGAATCTAAGATTCAAATATTTGAAATCTTTCAATTAAACCACTCTGTTAGTAATTCCTTTTCTGATAATCCGGAAACTTCCTCTGATGATCATTCAACCAATACTGATTCTGACTCTGATAATAATAATATAACATTAGGATGTAATGATGTCTGCTGCAAGCCAGTTAAGCAAATTACTGTTCTTACAAACAAAATCAAGAAGAATCTGCTCTAATTGAATTAATTAGCAAGTTAGATGATCCTAATTTAAAACAAAAATACATTGATAAATTAAGATCTTTATTAATTCATTCAGATAATAAACCTAAGTTTGATAAACCTATTATTAGTCTATCTAAGACTTTAGAAAGATTTAAAAATAAAAATAAAGACATTACACTTTAAGATTTACAATCTGAAATCAACCAAATTAAACAAACTATCAGAGATTTACACCCAAAAGACAAAAAATTAGAAAATGAAATTATTACTCTAAAACTTAAGTTTAGATAATTTCCAACCTAATCCTAATAGATCACCTCATGAATCTGACCATAATTCTGATCATACTAATCGAGATAAACTTTTATTTGACAATCGCTCTCATAACCTTGAAGAAAAACGATTAAATCTAATCAATAAAATTTACATCCAAAAGTGGTATTCAAAAATTAAAATCGTTGTTGAAGACTTTGAATTAGACTTAATTGCTTTAATTGATACTGATGCTAATTTAAATTGTATACAAGAAGGATTACTTCCTACTAAATATTATGAAAAATGTCATGAGAAATTAACTTCTACTAATGGTAGTCAAATGTATATTAAATATAAATTACCTAAAGTTATAGGAAATTGAATGTTGCCATAAATCATAGGTGTCACGTTACGTTTATGTAGGTGTCACGTTACGTTACGTTTATGTAGGTGTCACGTTACGTTACGTTTATATAGATATGATCTATGGTAACATGCAATTTCATGTTACCATAGATCATAGATGTCACGTTACGTTTATATAGATGTCACGTTATGTATAAGTGTCATATTACGTTTATATAGGTGTCACGTTACGTTACGTTTATATAGATATGATCTATGGTAACATTCAATTTCCTATATATGGTTTTACTATTATTTATGATATTAACAACTAATATTGAGAGTATATGTGTCAACAAACTTCCCAAAGGACTTATGAGAATATAAATTTTTTAGTAGGACCGTATGTAGCATAAGTCTCCCTAATAGGACTTATAAATAATTTTCCCTATATTATTGGGTCTATAAAATTAGTTTAAAAAGTAGATTTGTATATCATTTTCCTTATAATAATGTTGGAAAAATAATAGTTCAATATTTGATTGTAAAAAAATCTCAAATTAATCAGAAACGTTATAAATTTTAACAATTAAAAATATAAAAAATTTCATAAACCAGTAATTAATTCTTAAGAAATCACACTTATAATTTACCCAATAATGTTTTTATAAATAGAGGAAAAATCCAATATGTACACCTGTAAAAAGGGTATACCATGCCTCTCTAGTTATGTTATTTTATTTTTAGTTATGATAAATTTTTTTATTTAGTTATAACATTATTTTAGTTATGACTTATGAGATCTGTAATTATATCTCATGTTATATTTAATTATAATTTTTTTAATTATTACTCAAAAAATATAAAATCATACTATTTTATTTTTTTAATTATAAAGTGCATATTTAAGGATAATGATTCATAAAAAAAAAAGGTCTTCAGTTGTTTGGTTTTAATTTTCTAAATTCAGTTTTCTGAAAATTGAGTTTTTTTTCGTACTTTTTAGTTTTTAGTTAATATTTTTAAAATTTTAAGTAATTTTTTATTTATTTTTTTAGATGTACCTTACTTAGATGTATCTAAATAGTAAAATATTTGTGAAAAAATATTTTAAAAAATTAATAAGGTAGACTTATTTATAAGTCATTTTTCAGTCACTTATGCTAGGCTAAGTCCTGTGTAATTTCTTATAGAGTCTCAAATCCTATTTAAATAGGAATGTATTTCACAAGATCCTACATAAATATAACGTGACGTGACACTTACATAAACGTAACGCAACGTGACACCTATATATACGTAGCGTAACGTGACACCTATATAAACGTAACGTAACGTGACACCTACATGAACGTAACGTAACACCTATATAAACGTAACGTAACGTGTCACGTTACGTTTTGCAAACTTAATGAGTTTTTTATTTTTTTAAATTGAATGTGAAAATGTTGCTGGCTTATATTGGTGTCACGTTACGTTTATGTAGATATGATCTATGATAACATTCAATTTCCTATAGATCATAGGTGTCACGTTACGTTTATGTAGGTGTCACGTTACGTTACGTTTATGTAGATATGATCTATGATAACATTCAATTTTTTATATAGGAAATTGAATGTTATCATAGATCATAGGTGTCACGTTACGTTTATGTAGGTGTCATGTTACGTTACGTTTATGTAAATATGTCACATTACGTTTATGTAGGTGTCACGTTACGCTACGTTTATATAGATATGATCTATGGTAACATTCAATTTTCTATATATGGTTTTATTATTATTTATGATATTAACAACTAATATTGAGGGTAAATGTGTCAACAAACTTTTCACAGGACTTATGAGAATATAAGGCTGTGTTTGGTTGTGAATTCAAAACGTGATTCTACACGTGAACTCCCGTTTCACGTTTGGATAGGATGTTCAAAAGTTGATTCAGCGTGTTAATTCAAATTAGATTTTGAAAATCCGTTTGGCAGCTTGTATCTCCACTTTCAACGTTTCTGAAAAGCTTCCATGTCCTTCTCTTCCATCGTCTCTGTTTCACGTAAACCTCATCTGTGTATCAAACCTTGGGGATGACCGAGCGGTAGACCTTGGGGATGACCGGGCGGTAGACCTTGGGGATGACCGGCCGGTTGTCCTCCTCTCTGAAGATGAACTGGCATCAATTATTTTATAGAAAGGTAAGGTTCAAAAGGTTCAGAAAGGTGAGATTTTATTCAGATTTTCTATCAATTATTTTAGAAAAAAATTAAAAACGTATTTTATAAGATGTTTGTACAGGCGTAAAAAATAAATTGATAGAAAAATTAATTGACACAAAATAATTTACATAGGTTTATTTTAAAATGATAAAATTATTTGAAAAAAAAATTATTCAAAAAAAAGATTTGAAAAAAAATTAATTGACAAAAAAATGGTATTTTTAATGTCAGTATTTTAAAAATAGTTTGGTTATTATTGTTGATAAAAAATATGGATATCAATAGAAAAATTAATTGGCAGAAAAAGATTGACATCGGTTTATTTTAAAATGAAAAAATTATTTCGAAACAACAATTATTCAAAAAAATTACTAAAAAAAATAATTGATAAAAAAAATCAATTTTTAATTTCAGTATTTTAAAAATAGTTTGGTTATTATTGTTGATAAAAAATATGGATATCGATATATGAGTTGTGTGTTTGATGATAAATTATTGGTTGAATTAAGTTTTGAAAATTATTTTCAAAACACATCACCAAACAAATTTTCACCTTTCACATGTCACATCAAACTTTCAAAACTTAATTCAAAATACATCTTCAAAACACAATTCAACACTCTATTTAAAAACCATAACCAAACAAATTTTCTACACTCAAATCATAATTCTACAACTCACAAACTCAAAATACAACTCATACTCTCAAATCACATTTACAAAATACAACCAAACGCAGGCTAAGTTTTTTAATAAGACCATATGTAGCATAAGTCTCCTTAATAGGACTTATAAATAATTTTCTCAATTAATAAATATACAAAAGTATATTAAAATTTTGTATTTTTTTAATATTTTTTGGCATTTAGTGATTTTTAAAATATTTTTTTCACAATTATTATATTTTTTAAGTATATTTATATTAGGTGTGTTTAAAATTTTTTAAAAAAATGTTGAAAAAATTAAAAAAAATCTTTGAAAATATTAAAATATAAAAAATAAAAAAATAAAAATTTTCTGAAAACTGCAACCATACAAGTTGAAATTTTGAAAAAAATGGTACTAATGACAGTAAAATTTTTACTATTCCGTGTTCGTTTCGCCTATAACATACCGTCATTAACTGGTAAAATTAACGACCTTTGGAGTGCGCAAAGTGAAATAAACATTTACGCCCAACCACAACCCAGTTATTAGGGTTTACACATTCGACATTTTTGTATACTCGAAACTACGGGAGACAAGAGAGAGAGAGAGAGAGAGAGAGAATGGGGACGAGAGAGAAGGATCAGACGACGCCGCATCAGCCTCTATTGAGCAGCCTGGTGGTACGGCCGTCGGACAGCGGCGGCGGCGGAGCTGGTGGTGGTAGCGATTACGAGCCCGGCGAGGTTCGTCGGGATCCGCCTCCGTATTCTCGCTCCGATCGATTCTCCGATAACCCTGGTCTGTCTTTGCTTCTACATCTTATATATGTATTATTATTATCTTTTCCCTAACTCATCTCTGCTTCTGAATCGTTTCCGTATCTGTGTGTGTTTAGCTTCTTAGCATTTTGGTAAACCCTATATCCATAATTCTAGGGTAACATGAATCCGAGATTGGTAGATTCGTTGTAGCTCATATATTTATATACATATATGTGTGTGTAAACACCTACTATTGATACAAAATCGCAAGCAAATAGATATGTAGGTATGGTGTGTGATGTGTAGAGGAGTTTGGAAATAGTCATGTTCTTATTTCAGCTTTCTTGATTTTCCTAAGGTGAATGTGGAGTTGGGTGTCTTGTTTCAAGCTGTGTTGGAATTGGATGCGTCCCTTGTTCATGTATATTTCTCCTCAAAATTGGTTTTGTTTAAAGGGTTGAACCTTTGAAGGCACTTTTTCTGTATGCACGCCAAGACATACATTTATAAATGTTTCATTCCTCTCATGGTTCCTTGCTATGCATTATAAACTCATTTTACTGATTGCCATGAATTTTGACCTTCGGGACAACCATATTTAGGAGGGGGTTTGGCAAACTTTTTTTAGTAGCTTTCTTGCTTTTTGAGGAAAAAATAGTTTTTAAAAAAGGGTGATGCATTTTGGCAAATGCTAAAAAATCTGCTTCTTTATTAGTGGGAAAGTTCTTTCCTTTTTTTGTTCCTTTCTTCAACACTGTTGTCAATTGCCAAACGAGCTTCTTTTTTCTTTTTTCTTTTTTTTTGAAATAGCCAAAACGTGGCTATTTTAATCAAAACCAAACAGGGGCACAATATTGGAAGACTGATTGATGTGACATAAAATCTAGCTGAACTGTTGGTCCATAGAAACTGTTGGTCTATAGAACATGTAATAGATGGTAGTTTTGTCATTTTCTCCAAAGCATGGGGGAAAATAATTCTGCAAGTCTAGATGCCCATTTTTTGTGATTTATTGTGTTTGGCTCATGTAGTTATGTATTTCGAGGGTAACTCCATGTTTTAATCCAACTCAAAGTATGAGGTGTGCAAGAGCCTAATGATGCAATTTTTAAAGTTTTTTTTGGAGTTCGGAGTGCTTGTAGCATCTATGTGTTTATTTATTCTACCTAGCTATTGTGTATATGTAGTAGCCATGTATCCCGTGTATACTTATGGACTGTTGTCAACATATGTAACAACATGTGATGCTTATATATGCAAACCTCTGTTATCAGAATCTTACGATTCGTGATTCGATTCACGATTCGATACGCAATTTTTGCAAAATCGATACGAATCTGTGAGTGAATATATTTTAGAAGTGAATCTTTAGTGAATCGCACGATTCACAATCGATTCACGATTCGATTCACTTTTTACGATTCATGCAATTTTTGAAATTATTGTGTTCGACATATTTTCGACTCATTTTTTTTCCATCTTTTTAGTGAAAATGACATAATACAACTTCTAATAGTAGTTAATATCAAAATAACCAACATATATATATGATTTGTTATTGTTTTAGTGATCATGAAATTTTTTATAGGATCCAATCAGATTCAGTCAGACCTAACATATTTTTAACCTTTCTTCTCATTTTTGTCCCCTTCAAAAAATTGTAATATATCTTCTAAAGATGTTTAAGATTAGAGTTACACTATGAATTATTTATTACTATTTTATTAAATTGAATACTACATGTGTGAGGTCAGTTATACCAGTTAAAATGTTTTAGGCTTTAAAATAAAATATCCCAAATAATTCTTTCTTATTATTTGCTCACTCTTACTTAAAAAAGTATATATGCTTATTGTCCAAATATCAATATCGTTGTTAACTATTGTTACTTTAGAAATTAATAGTTTCTATTTGGTTATCACCTTTATTAAGAATGGTTGATAAAAAAATCTATAAAAAAAAAAGAAAAAAGGGTAAGATGGTGATTTTACATAGGAGCCTTTGTCAATTTCTTACTTATTAAATTACGTGATTATCATTCAAAATAACATTTTTGTTGATTTAAGTCTAAATATTTTATATTCATAAGATACATTTAACATCTAAATTTGTAGATATATGTTTTTAAGTGATTTAGAAAAAGTGACCGAATCTTTACGATTCATGATTCGATTCAATTCGCGATTCGGTACGAGACCATTTCGATTCACGCTACGAATCCCGATTTGACAACTATGATGCAAACAAGTAATGGGAGTCAAGAAGAATTGTATACAAATACATGGGTAGAAATGGGAGGGCAGCGTAGCGTGCAACCACAATGGCTGCTATTAGTTTGGAAAGTTGAGTTTGATGCGATTCATCATCATAACAAAATTCATGACTTTAAAATTTGAATCCTCAAACTTAATGTGAATTTACTAGCAAATAATCTACACATCTCTCTTCAATTTTGCTTCCTGTCCAGCAAATTATGTGACTTAGCATTAAACGTGGTTTTCTTAGAGCTTTGTTTCCTCTCATTTTACTTTTGTTGAGGGAATTGGTAGAAAATATTTTTGGAATGGTCATTATATGGTCAATAATTTATCAAGTCAATGATTGCTTGAGAATAGGGCAATGGGCTCATGCTAGGGGTGACATAATGTTTACAATGGGGGGCTCATGCTATTGTGACAGAATTATGCAATGGGCTTCTGCAAGTCCATCATTTTGAATGTGCTATTACATCAAATTGTTTTCTTCATCACAAATGATTGTAGAAAATTGGGTAGTGCATTTCTTCTAGCCTGGAAGTGATTGTATGTCATTATTTGTGGTGGATCTACTTTTTTCAACAGTTCACCTTTGATCACAATGTGAAACAAAACTAAACCTTTTAAATTTGATGAATACTTGATTGGTCACATTCTTTTTGGTAACTGTTTGTGATTTGTGGTTATGTTGTGTTTTATATGGAATTTAATTGCTTAGCTATGGTATTGAATTTGAGACCTTACCTTACCCCTTTACATGACCTTTAGAAAAATAGATTTTTGGGTAAAAATCACAAACACCCCCTAACGTTTGAAGAAAACTCATGGACATCCCCTGATATTTTTAATATATCACAAACACACCTGACATTTAGAAGAAGAATCATGGACATCCCTTGACATTTAGTTAAATTTGATGAAAAGATCATAGACACCTTCTTTAACTTAAATAAATATATGTGATAATATTAATTAAATTATTTATGTATATCTGTGTGTATGTGATAATATTTCTATGTGTACGTGCATATAAAATGATTTTAAAAGTATGGTGTGACGTTTGCAATGTAAAAGAATAATTTTAGCCTTATCGTGCTATGAAAATGTAATTTAAATGAATATATGTGTAATTTAAATGAGTTTATTTATTTGTATAAGTTATTTTAAAAAAATATTGTGATGTATGCAATGCAGGATAATAATACTATAAAAATGTAATTTAAATAAATATATATGATGTTAAATTATACAAATGATAAGGTGTCTATGATCTTTTTGCCAAATGTGAAGGGGTGTCCGTGTATTTTTGCTAAATGTCAGGGGTGTTGGTGATACATTCAAATGTCAAGGGGTCTCATTGATATATTGAAAATGTCAGGATGTTAGTGTATTTTCATCAAATGTCAGTGGTGTTTGTGATTTTTACCTTAGTTTTTATTTTTTATTTTATTTTAATATATATATATATATATATATAAAGTTAGAATGTGAATTTCTTTAGTCGTGCTTCTTAGTGACAGATTTGTATTCCCATTATTTAGTATATCTGTAACATCTAATGATTTATGTTGCACATGGTTTTGTACACCCCTTTACTATGTGTTGCATGTCGATTGTTGAGCATGTGGTTCTACTGCCGCTTATGGAGTGTTAAATTGTGAATGAAATTTGCTATTGTGTTTTACAGCTTTGAATGTTGCCTGGTGCAAGAACTTGGGTCTTGAGGAAGGCATGTCAGTGTGAGTGCTGGTATTTGAAATGGTTTGGGGGAAATATTTTTGGGTTTTGAGTGGTAAATTTTTTTTGTGGAAAATATCATCGATGGATATTTGTGCATCATGTATGTAGTGATGTGGTGCAATATCTCTTGAAATTAGTGTGTACCTATCATTTCACTGCAGGCTATAGTTGGGGTTTTTTATTTGGAAATGTTCTGGAAATAGGGACTTTGGTATAGGCTTCAAGTTGCATGTGGGCTTTTAATTTGGCTGCCTGCCATCAGGGACATGTTATGAGGAACTTGCTTTGAAATTTGAGATGGTCGCTGGAAAAGTGTTGGGACATGTGCCATCTTTTAATGGGTAATTGCTGGATAAGTGTAATGGTATGATGGCATAATTCATAGTTGTATTAAAGTAAGGCATGCCTACACTGAATTGACTCTTGTTAGTTGGAAATTTCAGTATAGTGCCAGTGCTACAGGATGCGCTTCAACAGAAGCTGGAATTTGCATGGCAGAGGACACTTCGCTGTTGAAGATAGTAATGCTTGATTTTTGGTCTGTCAGTTTCATTAATGTGTGGAGATGCCATTGTTAGATCTCAATGACTGACAGGTGTTTGTGTGGTGATTTTTGGTTTCAAGGTGTTAATACAAGGGTGATTGGTTTTTTGGGGTTGTATTTTCCTTCAATTTTTTATATTTTCTTAGGATGGGTTAAATAGGGTATAATTGGGTGGTAAAAAATATTTCTAGTATGGGCACATGGAAGATTGGGAACTTGTAACCCATGTTCTTGCATGTCTTTTACTCGTTTCTCAGTGGGTTTTTGTATTTTTTTGTTCAATTGGTGGTGAATTAATAAACATCACTACAGATATATATACTTTCAGATGAATATTTGCAATGTTTCCTAGTTAAGTGGGATCTTCACTAACAGAACATTAACAAGGATTGAGGAATAAATTTGCGGGGGGTTTTGATGTTATGAATTTGCCAACTATTCCATTAATGTGGTTTTGTTCTCGGTATGGCTTATGTGGAGTTGTTTATTTATGCTAGTCTAAGGGCAACTTTTGGGATGTTCACTTGTATCTCTTCTTGCAAAAGGCTGAGGTTGTTTCCAAGTGAAGTGGATAAATTGGTAGGTGTGAGTTTTCAAATATTAACAATTCAGTTGGTTTGTCGGTTGTTTGTTACTGTGGGCTTTGGTCCTTTTGTTTTGCTGCTCTGATGATCGGCAGGCACTTCTCAACTGAAGTTTTGGGATGAAATTTGCTGGATTCTTGATGTTGGTAATACGTTCTTATTTGTTAGGGATCTATGCGCCGTAAAGTTCTGCAGGTAGCAGATATGAGTGAAGTTGTTGATAATAACCAAGGTGCCTCGTTAGGTTTTGGTTTTGTTGCTCCAGAATCCAGTAATTATTGGGTTGAACTTTCATGTCTTTAAGCAAAAAAGTAAATTTTAAACGTATTATGCTTCACAAGATAGATGGACATGGCTCTCAAATTTAGGGCTGTTGGGTTTTGAGAATTTTGATCATTCGTCATGTGGTAAGTATGGACAACGATGGTTTAACTTGCTCATACCTTCGGTTATAATTTCTGGCAACTTGATCTAGAAGCTTGAAGAGTGATGGTAAGGGCTGTTTCATTGGGTGAGCTTCATACTGTCTTCAATTTTAGTGTGTTGTTTTTGTATCTCGTGACGAGACACCATGGATGATGGTAACTCTGTTTTTGCGGACTTAGTTGAATTTGTCATTGGCATATTCATGGGTCTTGTACCATTGGATATCGTATGGACCTTATGCTTAATAGTTTTTTTTTCCTGATTTGCCTAGGGGTTTGCTTATCTTTGGACATCACTGGGTTTTTTTCAGGGTATAGAATTCGTGCAGGTTCTGGTTCTCCTGTGCGCCGCAGGAATGCAGATCACCGCTACAGTCCTGATTTTGATCATCCAGGTGGGCCACCACGCAATCGCGGGTACGGCAGTATGAGATCTCCTGGTAGATATCGAGACTATTCACCCCCTTATGGTCGTGGGAGAGGAGGTGGTGGCAGGTTTATGAATAGAGGATTTGATGGCCCTGGATTTGGTCCTGGGGCATTTAGAGGAGAAGGAATGCCCAGAAATAATCCTAATGTACGGCCAAGAGAAGGAGATTGGATATGCCCAGATCCCTTGTAAGTAGCATACTTCTATTTTCATTCATTCATTTATGTTTGTACAATTAGGCAATCTAATGTGCTTTTGCGTGGTTATCTTTGCCCTGTATTTCAATGTTCTTGAATTGGTTTGCCATTTCTGCCTTTGATTATTTAAATTGGTATATTGGAGTTTATTCTTACGCCTTTTGCTAAGTGAAGATAGGACTGCATATCCCTGATACTACCATCTCGTAGTTTAATGCAGTACAGCTGTGATCGCTTGGAGAACTTGATACTTTGTAGAACAATGAGCTCATCTATTTTGGTAGGGAGTTTGGAGGCATGTGTTGATATAGATAGATGTTGCCAATAGAACCTTGTGCTTAAGCACAAACACACTTGTGTAGACGTGTTTAGGAGGCAAGCTTGATTCTGTAAAACTGCCACTTATGTTCAGTTCTGCCCTTGTGAACATCCTTGATTGCCCATCAGTAATTGACTAGTATTGGACTGTAAGTATTTTGATTTCAAGTTATTAATAAATCTTAGGATTCTGGTGGAAATTTGTATGTAGAGTGAGGAGTACAGTATGTTAGCAGACTATAATCTATGGGTGCTGTGTGCACTTATCTTCCAGTTTCCATTTATGTGATTATGTGTTTGCAATTTGTTTGGGTTCTGTCAACATGAGTAGTTTACTTAGAACTTTGAGGGTATTATAAGAGACGGTAGAATTGTTCTTCTCTTAAAGAGAAAAAACAGGTCTAGATGATGTTGGTGAGAACAACTTTGAGGGTATTATAAGAGACGGTAGACTTGTTCTTCTCTTAAAGAGAAAAAACAGGTCTAGATGATGTCGGTGAGAACAAAAGGTAATGTTATGTAACCATGAAGGAACACAAATATAGTTATTTATTTCGTTGCTTATTGGAAACCGACCCTATGCCCACAATTATTGTGATGTAATCAGTCATGAATCAAGGTGATTTCTAGATTTGGGATCTTCAGACTTGATCTTTGGCTGATGGGGTGTGTTGTGTGTGTGATTGTCCTTTTTGAAGATTAGTTGTGTTTTTCTTTGCACTTTTAAGAGGTTAGTTTTACATGGTAATAGTATTTTGATTATACTTTGGAGAGTTTGAATTGATGCTGCTGTCTCTTTTCTATTTGGCATTTTTGTTATATACCTCATCTAGTCGCATATCTTCCTTCAATATCTCATTCTCTTTACCATGCCTCAGATGCAACAACTTGAACTTTGCGAGGCGTGAGTATTGTAACAATTGCAACAAGTCTCGTTATGCACCTGGAGGAAGTCCACCACCACGGAGGGGATATCCTGGTCCACCCCCTCCTCATGGTCCCCCACGCCGATTCCCTGGTCCTCCGTTGGATCGTCCTTCGGGCAGGTCTATGAATGGCTATAGATCCTCTCCTCGTGGTTGGGCCAGAGACGGTCCAAGAGAATTTGGGGCTGGTGGTCCTCCACATCCACGGTATGATGGAGGCAGGTTTACTGATCACCAAATGCGCAGAGATCGATTGGACTACCCTGAAGAAGATTATAGAGAGAGGAGCAAGTTTGATAGACCAATGCCGCCAATGGATTGGGGAAACAAGGACCGCGGTGGAAGGGATAACTTCTTCAACGAGAGAAAAGGATTTGAAAGGCGCCCACCATCTCCACCACTGCCACCGCCGCCATTGCCTCCGCCTCGTGGCCGATGGGCACATGATGTGAGAGACAGGAGCCGGTCTCCAATTAGGGGTGGTGGGCCAGCACCATCTAAGGACTATCGTCGGGATATGTACATGGAACAGGGACGAGATGAGCGGCGTGGTGGTATGGGGCGAGATCGGATCGGCGATGCATATTAGCTGTCGGTGGTGACTGGGAAGAGAATTTTGGTTCAAATAGTTGTGTGTGTCTTTAGTTTAGATATATGATATGTAGACTTGTGAACAGCTTAGAGAGGACTTCTCACCATGGGCGAAGCTATGCTTAAAGTAGTGGGTTCAACTTACTTCGTTTTTTTTATTTATTTTTTATAATAGAATTATGTAAGTATTATATAAATTTTTTGAGAGGTTTTCATAACTTGACATCTTTAAAATTGTTCAAAAAAATAGATTTTATCAACAACAAAAAAAAAAAAGCTGTTTAAAAAAAAATAATTTTATACTATTTTAATTAGCACGTAGGACTATTAATGGTTAAATATGAATATGAATATATAGATATGAGTGAGACATGTACGGATAATCATTATAACAATTAATTATTGTGTATGTGACATTTGATAATAAATAAAACATGATGTAAAAATGTGGTGAGTGTATTTTTATTGACATAATAAATATTATAATATTATGTTGTTTTTAAGAATGGTATAAAAATAAAAATAGAAATTGAAATTGAAATTGAAATTAAAAATTATATATACATATTTTTTTGGATAAAATGATGTAATTTAAAGCGGACTTTTCATTTTAAAATAAACCATCCATTTTTATGTTTTTTATTTATAGCATCACTTTTTTGATTTTTTAATATAAATTTTATATGTAAATAGTTTATAAAAACAAAGAAAGAAAAATAGATTTCTTTTGAAGTATGGAATTTTTTTTTTTAAGTAGAAAAACATGCAATATATTAAATGAAAAGCAAATTTCTTTTAAAACACGAGATTCTTAATTGCTTATAAAGATTTTTTGTTTTTCAAGTACAATTATTTTGTCTTTTCTCTATTTTTTATTTATTTATTTTTAACACGGTTTCTTCTCTCTATTTGATTGATTGGAAATGACAATCTTGTTGCCTTTAATTTTATTGAAAAAATATATATTAGTATACTTAAATATTGTTGTGTAATTTGACTAATTTGAATTATTTTATAATATTATTATACATGATATTTCAGTACATAGGAGCTATTGCTTGAGTCAATTTGGAAACATGAATAAAAAGTCAAAAGTCAATTTTTAACTCATTTTAAGTTATATTAATTTTTACATAAAAAATTAAAAAAAATTAAAAAATTAACTTTTAACAATCTTTTCAAAACATCCTTTTGTATTTTTCAGTGACCAATTTTTTATCTACAGAAATAATGATGGTGATAAACAACGGAGGCAGGGTGGGGTTCATTGCTTCACTTGCTCAATCTATAATTTTAGTTCATGTAGTTGAAAAGTGGGATTTGGGGACGCTACTGCGCTGCAGAAATGGGCCCATTTTTTGGTCTATTTTGATAATCCGAATCGTTCACATTTTAGAATATATCAAGTAGAACACGTCTATAAAAAATTAAGTTAATCAAATATCATTTACACATTCATCCACTTATATTTCTATCTACAAAAATAAATAATAATTGTGATTTAAAGTATTAAAATGAATACAAATATGGGTGGATGAATAGGTAAACGATATCCAATTAACTTGATTTTTTACAGGTATACTCTACTTGATGTATTCTAAAATGTGAACGGTTCGAATTATCAAAATGAGCCCTAAAATAGGCTTATTTCTGGGCATAATAGATGCTGCTGCACACCTGGCGCAGCAGCATCCCCAAACTTGTTGAGGTGATGCTTGGTAATGGTCTAGGGGTGTTCGTTATATGTATTTCTAATTTTTTAATTATATGGAGGAAAAAATAATATTATCATATATTTTAAAATGAAATATATACTTTAATTTTTTTTTCACACCATTTATATCAATTTTAATTTTTTTTTTAACTTTACTAACAAAAAAATTAATATAATATTTTTTTCTTCCTATATTTTAAAGAGCCTGTAATTTACTCAAATATGTTATTGGTCTGGATTCTTTGTCCCAAGTTTTTGCAAATAAAATATTTATATGTTAGAAATTAAATTGTTGTAGTCTGTGCATGAAATAAATATAAATCGTATATTAATATTTCTAACTAAAATTCATATATATAGGTGTATATATGCAGGTTATTTAATGGGAAATAATAAGGGAAGAATGAGAAATAGAATGGTAATTTTGGTATTTTCAATATTTTTTATGTTGATGTCATCCTTTTCTATTTGGTTAGTCGGTGATTTATTAATCCTGTGTATGGTTGGAGGATTTAGGAAGAGATTTAGATACAAAAAAAGAAAATGTTTGTGATACTAGGTGAAATATAGATATATTTTATTCTCATTCTACTTATTTTTTCTCTTTTCCTTTCTAAATCCATTGCCATATCTCCTAACCAAACACATCGTAAGAGATAGACTTAAGTGATACACATATTTTAAAAGTAAAGGAAGTCAATGATATTTCAAGGAATAAAAAGGATGTCAGTGCAATTTCAAAAAAATAGAGGGGTATCAGTGTAATTTACTCTAAAGTTTATGAAACCTTAACATTACTAGTCTTACTAGTAATTACTTATGGTTGTTTTAGGAAATAGGTTAAAGATTAATTTTTTATTTTTTTAAATATATATATAAAAAAATAGAAAAATAATATGATTTGAAAAGATTAAAAAATTACTTTTAATCTCTTTTTCAAAAAAATCTTTCCCAAAAAAAAGCCTTACTAGTAATTTACCTTCCTATTTTGTCGAGAAGAACGTACAGTATGTGCTAGGTGAAATGTACAGGGTCTTATATTTCTTCTCTCCCCTTTTTTTTTTTTAATTAATTAATTATTTATTTTTTATAAACATATCAATCACTTATATATTAGAAAAAATTATTCAGTGTAAGTTTTAAAAAAGAATTACAAATCAATGAAAAAATTTATCACTTTTAATGATTAAAGTGATCAAGTTTTTCATAATTTTACAATTTTTTTAATCTTACCGTTAATTTGTAATTTTCCTTGTGAATTATCAACATTACAAATTTAAACTTGTGAATTTAAAATTTATTCAAATAATAATAATAATAATAATAATAATAATAATAATAATGATTCAAATTTATTATATTTATAAATCCTAGCATTTCAATAATTCCACCTCACAAATATATCCAAGTAAATTATGGATTGATAATTATAGAATAATACTAGAGACCTAAATATTTTATTTAATGTTTTATCAAATGTTTTATATGAGTGTGAAATTACGTGAAACGTATATGGTGTGGGTTCTACACCCATATAAAACATTTGGGGTCATATACACTAAGGGTGAGCAGCGGATATTTCGATCTGCCTAAACCAGCTGAATTGAACTGAACCGATCTGTCATATTTTAAATGGATGCGTGATGACGAGTAGACGGTTACGGATTGTTTCTTTTTTCAATCCGCCTAGTTTTAGACGAATGACTGATTTGAGATTTTTTTGACAGCAACCGAACCCAAATCGCGAGTACCCTTAATAATTTGTAAGATTTTGTATTTTCAATTTGTTTAGATATTTTGTTTACATTTTCAATTGGAAAAGAGTTTAAATATTCTGTTGTGTTTTCAATTTATTTTCAATTTGAAAATCCTTTAATCAAATGACAAATGTTAATATTTAGTATTTTTGTGTAAAAAATTTAAAGTTTAATTTTTTCATTTTTTTTTTCAAAATCAAATTAAATAATTTTTTAATATAAAAAAGGTAATGAAATAATTTTGATAATTCATGATTTTTTTAAATGTACTTATTATTAATATTTGATAATTTACTTAATAATCTTTTAATTATATCGAGCTGGATTGTTATAAAAAAAAATGTTGATAAGTTATTATATTATGTTCAAAATTTATAAAAATTTAAACCGTCAAATTAATTAATATCCATCCATTAATTTGTCAACTTATTCAATTCGCATCCGTCAATCCGATGAACAGATACAAATTAATATTTTTAAGAAAAATGTTTGGTGGCCACAATTTATTTGGCTCAAATAACCCAAAACTGTTAAAACGACGTCGTTTTAACTTGTTTTGCACTAAAAATAATATCGTTTTGATAGTTTCAAACTGTTCAAGTCACAAAATTTGTGACCACCTAAGACTATTGTATTTTTAATCCACTAATTCGACAAATGAATGGCGAATTTGAGGTTATTCGATCCAAACCAAATCGTGACCACTCCTGACATACACGGTTGTCTATGCAATCTTCGGAACGTCAAATCTCATCCGTTCATTGGTTACCGCTAGTATTTTTAACAATAGAAAATCTGCAACGTACATCGAACAACTACAATTTTTCCCTCCAACAATGATAGAGACCACTAATTTTGGAGCTCTAAAAAGACCACTAATGACATGACACTCAATAAAAAAAGAAAAAAAATACAACACCAAGGCCAAAACATCAAATCATTCCTGGTGGGGCTCACTGCCACATCATTAGCGATAACACTAATTAGTGTTCTCACTTATTTTCCTTTTCCCTCACAAGTCAACAACTTCGTACGCTCTTTAGCGCCAATATTTATTTTATGGATATGGCTTCTGTGCCGTATTGTTGGGGCCGTAGAGCTCCACTACGGGTTTCGTTTTGATAATTTGAATTGTCAATGTATAGAATTCGTTGAGTATTATATGCCTGTAAAAAATCACGTTGATCGAATATTGATAGCTATGTGATCAAAATAATTTTTTGTCAACCGTTAAATTGTTCACCGTCTAATTTTTTTAATATGAATTTGATTTAATCATATAGCTATCGATATCCGATTAACGTGAGTTTTTATAAGCATATAATACTCAACGAGTTTTACACATTAAAAAGTTCAAATTATCAAAACGGGACCCGTGATGACCCCCACAGATCCAACAATATGGTCCAGTCCGATCCCGGACCGGACAAAAGCCATACCCAACAAGAATTTTTTCTTTTAACGAAGCAGAATCTTATGAAAATACCCTCCACCACTGAGAATTTTTCACATACCCGCCACTCCACTGTAAGTTAATGCCACGCAAGATGTCAAAACATTTTGCCACATAAGTTATATATTATGGAGTCTTTTGAGAAACAAAAATAAAGCTAATTTTTAGTTTTTTTATCAATTTTGAATTACATTATCTTTTATATTTTTTATCTATAAAAAGATAAAATTGACTAAAAATCTAAAAAATTAATTTTTTACCAACTTTTAAAAACACCACTATATATACTATTTTTTTATTATATATATTTTAAATTATGTGAATATTTTTTATTTTTTTAACCGTTTTGCGTGAACAAATTTAAAAATTATTTTTTTATAAAAAATTTAAATATATATATAAGACAAAACAAAACAAAACAAAAAGTCAACTATATTTTACTTATTTTTGTTTTTTTAACTTTTTTTTCAAATTTTTAAAATTTTTAAATTCGTCTCACGGAGTAAAATAAAAAAAATGAGGCAAAACAAACTTTTTTTTTAATAAAATTTTTTATTAAACAATTACTAGAGTAAAAAACCCAACAAAAGGTTTTTTTTTTTAAAAAAAAAAAACGCGCACACATATTCCAAATAGGGGTGGGCGCGGGTCGGTTGCGGCCACGAAACCTCCAATCCGCCATCCGTCCGCCAGATTGGCGGATTGAAGAAAATCAATCCGCATCCGTCCGCCAATCCGGCGGATGTGGATTGAGCGGATTGGCGGTTTGGCGGATGGATGCGAATCGGTTTGGCGGTTTAAAATTTTATAAATTTTCAACATAATTCAACTTGTGCACTTCCTTAAAAAAAAAGAAAAAAAAAAATATTACAGTCAATGACTTAAAAAAGTATTACAATCACTGTATGCCTTATCCAAAGAAAGAAAGTTTGAAACTTTAGAATATCACGATCACTGTATGCTTCATCCACATATTACAATTACAGCATGATTCATCCCTATAAAGTATTACAATCTGTGATTCTTAAAATATAATAACAATTCAAACCACCAAAACCATAAACAGAGCAGTAGTAGAGATTGAATGTCTCTATATTGTTACATCTACATATGTTTTTGAAAACAAAAACCAACCAGCATATATCATATTTTTTATTTATTATTTTTAGAGTTAGATTTAAAAACTAAAAAATATAGATGAATAATATGTTTATTTTTTTCAATTCAAAAATATATTCAAGTTGAAAACTTTTTTTCAACAAAATATTTAAACTCTTTTTCAATTGAAAACACAAACATAATATTTAAACAAATTGAAAATACAAAGTCTTATAAATTACTACAGGTGCTCGCGATTTGGCGGTTTGGCGGTTCGGTTGCGGCCAAAAAATCTCAAATCCGCCATCCGTCCGCCAAATTGGCGGATTGGAGAAAATCAATCCGCAACCGTCCGCTCATCATCACGCATCCGTCCAAAATGTGGCGGATCGGTTCGGTTCGATCGGTTTTGACGGATCGGTATATCCGCTGCTCACCCCTATTCCAAACACCCACTAAAAATTTAACTTTATTATAATTATTACTCATTTATTCTTTCAAACACACACTCATAAAAAGATTACATTCACAATCATTTACACTTCTAAACAAACACTCATATTAGGGCCCGCACAATTGGGTTTATTTTGGGAAGTATGAAAAAAAATTAATTTATTATTTTTTTTTTTGAAAAAATGAATCAAAAAATAGAGAGTAGTATTAAACTATCAATAGGTCTTAATAATTAGACTTAATTCTCATCAAATTTTATTGAAAATAAGTTTTGGTAAAATTATTGCTAAAAATAATTTTTTTTGTGACAATTTTTTATATATGTCACTAAAAATTGATAATTAGTGACTTTTTATCATGATTTTTATAAATTATCGTTAAAACTTATAATTAATGACTTTTTTTTTATGACAAATTTTTCTCATAGAATCTATTAGACAATAAATCTGCTTATTAAGACCTATACGTAAATATCTCATATAACAAAAATAATTTATAAATTAACTTTTTTTCTACTTTTCGAAATGACTCTTATTCTCTCTACGAATCCAATATATGTGTAATCTATTTGAGTACACACTTATTTATATTTTTAAATTTACTCATAAAGAGAATTATAGACTCCACATATATAAAGTCCACATATTTATTGTGGAGTGTTTTGAGAAGATGGTTAAATATTATTTTTTTTTAATTTTTTGAAAAAACGTATAAAAAATGTGAGAGATGATCTGGTGTATTTGGTTTGTTTTTGAGAGAGTGATTTTCAAAAAAAAAATTGGGGAGAGAATTTAGAAATTTTTTTGATTTGTTTGGTTGTATATTTTGAAAATAGTTTTAAAATTTGAAAGTTTGAGATGATTTGATATTTTGTTATAATTGAATATATGTGTGTGAGGGAAAAAGTGATTGGGAATGAGAGATGTGAGAGAAAAAGTAATTCTGAATTTTTTTTGAAAAAAATCACAAACCAAACAAAATTTTAATTTTTTTTTTCAAAAACAACTCTTCTAAAAACAAATCAAACAAGCTCATACGAACTCAAAATAAATTAAAAATTAAAAATTAAAAAACAACTTTTAAGTCACTTCTTAAAAAAAACTTGCATGCTTACAAGTGTAAATACGTGTCTTATCTTTTCTCCTAAAAATTTTGGTCATTGAAATTACTGACATCAAATATAAGAGGAATTGCAATCTCATGAAGACGAGCTAACTCTAAAATTCGTATTCCTCAGTTTGGCTTGCTAACACGAAGTTGGCACAACTTTTTACAACTTCGGGACACTTTGAGAAGATCAGTAAAAAGTCAGTTTTTTTGACTTTTCAGTTTTTTTTAATAAAAAAATTAATTTTTTTTTATCAAAAATAATTCAATTTTTTTTTGTAAAAAAAGTCACCAATAAAGACAAAAAGTAAAAAAATTAAATTTTTACCAACTTCTCAAAACACCACTTCATGGTATATTCATGTATTGGCCCACAAGAGTTTAAATTTCTTTAACTATTTCAAATTTTACTTCGGCTAAAAATCAATGTTTTTTTAGCACACAAATATCTCTTCTAGGAATAACAATACGCAACTCATAATCAAACATACAATTCAAAATTTCATTCAAAACTCATAAATTTTTTTAAAAATTTTCAAATTTTTTTTATTTAAAATATAAAAAATAATAGGTGCCAATTGTAAAAACTAAAAAATAAAAATAAAGATAAAACTGTTCCGGTCAATCGGGAGGATGACCGGTTAACCCAAAATTTTTCGTCTTGGAGAAAGTTTTCAAAAGTGAGTGTGAAATTAATTTTTGAAAACTCTAAACAAACGGTACACTCAAAACAAAAGGGTAGAAATGTGTTTGGCGAACTTTTCCAAACACAGATTGAGTTTTTTATTTTTCGTATTTTTTTTGTTTTTAGTAAATATTTTTAAATTTTTAAAATTTTAAATATTTTTTTTTAATTTTTTAGATGCACCTTGGTTAGATGTATCTAAAAAGTAAAATATTTGTGAAAAAATATTTTAAAAAATTAATAAATATATAAAAATAAAAAAAATATACTGAATTTGCATATATATATATATATATATTTTGGTATTTAGTGAATTTTGATAGGATTTTTTTTACGAAAATTATACTTTTTAAGTGTATTTATATTAGTTGTGTCTAAAAATTAAAAAATTCTTAAAATATTAAAAAAATTAGAAACAACATTGAACTTATAATTACCAAACTATTAAATAAAAATTCAATATGAAAATTATATTCTTGCAATAATATTTTGTGTTTGATAGGTTTTCTTTGGGTTATTTGAGAAGTATGTTAAAAATTAATTTTAATTTTTAATTTTTTTTAAACAAAATGTGTAAAAAAAATAAAAAAATAATATCATATAAAAGAAATTAAAAGTTAAGAAAGGCTTGGCTCACTCGAGCTTCCTGGAAGATACACAAAAGTCTCACGATCAGACGGTCAATCAATGACCTCCGACACATCTATGAATTTGAACAGTTGGATTGAAACTTACAACATTCACCGTACGATGGTGTCATCAGGCGAATCCTACCGTCCAATATTTACAAAATTGAATTTCAAAAGCTCGAGAGGGAGGAGCGACAGACACAAGCGTATTTGCTCCTCTCTCTCTCTCTCTCTCCTCTTCTCTCGTCTCGTACCCCTTTCGATTTCTCTCTCTACATCTTCGAAAACTCTTATCTCTCCTCTCTCTCTCTCTCTACCTATACATACATATACTCCTATGTATATACGTGTAGGGATCGAGGTTTCAATGATTCAGGTCAATCCAAGACTGTTCTTCACCAACATTTTTAGTCTGATTTCGACTCGAATCTTAGCTATGAAATGACGGAGTTTCGGATTTTCCAATTGTGTTTTGAGCGAAAACTCGATTTCAAAGCTGTTGAATTTGAAGGGGATTTGTGGAATTTGTGTGATTATTGGACAGAAATCAGTGAATTCGAGTAAATTTTTTGTTTTTTTTGGGTTGAGAGTTTGAAAATTTGTGAGTGTTGGATTTTGATTTTGAATTTGAAGTTGATGGAGAAAGGCGAAGGAGGAGGGGATTTCCCTCCAAAAAAGTCTCAATCGCACACGCCCGTGTTGGTAGCCGCACCGACGTCGGATTTTCCGGCGAAGAAGCTTGCAAGGCAGCTGGATTTTACGGGTTTTGGTGGCACATCGACGGCGGTGGTGTTGCCGGAGCACCCTCAACAGCCGGCGGCGGCTCAGCCACTGCCGCCGCCACAGCAACAGCTACTGGCGATGCCGATGCAATCTCAGTCGCCTCTTCCTTCAATTCGGCCTGTGTAAGTCTTCAATTATCTATTTTTCTTGCTCTTTTCATTCATGAAGTTTCAAATTTGTTTAAAAAAATTGGTCCTTGGAAGCTGAAGTTCTCTAATTTGTGAAAGGATCAAGGGTTTTTGATGTTCTGGTTGTTTCTGTCAAATTTGGTTATTTAGTTTTAATTTTGTAAGATCAATCATCATTGTGCATTGCCCATTTTCGAGATGCGATGGGTGGTTTAGAATGTCTCGTTTTGATTATAATGTGAAGGATCTCGCAGTTAAACTCCATACACATTATTTTTTTCTTCATACGAGTTGGGTTTGCACAATTGACTAATTTATAGACTGAACTAGATGATTTATAGTCGTTGTTCTGAACTAGATGATTTATAGTCGTTGTTCTGAACTTATGTTGAGGTTGATTTTGTTTATTTTTTCCTTGATGGTTTGATCAGTCCTTTTTTCATATGTTAAACCAGAAAACTTAATGACTTTTGTTCAGAATTTGGTTGTATTTGTGTATCTCATAGTCCGTTGACAGGAAACTTAGGTTGTGTTTGGACTTGGACCTTGGATTTGTGGAGGGAAAGGAAAAGAAAAGAAAATTTAGCTTCTCCTTCATTCACTTTTTCGATGAATCCATGATCCAAACCCAACAATAGAGAATCTCTGATGGAGGTGAGTATTTGTGGGATATTTTTTTCTCAAATTTCCATAGTTTTAAATTGTGTTTTTTTTTCCATGTATAGTAAATCAGATGAAATACTGATTTTTCAACCCCGGAGTGTTTCCTTCGTTTTTTATTTTTTGGCCCATGGGAGGCCATAAGACCAAGAACTAATGGTGGGTGATACCAGTTATGTCTTCCCTTCAGGGAATCAGGATAGGAAGCAGCCCCATAGGAGGATTCACGAGGGCTTCGCAATTCACATCTGGAGTTTTCCTTTTCTTATATTTGAATTTTTTTTTTTGAATTTTTTTGCCATATTTTGTATTTTTGGTTCCAATTTTCTTTTTTATTCAGTTTGTCTAGTATAATAAACACCTGTTAAAGTAATTTTCCTCTACATAACCCTGCTCTATAAATCTCGATTTTGCATTTGCTTTCTCATTCTCTAACAGACATGCATTAGCGTTTAGGTTTTCAACCTCATACTTTACATTCCTTTCACAAGAAAATGAGCTACAAGAAGTGAATTAGCTACTCTCTCTCTCTCTCTCTCTCTCCTTATTGTTAATAATATTGGAGCAAGTGATACCCTATTATTCTGAATGCTGATTTATATTTTGTTTCCCTAATACGTTAAGATATTTTTGGCACAAACTTTAATATTTGTGATTCCTTGTACACGAATGCACACATATAAGTAATTAAGGAATGTAATATTGTCTGCAAGACTTGATGTGAAAGCTAAATATCTATACATTCTAGTACTAATTAAAATGGATTTCTTTCTTCAGAAAACCAGAGTCCCCTAAAACGCGGTCGAAAACAAATGTCGAAGTAAAAGAGGGTACTCCGAAGAAGCAAAAGCAGTGTAACTGCAAACACTCAAAATGCTTGAAATTGTAAGTACATTCCTCTTTATATGCACGTTTGGTATGATGAAAGACTTTATCATAGAGCCATGTTGTCTTGCTTTAGAGTTTCTGTTGTAAAATATTTATGTAATTTTTTGTATTGTTCTATCATAAATCTTCTGCATGGAAGAAAAATCACGAAATATAGTTATTTCCTTTTTCGTTATAATTATGAAGGAGTTTCATGTTTCTAAGGATAGATGCAAAGCTGCAATTTTATATGCCTGGCTTGGATTAATGAAGTACTATTTTGCTAAAAGTTAGATACTCCGGAATTTTTTTAATGCTTTGAAATTATTATACTTGTGAGATTGAAGTATGGCACCCTCACTTTTCTCTCTCTCTCTCCACTTCTGTGTGTTTATGTGTCATCCTTCTTTGTTTGAACATGATCTTTTGTTTTAAATTTTTTAACAAAACAATAAAATAGAGGTTTGCTATGTTGGGTAGGCTAGGTAGGGTTGACAAACCATCCTAAGGCCTAACGGTGCAATGGCTGAAGGCTAACTGTAAGAAATAATGTATAGAGAAAGAGAGAGAATAAATTGTATGTATTATTATTGATTGATATATTTGTAATTGTTGAATTATTGAATGCTACAATGATTCCTATATATAGAAGAGTAGGTGGTAGTAGGTGGTAGATGGAGTAGGTAAAGTGGAGGTGGTAGGTGGAGTAGGTGATGTGGAGGTGGTAGTGGTGTAGTGGGTTTAGTGGAGTAGGTGAGGTGGTAGTGGTGTAGTGGGTTAGGTTTAGTGGGTGAAGTAGGTGATAGGTTTTAACAGCCCCCCGCAAACTCAAGGGGGATAGGAACTAACCAACTTGAGTTTGGAGAGAGTAACAAAACAAGAAAATACATAAAAAATAAAAGAGGATAGGAGACACTGTATGGTCGTATCAGACCGTTGTAGAAGACCGATGTAGAAGACACTGGCTCGTGTCGGACCGATGTAGAAGACAGTTTATGGGGTCATGTCGGACTGTTGTAGAAGACAGTTTACGGAGTCTTGCTGGACCCTTGTAGAAACTAACCGGAATCAATGTCGGGACAGTTTACCGAGTCTTGTCGGACCCATAAAGGAGCTAACCGGAATCAATGTAGGGGCAGTTTACAGAGTCTTGTCGGACCCATGAAGGAGCTAACCGGAATCAATGTCGGGACAGTTTACAGAGTCTTGTCGGACCCATAAAGGAGCTAACCGGAATCAATGTCGGGACAGTTTACAGAGTCTTGTCGGACCCATGAAGGAGCTAACCGGAATCAATGTCGGGACAGTTTACAGAGTCTTGTCGGACCCATGTAGAAACTAACCGGAATCAATGTCGGGACAGTTTACAGAGTCTTGTCGGACCCATGAAGGAGCTAACCGGAATCAATGTCGGGACAGTCTACAGAGTCTTGTCGGACCCTTAAAAAATGCACCCTCAAAAGGTGTGCCCAATTTTTCAAAAGGCGTGCCATCAAAAGGCGTGCCCAATCCATAAAAAGGTGTGCCGGACATGATGATGGCGAGGCACGTGGGCGCCTTGGCTTGCGCGCCCGTTTGTCGTCTGTCGGTAAGAGGCGCGCGATGCGCGTGGCTGCCTCGGCTATAAGACAGAGGCTGAGGCTGAGGCAAAAACACCTGTGAGAGATATTCTGAGAGAGATTTCTGAGAGAGATTCTGTATAACACTCTGTGGCCCAGAAAATGGCTTCGTCTTCGTCTTCCCGTGGACTGCTCACCCTCTTTCCCGACCTCAACGAGTCAACAAGAGAGAGAACTGGTGCGGTGGCACTGGAACCTCAACCAAGCGCCCCGGAGTTTGCTCCGTTGAACTTTCCGATGCGGTCGGTGGAGCAAAGAATGGCAGCGCAGTCGGATGTGGAGGCCAATCAGTATACTCTGAAGGCATGTGTGGAAAGCATGACGGCGGTCACAAATTTGTCGAACCGGCTGCAGAGTAGGACAAATGAGGTGCAGCAGCTAAACGCCCAACTGGCTCTGCTCCAACGCATGTATAAGGATGCGCGAGCAGAGATAAGTGTGCTAAAGGCAGAAAACAAGGAGCTGAAGCGGAAGGCCACCGTGATGTTCCGATTTGGAGGTCCACCATATGCTGCAGTGGAGGAGCAGGGAGGAGGCAACTTGCTTGGTGGTCGAGGAAGCACGGAGGCAACACCGTCAAGGACCGCCCAGGACGGAGGCAAGAAGAAAAGACCGGCAGAATAGGCGAGAAGAAAAATCCCACTGTTCCGATTTGTGTTGGTTGTGTTTTGTTTTGTTTTGTGTTTTTTTATTTTTATTTTTTTTATTTTTATTTTTTTTTTTATGGTGTAAAATGCTGATCGGGGTTGATCCCCGGCATGAAGAAATAACAAGTTTGTAAAATGTTGTTGTTTTTTTTTTTTTTTTTTTTGTTTTGGGAGTGTTTTGTTGAAAAAATAAAAATAAAATGAAAGAAAACAAGGGAGAAAGAAAATAGATAAAAAATATTTATAGATGGATTATATGAAAAACATCAGTGCGATTGTTTCAAAATAAAGTGGGGTATTTAAAAAAGAGGAAAAGTGACTTGGAAAAAATAAATAAAAATAAGTGATTTTTGAAATCAAATGGAGGAGAGAGAGGGACAAACCCATGTGATAAAGTGGAGAGAGAGTCGGTGAGTGGGGTGCAAAAGGTGAAGGAGAAATGATGGATTGAAAATGGTTTGGGTCAAAAGTGGACACTGTTAGTGGGGAACATGAGTGCATTGATTATTTGATATAATAATAATAATAATAAAAATAAAAAGTTAGAACAGTTGGAGAGAATGAGTGGAGTATGGTAAGGGTTTCATCCAAAGCCAAAATTCCTGCAGCGAATCACTTCGCAAATCCTAGCATGAGCTTTTTCTCTTTCCAGGCTTATTCATGAATTTCCTGGTGATTTCAAGAGCCTCTGGTGGCATTGTGGCAGAGAACACCCCAACCTGGATTTTGGGTGACAGCAACTGAGAACACCCCAACCTGGATTTTGGGTGGCAGCAACTGGAAAATATCATAGATCTGATTTTTAAAAACCTCGTGACAGCATTTCATCAGCTTCATCCAAGACAAACATTTTGATGTAAACAGGGCGAAGTGATTGTCTCCGCAACATGTCAAACACACGACCAGGAGTACCAACAACAACATGAACCCCACTGGAGAGAATGCGCTGATCTTCGCGCACACTAGTCCCTCCAACACAAGCATGAACCTTCACACTTTGCTGGGCAAGTTCAAGAGTGGGTGGAAGAACCAAAGCTTGGCACTCAACCAAGCTATAATCTAGCTGCTGCAGAATTCCAGAGCAGAATGTTGCAATGTTTCCAGTTCCAGACTGTCTCGTCATATGAGGTGAAGAATTCTTCTCCATCAGCCTCACACATGACTACAGTTGCACAAATCTTTGTTGATTTTATCAGCGGAATAGGTTGAGGTCCGGCGGGCGGCTAAGGTGAGGTTGCCGCCCGCCGAAGAAGCGAAAATACTAGGTTTTAAACCAGCTCTGATACCATGTAAGAAATAATGTATAGAGAAAGAGAGAGAATAAATTGTATGTATTATTATTGATTGATATATTTGTAATTGTTGAATTATTGAATGCTACAATGATTCCTATATATAGAAGAGTAGGTGGTAGTAGGTGGTAGATGGAGTAGGTAAAGTGGAGGTGGTAGGTGGAGTAGGTGATGTGGAGGTGGTAGTGGTGTAGTGGGTTTAGTGGAGTAGGTGAGGTGGTAGTGGTGTAGTGGGTTAGGTTTAGTGGGTGAAGTAGGTGATAGGTTTTAACACTAACCAAGCATATGTTGGTTCTGCATACACACTCCTTTTTGATGCAGTGACAAGAACACTAATTGATTCCATTGATGAAACTCTAAGAAGCACAGACACTTCTAAGGAGTGACGTATCCGTGTTGTGTCCATGTCGGATACCGACACTGTTTGGACACTTCCCCGACACGTGTCCGACACTATTCAAAATGTGTCCTATTATTTAATTTTTTTAAAGACCCGGACACTCTTTGGACACTTACACACATGTCTATCGCTTAAACACACGTGTTTATCGATTAAATACAGATGAAACTAATTATAAGCTTGAACAAAACAACTTAAGATATAATAATAAACAAAATCATATAAAGTTATAGGAATCAGTATCATATTGCATTTTTTATTACCTTTGAATAATGTATTCATATATAGAACATATGATAAACATATAAAATTATATATTTTATGCGTGTTTTCCATGTGTCATGTCCTGTATTTTTTGAAAATTGGCTTGTCGGCGTGCCTGTGTCGTATTGGTGTCGTGTCGTGTGCCCGTGTCCATGCTTTTTAGATGAAACTTCTTGGAGAATGTTTTGAAAAAAAAAAAAAATAGTAAAAAGAAGAAATTTGAAATATCCTCTTATAGTAGGAATAGAAATACTCGCAAAGGCAAGTCATATAATGAAATTGATATGAAAACGGAAAAGTTTTATTTCATTTAGGGTTAAGGTTTTATGCCATAGTTTTACAATGGTCTAAGTTGTGGTGTAACCATATTGGAAGTATCGGCAAATGTGTGATAGGAATTGTAAGTCAAACTTGTAATTTTTTTTCAAGTACAAGCAAATGACAAAAAACTCATTTAAAAGCATGTTCTGACCTTATTTATTATAATTTGAATGCTTGTAATGATTTTTGGTCAACATTGTCACACCTAAAAACATGTTTTATAAATGATGTTGAATTTTATGTTTTTTTTTACGTCAAAAAAGTGGATAATTTCATCTGATAATGGAATTTCAGTATCTAGAATAATTGCTACTATTATAGATAATTTATAAGAATAAAGCAAACATGAGCCAATATGTATTGGTACAATGATAAAATAAGTAATAACAACAACATAGAAAACTTATGGTACATCACACCAAATCATCACAAACACGAACAAAAAATATCTAAAATCACCTAGATCAGTTTCAACACCGAAAAGAACCACGGTCTTAAAAATTAAGATTAGGTTTGAATCTTGAAGATTGAAGTCCCCAATTGAGTAGATCCAAGTATTTCAAACAAAATAAGAGCAACAACAGAAATAAAGGAAGCAAAATGGTGTAAAATGTGACTCAGTCACGTTTGGATGTGTTTTATGTTGACAGAGGCTGCATTGGCCATGTGAGTTACAATAACAGCTATAAAGTTCAATACGGACAGTTATGGTGTGGTCATGGTCTATAATGGCCGATACGAGTATGTTTTTTTTAACACCTTTATATTATCATGTATCCATATTAGGTCTTCAGAAACCCGTTTCGTAACAGCTGATATGTTATGTAAGGAGCGTTTTTAAAGGACAAATGTTTTTATTTTTTTTTTTAACTTAGCAATAGTAATGAACAATAATCCAATTAAAAAATTTATCTTGTGTCTATAATATGTGGATTGCTTTTCAGGATAATGTCTCTACTAGTATATGTATAATACATAAAAACTTGTATTACTGTGATCAATTGAGTATGCAGGATGACCAAGATCTCAATTTCAGCCCGTTTCAATCTCAGGTCAGGGTTGGGCTAAAATTTATCATCCCAGTTCCAACAATCCTTCGATATTATCAGCATCCCATTTATAGGATTATAAAGATATTTTCAAACATTTAAAAGATGAATATATCACGTGCGTTTCAATGTTCTTCAATTATATTACATTCTTTAGAATGCAATTGTTATATGCATGATATCTTGATGTTTTAACTTACGGAATTTATGAGCTTTTAATTTTAAGAGTTATATTATTTTTTTCAATTACCCTCAACTATTCATACGTTTGTCATTTAAAAAATTTATAAAAATATAAATGTTTTAATGTGTCTCAGGCGTATTGTGTCTTGCATTTTTTGAAAATTGCCATGTCAATATGTCCGTGTTTGTGCTACTTAGGCTCCTAGGCAGTCAAGAAGACTAGTCCCTATGTTCTTAAGCATTTTAAAAAATATTACCTTCCAGGCTTATGTAAAGTTAAAGCTATATAATTTTGTAGTGACTGATGATTTTTGGATCGTTTGACATTCTCAATGTGCTCAGTTGTCTTTTGTTTAGTTTTATAAGTGTATGCAGTATGATTTCAAATCTGAAAATATATTGGTCAGGTATTGTGAGTGCTTTGCATCTGGAATATACTGTGATGGATGCAACTGTGTAAATTGTCATAATAATGTTGAAAATGAGGCTGCCAGGCGAGAAGCTGTTGGAGCTACCTTAGAGCGTAATCCAAATGCATTCAGGCCAAAAATTGCTAGCAGTCCGCATGGAAGTAGGGATAGTAGGGTATGTATGTCTGATAATGCTTGCATGTGCTATTTTATGAAAATGTGTTTATAAATATTTGAGTTATAGATACTGTGATCACCTTATGCTTGCATTTAAACGTTAATTAGAAAAAATAAATGTTAGTTATTCTAGCTAGTTTGTCGTTTTGACGCTGTTAGTAATCCATAAGGAGATTTCTTTAACTTCTCTTGAGCTCTTAGATCTTCTAAGTTACCTTTATTGTTTCATTGCAGGGTTATCATATAGATACAGTTCCAGTTTTTTATTCAACTTTCTGCTAAAACTCCCAATAAAAGTTCTAAGCTTGGGGTTTTTGGGAGCAGTGCTTTATACACTTTAACTGTTTTGTGCGGTAAAGAGAGAAATTAAATCATAATTTGTGCAGAGCTTTGTAATGTAACCAAATTCATTTTTCTTCTGCAACAATTTCGTTCAGCCAGGGCTCCTTGCTTTGAGAATCGATTAACAATGCATCTGTTATGGCCTGTGTCCTAATTTTTAATGTTTTGTACAAGTCTATGTGTCTCAAATAAAGACAGATTTTATGGTTAGGCATTGCCATGAATAAATATTTGTACTTGATGTTCACAAATTCCCCTATTTTGTTCACAGGGTAGTTTGATGTAGTGCATCCCCATTTTATCTGCATATCTAGGATGGTAGTCCTGCTCTTGTTTGCAAAATATGCAATTACTGTTGGTATTCATTGTCAGTCTAGATCATAAATGTCGCAATATAATTGTTTCCTATCCTTGTGCTCATAATTTATCAAACACAAACCAAAAATACTAGAAATTCCAATTGATTCACAATTTGGAATACACATTTGGAAACATGGTAGACTCGTCTACGCTTTATTAATTACCCATGAAACTTCTATACTTTGTTCTAATTTTTCATTATTCTTTTATCTATAAGAAGCATAGAGATTGAAATCTGATAAGAAGAGTTTTTCAAGAGATGGTTTAAGGAAAAAATCATTACATTTCTTAGCTCAACTATTATAGGATTTACCGGTTTACATGATTAAGTTCAACATAACAAACTAGTTTCTGAAAGTATCTATGCAATTTATGTGTTGCAATAACAATGTTTCTGTTAATGTAAATTGTAAAAGTAAATACTACCACCCACTCCACCTACCACCTCTACTACCACCCACTCCACCTACCACCTCCACTACCACCTTCACCTACTCCCAAATCCTCTCGTATATAAATCCTTGTAATATACACAATATATAACATCAATACACATCAATCAATAATACATCAATTTTAACATGGTATCAGAGCAGGTTTAGAACCTAGTATTTTCACTTCCCCGGCGGGCGACAATCTCACCTTAGCCGCCCGCCGGACCTCAACCTAGTCCGCTAGAATTTTCTACACATACCTTCTCTCCCGCTGTTTTGATTCGAAGTTAGCAGAAGCGTCACATATTGATCCACACACTGCCATACACACAGACACCACAACACACACATGGGCTGAGAAGGAAGCTGTCACTCTCTCAGTTTCCAGATGAACCATCATCCAAGCTAAAGCATGATGAGCGTGGTCTTTTATCAATGGCAGCAGCATTCTCTTTGTTCCTGGGGGACCCGCTTCCAATAACCTCTACCAAAATCGGCACTGCCTTTGCAGCTTCGATGGCTACTTTTCCATCGGGGTGGCTCGACAGTATTGCTAGTATGGCTAGCGCTTCATCAACCATTCCACCTTGTGGTTCTGTAAGTAACTGCATCAACGTGGGCACAACTCCGGCCCTCACCGCCCTTCCTTTGTTCCCTTGGTATATGCACCAGTTGAACAGTGCCGCTATTGTCCAAATTGACAAATGATCTTTGCTCGCTGATAAATGGCCGGGTTTCAAAATTTTTATTTTTTTATTTTTTGAGTGTTTAGTGCTGTTTTCTTTTATTTTATTATTCACTTCTCTCTCTCTCACTTTACACCCACTCTCTTTTGATGGCCTCTCTTTTCCTTTCTTTTTATTTTATTATTCACTTCCACTACATTTTTTGTTTTTAAGTAAAAGCCAGTGTATGTCTCCCCACCTTCATATCTTTTATCCGCAGCGCCCATGCTTTCCATTCATATCTTATTATTATTATTTTTTATTAAAAAAAAAAAAAAAAAAACCTCTGTTCCACCGCCTGAATATCCTCCCCAACACAATATATTCTCTGTTCTCTTTTTCTATTTTATTTTTTTTTCTTCTTATTATTATTAAACAACACCAAAACCATTCCCGTATACCAGGCTCATCTGCAAACCCACGTGGTCTAACTTTTTCTTTTTTTTTTTATTATTATTATTCTTATTATATCCAATAATCACTCCACTCATATTTCCCACTAATGACTCAAAGCATTTTCACCTAATCATCTACTCCACTCACCTTTATTTTGCCACATCCATCTTCCCCACATCATTTCTTTTTGCTGGGCGTTACCCCTAGTTTTTTTTTTCCATTCACAAAAAAAAAAAAAAAAAAAAAAACAAACAAACAAACCAAAAAAAAAAAAAAAAAAAAAAAAAAAACCCCAAACCATTTACACATTTGCATAACACACCATATTTTATTTTTCTCACGGATCAACCCCGATCACAATTTTACACACAAAAAAAAAAAAAAAAAAAAAAAACACAAACAAACCAACCACACCCATAATGGGATTTTTCTTCTCTACTCTGCCGCCGGTCTCTTCTTCTTGCCTCCGTCCTGGGCGGCCCTTGACGGTGCTGCCTCCGTGCTTCCTCGACCACCAAGCCAGTTGCCTCCTCCCTGCTCCTCCACTCCCGCATCTGGTGGACCTCCAAATCGGAACATCACGGTGGCCTTCCGCTTCAGCTCCTTGTTTTCCGCCTTTAGCACACTTATCTCTGCTCGCGCATCCTTATACATGCGTTGGAGCAGAGCCAGCTGGGAGTTTAACTGCTGCACCTCATTTGCCCTACTCTGCAGCCGGTTCGACAAGTTTGTCACCGCATTCATGGTTTCCACACATGACTTCAATGTATACTGATTGGCTTCCACATCCGACTGCACTGCCATTCTTTGCTCCACAGACCGCATCGGAAAGTTCAACGGAGCAAACCCTGGGGCGCTTGGTTGAGGTTCAGGGGCCACCGCACCCGTTATCTCTCTTGTTGACTCGTTGAGGTCGGGAAATAGAGTGAGCAGACCACGGGACGACGAAGCCATTTTCTGGGCAACAAAGTGTTACAGAATATCTCTCGCAATAGAGTGTTACAGACACTCTCTCTCAGCACAACGAAGAGTTTTTCAGAGTTTTTTAGCGGGTTTTCTGCCTCAGCCTCAGCCTCCGCTTCGATTTATAAAGACCTTGACGAAGAGGCAGACACGCGCATCATGCGCCGCTCGGCGCTCGCCGACAACTTGGCACGCCTTTTGATGGCACGTCTTTTTATGGATTGGGCACGCCTTTTGATGGCACGCCTTTTGACAGATTGGGCACACCTTTCGAGGGCGCGACTTTTGAGGGCTCGATATATATATCCATGTATATCTTTTGGGCAGCCTATATACACACTCATACAGTGTCTTGTACACCGGTCAGCTTTATCAATCCCTTTTCAACCTCAAATAGGTTTCTATCTTCACACCTATTTGAGTTTGAGGGGGGGTTATACACAGTATCATGTATAAGTCGCCCCCTTGGTGCACCACCACAACCTCTGCTACACCGGTCCGACATGACCCCATAAACTGTCTTCTACATCGGTCTGACACGACCACACAGTGTCTGCTACAACGGTCCGACATGACCCCATAAACTGTCCCGACATTGATTCCGGTCAGCTGCTACAACGGTCCAACATGACCCCATAAACTGTCTTCTACAACGGTCTGACACGACCACACAGTGTCTGCTACAACGGTCCGACATGACCCCGTAAACTGTCTGCTACAACGGTCCGACACGACCCCATAAACTGTCTTCTACATCGGTCTGACACGACCACACAGTGTCCTGCTACATCGGTCCGATATGACCCCGTAAACTGTCTTCTACAACGGTCCGACATGACCCCGTAAACTGTCCTGCTACATCGGTCCGACATGACCTCGTAAACTGTCCTGCTACATCGGTCCGACATGACCTCGTAAACTGTCCTGCTACATCGGTCTGGCATGACCTCGTAAGCTGTCCTGCTACAACGGTCCGACATGACCCCGTAAACTGTCTGCTACAACGGTCCGACACGACCATACCGTGTCTTCTACAACGGTCTGACACAACCATACAGTGTCTCCTATCCCATTTTTAATTTTATTTGTCAGCTTATTTTTCTGTTTTGTTACTCTCTCCAAACTCAAGTTGGCTAGTACCTATCCTCCTTGAGTTTGAGGGGGGCTGTTAATGTAAATTGTAAAAGTAAATACTACCACCCACTCTACCTACCACCTCCACTACCACCCACTCCACCTACCACCTCCACTACCACCTTCACCTACTCCCAAATCCTCTCCTATATAAATCCTTGTAATATACACAATATATAACATCAATACACATCAATCAATAATACATCAATTTTAACAGTTTCATTATTTTTGACTTGTTAATGCAGAATCACTTGTGCTTCTACCAGTACCCCTTGCTTAAGCAAAATCACTTATGCTTCTACTAGTACCTTAACACAATCCAACTCTCCTACTTATTACATTATTACACAATGTACCATGCTTTTGTCCCAATTCATGTACCAAAATGATTCAAGTTCTTTGTTGAATTGTTAACTACCAATTCATCTAAAAGCTCATGTTGTTAGAGAGAGAGGGGGTAACTACATTATTTATATACACCCCATCACGTGTGGCCAAACTTGTGCAAATAATTTAATTATCATGTAGACAGTGAAGTTTGAATACATGATTTATTGACTGCTCTAATACTATGTTGAATTGTTGACCACCAACTTATCTAAAAGACTAAGCGGTTAGAGAGAGAGAGAGGGGTGATTGTGTTATTTTTATCCTCAACATTCTTGCGGCATTGATTGGACTTTCAAAGTTTCTCTAGGGTGCTGCATCATTGTAGAAATTAGCAAATGTCCAAGTGGAAGAAAATCAAGGAAGTGTCCCAGGAAATATTCCCTGCTATATTTCCTGAAAACCTTCACCACAACTTAAAGTTGCAATCTTGGTAAATGGTAATCCATGCACTCACAAATTATAAATAGGAAAAATTGTAAACATCCAAATACAAGGAAGTTACAAAGAGATTGTAAAATAAAACTCAAGCTTTTGGTTAATGATGCTTTGAGTTATCTTGGTTGGTGCTTATCAAAAAGGCAACACAGTTCATGAGGCTCTTGTTAAAGCATGGTCTAGGGATGGCAAGATCTATGCAGCTGTACCCCCATTTCTGGACGGGCTGTTTCCATGTTGTTGCTTATCAATTTTTTTTTAAAAAAAAAAAAAAAAAGAAATAGGAAAAAGAAGTGATCATGGTTGGTAAGTGTTTTTCTATGGCGGCACCTCTATGTCAAAGTTCCAATGAATGGAAGAACCAGTTGTTTAAATAAGATTCTTGAGCACGTAAACAATGCAGTATAACTTTTAACTTGGGCTGTTAATGGGCCTAAGTATGTTGGTGGGAGAGAAGCAATCTAGATAAGGAATTTTTTGTAAGAAATTCTGAATGTTTAGTATATTCAACATGTATATCAATTACATCAAGTTTATATAACCCTAACAATGAACCAAAAAGGTAATACAAGAATCCTAATGCCTAAAACAAAAAAGAAATACAAGAATCCTAATGCCTAAACCAAAAAGGAAAATACAAGATTGACATCACAACCTTTCCTAATATTTACGCAATCATGCCTAATTTATACGATGCCTAATATATACGATTATATGCTCACATTCCCACTCAAATTCAAGGTGTTTTAGTTGAAAACACGAAGAGTTTGTCAAGAAGAAACTGAAAACGAGCAGTGGTGTGAGTCTTGGTGAAGAAGTCGGTAAGCTGTAGAGTCGAAAGGACAAAAGGAAGCGAGATAGAGCCAGACTGTAGGTGTTGACAGACGAAGTGACAATCAATCTCAATGTGCTTCGTTCGTTCATGGAAAACAGTGTTATGAGCAATTTGGATAGCACTTCGGTTGTCACAGTAGAGAGAGGTCGGAGAGGACCGAGGAACACCCAAGTCAAAGAGGAGACAACGAAGCCAGACAAACTCAGCAGTAACATGAGCTATATCACGGTACTCAGCTTTGGCAGTAGAACGGGCAATAGCGGTTTGTTTCTTACTTTTTCAAGAAATCAAGGAATCACCAAGAAATATACAGAAACCAGAAGTGGACTTACGATCAGTCACATCACCAGCTCAATTAGCATCAGCATAAGCCACCAAATCTAAGGAAGAAGTAGAAGACAACAACAAACCTTGGAAGATAGTACCACAAAGATAACGAAGAATTCGAACCAAAGCAGCCCAATGCGGAGAGTGAGGAGCAGAAACGAACTGGCTAACCACATGAACAACATAGGTAGGATCAGAACAAATAACTGTTAGATAGACTAAGCAGTCCACAAGCTCACGATACAAAGTAGGATTATCCAGTGGGACACCATCAGTAGTGTTAAGCTTCATATTAAGCACAATGGGGGTATCAGAAATCTTAGTGTCAGTAAGACTGGCACGGTGAATAACCTCATTGGCATATTTGGCCTGAAACAGAAAGTAGCCTTTGGGAGAAGAAGTTACCTCAATACCAAGAAAAATACCGCAATGGTTCCAGATCTTTCATTCCAAAAGTGCGGAAGAGATGCTATTTGACCTCAGAGATAGCAGAAGGGTTAGAGTCAGTAATGATCATATCATCCACATACAGTAATAAGGTAACAAATCCAGCAGAGGTGTGAAGAAGAAATAAAGCAGAGTCTTGAGCACAAGATGAAACCCAAGTGCAGTAACAACAGTCTGAAAGTGATCATACCAAGCACGAGGAGACTGCTTTAGACCATACAGAGCATGCTGAAAGAGACAAACCTGTCTAGAGGAAGAGGAAAGGCCAGGGGGAGGACGCATGTAAACCTTCTCGGTGAGATGGCCATTAAGAAAAGCATTATTAACATCTATTTGATAAAGAGGCCAAGAACGAATAGCAGTGACAGAGATTAAAGTACGGATAGTAGTCATCTTGGCAACAGGAGCAAAGGTCTCCTCATAATGAATACCATACTCCTGTGAGAAACTTTTGGCAACCAGATGAGCTTTGTAGCGCTCAAGAGAACCATCAAAATGAGTCTTGACTTTGTAGATTTATTTGCAACCAACCAGATTCTTACCATCAGGCAAAGGAACCAACTCCCAAATACTAGTTTTTTGTAAAGTAGATAACTCATCCTCTATAGCTTGAATTTAATGGGGATCCTGACAGGCCTTTGTGTAAGACTGAGGTTCTGAAAAAGAATGAATAGCAGACAAAAAAGTACAATAAGAAGTAGAAAAACATGTATTAGACTAACCCAATTTGTTTGGAGGATGACATGCTCGAGTAGGATAGTGGTGTGCAGGAGTATTAGAGGCGTCAGAAGCAGGAGGATCATCAGTAGGAGCAAAGACAACTGATGAAGGGAGAGCCTGGTGACGCGAATAAACTAACAATGGAGGAGGAGGAGGAGGAGGAGGAAGAGAAGGAGGAGAAGGAGTAGGCTGGGGAGACGGAGGAGAAAAGGGAGTAAGGTCATGAGGAACAGTAGAGATGTACTCATCAGGAGGGACCTCAGAAGGAAATGGATCAATGTGAACCAAATCCTTTTTGGAAACTGGAGCAGTGGTAGGAGGAAGTTGAAAGTAAGGCAGACGTTCGAGAAAAGAAACATGACGGGAGACATAAAGACGATAGAAAATAGGGCCGTAACATTGATAGTCTTTCTGAGTAAGACTATAACCCAAAAAGACACATAGGACAGATCGGGCACTAAGTTTGGTCTGATCTTTACGGGGAAGGACAAAACAAGCAGACCCAAACACACGAAGGAGGGAGCAATTGGGAAGTTGAGAGAACATAGCCTCATAAAGAGACCGACCAGAAAGAAAGGGAGTAGGCATGCGATTAAGAAGAAAAGCAGCAGTAAGAACTGCTTCGCCCCAAAATAAAGCTAGAACTGAGGTAGAGAGAAGAAGAGACCTAGCTGTCTTAAGGAGATGGCGGTGTTTACGCTCGGCTCGACCATTTTGGGCAGGTGTATCAGTGCAAGAAGTTTGGTGAATGGTATCCAAATTGGCCAAATACTCACATAACCCAGTTTTAAAATATTCCCCACCCAAGTTAGATCGTAACAATTTAATGGTAGCCCCAAACTGCGTTGTAATCATAGATTGAAATGTACGATATATTTGGTAGAAGTCAGATTTATGAGTCATAAGACAAACCCAAGTATAACGGGTGTAATCATTAACAAAAGACACATAATATGCGGAATCTCCTTTAGTGAGAACATGAGAGGGTCCCCAGGCATCAGTATGCATAAGAGAAAATAGAGAAACAGAAACTGAAGTACTGTTATTAAAAGGTAAAGTTGACATTTTGGCAAGTTTACACTCCTGACATGCATCAATTTGACTAGGAGAAATTTTACCCAATAATCCTGACTGAGTTAAAGATCATAAGCGGTCAACAGACAAATGACCTAGGCGAGAATGCCATAAGTAAAACTGACTCGACTGAAAATCTAATTGAAATGAGGAAAAAGCAACTGGAGAGGTGAATAGGGGGAGATGCAAGCTTTCTACCACATACAGATCTCCAACTCTATGGCTGGTCCCAATCTGCTTTTTGGACACCCGATCCTGCACACAACAGACAGAAGAGGAAAACATAACATCAAATCAGAAGTATCAAGTTGATTGATAGATAATAAACTGACAGATAGTTGAGGAACATAAAGAACAGAGGAAATAGTAACAACATACATGGCTGAGGGTAAGAGACAGACCCAATAGATAGAACAGGCATACTGGACCTATTAGCAGTATTAACAGTAATAAGGGAGGGATGGGAGATATAGTTTTGAAGTAAGGAAAGGTGAGGAGTCATATGATGAGAGGCACTAGAGTCAAAAAGCCAGACAGAAGAGGAGATACCTGAAGGGGACCCAAACAAACCTGAATGAAGAGAGGTGAGAGCAGAGGCAGATGAGGATGGCTGGGAGGTGGACAGGAGATGCTGAAGCTGAGCCATTTGGACACGCAAGGAAGCCAAGTCAGGATTAGAAGCTGGAGCAAATGTAGTATAAACAGCAGGAGGTCGAAATTGTGTTTGAGGCGACTGAGCAGACTAATGTCCCTTATTGGAACAGTTGTGCTTCCAATGGCTTTTCTGATGGCAAAAAGCACACTTATTAGAGGCTAGTGGCCCTTTCTTGGGCTTCGCAGTGGTCTAAAGCTGATGATGTGGTGGGATTGACAACAGAGGAGGCTGAGTAGGAGCTAAGAAGACAGATGGAGATAGAGTTTGACTGGCTGTCTTAAGACGAGTTTCCTTGGAGAGGAGCTCACGAACAATAGCATTCACAGAAGGGAAAGTAGAACGATAAAGGATGCCACCATGGATAGCCTCAGAGCCGTTAAGAACTGCACTAAACGACCTTGCTCCCGAAACTCAACAAAAGTGTCAGTCCCTTGAGGCTAGATGGTTTTATGTGAGCCAACTGATCCCAGAAACCTGTCATCTTAATGCAGAAGTCCTGAATAGATTGATCCCGTTGACGAGCACTCTGAATAGTTGTTTCCAACTCATATCGTTTGACGAAGTTGGACTGTTGATACACACCAAATAAATAGTTCCACACCTCCTTGGCAGTACTGTATTAGGAAAACTGTTAGCATAGCATGTTATATTATTATCTGAGTTATTGGTTTGTAATTGTTCTATGCCTTCAGGGCTCATCTTGTAATTGTCTCATCTTGTAAACCCTAATCTTTATTTATAAATAGGGGATGATATCCTATCAAACCCTAAGCTGGTTACTCAAGCTTCATGGTATCAGAGCAGAACCTCTAGGGTTTCGGCACACCCTCACTCTAGGGTTCGAAACTTACCTAGGTGGATCATTTGCTGGGTCGATCTTCAGCTCGTCGATCTGTACTTCGTCTTCATCCTTAGTCGCCGTCGTTACTCAGCCGCCTCTCGGTCGATCGTCACTCAGCTGCCTTCCTGTCGCCTTCGTCACTCAGCCGTCCTCAGCTCGTTGATCTCCTCCAACAGTTCGTCGATCTTCTTCTCTGCTCGTTAGTTCGTTGCTCGTCTTCATCTCGTCAGCTCGTCGCTCGTCTTCTCCTCTGTCGCCTTCGTCGACCGTCGATCTCACTGGTATACTCTCATACTCTCATCCCTATTTGGTATGATATGACCTATGTCGTGTATAACACCGTACCAATACATAAATAAATAATTATATTAAAAAAAAAAAAATGAAAATGCTTTCTTAAATTTGTTATGCCTTTATAGTGGTTATTGTGCCTGTTCTTTCACTACCACCTTTCGGGTTTGTGATTGCCACTAGTTTTGTTGCGGGTTCGGAAGTATAGTATCCATGACAGATTCCACCAGTGTGTCCCCTTCTTCTCAAAACACCGAGGAGTGAGAGTCCCATTATACCTACTACCATGACTGAGAACCCCAACCCTAGTTTGAAAATCACCACCTCTCTATTTAATGGTTAAAACTACCTAGCATGGTCTCAAAGTTTGACTATGTTTTTGAAGAGCAGAGGGAAGATGGGGTATGTTGATGGCAGGATACAGGCACCTAGTACCACTGACTCGGGTTATGACCAATGAGAGATTACCAACTCTTTGCTTATAGGTTGACTTCTCCATTTGATGGTTCCAGAACTTGGTGAGGGCTACTTGTCTATGGAGACTGCCCAGGATGTTTGGGATGCTGTGGCTGCCACCTATTCCCGCAAAGGGAATTTCTCACAGGCATTTGAGTTACGCCGCTCTATTGAGAGCTCACTTCAGGGGGAGCAGACTGTTCTTCAGTACTTCACTTTCCTCACCAACGGCTGGAAACGCCTTGACCACCTGCAAGACTATAAGCCTGTTTGCCCTGCTGATTCTGTCGGGTACAAGAAGTTCATCGCACAGGAACGGGTCTTTAAATTTTTGGCAGGCCTAAATGTGGAGTATGATCCAGTTAGGGGTCGAGTTTTGGGTATGGGCACTTTTCTTTCACTTCAGGAGGCATTTGCCTATGTACAGAATGAGGAGAGTCGCCGGTCTGCTATGATGACCCCTGTCTCTACTGACAGTTCAGCATTACCGTCTACTCCTCGGGATGGCCTCAGCCTAACTCCCATCCCGCCGTCTGCTGCTAAGGAGTCTGTATTCTGTGATTATTGCAAGAAGCCGCGGCATACTCGTGAGACGTGTTGGAAGCTTCATGGGACTCCATCCGGGGGTCGAGGTGATCGGTTTGATTCTCGAGGACGTTGGTCCGGCCAGTCTAGAGGACGTGGTTCTTATTTCCGGGCTCATCAATCTAGTGCCGTTGATACACTTAATTCTAATTCTGCCTCTGTTGGCCAAGCTTCTGATGCTGAGCTGGAGGATGCTTTGCGCCAATTGTTGGACCGCCGGTGTTCTACTGCTCTCAGTACAGCTTCCTCGTCCTTTGCCCGCTCAGGTAACTTAGTATCTTCTCCTTGTATTTTCCTGTGTCATAAGTCTTTGCCTTGGATTATTGATTCCGGTGCCTCAGATCATATGTCTGGCTCCTCTGATCTTTTCTCTGTCTATAAGTCCTCTTCAGGTCAGGACAAAGTTAGGATTGTAGATGGTACTGATTTTTCTATTTCTGAAAAATGTTTAGTCCAAGTCACTCCTACCATACATCTATCTTCTGTTCTCCATGTTCCTAATTTTTCTGTTAATCTGTTATCCTTGAGTCGTCTTACCCAGGATTTGAATTGTAGTGTGACGTTTTTTCCTGATCATTGTCTTTTTCAGGTCATTGTCACGAAGAGGACGATTGGCAGTGGTAGTGCAGAAAATGGTCTCTACTTCCTGGATCAACCGGACAAACTTGCTTATTCTTCCACCACGTCTTATACTACCTCCGCTGATTTATGGCTGTGGCATCAGCGTCTTGGGCATCCTTTATTTTATTTACTTAAGCATTTATTTCCATCTGGTTTTGCAAATCATCATGTGTCTGACTTTCTTTGTGAGTCTTGTTAACTTGGAAAACAACACAGAGCTTCTTTTGCTCCCAGTTTGAATAAAAGTTTAATTCTTTTTTCATTAATACATTCTGATGTTTGGGGTCCCTCTCGTGTTATGTCCGTGAAAGGTCATCGATGGTTTGTTACATTTATTGATGATTTTTCTCGTACTACTTGGGTGTATCTCATGAAAGATAAGAGTGAGGTTTTTTTCTGTGTTTCGCAATTTTCATAAGATGATTTGTACTCAGTTTGGGGCCACTGTCAAACTATTTCGTTCTGATAATGGTGGGGAATACATAGATTCTGGGTTAGGACAATATTTCTCTACTCGTGGCATAATCAATCAGACCTTTTGCACCAATACCCCTCAACAAAATTAGGTGGCGGAACGCAAGAATCGGCATCTTCTTGACATGGCTCGGTGCATGTGTTTTTCTATGAGTGTGCCTCGGCCCTATTGGGGCGACGCTGTTTTCACTGCTACCCATTTTATTAATCGTCTCCCTATCCAGGTCTTGCAAACCCAAGCTTCTCTTCACGTCCTTCTAGGTTCCCAGTCCTTGTTTTCTATTCCTCCTAAAATATTTGGTTGTGTCTATTTTGTTCATAATCACTCTCCTTTTCGTGGTAAGTTGGACCCTCGCTCCCTCAAGTGTGTTTTCCTTGGTTACTCTCCTACTCAAAAGGGGTATAAATGTTACCACCCTTCTTCTCGTAAGTGGTTTGTGTCCATGGATGTTACTTTCTTTGAGTCCCAGTCCCATTTCTTGTCCTCTCCGGTGTCACCATCCTCATTTCCGGGGGAGCCTTGGTGTGAAATGAGTCCTGTGCCGAGTCCTGTGCTTCCTATGGTGGATCCAGTTGTTCTTGTACAACCCTCTTCTACTGTGCTTCCTATGGTAGAACCAGTTGTTCTTGCACCACCTTCTTCTACTGGGACTATAGAACCCAATGTCACCAAGGATAAGGACGGGCATGTTTATGTTCGGGACATAGACAGACAACAAGTTAACTGGATACAAAGGACCACTTCTGCTCCTCCGCTGCCATCTCTTGCTTCTGATGAGAGTCTAGGTAATTTGAATCTCTTGAGTCCATTGATCTTGATGTTCTTATTGCCAAGAAGAAGGGTGTGAAATCTTGTATTCAACATCCTATCTCACATTTTGTGTCCTACTCTCATTTGTCATCCTCATATAGAGCGTTTCTGTTCAATATTTCCTCTGTTAGCATTCCTAACCATTTTCAGGATGCTCTTGCTACCTCTGAGTGAAAGCTAGCCATGATTGAGGAAATGAAAGCACTTAGGAAGAATGGCACTTGGGAATTGACTGAGTTACCTACGGGCAAACGACCTGTGGGATGTAAATGGGTATATATTGTGAAACACAAAGCAGATGGGTCTATTGAGCGTTACAAGGCAAGACTTGCGGCAAAAGGGTTTACTCAGACATATGGCATTGATTGTCAGGAGACCTTCGCACCTGTGGCTAAGATGAATTCAGTCAGAGTATTTCTCTCTCTAGCAGCTAATCTAGATTGGCCGCTTTATCAGCTTGATGTCAAGAATGCCTTTCTCCATGGTGACCTCGAAGAAGAGGTATATAGGTATATATGGACATTCTTCCTGGTTTTGAGGATCATTAGACAGAAGGCAAAGTATGCAAGTTTCAGAAGTCATTATATGGTCTCAAACAGTCTCTAAGGGCTTGGTTTGAGAGATTCACTCAGGCTATGTTTAAATGTGGCTTCAAACAGAGTCAGGCAGATCACACCTTGTTTGTGAAACATTCCTCACGTGGTAAGACTACAGCACTTATTGTTTATGTAGATGACATAGTTCTTACGGGCAATGATAGTGGGAAAATACCTCTATTGAAGAAATATTCAATAGAAATATTTAGCTAGTGAGTTTGAAATCAAAGACTTGGGAAGCTTGAAGTATTTTCTGAGAATTGAAGTTGCTCGCTCTAAAAATGAGATATTTATCTCACAGAGAAAATATGTGCTTGACCTGTTGAAGGAAACTGGGATGCTTGGCTGCAAGGCATGTATCACTCCACTGGAACCCAATCAGAAATTAGGTGATGATGAAGGAGGAGAAGTTGTTGATAGGGGGAGCTATCAGCGATTAGTGGGTAAGCTCATTTACCTATCTCACTCCTGTCCTGATATTGCTGTTGTTGTCAGTGTGGTTAGTCAGTTTATGCATGCTCCTCATCAGATTCACTTTGAGGCTGTCATGAGAATCTTGAGGTACTTAAAGTCTGCTCCTGGTAAGGGTCTTTATTTTTCAAAGTATGATAATCTTTGTGTGGAAGCCTATACAGATGCTGACTGGGCTGGGTCAGTAACTGATAGGAGATCGACTTTAGGGTATTGCACCTTTGTTAGAGGCAACCTAGTTACTTGGAGGAGTAAGAATCAGAATGTGGTTGCCAGGTCAAGTGCAGAAGCTGAGTTTAGAGCTATGGCACAAGGTGTGTGTGAACTTTTATGGATTAAGTTATTGTTGAGTGATCTTGGTATTGAGCAGACGGACTCCATGCGGTTATACTGTGATAATAAGGCTGCTATCAACATCGCTCACAATCCAGTTCAACATGACCGGACAAAACATGTTGAGATTGATCGCCACTTCATTAAGGAGAAACTCACTAGTGGTACCATTTGTACTCCTTTTGTCCAGTCTGGTGAACAACTTGCTGACATTCTCACCAAGGGGGTTGGGAATAAACCATTTCATGACATATTAGGCAAGCTGGGCATGAGAGATATTTTCACACCAGCTTGAGGGGGAGTGTTAGCATTACATATTATATTATTATCTGAGTTATTGGTTTGTAATTGTTCTATGCCCTCGGGGCTCATCTTGTAATTGTCTCATCTTGTAAACCCTAATCTTCATTTATAAATAGGGGATGATATCCTATCAAACCCTAAGCTCGTTACTCAAGGTTCAAAAACATCATTCCAATACGGTCATCCACAGAATTATGAAATCAGGTCAGAATTTGGACATTATCATTATCTCAAGTGTCACAAGAAGTCAAATATTCTTCTTGTTTCGGGTCCAATAGACGAGGAATAGAACAAAAAATATAGCCCAATTTTTTCTGACTAAGAAGAAAATTCTTCATAATACTAGCCCAACAAGCATAATTGGCACTAGTGAATTTACATCTAATGGCTTGTGTTTTGGTGTCCGTCATTGTAATAAACCAAAGATTTACAGGTTGAAATATAATAAATAATAACAACTAAGTGGGCCAAACTGTAAATAAGAGGTTTTAATCCAAATAAAAGTATTGAGGGCACAAATGGTCATAGTTACGAATAGAGAGAGATAGAAAGAGAAGGAACCGGGTAGACGATGCTGATGAAGACGACGAGAGCAGAGAGAGACGCGATGATCGATCACGATTACGAAGCAAATGGGTCGCGACAAGGAGTCGCGCTTGAATCGAGAGGTAGAGAGCTCTAGGTCGACTTTGAATAGTCTGCGAACCAAACAAAGAGAGCTCTGGGTCAACTGCAAAGAGTCTTCAAAACCGACAAGCTTTTAAGTCAAACGAAGAGCCAGACGGAGCAAACCTACTACAGCTACTAGGGTTTTACACCAAGCTCTGATACCATTTAAGAAATTCTGAATGTTCTGTATATTCAACGTGTATATCAATTACATCAAGACTAGTTTATATAACCCTAATAATGAACCAAAACGGAAATACAAGAATCCTAATGCCTAAACCGAAAAGGAAAATACAAGATTGACATCACAACCTCTCCTAATATATATGCAATCATGCCTAATATATACAATGCCTAATATATACGATTATATGCTCACATTTTTCTCATCCTAAGCAAATCCCTTTTGTAATGAACACTTCCCCCTCAATGCCTCACTGAGAAAGGGCATTGTTTTTTGAATTTAGCAATGTATTTGTGTGCTTTCGTAAATTTATTGGCTACAAGAATTATACAATCCAAAGTTTTAAATGATGAAAAAGTTACCATATCACGGTTCTTTTTAGTTTGTGATTCTTGGAGTGATTAGGATTGGTAAAATTGTTATGATCGCTATTTGGAGTTTGAATGATTGGTATAATTTAGGTAAGAAATTTTTTCTAGGGCTTTTTGTAAGATGTCAAAATTTGGGAAGTTACGAAACACCATCACTTCTAAGGTGGCATGTCTATGTTGGACACGTGTTGGATGTTGACACTTGATGGACACGTACTATTATTTTTTAACACATTAAAAATTATAACAAAAAAACTTGTGGTACAATAATAAAAGTAAAATAATATAGATTTAGACACATATATCACTCATCTTTTAAAATTTAGTAATTAGTGCTATGTTGTATTTTTTTAATTTTTTTGGGGATAAATATTAACCTCTGGTTCAGTGTTTAAAATTTGGCCTATCAACCTTGAGGTTGTGGTTTCGAACCCCAAGAGCATCCACTTAGTGCAAATAATGCCAAAGGTTAGGTTTGTATGTACCCAATCTGCCCCTTCAAAACCCGTTTCAATGGGGACTAAACTAGTTGTACCTTTTCTTTTTTAATTAAAAAAAATATATATTGCGAGTGTTCCCACGTGTCATATCTTGTATTTTTTTGAAAATTACCGCGTCGGTGTGTTGTGTGTCTGTGCTTCTTAGTTGGGTTAGTACTCTTATCTAGAGAGGTTTATTAATGTTGGACAACTTAGCAAACTTGGCTTAATGCTACCAATAATGGGATGTATGGTGGGTTTTGGCTAAGAAAAATGGCTATGGTTAGGGTTTTCTATAAGGTAGAAGAAGGCTTTCAAGATTTCAGGTTTCTAGATGAAAAATGGGTAAATTTGGCTCGGTTTTGAAAGTGGTAACTGTGGGTTTTCAGAATAGAGGCTATTTGAGGCCAAAATAGTGAGTAATTTATTTTGATGGTTATATTAAAGGCCGATAGGTAGGGGAAGTGTTTAAGGTTGATTTGTTGGGGGATGAAAGTTGACTTTTCTAGGGTTGTGAATTGTAATATGATATTATTGGTTGGATATTCCACAGGAGAGGAAGAAAGAGAAGAATAAGAAGAGAAGGAAAGGGAAAAAAGTAATTCATCCTGGCAAGCATTAGAAAAATTCACATAAACACAATTTGTAATTCTCATAAACTCAACTCTCTAGAATAGAAGAATTGCATAGATGTTTATAGGCTGTTGGTTCTTCTAATTCTTAATAGGCCTATGACTTAAGATTAGGAAATTTTGACTTTTTTGACAACTAGACTATTTTAGACCAAAAAGAAACTAGAGATAATATTCCAATAGTGTAATTTGACCCAAAAGATGATTCATGTGCAACCCTTGCAGCCCATGTCCACCAATTTACAAAATTATTAAAATACCTAACTGCTAAAACCTAATAAAAGTTAATAAATCTGTTTTGCAGCGTTCTATCATATGCATAAAAACAAGACTCAAATTGACCAGAAAATTATTATATAAATCCCAAAGAGTATCCCATGTCAAATTTCGGATTTGTCATTTTTGTTCTTCCTTGCTCATCATCAGTTGTTTACCGTGCTTATTGTGTTCAATAAGGTTTTCCTCTACACCCATTTTGGGTTGTTCAAATTTAAAAGGACATTAAAGTTCTTTATGACTAGGAAGAGTCTAAATTAAATGAGCATCCAAATTTTGTATGGATTAGAGGCTTTGACATGCACAATTTCACTTTCAGTTTCCCCTTGAGATTTTTTTGAGTGCCAGGGTTATCTTTAAGCATTTTGATTTTACATATATATAATCAGTTATACTTGTTCACCATTGAATTTAGCATGGTTCTGACGCACAAAAAATTTTTTAGGGAAAGAAAAGTGGACTAGTTTGTGTTGACACCTTTGTGGTATTCTCTCATACCATAGTATTATTATGTTGTATTTGGAAAATCATTGTTAAAATTGAAGGTTTGTTAGAGGTCCATGAACAGCTGCTTGCTTGTCTCCAAGTTACAAAATAATTAATACATTCAATTGCTACCATCTCAGTACAAAATGATGCATTTTCTCTAATCAAGTTAGACCTGCAGAATTTTAAGATGGTGTTTTGATTATCCTTTTCTTTTGAGTGAGCATTTCATTGATGGTCGGAGAGTCTTAATGCTATAACAGGTAGGAAGAAATCCTAGGGTAGGAAAATTTCAAGTTTAACTAAGATAGTAGTATCAAGTATGAGGTCTTGTCATAAATGTGAATATTTGTTATTAGTAATATATGTGTAGAGATTGTGTGCTACTGCTGACATGCATCTGAAATGGCTTAAAATATATGCAGGAGGAGGCTGGGGAAGTGTTGGTGTTGGGAAAGCACAACAAGGGATGCCATTGCAAGAAATCAGGGTGCCTTAAAAAGTACTGCGAGTGCTTCCAAGCCAATATACTCTGCTCTGAAAACTGTAAGTGCATTGACTGCAAAAATTTTGAAGGTAGTGAAGAGAGGCAAGCTCTCTTCCATGGAGACCATGCCAATGACATGACATATATCCAGCAGGCAGCAAATGCTGCCATTACTGGTGCTATTGGCTCCTCCGGTTTTGGATCCCCTCCAGTATCCAAGAAAAGAAAAGGTCAAGAGTTCTTTTATAGGCCAACAGCCAAAGATCCATCCATTCATAGGCTTGGACAATTACAGCAGGTAAACTGGATACTTGTGTCCTCCATTATAGACAAGTTCTCGACTGGTTAGTTGAAGCAAAATCAATAACTGATAATTATTATTTGAATCTTGTTTCACATTTTATCTTCTGTGCTTAGTTGTTTGCATGATTTAACACGAATGAGTAGACTAATCATTAATTAATAACTAGTTTTTTTTTTTTTTTTTTCCTCCCCTTCTGGGAACAAATACATTTGTTTGGTGTGGAAATTTTTTGCAATATCTTTATTTTCCTGTCGTGTAATTTTATTCTGTGGGTTAGTGTTAATGTTCTTTCTTATTTTTGCCCCCATCAAAATGTATTATAGTTTACCGGTGTCTTTTATATGTTTAACAGACAAACCACATAAAAGCTTCTTCTCATTCCCCTTCCTTGTCTTCCATTCCCATTTTGCGTGTTGGTAGCAGTGCAACGTTGGGCCCTTCAAAATTTGCGTACAGGTAAATTTTCTTACCTTCATGGAAATTTTAATTAAGTACTTAACTACAGAACTAACTGGCGCACAATGTTTAAAGGTCACTTTTAGCAGACATCATCCAACAACAGGACTTGAGGGAGCTTTGCTCTGTTTTGATGGTGTATTCAGCAGAAGCTGCCAAGACTCTAACAGGTATATGCAGATATTTATGCAGAAAACTTGAGTTTTAAGCTTAAATTAATTGTGGTACCTGATTGACCAATAATTTCTTTTTGTATGAAAGCATGTCCTTTTGGGCGCTAAATGAGCTGCAATGTTCATTCATATGTATAGTGCTTTTAATTTCAAGAATTTTCTCCTTGTACCCATTGCTTGTGATCATTACATGGACCTCCGTTGTTTTCCAAATACACTAACTTAATTTCTCTCTAAATGTAGGTGTAAATAGAAACTTGTTGGGTGTATTTAGACAAGAATGCTACTTGGAAGGCAACATTTTAATTTACTAGCTCAAAACATTTAAAAAGACCCAGAAACTTTGCTGCATCAGCAACAAAAATAACAGCAAAAGTGGTATTTATGACATTTATAGTTCCATGACATGAATTTGTTATCCATCACATCACAAGATCTTTGTAAAATTAGAGCTTTAAAACTCTAGATGTGTAATCCAGATAGAAACCAAACTGATAGAAAGTAATAAAAGGTACATGAAAATGATTAAACGAAGGTTATGAAGGATGGGTATACTCCGAGAATGATGCCGTGTGACTATCGGGTACGTATTTGGTATGAGTGCGGCTTAGATATGGGTGCATGTGTATCGAGTATGTGAAATACATATCCAATTTTGATCGTAGGGTATGGCTCGGGTATGTCTTGGGTACACACCAAGTACTTATATGAGTATGGCGAGGCTTAAATATAATTTTCTTAAAAATATAAGGGTAGCAGAAAAAATAATTTGTGTCTATTTTATATAAAACAAATGAAGGGAATCTCTACAAATTTTCAAATCATAGAAAACTTATGGGGTTTTTTCATCACGGCAGAGTGAATCTCTTTCTTGATCTCGCACTCTCACAATCTCACTCCAACGTAACATCCATCCAACGCTAACGCCTTATGGCAAGTTCTCATGTCCTTTCCAACTCTCTCTCTCTCCCACATTAAACTCTGGTTTGTAGGTTAGATCCTGAACTAATTTTGGCATAAAATTCTAATTTGTACGTTGGTTTAGCTACTTTTTTGCATTTGGTTTTCTAATTGTTATATATCGTGTATTATTACAAATTATAAACAATATTATTTTATGGATGTACCCCAGCCATGCCTTTTATTTATTTTTTTTTTTATAAGGTTTTACTATATTGGTGTATCCATACCAACATCTGTATCCATATCCATATCCATATTTGTATCCATATGCGTGCTTTATAGAGCAAAGGACATGTAATAAAATAGATATAGGTGGCGAAAGTTGGATAGGGGGAGGGATTGAATCAAAAATGGCAGTATAAGGCAGCAAAGCTAAAGATCTTGTTAGTTTTCCTTTTATCCTCTTCTGTTTTCGTTTCATTTTTTTAATTAATTTGCAACATCATGGAGATTATGTTCAAGCTAGTTTGGTTACAAGTAAAGTTTGGAGCTTGCCACCTCCTGCAGGATATGCAAACTTCCCTAGATGACATTTTTCTCATCTAAGTGGGTTATTGACCTAAAAACTGATGACTAATCGGATTAGTATCTTGACGAGAACATTTTTGTCAACCTTTTCAGTGAGCTCAACAAAAATGCATCCTTCAACCCAATTGCTTCATTTTAATACTGTATTCTAATACTTCCAGACCAAAGAAATGCAATGGAGAGCCAGGCACAAGATCGGATGGAAAGCTCTGTTGCTTCATCAGCTCAAGACCGGTTACAAAGCCAGAAGGGATCCGAAGCTGAGAACACTGTAGCTGATGATTGCTCAAGTGGAAACCATGCTGAGAAAATCAGTTCTGATGAGTCCAATTCAGATGGTGTGGATATATCAAAAGGAAGGCCAATGTCTCCTGGAACTTTGGCATTGATGTGTGATGAACAAGATGCGATGTTCATGGCTGCTGCTTCCCCTAAAGGGTTAATGAACCATGGTTTTAATGCATCTTCACAGTTGCCTAATGGGCAAGGCATGACAGAAGTTTATGCAGAGCAAGAAAGGATAGTTTTGACAAAGTTTCGAGATTGTCTCAACAGGCTCATCACTTTAGGAGAAATAAAAGGTAAGTTTCTATCTCCCTCTCCTCTGTCCTCATTTGAAAATTTGAAACCCAATTGATGGGATAGTGAAGATAAAAAGCTATTTAGCTACTCTTGAACAGGAAAAAAAATCATTTGTGACCAAAATTATTTTTATGAATATCTCTGTTTAAAAGATGTGAAAAAACTTTTGAATCTTAGTTTAATGTTTTAGTTTTCCTTTGGGACCATTATTCGTCAGATGTTAGAACAAGGAAGATAAGTCAGAACTCAGATTGTTAGGACCATTCAATTTGGTTGATTACCGAATTTCTCAAGTTTATGTTGTGGAAGTTTCTATTTGCACATCACACACTCTTAGATCACACCATTTTTTGAATTATAATTTTGTCTCAATCAAATTACCATTTTGGACGATGGAACACACCTTCCTCTGTACAACCACTACCACAGTGATCCCTTCCTTCCTTGTTGCCCCTCCCCACACTGCCACCCTTCCCCCCCCCCCCCCCCCCCCGGCCCAACCTTATTGAGTAATGGTGCGTGATGAGATAAATGGTGGTGTGCTACAAAGTTTCCATATGTTTAGGATAGTTGTACCCGTACTATGAAATATGAATCATGCCTTCCTCAATACCTGGTTACAAGACTGTCAATGGCTTCTCTGCAATTGGAAAGTTTCCATTGCTCCAATGTCATTACCACCATGAAAACTTGGCATCACCAGAGTGGTGTCAGTTTGTAACTTGATGCAGCAATGCATCTTTCATGATACTTGGTCTGTTTTAGACTTTCTGATTACGGAAGAGCTGAACCTAGTTATTTCCCAGTGCCAGGGGATTAAAGGCTTACATATTTTAGCTGCATGATCCACATTATTATTTCTTTTGTATATTCTGAAACTAATGATGGTCGTCCTTGACATATTACAGAAACAAAGTGTTCTTCGTTGGCCAGAACCGATTCAGGAGGTCTAAAAGACCCATTAGGTAACGGCGTTGCAAATGCCAGAACAGAAACAAGAAATCAACAAGAACCCTTTAGGAACGGTGTTGCAAAATCTACTGTTCCACCTACACCCATGACATCAACCACTGCTTCAAATAATGACCCGTTTTCAAAGATTTCATCCCCCGCAAAAATGGGAATGTAAAACCAAAGACCGAGAAAGAGATGTAAAAAGATTTAGGACAGAAGATTCACCCCCACAGGTATGCTGCTACATCTCTGTAACATTAGGCCATTGTTGTCTTGTCTTTGTTGTAGCAGCGCGATTATATCAGCTCCTGTCATTGAACTGACCAGGGTCTGATCCATTTCTTACATTATTCATTTAACTTAGATTTGATATCAAATTTTCAGTCTCGAGTACAGTTCTTTAATAGGTTGTGTAGAATGCAGAGCCATATAAATGGTCGAGATATTGTTAGATGCCGATGATCATCTTAGCTTGTATCCCTAAATTCTAGGGCAAATTTTTATTGAATCACATTGCTGAGAAACAAAAAGCAATTTTCTCATTTTTAGGGGTTTGTAACTTAGAATTCCTGATTTTTTTTGTTTTTGTTTTTGTTATGTTCTATTTTGGATGCTGACCATTTTTCAATAAAGTTGTGCGAAAGGGATGAACAGGACCAACCTACATTAAGGTGGGTTACCTCGGCTATACCCATGCTGTGACTACTGTCTTATTTAGCGTGAGTTTGTGGTTGGGGACGGATTTGTAATTAATGCAAAGGAAACCTTACGATGACTTTGCTAAGGGTAAATTATACTTTTTTAACCCCTATACTTTGACCCAATTTTCACTTACCAATTGTTTCAATTTAAATAATTTAGGCCAAGTTTGGCATAATTGAAAAAAGACAAAAAGTCAAAAAGTCACTATCCTATTTAAGTCACATCATCTTATTTAAGTCACATCACCTCTCTAACACATCACTTCAAATCCAACCCATATTTCATAAAAAGTCAAAAAGTGCAGTCTTCCCAAACTAGGTCTTAGTCTTTACATTTTAAGTTCTGTTTCGATTGAGTCTTGCCATTCAAATTTGATGTTAAAATTAATGATTTTGTAGCATGTGTCAATTTCTAGACGTGTACACGTAAAAAATTAATAATAATTTGCATAGAAAGATCAAATTGAAATTGAACTTAAAGTGTAAGGATTAAATTGTTTTAGTTAAAATAATAAAGTGAAGGGTTGTTTGGGGTGTCCTCAATAAGTACACTTTTTGTCTTTTTAGACTAAAAAGTTAAGAAAAAAAATATGAATGCTTAGGTTAATTTTGTCTTTTTATGAAAAAATGTGTATTAAAAAATTGTATAAATAAAATGTGTAGTGGAAGAAAGGTGATTGATTGTACAGCTGCCTGCGGCTGCCCAACATGTCTATACAGAAAAATAATCAACTCTTTCAGGGTAAATAATTTTTGGACAGTGATGGTCGGTTCGTGGGGCCACCATGGGTTCCATTTTAATAATCTGAACCGTTCAATATGTACAATTCATCGAGTGTTATATGTCTGTAAAAAATTACGTTGATCGGATATCGATAGCTATACGATCAGATTAGTTTTTTTTTCAACAGTTAATTATCACACCATCCGTTTTGTTTATACAAAACTGATTTAATCATATAGTTAACGATATTCGATCAATGTGATTGCTTACAGGAATATAGACGAGTTTTACATGTTGAACGGTTCGGATTATCAAAAGGGAGTCCTTAGTGGGCCCTAAGGGCCCAACATTTTTGTGACTTTACATATAATTTTTTTTTTTGACCCAAACAAAGTGTGTAATGCCTGTCTCTATTACAAGACGGCTGAAAATAGCTGCTCAGTCCATTTGTTGTATTGCAATATATAAAATATTTTTTTAATATTTTTTATTTGTGAATAATAATATCTTTTTTACTTTTTGTGTAACTTTTTGACTTTTTAAATTATTTTTGAGATGTCAAACTTGGCTTTAAATCAAATTACATGGGTAAAAAGTGTAAGTAACCTTTTTGTTAAATTCCTTTGGATCACTCCTATCCACCATCAAGATGTTATGCCCAATATTGGAATCTTCCTCTTATCATTAAGTTTGTAAGAAAATTGTTTGATTTCAATTATGCATATTCAGGCTTCATCCAGGCCACTGGTGAGATTTTGTGGTAGGCAATCAAGGTGGAAATTTTGTTATTTTCTAATGCTATGTTTTGATCAGAATTTGATTAAGCGACGAAAAAATTCAACTTGTTTATTTTTTTACAAGTAATCAAATGAAAAAGAATTGAGAAATGCATATTCATTTCATTCTCTTTTCTGAGCCCAATTAAACAAAATCATTTTGATAATAGTGGCTAGATTCTATTTATTAACATACATCTTCGCACCATGTTCACCCCAAAAAAAATAAAAAAATAAAATCCAAGAAACCATATTTGGAAATCCATGTCAAGGGCAATGGGTGACAGGGATGGCAATGGGAGTTAACGGGGGTGGATATTAATTCTCCATTTTCATTTCTCATTTTCCATGGGTACCACTCTTCCCATTTCTTTATAGGTTTGGATTTTTCCCAACCCACTTTAATTCCCCCCCCCCCCTTTTTTTTTTTTTAAGGTTCACAATAAAAGCTAAGTATACCTTCAATCTTTTTTCTTTCTTTTTTAATATATTTAATGTTAACAATTTTTTTATTTTTATTTTTTATTTTAAAGGTTTTAGCTAAATATACCTTCAATCTTTTTTCTTTCTTTTTTAATATATTTAATGTTAACAACTTATTTTTTTTATTTTTTTTAAGGTTCACAACAAAATCTAAATATACATTCAATCTTATTTTATTTTATTTGGTTCAACAACAAAATCAAATAAATATTAATTAATTAGTTAAAAAGTTTGTTTTATAATAATCAAATATATAATTTGGAGACAATCAAATAAGTTTTAGTAATTGAAAAAAAAATGTAGAAGAACATGGAAGATTAAAAAAAAAATTACAACCATCTCTCTCTCTCTCTCACTCTCACTCTCTTCCCTACATGTTATAAGAACCTGTTTACAATGTTATAAGAGCCTGTTTGAAGAAATAAAATGTGAAAGAACCTGTTTGAAGAAAGTACCAACAAAATAAAAAAATTGTAACAAATCCTAATGCGCGCACAAAAAAATAAAAAAATTGTAACAAATCCAAATGCACAACAAAGATCTTAAAGACAGTACCAACAAAATAATGTCAAAAAACATTTTGCTAACCAAAACCCACATACGGATAACTTCACTCTAAATACACATGTATGTCAAAGTATCTAACTGTGTAATTGTAAACATCATAAATGAATTGCACAAAATTATTAAAGTAGTTAGATGTTCATAGTAAGGCTTAATTCAACTAGAAACAAAACACACTAAACTCCCAATGCACATTCTTTGGCATTTCAGCTCCCAATTCAACAAAGTGCATTCTTTGACATTTCACCTCTAAGTCTTTACAAGTTTCTTACAATAGCAACACTCCAGCAGCAGCAGCATTTCAACAGCAGCAACGCTCCAGCAACAAAACCTACACAAGAATAATAAAGATCAAAGAAAAAAATGTTGCTCGACTCTAATTCACATTCATATATTGAAAGACAATGTATAACATGTAAAAAGATCCTACTATGAAAGTTTGAGCCGTCTAACAAGAGAAATGCAAAAGAAAGATCAACTTTAATTCACATCCATCTCATCATATATAGTAGCATAACCAACTGATTCCAATGTTGAATTACCTGAAAAATAAGAAAAAAAATTAAGTACTAAGACTATTCAATGAAAATATATTTATTTTAAAAATAATTACATATTGATTTATTTAAGTACTTGCATCTCTATAGCCCACAACCAACTCTGTGCACACATCAATGCTTCCAAAGTATCTGGATGAAGTCTACTACGATATGGGCTCACCAACCTACCACTAGTGCTAAATGCAGACTCCGAAGCAACAGTGGATACCGGAATAGCTAAAAAATCCCTAGCTATTGCCTGTAAGGTTGGATACTTCGATGCATTTGATTTCCACCAAGTCAACACATCAAAATTGGGAGTTCTTGTTACAACATCCTCTTCTAAATAATGGTTTAACTCTGATGTTACATTGTTGATTTTTTTCTTCGCTTTCTATTAATAAACAAATCATAATCTGAAACTACCTCTGAATCCCCAAAATTTGAACTTGTAGAAGATTCAACATTAGCATCAGTTCCCAAACTAAGTTTTCCTTTGTTAGGTTTTATTCTTGGCAACCCCATTTGACAAAACTCCTTTCAGTTGTATTTATTTTCGCACTTTTATTTCAGTGAGACTATGAGTGTTTAGATGCGAATCCAACTCGAATTGTGCCTTTCAGAGAAGTTTGTGATGATAATGCTTTCAAGATTGCCACTTCGCTGATTATGACAGGGATCGAGCTGCCCGGTCAGCTCGCGGGGGTCCAGGGGGCAGCGCCCCTTGGCGGGTATGGGGCAGCGCCACGGCGGGGTCGAGGGGCAGCGCCCCTGAAGCAAAATGCAAAAATGCATTCAAAATTGCCTGTCCGCTTGAGCGGACATACCCACGCTCGAGCGGAGAATCCCTGGTTCCAGCAGTTTTGGTCGCCTGCAAAAGTACTGAGATGTGTGATTTCGCGCTCGAGCGGGTTCTCTAGCGCTCGAGCGAACCTCTGTTATATCACGCGCATATTTTGCTAAAGACGCTCGAGCGGGCTGTTGGGCGCTCGAGCGGAGATCGCGGGACAGATTCTATAAATTCGCGTGTTGGGTCAAATTTTAGGATTACTACTCAAGATCTTCTTTTTGGGTTCTAGGGTTTATATCTGGGGATACTTTGTGAGTTTTCTTTGATGTTTTGATTGAGTATTCAACTCATGTTTTAAAGAGTATACATCAAAGGTTTTGTTTGTTCTACAAGTTCTATAAAAGAGAGAGTTGTTCTTCGGTGGATTCTGAAGAATTCGAGCCTGAAGCTTTGGTGGATTCCGGGGTGGCTCATCGTAAAGACAATTCCGAGGTGAAGACGGGTTGGAAGAGGCACATAGAGGTTGGTTCAATTAGGCGTGGATTCGCTAGGTAATTGAGAGTATACTTGTGTAATTCCTTTAAATCTTCTTAGTGGATTGTTTTGTGGCTGTTGCCCGTGGTTTTTTTATCACAGTTGGAGGTGTCCAATTGTGGTTTTTTTTCCACGTAAAATCGTTGTGTCTCTGTGTCTTGATTGTTTGATTGGGATTGTTATATTCTGCTTAAAATTGATACATAATCACAAATCAACATCTAGGGGATTTCTAGATTTTTCATCCTTGATACTCTTGCAACAAATCATAACAAAGTTGGCAAATCTTCGCAATTTCCTCTTCAGCTGTATCTCCATAAAGTTTATCAAAATAAAACTTCAACACACTAAGTTTGTACCTAGGATCAAGTACAACAGCAACCCCTATAAGACCATGTATAATAACCCAATATTTGTCAAACTTTCCCAACATTTTTGATGCCATTGATCTAACAACCTCAATTGAACAAGAGAGCCATTGGGAGATAGTTATCCTAATCTCACATAAATTTGGAAAAGCAACATTAGCTGTGGGATATTTAGTTCCAGAAAACAATTCAGTTGCTCTATAAAATATTTTAAATCTCCCACAAATTTCTTGAGCGAACTCCCACTCCTCCTCACTTGGCAATGTTGTATATTGGGTCTCTTTATATTTCAAATGGTAAAATACATCCTTATATAACAAGGCAGTTTGAAGCATCAAATATGTTGAATTCCACCTAGTAGCACAATCAAGTTCCATCTTTTTAGTATTCAATTTTTTTACTTGACGAGCTGTTTCTTCAAATTTTTCTACTCTTTTAGAAGTTGCTGTCTAATAAGCTACACTATCCCGAATTTTCTCTACACCTACTCTTATCACATCCAATCCATCTTTGACAATCAAATTGAGAATATGTGCGCAACAACGCATATGAAACAAAGTCCCACCCAAAAGAAGAGAACTACTATCCAATTTATCAAACAAAATGTTAATCATCGCATCATTGGTGGAACAATTATCAACAGTGATGGCAGACATTTTTCTATCAGGATCCCAATCCATCAAACAATTGAGCAAAGTATCACAAAGAACTTCTTTTGTGTGTGGACATGGCACATAAATGAACCTAAAATCATAAATTAAAACATAAATTAATTTATATGCATATAATATATGATGCAACAACAATCTGTAATAAAGCATAAATTAATTTATATGCAAAAATATACCTCAAAATACGACTTTGCAATGACCAAGAATCATCAATAAAGTGTGCCGTGACTGCCATGAACCCTTTCTTTTGATTACTAGAAGCCCACATATCAGTTGTGATTGCTACTTTACTTTGATTGCTCTGTACCAATCTCATTATCTTCTCTTTCTCATTCTCATAGATCTTCAAAATATCACTTTTTATTGTGTTTCGAGAAGGTACTTTAAACAATGGTTGAAGTGCCATCGAATATCTTTTGAACCCAATATGATCCACAATAGACAAAGGGTATTCATGCAAGATTATGGCATTTGAAAGCTCTCTCCTAGCAATATCTTCATCAAAACTATAAGAGACTTTCGGATTCTCCTTGTTAAAGTTGCTAGTTAAAACTCTTTGTCTCATGTCCACTCCCTCCCTTTTCTTAAGAGAACTTCTATAGTGATCACGCAAATGTGAAGTTCCATGCTTCGGAATCCCCCCAAGATGCTTCTTACAATAATTACATATGGCTTTCCACACGCCATCAATTTTTTCTTTCTTAAAGTGTTGCCACACAAAACTAGGGTTTTTTCTAGTAGCTAAACTAGAATCAGAATCATCTACATCAAGGACATTTTGATTGGGGAGGGGAGGCTGTGATGGTAGAGAGGTCTCACTCTCAACCGATATTGATGGTTGTAAACCATCAACGGGTAGTTGGGAGTTTGCTTGAGAGTTTGCTCCAACTTCCGACATTATCAATGCTTAAAAATCCTAAAGAACATAAATTAGAACACACACAATCATATTGATATTCCCTAACAACATTTTTGCATAAAAAAGGAAAGAACAAGAGAAGAAGAAATAACAAATTCTAGGAAATTGAGTTACACCAAATGATTAGAACATGGATTTCATACCCATATAAGGAACAAACATCCAACAATTTATATTAACAAGTTCAATTCAACTAAAATTGGATTCACATAGACACAAATGGAAGATCTATTCACTTAATATCAATAACTGAGCTGGATTTGGTTATATCATAAGGTGGGAGAGGGAAAGGGATAGTGAAATGTAAAAAATAAACAAGAATTATTAAGACAGTTAAACAGAGCATTTTAATAGATAAGCAAAACAAAGTATACCGATGCAAATAGCTTGGTTATTGTATTAAAAGTGAGGCAAAAGCCAAGGCTTTTCCATGTGTGGGAACATTTATTATTATATACTACACTTCACACACAGATCTCACACCAAACTGGAACAACCTTGGATCTAGGGAGCACCTTTTTGGTTTAACTCATCCAAAATTATAATTATTAATAATTATAATAATTAATAATTATTAATAATTTCAACTATATATTTGTAAATTAGTTTCAATCCTATGATCATTCTAGTTATCTTATCTAACAGTGAGAAATTAAAATATACATAACACTATAGCATAATATGAAGAAACGTCTATATCACGAATCGTCTCCCATTTTCCATAATAATTTGGGCCATGTTTCTGTTTCCTGCTTCCACTTCCCAAATAACCATGAGATTATAAATTGTTTTAGTCAAATGCATTGAACCATTCAATGTCCAAAATTTAGTCAAAATCACAAGCCTTTGGAACACTGAAAGTTCTCATAATAAAGGATATTATGGCACTCATCCACAAAACTTGAACACATCTTGTACTTTAGCAATGTATCATCTTAAGAACATCATTAAAACACCTACAAATCCTGTTCTGTACAATTCCCCCACCACACACCAAGAATAGCATTAAAACTCTGAGAATAAAAATACTAATTAAGGACATCCAAAACTCACCAAAACAGTCAAAAAGTTTATCACAACTCAATCAAACTCACCACTTTATCTAATTATATGATGTTTATAACGTCCTCCCTGTAAAACTGTTGATCATCTTTACATTAGTAGTTAACTATAATAATTTCATCATACAATATACCCAATTTAATATAATTTTTGTAGCCACTTTGTGCAAATAATGTTAAAAAGTTAGCCTGAGAAATGCAGATGGGACCAGTTTACTGGGTAAAGCGCAAAAAAAATCTAATTCAAAACCTCCATATTCTTTCCTTTAATATAAATAAATAAACAATCACAAAACAAAAATAAAGAACATGTTTAAAGATATGAAATGAAATACCTTCAACCAGAGAAATGCAGAGCAGACTTCTCTTGTTTATGCAATGGAGTGATCTGCACAAGAGAAGAGGATGTGAAATGAAGAACGATAATCAACAAAATCCTCATAGTACATGAAAACCAAAGTGTCCTGTTCCAAAAAACCAGAACAAAAGGTTGAAGAACAAAAGTTTGTAAATAACCAGGACAATCAATCAAAAGTTTAAAAATAAATTTCCCCAAAAATCAATCATCAAATAGGTATTTGCCCATATGGGTTTCTCAACCAGACCCAAAAACAAAGCAAAAATAGCCGAAGAAGAGAGAAAGAGAGAGAGAGAGAGAGAGAAACGAGAGAGAGAACTCACCACGCTAGAGAACTGTGTTAAATGCCAACGAGACCGTCGGGGAACTCTAGCTGCTTTCGATGCTTAACTCTGATTTGGAGTGGGAGTGGGAGTGGGAGTGGTGAGAGAGAGTGAGAAAACCCTAGCTGTGAAGAGAGGATGTCAAAACATACGGAGAGATGAGCCTGACCCATTCCCCGCCCCATTCCCCGATGGGGAATTAAATTTGATTACCCACTAACCTGATGGATAAAAAAATAGGGGAAACCCACTTATTTCGGGTAGGATCTCCATCGGTAACCATTGGGTACGGTTTCTATTGCCATCCCTAGATGTCCCTCGCCCGTGCCTAGATGATGGTTCATCACCTCCTTGCTATATTGTAAGGTTTGAGAGAAGAAATCATTTTCAAACTTAAGCATTGGTGAATCGAGTAATAATTCTAATCAAGAATCTGTTACTTCAACAAATATTTATGAAAAATCTAAAAATTTCCTAAATATTGATTTGTGATTATGTATCAATTTTAAGCAGTAAATAACAATCTTAATCAAACAATCAAAACAAATCAACACAATGATTTTAAAGTGGAAAAACCACAATTGGAGCGCCTCCAATTGTGATAAAAAAATCACGAGCCAAAGCCACAAAATAATCTACTAAGAAGACAAAAGGAATTACACAAGTGTACTCTTAATTACTTAGCGAATCCACGCTCGAATTGAATCGACCCCTATATGCCTCTTCACCACGGTCTTCACCTCGAAATTGTCTTGCCCAACGTTGAATCCACAACGCCGATGTTGAATCCAAGACGATGAGCCACTCCAAAATCTACCAAAGCTTCAGGCCTAAATTCTAGGGAATCTACCGAAGAACAACTCTCTCTTTTGTATTTAAACAAATAAAACAAACAAACCCTTTGATATAATCCACTCAATTCGTGGTTAAACTCTCACAGATATCAAAGGAAACAAGCAAAGAAGTCCCAGATAAAAACCTTAATACCCAAGAAGAAGATCTGGAATACGTACCCTAAAATCAGACTTAAGAACATATTTATAGAAAACAGATCAGACTGACCGGGCAGCTCGATCCCCGACATAGTCAGGGAAGTGGCAAACATGAAAGAATTAACTTCTGAAACATCTCTACAAGGCACAATTCGTGTTGAATTCGCATCTAAAACTCATACCCTCACTGAAATAAAAAGATCAAATACAATTACAACTGGAAGAAGTTTTGTTAAACGGGATTGCCAAGAATAAAAACCTAACAATCTTCCTTTTGGCAATGCCGTGACAAAACACACCTAACAAATAAAATCCTAATCACCTCAACCCATTACAACCAACAAAAACAAATTTCTTTCTCACGGTAATGATCTGCAAAACAGCTATTAGTGCCACAATCCCCAAAACAACTATTAGTGCCACATGAGTATATGAAAAAGTAATAGACATATGACAAGATTATCTTAAAGCATGAGATGGAAATATGAATCGACATAAATTGGAGATTTTAAGAACATGTAGCATGAATAGATGACAATCCTAAGAAACATGCAAACACGCTCAAAAACCATTTTGATTATGACTCAAACTTCTTCCTCTTTTTGTCATGAAATGTCAAAGGAAGCTCAATCAATGAATGCAAGAGCATAAACCACACAAGCAAGGACAAGACGATGTTGATGATGTAAAAATTAAGAATCTGCGAGAAGTAAGCAATAAACAAGTAGTGGATAGCAACATACAAACCAACTAATGCCCATCTCCCTTACCAAACAAATCAAAGTGTTCATGCTAACAAACTCTTGCAATGATAAACCAAACTCTCCCTCACTAAAAACAACCACAAACACTGAAAACAATGAATAAGAAGAAAATGACAAAAATAATATTGTGGAGCAAGTAAGGAATTTCAAATTTATACCTTAAAACACACAAGATTATCCAAAAAGCATAATTACTTGAAAACACAATGTGCACAGCCTCTAGAAGATTCCTCATAAAAGAAAGTGATGCATTATGTGAAAAGCATAAATCCCATGAAAAAAGTGTGTGTGTGACTCTTGGAGTTCGACAAATACTAGATTCAAATCCTAGTAGTGATCTGATAACTGGACCTTCGGTACGAGAATCTAAACACAACTAAGGAAAGTCAAACCACTAGAAATCAAAGGGTATTTGGTGAGTAAAAGCAAAGGCTCTCCCTCAATCAATGAATCTTTCCTTTTTCCTTTTTTTTTTTTTTTTTTTTTTCTTTCTTTTGCACATTTTTTTTTCTTTCCTTTGCACACTCATTGGCGGCTGACACGCCCAAGAGTATGGGAACCGAACCAGAGAAGCATGGAGACAATAAGGAAAGCCTGATTGGTGACTCTGAGGTAGCCCTTTTCCTCATGCCTTAACTGCAAAAAACTGAGGGGAAAGCCGTGGAGATGCAAAAAGGTGAAAGGTGGTTAAGAGACTCAACATCACCCATGATATGCTAATATAGGTCAATTCCTCTAGAAAAGCAAAAGACACAATGCAAGAAGTCCATAGAGAAAAATGATCACTAAGGCGAAAGACTCCGATATTTTCTAATCCAAGAGTGTGTACAGAATAAGACATACTAATCAAATAATACACACTCCGAAGTGAGTAATGACCACAGAAAACACATATATATTAACATGTAATGGATATTCTCATCAATTCCAATATGCCACAAGAACTTCTCGAAAATTTCAAGCTTGCAAAACCATACTAAGAAATTTTGTTTTGTTTTTTTTTTGTTTTTCTAAAAGAAAGCAAGACATAAAATGAACAAGCACACACTAAATGATACCACACATTAAATAACTCAAAAAGAAAAAAAAAACACACAAAAACCCAAAAAAAAAAAAAAAGAATAAACAACTTAACACAAGTCAAGTTTTCTCACTTAGACCACTTTAGTATGAACAAAGTTGTGAGAATTGCGGTTCTTGGGTGGTATCTTGATGTTGTAGTTCCCTTCCCTTTCAATGGGAACCCGTCTTGACGTGGTTTCCAACTTCCTATTCCTAGGTCTAGGCAAATCAAACTCGCTCCATGTTTGGTCTTAAGCAAATCAAAATAGAAAAGTCTATTATGACCCTTAACCTCATTACGACCAATCAAGTGTTTCCTACCCCATGAGATGTTGGAATTTTTTCTATCTCTATAAGATACTCTCCCATGCAACTCATAACAATAGGGCGAATATGACCATATATACCACAATGATGACAAATAAAAATAGGGTGTACCTTCTTTTCTTTGACCTTACCAACTCTAGGAAGATTGAGATGTCCTTCCTCCCATTGAATCTTTTGCTCTCCTTACCCTTCAGTTTCAGTATCATGAGATGTGGATACATTCTGTGTTTGCTCTTTCTTACCACCAAAGCTAATGCCACTCTTGTCAGAACAAATTTGGTGAGACCCAATGATATTGTCTAAAGTCTTTGATCATTTGTTCCAAAGACCAATGGTTGCCTCAGCACACTTGAGCTCTTTCTCTTTCTTGATGATTAGCTCTTCTAAGTCACCTTGAGACATCTCAAGAGTTTCGATCTTTTCTTCATATATTGCATAGATTTGTTGTAGCTCATACCTCTCTGTCTCACAAGTCAAGAGTTTTGCACAAAGGACTTGTCGATCATTAGATATTTTGATGGCATCATTTCTAGCCTCAGAAATCTCATCCTTTAGTTTGACATTCTTAACTTCACATGCTTTGAGTTTCATAGTGAGTTTGTTATTCAATTTAGATAAATTAAGAAATTCCTTATACAACTTTTCATAAGCTTGCTGAAACTCTTCATCATCACTCCTCCAGGATTCATTATCGGTGGCATTCTTAACCGGCCTCTTCGGATACTCTATTTGTCCTTCAGTTTCAGAAGCCGCCATGAAAGTAAGGAATTGTTCATGCTCCTCTTCACCTTGTGTTTCGTTGTCACTTTCATCTATATCAGATCGGATTCATCATCCCATGTGATAGCGAAGGATTTCTTCTTCCTCAAACGATTAGGACATTCTTGAGCAAAGTGGCCAAATTCTTGGCATTCATAGCATTGGACTCTTTCAGAGTTTTCTCGTATATTTCCTTTCTCCTTCTTGGTTATAGAATTAATTTTGAGTTTATCTTTGCCTTTGTATTTATGAGTTGATTCCAAAAGATTAGGATTCTTTTTCAGAAAAGATTTTTTAAATTTTTTTACGAAAGCATCTGTAATCTTGGAACCAATCTCACAATCCTCATCAGAATCCTTTCCAACTCTATGAGCATTACTTAAAGTAATATCATCTTCTTTTTTTTTCTTTTTGAAATTTCTATGTGCCTCATAAGCTTGAAGATTTCCAACCAAATGATCCAGCTTGAGGTTGTCAACATCTTGAGCCTTCTCAATAGCCTTAACTTTTGGTTGGAAGCAATCGGGTAAGGACCTCAAAATTTTTCCTACAATCTTGGATTCTGGTATTTTTTTCACCTAAATTGAAGCTAGAATTTACAATGTTACTCAACTTTGCATAAAATTCATCAAAGGTTTCATTATTTTTCATTGAAAGGTTTTTGAAACTAGACGCAAGCCTTTGAAGTTTTGAGCCTTTAACCGAAGGAATGCCCTCATGAATAGTTTGTAATATATCCCAAGTCTCTTTTACGACTTCACAATTGCAAATACGACTAAATTCTTCAGGTGTGACGACTCAAAAAAGTGAATTGATAGCTTTACTATTCCAGCTACTATTTTGGTAATCAATTGTAGCCCACTTATCAATTGGTTTTGGGAAGGTTACTCTATCAACGGTAATCGTTGGTTCGGTCCATCCATACATGACAGATTGCCAAACTTTTTCATCAATAGATTTTAAAAACGATCTCATCCGAGTTTTTCAAAAAGAATAATTGGAGCCGTCAAGTAGGGGTGGTCGAACCATAGAATTTTCCCTACGAATTGAATCCATTATCACAAATCAAATAAGATCTCGCTCTAAAATATATATATATTTTAAAAAATAGAGCGACTTTCTCAAATACCAAATGAAAAATTTAGAAATCCCCTAGATATTGATTTATGATTATGTATCAATTTTAAGCAGTAAATAACAATCTCAATCAAACAATCAAAACAAATCAACACAATGATTTTAAAGTGGAAAACTCACAATTGGAGCACCTCCAATTGTGATAAAAAAATCACGGGCCAAAGCCACAAAACAATCTACTAAGAAGACTAAAGGAATTACACAAGTGTACTCTCAATTACCTAGCGAATCCACACCCGAATTGAATCGACCTTATATGCCTCTTCACCACGGTCTTCACCTCGGAATTGTCTTGCTCAACGTTGAATCCACAACGTCGATGTCGAATCCACAGAGATGAGCCACTCTAGAATCCACAAAAGCTTTAGGCCCAATTCCACGGAATCTACTGAAGAACAATTCTCTCTTTTATAGTTAAACAAATAAAACAAACCATTTGATATAATCCACTCAATTCATAATTAAACTCTCACAGATATCAAAGGAAACAAGTAAAGAAGCTCTAGATGAAAACCCTAATACCCAAGAAAAAGATCTGGAAGACGTACCCTAAAATCAGACCGAAACACATATTTATAAAAAACAGATCGGATTGACTGGGTAGCTTGATCCCTGGCATAGTCAGTGAAGTGGCAAACATAAAAGAATTAATTTTTGAAACATCTCTGCAAGGCACAACTCGGGTTGGATTCGCATCTAAAACTCATAGTCTCACTGAAATAAAAAGATCGAATATAGTTACAACTGAAAAGAGTTTTGTTACATGGAATTGCCAAGAATAAAAACCTACCAGTTCAAATTCCTATTTTTCCAGGAACAAAAAGACAATCTGAACATATTAAGTCTGCATATATATACCATTTTCAAACAAAAAATGATAATATTATTTTTTCTCCTAGCGAAGGAAAAAGAAGATATACATATGCATTAGGAATATTTAATTTTGTAGGTTATAAATCCTAGAGCCTCAGTATTCTTATAGATACAAAAGCTACAATAAGCTCATGTAAATGGAATGCCATACCAAAAGAAAAATGGACATTAATGAAACATCCAATTTTGGTTACTAGAATTGATGGCAACCATAATTCTATACAATTCAAGGCTAAAAATATAGCTATTTGGTTAAATGATAGTAAGTTTATTATACCAAAAATTTTATGTTTTCCGTATATTCATGGCGATTTTCTTCTTGGAAATAATTTTATCTATAAATACCTTGCAATGCAAATACAGGAAAAAGCCATTTTATTAAGCATAAACATTGTCTTAATTCATATTCCCTTATTAGAACAACATAAATATATTTGTGATAAAGAGTTTGTGCCCGTTCCGCGTGGTGATTTAACTCCCATCATCAAAACTATTGATGAATCACATTGGATTTATAAAATTCTAGAAGAAAATTTTAGTGAAAATCCATTAAAACTATGTCAACGTAGTCTGCGTTATTGTAGTTTGAAATTAAAAGACCCTAATGTTATCATTAGAGTAAGACCAATGATCTATATTAGACAAGATATAAATGAATTTGATATTCAACTTTAGGAACTTTTAGACAAAAAGTTAATCGAAGAAACTAGAAGCCTTCGCTCTAGTAATGGCAGTCAACTATAAACGGCTAAATAGAAATTTAGAATTTGATGGATATTTTATTCCAAGAAAAGATGTTTTGATTAATTTAACCAAAAGATCAAAAATCTTTAGTAAATTTGATTGTAAAAGTGGATTTTGGCAAATTCAATTGACCGAAGAGTCAAAAAAATTGATAGCTTTCAGTACACCTAGGAAACATTACCACTGGAATGTTATGCCTTTGGATTAAATATAGCACCACAGGTATTTCAACGGTGGATGGATACAATTTTTTAAGATCTTAAAGATTGTTGTGTAGTTTATATTGATGATATACTTACCTTCTCTAAAACCAAGGAGGAGCATAAGTAACATTTAAAATTACTTTGTGAAAAATTCCAAAAACATGGAATTATTTTGTCTCCAAAAAAGATTGAACTAGAAAAAAAATCAATTGAATTTTTGGGAATAATTTTAGACCAGAAAGGTTTAAAATTACAAGAACATATTTTTGTTCGAAGTACGAGATTTTCCTGATACTCTTGAAAATATAACACAATTACAGAGTTTATTAGGTATTTTAAATTATGGACGAAATTTTATCAAAAATCTTTCAAAAATAGAAATTCCTTAGTTAACCAAATTAAGGAAAAATGTTATTTTTGAAAGGACAGTAGAAGATGTCGCTTTAATTAAACAAATTAAGGAAAGTGTTAAAACTTTCCCAGATGTTCATCTTCTTAAAGTATCTTCCTAAAGCAGGTGATAAATTAATTTTAGAAACAGATGCCTCAGAAACATGCTGGGGATGTGTTCTTATAGCAATACCAAGTAATTTATGGCATGATAAAGAGATACCTTTATCAAAAAATGGGATTAGACAAAGAAAAAATCCAATACCCATAAAATTACAAAAAGAAGAACTAATTTGTGGATATAATTCTGGAACATTTAAACCAAATGAACAAAAATATATTATTTTTGAAAAAGAATTACTGGCAATAAAATTGACAATAAAAAGTTTTCACATTTATTTATGCCCAGAAAATTTTATTGTACGCACTGATAATAAGGCAATAAGAGATTTCTTGATCAATAAAAAAAACTATTGAGCAAGGAAGAAGATTAGCCTAATATAATAAAATTTTTGAATACACTTTTGAGGTAGAACATCTTAAAGGTATTAACAATTTTCTTGTAGATTTTCTTAATAGAAATTGTTTCAAAAAATTAAATTACTAAACAAGTAATTTTAATTTCTGCAGAAGACCTCTAGACCAAGAGGGAAAAATGGACAAAGGTAAACAACCTGCTTATGGAGATTGGGTGACAATTGCTAAAAAACCAATCCCCAAACAAGAAAAAGTTTATGTTGTGTTTACAGGAAGACAACCTGGAATTTACACAGAATGGAATGAGTGCAATAAGCAAGTTTGGAGATTTTTAGGAACAAGTTATAAATCATATGATAGTATGACCAAAGCTAAAAAAGCTTTTTATAGTGCACCAGCTATGCCTGTTTATCAAAAGAGTTTTTGTCAAATGAGAACTAACCCAGTTTCAACTAATATTTAGACATTTAAAGCAGATGAATCTGAAATAAAAGACTTTTTCAACCTTGGTATATCCAGAGAAATTTATACCAAACTCAATAGAGTTTGGAAAACTCACATTGTAGACAACAAAGTGAAATTTCGAAAACACATAGGAGTTCTGGCCAACAAATTAGCTCAGCAAACAGCTAAATTAAAAGATTTGCAAAATCTTTATTTCAATATCCTTAAACAAATGAATTGGAATGAAGATTTTAATTTTAAAAAAATAAATAATTTTCTTCAGCTATTAGACCTCATATCAGATGAGTTTTATGATCTAATTTTTTAACAAATAATTTTTTTTTTGTCTTTTTGGAAAAACAAGAACTTTGCTCCCAAAAGAAAATTTTCTATTAATCAAAAATCGAGTTGAGGATCATGGTGATAAGATTAGACAAATCTTAAAACGATCTTATGATAAATTAAATTTTAAAAATGGAATTCTCAAAATAACGATCATGGCTAATAATGACATGTGGTATTTTGAAGATATAGATTGGGGAATGACTAATTAAGCTATTTTCCAAATTTTAGATCCAATCCAATGGATAGAATATCCGATGATCAGCAAAGCAATGCTCTCATGGGTAGTAGAAGGCTTCCGATGGAGTAAATATTTTACTTTTTGGATCTCCAACACTGTTGGTTGGCGGGAACATGAACATTTTTTCCAACCATAGCGGATTTGGTATCTTAAAGAAACTGAAGATTTTGAATTTGAAGATGATTATTTAGATGAAGATCGCCAGAGAGAGAAATTGGAAAATATTCAAAAACTTTCTTTGACAGAATATTGGATAGACAGTCTAATATTTGTTTCACAGGCAGTGTCCAACATCCATGGCTCAGCAAAATTGCCATTTATGGTCACAGATGGTAGAATACTATTTGTAGCCCAATTTCCCATAACATATCAAAGGTCTCCTACACAAATTAATGAGGCTCTTGACATGCTATTAAATCTCAAAAAGAGAAATAATTTGGATCTTCTGTTAGAACTAGCCATGACCGCGGATGATGTAGAACATTTTCAGAATGAGCAATATAGCTAGGATCCTGATTTCCTTCCATCAGAGACTGATAAAGAATATCACAATCTCATCAAAGGATGGAAGCATAGTGGACCCCACTATCATATGCAAAACTGTCTCTTGATCGACTCCAACCTTGTCCAGGACACGTAGAGCAACCTGCATTATTTGGCGGAAAGTGGTCAGACAAATCCTTTCAGCTGATGCTACAAGATAGAAAAGATCAGCCAAATCTTATTTATTTCTGTCTATCTCTTTGAAAATCGGGCAGGGTAGACAGTGTATATAATTGTAGAAACTGTAGAAATTGTCAAAAGATATGAAATGAAAAGTCATTATAATTATTAGTGTTTAAACTTTTTGTGTCAATTGTATTTATTATGTTAGGACTTTTTTGATTTCTAGCCTCTAGCCATTGGAAAACCAAAAAAGCCTACGGTTAGGCTTGATGACTTTTTGTTTGTATATACAAAGTTGTAGTCTATAAAATGACATTAATGCCAACATAATAAACAATGTAAATGTAAATTATCCCCATCTTTTTGTTTCCTACTTCGTCTTTAACTTCTCTTAACTTCATAACTCCATCATAATTCCATAATAAAAATAGTAGAAAGCTCCTTTCCTCTTTGTTTTGTAATTGGTATCAAAGCCAGTGTATATAATTGTAGTTTGTCAGACTATGGCTAATATAATTATAGTTTGTCAGAATAAGGCCAATAATGGTAGGTTTTTATTTATTTTTCTCAAGACTTTTTTGATCTTGTATTTATTTTTTGTAGAACTTTTGTCCAAGCCTATATCTAGGCTTATAGTCTTTGGTAGAAAGGTGCAAAATTTTGGCCATATTGGTATGCTAATTTTCTACAATGTAATAATGTTAGGAAAGACTAGGATGACTTTATGGTTTTGTTTGTATATGTAAGATGTATTCTATAAATTGGCTTTTAAGTCAACATAATAAACAATGTAAATTCTCTCAATCCTTTTGTTTCCTACTTCGTCTCTAACATCTCTTAACTCCATAACTCCATCATAATTTCATAATAAAAATAGTAGAAAGCTTTTTTCCTTTTATGTTGTGTAATTGGTATTAGAGCTTGGTGAAGGGCTTTTGAAAGCAAGATCAAACTATGTAAGTATTTCTCTTTATGTCAAAATTTTTGATATATATAAGTGTGTATGGTGTGCTTTATGCTATATAAAAAATAAATAAAATAAAATAAAATAAAAAATCAAGTTTAGTATTTAATTGTGTGTCTTTTGTATTTTATATCTTCATAATTATTTGTTTTATTTATAGTTGTTGTAAAACTTATATGCTTAGTGTATGTCAAAGCCCATATACTCATTAAGATCTTTTGACTACTGACCATGTTTAAGTCTTTAAGATCATAAAGAGAGGTTTTAGGCACCAGATAAATACACTAAGAGGGTCTTAGGTACCAACAATAATCTATAATAACAATTAACCCTGAAGATATAATATGCTTTGGAAATACAAAAAATAATGTTAATAATAAATATGGCCATAGTTTGCATATTACAAAGAATCTGCAAATATAAATAGTGTGTGTTCTAATTTAAATAATATTACAGATATTATGTGTTCTTGGTTTTCTAAATTAGATAAAAATCAAAAAATAAATCAAAATTATCTAGAAACCAAAGTTGAGTCTATAGAATCTAAAATAGACAAATTGGGTTCTATAATAAATATTGACTTAAACAAAGAAGCAAAAAACCAAATAAACAATTTGGTAACAAAATTAGAAACTATATCCTTAATAAATAATGATGGAATGAATAGTCCAGAAGATAACTTCATTCCTAGGCTATTTTATGGTACAAAAGATATTATGTTACTTTAAACTAATACCTATAATAGGACTGAATATGAAATATTGTTGAAATATTAGATTATTGGAGAAAATTATATAAAGACCCAGATTTAGGTATTGATGAAAGAAATAAGTTACTAGATCAGATAAGAGAAACTTATCTTGAATATAAAATCCTTTTACAACACTTTAATTATGAGATTAATATGTCAACTAATGATGGTGAGTCAATCATCCTCATCTGAAGAAACAATAGATCAAGATGTTTCACCAGAAATAAATAAGGGAAAAAAAAGACAGAAGAGCCAATTGATCCCAATTATTTGGCACATTGAGAGATGGAGAAAATTTTGACTTTATTCAAACAAATGAAATTAAAAATGATACTAACACTGGAAGTACCTCAAATTCCACACCTGAGCCAATAATATCTAGAAAAGATAATAATCATAAGTACCCAATAGCTGAAAATGGTACTTATTTAAACTTGTCACATGTTCCATTTAAGGATAAGCCACAAGCAATTGATAATTGGGCACAATCATTGTCCATCATTATTACAAATTATAAAAATAGTTGGTCAAAAGAAAAATTCCTTGATTATATTGCAGCAACTCTCCAAGGAGATATGTTGCAATAGTTAAGAGAGTGGGAAAAATATGAAATTGGAAAAAGCCAAAATACAGCTTTGTTGGCAAATTTTCTCACACTTGATACAATCTTATCCAAGTTTGCAAAAATCATACAAGAAAATTTATGTAGTTTTGCAGGAGATACTAATTGGCAAGCCGATGCAAATTATATTTTGACAAAATTAGAATTACGTAATATTTTTCTTTTTGAAGACTATGTTCAAACTTTTAAAAAATATTACTATTTTATTGATCCACCAACAAATTAACTCTGGCTAGATCAATTTTTCCATAAACTCCCTAATCCATGGGATAAGTTATATATTAAAACATATCCTGATTTTCTCAAAAAAATGGGGAAGGAAGAATATGATAATCTTGGTTTTCGCATTAATTATGTTCCAGGACTGATAGCAGATCGGTATCTAGAAGCAAAGGGAAAAAACAAATTAAAAAAATCAAATTTCCAACTCACAATATAGTCAAAAATGTTATGATAAAATTTTGAAAGAAAATTGAAAAATTGGTTGTAATACATTTCCTAAGCGAAAAGGATTTTCCAAAAAACGCAGAAAATATAAATAGAAACCTTGGAAAAAGAACAAAACTTTTTCAAAAAAGAAAAAGTATATTCGAAAAAAGAAACCAACATGTATTTCAAAAAAGAAAACTTGTATATGCTATATTTGTAACGAAGAAGGTCACTATGCACCCGAATATCCAAAAAGGGGAAAAACTACCAAGAAAATGATCAAAGTTCTTGAAGAACAAGATTTTGAAATAATATATGGCGAAGAAATTTTTGATAAAAAAGAAATCTTATACGAAATTTCTAGTGATGAAGTAAGTTCAGATGAAAAACTAATCTTTATGATGACTAATATTAATAGTCATGAAATATCTCAAGAAGCAGATAGTATATCTCCAGAAGAATTACAAGCCATTCGACTTGGAGATGTAATCGGAGAAGAAAAAACTTTTACCGAAGAAGAATTAACAAAATTCAAAAAAATGCAAGAAGTTGCGGTGCCAGAAATTTACAAACTTTCAAAATTCAACTTTTTTTTCAACAAGAGTGTTTGAACAATATAGTTGCAACACTCAAGCAAAATGGTCAGAAGAACGAAATATTAACATTCCTTTTTTTGACAAAAAAAAGGTTGCAAGATGGAAAAAGAAATATTCTGAAATTCAATATATCCATATTGGATTAATTTAAGTAACCATAACAGTCTTATTTCGCCAAGGGATAGATACTCTTATTTTGATAGTGATTTTTGCTAAAAGATTTGCCAACCTAATGAAAGAAATCATTGGAGGAATTCAATCTAATTTGACTAATGGAGTAGTTTGGTTTAATGTTAGACCAAATTTCTTTAATTCCATAAATGATCCTAATCTTGAAGACACAGTTAGAATAAGAATTATAGGGTTTATAACCTGCATCTATGAGAAAACTAAGACTATAGGGTTTAAATGATCCTTATCCTGTATCTATGAGAACACTGAGACTATAAGTTTTATAACCTGCAAAATTAAATGTTCCCAATACATAATATCATCATTTTTTGTTTGAAAATGATACATATATGCAGACCTAATATGTTCATATTGTCTGCTTGTTCTTGAAAAAATAGGAATTCGAACATTTGTTGAAGTAATAGATTCTTGATTCGAATTATTACTCGATTCACCAATGCTTAAATTTGAAAATGATTTGTTAGGAAAATCTTTTTCAAATATAGAAGTTGATCTTTTAATTTTTGAAACTGTATTTTGAATATATAAATTTTTTCCTAACGCTTGTATTTGTATTTTGGCAGATTTTTTTTGTTTTGTTTTTGAAGATTCTCCTTATTCCACTAGTTAATGGATTAACCATTGTTGAAGGACTTCTAAATCACTGGTTGGATTACCGTGTCAAATGGTCGTGGTTCAAACATTTCAACGATTTTATTATGGTTTGATCTTGTTTTTGTTTTAGGAATTTGGTCAATTCGTGAATTATTTTCCAACGAATAGCCAAATCATGTGAATTAGATTTCATTCCTAATCCTTGTATTTTAATTCTTATTCTACATATGTCTTCAAGATTAGGATTATTTATGGAAATAAAGAAATTTGGTCTAACATTAAACCAAACTACTCCATTAGCCAAATTAGATTGAATTCCTCCAATGATTGCTTTCATTGGATCAGCAAATCTTTTATCAAAAATCACTGCCAAAATAGGGGTATCTATCACTTGGCGAAATAAGACTGTTATGGTTACTTGAATTAATCCAATATAAATATATTGAATTGCAGAATATTTCTTTTTCCATCTTGCAACCTTGTTCTTGTCAAAAAAAGAAATGCCAATATCTCCTTCTTTTGACCATTTTGCTTGGGTGTTGCCACTATATTGTTCAAACACTCTTGCTGAAAAGAAGTTGAATTTTGAAAGTTTGTAAATTTCTGGCATTGCAACTTCTTGTATTTTTTCGAATTTTGTTAATTCTTCTTCGGTAAAAGTTTTTTCTTCTCCGATTACATCTCCAAGTCGAATGGCATGTAATTCTTCTGGAGATATACTATCTGCTTCTTGAGATATTTCTTGACTATTAATATTAGTCATCATGAAGATTAGTTCTTCATCTGAACTTACTTCATCACTAGAAATTTCGTATAAGATTTCTTTTTCATCAGAAATTTCTTCGCCATATATTATTTCAAAATCTTGTTCTTCACGAACTTTGATCATTTTCTTGGCACTTTTTCCCCTTTTTGGACATTCGGGTGCATAGTGACCTTCTTTGTTACAAATGTAACATTTACAAGTTTTCTTTTTTGAAATACTTGTTGATTTCTTTTTTCGAATATACTTTTTATTTTTTGAAAAAAGTTTTGTTCTTTTTCCAAGGTTTCTATTTATATTTTCTGCGTTTCTTGGAAAATCCTTTTCGCTTGGGAAATGTATTACAACCAATTTTTCGACTTTCTTTCAAAATTTTATCATAACATTTTTGACCATATTGTGAGTTGGAAATTTGATTTTTTATTTATTTTTTCGCCTTTGCTTCGAGATACCGATTTGCTATCAGTCTTGGAACATAATTAATACGAAAACCAAGATTATCATATTCTTCCTTTCCCATTTTTTTGAGAAAATCAGGATATGTTTTAATATATAACTTATCCTATGGATTAGGGAGTTTATGGAAAAAATGATTTAGTCAAGGTTAATTTGCTGGTGGATCAATAACATAATAATATTTTTTAAAAGTTTGAACATAGTTTTCAAAAAGACAAATATTATGTAATTCTAATTTTGTCAAAATATAATTTGCATCGGCTTGCAAATTAGTATCTCCTGCAAAACCACATAAATTTTCTTTTATGATTTTTGCAAACTTGGATAAGATTGTATCAAGTGTGAGAAAATTTGCCAACAAAGCTGTTTTTTGGCTTTTTCCAATTTCAGATTTTTCCCACTGCCTGAACTATTGCAACACATTTCCTTGGAGAGTTGCTGCAATACAATCAAGGAATTTTTCCTTCGACCAATTCTCCATCTCTCCATGTGCCTAATAATTCGAGATCAATTGGCTCTTCTGTCTTTCTTTTTTCCTTATTTATTTCTGGTGAAACATCTTGATCTATTGTTTCTTTAGATGAGGATGATTGACTATCATCATCATTAGTTGAAATATTAATCTCATAATTAAAGTGCTGTAAAAGGATTTCATATTCTAGATAAGTTTCTCTTATCTAATCTAGTAACCTAGTTCTTTCATCAATACCTAAATCTGGGTCTTTAGATAATTTTCTCCAATAAACCAATATTTCAACAATATTTTCATATTCAGTCCTATTATAGGTATTGGTTTGAAGTAACATAATGTCTTTCGTAGCATAAAATAGCCTAGGAATGAAGTTATCTCCTGGACTATTCATTCCATCATTGTTTATGAAGCATATAGTTTCTAATTTTGTTACCAAATTGTTTATTTGGTTTTTTGCTTCTTTGTTTAACTTCATATTTATTATAGAACCTAAATTGTCTATTTTAGATTCTATAGACTCAACTTTGGTTTCTAGATAATTTTGATTTATTTTTTGATTTTTATCTAATTTAGAAAACCAAGAACACATAATATCAGTAATATTATTTAAATTAGAACACACACTATTTATATTTGCAGATTCTTTTGTAATATGCAAACTATGGTCATATTTATTATTAACATTATTTTTTGTATTTCTAAAGCATATTATATCTTCAGGGTTAATTGCCATTATAGATTGTTGTTGGTACCTATGACCCTCTTAGTGTATTTATCTTGTGCCTAAAACATCTCTTTATGATCTTAAAGACTTAATTATGGCCAATAGTCAAAAGATCTTAATGAGTATATGAGCTTTGACATACACTAAGCATATAGCTTTTACAACAACTATAAATAAAACAAATAATTATGAAGATATAAAATACAAAGGATACACAATTAAATATTAAACTTGAAAATTTTATTTTATTTTATTTTATTTATTTATTTTTTATATAGCATAAAGCACACCATACACACTTATATATATCAAAAATTTAGACGTAGAGAGAAATACTTACATAGCTTGATCTTACTTTCAAAAGCTCTTCACCAAGCTCTAATACCAATTACACAACAAAAAAAGAAAGAGGCTTTCTACTATTTTTATTATGAAATTGTGATGGAGTTATGGAGTTAAGAGAAGTTAGAGATGAAGTAGGAAACAGAAGGATAGAGAGAATTTACATTGTTTATTATGTTGGCTTGAAAGCCAATTTATAGAAGACATCTTACATATACAAACAAAACCATAAAGTCATCCTAGTCTATCCTAACATTATTACATTGTAGAAAATTAGCACACCGATACAGCCAAAATTTTGCACCTTTCTACCAAAGGCTATAAGCCTAGATATAGGCTTGGACAAAAGGTCTACAAAAAATAAATACAAGATCAAAAAAGTCTTGAGAAAAATAAATAAAAACCTACCATTATTGGCCATATTCTGACAAACTACAATTAAAGAGTTTACATGTGTATTTATGGTTGCTTAAAAAGAATAATTTAACTGGCAAATCAATCTCAAATGGTTCAAACTATGCAAAATTGTAGAAAAATTTGGAAGAAGTAGAAGTAATTGCAAAATAGGTGAGAATCTAAATTAATGTAACCAAAATGTAAACAAAAAATGAAATTGCAAAAGCATAGACCAATTTACATAATTACCCCTCACATTTTTGCATTCATCCCTCCTTATTCCCTCTCTTCTTCCTCATCTCTTTTAGCGACAACTACCCTTTCTCCACATTTTTTATAGTTGCTAGCCATCCTTCTCAATTCGTGCCAGATACACCTGTTCCCAACTCTAGCCTTTTTTCTTGCCACTGCTATCATTTTGCAAACTCTAACCCCTTGTTCCTTTACCTATGTCCTGCCATCCCAACCATCTTAGACTTCTTTTTACCCCCATCTTCACTGCCATCATCGTTTGCCACTATCATGAGATCGCATGGTGAAAGAGAGTGAGATTGTGGTGAAAGAGAGATGAGGGAGATTGAGATCGTGGAAGATCTAGTTTAGAGAAGCGATGCTTGCGGGTTGCGATGGTGGTGGTAATGGAGGCAATGATGCAATCGTGCCAGACCTGGTTTGTGATAAGGGTAGGCATTAGGTGTCACGACCTGGACCCGCCCCTATGGGTTAAGGCCATAACCGGCCAGTAACCACACGATTACCTACGACGTCACAGCAAATTAGACAAAACTCATCAGAGTAAAAGGGCCAAACGGAAACAAATTTAAAACTTTGTCCATAGAGCCGTGCTTATATGCACTTCATAACATTCCACATTTACATATGTTAATAACTCACAACAGAAAGTATAGTAGCATAAGGTTCTGTACAGACAGGATCATTCAAATCTAAGTCAGCCAAACAAAACTATACACAGACGTATACCGAAGTCCTCGCCAACATGACGAAATACACAGAATGGCAAAAGGGCGAAGACGTGTCTCGTGCGCGAGACGCAAGGGCTGACTCTTCAAAACTTTGGTTGTTCCATACAGACTTCACTAAGGCTGGGTCTGAACCTCTCTAGGCTCACCTACAAACACATGAATGAGCGTGAGCGAAAGCCCAGTGAATAATACCAAATAAAGAATATGCATTGGAACAATATACCCCAAACGGCCTTGGGCGCAGTTTATATTTCTAACTAATACACACATACATAGACATATGTAAGTTAAGTAACTGCGGTTCCAAACACATCATATGGCCTCGGGCCCAATTCATTCGTATCATTCAGGTCAAACTGGCCTTTGGCCCGTTCGTACTTTCATGTCAAACTGTTATTCGTGTCAAACTAGCCTTTGGCCCATTCATTTATTCATGTCGAAACGGCCTCTGGCCCATTCATTCATGTCAAAACGGCCTCTGGTCCATTCATTCATGTCAAAACAGCCTCTGGCCCATCCATTCATTCTTGTTAGAACGACCTCTGGTCTATCCATTCGTTCTTGTCAAAACGGCCTCTGGCTCATCCATTCGTTCTTGTCAAAACGGCCTTTGGCCCATCCATTCGTTCTTGTCAAAACGGTCTCTGGCCCATTCATTCATTCTTGTATAACAACATTGTCCACCAATCGAATCAACGAATCTTATAAAACTTACATGGACGTAAGCAATTGGACAATAACATATTTCAGATATCTTTGTTAAGATATTACTTACAGTGATCGGATGATTGATTTACCCTGGAGCTTGACCCTACACATCACATAACACACATGGGTCACAACCGATTTAATCCGTTCTTAATTCACATATTCCTCTTTAGGCTTAATTCTTATTCTTCTAACTCATTTACAATGCTCAATGTATGCCTAAGAGTGCTTAGAATTGAAAGGGAACGAAAAACGGAACACATAATGCATTTTCAAAATTTCAGAAAACAGGGTCCCCGCTCGAGCGTGGACTTACCCGCTCGAGCGGACCTATGAGGTCTGCAAAAGTACTGGATGCATCGAATTTACGCTCGAGCGTGAAGCCTGGCGCTTGAGCTGAAGGTCTGTCTACATAGCTCCCTGCTCGAGTGCGAACTTCCCCGCTCGAGCGGACACCAAGTCTGCAAAAAGTTCTAGGAGCACGTATTTCCCGCTCAAGCAACAGTTTCCACGCTCGAGCGGACAGCAAAAATTCTGGGTTTTCCAGCAATGTTCTTGAGCCAAAATTTGACATTCAAAGGTTCCAAAACACATGATTTCAGTTCAAAAACATGCAAACACATTACATTACATGAGAGTATAAAAGTATGACCCCAAATTGTTCAAAGTCATCATTTAATTCCCAAATAGATCGACATTTCTTTCGTATGATCAAAATCCAAACATTCAAACTTCATACCAATTCCATAACTTCTTCAATCATGCATCCATGTCAAATTTTGACTTCATTTCTGTTACAAATGGTACAAATGATGCTCCAAATCATGAAGCTACACAAAACTACTCATGCATGTAAGGTTTGATGCTCCATTCTTCATATTTAACATGCTACATGCTAGAACACCCAAAATTGTAACAATCATGCACATGCATGTTCATTTTAACTTCAAATTCAGCTCAATCTTAGCCATGAGCTACTATACCACTTGATTTCACAAAATTACATACCCAATTCATAAATCAAGAATTGATTACTCACCTAGGAGCTTCCAACACTCAATGTTCTTTGAGTTTCAACTTCCAATTTCACAATCTTGAATCAAAATGCATAACTCCTCCTCCTCTCTCTCTAGAACCGGCCCTCTCTCTCCCTCTCTAGAGAAATCTCAGCCCAAATGGATAAAAGAGAGGAATTGAGTGCATTGTGCCCTCTTATGTAAGTCCCACTAGTCAAAATTATTAATATTAAATAATTGGCACTTAATTAATCGTTCTGAATCTAATTATTTTGATCTGAAATAATTTCTAATTAAATTTCACCGTAGGCTCTAAATATTACGCTAATCACAATGGCACAATCAATTTTGGGTTTCGTGGCCGATAAGGCTTTTAATTTAATTTCCAAAGCGGATAATCAAACAGATATTCCTACGGTGAACAGATAGAAATTCAAAACCACATATTCTCACATAATGGCACAGAAAATTATATCAAACACATAATCACATTTATAATAAGGACCATTTAGCATAATACAAAATAGAGTTATCATATTAGGGTTTGTAAAAGGTGGGGAGAGGAAGGGAAAGAGGGAAAAAGGGTGTTAGAGGGAATGAAGAGGGTGAGAAGGTAAAGAGAAGGTCAAAGGGTGTTTGGAGATGGTGGCGGTGGCAGTGAGGAGTAGAAAAAGGTGCTAAGGGTTAGGGTGTGTAGAAGGATGGCAGTGGGAAAAAGGGGTTAGGGGTGGGAAAAAGGCTAAGGAGGACGAAGAATGCTGGTGGTGAGGTTGGCTCCGATAGGGAGGGGTGTGAAGGGGTGGTTGACAATTGGAGATGGTGGAAAGAGAGAAAGAAGAAGAAAGGAAAGAAAGAGGGATTAAGGTAAAAATGAAAAGGGTAATTATGTAAATTGATCCATGCTTTTGCAATTATTTTTTTTCATGTTTGGTTGAATTACTTTCGCACTTCTTTTGCAACTACTTTTACTTGTTAAAATATTTTTGTTGCAATTTTCACTTCGCATGTTACTTGCATTGTTATGCACACTTTACTTGCGTTGTCATGCACGTTACTTGCATTGTTATGCACACTGTACTTGCGTTGTCACGCACGTTCCAGTTGCATTGTTATGCACCTTTTCACTTGTATTGTTATGCACTTCTTCACTTGCGTTGTCACACGCGTTCTAGTTGCATTGTTATGCACCTTTTTACTTGCATTGTTATGCACGTTCGACCTGCATTGTTATGCGCCTGTTTCGCTTGCATTGTCATGCAACCGTTTGACTTGCATTGTTATGCGCGTTCTACCTACATGTGTTTCTACTATATTGTATCTGTCAAAGTTTCTTTTTGTGCAGGCACGATATTGTATGTACAGTTCATTTGAAACTGGCACAACCAGACAGTGTTGTATGTGCAGTTCAGTCAGAGGAACTTTAGGTGAGATCAGTCCTCTTTGCATGATCATAAGTTATGTTTGGCATTATGCATGTCATTTGCATTTTGCCCCTGCTTACGGGTGCATTGTTATCTTGCCTATTTGTCTAAGTCTTCGGCCTTGTCAAAAATGGGTCGTCTCTAGGCTTTGATATTCACTCCCGTCACTTCTTGACTTCTGAGTTTTGTCAAAGAGGGAAAACTGTAGGCACCCCATTTTTAACCGGCCTTAAGACTCAGACGTCATCGTTTGAGCGCTCGATGATTGTGCATGTTTGTGCTCGTTTCGAGTTTCCAGAGTTTTCGGCTGAGTTCCTTGTCTCCGGGCCTTTGAACTCTTTCCCTTTTGGTTTGGTTTTGAACCAAACCTTGTTTTCCTTTTCTTGGAGGGAGAGAGAGGTTTGTAGACCACTTTTCCTTCTTGTAGGCTAGTTTTCGATTTCCGGAGTCTTTGGCTGCGCTCCTTGTCTCGAGACCACTTAACATTCTCCTCTTGGCTTGGTTTTCAAACCATGCCTTGTTGCCTTTTCCTAGAGGGACACAGAGGTCTTGTAGACCACTTTTTGCGGCCGTAGACCACTTTTCTCTCCCGTAAACCACTTTTGGTGCCCATAGACTAGTTTTCGAGGCTTCCGGCTGCGTGCCTTGTCTCGTGGGCTTTCGTTTTTCATCCTTTTTGGTTTGTTTTTGGCACAAACCTTGTTTTCCTTGCTTGGAGGGTGGAATAAGGGTCGTAGACCATTTTCCCTCCCTGAAAACCACTTTTCTTCCTCGCCAGCCAGTTTTCTGGTCGGCCAACTGGTCTTGGTGGTCTTTGGACCACCAAAAGTGGTCGGCAGCCATGCCACCACCTTGCTTTCTTGGTGCAAACCACCTCTCCCCCATTGCCGACCACTTGGTTTCCTTACAGAGCACTTGTGCTGGTCGGCCAACCAGTATAAGTTGTTGGCCGACCACTTCAATTGGTCGGCAGTTTTCCTGTAGATATTTTCTTGCTAGCTGTGCCAGCTATTGGGCACAGAAGGCATCCTCCATACACGTGTATGGAGGGATTGCTTGGAGCCTAAAGCTTGTTCAACAAGCTTATTGCATGTTTTTCTATAAAAGGGAACCTCCTCCCTCATGTCTCAGGTTGAGAAAAAGTGGCTGAGAGCTATAAATATATCTCTATCTCTATATTTCTCTTTTGCTCCATATTTGTGCTTGAAAGTGTAATTTCTTCACACTTTTGCACACAAACACATAGTGAAACACCATACTCTTGGAGCTGAGGCACTTTGAGGCTGGTTTTGGAGTTTTTGGATTGGTTTTAGTTCAAAAAAGTTGCTGGAGTTGCAGCTTTGAAATTGTTCTACAAGGGTGAGTTCCTAACCCCTTAAAGGTTTGTTTTTGTTTAAGTCTTTGGCCCTATTTGCATGCTAATTTAGGCCTAACTTTCTACTACAAAATGCTTTATTTTTGAGTATTGAACATGTTTGTTTAAGGCTTTGTTGGTGTTAGGGGTGGTCTACCTCCTCTTGTGCCTTGTTTGGCCTTGTTTTGTGCTAACCTTTTTAGCTATTGGGACCACCTCTTTTGGGCCTTCTCACCACTAAAACTCAGAGGAATTTCAATGATGGAAAGTGCGTTTTGAGGCCCCAAATAGGAGGGGGTCATCCCCTCTCCTTGTATCTTGGTTGCTTGCTTTATTGGCCTCATGTTTGAGCATGTTTATCTAGTATATGTTGGCTCCACCTCAGCCTATTTTTGACCTTATTTCAGTATGGCATGCCTCTGTTTTGGCTTAGTTTAGGTCACCCTTGCATGCTATATACACTTGTAGTGTAAACCTTGCAAACTAGCCTTACATGCTTGTGTTGATAGCTCATCTTTCTAGTAGGTTTTGGTCCTATCTCAGCAAGTTTATGGCCATGTTTTAGCATGCTCTAGGTCTGATTTAAGTGTTTTGGGTCATGCATGCCTCGCTTTCTATAGCCATAGTGCATTCTAGCTCACTAGCTTTGAGTTTCCACGTCACTAGCATGCATTGCTTGGCCTATTTGCATGCTTTGGCCTCATTTCTACCATGATTTCAGTGCATGTAGTGTGGTCATGCCCTCACATGTGTCACTCTTTCAATGCTTTGGAGGGGTTGTGCTTTATGCCTTAAATATGAGCCCTTATGTATGCCATCTTGCCTAGGCTTTTGGGCCACCATTTCAGTGTGTTTTGGGTCTTATTTTGCCCTGATACAACTCTATTTTTGATTGGTTAGAGCATCCCTCATTTGCTTCTTACACTTGTAGTGTAAGTCCTCTTTGCTAACCTTGCATACCTAATGAGTGAGCTTGTTATTCTATCATGTGTTGACTTGGTATTAGCCCATTTTTGGTGTTATTTTGGCATGCCATAACTCTAAGTTTTATTGGTAAAGTCATCTCATGCTTGGTTTTGGTAGGTGTAGTGTAATCCTCCTTATTGGCCTTGCATACTCCATGCTTCATGCCCTTCATGCTAGCATGTGTTAGCTCTAGTCCATACAGGTTTTAGCATCATTTTGACATGATCTAGGACTGTTTTAGGCTGCCTTGGTCATATGACTCATGTTTTGTATAGCTGTAGTGCAATTGGCCTTGCTAGCCTTGAGTTTTGAGCACCATAGCATGCTTCATTTGTGACATGTGCATGATTTGGCATCATTTCACATGATATTTCAGAGCATATAACATTGCCATGTTCTCACTTCTTTTACTCTTTGAATGCTTTCAAGAGTTGTGCATTTGTGCCTCGCTTATGGCCTAATTTGTATGCATGCATGCCTAGACTTTTGAGCCCCCATCTCTGCATGTTTTGGTTTTTATTTTGACCTAATTGAGCTCTATCTATGGCTAGTTCATTCATTTGTGCCATATTTTGCATGCCTCTTGTGTAGTCCCTGTTGGTGGCCTTGTGCCTTAGGCCTTCTAGCATGCTATGCTTATGTTGTTTGAATGATTTGGCATCATTTCATACATGATTTCAGTGCTTATAGTGTGGCTACACTCTTACATTTGTCACTCCTTGAGCACTTTTGAGAGTTGTGCTCTTATGCTTAATTGGTGAGTCAATGCATGAGCATGCATTTTCTAGCCTTTCATGCCATCTTTTAAGAGTGTTTTGGCCATTGTCTTGGCATACTTGAAGTCTATTTAGGGTTGGTTTAGTCCATTGTGCCTTGCATTATATAGCCTTAGTGTTGTGTGCCTCAATGCTTAAGGACTTTGTTTTGACATGCTCATGTTGCATTGCATTGTGTTTGGCATGCTTAAGTTGCATTGCATTGTGTTTGGATTGGGTGTTAATCCAAACATGAGAAACGAGGGATGTTTCATACTTGAAGTGATGAAACGTGCCTCATTTTTCGGTCGCCGACCCTCTTGATCATGCATGATAGAGGTTAAGGCCCTTATGTTTTGTTTGTGCATTTATTCACATTGATTGTGCAATCTTGGCTTCTCGGCCATCGTGCATTGTGATGCTCGGTTGGTGGTGCAAGAGTCGAGAACCGCACTCCCTTGAAGCTCATGAAATGATAGGGAGGGTGGTTGTGCACATATACCTTGCAAATACACTACTGTGCCCTTTCTTGTTCTCTGTTGTAGCAAACTGGAAGTGTGCAGAATTTTCTAGTCTGCAGAAAATGTAAGTGGTCGGCAGGTGGTCTACAACACCAGTAAGTGGTCGGAAGCCCTCCTGGAGGTCTCCATGGTGGTGCAGAAGCTATCTGGAGGTTTGTACAGTGTTCTGAGAACAAATGCAAATAGAGGCAAGTTGGGGCATTGCGGTGGATTTCCGAACGAGGCGACCGAGCATGCATGCACTCTTCACCCTGATGACATCTCTTTACTGCTTTACTTAGCTACTTTGCTTGGCTAGCTAATGCTTTGGTTCTGTAATTAAGTAGTTAATGTACTTAGCTATTCATTTGCGTTTGTAATAACTAGTTCGTTAACTTGTTAGTTAATTAGCTTTGTTTTGTACTTAATTAGTTAACTTGTTAGTTAATTAGTTCTGTTTTGTAATAATTAGTTTAATTAGCTTAGATTGGCTAGTTAGCTTATTACTTGGACCCTCCGTCGAGAGGACACAAATGTTGTAATGAGCGTACGTGTGTGATGCATGTCTTCCAACCCCCATTTCTTTCTCCTTTTTACTTAACCGCTTTTGATGGTTAGTGTAGACACCCCATTTTTGACCGTCCTCAAGACTTGGATGTCATCGTTTGAACACTCGATGATCATCCATGCTCGTGTTTGTTTTTAGTTCCTGAAGGCCTCGGCTGCGCGCCTTGCCTTAGAACCTCTTAACTTGTCTGTTTTGTGCGCTTGGTTGTGGACCAACGATTTGTGGTTTTGTTTCTGAGGGAAGAGGGTGGCTTGTTGGCCAGCCCTACAACCCATCGGCCAAGCCTTGTGCTTATTGGCCATGTATTCTCTCCATCGGCCATCAGTGTTGGCCGGTCGGCACTCTTTTTGGTCGATCGGCCATTTTTTTGGCCGAGACCTCTTTTTCTGCTTTTGTAGATATTTTTCTTCCACCTGGTGCCAGATGTTGGTCACTTGGTATATCCTCCATACACGTCTATGGATGGATTGAAACCAAGTCCTAGCTTGTTCAAGAAGCTTGGGACTTGGTTTTCTATAAGAAGAGAGCCCCCTCTCCCTTTCCAGAGGTTCTAAGATTTGATATACAAGATATGTATATATATCTCTATCTCTCTCTCTATATTTGTGTGAGTTTGTGCTCTAAAGTGCGTTTTGTCTTCACTTTTGCAGTACAACACCTAGCAACACACCACCATCTTTGACCTGAGATTCTTGGGAGTGTTATTTGAGCTCTGAAAGTTGGTTTTTGCCTCAGAAGCTGCTGGTTTCAAAATTGTGCTTCAAGGGTGAGTGTATTTCCCTTTTAAGCTTGTGTTTGTATACCATATTGGCCATCCTTGCATATTGTTTTAGGCTTTGCTTTCAACTGAAAAAAGTCTTGTTTTGAAGTGCTTAACTTGTTTGTTTAAGGCCTCTTTGGTGTTGGAGGGTGGTATACCCCCCCTTGTGCCTTATTTAGCCTTGTTTTGAGCCACCTCTTTAGGCCTTCGAGATCATCTCCTTTTGGCCTTTTAGCCACTGAAATCCAGTGGATTTTCAGTGGTAGAATGTGTGTCTTGAAGCCTTAAATAGGAGGGGGTGGTCCCCCCTCCTCTCCTCTTGAATGCTTGTGTTGATGGCTCACCAAGTTGGCATGTTTTTCTACCTCTTTGTGGCTCTATTTCAGCATGCCTTAGGCCTTGTTTTTCCATGATATAACGATGTTTTGGCTTGGTTTGATCATATCATGCATGCTCCTTGCACTTGTAGTGCAAATCCATTCACTACCCTAAAATACATCATGCTTTTGGATATCATTCTAGCATGTTTTTGGCTTAACTCCAAGAAACTTTTCCTTATGTTTTACCATGCTTAAGCTTTGTTTGATATTGTTTTGGTCATGCATGCCATGCTTTGTATAGCCATAGTGCATTCTTGCTTGTTAGCTTTGAATTTCATGGCCTCTAGTATGGCTTACTTGAGGTGTTTACATGCTTTGGTCTCATTTCAACCATGATTTCAGTATGTATAGTGTGACCATACCCTCTCATGCTTTACTATTTCAATGCTTTTGGTGAGTCATGCTTTATGCCTTAAGTATGAGTGTATATGCATGCCTTATTGCCTAAGATTTTGGAACGCCATCTCAGTGGGTTTTTGGTCCTATTTTGACATCTCATAACTCTGATTTTAGTGGGTGAAGTCATCTCATGCTTGGTTTTGGTGGGTGTAGTGTAATCTTCTTTGTTGGCCTAGTATACTCCATGCTTCATGCCTTTAATTCTAGCTTGTGTTGGCTATGTTCAAGCATGTTTTGGGTCTTGTTTTGACTTGCCTTAGGACTATTTCGAGTCACCTTGGCCCTTTGGGGCTTGCCTGTTATGGCCATGGTGCAAGCCCCTTTGCTAGTCTTAAGCTTTGGGCCTCTTAACATGCTATGCTTGTGTCATGTGCATGATTTGGCATCATTCCTTGCATGATTTCAGAACCTATTTCATCGTCACACTCGCACATATTCCACTCTTTCATTGTGCTTGAGAGTTGTTATTTCCATGCCTTGTTTGCGAATCAATATGTGTGCATGCTTGCATTTGTTCTTGGACCTCATCTTTAGCATGTTTTGACCATTGTATTGGCATGCATGAGGCTTGTTTGAGGTTGGTTTGGTCCATTGAATATTGCATTACATGGCCCTTTGCATTGTTGTTTGCATATTGTTGCATGACATTGTTATTTGCATGTTATTGCATGTTCATGATGTTTAGCATGTTGATTAGATAGCATGTGGTTGCATGCTTATGGCATTGGATATTGTTGCATTTTTGGTGCATTGCATGTTGTTGCATTACATGATTTTTGCATGCTTATTGCATTGCATTGTGTGTGCATGCCTTGCATTGCATTGTGTTTGGATAGGGTGTCAACCCAAACACGAGGAACGAGGGATGTTTCATACTTGAAGTGATGAAACGTGCCTCAATTCTCGGTCGCTGACCCTCTTGATCAAGCATGATGGAGGTTAAGGCATTTATGTGTTTTTGTGCATTCATTTGACATTGATTTGTGCACACTTGACTCCTTTGGCCATCATGCATTGAGATGTGTGATTGATGGCTCGAGAGCCGAGCACTACACTCCTTTGAGCATGTGGCATGATAAGGAGTGTGGTTGCACACACATTTTCTTGTAAATACACTGCCATGCCTCTGTTAGTGCTCTGTTGCAGCAGAAGGAGGAAATTGCAGGAAGCAGTGGCCGATCGACCATCCAATCTGCCGATCGGCTATCAAAGTTGGCCGATGACCATTATCTTTGGCCGATGGCCACTCCTCTTGGCCGACCACTTCTCAACATGTCCATAAGGTGGGTCAGAAGTATCTTGGAGGTTGGCACAATTTTTAGAAGTTTAAAACAGTGCAAATAGAGGCATCACGAGACACGGTAGTGGATTTTCGGGAGAATGCGACCGAGCATGCATCATTCATCATTCCGAGGTAGAGCTGTGGCAGCCTATTTTAGTTTCTTACTTAGTTGGTTTTGTAGTTTAATTAATTTGATTAATTAGTTAAAGTTCTGTAATAATTAATTAGCTAAGTTAGTTAATTAGTTGATTTGTAATAAGTAGTTTAATTAGCATAGCTAGTTAGCTTATTATTCGGACCCTCCATCGAGAGGTCACAACTGTTGTAATAAGCGTGCGCGTGTGTGATGCATGTCTTCCAACCCCTATTTCTTTCTCCCTTTTATTTACCAGCTCTTGATGGTTAGTTTTAGGACATTTTCAATTAGCATACTTATGCTTCGCATGTTGGCATTCATTCATCTGTCTTGCATGCACCGGGCTTGGGGCATCATACAAACTGCATTGTATTTCAATTCCTATTTGAATACATGTATCAATTGTTGCATTCACATGACATCTTAGAATAGCCGAGCCTATCTTAGTTGCATTTTGCTTGTGTTGCATTAGGCATCTTAACATAGTTAGGAGCATGCATGGTTTTCTACCTAGTTTCCTGTTTTGGCTCGGAGTACATTGTAAATGATTATGCTTTAGCATCCTTGCATGTGTGTAAGTGACTGCCATGATAGCATGCTTGCCATGAGGCTATGTGCTTAAGTGCTTAACTGCCTAAATGCTTGTGGGTGAAGGCTTTATTGCTTGAATTGGGACAATTCATCAAATGTGAATTTTAAGCACACTTGAAGTGGCAAAATCATGTTTTCTAAGCCCACTTGAGGGTGGCAAATTCACGTCTTAGCCTACTTGTGAGTAGCACGTTCAAACCATTTTCGAAAAACAAACATGAGATGTTTTGTTCCAATTCGGGCAATTTAGTCTATACTTGTATGCTGTGAGCATCACATAGTAAGCTAGCTAATAAACTGGAATAAGAACGCACGTGTTTTCAAAAATAACATATCTTGTTAGTAGAGGCCGATCCTTTGATCGGGTGTGCGGGGGTGCTCATTTCATGACTTTCCCCCCTCGTACCCAAGTTCCCGAGCCAAGGCAACTTTGGTGATGACGGACACGTGGCCTTTGGCACGAGTCAGGATTTCCTAAATTTCCCAAAACAAAATATTTAGGTGGCGACTCTGAAATCCGGCAAAGCAGTCCATGTTTGGCACTCTTTGATTAAAATCCATTTTCCAAAATGATTTTCCGGACTTGGACTCTTTGGTGATTTATCAGTCTTACATTGCACTTTGTGAGATTAGATTCAGAACCGTGATAGGAGTCCGAACTGTAGTAGCTAGAACCACGATTCGCGCCCTCGTGCGCGAAGCGGAGTTCCGGACGGTCTACAGTTAGTTTTAGGACATGTTTCAATTAGCATACTTATGCTTCGCATGTTTGCATTCATGCATCTGTCTTGCATGCACCGGGCTCGGCGCATTATACAAACTACATTGTATTTTAATACCAATTTGAATACATGTTGTCTGATTACATTCACATGATATCTTAGAATAGTCGAGCCAATCTTAGTCGCATTTTTTCATGTGTTGCATTAGACATTATTGACATAGCTAGGATCATACATTGATTACTAACTAGCTTCTTTTTTGGCTCGGAGTACACTGTGAGTGTTCTCGCTTTAGCATCCTTGCATGTGTGTAAGTGACTGCCATGTTTAGCATGCTTGCTATCACGCCCTCAAAATAATACGTATAAACCTAACATTCATGATATACATAGACAAGAGAATAAAACATATTTCCATTCATCAGAGTATTCTCACAAAAGTAATACATATGGACAACAAAAATAAATGCCCTGTAGGCTTACAACTTTCCTAGTCAACACTTGGTTACAACAAAAGAAGAGTTCTAACTCTCTACACAAATAAGCCATTGGTTTGAATTTACATGTATCACCAAAATATTAAAATAACCAAAAGAGTCTTCAACTCCCAAAACTATCCAAGCTAAGGCCTTGGGGGCGGCATAACACCTGAACCTGAAAATGATGTCCCATATAGGGTGAGCCAACGCCCAGTAGAGATATGCTAAACATAATATGAGCAATAACTAAAACATTGGCATTTGATAAATGTTTAACTCATATAAACGAACAAACATCTTTTTCCATTTCATTATCCAAACCAATTCATAGATGTGGTTCTCTATTCAGCCAAACAGCTCATATTGAGCCTACAACTCATATTAACAATACTTCAACGATTCAATTTCAAATGAGACTACAGCTTATATTAACAATATTTCAATTCATCTACGTTATGCAAACGCAACTAGGATTTCAGGACTTTCACCCTGGACACTCCGGCCAACTTAGTTATCACTGGAGTCCATCCCCTATCTCCTCCCAAATCCAGTTTAGGAGTCCATCCCCTATCTCCTTCCAAACCGTGGAGTACATCCCCTATCTCCTCCCAAACAATATACATATACAATGTATTTAAACACTTATCATATAAAATGATCAAGCCAAGCACATTATTCAATGTGTTATCCCATCCGTCATATTCAATGACATATTCCAGGTGATTAGTTTCAGTTTTCCCTAATCACATACAGTGTCTACAACAATCAAGACTATCCTCCACCGATAGCCCAAAGCAATTATCTCTAAATAGATAATAAATTTATCAAACAGATAAAACATCAACAAATTCAAAGGTGAGTGATTAATCAATCCAACTCCACCATTAAGTCTCATAATTACCCAATTTCATTATTTCCAACTCAATTTCATATTTCCATAACTTTCCCAAATTAATTATACCAATTAATTCTTCACAATCAATTAGGGCTTCTCCTCCCTTTCTTAACATTGACCCAAAGGTCCAAATATCATCAATCAACATCAATAACCTTATTTAAGACCCAAAATACACATGTATTGGTCAAAAGAACAAAACCCCTCTTTATACATTTTGAAACCCTAACACCCAAAATTTCCCAACTTCAACATTTAATCAAAATGACTACAAGTTTATGTTAGAGACCATAAATATGAGAAGTAATCCCTACCTCAAATTTCGGAACCCGAAAGAGATGATGAACAAACTCGGAAGTGCTCCAAACCCCAAGATTTTCGGATCAAAATGGAGGTCTTGCAAAGTTCTACCACTTTAATGAAGGCACAAGGGTTGGATCACACTAAACCAAGATCAAAATACGGAGAGAGAAAGAGTTCTAGAGAGAGGAGCTCTCAAATTAGGGTTTTGAAAAGCTAGAGAGAGAGAATGGCCCGAAAAAGTGATTCAAAATGCTAAAATTCGGACTGATATAATACACAGTCCGCTCGAGCGTGGAAGGCTCCGCTCGAGCGTCAGACACAGACTCTGCTTGAGCGTGAAAAGCGTTGCTCGAGCGTCGAATGCATACTTCCAAAAGTTCTGCAGATGAAAGTCCCCGCTCAAGCATGAAAGTGGACGCTCGAGCGTCCGACGACCTGCAGGAAAAAAATACTGAAGGTTGAAAAATCACGCTTGAGCGTCGGAATACCCGCTCGAGCGGAGGAGCAAAAGCAAAAGGCCTGCTCGAGTGTCAAAAGTCCCGCTCGAGCGTGAAGGCCAAAATCTGGGCATCAACTCTTTGTTTCCAAACACAACCAACCTGTTTTAAACCTGCCCAACACAACCCAAGACTCAAATACAGAGAGTAAATGATGGAAACGAGAATAAGACAACAACTAACATCCACGGACCCGAGCCCGGAATACAATTAAACAATGAAGGGATAAGTGGGATCGCTATACTTGCCATGAGGCTAACTGCTTAAGTGTTTAACTATATAAATGCCAGTGAGTGGAGGCTTGATTGCCTGAATTGGAACAACTCGATGATTGTGAGTTTTAAGCCCACTTGAAGTGGCAAAATCATGTTTTTCTAAGCCCACTTGAGGGTGGCAAATCTGCGTCTTAGCCTACTTGTGGGTAGCACTTTCAAACCACTTTCAAAAAACAAACATGAGTTGTTTTGTTCCAATCCGCGTGATTGAGTCTATACTTGTATGCTATGCGCATCACATAGTAAGGTTAGCTAATAAACCGAAATAAGAACACCTGTGTTTCCAAAAACAACATATCATGTTAGTAAAGGCCGATCTTTGATCGGGTGAGCGGGGGTGCTCATTGCATGACCTTCCCCTCTCGTACCCAAGTTCCCGAGCTGAGGCAACTTTGGTGATGATGGACACGTGGCCTTAGGCACGAGTCAGGGTTTCGTAAATTTTTCAAAATAAAAATATTTAGGTGGCGACTCTGAAATCTGGCAAAGCAGTCCATGTTTGACACTTCCTGATTAAAATCAATTTTCCAAAACGATTTACCAGATTTGGACTCTTTGGTGATTTATCAATCTTATATTGCACTTTGTGAGATTAGATTCAGAACCGTGAGAAGAGTCCGAACTGTAGTATCTAGAACAACGATTCGCGCCCTTACGCGCGGAGCGGAGTTCGGGCGGTCTACAGTTTCTGGCGACTCCGCTGGGGACTTAGAGAACTTGACTCAAACTCATGATATGTTGTTTTATTTACACTTATGTGTTTCTTTGCATTGCATATGCATTGGTGCGCCTAGGACACCGTGTTTGCCATCTGCTATTCCTGAATGGTTTGTTAGAGACTTGCTTGGAAAAGCATGCCATAAGGCTGACCGGTTACGGGCACTACTACGATAGGAACACAAACCTCAGTTTTTACCGAGGCACCCTTTTTGACCATTCGACCTAGTGCATATCGGAATCCGTAGTGACCATTCCAAACTAGGACAGGTTCCTTACCCGATTGTAGGTTGTTTGAAACCGCTATGTGCATAGTGAAACCCTAGCTCCTGACAAAATAGGACAGGGAAACCCTACCCTTCCATAGGGGTGTTTTGGCTCTCACATGCTTGCTATGTGCTTTTAGAGTGTATCTCTACAGGAATGCATGTATCAGTTTGCAAGTCTGGGTATCAGGCCTACGAGCATCAGTATTTGGGGGAATCAGTTTTACCTGAGGGTATCAGATTTGAGGCAGAATTTTGGGGCAGAATTCAGTAGAGAGCGCAGTCATTCTGCTATGCTCATATCTGTTTTGATGAAATCAGACTGAGGTGCTGTCTGTTTTCTCTTTTGCTAGGTAGTCTTGGAACTATAGCTTCAGAAGGCTCCGGTATCCCCTAGGTTCATTGGACTTGTGTTGATAGACTTTGTCAGGTCAGAGATTCAATTCAAGAGCAACCAATGTTCCTTCACTGAGGCAAGGCAAAGAAGGGCCAGACAGGGCTCATTGGTTTATCTGATCCAACAGTCACCAGTCACATTGCCTTTGTTCCAAACTTAGCAGACTATGATGGCACAAAGTTCGGAAGAAGTTGTGGCCATGGTAGCAGCATTAAACCAGGAAATCGCCATGCAGGGTGAAACCGATGTCGAAATGCAATGCTCATCTGGGGCACCTACCCCACATCCAGTCTCGGAACCCCAATCATCTCAAACCTGTGAACCCACTACTTCTGAGCTGATGAGAATGATTGAAGATCTTTAGAGAATAGTGGCGGATTTAGCTTTTGGAGTTTTGGCTCCATTATCAACCACATCGCCTACCAGGGATTTCACGCCAAAAAGCTCCCCAATCTTGGGACGGGATGCATTGGAAGAAGGCCAATCTCTTAGCAAAATGGAGGCTAGTGATAAAAACAAGGTTGGGGCAGGCGTTGGTCCCTATAAACACCTCCAGTGGGCTGTTGAGGCTTTGAAAGCCGAGGGGCTAAACAAATAGCAAGTGATTGTAGTTATTGCGAAGACTGTGGATGATACTTTCACCACTCAAGTTGGGGGTAATTTGAATCAAGGGGCAAGCCGGTAGAAGGGTCATCGTACCAGAAACGCCTCTTTCAGCTTCAATCCTACTGTAGACACCCCATTTTTGACCGTCCTCAAGACTTGGACGTCACCGTTGGAACACTCGGTGATCATCCGTGCTTGTGTTCGTCTTGGGTTCCCGGAGGTCTCAGTTGCGCGCCTTGCCTCAGGATCTCTCGACTCAACCGTGTTGTCTGGTTTTGCACCAAACACTTGTGTTTTGCCTTGGAGGGGCAGGGAATGCCTTGTGAGGCATCCCCACATATCACCGGCCATGGCTTGAGGCCACCGGCTAGTGATTTTATGCCATCGGCAATGTATATTGCTGGTCGGCACTATTTGTTACCGGTCGGCCATTTATTTTGCCAAAATGGCAATTTTGAATGGCCGATCACTGTTCATCTACTTTTAGTAGATATTTTGTGCCAGCTGTGATAGCTGGCACCCACTCTGCTCCCCTCCATACACGTGTATGGAGGGATTTCCTTCTTGGATGGCTTGTTTTGGAAGCCTTACAAGAGGGAGTTGCCTATAAGAAGAGGGCTCCTCTCTTGGCATTAGGGTTACAAAAAATTTCAGAGGGAGTTCTAGATTAGGGTTAGGGTTGATACATATTTCCTATCTCTATATCTCTCTCTTGTGTGTGTCTAGTGTGTGTTTGTCTATACTATTGCACACAAACACATAGTGTTACACCTTCTCTTGGTTGTTGAGGGACCAGAGGGTTGTTCTTGGTGTTCTTGACTGGATTTGAGCTCAAGGACGCAACAAGATCATCATTTGTGAAGGAGGACTTCAAGGGTAAGAAACTAGCCCTTTTTACCCCATTTTTGCACACCACTTTTACCTATCTTGCAACTGTTTTTTGGCTTTGCATATAATACATAAAAGTTCTGTTTTTAAGGCCTCTAAATAGTTTGTTAAGGGTGTTCTAAGCTTTGGGGTTGTTTGACCCCTCTTAAGCCTTGTTTGGCCCTTGTTTTGTGCTATTTTGTGTGAGCTCTGGGACTTTGGTGTTTGGGCCTCCTTACCACTAAAATCTTGAGGGATTTCAGTGGTAAGGATGGTGCCTTGAGGTCCCAAGAAGGAGAGGGCCACCCTCTCTCCTTGTTGTCCTTGAAAAGGACCATTTTTGCCTCTTGAGGGAGCACCTAGCTTAGGCTCTTATTGACCATGCCTTAGCTGTTAGTTATGCTTATTTTGCCATGAAATAGCATTGTGTTAAGTTGGTTTTGGTACACCATGCTTGCTTAGCATACATGCCTTGTAATGCCATGATTTGCCTCAACATGTGCCTAGCATTTAGACTACCATGCTCATGTGTTTTGGCCTAGCTTTGTGAAGCTTTTATACTTGTTTTAGTATGCTAAGGGACTATTTTTGGTCATTTGAGTCATCCATACTTTGCTTTGTATAGCTACCATGCAAACTCTCTTGTATACCTTGAGCATTGACCCCTCTAGCATGCCATCCTTGCATCATTTCAGTGGTTTGGAACCACTTGTCATGTTATTTCAGTCCTTGTGGCATGCCTACATGCTTGCATTTGATATCCCTTTAATATGTTAAAAGGTTGTTACCTTATGCCCCTTGTTTAGGCCTCGGAGTATGCTTGCACTTTTAGACCACTTAGATGCCATCTAAGTGCACCCTTGGCTTTGTTTAAGTCTGCATTTGACTTGTTTTAAGTCCCCTTAGCCTTGTGAGGTTTGGTGGACTTGACCTTGGTTTAAGCCTCCTTGGCTTGTCTTAAGCACTTGGGCCATTGTGACATGTTTTGCTTGTCTTGTTTAAATTGATTTGGCATCATCTTGTAACATGATTTTAGAGCTTAATGCATGCTATATGTCCATGTTTGCATCCTCTTGAGTGTGCTTGAGAATTGCTCTTTAATGCTTGAAGTGTTGGAGATCATTCGCATGAATGTTTGTGTGCCTATTAGTCCTTCATTTTTGAGCACCTTGGCTACTGTTTTAGGCCTAGTAAGGGCTGCCTAAACCGTGCTTAAGTCCATCCTTTGCTTGTTTGCATGCTTACCTTACATATTTGCTTGCATACTTGTATAAATGCATTGTATGCCCATGTTGCATGCTAGTTCACATGCCTAGGTTGCACTCCATCTAGCATACATGCCTTGTTCCTTGATTTAGTGATGGGGGTTGGGCCTTTGTTTGTTGGTTTGCATTGCATTTGAAATCAACATGCATAACTTGGTCTCTTGGGCCATCATGCATTGAAATGCGCGATTGATGGTCCGAGAACCAAGGACCATGTCCCTTTGAGTCATAAACATGATAAGGGATATGGTCGGTGCATACATTGCTTGAATTGCATTGCCATGCAAAGCCCTGTCCTCTGCTGCTGTCAAATAGATTCTGCAGGAACTTTTTGCCGATCGACTGAACAGAGTGCCGACCGGCAATCCATATGTGGCCGATGGATTTATTTTTGGTCGATCGACACCAAATCACAGCCGATGATGATTCCCTCCAGCCGGTGGCATTCCCCAACATCCAGCGAGCACATCTTGAGACTTTGGCAGTCTTCAGAGAAGCAGAGCAGGGAAAACAGAGGCAGCTTGTGCATGGTGTAGACACCCCATTTTTGACCATCCTCAAGACTTGGACGTCACCGTTTGAACACTCGGTGATTATCCATGTTTGTGTTCGTTTGGAGTTCCCGGAGGTCTCGGCTCGCGCGCCCCGCCTCAGGATCCCCGAACTCGACCGTTTAGTGTCTGGTTTTGCACCAAACACTTGCATCTTGCCTTTGAGAGGCAGGGTGGGGCTTGTAGACCATCCCCACCCATCACCGGCAGTGGCTAGATGCCACCGGTTGGTTTTTGCTGCCACCGGCAATATAGTTTGCCGGCCGGCACTCTTTGTTGCCGGTCAGCACTATTTTGTGCCGGTCGGCACTTTGTTTGGCCAAGATGGCATTTTTTGCCGGCCGATTGCTGTTCATCTGCTTTTGCAGATATTTTTGGACAGCTGTATAACTTTTGCTCCCCTCCATACACGTGTATGGAGGGATCTCCCTCTTGCAAAGCTTGTTTGATAAGCTTTACAAGAGGCATATAGAGGGAAGCTCTCTCTAAGGCAAAAAAAGGGAGCTTTAGACATTTTAGAGAGAGAAAAGACAGAGGAGAGCTCTGGTTTTCTAGGGTTAGGGTTAGACATACACACATTTATCTCTCTTTCCCTCTCATTTTGTTCACTACGTGTTTTGTGCCTTACTATTGCACACAAACACCTAGTGTTTCACCTTCCTCTAGGAGCTGAGGTTCTAAAGAGTGTGTTTTGGAGTTTTTGTCTTAGATTCAAGCTCAAGGAGGCCATTGGAGCATCTTTGTTGAAGAAGGCTACAAGGGTGAGAAACTAGTCCCTTTTTCCCCCTTTTTTGCATTGATTTTTCATCTATCTTAGAGCTGTTTTTGTGATTATTGTATAACATAAAAAAGTTCTGTTTTTAAGCCCTCTTTGTTGTTTATTAAGAGTGTTTTGTTGTTTGAGAGTTGTTGACCACCCTTAGGCCTCAAAAGGCCTCATTTTGAGCCATTTTGTGCTAGCTCCGGGATTTTGGTGTTGAGGTCTCTTCACCACTGAAATCTTGATGGATTTCAGTGGTGAAGATGATGCTTTGAAGTCCCAAGAAGGAGAGGGCCACCCCCTCTCCTTGTCGTCCTTGAAAAGGGCACATTTTGGCCTCTTAAAGAAGCCTATGCTTGAGTGTGTGTTGAGCATGTTTGGTATGTTTTTCATGCTTATATATCCATGATATAACATGATTTCAAGTTGGTTTTGGAACTCCATGCATGCTTAGCATAGTTGCCTTGTAATGCCATATTTGTGCCTCAACATGTCTAGGTTGTTAGCCTTTGTTGGAGCATGTTTTAGGCTTGTATTTGTGAAGATTATATGCTTATTTTGCCATGTTTTAGATCTGTCCATAGTCGTTTGGGTCGATTTTAGCATGCATTATATGGCTCCTTTGTATTTGGGCTTGTTGGCCTTGAGTATGTGCATGTGTAGCATGCCATCTTTGCATTGTTTTGGTGATTTGGGATCATTCTATATGTCATTTCAGTCCCATTTCCATGCTTGTTTGATTGCCTTGCATGCCTCTTTAATGCTTTGAAAGCATATGTTGCAATGCTCCATGTTTTGGTGCCTTTGCATGCCTTTGTCTTTGAGCCATCTAGACGCCATCTAAGTGGTCTTTTGGGCCTCATGTTATGAGCTAAAAACCTGTTTTAGGTTGTTCAATGCATGCCATGTTTGTTGTGATAAACATGCTTCAAAGCTTCATGACTTGCTTCAAGTGCTTAGACCATGCTTACATGCATTTGCTTGTCTTGCTTAATATGATTTGGCATCATTTTATGACATGATTTCAATGCTTAGGTTGCATGCTAGTTGCTCTCGTTTATCCCTTTTAAGTGTGCTTGAGGGTTGTTTAAATTGTGCCCAAGTGTAGGCCTTCCATCATGTGTATGTGTGCATGTGTTTTGGCTTCTTGTTTTGGTCATTATGGCCACTGTTTTAGGCCTTATTAGAGCTGCCTAATTCATGTATAAGTCCATCTTGCCATCCATTTGCATTGCCCTATGTATGCTTGCATGATTGCATAAGTGCTTTGCCATGTCATGTTGCATTCCTAGCTTGTATGCCTAGGTTGCATTGCATTTTGCATGCATGCCTTGTTCCTTGAATTGGTGATAGGAATTGGGCCTAATTTGTTTGATTGGTTTGCATGCATTTGAAACCAAAGTTGCATACTTGGTTCCTTGGGCCATCATGCATGGAAATGCGTGATTGGTGGTCCGAGAACCGAGGCATATGTCCCTTTGAGTCATCACAATGATAAGAGACATGGTTAGTGCATACATGTCTTGAAATATGCTGTCATGCCTTGTTTTGCCCTCTGTTGCTGTGAGTTGCAGGTTCTGCAGGAATACTCTGCCGACCGGCAGTGTAATGTGCCGACCGGCACAATTTTCTCTGCCGACAGGCCCTATTTTGTGCCGATGGACATACTACACTGCCGGTGGAAGTTTCATTCAGCCGGTGATGATCCCCTCTGTCCAAGGATGCAGTCCTGAGGCTTTGACAGCCTCCAGAGGAGGAAAGGAAGGAAAACAGAGGCAGCTTGCGCATGGTGGCACGCTTCCCGAGGCGTTTTTCTGCTTTAATTAATTAGTTAATTTGTTAATTAGTTAATTTGTAATATTAATTAGCTTGTGTAGTTAATTAATTTGTAACATTTATTTGGTCCCTCCGAGCGAGGGCAAATTTGTAATAAGTGTGTGTGGGTGTGTGAATGTCTTCCAATCCCCACTTCTTTCTTCCCTTTTACTTACCTGCTTTGATGGTTAGTATTAGGTCACGTCTAATTTAGCATACCTTATGCTATGCATGTGTGCATCCATGCATTTGTATTACATGCATTAGGCTCGGTACATCATGCTAACTGCATTTGTACTTCAAATCAAAAATTGAATATGTGATAATTGTGCATTTTCACATGACATGTTTAGGATAGCCGAGCCTATTCTAGCAACATTTTGTATGCGATGCATTAGACACTCAACATGGACTTGGATCATGCATGTTTGCTAACGAGTTCTTTGTTTTGGCACGGAGTACTATGTAAGTATTTCCGCTTTAGCATATCGCATGAGTGTGAATGTTGCCATGACAGCATGCTTAACATGTGGCTAGATGCTTATGTGTTAAACTGTTTTGAATGCCTGTGGGTGAAGGTTGGATTGTTTGAGTTGGAAAGACTCGTTGAAATCCGCATTTTAGCCTACTTGCGAGTAGCAAATTCCAAAGCATTTTCAAACCAAACGGATATGCAATGTTTATTTCCAAATTAGGCAATCTAGTCTATACTTGTTTGCTGTGCGCATAACATAGTAATTCTAGGCTAATAATTGGTTATAAGAACACATAAAGTTTTTAAAAACGGATATCACGGTTAGTAGAGGCCGGTCTTCGGACCGGGCGAAAGGGGGTGCTCATAGCTGACCTTCCCCGATCGTACCCAAGCTCCCGAGCCGAGACAACTCCGGTGATGACGGACATGTGGCCTTCGGCACCGAGTCAGGGTTTCCTAAATTCCCCCATTTTAAAATATTTAGGTGGCGACTCTGTATCTGGCAAAGCAGTCCATGTTTGGCACTACTTTTTCAAAAAAATCTGTTTTCTCAAACGATTTGCCAGATTTGGACTCTTTGGTTCAGATTAAGAACCGTGACACAAATCGAGTCCGAACTGTAGCACGAGGTCCCACGCGGGCGCTGTTACACATGGCAGTGGACTTCCAAGCAAGACCCGAGCACGCGTGCATTGAGCCCTCTTCCCGAGGCCCTTTTTCTTGCTTTCTTAAATTAATTAATTTGTTTAATTAATTTAGTTGGTCTGTAATAATTAATTAGCTAGGATAGTTAATTCATTATTCGAATTGTATTATTCTTTTGGTCCCTCCGAGTGAGGGCGAATTTGTAATAAGTGTGGGTGAGTGTGTGCATGTCTTCCAACCCCCACTTCTTTCTCCCTTTTACTTACCTGCTTTGATGGTTAGTAATAGGTCATGTTTAATTTAGCATACCTTATGCTATGCATGCATGCATCATTCATCAGTATTGCATGCACCGGGCTTGGTGCATCATGCTAACTGCATTAGTATTTCAAATCTAACTTGAATACATGCTACTTGTGCATTTTCACATGTCATTCATAGACTAGCCGATCGTACCCTAGCTCCCGAGCCGAGGCAACTTTGGTGATGACGGACATGTGGCCTTTGGCACCGAGTCAGGGTTTCCTAAATTCTCCCTTAAAAAATATTTAGGTGGCGACTCTGTATCTGGCAAAGCAGTCCATGTTTGGCACTTCTTTTCAAAAATCTGTTTCTCAAAACGATTTGCCGGATTTGGACTCTTTGGTTCAAGATTAAGAACCGTGACACCAATCGAGTCCGAACTGTAGTGGGGTCCCTCGCGGACGTGTTACGCCTACACTCGGAAGAGATCAGCAGACCCAGTCAGCGCCTACTAATCCCTTTGCCGGTGCATTCAGCAAAAATCAACAAACCTTGAAGTACCAGCCCCGAGGTCGAAGGGTCTTCCATGCTCTCTATATGCCTTTGTCCAAAGCTTTCCAAATCCTTGTTGGACAAGGCCGTCTCAAACCCCTTGAGCCTCGGCCTCTCCCGAATCCCCTTCCAGCTAAGCATGATGCTGCCCAGTACTGTGCCTTCCATCAACAAACCAGTCATGGCACTGACAGTTGCTTTCGGCATCGCCATGATATACAAGATCTGATTGACAACAAGGTCATCGCCGCACCAGGCTCTGCAAAGTCTATCGGCACTGGATCAGTGCACTTGGAGGAATAATGTGATTATGTGATCGGGGGATGAACCACCTGCGGATGGCGCTCGATTTACTCCAGAGTTAGGAATGGCACACACTGTTTTGACTATTTGCAAATGATGTTTATTTTACTTCCTGACTTGGGTATTGGGTCAGTCTTGTTGTGTTGTATTGAGTGTAGACCGACCTGAGAACTCTCGGTTCCACGCGCGAGGGTGCTAATTTGTTTATTCTTTAGCTACTACAGTTCGGACTCAATGTCACGGTTCTGAATCTAATCTCACAAAGTGCAATGCAAGACTGATAAATCACCAAAGAGTCCAAATCCGGCAAATCATTTTTGGAAAATTGATTTTAATAAAGAAGTGCCAAACATGGACTGCTTTGCCAGATATAGAGTTACCACCTAAATATTTTATTTTGGGGAAATTTAGGAAACCCTGACTCGTGCCGAAGGCCATGTGTCCATCATCACCAAAGTTGCCTCGGCTTGGGAACTTGGGTACGAGAGGGGAAGGTCATGCAATGAGCACCCCCGCTCGTCCGATCAAAAGATCGGCCTTTACTAACGTGATATGTTGTTTTTGAAAACACATGTGTTCTTATTCCGGTTATTAACTTAGAATTACTATGTGATGCGCACAGTATACAAGTATAGACTAGATCGCCTAAATTAGAACAAAACATTGCATGTTCATTTGTGAAAATGATTTGAAGTTTGCTACTCACAAGTAGGCTAAAATGCGGATTTCAATGAATTGTTCCATTTCAAGCAATCCAACCTTCACCCACAGGCATTCAGCAGTTATATCAAATAAGCAGTTAGCCTCATGGCAAGCATGCTTTCATGGCAACACTAACACACATGCAGTATGTTAAAGCGTAAACACTCACAGTGTACTCCGAGCCAAAATAGAGAACTAGTTAGAAATCATACATGATCCTAGTTCATGTTAAAATGGCTAATGCAACACATGCAAAAATGTAACTCAAGTAGGCTCAGCTATCCTAAGATGTCATGTGAAATGCAATTTGGTACATGTATTCAAATTGGAATTGAAATACAATGCAGTTAATATGATGCGCCGAGCCCTGTGCATGCAAGACAAATGAATGTATGCATGCCTGCAAAGCATAAGGTATGCTAAACAAAATATGCCCTAAAACTAACCATCGTAAGCGGTTAAGTAAAAGTGAGAAAGAAATAAGGGTTGGAAGACATGCATCACACACACGCACGCTTATTACAACAATTGTGCCCTCTCGATGGAAGGTCCGAATAAGAAGCTAACTAGCTAATCTAAGCTAATTAAACTAATTATTACAAATAATGCTAATTAACTATTCCTAGTTAACTAACTATTACAAAACAAATAAGCAGCTAACGCATTAACTACTTAAGTACAGAACCAAAGCATAAACTAGCTAAGGAAAGTAGTAAAGAGAGGTCCTTAGGATGAGGAGTGCATGCATGCCCGGTAGCCTCGTTTAGAAATCCGTTGCGATGCCCCAACTTGCCTCTGTTTGCAGTTGTTCTCAAAACCTTGTACAAAGCTCCACAAAGCTTTTGCTCGACCATGGGAACCTGTGGAAGGGAGGTGTAGACACCCCATTTTTGACCGACCTTAAGACTCAGACGTCACTGATTGAGTGCTCGGTGATGGTGCATATTGTACTCGTTCAGAAGTTTCAGAGTTTCGGCTGAGAGCCTTGCTTCCGGACTTCCGGGCTCTTTCGTGTCTTGCCTCGGTTTGCGAACCAGGCTTCGTTTTCTCTGTTTTCTCTTCCCGAAGGAAGGGAGAGGTCTCGTAGATCATCTCTCAGTGGCCGTAGGCTACGTTTCGTGGTCGTAGGCCATTTTTCCCATTTGGAGCCCGGTTTTCGGTTTTTCGGAGCCGACGGCCGTGTGCCTCGGTTCGGGACCGCTTAACCACCTCCGTTTGCCCCGGTTTTTGGTATACACCCCACCACCATCCATTCTAACAACTTGGAGCTATTTTTCAGAGCTTGGGAGCACCATTTCTCAGACCAAGACCTGCTGGTCCATTGGTCTTCAAGGGTAAGCTTCTTTTCCCTCTTTTTTGTTCCTATCTTGCTCTATATCTAAGCCTTTCTTGCAAGCATTTTTGGGTTTCGACCCAAACTGTAAATAGTCATATTTTGAGCTCCTTTTCATGTTTGATTGAGGACCTTTTTCTGTTTGAGAACCCCAGCTACCACTTGCTTCTTTAACTCTCTTTTAGGCCTATTTTGCATGTTATTTTAGGCCTATTTGTGTTTATTTTCGTGGCTGGTCATAAACTACAAAGTGTCTTGTTTTGAGCTCCTCTTCAACTTTGTTGAAGGGCTCTATTTAGTTTGAGATCTCCTACTATCACTTGCCTCTTTAACTCTCTTTTAGGCCTATTTTGGAGGGAAATTTGAATTTCATTTTCCCCCCTTTTTTCTCCACTTCTCCCTCTATAAAACCAGACCCTCCAGCTCTGTTTTGAAGGTCACAAAAAATTGTTTGAATCATTATACACACAACCTCCTTCTCCCTCTCTTCCAAGCTCCAAAACCCTTTGTTCTTGGACCATTTTTACACTACAACCCCTAGCCTATCACCTCCATTACTCATTTCAGTACCTTGGAGGACATTTGAAGAGGTTGAAAGCTCAGATTTTTGGACTAAAAGCTGCTGGAAAGTTGTTCTTCAAGGGTGAGTCCCTATTTCCCTTAAACTTGTACTTTTTTGCATGATTGTTTAGCTTTACTTGCAAGTATTTTTGGACTTCGATCCAAACTGAGAAAGATCATATTTTGAGGTCATCTTCATGTTTGATTAAGAACATTTTGCTGTTTGAAGTCCTCTTCTCCCCCTTTGTTCTTTACCTCTCTTTTAGGGCCTATTCTTGCATGATATGTTAGCCCTGTTTTTAAGCATTTCTGGGCTCCGAGCTAAACTGTGAAGTGGCTTATTTTGAGCCCTTCTTCAACATTGTTGAAGGGCTCTTCACTGTTTGAGGCTTCCATCTGTCACTTGCCTCTTTATCTCTCTTTTGGCCATATTTTTGTATGATTTGTTAGCCCCTTGTGCTTGTGTTTTTGGACTCTGGTCCGAACTGTAAATAGCCTCATTTTACCCCCCTCTTCATGTTTGATCAAGGGACCTTTTCTGTTTGGGGTTCCCTTTTTGCTCTTTGTGTTTAAACCTCTTTTTAGGCCTTATTTTGCATAGTATTTTAGGCTTGCATGTGCACTGTTTTGGGTTTGGTCACTAATTGTAAAATACCATGTTTTGGGCCTCTCTTCAACTTTGTTGAAGGGCCCTCCTCTGTTTAAGGCCAGAAACCATCACTTGCTTCTTTGTCTCCCTTTTGGCCCATTTCTTGCACATTGTTTTAGGCCTATTTGTGTTTAGATCCGTGGCTTGTTGTAAACTGTGAAGTGCTTCATTTTGAGCCCCTCTTCAGCTTTGTTGAAGGGCTCTTGGCCGTTTAGGGCCAGCAGCTGCTACTTGCTTCATTATTTCTCTTTTGGGGCCATTTTTGCATGTTAACTTAGACCTATTTGTGTTCACTTTTTGGCCTTGCTTAGAACTGTAAATATGCTTTTTTTGGGACTTCCTTGAATATGTCTTCATGCTTCATGATCAAATAGTGCATGTTTTGTATAGCTATAGGCCATTGCGCATGCCTAGTTTTGAGTTTCGGGTCTCATTTCATGCATCGGGTACCGTATTGCCATGTTTCGGGGCTGTTTTGCATCACATTTCGGTACTGAAATTTGCATGTTTGCATACCATGTTTCATGCCTTGCCATGCTTTGTTAGAGTGGCATTTGTGCCTTAGGTTCGGTCCTCGGTTTGCGTGCATGTGTGCACGCACCTTGAGTGTCTCATTTTCATCCAATGGCCTCCTATGTGAGTGTGGCTGAGGTCCACTCATGTTGGTGTAAGTCCCTTGTGCATTGTGTATGCCATTTCATTTCATAACATTGTGTATGCTAGGTTGTATGTTAGCACATTGTGTATGCCATATTACCTCGTGCATCGTGTATGCCATTTCATAGCATTGTGTATGTTAGGTTGTATCTTAGTTGCATTCATGCATGTCATGCATATTGCATTGTGCTTGGGATAGAAGTTAGCCCGAGCACGGGAAACGAGGGACGTTTCGTACTTCGAGTGACGAAACGTGTCTCAATTCCCAGTCACCGACACTCCGGATTATCCATGATGGAGTCTAGGTTTTGCTGTGTTTATATGTGCATTCATTTCATATTGAGTTGCACAATTCGACTCCTTGACCATCATGCATCGAGATGCGTGATTGGTGGCACGAGGATCGAGGCATGCATACATTTGTGAAAATACATTGCCATACCCCTTTTCTGCTCTCTGTTGCAGCAAATCAAGAATCAGCAGTCTTTCGGGGCTTGGCGCGCTTTCCAAAAAGTTATTACAAAACATAGGCTAATTGGGGCATCACAGTGGATTTTCGTGCAAAGGCAACCCGGATATGCATTATTCATCATCTGAAGAAGACTCAAGGCAGTCCCTGGCTTGTATGCCAGTTTATTGTTTTCTTAGTTAATTTGGTAATTAATTAGGATTTTTGTACATATTTGGACTGTACTATTTCTTTGGGACTGTATATTATTTTATTCGGACCCTCTGCGCGAGGGCAATGTTGTAATAAGTGTGTGTGTGTGTGGTGTATGTCTTCCAACCCCACGTCTTTCTCCCTTTTATTTACCCGCTTATGATGGTTAGATTAGGGCATATTTCAATTAGCATACGGTATGATAACATGTTTGCATTCATTCATCTGTTTTGCATGCACCGGGCTCGGCGCATCATACTAACTGCATTGTATTTTCAATTCCAAGTTAAATACATGTTAGCTGTAGCATTTCATATGCCATGTTTAGAATAGCCGAGCCTGCTATAGTTGCATTTTTGCATGTGTTGCATTAGGCACTTCTGTATAGTTAGGATCATGCATGGATTTCTAATCAGCTTCTGTTTTGGCTTGGAGTACTCGGTAAGTTTTATGCTTTAGCATCCTTGCATGCGTGTGAGTGACTGCCATGAATAGCATGCTTACCATGAGGCTATATGCTTATGTGATATAACTGCCTGAATGCCTGTGGGTGAAGGTTGGGTTATTTGAATTGGAACAATTCATCAAATGTGTATTTTAAGCCCACTAGATAGTGGCAAAATCATGTTTTTCTAAGCCCACCCGAGGGTGGCAAATCCACGTCTTAGCCTACTTACGAGTAGCACCATCAAACCATTTTCAAATAAACAAACATGAAATGTTTTGTTCCAATTCAGGCGATCCAGTCTATACTTGTATGCTGTGCGCATCACATAGTAAATCTAGGCTAATAACCGGAATAAGAACACACAATGTTTTCAAAACTAGATATCATGGTTAGTAGAGGCCGATCTTTGATCGGGCGAGCAGGGGTGCTCACGAAGTGACCTTCCCCAATCGTACCCAAGTTCCCGAGCCGAGGCAACTTTGGTGATGACGGACACGTGGCCTTAGGCAAACGAGTCAGGGTTTCCTAAATTTCCCCCAAAATAAAATATTTAGGTGGCGACTCTGTATCTGGAAAAGCAGTCCATGTTTGGCACTTCTTTCAAAAATCTGTTTTCTCAAAACGATTTGCCGGATTTGGACTCTTTGGTTCAGATTACGAACCGTGACAATTTGAGAGTCCTGAGCTGTAGTGAGCCCAATATCGAACGCAACGGGGGACCTCGTCCTCTCGGGGCGTTCGGGGACGTCTACAGGTGGCCGACCAGTTGTTGAGGAGAGAGACCACCCGCCGACCACTTTTCTTTGCTGAAAACTAGAAAAAGTGGTCGGCCAGCTAGTTTTTCTGGTTGGCAGACCAGTTGTTGCTGCACTTCTTCAGTTTGCTGCAATAGAGAGCAAGAAAGGGCATGGCAATGTATTTGCAAGATATGTGTGCACAATCACCCTTCCTATCATTTCATAAGCTCAAGGGAGTGTGGTTCTTGACCCTTGGGCCACCAATCACGCATCTCGATGCATGATGGCCAAGAAGCCAAATTGCACAATTCAATGTAAAAATGAATGCACAAATAAACACATAAAGCCTAGAACTCTATCATGTATGATCAAGAGCATCGGCGACCGAGAATTGAGGCACGTTTCATCACTTTAAGTATGAAACATCCCTCGTTCCTCGTGTTTGGACTAACACCTATTCCAAACAAATGCAAAGCAACTCAAGCATGCAAACATGCAATGCAACTTAAGCATGCAAACATGCAATGCAAGACCTGCAAAACACAATGCAACTATATGGCATACACAATGCAAAGAATAACATGGCATACACAATGCAATGTGACATGATCAACTTAACAAAGCTAATGACATGCAAACAATGCTAATGCATGCATACACAATGCATGGCAACATAAGCATGCAACAACATGATGCAATGCAACAACATTTACATAACATGCTCGATGGACTTAAACCAAAATGGACAGACCTTAGTCATGCCCAAATCAGTGGCCATAATGATGAAAATAAGGCATGAAGATCAAGACAAGCATGCATGCCAATTGGCTCAAGATTTAAGGCATAAGAGCACAACTCTCAAGAGTGCTCATGGAGTGACAAATGTGAAAGTGTAATAACACTAAATGCACTGAAATCAAGTAAGAAATGATGCCAAATCATTCAATCAACACAAGTATAGCATGCAGAGGTCCTTAAGGCATAAAGCTAGCAAAGAGGACTACAAAGGGGGTATGCAATACATGGCACAAATGCATGAACCAATCATGGATAGAGCTTAAATAGGTCAAAACAAAGACCAAAACATGTTGAAATGGAGGCTCAAAGGCCTAGGCAAGATGGCATACAAGCTAAACCATAAACAAGGCAACGATGTACAACCCTTGAACCACAATTAAAGAGCGACATGCATGAGAATATGAAAATATTACATGCTCTGAAATCAAGTATTAAATGATGCCAAATCATCCAAATAGCTCAAAGATAGCATGCAAGAGGCATCAAAACATAAGGCTAGCAAGACCAATTGCACTACAGCTATGCAATACATGAAGCATATGGAAAATACAACCCAAAATAGTCCTAGAACATGTCAAAATGAGTCTAAAACATGTATGGAAGGAAGCCAAAATAAGCTAGCATGGTAAGCATAAAGCATGGAATAAGCAAGGCCAAAAGGGAGGATTACACTACACCTATCAAGACCAAGCATGGGATGACTTCGCCAACAAAAATTAGAGTTATATCATGGAAAAATAACCCCAAAAACACATTGAAATGATGGCTCGCAAGCTTAGGCATGAAGGCATACACAATGGCTCATGTTTAAGGCATAAAGGACCAATCCTTCAAAGCATGGATTAAGTGAAAGATGTGAGTGCATGACCATGAAACATGCACTGAAATCTCATAACAAATGATGCCAAATCATTCAAGTAGGCCAAGCAATGCATGCTAGTGGACTTGATACACAAAGCTAACAAGTTAGAATGCACTATAGCTATACAAAGCATGGCATGCATGACCAAGAAAACACAAATCAGAGCTAGAGCATGCTAAAACATGGACAAAATCTTCTTAGAGTTAAGCCAAAAGCATGCTAGAATGATATGTTAAAGCATGATACACATTAGGCTAGTTCATGGAATTGCACTACAAGTGCATAGAGCATGCAAGGGGCTATCAAACCAAACCTTAATAGAGGTATATCATGGCAAAATATCACCAAAAACATGCTGAGATGGAGTCAAAACAAGCTAAAGAGACATGGTACATCATGAAGCATACAAGACTAGTTTGTGAGAAATACACTACAAGTGTATAAGGCATGCAAGAGATGACAAAACCAAGTCAAAACAGTGGTATGCCATGCTGAAATAATCCCAAATACATGCTAAGATATGGCCAACATAAGCTTAACAAACATGCTCAAACAAGAGGCAAATGAAGCAAGCATTCAAGAACATAAGGAGAGGGGACCCTCTCCTATTTGGGACCCCAAAACACCATTCCCACCACTGAAATTCCTATGAGTTTCAGTGGTGAGAAGGCCAAGACAAGGTGGTCCCAATAGCTTAAAAAGATCACACAAGAACAAGGCCAAACAAGGCCTAAGAGGGGGTAGACCACCACCAACACAAAAGTGACCTTAAACAAACATGTTAAGCATGAAAAATCAAAACTTTTTGTAGTAAAAAGTTAAGCTTAAATCAGCATGAAAATAGGTCCAAAAGCTTAAGCCAAAACAAGGGTTTTAAGGGTTAGAAGCTCACCCTTGAAGAACACCTTCAAAACCACAACTCTAGCAGCTTTTTTGAGCTCAAACCAATCCAAAAACTCCAAAACCAGCTCCTAAGTACCTCAGCAACAAAAGGATGGTGTTTCACTATGTGTTTGTGTGCAAAAGTGTGAAGAATAGTCACTTTAAGGCACAAAACAAGAGAGAAATGGAGGATTATAGATGTAGATGATATGTATAGCTCCAGCACCAAAATCTGAACTTAAGGCATGAGGGAGGAGGCTCCCTTATATAGCAAAACAAAGTTCAAGCTTGTTGAACACACTAAGAGCTCTAAGCAATCCCTCCATACACGTGTATGGAGGATACTTTCTGTGCCTTCCAGCTGGCACAACTGGCAAGAAAAGATCTTCAAAAAGGTGCTGGACAACTGTCGACTAGTTGAAGTGGTTGGCTAACTACTTTTACTGGTCGGCCAGTTATTTTTTCTGGTCGGCTAGGATAAAAAGTGGTCTCCCGGAAAGAAAAGTGGTCTCCCATGGTGGAAAGGTGGTCTACAACATGAAAATAAGCTAATGGCATGGTGGGAGACCGCTATTGGTGGTCCAAAGACCAAGAAAACCAGTTAGCCAACTAGAAAACTGGCTGGCAGGTAGGAAAAGTGGTCTCCAAGGGGAAGAACTAGTCTTCCCGAAAGAAAAGTGGTCTCCTATGGTGGAAAGGTGGTCTACAACATGAAAGCAAGCTAATGGCATGGTGAGAGACCACTATTGGTGGTCCAAAGACCAAGAAAACCAGTTAGCCGACCAGAAAATTGGCTGGTAGGAAGAAAAGTGGACTCCAAGGGGAAGAACCGGTCTTCTCGAAAGAAAAGTGGTCTCCCATGGTGGAAAGGTGGTCTACAACATGAAAGCAAGCTAATGACATGGTGGGAGACCATTATTGGTGGTCCAAAGACCAAGAAAACCAGTTAGCCAACCAGAAAACTGGCTGGTAGGAAGAAAAGTGGTCTCCAAGGGGAAGAACTGGTCTCCCACCCTTATACCACCTTCCAAACAAGGAAAACAAGGTTTTTACCAAAAACAAACCAAAAAGGATGCAAGACGAGAGGTCGTGAGGCAAGACGGGTAGCTGGGAGCCTTGAAAACTGGTCTGTGGGCATCAAAAGTGGTCTCCTAGACCACAGTGTGCCTCTAGGCAGAGGCAACAAGGCATGGTTCAAAAACCAAGCCAAACGGAGAACGTTATGCGGTCCCAAGACAAGGCGCGCGACCGAAGGCTCCGAAAATCGGAGACTAGCCTCCAAGCGAGAAAAGTGGTCTACGACCGCAAAAAGTGGTCTACGACCACAAAAGGGTGGTCTGCAAGACCTCTCCCTCCCTATAGGGAAGAGAAAACAAGGTTCGGTTTACAAACCGAGCCAAAGCACAAAGAGTTCACAGGCCCGGAGGCAAGGCTCTCAGCCAAAAACTCCGGAAACTCAAAACGAGCTCAAACATGCATAATCATTGAGCGCTCAATCGACGATGTCTAAGTCTTAAGGTCTGTCAAAAATGGGGTGTCTACATTGAGTCAGTCTTTTTGTGCTGAGTCAGTCGAGTCTGTCTTGTTGTATCGAGTCAGTCCTATTGTGTTGGAGTCGGGTGATTTCAAGGGTGTTACCTCGGACATCACTCTCTTGTTTTGTGTTTGTCTTTTGCACTTTTTCTTTTGAGTCTATTTCTGCCTTGGAGCCAGTTGTGCCAGAAGATTTGAATGAAACAGCAGTGATTTTCACCATTTTGTGTCTGTTTCAGCCTTAGAGCCAGTTGTGCCAGAAGATTTGAATGAAATGGCAGTGCTTTTCGCCTACTTTTCTGTGCCTTGAAATCACTACATTGACCTAAGTTTTTCAAAACTTTTTGAACAATGTGTTGAAAACAAAGAGGAAGGAATTCCTCGTGATTTGCAAAAATTTGATCAATTGAGAGAAAGAAAGGCATGCTAAGCCCTTATTGAATGAGATCATGTTTGTTAATGTGAGTACTGAGAAGGATCCTGGCTTGATCTAAATTGGTTCTACATTGTCTTTGACGCGAGCGACTAGTAGCTTTCTTAAAAGATTTCAAAAAATATTTTGCGCAATCCTGCAAAGACCTGTGTGGAATCGCTCTTGAGATTGTGCAGCATAGGATCTCTCTCAGCCTCGAGACTCAACCTTTTTTGCTTTCAAACCTTGAACTTGGATTCAGAATATTCAATGCTTAACCATCAAAGGAGGCCCGTTAGGCCAGATTTGAAGCAGCACTCGAACTAGGGGCAAGAAAGTCAGATTAAGAAGGTCAGACGTCGTCAAAAGAAGCTTGTAAAGGTAGATCAGAAGTAGCCCTTGAACTAGGGGCAAAAATGTCAAATATGCTCAAAGATTCAAAAGAGGGGTCATTCTGCAAACCAATGAAGACTGGCAAGAAAGCCAAATCCTAGAAGGGAGGAAAGAAGAGAGTTTTTGTTGAAGGACAATCGAGTTCCTATCCGCAACACTAGGAGAAAATTTAGCCCCCATTGGATGGACTCCTACATCATCAGCAAATAGCAGCCATTCTCCTGGATTCAGATGGCTTCGAGATCCTACGACCAGTCAACATGGACAAAGCTACACTTTTACTCTTGAGAGGCTCGCTGGGCAGAAAACTCAGAAGGGCGACCTAGGCAAAAGTTAGAGCAAGAAAAAAAAAAGAAAAGAAAAAGAACAAAAATGAAAAGAACAAAAAAAGAAAAAAGCAAAAAAAAAAAAAAAAAGAAAGGAAAAGAAAGAGAAAAAGAAAAGAAAAGAAAAGATGAAAAGAAGTGAAATGAAAAGAAAAACAAAGCTCGCAAGGTTGAAAACCCGGAAGGGTGGTCTTGGCAAAAGTTAGAGCGCAAAAGGAGAGGTTAATACCCGAGTGTACCTTAACCCCAGAACTACGTCAGGCTTGATTCCCATCTTTAGGATACGTAGGCAACTTCATTCTAAAGTCTAGCCATAAACACTTCCAAATCGACTGTGTCCATGTAACGGTTCTGATCATCTTTGTCTTCTCTGTATCCGAGAGTTCGGTTGTGATCGTCACTTTGAGGACTGATTACAGTGCGCTGTGGTGCTATTCAAACAAGGGGTAACTTTTCATTGCCGTGCAGTGCCATTTAGACAAGGGACAATTTTCCATTGTTTTGGATCCGAGGTTGTGCATCTCAAGAGTAAATTCTGTGATTGGTCGAGCATTGGCCATTTGCAAAAACAGTTTTTGAGAATTTTTACTGAAGTTGACTAATTTTCTCGAAAATTTGCTTCATTTTTTCCAAAAACTGGACCATATCTTGGACCCAAAAAGGAAAATTTTCAGTGCTCATAACCAAACTTGCATGATTTTAAATCAGAAAATCGAACAAGCATGCTAATCTAACTCTTATTTTGGTCAAAATTGTTTTAGTAGAAAGCCAAAACAAAAAATGGTCAAAATGATGAACTAGGGGCACAGTTGAGTTAGGTGTTCTGTCTTTTCCCCATTGTCAACACACTTGCCAGGAAGGGCACCATACTTGCCGGAAAAAGGGCACTCTACCTGCCAGAAAAGGGCATAACTGAAGCTAACAGCAAAGGGCCGAAAGCTCTCGCATCCTCTAAGCAGCGAGGTATCAAGCTAAGTGCGAAGCACGAACTGGAATGGCGCAGAATATTCCACTCCCTCATCTGGACAGATTTGATCACATCTAAACCGGCCAAGGGCATCGTCAACCGAGGTCAATTGTAGATCTGCTGCGCATCTGGTCGCACCTCAACCCCTCTGTAGGAGAGAGCTCACTGTTGTGAGCGGAAGAATGAGAATCTAGTAGAATACTAGGGGCAAGAGCCCACAACTTCTTGTTTATCCATCAACCACCCAGGGGAGGGATAAAAAAATCAGAGAGATTGTACTCCGGATGTACCTCTTCAGGCCTTGTCAATGCTCCGAAGTATGAGTGTGCCTCTACTCCAAGCTCAAGCCTGCTTCAAGCCAGAATGGCAATCAGAATTGTTCTTCTTGAGTACCAGTCCTTGCCAGAGGCATCTTGGCTGTGTTTGCAATGAGTTCCTAGGAGACCAACTGCGACGGTGGAAACTAGAGTTCAAATGGCTGATGCCTAGAATACAAAGGTTCGAGATTTCCAAGACTAAAGTCTGGTTTAAATACCCAGGGGTGTATCCCTGGCTTGAAATCTGTATGGAAGCCCCATATGTTGAGATAGCATGTATGCACCTCTATTCTGGATACTGAACCAACCTAGTTTGTCACCCCGTTGGAGAATAGGGAAAGTTGTTGTGGAGAAGTGGTTTGGAAATACTCTTCTGATCCTGGGAGATGCTCGTGATCCTCAGGTAGTCACCTAAAAAGGAATAAACACTCCGGCGGGGGGGCCGGAATTAGCACTTCGACGGACAAGTCAGTTTCTGCACTCAAGATTACTTGTATTTTAAGTTAAGCATAATGGTTCTCACATACCTCTTTCTGGTTGATATTCTTCTATTTATAGCTTTTGTCTCTTGGGCCTCGGGATTAGGCCCGCTTTCTGTTCGTCATTTGGCTTTCTTTGTAGTAAATTTCTTTTCACTCGGCCTTTGCCCTATTCGGCCATTTGACCGAATAGGGTAGGATTTGGATATGTGGGACGAAGCTGAACACTATATATATATGCCAGTTCTCCAAGTCCATCTATTTGGCCTCTTTACGACCCTCATTATTCGGCCCCCACAATTGCCCCCCAAGCATTCCACTAATGACAGTTGGTTAGAGTGTTTGGTTTCGAACTCCAAAAGTCAGAGCCGAAATTCGGCGGCTGACCTCATTCCAATGCAGATGTCTGAACACATGCTTCTCAGTCATCATTTCAACTTCCCGTCCCTTCGTACTCTTCTATTTATTATGATTTAAAATTTTGACGTCTTTTCAAATACATACACACTTTCAGATACTTGTCGCTGGACTGACTTCCGAGTTATCTCTGCAACTTCCTTTCCTTCACTATCCTCTTCGTCTCTTGTAAGTTCTCTTCCTCTCTGCTCTAAGTCCTTTTGCCTGTTTTGTTTTTGGTTTCGAGTATTTGTGTAAACTGTAGAAAATGGCAAAACATCTGAAAGATCTCCTCTCCTCGGATCGAATTTGTGGTTTCTGATGCCATTTTTCCATTCCTGATGACGTCCATCTGTCATTCATGATAGACGGTACCCTCGATATGGAGAGGGCTGATGAATCCACGATCGTCTTCCCTCTTCTATCAATCGCAGAGGGTGGAGTCCGATTCCCCCTTCATCCATTCCTTAGGGCTGTGCTCTACCACTGGGGTCTAATCCCTTCCCAACCCAACGTCAACTTTTTTAGAATCATAGTAGGGATTATAGAGCTAAACCATCGCCTTACGATTAACCTCGGCATCCCTGCTATTTGGCATTGTTATGCCTTGGCTAAGTCTTCCGGTCAGCACAGACGTTATTTCCTTAGGGCCAAGGACACCGAACATCAACTAGTGACTATGCTTTCCAGCTCTGGGAAGTGAGTCGATGACGTTATGGTCATTGTCCAAGGTAACTGGGAATTCGGCGAAGGCGAGGATCGCCTCGATCCCATTCCTAGGTGGAGGGGCGAACTAGGTGGCCATATAGCCTCTTGTGCTTATTTTTCCTTTGTTATATTTGTAAAGCTTCACTTTTGAGACCTAATGGTTTTGCTTGTGCAAGAAACGACTTGAAGAAAGTCCTGACCTCAACTGACGACGCTGTTCTTTCGGAGATCAAAGTCGCACTAAGATATTTCGGCCGTCCGAGTCTTTAGAAGCAGAGGAGGGCGGCCCACGTTCTGCTTCGGTATGAGCTGACATACACGACTTTCTCGGTGGTAGAAAATATCCCAATTCCGAAGGGTGAGGAGTCTCTTACCACTCTTATTCTGACTAACTTCAAAAACTTACGGCAAATTGGTTTAGAGGGGTCCGATTCAGAGCCAGTGGAAGTAGCTGAAGTCGCCGAGTTAGATTAGTCAGAAGAGGAAGTAGACGAGGCTTTGAGGTTGGCCTTTGAGGAAGCCGGCCTCAGTTCAGCCGATCCTCCGTCCACTTCAGGTTGAGTGAACCTGCCATTTGACGACATTTTTAATGGGCTAGAGGACCTTCCCGGCGTATATTCTGAAGACATGGATGGGTTAAACCTTACATAACTTGCCAAACAGAAAAACAAGGAAAGGTTGGCCGTGCGGCAAAGGGCAGAGGCCATTCGATCCGAAGAGCCGCCTGCCACCAAATCTCAGCCTTCCTTGCCAATTGCCGAATCTCAGCCCCCATTGCCTATTATTAAGGAGGAAACGGCAAAGAAGCGAAGCGCTGAGTTTGAAGTTGTTGTGCAGGCCGATCTAGAGGCTGAGCGAAGGGTAGAAAAGCGTCTTGCTGAGGTCGAGGCCCACTCAGAAGAAAACCGTGCTGACAAATGGCCTCATTTGGACAAATCAGATGTGGTTGTGCCCTTTATCATTCAACTGAAGATAAAGAACATGCCGATCTCCTTTGATGTGTCGGCTATTAAAGACCCAACCATGGCGTTAAGCATAGCTACGTCCATTTCATTATCGGCAGACAAGGCGGCTTTCCGGGCGGAGCCGGATCTGGTTGCAATAGCCTTAGCCGCTCAATCAGCTCTTTTAGTATGTATCTTGATTTTGTCTTTTCATTTTGTGCAAATATCGTTTTGGTTTTAATTTCCTATTTTGCAGACGGTCGGTAGGATAGCCGAGATAGGCCGTGGCCAACATGACGCCGTCGAGCAGCTTGGCTGCTTATAGACGGAAGTTGAGGGCCAGAGGAGAAAGGCCGAATTCGAAGCTATGAGGGCGAAGATGGAAGGCGCCAGAGCCGAGGCCGAGATGGAGAGGGCCAGAAATGCAGACCAACTCAGATTGGCTGCAGAGCAGAGGGCTGATGCGAATGAAGCTGTGCTCAAGTCAGCTCAAGAGGTGATCGCCAAACTTGAGGCGGACTTGGCAGAATCGAAGGCGGCTAAGGAGGAGGTAGCCGATTCTGAGGCTTCAAAAGCTTATGAGGCTGGGCAAAGCTCTTCCCTCGATAATTACGTGGAACAAGTCCCCAAATTCGAGAATCGGGGATTCAAACACGGTTGGCTCAAGGCCCTTGCTGCTGTTGATATGACATTGGCTATGCCGATTCCATACGAGCAAGTGGATGTTGAGCCGCTGGAGTTTGACTCCGAGGATTGATTAGGGCGATAGTAGTTATTTTTATTTAAAGATTTTGAATGTAATGCTACAGCTTTTTGTTTAGTAGTTTATATGTTTGGCTATAGTTGTTTCAAGTTTTTGCTAGGCATTCCCTGCAAACTTGTAGCTTTTGTTTAGTAGTTTTCATATGTAAAATGGCTACAATTTGTGTCCAATTTACTTAATGAAAATTCCTTTTGTTTTTTGCTATTATTTATGCTAAATTGTGTTATTGATGAATGTATACTTGCCAATTAGATCACTAGGCAATTTTAACTCTAAAAAGCCGAATGCTTGTAGTTCATGGAGTGGCTGTGGCACACATTGATCGGCATCAGGCCTAGATGCTTGGCCAATTAGATTGATAAATCTGGCCTATCCCCAGCCAGTGCATGAGCTTCAGAAGCCGAATACGATTAGTTCACGGAGTGGCTGTGGCATAAATCGATTGGCATTGGGTTTAGATACTTGGCCGATCAGATTAATAAATCTGCCTTGCCCCCAGCGAGTGCATGAGCTTTCAGAAGCCGAATACAATTAGTTCATGGAGTGGCTGCGGTATAAATCGATCGACATTGGGTTTAGATACTTGGCCGATCAGATTAATAAATCTGTCCTTGCCCTAGCCAGTGCATGAGCTTTCAGCAGCCGAATAGGACTAGTTTATGCAATGATTTGATTGGCATCGGGCTTTTGGAGTTTAGCATTAATGAAGTCGCCTCGGGTGCGCTGCCTACATTAGGAATAAATAGGGTGAGTTCTTCGCACCAGTGGTTCCATTTAGTGCGTTCAGACTCAATCTAAACTAGCTTTAAACAAGTGTGAATGTCACCTAGATTATTCTTCGACAGCAGATGAGAGGGACGAACATTGGCTGAGCTAGACACTGCAATGAATCGCAGCAGCGAGCCTACGCGCACGAGAGGAAGGACGTCCAGGGAGAGGGAAAAACGTCAGCCCCCAAGTCGTCGAAGTAGATCACCCCGAAAAGAAAAACAGCAACAGGGAAGCTCTCCGTGACTGCGGTCGAGAAACGAGGCCGACGTGGTGCCGCGATCGTTGAGTTTTGCAGTTTTTGTGGGGTATAAACCGATGATGGAGGCGGACTCCATTATCAAGGACCCAGGTGTGGCGGTCGAGTTTGCTCGACAGATTTTTCCACCGAAGGTCCAGCAGTCAATGGTTGGTCGATAGGATTTCGACGTATTTCAAGAGGGCATTCACGGGGCGGTGAAAGGGCTGTATACCGCCTATGAAGTCGGCATGCCCCTGCACGCCGCGTGCCGAGAAATAGAGAAAAAGGACAAACGAATTCAAAGTTTGGAGGTTCGCGCGGAGAAGGCCGAGCGTGAGCTTAGGGAACTTAGGAAGATTCACACCACTGAGACACACCCGACAGGTCAATCCAACGCTGTCATGGAGAAAAGAGTGACTCAACGGCTGTTAAGTCACGCGATAGCCGATCGGGATACGGCAAGCATGTTTGCCGTGGAAAATGCAAGGGCTATGGGTTGCGAAAAAGGCTTCCACGACAGCCGAAGAGTCGAGATAGACAAGACTAAGGAGAAACTCGCAGAGGAGGTGTGTTGATGCGAGAATCGGGGCTTTAGGCATGGGTGGATCAAAGCTCTCTAAGCCTCAGAGGCACTCCAAGGAGCAGGAGTCGAATCGGCGTCACCACTATATCATCGTTACGACTTTCCCTCTGAGGCTTTCGAAATTGAGAAGAGTGACAATGAGGACGACGCCGAACAGAACTGAGGCCTCATTTGGGAACATGCTAATTTAGTAACTTTTTAGCTATTTGGCTAAAATATAAACTAAAAAAAACTAGTATGTTTGGGATGACTTTTTGGCTTTTTACGAAAAGATGTGTAAAAAGTAGAGAGAAAAGAAAATCTTTGACTTTTTGGTATGGGTTGTTGGCTTTTTGGCTAATTTAGTAACTTTTTGGCTAAAAAGGAAGGTTCCCAAACGAGGCTTGAATATATATTGTAAATGTTCCAACACAAATTGGGCATCAATTATGTATCTGTTGAATAATTTAATAAAATATTTTTATTTTAAATGTTTGTGTTTGATTTTCAATGTTTACATGCCTAATCAGGCATTTCGTTTCGAATGCTTGCAAATTTTAGTTGTTTATGCGCTTGCCCAACTTATTTAAGCATTTCGTTTTCAATGTTTGTATGCTTTTAGTGTAAATGGCTTAGCGTATCAAAGCATTCCACTTCGAAGTGTAGGTCATTCTGAATTCGGAGTAACATTCGGCCCAAAGGCGTCATGCGCCGATGGTGATATCTACGAAAGGCGCTCTGAATCCGGAGGCTTTATCGGCCCAAAGACGTCATGCGCCGATTGGGCTCCGAAACTGGAGACTTTAATTGGCCAATCGTGATATCCACGAAGGGCGCTCCGAATCCGGAGATTTTATCGGCCCAAAGATGTCATGCGCCGATGGGGATTCGAATCTGGAGACTTTAATTGACCAATCGTGATATCCACGAAGGGCGCTCCGAATCCAGAGGCTTTATTGGCCCAAAGGCATCATGCGCCGATGGGGCTCCGAATCCGGAGACTTTATCGACCTAAAGACGTCATGCGTTGATGGGGCTCCGAATCCGGAGACTTTAATTGGCCAATCGTGATATCCATAAATGGCGCTCCGAATCCGAAGGCTTTATCGGCCCAAAGGCGTCATACGCCGATGGGGCTCCGAATCCGGAGACTTTAATTAGCCAATCGTGATATCCACGAAGGGCGCTCTGAATCCGGAGGCTTTATCGGCCCAAAGACATCGTGTGCCGATGGGGCTCCGAATCTGGAGACTAATTGACCAATCGTGATATTCACGAAGGGTGCTCCGAATCCGAAGACTTTATCGGCCTAAAGACGTCATGTGCCGATGGGGCTCCGAATCCGGAGACTTTAATTGGCCAATCGTGATATCCACGAAGGGGGCTCCGAATCCGGAGGCTTTATCGGCCCAAAGGCGTCATGCGCTGATGGGGCTCCGAATTCGAAGACTTTATCGGCCCAAAGACGTCATACGCCGATGGGGCTCTGAATCCAGAGACTTTAATTGGCCAATCATGATATCCACGAAGGGCGCTCCGAATCTGGAGGCTTTATTGGCCCAAAGGCGTCATGCGCCGATGGGGCTTTGAATCCGGAGACTTTATCTGCCCAAAGACGTCATGCGCCTATGGGGCTCCGAATCAGGAGACTTTAATTGGCCAATCGTGATATCCATGAAGGGCGCTCCGAATCCGGAGGCTTTTTCGGCCCAAGATAATTTTGAACTAGACTTCATAGTGAGTAAACAGGAATCTTTGCATTACAAAACTGGAAAGTGTACATGGTGAGTAACTCATAACTAGTATCATTCCCCACAGGTCGGGTTCAATGATAGAATTTACGCAAGTGCGTTGAATTCCAAGGCTGTGGTAGACTTCTTCTAGACATGTCTTTGAGCCGATATGCCCCTACTCTCGCGATCAAATTGACCTGATAGGGGCCGTCCGCAATTTTCCATCAGCCGGCTTCCTGGCAGCTGGGAGTACTTTCTTTAGAACCAACTCTCCTGGTGTGTAATGGCGCAGCTGAACACGTTGATTATACGACTTAGCAAGCTGTTGCTGATACCGCGCCATGGATGCAAGGGCACGGTCTCTGCGTTCTTCGATCAAAATCAAATCCAAGGCTAGCATCATATCGTTTTGGCCCATATCAAAAACTTTAGATTTCAAGGTTGGGAGGCCGATCTCTAAAGGTATAATTGCCTGGTGTAGACACCCCATTTTTGATCGTCCTCAAGACTTGGACGTCACCGCTTGAACACCCGGTGATCATCCTTGTTTGTGTTCGTCTTGAGTTCCCGGAGGTCTCGGCTACGCGCCTTGCCTCAGGACCTTTCGACTCGACTGTTTTGTGTCTGGTTTTGCACCAAACACTTGTGCTTTGCCTTGGAGGGGCAAGGAATGGCTTGTGGGCCATCCCCACCCATCACCGGCCAGGGCTTGAGGCCACCGGCTGTGTTTTGCTTCCACCGGCCAAATGTTTGGCTGGCCGGCACTATATATGGCCGGCCGGCTATATTTTTTTGGTCAATTGCATTTTTGGCTGGCCGACTACTGTACATCTGCTTTTGCAGATATTTTTGTGCAGCTGGCATACACTTTCACCCCCTCCATACACGTGTATGGAGGGATTGCCCTCTTGTTAGCTTCCTTTGGAAGCTTTACAAGACCATTTGGTCTACAAAAGAGAGGGTCTTCTCTCTTGTTGAAGGGTTAGACAAAATTAGACAAGTTAGGCTTTGTTTTTCAGAGCTTTGAGTTCTAGGGTTAGGGTTTGTATATATCCTATCTCTATATCTCTCTTTCTTGGTGTATTTGTGTGTGTTTTAGGCCTTAGTATTGCACACAAACACCTACTACTACACCTTCCTCTTGGAACTGAGGTTCTAGAGGGTTATTTTTGAAGTTTTGAAGCTGGTTTGGACCTAAGGAGACTGCTGGTCCACCATTTGTGAAGAGGGTCTACAAGGGTAAGACTTTTGTCTCTTTTTATCCCATTTTTGCATAGCTTTTTAGCCTATCTTGCATATGTTTTTGAGCTTAGTGTATAAAATATAAAAGTTGTGTTTTTACTTGCTCTAAGTAGTTGCTTAAGGGTGTTTCAAGCTTTGGGGTTGTTTGACCCCTCTTAAGCCTCGAAAGGCTCCATTTTGTGCCATTTTGGTTGAGCTCCGGGATCATTGTGTTTGGGCCTCCTCACCACTGAAATCTTGAGGGATTTCAGAGGTGAGGATGGTGCCTTGAGGTCCCAAGAAGGAGAGGGCCACCCCCTCTCCTTGTTGTCCTTGAAAAGGGCCATTTTTAGCCTCTTGAGGGAGCATATAGTTTGAGTATGTATTGACCATGCCTTGACCGATTTTCAAGCTTATTATGTCATAATATAGCATTGTTGTATGTTGGTTTTGGTACACCATACTTGTCTAGCATACATACCTTGTAATGCCATGATTAGCCTCAATACATGCATAGCATTTAGACTACCATGCTTTTGTGTTTTGGCCAAGCTTTGTGAAGCTTATATGCATATTTTGATGTGCTAAGGGACTGTTTTAAGTCATTTGAGTCATCCATGCCTTGCTTTGTATAGCTACCATGTAACCCCTCTTGTATGCCTTAAGCTTTGGCCCTTCTAGCATGCCATCCTTGCTTTGTTTCAGTGGTTTAGAACCACTTGACATGTTATTTCAGACCTCATGATGTGCCCATATGCTTGCATTTGATCCCCCTTCAATGTGTTTAAAGGTTGTTGCCTTATGCCCCTTGTTTAGGCCTTGGAGTATGCTTGCATTTTTAGACCACTTAGATGCCATCTAAGTACATCCTTAGCTTTGTTTAGGTCTGCATTAGACCTATTTTAAGTCCCTTTGGCCTTGTGAGGCTTGGTTGACCTAGCCTTGGTTTACCTCCCCTTTGGCTTGCCTTAAGCCTTGGACCTTGCTTGCATGTTTTGATTGCTTTGTTTAGTTGGTTTGGCACCATCCTTAACATGATTTTCAAAGCTTGGTATGTGTGCCATATGTCCATGTTTATCTTCTTTTAAGTGTGCTTAAAAGTTGTCTCTTTGATGCTTAAGTGTTGGTCCATTTGCATGCATGCTTGTATGTGTATTTGCCCCTCATTCCATAGCATTTTGGCCACTGTTTTAGGTTAGTTTGAGGGCTGCCTAAATTAGTCTAAGTCCATTCTTGCATGTTGTGACATGCTTACCTTGTGTGTTGATTGCATGCTTGGCCTATCACGTGTTGTGGCATGTTCAAGTGACTTTGCATTTGGCATGCATTTCTCTTAGTTGGAATTGCCTAACATGTTGCATGCTTTGCATACTTGCATGCTTGAGTAACTAGCATAGTTGTCACATGCCTTGTATGCTTGTTTGCATTACTTGCTTGCATGCCCATATTGTACACTTAGGCTCACATGCTTAGGATTGCATTGCATTGGCATGCATGCTTCACCTCTTGATCAAGCCATGATAGAGGTTGAAACCCCCCTTGGTTTGTTTATGTGCATTGCATCTCATTTGAAATCGAAATGCACACTTGATGCTTTGGGCCATCATGCGTGGAAATGCGCAATTGGTGGTCCGAGAATCGAGAACCATATCCCTTTGAGTCATGAATATGATAAGGGGTGTGATTGGTGCATACATTGTTTGAAATACATTGCCATGCCAAGTCCTGCCCTCTGCTGCTGTCAAAATAGGCTCTGCAGGAAGATTTGGCCGGTCAACTACACAGAGTGCCGATTGACCAAAAGTCTGTGGCCGATAGCTTCATTTGTGGCCGATGACCACCAACCCACGGCCGGTGACCATTCCCCTTGGCCGGTGGGGTTCTACAGTGTTCAAACAGTGTACCTCGAAGTTTGTGCAATTTTCAGAGGTGCATAGCAAGCAGAGGCAGTTTGCGCATGGCAGTGGACTTCCGAGCAAGACCGAGCATGCATTGCATTGGGCTCTTTTCCCGAAGCCGTTTATCGCTTTCTTAGATTAGTTGATTTGCTTAATTAATTTAGTTGGTCTGTAATAATTAATTAGCTAGGATAGTTGGTTTGTTATTCGGACTGTATTATTCTTTCGGACCCTCCGAGCGAGCGCAATTGTGTAATAAGTGTGGGTGCGTGTATGCATGTCTTCCAACCCCCGCTTCTTTCTCCCTTTTACTTACCTGCTTTGATGGTTAGTATTAGGACATGTTTACTTTAGCATATCTTATGCTATGCATGCGTGCATCATTCATCAATATTGCATGCACCGGGCTCGGCACATCATACTAACTGCGTAAGTATTTCAAATCTAACTTGAATACATGCTACTTGTGCATTTTCACATGTCATTTATAGACTAGCCGAGCCTACTCTAGTGACATTCCGTATGCGTTGCATTAGGCATTTAAACATGGACTTGGATCATGCATGATTTCTAACATGTTCTTATTTTGGCTTGGAGTACTTGGTAAGCATTTATGCTTTAGCATCTTGCATGAGTGTGAGTGTTTGCCATGACAGCATGCTTACTATGTGGCTAGATGCTTATGTGTTATAAACTGCCTGAATGCCTGTGGGTGAAGGTTGGATTGTTTGAGTTGGAACAACTCGTCGAAATTCGTATTTTAGCCTACTTGCGAGTAGCAAACCTCAAAATGTTTTTCGAAACAAACGGATATGCAATGCTTTGTTTCAAATTAGACGATCTAGTCTATACTTGTTTGCTGTGCATATAACATAGTAATTCTAGGCTAATAAATGGAATAAGAACACATAACGTTTTCAAAAACGGATATCACGGTTAGTAGAGGCCGATCTTCGGATCGGGCGAGAGGGGGTGCTCGTAGCTGACCTTCCCCAATCGTACCTTAGCTCCCGAGCCGAGGTAACTTTGGTGATGACGGACACGTGGCCTTTGGCACCGAGTCAGGGTTTCCTAAATTCCCCCTTTAAAAAATATTTAGGTGACGACTCTATATCTGGCAACGCAGTCCATGTTTGGCACTTCTTTTCTAAAAATCTATTTTCTTAAAACGATTTGTCGGATTTGGACTCTTTGGTTCAGATTAAGAATCGTGACACAAATTGAGTCCGAACTGTAGCACGAAGGCCTCACGCGGGCGCGTCTACACCTGGGTTCCAAAGCATAGAGTGAACGGCGTTTCCCTAGTAGATCGTCTTGGCATAGTTCGATGAGCCCACAACACACTCGGCAATTCTTCGACCCATTTGCCTTTAGTTTTCTCCAGCCTTTTCTTGATGTCGTCTAAGATGGATTTGTTAGAGGTTTCAGCTTGACCGTTGCTTTGAGGATAGGCCGGCGTGGAGAAATAAGGTCGGAAACCATATTTGCTGCACAATTCTTGGTAGACGCCACAATCGAACTGGGTGCTATTATCTGAGATAAGTGCTCTTGGATTGCCGAATCGCGTTATGATGTTTCTCCAAACAAAACGCTTCGCGTCGGAATCTTGGATGTGCGTTAGTGCCTCCGCTTCTACCCATTTTGTAAAATAATCTGTCGTGACAATCAAAAATCGATTGTTACCCGGGGCATGAGGTAGTGGTCCGACGATGTCAAGCCCCCATTGGGCGAACGGCCAGGGACTGGTTATGGAGCTTAGCTATTCGGCAGGCAAGTGGGTCAAATGAGAGAACTTCTGGCACTGTTCACACTTTTTCACATAGCATTCGGCATTAGCTCTCATTGTCGGCCAGCAATACCCCTGTGTTATAGCTCGATGGGCCAAAGAATGCCCGCCAGAGTGGGCGCCACGACTGCCTTCATGTATTTCAGTAAGAAGTTCTTCGACTTTGTCCGGGTGTACACATTCCAGGTATGGACCAGAAAGGGATTTTTTATAAAGCTTTCCTTACGAATCCAAGTAGTATCGCAAGGCTTTGTTTCGCGGCTTGTGCGCTTCTTTTTTGTCCACTGGGAGCTGTTCGGAAGATAGGAATGTGGCAATGGGGTCCATCCAACTCGGTCCTGACTCTACGACATTGACCTGGATTTTCTTCGAAGGGCCAATGCTCGGCTCCAGGATGAAACCTGCTTCGATGGTCCGTTTAATCTCTGAGTTAATGGTGGAGGCTAGGCAAGCAAGGGCATCTACATGTGTGTTCTGATCACGTGTTATCTGGTTCAATTCATGATGGCCAAATTTTGCAAGCAAGGAGTTGGCCGTTTTCATGTAAGCTGCCATACGGTCGTTTCTTGCCGCGTACTCCCTCTTTAGCTGATTGATCACTAGTTTTGAATCGCAAAATACAAGCAAACGCTGAGCACCCAGAAGATGTGCATTCCGCAAACCGGCTAGAAGGGCTTCGTATTCGGCTTCATTATTTGACGCTTTGAAGCCAAGCTTGACGGCCTGCTCAATTATTGCGTCATCCGGAGCCATGATTACAACTCCGGCTCCGCTGCCTCGCTGATTGGATGATCCATCACAGTACAACTGCCAAATGTCCCCAACATAAATTCTCCAGTTTGGCTCCCGTCGGATTTCATCGGTCTTGAAATTGGCGAGACCCCCAGCAAATTTGGCAACAAAGTCGGCAAGCACCTGTCCCTTGATTGAGGTTCTAGGTAGAAACTGAATGTCGTATTGGCCGAGTTCAAGAGCCCACTTTGAAACACGTCCTGATGCTTCTGCACTTCGTAGTACTGATTGGAGGGGATAATCTGTTATCACCCCAATGCTATGTCCTTGGAAGTAATGCATCAGTTTTCTTGCCGCCATGACTAGGGCTAGGATGAGTTTTTCCAGTGGAAGGTAGCGTGTTTCGGCGTCAACCATTGCCTTGCTCACATAATACACTGGCCGCTGCTCCCTCAGCTCTTCCTTTATCAGTACGGCGCTGACGGCCCTGTCGGAAACTGCCAGATACAAAATGAGCGGGTCACTAGCAGCAGGTGTTGTCAAGAGTGGTACTGAGCAGAGGTAGGTCTTGAGGCCGTTGAAAGCAGCTTCGCATTCGGTGGACCATTCAAAAGCCTTGCCCTGCCGTAGTGTATGAAAGAATTATCGGTAGTGATCTGTGGACCGACTGATGAACCTGTTGAGTGTGGCGGCCATCCCCATTAACTTTAGAACTTCTAAACTTCCTTGACCGATCGAGGGGAGCCGAGTTCTAGGATTGCTAAGATTTGCCTTGGATTGGCTTCAATTCCTCGGTGGTTGACAATGTATCCCAAGAATTTGCCAGAGTCGATCCCAAACGCACATTTGGAAGCGTTCAGCTTCATTCTATATTTGCATAGAATGCTGAATGTCTCTTCCAGATCGGCTATATGATTCTGCTCTTCCTTGACTTGACCACCATATCATCAATGTACACTTCCATAGTGTGGCCGAGTTGCTCCTTGAACATGGCAGTGACCAGTCTTTGGTAGGTTGCCCTTGCATTCTTCAGCCCAAAAGGCATAACCTTGTAGCAGTAGGTTCCTCTTGGGGTGAGGAATGTAGTTTTGTCCTGGTCCTCTGGATGCATGGCGATTTGATGGTAGCCTCTGTAAGCATCGAGGAAGCTCATACGTTGATGGCATGTCGTCGCATCTACAAGTTGGTCAATTCTGGGTAGGGGAAAACAATCCTTGGGGCAGGCTTTGTTCAGGTCCGTGAAATTGACGCACACTCGCCAAGTCCCATTTTTGTTCTTCACCACCACTGTATTAGAGAGCCATGTAGGGTAGGTCACTTCCCTGATTGCCCCGGTGTCAAGCAGCCTGTCAACCTCCTCAACAACGGCGATAGTGTGCTCTGCGCCTGACCGCCGGCTTTTCTGAATGATCGGCTTGCACTTAGGATTAACATTCAAATGGTGCTGTGAAATGGACGGATCTATACCCGGTATCTCATATGGAGTCTATGCAAAGACATCAAGGTTGCTGAGCAGGAAAGAGATTAGCTGCTGTCTGTCGGCCTGATTCAGGGAGGCGTCGACCATGAAGAACTTGTCTGGGCTTCCATTGATTTCAACTCGGTCTAAGCCTTCCATGGCCTTTTCATTTGGGAGCCTCCCAACATCGTCAAGGCTCTCTCGATCTGACACCTCAATGGAATTCACCTGCAGCTCCTTTGGTGTTTTTTCAGTAAGGAGATAACATGCTTGTGCCGATTTCTGGGAGCCACGGATTTGCTCAATACCGCGTTCTGTAGACAAACGTAGTAGCTGATGATAGGTGCTGGGCACAGCCTGCATAGTATGCAACCAAGATCGCCCATGATGAGATTATATGGTGACGGTAGCTTGACAACCAAGAATTCCACGTCGACTGTTCGGGAGCCTGCTTGAACGGGTAGTGTGATTTTCCCCAACGGGTACTCTGGATTGGCGTTGAAGCCGAATAATGGATAAGGGGCCGGAGAGAGATCCGATTCGGAGAAACCGAGTGTGGTAAATGTCTTATAGTACATAACCTCCGATGTGCTCCCCGGATCAATGAGTATGCACTCAACTGTGAATCGATTTACGCGGAACTCAATTACCAAGGGATCAATATGGGGCAGTGTTACTCCGGCCAAATCTGAATCATCAAAAGTAATGCCCGCAGCTTCATGGGGCCGTTTAGCCGGAGTGAGTTGATTTTGAGGGTCAGAGTTTGACTGGATCGTATGCACCGCCGATGACATTGGCAGGCTGTATATCATGTGGATCACGCCGAGTGGAGGTGAATCCTGTTGTAAGGCTAGCGCTTTGGTTGTGTTGCCCTTTCGGAGGTACTGTTGTAGCCGGCCATCTTGTGCCAATTCCTCCCGGTGATCCTTCAGTGCATAACAACTCTCAGTATCATGGCCATAGTCCTTGTGATACTCACACCGTCTATCCCGTCTTCACGTGTCGGGAGGTCCCACCATTTTCGATAGCCATTTGAAGAATGGAAGGTGTTGGATTTTGGACATAACCGCATTGATCGGCTCTGTCAACTCTGTATATTTCTTGTCGGCGTGCCTCGTGCGCCTTCTGTCAACTTGCAGCTGTTCATTTTCTCGGTGGGAGCATTGGTCGCTTGATCGGTGGAAATCCGGTCTATTGTCCCGTTTGGCCCGATGCTGTGGTTCAGGGCTCTGAGGTGGTACATAATTTATTGATTGAGCAATTTCAAAAAGAGCTGTCTTGTTGGCCGTGTTTCCGGCTTTAACCCGCAAAGCGTCATCTTCCACTTTGCAGTATTCTACAACTTTCTTCATCAACGACCAGACCGTCTTGGGGGGTCTTCTAGTCAAAGAACTGCGGAGAGCACTGTCAGGATACAAACCCATTTTGAAGGCGGTGATGGCCATGGAGTCATTGCAAGCGTTATTAACAAGATTGAAGCATTCCCAATAACGTACCGAGTACGCTATTAGTGTTTCTCCTGGTTGGATCTGCATTGCTCGGAGAGAGTCGGCTTGTTTCGGCTGGACCTCGTTGGTGATGAATCTGGCCCTGAAGGATTTCTGTAATTGATGGAAGCTTTTGATCGAAGCCAGCTCCAGTTTATAATACCACCTGACAGCCAATGGTCCCAAACTGCTGGGAAACATTCGGCACATAAGGGTGTCGTTGTCTGCATACAATGTCATGGCTTGCTTATAGTGACGGAAGTGATCGGTGGGGTCTGATTTTCCATTATAGAGAGTGAACGACGGAGCTTTGAACTTTTTGGGCAGAACTGCCCTGGCGATCCGTCGTACAAAGGGATCGTGCTGATCTTCTTCATCTGAGTTGTTTCTTCTGCGCTTATGCCTTATACGTGGACTCTCTTCAGAGGAACTGGAAGTTTCAGATCGTCCTTTCTTCTTGGGGTCTAGGGATAATGATGTGCTGGAGTCGCTATTAGTGTCATGTTGTCGGGCTCAAGATCGTCGACCACCTGCCCTCACAGGTCGTTCCGGACCTTGGTGTACAGCTTGTTTGGACTTCACCACCTCCAAGGCCAAATCCTGACGGAGACGTTCGTTCTCAATGATCATGTTCTCCAACCTCTGTGCGTTTTGCTTTGCTTGTTCCATGATTGCTTGCATTGCTTCATGCCCTGAAGTCGAGGGTGAGGCAAAGTTCAAAGCGCGTCTTGCGGGGATAGTCTCCGGTCCAAGCATGTTTGTTGGAGTGAGGTCGTCTTTCTGCATGGTTTCATCAGTGACTATCGGAGGGTCTTCCGTTACGCCTGCCATGGATGTGTTTGAGTATTTCCACAGACGGCGCCAATTATGGAGAAGTGGTTTGGAAATACTCTTCTGATCTTGGGGGACGCTCGTGATCCTCAGGTAGTCACCTGAAAAGGAATGAACACTCCGGTCGGGGGTGCCGGAATTAGCACTCCGACGGACAGGTCAGTTTCTGCACTCAAGATTACTTATATTTTAAGTTAAGCATAATGGTTCTCACATACCTCTTTTGGCTGATATTCTTCTATTTATATCTTTTGTCTCTTGGGCCTCGGGATTAGGCCCACTTTCTGTTCGTCATTCGGCTTCCTTTGTAGTAAATGGCTTTTCACTCGGCCCTTGCCGTATTCGGCCATTTGACTGAATAGGGTAGGATTTGGATATGTGGGATGAAGCCGAATACTATATATATATATTCCAATTCTCCAAGTTCATCTATTTGGCCTCTTTACGACCCCCATTATTCGGCCCCCACAGTTGTGAATATGGTCAGAAAGAAAGGCGGCATCCAAAGTGTTCTACGTGAAGAACCCCTGTTAGCATTTCAGGACCTTTGTATTGTGAGTTCAAGGTAATAGTTTGAAGAACGCAAGGTAAGGGTTCGAGGAACACAAGCGGAGATCCCTGTCAAAGTAGAGCAGTTTATCGCCACTCGCTCCATGAGGTGCTTTCTAAAGCACCGCTTTGTTTGTTTATTGCATTCCCTAGGCATCATGCTCTACATTGCTTGTAACATGTATCATATCATCACACATATTGCATAAATGCATCTTGTACTATACTTATTCTTGTTGTCGCATAGAATATACATGTTACATTGGATGTACGTCGTTGATCCTTTTGCATAGAGTATGTACATTGCATGGAGCACGTTTTGACCTTGCGTGCATAGAATGTGCACTTCTCAACCTGGCATGAAATGCACATCTTAATATTGCATGGAGCATACATTTCTCGCACCCGTATTGTTATGCACTCTTCACATGCGTTGTCATGCACATTGCACCCGCATTGTTATGCACCCTTCCACCCGCATTGTTATGCACTCTTCACATGCGTTGTCACGCATGTTCCGCCTGCATTGTTATGTACCCTTCCACCTACATTATTATGCACTCTTCACGTGCGTTGTCACCCATGTTCCGCCTGCATTGTTATGCACCCTTCCACCCGTATTGTTACGCACTCTTCACATGCGTTGTCACACACGTTCCGCCTGCATTGTTATGCACCCTTCCACCCGTATTGTTATAGACTCTTCACTTGTGTTGTCACGCATGTTCCACCCGCATTGTTATGTACCCTTCCACCCGCATTGTTATGCACTCTTCACATGCGTTGTGAAGCATGTTCCACTTGGATTGTTATGCACCTTTCCACCCGCATTGTTATGCACTCTTTACATGCAATGTCACGCATGTTCCACCCGCATTGTTATACACTCTTCACATGCGTTGTCACGCATGTTCCACTTGCATTGTCATGCACCATTTTTAGTTGCATTGTTATGCACCTCTCTACTTGCATTTTTATGCACACTTTACTTGCGTTGTCACGCACATTCCAGTTGCATTGTTATGCACCTTTTCACTTGTATTGTTATGCACTTCTTCACTTGCGTTTTCACACGCGTTCTAGTTGCGTTGTTATGCACCTTTTTTACTTGCATAGTTATGCACGTTTGACCTGCATTGTTATGCGCCCGTTTCGCTTGCATTGTCACGCAACCTTTTCACTTGCATTGTTATGTGCGTTCTACCTACATGTGTTTCTACTATATTGTATCTGTCAAAGTTTCTTTTTGTGCAGGCACGATATTGTATGTACGGTTCATTTGAAGCTGGCACAACCGAACAGTGTTGTATGTGCAGTTCAGTCAGAGGAAATTTGGGTGAGATCAATCCTCTTTGCATGATCATAAGTTATGTTCGACATTGTGCATGTCATTTGCATTTTTTCCCTGCCTGCGGGCGCATCTCTTTGTTATCTTGCCTGTTTGTCTAAGTCTTCGACCTTGTCAAAAATGGGTCGTCTCTGGGCTTTGACATTCACTCCTGTCACTTCTTAACTTCTAAGTTCTGTCAAAGAGGGGCAACGGTAGACACCTCATTTTTGACCGACCTTAAGACTCAGACGTCATCATTTGAGCACATTGTGCATGTTTGTGCTCATTTCGAGTTTTCGGAGTTTTCGGCTAAGTGCCTTGCCCCCTTTTGGTTTGGTTTTGAAACAAACCTTGTTTTCCCTTGCCTGGACGGAGAGAGAGGTCTATAGACCACTTTTCATTCTTGTAGGCTAGTTTTCGATTTCGGGAGCTTTCGACCGCGTGCCTTGTTTGGGGACTGCTTAACGTTCTCCTTTTGGCTTGGTTTTCGAACCATGCCTTGTTACCTCCTGTAGACCACTTGTAGACCACTTTTGGTGCTCGTAGACTAGTTTTCGAGGCTTCCGGTTGCGTGCCTTGTCCCGTGGACTTTTGTCTTTCATCCTTTTTGGTTTGTTTTTGGCACAAACCTTGTTTTCCATGCTTGGAGGGTGGAATAAGGGTTGTAGACCAGTTTCTCTCCCTGAAAACCACTTTTCTTCCCCGCCAGCTAGTTTTCTGGTCGGCCAACTGGTCTTGGTGGTCTTTGGACCACCAAAAGTGGTCGGCAGCCTTGCCATCACCTTGCTTTCTTGGTGCAGACCACCTCTCCCCCATTGCCGACCACTTGGTCTCCTTGCAGACCACTTGTGCTGGTCGGCCAACCAGTACAAGCAGCTGGCCGACCACTTCAATTGGTCGGCAGCTTTCCTGCAGATATTTTCTTGCCAGCTCTGCTAGCTGTTGGGCACATAAGGCATCCTCCATACACATGTATGGAGGGATTGCTTGGAGCCTAAAGCTTGTTCAACAAGCTTGTTGCTTGTTTTTCTATAAGAGGGAACCTCCTCTCTCTTGTCTCAGGTTGAGAAAAAGTGGCTGAGAGCTATAGATGTATCTCTATCTCTATATTTCTCTTTTGTTCCATATTTGTGCTTGAAAGTATAATTTCTTCACACTTTTACACACAAACACATAGTGAAACACCATACTCTTGGAGCTGAGGCACTTTGAGGCTGGTTTTGGAGTTTTTGGATTGGTTTTAGTTCAAAAAAGTTGCTGAAGTTGCAGCTTTGAAGTTGCAGCTTTGAAGTTGTTCTACAAGGGTGAGTTCCTAACCCCTTAAAGGTTTGTTTTTGTTTAAGTCTTTGGCCCTATTTGCATGCTGATTTAGGCCTAAATTTCTACTACAAAAAGCTTTATTTTTGAGTATTGAACATGTTTGTTTAAGGCTTTGTTGGTGTTGGGGGTGGTCTAACCCCTCTTGTGCCTTGTTTGGCCTTGTTTTGTGCTATCCTTTTAAGATATTAGGACCACCCCTTTGGGCCTTCTCACCACTGAAACTCAAAGGAATTTCAGTGGTGGAAAGTGTGTTTTGAGGTCCCAAATAGGAGGGGGTCATCCCCTCTCCTTGTATCTTGGTTACTTGCTTTATTGGCTTCATGTTTGAGCATGTTTATCTAGCATATGTTGGCTCCATCTCAGCCTATTTTTGACCTTATTTCAATATGGCATGCCTCTATTTTGGCTTAGTTTAGGTCACCCTTGCATGCTATATACACTTGTAGTGTAATCCTTGCAAACTAGCCTTACACGCTTGTGTTGACAGCTCGTCTTTCTAAGAGGCTTTGGTCCTATCTCAGCAAGTTTTTGGCCATGTTTTAGCATGCTCTAGGTCTGATTTAAGTGTTTTGGGTCATGCATGCCTTGCTTTCTATAGCCATAGTGCATTCTAGCTCACTAGCTTTGAGTTTCCAAGTCACTAGCATGCATTGCTTGGATTATTTGCATGCTTTGGCCTCATTTATACCATGATTTTAGTGCATGTAGTGTGGTCATGCCCTCACATGTGTCACTCTTTCAATGCTTTGGAGGGGTTGTGCTTTATGCCTTAAATATGAGCCCTTATGTATGCCATCTTGCCTAGGCTTTTGGGCCACCATTTCAGTGTGTTTTGGGTCTTATTTTGCCATGATACAACTCTGTTTTTGGTTGGTTAGAGCATCTCTCATTTGCTTCTTACACTTGTAGTGTAAGTCCTCTTTGCTAGCCTTGCATACCTAATGAGTGAGCTTGTTATTCTAGCATGTGTTGACTTGGTATTAGTTCATTTTGGGTGTTATTTTGACATGCCATAACTCTAATTTTTATTGGTAAAGTCATCTCATACTTGGTTTTGGTAGGTGTAGTGTAATCCTCCTTATTGGCCTTGCATACTCCATGCTTCATGCCCTTCATGCTAGCATGTGTTAGCTTTAGTCCATACAGGTTTTAGCATCATTTTGACATGCTCTAGGACTGTTTTGGGCTGCCTTGGTAATATGACTCATGTTTTGTATAGCTGTAGTACAATTGGCCTTGTTAGCCTTGAGTTTTGAGCACCATAGCATGCTTCATTTGTGACATGTGCATGATTTGGCATCATTTCACATGATATTTCAAAGCATATAGCATTGCCATGTTCTCACTTCTTTCACTCTTTGAATGCTTTCAAGAGTTGTGCATTTGTGCCTCGCTTATGGCCTAATTTGTATGCATGCGTGGCTAAACTTTTGAGCTCCCATCTCTGCATGGTTTGGTCTTTATTTTGACCTAATTGAGCTCTGTCTATGGCTAGTTCATTCATTTGTGCCATATTTTGCATGCCTCTTGTGTAGTCCCTATTGGTGGCCTTGTGCCTTAGGCCTTCTAGCATGCTATGCTTATGTTGTTTGAATGATTCTAGCATGCTATGCTTATGTTGTTTGAATGATTTGGCATCATTTCATACATGATTTCAGTGCTTATAGTGTGGCTACACTCTTACATTTGTCACTCCTTGAGAACTTTTGAGAGTTATGCTCTTATGCTTAATTGGTGAGTTAATGCATGAGCATGCATTTTCTAGCCTTTCATGCCATCTTTTAAGAGTGTTTTGGCCATTGTCTTGGCATACTTGAAGTCTATTTGGGGATGGTTTAGTCCATTGTGCCTTGCATTATATAGCCTTAGTGTTGTGTGCCTCAATGCTTAAGGACTTTGTTTTGACATGCTCATGTTGCATTGCATTGTGTTTGGCATGCTTAAGTTGCATTGCATTGTATTTGGATTAGGTGTTAATCCAAATACGAGAAACGAGGGACGTTTCATACTTGAAGTGATGAAACGTGGCTCATTTCTCGGTCGCCGACCCTCTTGATCATGCATGATAGAGGTTAAGGCCCTTATGTTTTCTTTGTGCATTCATTCACATTGATTGTGCAATCTTGGCTTCTCGGCCATCGTGCATTGCGGTGCTTGGTTGGTGGCCTGAGATTCAAGAACCGTACTCCCTTAAAGCTCATGAAATGATAGGGAGGGTGGTTGTGCACACATACCTTGCAAATACACTGCTGTGCCCCTTCTTGTTCTCTGTTGCAGCAAACTGGAAGTGTGCAGAATTTTCTGGTCTACAGAAAATGTAAGTGGTCGGCAGGTGGTCTACAACACCATTAAGTGGTCGGAAGCCCTCCTAGAGGCCTCCAAGGTGGTGCAGAAGCTATCTGGAGGTTTGTACAGTGTTCTTAGAACAAATGCAAACAGAGGCAAGTTGGGGCATTGCGATGGATTTCCGAACGAGGCGACCGAGCATGCATGCACTCTTTACCCTGAGGACATCTCTTTACTGCTTTCCTTACCTGCTTTGCTTGGCTAGCTAATGCTTTGGTTCTGTAATTAAGTAGTTAATGCACTTAGTTATTCATTTGCGTTTGTAATAACTAGTTAGTTAACTTCTTAGTTAATTAGCTTCGTTTTGTACTTAATTAGTTAACTTGTTAGTTAATTAGTTTTATTTTGTAATAATTAGTTTAATTAGCTTAGATTATCTAGTTAGCTTATTGCTTGGACCCTCCGTCGAGAGGGCATAAATGTTGTAATAAGCGTGCGTGTGTGATGCATGTCTTCCAACCCCCATTTCTTTCTCCTTTTACTTAACCGCTTTTGATGGTTAGTGTAGACACCCCATTTTTGACCGTCCTCAAGACTTGGATGTCATCGTTTGAACACTCGATGATCATCCATGCTTGTGTTTGTTTTGAGTTCCTGAAGGCCTCGGCTGCGCGCCTCGACTTAGAACCTCTTAACTTGTCTGTTTTGTTCTTGGTTGTGGACCAAGGATTTGTGGTTTTGTTTCTGAGGGAAGAGGGTGGCTTGTTGGCCAGCCTTACAACCCATCGGCCAAGCCTTGTGCTTATCGGCCATGCATTCTCTCCATCGGCCATCAGTGTTAGCCGGTCGGCACTCTTTTTGGTCAATCGGCCATTTTTTTGGCCGAGACCCCTTTTTCTGCTTTTGCAGATATTTTTCTTCTAGCTAGTGCCAGTTGTTGGTCACTTGGTGTATCCTTGATACAAGTGTATGGATGGATTCAAACCAAGTCCTAGCTTGTTCAAGAAGCTTGGGACTTGGTTTTTATAAGAAGTGAGGCCCATCTCCCTTTCCAGAGGTTCTGAGATTTGATATACAAGATATCTCTCTCTCTCTATATATATATCTCTATATATATATTTGTGTGAGTTTGTGCTCTAAAGTGTGTTTTGTCTTCACTTTTGCAGTACAACACCTAGCAACACACCACCATCTTTGAGCTGAGATTCTTAGGAGTGTTATTTGAGCTTTGAAAGTTGGTTTTTGCCTCAGAAGCTGCTGGTTTCAAAGTTGTGCTTCAAGGGTGAGTGTATTCCCTTTTTAAGCCCTTGTTTGTATACCATATTGGCCATCCTTGCATATTGTTTTAGGCCTTACTTTCAACTGAAAAAAGTCTTGTTTTGAAGTGCTTAACATGTTTGTTTAAGGCCTCTTTGGTGTTGGGGGGTGGTATACCCCCCCATGTGCCTTATTTGGCCTTGTTTTGAGCCACCTCTTTAGGCCTTCGAGATCATCTCCTTTTGGCCTTTTAGCCACTGAAATCCAGTGGATTTTCAATGGTAGAATGTGTGTCTTGAAGCCTTAAATAGGAGGGGGTGGTCCCCCCTCCTCTCCTCCTGAATGCTTGTGTTGATGGCTCACCAAGTTGGCATGTTTTTCTACTTCTTTGTGGCTCTATTTCAGCATGCCTTAGGCCTTGTTTTTCCATGATATAACGCTATGTTGGCTTGGTTTGATCATATCATGCATGCTCCTTGCACTTGTAGTGCAAATCCATTCACTACCCTAAAATGCATCATGCTTTTGGCTATCATTCTGGCATGTTTTTGGCTCAACTCTAAGAAATTTTTCCTCATGTTTTACCATGCTTAAGCTCTATTTGATGTTGTTTTGGTCATGCATGCCATGCTTTGTATAGCCATAGTGCATTCTTGCTCGTTAGCTTTGAATTTCATGGCCTCTAGTATGGCTTACTTGAGGTGTTTGCATGCTTTGGTCTCATTTCAACCATGATTTCAGTATGTATAGTGTGGCCATACTCTCTCATGCTTCACTATTTCAATGCTTTTGGTGAGTCATGCTTTATGCCTTAAGTATGAGTCTATATGCATGCCTTATTGCCTAAGCTTTTGGAATACCATCTCAGTGGGTTTTTGGTCCTATTTGGACATGCCATAACTCTGATTTTAGTGGGTGAAGTCATCTCATGCTTGGTTTTAGTGGGTGTAGTGTAATCCTCTTTGTTGGCCTAGTATGCTCCATGCTTCATGCCTTTAATTCTAGCTTGTCTTAGCTACGGTCAAGCATGTTTTGGGTCTTGTTTTGACCTGCCTTGGGACTATTTAGAGTCACCTTGGCCCTTTGGGGCTTGCTTGTTATGGCCATGGTGCAAGCCCCTTTGCTAGTCTTAGGCTTTGAGCCTCTTAGCGTGCTATGCTTGTGTCATGTGCATGATTTGGCATCATTCCTTGCATGATTGCAGAACCTATTTCATTGTCACACTCACACATATTCCACTCTTTCATTGTGCTTGAGAGTTGTTATTTCCATGCCTTGTTTGCGAATCAATATGTGTGCATGATTGCATTTGTTCTTGGACCTCATCTTTAGCATGTTTTGGCCATTGTATTGGCATGCATGAGGCTTGTTTGAGGTTGGTTTGATCCATTGAATATTGCATTACATGGCCCTTACCATTGCATTGTTGTTTGCATATTGTTGCATGACATTGTTATTTGCATGTTATTGCATGTTCATGATGTTTAGCATGTTGATTAGATAGCATGTGGTTGCATTCTTATGGCATTGCATATTGTTGCATGTTTGGTGCATTGCATGTTGTTGCATGCTTGTTGCATTACATGATTTTTGCATGCTTATTGCATTGCATTGTGTGTGCATGCCTTGGATTGCATTGTGTTTGGATAGGGTGTCAACCCAAACACGAGGAACGAGGGACGTTTCATACTTGAAGTGATGAAACGTGCCTCAATTCTCGGTCGCCGACCCTCTTGATCAAGCATGATGGAGGTTAAGGCATTTATGTGTTTTTGTGCATTCATTTGACATTGATTTGTGCACACTTGGCTCCTTTGGCCATCATGCATTGAGATGCGTGATTGATGGCTCGAGAGCCGAGCACTACACTCCTTTGAGCATGTGGCATGATAAGGAGTGTGGTTGCATACACATTTTCTTGTAAATACACTGCCATGCCTCTGTTAGTGCTCTATTGCAGCAGAAGGAGGAAATTGCAGGAAGCAGTGGCCGATCGACCATCCAATCTGCTGATCGGCTATCAAAGTTGGCCGATGACCATTATATTTGGCTGATGACCATTATCTTTGGCTGATGGCCACTCCTCTTGGCCAACCACTTCTCAACATGTCCATAAGGTGGGTCAGAAGTATCTTGGAGGTTGGCACAATTTTTAGAAGTTTAAAACAGTGCAAATAGAGGTATCACGAGACACGGTAGTGGATTTCCGGGAGAACGCAACCGAGCATGCATCATTCATCATTCCGAGGCAGAGCTGTGGCAGCCTTTTTTAGTTTCTTACTTAGTTGGTTTTGTAGTTTAATTAATTTGATTAATTAGTTAAAGTTTTGTAATAATTAGTTTAATTAGCGTAGCTAGTTAGCTTATTATTCAGACCCTTCGCCGAGAAGGCAGAACTGTTGTAATAAGCGTGCGCGTGTGTGATGCATGTATTCCAACCCCCATTTTTTTCTCCCTTTTATATACCAGCTTTTGACGGTTAGTTTTAGGACATTTTCAAGTAGCATACTTATGCTTCGCATGTTTGCATTTATTCATCTGTCTTGCATGCACCGGGCTCGGCGCATCATACAAACTGCATTGTATTTCAATTCTTATTTGAATACATATATCAATTGTTGCATTCACATGACATCTTAGAATAGCCGAGCCTATCTTAGTTGCATTTTGCATGTGTTGCATTAGGCATCTTAACATAGTTAGGAGCATACATGGTTTTCTAACTAGTTTCTCATTTTGGCTCGGAGTACACTGTAAGTGTTTATGCTTTAGCATCCTTGCATGTGTGTAAGCGACTGCCATGATAGCATGCTTGCCATGAGGCTATGTGCTTAAGTGATTAACTGGCTGAATGCCTGTGGGTGAATGCTTTATTGCTTGAATTGGGACAATTCATCAAATGTGAATTTTAAGCCCACTTGAAGTGGCAAAATCATGTTTTCTAAGCCCACTCGAGGGTGGAAAATCCACGTCTTAGCCTACTTGCGAGTAGCACCTTCAAACCATTTTCAAAAAACAAACATGAGATGTTTTGTTCCAATTCAAGCGATTTAGTCTACACTTGTATGCTGTGAGCATCACATAGTAAGCTAGCTAATAAATTGGAATAAGGACGCATGTGTTTTCAAAAATAACATATCTTGTTGGTAAAGGCCGATCCTTTGATCGGGTGAGCGGGGGTGCTCATTTTGTGATCTTCCCCCCTCGTATCCAAGTTCCCGAGCCGAGGCAACTTTGGTGATGATGGACACGTCACCTTCGGCACGAGTCAGGGTTTCCTAAATTTCCCAAAATAAAAAATTTAGGTGGTGACTCTGAAATCTGGCAAAGCAGTCCATGTTTGGCACTCTTTGATTAAAATCGATTTTCCAAAACGATTTGCCGGATTTGGACTCTTTGGTGATTTATCAGTCTTACATTGCACTTTGTGAGATTAGGTTCATAACCGTGACAGGAGTCCGAACTGTAGTAGCTAGAACCACGATCCGTTCCCTCACGCGTGGAGCGGAGTTTCGGGCGGTCTATAGTTAGTTTTAGGGCATGTTTCAATTAGCATACTTATGCTTCGCATGTTTGCATTCATTCATCTGTCTTGCATGCACCGGGCTCGGCGCATCATACAAACTGCATTGTATTTCAATACCAATTTGAATACATGTTATCTAATTGCATTCACATGACATCTTAGAATAGCTGAGCCTATCTTAGTCGCATTTTTGCATGTGTTGCATTAGACATTATTGACATAGCTAGGATCATACATTGATTACTAACTAGCTTCTGTTTTGGTTCGGAGTACACTTTGAGTGTTTTCGCTTTAGCATCCTTGCATGTGTGTAAGTGACTGCCATGTTTAGCATGCTTGCCATGAGGGTAATTGCTTAAGTGTTTAACTGTATGAATGCCTGTGGGTGGAGGCTTGATTGCCTGAATTGGAACAACTTGATGATTGTGAGTTTTAGGCCCATTTGAAGTGGCAAACTCATGTTTTTCTAAGCCCACTTGAGGGTGACAAATCCACGTCTTAGCCTACTTGCGAGTAGCACTTTCAAACCACTTTCAAAAAACAAACATGAGTTGTTTTGTTCCAATCCGCGTGATTGAGTCTATACTTGTATATTGTGCGTATCACATAATAAGGTTAGCTAATAAACCGGAATAAGAACACGTGTGTTTTAAAAAAAAACATATCATGTTAGTAAAGGTCGATCTTTGATCGAGCGAGCGGGGGTGCTCATTGCATGACCTTCCCCTCTCGTACCCAGGTTCCCGAGCTGAGGTAACTTTGGTGATGACAGATACGTGGCCTTAGGCACGAGTCAGGGTTTCCTAAATTTCCCAAAATAAAAATATTTAGGTGGCGACTCTGAAATCTGGCAAAACAGTCCATGTTTGGCACTTCTTGATTAAAATCGATTTTCCAAAACGATTTGCCGGATTTGGACTCTTTGGTGATTTATCAGTCTTATGTTGCACTTTGTGAGATTAGATTTAGAACCGTGACAGGAGTCCAAACTGTAGTAGCTAGAACAACGATTCACGCCCTCACGTGCGGAGTGGAGTTTGGGCGGTCTACAATTTCTGGTGACTCCGCTGGGGACTTAGAGAACTTGACTCAAACTCATGATATGTTGTTTTGTTTACACTTATGTATTTCTTTGCATTGCATTTGCATTGGTGTGCCTAGGACACCGTGTTTGCCGTCTGCTATTCCTGAACGGTTTTCCAGAGGCTTGCTTGGAAAAGCATGCTATAAGGCTGACCGGTTGCGGGCTCTGCCACGATAGGAACGCAAACCTCGATTTTTACCGAGGCATCCTTTTTGACCATTCGACCTAGTGCATATCGGAATCTGTAGTGACCATTCCAAACTAGGACAGGTTGCTTACCCGATTGTAGGTTGTTTGAAACCACTGTGTGCGTAGTGAAACCCTAACTCCTGACAAAATAGGATAGGGAAACCCTACCCCTCCATAGGGGTGTTTTGGCTCTCACTTGCTTGCTATGTGCTTTTAGAGTGTGCCTCTACAGGAATGCATGTATCAGTTTGCAAGTCTGGGTATCAGGCCTGCGGGCATCAGTATTTGGGGGAATCAATTTTACCTGAGGGTATCAGATTTGAGGCAGAATTTTGGGGCAGAATTCAGTAGAGAGCGCAGCCATTCTACTATGCTCGTATCTATTTTGGTGAAATCAGGCTGAGGTGCTGTCTGTTTTCTCTTTTGCTAGGTAGTCTTGGAACTATAGCTTCAGAAGGCTCCGATGTCCCCCAATTCATTGGACTTGTGTTGATAGACTTTGTCAAGCCAGAGATTCAATTCAAGGGCAACCAATGTTCCTTCGCTGAGGCAAGGCAAAGAAGGGCCAGACAGGGCTCATTGGTTCATCTAATCCGATAGTCACCAGTGACATCGCCTTTGTTCCAAACTTAGTAGACCGTGATGGCACAGAGTTCGAAAGAAGTTGTGGCCATGGTAGCAACATTAAACCAGGGAATCGCCATACAGGGTGAAATCGATGTCGAAATGCAACGCCCATCTGGGGCACCTACCCCACATCCAGTCTCGGTACCCCAATCATCTCAAACCTGTGAACCCACTACTTCTGAGCTGATGAGAATGATTGAAGATCTTTAGAGAACGGTGACAGATTTAGCTTTTGGAGTTTTGGCTCCATCATCAACCACATCGCCTACCGGGGATTTCACGCTAAAAGGCTCCCCAATCTTGGGACGGGCTGCTTGGAAGAAGGCCAATCTCTTAGCAAAATGGAGGCTAGTGATAAAAATAAGGTTGGGGCGGGCGTTAGTCCCCATAAACACCTCCAGTGGGCTGTTGTGGCTTTGAAAGTCGAGGGGCTAAACAAACAACAAGTGATTGCAGTTATTTCGAAGACTGTGGATGATACTTTCTCCACTCAAGTTGGGGGAAATTTGAATCAAGGGGCAAGCCGGGAGAAGGGTCGTCGTACCAGAAACGCCCCTTTCAGCTTCAATCCTGCACTCGGAAGAGATCAGCAGACCCAGTCAGCGCCTAGTAATCCCTTTGCCGGTGCATCTAGCAAAAATCCACAGACCTCGAAGTACCAGCCCTGAGGTCGAAGGGTCTTCCATGCTGTAGACGTCCACGAACGTCCCGGGAAAAATCCTGTTTTGTTCATTTGGGCTTACTACAGTTCGGACTCAAATGTCACTGTTCTGAATCTAATCTCGTAAAGTGCAATGCGAGACCGATAAATCACCAAAGAGTCCAAATCCGGCAAATCGTTTTAGAAAACTGATTTTTAAGAAAGAAGTGCCAAACATGGACTGCTTTTCCGGATACAGAGTCGCCACCTAAATGTTTTATTTTGGGAAATTTAGGAAACCTTGACTTGTGCCTAAGGCCACGTGTCCGTCATCACCAAAGTTACCTCGGCTCGGAAGGTTGAAAACCCGAAATGGCGACCTTGGCAAAAGTTAGAGCACAAAAGGAGAGGTTAATACCCGAGTGTACCTTAACCCCGAAACTACGTCAGGCTTGATTCCCATCTTTGGGATACGTAGGCAACTTCATTCTGAAGTCCAGCCATAAACACTTCCAAATCGACTGTGTCCATGTAATGGTTCTGATCATCTTTGTCTTCTCTGTATCTGAGAGTTTGGTTGTGATCGTCACTTTGAGGACTGATTACAGTGTGCTGTGGTGCCATTCAAACAAGGGGCAACTTTCCATTATTGTGCAGTGCCATTTTGACAAGGGGTAATTTTCCATTGTTTTGGATTTGAGGTTGTGCATCTCAAGAGTAAATTCTATGATTGGTCGAGCATTGGCCATTTGCAAAAATAGTTTTTGAGAATTTTTACTGAAGTTGACTAATTTTCTCGAAAATTTGCTTCATTTTTTTCCAAAAACTGGACCATATATTAGACCCGAAAAGGAAAATTTTCAGTGCTCATAACCTAACTTGCATGATTTTAAATCAGAAAATCGAACAAGCATGCTAATCTAACTCTCATTTGGTCAAAATTGTTTTAGTAGAAAGCCAAAACAAAAAATGATCAAAATGATGAACTAGAGGCACAGTTGAGTCAGGTGTTCTGTCTTTTCCCCATTGTCAACACACTTGCCAGGAAGGGCACCATACTTTCTGGAAAAGGGCACTCTACCTACCAGAAAAGGGCACAACTGAAGCTAACAGCAAAGGGCCGAAAGCTCTCTCATCCTCCAAGCAGCGAGGTATGAAGCTAAGTGCGAAGCATGAACTGGAATGGAGCAGAATATTCCACTCCCTCATCTGGACAAATTTGATCACATCCGAACTGGCCAAGGGCATCGTCAACCGATGCCAATTGTAGATTTGCTATGCATTTGGTCGCACCGCAACCCCTCTGTGGGAGAGAGCTCACTGTTATGAGCGGAAGAATGAGAATCTAGTAGAATACTAGGGGCAAGAGCCCACAACTTCATGTTTATCCATCAACCACCTAGGGAAGGGATAAAAAAATCAGAGAGATTAAAGAATAGAGAGATGTACGCTGAGAGAAAAAGTGAGAAAATGGCTTTTTTAGAAAACAAGAGATTGAGTGCCAGAGTGATGTGAGGATTACAAATGAGAAAGGGTGGGAAACAATACCCGAAGAAACTGGCTCCTCATGAACTGAGAGGTCTCCCATTGTTGGTACACATCTGAGTGTTGTGTGTGTGTTTTTGTTTGTCTTGATTCTTGTTTTGAGTCGTTTTGAGTGTTAATAGATGTGTCTAGGTTGTTTTACCTTTGTTTTCCTTTGTTGAGTCATTTTGATTGTGTTCAGTCATAGGCTCAATACCCAGTTGAGAACTCCTTTCTCAATTTCAAAATGAATTGTTTTGTGCTCAGAGTGCTGTGCCGTTCTCCACATATGTGCAAAACAGGATTTGTTCTTTCATAAAACTGCAGGGTTCAACCCAGGTCATGTGAGAATAGTAAAACTAGGACCTATCTGAAGCTATATAGGTTCCAAACTACAAAACAAAAGAAAAGAAGGAAAATCGAAGCATCTTAGTGTGTTTCGACTTCAGCAAATTCCATGATTGTACTCCGGATGTACCTCTTCAGGCCTTGTCAATGCTCCGAAGTATGAGTGTGCCTTTACTCCAAGCTCAAGCCAGCTTCAAGCCAGAATGGCGATCAGAAGTGCTCTCCCTGGGTGCCAGTCCCTGCCAGAGGCATCTTGGCTGTGTTTACAATGAGTTCCTAGGAGACCAACTGCGACGGTGGAAACTAGAGTTCGAATAGCTGATGCCTAGAACGCAAAGGTTAGAGATTTTCGAGACTAAAGTCTAGTTTAAATACCCAGGGGTGTATCCCCGGGTTGAAATCTGTATGGAAGCCCTATAGGTTGAGATAGCATGTATGCACCTCAATTCTGGATACTGAACCAACCTAGTCTATCACCCCGTTGGAGAATAGGGAAAGTTGTGAATATGGTCAGGAAGAAAGGCGGTATCCAAAGTGTTCTACGTGAAGAACCCCTGTCAGCATTTCAGGACCTTTGTATTGTGAGTTCAAGGTAATAGTTCAAAGAACGCAAGGTAAGGGTTCGAGGAACACAAAGGGTGATCCCCGTCAGAGTAGAGTGGTTTATCGCCACTCGCCCCATGAGGTGCTTTCTAAAGCACCACTTTGTTTGTTTATTGCATTCCCTAGACATCATGCTCTACATTTCTTGTAACATGTATCATATCATCACACATATTGCATAAATTTATCTTGTACTATACTTATTCTAGTTGTTGCATAGAATATACACGTTACATTGGATATACGTCGTTGATCCTTTTGTATAGAGTATGTACATTACATGGAGCACGTTTTGACCTTGCTTGTATAGAATGTGCATGTAGACACCCCATTTTTGACCGACCTTAAGACTCAGACGTCATCGATTGAGCGCTCGGTGATGACGCATGTTGTGCTCGTTCTGAGGTTATGGAGTGTCGGTTGAGAGCCTTGCCTCCGGACTTCGGAACTCTTTTGTGTTTTGCCTCGATTTGCGAACTAGGTTCTGTTTTCTCTTCCCGAAGGGAGGGAGAGGTCTCGTCGACCATCTCTCAATGGCCGTAGGCTACTTTTTCGTGGTCGTAGACCACTGTTCCCGTTTGGAGACCAGTTTTCGATTTTCGGAGCCGTCGGCCGTGCGCCTCGTTTCGGGACCGCCTAACTTTCTTTGTTTGCTCCGGTTTTTGGCACACACCTTGTTTCCTCTCTCTAGAGGGACACTATGGCCCGGGAGACCACCTTCGTGGTCGCACGCCACTTTTGATGCTTAACAGTCAGTTTTTGGGGCCTCCGGCCGCGCGTATTGGCCCCCAAACCCCCGTTTTGCATCTGTCTTGGTTCATTTTTGGCATGGACCCTGTTTTCATTGTTTGAAAGGTGGTACTGGGGTGGGAGACCACCTTTTATCCTTGGAGACCACTTTTCCCCGGTCGGTCAATTTTCTTGTCAGGTAGCTGGTCTCCCTCACTTTTGGGCCATAATTGCTGGTCTCCCACCGCACCACTGGCTTGCATTCACTTGGGAGACCACCAATCAGGGTTGCCGACCACATTTTTCTCACTTGAACCTTTTGAACTGGTCAGCCGACCAGTGGGAGTGGTCGGCCGACCACCTGAACTGGTCGGTCAGCTTTCTCATTTTTTGTCTCTGTGAGTGTGTGCCAGTTGTGCTAGCTGGAAGGCACATATTGCATCCTCCATACACGTGTATGGAGGATTGGCAACCTTGTTTTGGCTTCTTAAAGAAGCTTGGCCCTTTGCTCTAAGCTTCTAAGAGAAGCTTGAATCTTTTTTAGCTTCTTAAAGAAGCTTGACCCTTTGGCTCTAGCTTCCTCAAGAAGCTTGACCCTTTTTGCTATAGCTTCCTCAAGAAGCTTGGACCTTTGCACAAGCTTCTTGAAGAAGCTTGGACCTTTGTTCCTCTACAAGAGAGACCCTCTCCCTCATTTGCAAAGGTTCAGAAAATTTGGTTAAGGCATATACATACACCGCTCTCTATCTCTCTATTTCAAGCTCCACAGTTCCTTGTTCTTGTACCTTTACATACCACCTCCTAGCCTAATACTTCCAACGCCAACCTAAGCTTCTTGGAAGGTCTTGAGAGGTCCTAAGGTCTGAGTTTTTGGCCTCAAAGCTACTGGAGTTGCTGAGCTTCAAGGGTAACACTTCTTTCCCTCTTTTGGCCTTTATTTTGTTTCATCTTTTAGCTATACTTGCAAGCATATTTGGGTTTTGTCATAAACTGAAAAAGTCTTGTTTTCAGGTCCTTAACATGTTTGTTTAAGACCATTTTTCTGTTGGGGGCTATCTACCCCCTTGCATGCTTCATTTCATCTTATTTTGAGCCATGCCTTAGGGCCTTTGCATTGACCTTTGTTTGGTCTCTTAGCCACTAAAATCCAACAGATTTTCAGTGGCTAGCATGCTTCCTTGAGCACCAAAATCAGAGAGGGGTGACCCTCTCACCCCTTGTCTTGTTTACTAGCATATTTGGCCTAACAAGGGAGCCCATGTGTGCATGCTTCCAAGCCATGTTTCAGGCCATTTTTGGTGAGTTTTAGGACCTGCATGAGTTCTGTCCAGAGCTTTTTTTGCCATATTAGGTGTCCCTCTTGCATGTGTAGAATAACCCTCTTCATAGCATATCAAAGGAGCCTATACTTGCAAGCTTCCTAGCCTCATTTCAGTCCCTTTTCAGTGAGTTTTATGGCCTTCATAACCTCTGACCAGAGGTGGTTTTTTCATATTGGGTGTCCATCTTGCATGTGTAGAGCAACCCTCTTTATAGCCTATCAAAGGAGCCTATCATTCTTGCATGCATAGACTATGTTTCAATGGATTTTTGGGCTTTATTTGGCATGTCATACCTTTGAATTTTTTTGGTTTGGTGGCCTCTTGAATGCTTCATATACTTGTAGTGTAAACCCTCTTCACTAGCTTGTGTTGCATGCTATTTTGGCCTTTGATCCTAGCACTTTTTGGCCATGCCTTAAACTGATTTTGTGCATGTTTTGGACTGCCTTAGCTCTGTTTTTATGCCTCATAGTCGAATAATGATTGCTATGCATGGTTGTAGTTCAATACCCTTGCCTAGCTTTGAGTTTTGGAGCCTATTGCATGCTTATGTTGAGTTGTTTCCATGTTTTGGGGGCCATTGTGCATCATATTTTAGAGCTTACATGTATACCATATTCCCTTGTTTTTCACTCTTTAAATGTGTTTGAGATTCGTGCTTGTATGCCTCATTTTTGGACCATTGCATGAGCCCCATTTCTTTGCATTTTGAGCCATCATTTTAGACAATTTTCCCACTATTTAGGACCTGCATAGGGACTTTTGGGGCTGGTCGGGTCATTTGAGCATTGCTTTGTGTACCTCTAGTGTAATGCGCTTCACTAGTTTCGGTATTCGGGCCATCTAGCATGCATTGTATGAAGTGTTTGCATGATTCAGGGCCATCTTGCATGTCATTTCAGAGCTAGAAAATGTATGATTGTATGCCATATTTCACCCCTTGCCATGCTTTGGTAGAGTGGCATTTGGTGCCTTAGGTTCGGTCCCTTGCATCGGGCATGTTTGCATAAGTGTTCCTGCCTTTAATTTCATCATGTTTGGCCACTAATTTGGGTGTGGCTGAGGTCCACTCATATTGGTTTAAGTCCATCTTGCATTATGTATGCCATGTCCATGTTGTTGCATGCTTGATCGTCGCATTGTGTATGCCTGGATTATGCCTTTGTGTATGTCCATCGTCATATGTGCGTTGTGTATGCCATATAACGCCATGTGTATTGAGTATGCCATTCGTAGTTCATAGCATTGCGTATACTAGTTGCACCTTTGCATGTCATTCCTTGCATGGTTGCATGTCTTAGTTGCATTTCGTTTAGGATTGCATGCTAGTTGTTGCATTGCGTTTGCATGCCATGCCATTCTAGTTGTTGCATAGTGTTTGGAGTAGGGTTTAGTCCAAACACGGGAAACGAGGGACGTTTCGTACTCCAAGTGATGAAACGTGCCTCGATTTTGGGTCGCTGACACTCCGAATTACCCATGATGGAGTTTAGGCCTTGTTGTGTTTATATGTGCATTCATTTTACATCAAGTCGTGCAATCCGAATCCTCGGCCATCATGCATCGAGATGCATGATTGGTGGCTCGAGGGTCAAAGACTACACTCCCTTGAGCTTGTGCAATGATGGGAGAGTGGTCGTGCACACATTTGTTGAAAATGCCTTGCTATGCCTCTCTCTTGCCTTTGTTGCAGAAAAACCAGAATCCAGGGGCAGAAAGTGGTCGGCCGACCACCCTTTGGGTCTCCAACACAAAGGGTGGTCGGTAGGTGTTCTCCATAGCCAATGGCTGGTCGGCAGCCTTCCCACAACCTTCTAGAGTGGAGTTTCAGCCTCTTGGAGCTCTGTGCAAGTTTCTGAAATTAATTGCAAACAAAGGCGAGTCGGGGGGCATTGCGGTGGATTTCCTGACAAAGGCGATTCGAGCATGCATGCATCCATTTTCCTCCAAAACAGAGCCGAGGCAGTCACATTCATTTAGTTTACATGCTTACTTAGCTAGTTTGTTAATTAGTTAATGTCGTGTAATAATTAGCTGTAGTTCGTTATTCATTCGGTTGTGTATTATTTATTCGGACCCTCTGAGGAGGGCAATGTTGTAATAAGTGTGCGTGTGTGTGATGTATGTCTTCCAACCCCACGTCTTTCTCCCTTTTATTTATCAGCTTATGATGGTTAGTTTTAGGGCACGTTTAAATTAGCATCCTTACACTCGTATGTCTGCATCCATTCATTTGTATTGCGTGTACCGGGCTCGGCGCATCACACTAATTGCATTGTATTTCAATTCCCAGTTGAATACATGTATCGATTGTTGCATCTCATATGCCATCTTAAAAAAGCCGAGCCTATCGTAGTTTCATTTTTTGCATGTGTTGCATTAGGCATTCTTAGTATAGTTAGGATTCATGCATGTTTTCTAATTAGCTTCTTTCTTTGGCTCGGAGTACTCGGTAAGTATTTATGCTTTAGCATCCTTGCATGTGTGTGAGTGACTGCCATAATAGTATGCTTGCCACGAGGCTATGTGCTTATGTGATATAACTGCCTGAATGCCTGTGGGTGAAGGTTGGGTTACTTGAATTGGAATAATTCGTCGAAACTCGTTTTCAAAAACATGTTTTCTAAGAACACATAACGTTTTCAAAAACGGATATCACGGTTAGTAGAGGCCGATCTTCGGATCGGGCGAGAGGGGGTGCTCATAGCTGACCTTCCCCAATCGTACCCTGGCTCCCGAGCCGAGGCAACTCTGGTGATGACGGACATGTGGCCTTCGGCACCGAGTCAGGGTTTCCTAAATTCCCCCATAAAAAATATTTAGGTGGCGACTCTGTATCTGGCAAAGCAGTCCATGTTTGGCACTTCTTTTCAAAAAAATCTGTTTCTCAAAACGATTTGCCGGATTTGGACTCTTTGGTTCAAGATTAAGAACTGTGACACAAATTGAGTCCGAGCTGTAGCGGCGGGGCCCCCCTCGCGGGCGCGCTACAGTTTCTGGCGACTCTGCTGGGGACTTTAGAGAGCTTGACTCGAACTCGTGATATCTTATTTTGATTTCGTTTATGTGTCTCTTTGCATTGCATGTGCATTGGTGCGCCTAGAAACACAGTGTTTGCCATCTGCCATTCCTGAACGGTTTGCCGGAGGCTTGTCTTGTCAAGGCATGACCATAAGGCTGACCGGTTATGGGCTCTGACAGTATGGGAACACAAACCCCGTTTTTATCGGGGCACCCTTTTCGACCATTCGGCCTAGTGCATATTCGGATCCATAGTGACCATTCCAAGTTAGGATAGGCTGCTTACCCGATGTTAGGTTGTTTGAAACCGCTGCGTGCATAGTGGAACCCTAGCTCCTGACAAAATAGGATAGGGAAACCCTACCCCAACATAGGGGTGTTTTGGCTCTCTTTACTTGCTATGTGTTTTTAGAGTGTTTCTCTACAGGAAAGTACATATCAGTTTGCAAGTTTGAGTATCAGACCTGAGGGCACCAGTATCAGTGTTATTGAGAAATCAGTTATCTGCGGGTATCAGGTTCAGTTTTGGGGACAGTGATTTCTGGAGAACAGTGATCAGTAGTAGAGTGTAGTTGTTCAGCTACGCCCGTGTTTGATCTGTTTGGGCTGAAATGCTGTTTGTTGTCTCTTTCAGGTTCGAACAGATGGTACAGAATAGCTAGTGCTCCCCCTTGCTGAGGCAGGACTTATGATGACGCAGAATTCAGAAGAGATCGTGGTTATGACAGCCGCATTAGAGCAAGGGATCACTCTGCAAGGCGAGACCAATATTGATATGCCACATCCACCAGGTCGCCTGTTGCGCACTCGGTCTGGGCCCCCCAGCTATACCAGGCTCGCGAGCTTACTACATTTGAACTAATGGGGATGATAGGTGATCTCCAGAGGTCTGTGGCGGATCTCGCCTACGGAATGTCAGCTTCACCTCCAGCCGCACCATATGCCGGGAGTTTTGTACCCCAGGAGCCCCCATTGTTGGGGCGAATTGTGATCGAACTTAGCCAACCGGAGATGGCCTCCAGCTATGGCAATGACATGCCGACATCAACCCAAATCCTTAATCAAGCTGAGGCCAGAGGCAAGAACAAAATGAAGGCAGATGCCGACCCTAGTGAACTACTGCTGTGGGCAGTCGAGGCTTTGAAAGCCGCGGGGATGAACAAGCAACAGGTATTCGCAGCCGTGGCAAAAACTGTGGAGGATGCTTTCCCCGCTCTACCTGAGGGTAGTTCAAGCCAGTCAGAAAATTGGGATAGGCCCCGTCATGCCAGAACAATTCCTCCTGTTCCCGCCCCTACACCTGGAAAAGATCAGAAAGCTAAGGTGGCGCCTGCCGACCCTTTCGCTTGTGTGGCTAGTAAGAGCGCTCAGACTCCAAAGTACCTGCCCTGGGGGCGCAGGACCTTTCATGCACTCTACATGCCTCTGTCCAAGGCACTTCAGATCCTTGCTGAGAGGGGACACCTTAAACCCCTGGAGCCTCGGCCTCTCCCGAAGAATCGCCCTGCTACGCATGATGCTGCTCAATACTGCGCGTACCACCAGCAGACAGGCCATGCCACCGACAATTGTTTCCGCCTCTGTCATGAGGTGCAAGATTTGATTGACAACGAGGTTATCCTTCCGCCCACCTCAGCCAAGTCCGTTACCACCCAGTTATTGGATTTTGAGGACACAGATACTGCAAGTATGTAATCAGAGAGTGAACCACCTGCGGGCGGCATTCGATATATTTTGGATGTGGCGTCTGGCACGTATTTTTGAGCATCGTTGAAACCGAGTTTTGTAAATTCTGGCTTGGGTATCGAGTCAGTCTTGTGTTTTGAGTCTGTCTCTTTGTCTTGAGTCAGTCTTTTTGCTTAAGGGTCTGTCTTGTTGTAGCGAGTCCGTCCCCTTTTGTATAGAATACCAGATGATTCCGAGGTTGTTGCCTCGAACATCGTTTTGTCTTGTAATTACCTGTTTTTGTTTTTTTTGAGTTTGTTTCTGCCGAGGGGCCAGTTACACCAACAAATCTGAATGAAACAGCTGTGGTTATCTCATTTTCATGCTTGCTTTCAGTGTGAGTTAGTTATGCCAGAGGATTTGAATGGACTGACGGTACATCTCGCATGCTCTCCTGCGCGCCAAACTCATTGCATTGACCTAAGTTTTTCAAAAACCTCTTTTGAACACTGCGGTGATAAAAATTCCTCGGGTTTTACAAAACTTTGATCAAATTGAGAAAAGGAGAGGCATGGTAAGCCTTTTAATGAATGAAACCACGCTTGTCAGCATGAATACTGAGAAGGACCCTGGCTTGATCCAGATTGGTTCCACACTATCTTCAGCGTGAGTGATTTGTCACTTTCTTAAAAACTTTCAAAAACAAATGTTTACACGGCCCTGTGAAGACCTGTGTGGAATCGCTCTTGAGATTGTGCAGCCTAGGATCGCTCTCAGCCTTAAGATTCAACCTGTTTGTTTCGAACCACGAACTCATCCGGAACATCCAACTGTCAACTGTTGGAGAAGGCCCGCGTGGCCAGATCAGAAGTAGCCCTCGAGCAGGAGGCATCAAAGCTGAGTCAAAAAGATTAAATCTCATCAGAAGAAGCTCGTGGAGCAACCATGATGGATCCTTCCGCAAATCAGTACAACAGCCGTTCTCCTAGACACAGAGAGGCTTTAACTTCAAAAACCATTTGGCATGGACTTGTTACACTTTTACCCTTTGAGAGGCTCGCTGGGTCGAAAACCCGAAAGGGCGACTCAGGCAAAAGTTAGAGCAAGAGAAAAATACAAAAAAAAGCAAAAAAGCAAAAAAGAAAAGCAAAAATGCAAAAAACAAAGAGAATAAATAAAATAAAAAAAAATCAGAAAAAGAAAAAGAAAAAGAAATCAAAAAAAAAAAAGAAAGAAAAGCTCGCAAGGTCGAAAACCCGCATCGGGCACCTTGACAAAAGTTAGAGCCTGAAAAGTGAAGGTTAAAATACCTGAGTGTACCTTAACCGGAACTACGTGAGGCTTGATTCCCATGTTAGGGATACGTAGGCAACTTCATTCTGAAGTCCAGCCCCCAACGCTTTCATAGCGTCTCAGTCCATACAATGGTTTCGATTTCATCCCGAAGTCCAGTCGGCAACACCTTCCAAGGTGACTGTGTCCATATATTTGTCATAACCGTCTTCATCATCTCTGTGTCCAAGAATTCGACCACCACCAATAAAGACTGTTTGCGGACTGCTGCAGCCCCATCCAAACAAGGGGCAACTTTCCGTTGCCACGAGTCATCGCGAGCCGCCATTCAAACTAGGGGCAACTTTTCGTTGCCATCCACCCCTTTCAAGCCAGGGGCAATTTTCCATTGCCTCCGATCCGGGGTTGCGCATCTCAAAGAGTAAGTTCCATGCTCGTTGAGTATTGACTGTTTGCAAAATAGTTTTTGAAAATTTTTACTAAGGTTGACTATTTTCTCGAAAACTGTTCCATTTTCCAAAACTGGACCATTTTCTTGGACCCAAAAGGAAAATTTTCAATGCTTATAGCCTGACTTGCATGGTTTTCAAATCAAAAATCGAACATGTATGTTAATCCGACTCTCATCTTGATCAAAACTGTTTTAGTAGAAAACCAAAACAAAAAATGGTCAAAATGATGAACTAGGGGCACAGTTGAGTCAGGCGTTCTATCTTCCCCCCGTCGTCAACATACTTGCCAGGAGGGCACTCTACCCACCAGAAGAAATAGCTGTGAGCTAACGGCATTGGGCATGAACCCGCAACTCCCTATTCATCCATTAAACACCCCGGGGAGGGATAAAAATGAGAGAATAAAGAATAGAAAGGTGTAAGTTGAGAGGAAAGAGCGAGCCAAAGGGTTTTGAGAGAAAAACCGAGTTGAATGCCAGAGTGATGTGAGAATCACAAATGAGAAAAGGGTGGGAAACAATACCTAGAGAAACTGGCTCCTCGTGATCTGAGGTCCCCCGTCTTCGTTAACGCGTCTGTATGTCGTATCTTTTGTTCTGTTTACCTCACCCTTTGTCTTAGGTCTCTTCCGAGCGTGTCTCGTTGTGTTTAGGTCGTGTACCCTTTTGTTTGAGTCCTTTTCCGCTGTATCCAGTTGTAGGCTCGATACTCTGGTTAAGAAAACCCCTTTCCAAAAATTAGTCATTTATGTTCAGAGTGCTGTGCCATTCTCTACATCTGTGCGAAGCAAAAGAAGGAAGGGAAAATTTGGGGCATCCGAGCATGTTTTAACCCTAGCCGGTTTCACCTTTGAAGGCCGTCTTGATTGGGCTGTTTTGTTTAAAGTTTGCCGCATGCTGAATAAACCAAGTGCTGTGTTACGGGCTGTATGTAGATTAATCCCCAGTAGAGTAAGGGCTGTGCGTCCAGAATCAGGCAGTGGGTTTCTTGGGTTATTTTTGCTGCTGGCTGTTTAGTTATCTGATTATTACAGTGCAAGTGTTCAATTTTCAAACAACCAATCAATTTCATTTACATTGAGGTGTAATATGGGGTGATGCAATGCAAAGTATGAAATATAAAGATATACGGATATAAACACTTTTTTTAGATAAAAAGCCTATTTCATTTCATCATCTTTTCAAATACACAAGTTTTGGAGACAAAATTCTACCTGCGACAGTACAAAGTATCCTAACTACCAACAAAAAGAAAAGTACAAGAAAGAAGAAAAACAACAAAAATCTGTATCCGTGTCAAGCGGCTCCGAGGGCTATCAGTCTATCCTGGTCCTCTTCCTGGACGAAGGTCCAGGAGCATCATCAGCATCATCATTAGAGCCCGAGCCAGAACCGCCTCCGGTCTCCTCCTCCGATGACTCCACCTCTGACTCTGCCTTGGACTCATCATCATCATCATCATCATCATCATCAGGGGTCGGCGCCCGAGAACTACTCCCGACATAAGTACGCCCTCCCCTGGTACGGGGACGTGCAGCGTCTCCACGCCCTCCTCGAGCAGGGATAGAGGGCCCAGCCGGAGCACCACCCACCGGAGGAATCTGGAAGGGAGGCTGAAAGCACAAAAGGCAAATACATCAGAATACAGTATATGCAGTGTATCAGTGCAGAATGCAGTGTACAGTGTAAGAATGCCGTGAGTAGTTTATCAGTGCAGAATGCAGTATATAGTGTGTGAATGCCGTGGGCAGTTTATCAGAGCAGAGTACAGTGCAGAATGCAGTGTATGCAGTGTATCAGATGCTGTGAGATCAGCGTGTCAGGTGTTGTGTCGTGCATCAGATAATGTGAAGCAGTGTATGAGTGGTTTGAGACCATCATCAGAAGGGCATACTGGAATATTGTAGAGGGCCAGGAGGTTAAAGGTCCGCTGCAGCATCCCCATCATGGAGGCATTCAGCTCCACAGACTGCTAGGTATACTCGGAGGACGCCTGCAAAAGTATAAGATACATCAGTATTCTGCGGAATATCAAATAAACTGAAATGAAATGCAGATGCAAGATGCAAAATGAAGTAATACATACCGGAGGCAAGTCGGGGATACCGGAGGCAAGTCGGGGATACCGGCTAACTCATGAGCAGCCGGGGGAGGAGCAAAGGGGATCTGGTAGGTCGCCCCATCTTGCCCTCTATATGACAGCACAGTGGGCAAGGCAGGCTAGCCAGTCCCCCGTCCCCTCTGAGCTCTGCTCTTGCCATGCACTCGGGCCCTCCTTGATGTGCCCGCTCCAGCCCCAGCTCCCGCTCCAGCTGCCGGCGCCGCTGGCCTCTCCCCCTCAGCTCGGCGACCGCCGCTCAAGGGTCGAATAATATAGGTCCGGACGTACTCTGCGTAGTCACCCTCGCCTCTGTGATGCTCCTCACTCCAACCGATGGTGAAGTCCCTCATCTGCTCAAGAGAGAACCTCTCCGTATGCCTCATATGCGTAGGAGGCAGACCCGGAACTATCTGCTCCGGTAAACCCAGGGTCTGACGCAAGAAGCGCTCGCCCAGGTACCAAGCCCGACAGACCGGGCCCTCCAACAAGATCCGACAACGGGCAGTCTCCTCTGCGCCCTCATAATGATCCCTCACCACAGCCGGTAACGGAGCCCAGGGCTGCCAGGTGATCTGAAAATGAAATGCAGTTTATTATCTACCGTTATTGAAAACATGCGGTGCAAAGCAAAGCCAAAAAATAAACTCTAAAAGTTGAACATACCTCCACGGCGGTAATGGTGTCGAAGTATCGGCGGAAGAAAATAAGAGACTCCCGTGGTCTCCGCACGCATCGCACATCGAAGCGATGCGAGAAGGGGACGCCGAGCGGGATCTCCTCATCGGGTACTAAGGCAAGCCTAGGAAAGTAGGCATACACCCACAACTGCAGAACAGATATCAGTATGACTGTCAGATAAGGCAGAATACAGAATAAAGCAGAAATAGCGGAACCGTGTATTGTGCAGTGTATTGTGCAGAGTGTGCAGTGTGCAGTCAGTGTAAAACAGAGTATAAATGTGCAGTGTGTGCAGTGTACAGTCAGTATAAGGCAGTGTACAGTATATGTGCAGTGTACAGAATACAGAAAGCAGAAAGCAGAAACGTAAAAAGAGAAGAGGGTGTACCTCCCAGGCTCGCCAGTAGCCACCAAGGAGCTGTCCGCTGAGGCGGGAAGAAGAGCTCATATAACCGTATAAAGTTGCCAGAGCGGCGCCACCCCAGTCGTAATGGCGGATCTGCCTGACGTCCACCAGCGCGCTCAACAGGCATAAGGGCACGGTGTTCGCCCGATCGGCGAAGAGAGTCGTCCCGAAGAGGAACATGATGAAGCCCTGTGCGTACTGGTCCACCTCCTCTGGGGACATCTGCGCCTCCTCTGCTAAGGCCGGCTAGACCCGAAAGTGGCTCTCAAACCATGAATACCTGACGAACCTCGCTCGAGCGAGGGGAGGCTGCGTACCAAGCAGGTATAGCTGGGCAGCATCCCACTCATCCATATCCGTGTCGAAGGGGATCGGATGGCCCCCCACCCCAATGCCGGTAAGCATCAAGAATTCGTAAGGGGTCATCGTCATATCCCCTGCGACGGAGAAGTGAAAGGAGTCGGTGGTATCCCACCACCTCTCCGCAAGAGTAGCAAGCAAGGGCCGGTAGGTAGTCAGTCGAGAGAGCTCCCTGCAGAAAATGCCAAAGCCGGCCTCGTCGACGATGTCACGAACCGCATCTGGCAGCTCGAGATACCACTCTCGAGCGACGATGTTCCCATACCCGCGGATGGTATGGGAATCCCCCTGTAATCAAAACAAAACAACAACAAATGCAAGGCAATATTCAAAATGCAGTTCTAAGAAGCATATAGATACAGCACGCGTGCATGTTTTCAGATTCAAACAAATACCGGGTGCCGGTGTGCTTATAGTGAACTACAGCGTGTGATGTGTCAGCGTGTTTGGGTGGTTTAGAGCAGATGTAGCACGCGTGCAAGTTTTAACAGATTCAAACAAATACCGGGTGCCGGTGTGCTTACAGTGAACTACAACATGTGATGTGTCAGCGTGTTTAGGTGGTTCAGAGCAGATGTAGCATGCGTGCGTGTTTTCAGACTCAAGCAGATACTGGGTACCAGTGTGTATGCAGTGAAATACAGTGTGCGCCGTGTGTTTGGGTGATTCAAAGCCAGTGCAGTGTGTGTGCATGCGTCAGTCCTGAACAGATATCAGTTGCACGTATGTTTACAATCAACTACAGTATACAGGCTACCTGAGCTAAAGCAGTTAAAGAGCACAACTAGCTACGACAGTTTTGTATCCTACATTGCAGAAAGTAAAGCAGAAAAGGAAAGTTACCTCGGAAGCGCCGAAGGACAGATGGGAAGTAGGCTCACGCAATAGTAGCTCGCGTGGCACGTGCCTCTCGAAGTCCGAAACTGGCGTAGTCCTTCGGGGAGCATCTCATGAACTGCAGGCTTGTAGGTCTCCGGATCGAACGACCGGATACGGAGTGGCAAGGGCTCGACCTCGAGATCCATCTCAAGCTCTAGAGGAGCCCCACCCTGTGGAAGATCGTCCGCCATCTCGAAGAGAGTGTGAAAATGGCCGGAACGCGGAAAATTGGGCGAGAAAGCGAAAAGTCAACAAAAAGTCAAACCCCGAGAGGGTCGAAAATGGCCGGAAAAGCCGGAATGCGGAAAAGGCACGGGTATCAAGAAAAACTCGAGGGAAACAAGCCCCGAGTGGCGAAAATCAAGAAAGAGATACCGAAACGAAGTTTCGTTCGGTTGAAAATGTCCGAAACGCGAAGGAGATCGCGAATTGAACGACGAAATGTGAGCTAGAACGCAAGAAAAAGAGAGAATCAAGGGAGGAAAACACTCTAGAGAGAGAGAGAGGCGTTTTTCGACCAAGGAGAAGTAAGAAAATAGGGTTAGAAACCTTATTTTAAAAGACCCGTGCCGAAATGATAGAACTGCCCCGATACAGCAATTCTTTGCCGGTCGGCCACACTCTTTGCCGGTCGGCAAAATATTGTGCCGATGGAATTGAATGATGGCCGGTGGACGGCCGGTGATGTATTTGGATGGCCGGTGGGCATCCGGTGACCTCCTACAGTGATTTTGGAGCCTCCTACACCCTTGTTTGAGTTATGTGTGGGGTCCAGGGCCTTTAGTGCTCAAAACAGTGCAAAACAGTGCGCTTCCGACGCTCAGCCGGCCTCCGTTTTGACCTCGGGTCGTGTCTTCTGTACGTGGCGCTCGAATTCGTGCAAGGTGTATCCTTTTCGTATCCTTTTGGCTTTTACGAAATTCAAAAGTTGCCCCCTGTGCATTTCAAATCAATCGCACTGTCTTGTGCATTTCAAATCAATCGCACTATCTTGTGCATTTCAAGTCAATTGCACTGTCTTGTGCACTCGCGTTGTCTAATGCATCGCGCTGTTTTGCGCATCTCATTGCATTTTGCATAATTGTTCGATTTCATTACCTGCGTAGACCGCATGTTTTGCTTGCGTAGACCGCATAATTGTTCAATTTCGTTACCTGCGTAGACCGCATGTTTTGCTTGCGTAGACTGCATAATTGTTCGATTTCATTACCTGCGTAGACCGCATGTTTTGTTTGCGTAGACTGTATAATTGTTCAATTTCATTACCTGCGTAGACCGCATGTTTTGTTTGCGTAGACCGCATAATTGTTCAATTTCATTACCTGCGTAGACCGCATGTTTTGCTTGCGTAGACCGCATAATTGTTCAATTTCATTACCTGCGTAGACCGCATGTTTTGTTTGCGTAGACCGCATAATTGTTCGATTTCATTACCTGCGTAGACCGCATGTTTTGTTTGCGTAGACCGCATAATTGTTTGATTTCATTACCTGCATAGACCGCATGTTTTGTTTGCGTAGACTGCATAATTGTTCAATTTCATTACCTGTGTAGACCGCATGTTTTGCTTGCGTAAACCGCATAATTGTTCAATTTCATTACCTGCGTAGACCGCATGTTTTGTTTGCGTAGACCGTATAATTGTTCGATTTCATTACCTGCGTAGACCGCATGTTTTGCTTGCGTAGACCGCATAATTGTTCAATTTCATTACCTACGTAGACCGTATGTTTTGCTTGCGTAGACCGCATAATTGTTCGATTTCATTACCTGCGTAGACCGCATGTTTTGTTTACGTGGACCGCATATTTGTTCTATTTCATTACCTGCATAAACCGCTTGTTTGCAATTAATTCCATTACTTGCGTAGACCGCATGTTTTGCTTGCGTAGACCGCATATCTGTAATCATTTCCATGACTTGAGTAGACTGCATGCTTATGTTCAATTTCATGGCTTGTGTAGACCGCATGCTTATGATCAATTTTGTTTCCTGCGTAGACCGCGTGCTCCACTTACATGTCTGTGCTTTCACAGCATCGTTATGCTTCCCGCTTGCTCTGCGTTTTCACGCATTTTCAAATACATTGATATGCATCGCACCTGTTAAGTTGTTTTCTCTGCAGGGCACGATATTGTATGTACGGTTCATTTAAGGCTGGTGCAACCAGACGAGCCGCACAGGTATTGAACGGTCTAGGAGACCCTAAATCCTCTGAAGGTGCAAGTCCTTCGGTGTTTGTCGTGCCCGAATGACTTTTGATAAGTTGCATTATACATGTATTTCAAGCGACTCGTGTCGTCACATATTCAAGTTCACGTGCATCTCAAAAGCCGCGTGTTGGCGCGCATTCCATGCATTTCATACATGCATTTGCATTTCAAAAAAAAACAAAAATGAAACAAAAAATATAATTACATTGTCATGCATCATCAAAATATAATTGCATTGTCATGCACCATCATAAATAGTTGCATTGTCATGCATCATTGTAATATAATGTACATTGCATTGTAGCTTGCATGCATTCACTGCATCACCTCCGCCTATGGCTTGCGCCTTTCCATGATTGAGCTTGGTCCGGTATGTGCCCATACTCCTCGTGTCGAAGCATAGTTCAGTGGACCGTTCTATGTTAGACGCGGCTTGTACGTGTACATGCCCTTCCTAGGCAAAGATTTGGTTTGGCCTGCGTGCCTTATCCATCGTATCTTTTCCATCCCAGTGCACATTGCATTGTAATTTGCATGCATTCACTGCATCACCCCCCCGTCTATGGCTTGCGCCTTTCCATGTTGAGCTTGGTCTGGTATGTGCCCATACTTCTCGTGTCGAAACATAGTTCAGTGGACCGTTCTATGTTAGAAGTGGCTTGTATGCGTACATGCCTTGCCTAGGCAAGATTTGGTTTGGCCCGCGTGCCATATCCATTGCCATTTCCCCAGCATTTCCATTATACATTGCATTGTAGTGTAATTTTTGCATCCAGCATTAGGATCGTAGTCCTTTCCCCAGCGGGTCATTTCCCCACTTATGTCAATCCCCCCCAATACTTGTTCTTGCGTCCGTCTACATTACCCATAGTTCAGTAGACCGTTCTATGGTAGACGGACTTGTTACCTTCATCAATCTATTTGACATAAGCGTGCTTTCGAACTGCTCACGATTGGATCATGATTCAATTACTTTGCATATAGTTTGCATTGTTTCAATTCCATTGCATCTTTATTTGCATTGTTTATACATTGTTTTGTAAATATTGCATATCATTTTGCATCCATTTTTGCATTGTTGTGCATATTGCTAACAACATCGTACCTATTGAGTTGTTTTCTTTACAGGCACGATATTGTATGTACGGTTCATTTGAGGCTGGTGCAACCAGACGAGCCGCACAGGTATTGTATCCTCCGAGTGAGACGTATCGAGAATTGCATAATTCTCTTACATCCTTTCTGCATTGTAGTGTAGTCCGGTGTATGCTAGCTTAAAGCTGTTGCATGTGTGCTTCGTTACAGCTTTTCTTTGCATGATCATAAGTTATGCTCGGCTTCGTGCATTATCTTGCATTTTGCCCCTGCCTTCGGGCGCATACCTTGTTTGTCTTGCATGTTTGTCTAAGTCTTCGGCCTTGTCAAAAATGGGTCGTCTCTGGGCTTTGACATTCACTCCTGTCATTGTTATGACTTTTGAGTTCTGTCAAAGAGGGGCAACTGTAGACACCCCATTTTTGACCGTCCTCAAGACTTGGACGTCACCGTTTGAACACCCGGTGATCGTCCATGTTTGTGTTCGTTTGGAGTTCCCGGAGGTCTCGGTTACGCGCCTTGCCTCAGGATCTCCGAACTCAACTGTTTAGTGTCTGGTTTTGCACCAAACACTTCTGTTTTGCCTTGGAGGGGCAGGGAATGCCTTGTGAGGCATCCCCACACATCACCGGCCATGGCCAGAAGCCACCGGCTGGTGTTTTGTTGCCATCGGCAATACATATTGCCGGTCGGCACTGTTTGTTGCCGGTCGGCACTCAATTTTGTCAAAATGGCATTTTTGAGCAGCCGACTACTGTTCATCTACTTTTGGTAGATATTTTGTGCCAGCTGTGATAGCTGGCACCAACTCTGTTCCCCTCCATACACGTGTATGGAGGGATTTCCCTCTAACCCAGCTTATTTGACAAGCTTTACAAGAGAGAGCTCTATAAGAGAGAGTCTTCTCTCTTGGCATTAGGGTTAGACAACATTTTAGAGGGTTTTGATATTAGGGTTAGGATTTTGTATCTATCCTATATCTCTCTCTCTCTCTTTCTTGAGCTTAGTGTGTGTGTTTTGTCTTACTTTTGCTCACAAGCACCCACCATTACACCATCCCTTGGAGCTAAGACCTCTTGAGGGTTGTTTTTGAGGTTTTGAAGCTATTTTCAACCTAAAAGAGGCTGCTGGTCCACCATTGTTGAAGGGGTCTTCAAGGGTAAGAAACTAGTCCCATTTTACCCCATTTTTGCATTGTATTTTTACCTATCTTGAAATTGTTTTTTGGCTTTGCATATAATACAAAAAAGTTCTGTTTTTAGGCCCTCTAAATAGTTTATTTAGGGTGTTTTGTTGTTTGAGGTTGTTTGACCCCTCCTAAGCCTTGTAAGGCTCCATTTTGTGCTATTTTGAGTGAGCTCCGAGACCTTGGTGTTTGGGCCTCCTCACCACTGAAATCTTGAGGGATTTCAGAGGAGAGGATGGTGCCTTAAGGTCCTAGGGAGGAGAGGGCCACCCCCTCTCCTTGTTGTCCTTGAAATGGACCATTTTCTGGCCTCTTGAGGGAGCACCTAGCTAAGCTTCATGTTGACCATGCCTTGGTTGTTTTTTGTGCTTATTATGTCATAATATGCCTCTGTTTTTTGTTGGTTTTGGTACACCATGCATGCTTGGCATACCTACCTTGTAATGCCACTTTGTTGCCTTAACATGCCTTAGGTTGTAAACCCTTGTTCTAGCATGTTTTAGGCTTAGCTTTGTGAAGCTTTTGTGCATGTTTTGCCATGTTTAAGGTCTGTCCTAGGTTGTTTGGGTCAGCTTTGGCATGCTTAGTATAGCCCCTTTGCATTCCGGCTTGTTGGCCTTAAGTGTGTGAATGTATAGCATGACATTCTTGCATTGATTTAATGGTTTGGCATCATTTATAGCATCATTTCAGTCCACTTAGCATGCTTATATGCTTGCATTTCATGGCCCTTTTGATGCTTCAAGAGTTGGTGTTTCATGCTCCATGTTTATGCCATTGTGTATGCCTCTAGGATTAGGTCATTTAGATGCCATCTAAGTGGTTCTTGAGGCTTACTTTTGCATGATTCGGGATTGTTTTGATTCAATTTGGTCATTTGCTTCATGAGTCATATGGCCATGTTCTAGGTACTTGGGTTTGGTTGCATGTATAGCTTGCATTGGTAGGTTAATTTGGCATCATTTCCTACATGTTTTCAAGGCTTATAATACATGTCATATGTCCATGATTACCCCCTTTTAAGTGTGCTTAAAAGTAGTCCTTTGATGCTTAAGCGTTTAGGCCTTAACATGTGCATGTGTGTATGTGTGTTTGGTTCCATTTTCTTAAGTTTTTGGCCACTGTTTTGGGCCTATTTAGAGCTGCCCAAATCATGTTTAAGCCCATACTTTGCTAGCTTGCATGCTTACCTTGCATGTTGTTTGCATGCTTGCATGCACATCTTGCATTTCCATGTTGCATCCTTAGCTTGCATGCCTAGGTCGCATTACATCTAGCATGCATGTCTTGTTCCTTGATCTAGTGATAGGAATTGGACTTTGGTTTGTTGGTTTGCATTGCATTTGACATCAAAATGTGCACACTTGGTCCCTTGGGCCATCACGCATGGAAATGCGCGATTGATGGTCCGAGAACCAAGGAGCATGCCCCTTTGAGTCACTAACAGGATAAGGGACATGATTGGTGCATATATGGCTTGAATTGTATTGCCATGCTCTGCCTTGCCCTCTGTTGCTGTCAATTGCAGATTCTGCAGAAACTTTCTGCCGACCGGCAGTGCTATGTGCCGACCGGCAATCTTTCCATGGCCGATGGATGCATTCACAGCCGGTGATTTCATGCCACTGCCGGTGGCCATTCTATTCAGCCGGTGGTGTCTCCCAATGTCCAGGGAAGCAATCCTGAAACTTTGGCAGTCTTCAGAGGAGCATAACAGGGAAAATAGAGGCAACCTATGCATGGCAGTGCACTTCCGAGCAAGACCTGAGCATGCGCGCATCAAACTCTCTTCCCGAGGCGGTTTACTATTTTTCCTAGCTTAGTTAGTTTGTTAACTAATTAGGTAATTTGTAATAATTAATTAGCTAGGTTAGTTAATTCGTTATTTAATCTGTATTATTCTTTTGGTCCCTCCGAGCGAGGACGAATCTGTAATAAGTGTGGGTGAGTGTGTGCATGTCTTCTAACCCCCACTTCTTTCTTCCTTTTTACTTACCTGCTTTGATGGTTAGTAATAGGACATGTTTAAATTAGCATACCTTATGCTATGCATGCGTGCATCCATGCGTTTGTCTCGCATGCACCAGGCTCGGTACATCATGCTAACTGCATTTGTACTTCAATTCCAAATTGAATACGTGCATCAATTGATTGCATTTCACATGCCATGTTTAGGTTAGCCGAGCCTACTCTAATTGCATCCTGTATGTGTTGCATTAGACATTCAAACATGGACTTGGATCATGCATTGTTTACTGACAAGTTTATTGTTTTGGCATGGAGTACGATGTAAGTATTTTCATGTTTTAGCATATCGCATGTGTGTAAATGCTATCATGACAACATGTTTACCATGTGGCTAGATGCTTATGTGATAAACTGTTTGAATGCCCGTGGGTGAAGGTTGGATTGTCTGAGTTGGAAACACTCGTTGAAATCCGTGTTTTAGCCTACTTGCGGGTAGCAAATTCCGAAATATTTTTCCAAAACGAACGGATATGCAATGCTTATTTCCAAATTAGGCAATCTAGTCTATACTTGTTTGCTGTGCGCATAACATAGTAATTCTAGGCTAATAAAATGGAATAAGAACACATAACGTTTTCAAAAACGGATATCACGGTTAGTAGAGGCCGATCTTCGGATCGGGCGAGAGGGGGTGCTCATAGCTGACCTTCCCCAATCGTACCCTAGCTCCCGAGCCGAGGCAACTCTGGTGATGACGGACATGTGGCCTTCGGCACCGTGTCAGGGTTTCCTAAATTCCCCCATAAAAAATATTTAGGTGGCGACTCTGTATCTGGCAAAGCAGTCCATGTTTGGCACTTCTTTTCAAAAAAATCTGTTTCTCAAAACGATTTGCCGGATTTGGATTCTTTGGTTCAAGATTAAGAACCGTGACGCAAATCGAGTCCGAGCTATAGCGGCGGGGCCCCCCTCGCGGGCGCGCTACACCCAGTTAAGGGAAGATTTTGACTAAGCCACCTCGACTGTTTTCTGTGCTGTTGAAGGTGGCATTTCATCTGTATGAACTTTATTAGTCCTCTAACTGGACCAACCACTTGGCTTTGAGCCTATTTCTCTAGTCCGTACTAGAGTCCTCATTTTGACTGGACTCCCTGGAATTGAAAGGCGACTCTTTCTTCTCTCCTGATGGGGATTGAAATTCGTTACGTAGAGCATCATTATTTGAAGAGCCCCAATTAAGGGAAGATTTTTACTGAGCCACCTGGGTTGTTTTTTGTGCTTTTGAAGGCAGCACTTCGTTTGTATGAATTTTAGTAGTCCCCTAATCGGACCAACCACTTGGCTTTGAGCCTGTTTCTCCAGGCCCAAAGTTTGGTTTTTTTCAACCCCCCATTCCTTACCAGAGTCCACATTTTGACTAGACTCCCAGGAATTGAAAGGTGACTCTTTCTTCTTTCCTGATGGAGATTGAAATTCCTTATGTAGACCATACCATCAATTTTTGATATTGTTTTTACAAATGGTGGTTTGGTTCAGAAATGAACTGGGCTATCTATTTGAAGAAGAAAATAAAAGAAAAGAAGACCTGCTTTTATTTTTAGTTTTTATTGTTTTGATTTTGGTCTAACGAAATTAATAAAAATATATTGTGATTTTGATATTTTGGAAGATAAATTTTTTGAAAACATTTAAAGAAAAGAGTTTAGAAATTTTTCTGGTTTGTTTGGTTGTATATTTCGGAAATAGCGTTGGACTGTGAGAGTTTTGAATGATTTCATATTTTGTTGTAGTTGGGTACATGCGTGTGAGGGAAAAAGTATTTGTAGTAGAGTATTTGTATTTACAAAATTAGTAAATTTTACAAATATGTGCATTGATTTTTCCAATACAACAACTCCAAAAAAATCATCTCATCTTTCCAAACACAAAAACTAAAATAGCCTACTAAGACCAACTCCAACCACACTCTTTATTTTTCACTAGCTAAGTACAAAAAAAGTATACTATTTATTTTACCAAATTAGTTTAGCTATTATGTGTTCCAACCATACTCTTCGTTTTAACTAGTCATTCAAACGAACTTACCTAATTTTCAAAATAAAAAATGCCATATATATTAATATATTTTTCATATAATGCCACGTTTTAAGTGCTACTTAAATTTTTTATTCACAATAATTGCGATTATCAGAGGAGCTTAATCAATTGTTACTTAATATATTCAATTGTAAGTGTTGAATTACATTATCAAACATCAGCTTAGCTAGCATATTAATTACGTTGGATAGAATTAGAAAATGGTTGAATATACTAGTGTATGCTCGTGCCTAAAGGCACGGTATAAATAATATTGGAATCAAAATATATTTGTAATTTATATACGTATCATGTTAAAAATGTAGAGTCTGTAACATTTTTTCTTCTTAAAGAATTTTTAATAATTTTGCTTGTACCATACCCTCAACAGAATTCAATTAAAAATAACAACTCTCCCTAGTCTTAATGCAAATGAAGGAATAAACGTATAAAATTTATAATGGTCATTAAAGTCTTTTAAATGGTCTCATACATCATTTTCATTGTTTTGTTCTGTACAATAAATGAGAGATAATTTCAAAATCAAAACTTGATCCTTCTGAAGTATATACACTGCTGGGCAGATTAATAGAATTTTTTGATTTCCCATTGGAAATAAATTAATCCAATGAAAAAAAAGAAGCAACAAAGTTCTCCATCTCTGAAGCTACCTTTAAAATGCATAAGTACAATGCTATGCGTTGAAGTCATAATTGGTCCCTACCTGCCAAAATAAAATCCTTTGTGTAGCAGCACCTGTTGGATTGCCTTCTGGCCACATTGGAATAATAGTATAAGCTGTAAACCTCTCACGTGTTCTGATTTTCTTAGCAATTTTAAGTGCAATTTCCGTGGGAATCAAATTGTTCACACCTGCAACAAGAAAATATGCTCACAATTAGTATTCAAAAAAGGAATTTCAAGCATAAAAGCTCAGGAAAGCATCTATTTATTGTCGTATCAAAGGGTACTTCACTCTCAACTAAAACACGATGTAGCAAATAAAAAAAACTACCTAATCCTATTAAACCCTCCACCGTAAGTAGAGAGATAGAAAAAGTCCTCAACCAGTCTCCTTGTTTGCTACAACCAAGCAAGTTTCACTACCATCACATTCAAAGCTTATACTGTTAGAGAAAGGAGTAACTTCATGAAGATCTATAGGGAACTTTATTATTTGTATCCTTAACACTCCCACTCACATGTGGTCATGCTCTCATTCATTAACGGATAAAACACCAGTTATGCCAAAAGCTTAAATTGTCAACAAATGAGCCCAATAATGTATGTTATTTTAACACTCAATAAATAGTGTTGAAAAAAAGAAGAAGCATAGTAACATATCCTCCTCCCATGGCATCCTAATCAGCCCTTTTTCTTTCATGCTTAGTTAAAACAATAGAGCCCCAATGCAAGGGCAATTGAACCCATAATTATTAAAAACACATGAAGTCATCACTGCAATTAATTATTGAATAGGTCCTTAGAAAATCAATATTCTACAAGTCATTATTGAACCTCACCTCTGAAATTCATTAGACATTCCACCATAATCTCCTCCATATCCAACTTGATAAATGAGAGTTTGCTCTGCAAAAAGTGGCTCATAGTTTAGCATCCAAAATAATATGCTATAGTCTAGTACTTGCAGGGAAGCAATCGATGAAGCTATGTTGCCATATTAGCCTTCAGTACATCATAATGTGTTCTAAACAAAAACATGTATTGAAACTATAAAAAGTTGGTCTTTTAAAATTAAGCAATGAATCTAATCAATTCAAATCGAATAGTCCATGTAAATAAAATCCAATAGCCTAATCGACTATACAGTACCCATAATCACTTCAAGTAATTGTCTATGTGCCTAAACACTTCATTCGTGACTCCATTGTTTTACTAAATCCTTGGTGAAAATGCACCTCTAATAGAAAACAATTCAAATGAAGGAGGCCAAAGCAAATTGAAAACAATTCAAATCAGGGAGGCCAAAGCAAATCTATATGTCTAAATAATTCAAATTGAAAACAAATAATTTAAAACACCTCTAATAGGTCAGATTTGTAGATTGCTGCCAATTTGTTTTCTTTAGTTTTTTCTTGATTTGGATTAAAATTTAGCAGAGTGATGCTATATTACTGAGAGATTTAACTCACATGTGAGTTGCAAAATTGTACTGTTTTTGTGATTGTTCATATGCATATATATATATATATATATATGCGTGAATCCAACGAAATACAACTTTCCTAGTATGCAGCAACAAAATTCACAAATTCTGAACTACAACACCACCAAAAAAAAATATATATATTAAAACTTTCTTCTGGGTATCGCAGTAACCAATTGTTAAAACAGAACCCTCTACTGGGTTGCTGACATTTCAATATAACATTCAACTATTTGTATGTGTGTGTGTGTGTGAGTGAGTGAATCAATTGGGGATATTATTGAATTGGATTACCATTAGGATCTGGTTCAGATGAGCTGATCAAAGGGGCGTGAAGAGAAAGAGCGTAATATTGATCAGAAGAAGCTGTAGCAGATCGGATTTCGTCGACACTGACTTCAGTTCCAGCCAAGGAAGCTGCTGGAATTATAGAACTTGCCCTTTCCACGTACTGATACAAACTCTATCTCTCGAAGCTCTGTTTTTCTTCTACTACATCGTTCTTCTCTGTCAATCAGAACCCAAATTTACAAATCAAAACATTGGGGAAAACCAAAATTGAAAGCCTATGAAACCGGAATTTCACCTGAGAGCAATGCCTCCACCATTTTAGTTTCTTATTCCATATTTCTTCGGAGAGAGAGAGAGAGAGAGAGAGAGAGAGAGAGATTGAGATTCAATTATGCAATGAAATCGTCATATAGGAGTGTATATATACTTATTGTATGCCCGTGCCTAAAGGTAGGGTGTAAATATTGTTAAGATCAAAATATAGTTGTAATTTATACGTATTATATTAAAATTTATGGAGTCTATAAGCCACTTCTGCAAACCAAATTTCATGCCAAAAGTGACTTCAACTACCCAGTTTTGAGATAATCATTAACCATGCTCAAGTCCACTAGGTATTCTTAAATCGCATCAATCTTTTCACACCATAATATCTAATATTGCATAACATAAACAAAAATGCCAGATAAAACTTTTTTAAGTTTTGGTTAACCCAAAAATAAACTATAGAATTATAATGGTGCAAACTAACCAGTTTAATTTGGGTTGAGTACTCTTCGGTCTATAGAAGATTCTATCATTTGTGCTTTCAGAAAAAGAAATATAAACATCATCATTTTTGCATGTGAGGGAATAGTTCCTTACCTTTTTTTGCATATGCTTTTATAAGATGGCATCAACAGGTTGAGAAGTATGATTCACTACATATTCAACATGTATTTTCTTCATTGCAAAGATCAATATCAAAACCTACAAGTAGCTTGGAGCTTAACTCTAAAATCTATAAATGCTGCCAAAACTCATAGAGAACTCAACAAAGACAAATTAAATTAAAAATATATTCAACAATAACTCCTCAGCACTTCCAAACAAATGGTTGTGGTCCTTGTGAAGATTCATGGGTATAATGACAGAAATGTATCTTGCTTCTATGATAATGACCTTACATTAAGTTACCATTCTTTTTGAGGACTTAATCTATTCCCCGAATTCTAGAATTTAAGTTACCATCCTATGTTAGGTTTTTCCACTCACAATTTCATCTTTTATACTGCCCTCTCTCTCTCCCCTTCTAGTTCTACATCCACCAGTTGGAACTATACGCAGATTAATTTGGAGAAAAGTACACTCTTTAATCTGAAGAAGCAGATCGATTTCGCGGGAGAGACGAGTTTGGAGAGCCTTCAATCACTCTCCAATTGAAGCTAGAAGAGAAGGCATGAGGGATAATAGGAAGCCCTTTAGCCAGCCCATTGGAGTGAGAATATTAGCTAATATTACCCTATGCCTCTTCCCTTGGAGTTGCTCTAACATAGGCAAAAAGCCAAAAAAAACCTAAAAAATAGCCACTTCCCAAACACCCACATAGTGTCTTGTGAATTCGTCTTTGTTAACATCTTTGTTGTGTTTGCTTTGTAATACAGATTGGCCTTGATCTTAAACGTAAGGAACCACATATGTGCTACAAATTTTTCTCATTATATTAACAAGGGGAGAGTTAATGCATACGCTAGTACTTACAAAAATGATGGCCGCAAAATTTGCCCAAGTTTACATACAAAAACAAAACATAGACAAATATTAACGTTTAATTATGCGGGCCGCTAACAAGAAGTTGTTCCAAGTTATATGCCACTTTTCCCAACTCTCCATTTGCCCTAAACCATTGGCCACATTTGCAATCTTATTCACAAGCAGAAGTCCATCTCTGAGTGCAATCTGCATAACAAACAAGGTAAAATATAATTCCTATCTAAACGCATACATATATGTATTTATTACACAAAAATAATATATATGCAAGCAAATACATGTTAAAAAATCTGTGGACAATATTACTACACAACCATGACCATATTTTTTGTACAAAAGCCAGGCAACATGAATGTACAGCTCCTTTCAAAGATCATTTGACAGTAGAAGTGGGCCATATGTGCAGAGCAAATAGCAGCAGCACTGTATATGGATACATTGAATACATATTTTCGTCGAGCACAGGACACCGTCACCACCCAAGGCATTCATGAAAACGAAGACAGAAGGTAGGCAAAAGTTGGTAATAGGAAAACAATCTATTCAAAAACATTGAAGGAGTACTCATTCCAATATTAAAGAAGGTGTTTACACTTGTGGCGTTGAACTACTGTAACAATTGTGCGTTATTACTGTGGTCTATCCCATGGTAACCTACATAACAAAGTAGCTGAAAAGGTTTATGAAAGATTTTTGGGAGTGAGGTTGCAATTGATCTGATCTATCCTCTTTTCTATGCAGGTTTATAGGAGTTATGTTTACATCATCCCTAAAAAGATTGTTAAACATATTGAGGATCTATTCAGTGCCTTTCTTTGTTGTGGGAGTGAGCTTAAGAAGTATGGTGCGAAGTTGTCTTGGAATAAAGTGTGCTCCCCTAAAAATGAGAGGGGTTTAGGTCTTAAGTCTATGGGGGTGTGGAATAAGGCAGTCATTGCTAAACACATATGGCTTGGCCTGTGTTAAATTGGCCTGGTCTGCAGGTTGCAATTGCTAAATCTGGTAAGAGTAATTCAGTTAGCTCTATTATTTCCAGGCTTGCTCTAAATTGCACTATTTACCTCATTTGGCTTGAGAGAAATATTACAGTTTTTACAAAATAGAAAATTCCTGAAGAAGTTCTTGTTTTCAACATTGTTAATATGGTCAGATTTATAATGTTGTATCTGAAAAATTTAAAAAGAAATTCAAATGATTCATGGTTTTGCTCGTTATGGTCTGTTCATGGCCCCATCTATCTTTGATGGGGTTATGAACAGGGCATTTAGCTTTCAACTGTAACCACTGCTGTTTTATTTTATGACTTATTCACCCAAAAAAAAAAAATATTGAAAGTCATAGCAAAGAATAAATACCATCATCACTCCCGTGGCGGTGGAGGATGCTGTTGCATGAGAAGCATCGACAGAATATTGACAAACTGGAGAGAAGACTGGCCCATGGCATGCTCAATGTGTCCACATGTAGCCTCTAATGCAGTAAGCCGAGTGTCGGTGGACGTCTCTAAGTTAGTGAGACGTGCATCATATACATCCATCCGATCGTGTAGGCGAGCAAACCATGCAACCATGGCCTGCTCAAATTGGGCAAGCTATCCTCGAATGGTATGACCAATACCAGGCTGTGCCCCCTTACCAGTAACGGTAGCATTCAACTCAGCCTCTTCGTCCATCAAATCCACACCTGCACCACAACCACCCATCCCTAACAAAGTCCCCTTCACATGCGCCCAACTTTGGGATACTGTCTTTTTTGTAATGCGTTTAACAGGACACGTAAACTCATCATCTGGAAATGTAGAAACCGTGATAGACGAGAGTATCCTATTCACAAGACACACATATGGAAGACCTAATGATTTTTTCCCTTTAAAAATCGAAATCATCTTTTCCATCATTATTTCTGAAAGATTAATAGGGAGACCCTGATCTATACAGTATAACACATATCCTTGGTCTTGTGAGATATTAGAGCTGTGGGTAGTGACAAAAACATTGGCACAGACAATGATGTTCAAAAGGTGAAAGTGAGGAATAAGCTAATGTTGCTTCATCAGAGTCCCGTCAAGCCAACGTCGGGGTGTGCCACAAAGTTCAGAAGCCACCATGTCAAAGTTGGCCATTCGTTTGGCAAAGAAGGGAAAGTGAGAGTTACGAACTTAAGGAATACCAAGAAATGACCGAATATATTCTTCATTTACAAAAATTGGCTTCGAACGGACCCATGTCTTGAAATCAGGAGAGATATCTGTGTTAATTGAGTGCATGTTACAATAGAATTCTAGCACCGAACTAAGATTTTGAGGGCACGAGAACAATAGGACACGGTGACCACTTAAGGCATCAAAAACAGAACGAATGGGGATTGAGTCAAATGTATTGGGTTCGACATTACGCTCTACAAGGACAGTCCTAGACTCGTACAAATCCCGAAACAAATTGGATTTTGCCTCAGACTAGAATTTCTTTTTGTTATAAGAGGTACGGGACACAGTGGCCTTTCGGCGTTTAGAAGATTCAGCCATCACTAAAACCCCAACAACACACATATATCTGTAGACGTCCCCGAACGCCCCGGGAGGAACGAGCTCCCGTTCCGTTCATTTGGGGTCACTACAGCTCAGGACTCTCAAATTTGTCACGGTTCTAAGTCTGAACCAAAGAGTCCAAATCCGGCAAATCGTTTTGAGAAAACAGATTTTTTAGAAAAGAAGTGCCAAATATGGACTGCCTTGCCAGATACAGAGTCGCCACCTAAATATTTTATTTTGGGGAAATTTAGGAAACCCTGACTCGGTGCCAAAGGCCACGTGTCCGTCATCACCAAAGTTGCCTCGGCTCGGGAACTTGGGTACGATTGGGGAAGGTCACTTCGTGAGCACCCCCGCTCGCCCGATCAAAGATCGGCCTCTACTAACCATGATATCTATTTTTAAAAACATTGTATGTTCTTATTCCGGTTATTAGCCTAGGTTACTATGTGATGCACACAGCATATAAGTATAGACTGGATCGCCCGAATTGGAACAAAACATTTCATGTTTATTTATTTGAAAGATGGTTTGCTACTCGCAAGTAGGCTTAAAATGCAGATTTTGCCACCCACAGGTGGGCTTAGGAAAAGATGTTTTTGCCACTATCTAGTGGGCTTACAACTCACAGTTGATGATTTATTCCAATTTAAGTAACCCAACCTTCACCCACAGGCATTCAGGCAGTTATATCACATAAGCATATGGCCTCGTGGTAAGCATGCTATTCATGGCAGTCACTCACACGCATGCAAGGATGCTAAAGCATAAAACTTACCGAGTACTCCAAGCCAAAATAGAAACTATATTAGAAATCATGCATGAATCCTAAGTATACAGAGATGCCTAATGCAACACATGCAAGAATGCAAACTATAGCAGGCTCGGCTATTCTAAACATGGCATATGAAATGCTACAACTAACATGTATTCAATTCGGAATTGAAATACAAATGCAGTTAGTATGATGCGCCGAGCCCGGTGCATGCAAAACAGATGAATGATGCAAACATGCTGTCATACTGTATGCTAATTGAAATATGTCCTAATCTAACCATCATAAGCAGGTAAATAAAAGGGAGAAAGACGTGGGGTTGGAAGGCATACAACACACACACGCACACTTATTACAGTTATGCCCTCGCGCAGAGGGTCCGAATAAATATACATTCCCGAATAAAAGAATATTACAGTCCAAATAATATACAAATTCCTAATTAATTAATCAAATTAACTAAGAAAGCTGTAAAACTGGCGTGCAAGCCAGGGACTGCCTTGCTTCTGATGAATGCTGTATGTTTGGGCTGCCTTTGCGCGGAAATCCATGACGATGCCCCAATTAGCCTCTGTTTAGCAGTTATTCTTGGAAAGCGTGCCAGACTCAGAAAGTTGCTGATTCCTGATTTTGCTGCAATAGAGAGCAGAAAAGGGGCATAGCAATGTATTTTTACAAATGTATGCATGTCTCGATCCTCGTGCCACCAATCACGCATACCGAGGCATGATGGCCGAGGAGTCAAAATGCACAACTCAATATAGGATGAATGCACATGAAACTACAGCTAAAACCTAACTCCATCATGGATAATCCGGAGTGTCGGTGACTGGGGAATTGAGACACGTTCCGTCACTCGAAGTACGAAACGCACCTCGTTTCCTGTGCCCGGGCTAACTCCTATCCCGAAAACGATGCAATATGCATGATATGCATGAAATGCGACTAAGATACAATCCTAACATACACCATGCTATGAAAGTGAGATGCCTCGAAATGCGTGCACACGGGCACGCAAACCGAGAAAATGACAGAATGTGATCTAAGATACAACCTAGTATGCACTATGCTATGAAAATGAGATGCCTCGAAGTGCGTGCACACGGGCACGCAAACCGAGAAAATGACAGAATGTGATCTAAGATACAACCTAGTATGCACTATGCTATGAAAATGAGATGTCTCGAAGTGCGTGCACACGGGCACGCAAACCGAGAAAATGACAGAATGCAATCTAAGATACAACCTAGTATGCACTATGCTATGAAAATGAGATGCCTCAAAGTGCGTGCACACGGGCACACAAACTGAGAAAATGACAGAATACAATCTAAGATACAACCTAGTATGCACTATGCTATGAAAATGAGATGCCTCGAAGTGCGTGCACACGGGCACGCAAACCGAGAAAATGACAGAATGCAATCTAAGATACAACCTAGTATGCACTATGCTATGAAAATGAGATGCCTCGAAGTGCGTGCACACGGGCACGTAAACCGAGAAAATGACATACACAATGCGAATGACATGAAAATGTGATATGGGCTTATACCAACATGAGTGAGCTTCAGCCACACTCACATAGGATGCCGACGGATGAAAATGAAGTGCCTCGAAATGCGTGCACACGGGCACGCAAACCGAGGCAATGACAGAATGTGATGTAATGACATGAAATGATGATGTGGGCTTATACCAACATGAGTGAGCCTCAGCCACACTCACATAGGATGCCGACGGATAAAAATGAGGTGCCTCGAAATGCGTGCACACGGGCACGCAAACCGAGGCGATGACAAAATGCGATGCAATGACATGAAATGATGATGTGGGCTTATACCAACACGAGTGAGCCTCAGCCACACTCACATAGGATGCCGACGGATAAAAATGAGGTGCCTCGAAATGCGTGCACACGGGGCACGCAAATCGAGGCGATGACAAAATGCGATGCAATGGCATGGAAATGGCATGCAATCATTCTAATGGAATTTCAGCACTAAAATATGGGGGAAAACAGTCCCGAAATGATGCGAAATGACACCAAATGCATGGAATTGTCCCGAAATGCGAATTTAGGCACCCGAAATGGCCTATAGCTATGCCAAACATGCACAATATGGACATGCAATGCAAAGACAGAAGCTAGACAGTCCCAAAAAAGGCACTTTCACAGTTATAAACATGGCCAAACAGCAAGCATAGGTATGGCAAAAATGGCATGCAAGAATAGGGGCCAAGAGAGGGGTAATGAAGCAAGTGATATAAGAAAAATCCAAACTTAAAAATTCCCTTCTACAACACTGAAGAGGGACCAAAAATATGAATATTTACAGTATATGTCAGCCCCAAAATCAGTATACAAACATGATAGAAATGTGATGCAAAATGAGGCTCAAAAGTGGCTATAACATGAGGTATGCAAATTATTCACCAAACAGCCAAAGACCCTTAATAAAACATGTAGAATGGGCCAAAATAGGACTATTTTCAGAACTGTAAAATGGCCAAAAACAAAAGCATGATAGGCTAACTAAACATGCAAGAATGGGGAATAAAAGAGAGATATAACATGAAGTGGCATATGGAGGTCCCAAACCATTAAAGGACCTAAATGAAACATGAATAATGGACCAAAATAAGCACTTTTTCAGAACTTTAAAATGGCCAAAAACAAAAGCATGGTGGGCTGCCATTGCATGCAAGAATGGGGAATAAAAGAGGAGTATAAAGGTAAGTACAACATGGAAGTCCCAAATGGTGTTGAGCCCTTCTTCAATGTTGAAGAGGGGCTCAAAATAAGCCTAATATCAGTTTACAACATGCTCAAAAACAGATTACTCATGGGCCAAAAATAGCATGCAAGATTATGACATATAAGAGGATCAATGAAGCAAGTGCATCATGGAGGGCTCAAACAGGGTTGAGCCCTTAATGAAAAGTGAAAATGAGCTCAAAAGAGGGCCCCTTTCAGTTAGGGCCGGAGCTTGAAACAAAAAGCATATAAGGCTTACAAATGGATCAAGAAAAAGGGTCAAAGAGGAGAAATGTTACTCACCCTTGAAGACTAAAGCTTTTGTTGCTTCTTAGACCAATTTGCAGCTCCTTTAGCCTTTGAGAAGCCTTCCTTGTTTCTGGAAATGAGGTGGTGGTGGTAGAGCTTGGTGGTGTAGAAGAAATGGTGATTAGGGACTTGGAAGTTTTCAAGGAAATGAGAGGGATAAAAATGGCTTTGTGTATGGAAGCTTGAAGAACAATTTTTATAACCCCTACAAGTGAAGCCACCAGCTGGTTATAAGGGCCAAAAAGGGGGTGTAAAGGTGGGGGAAAAGGAGAGCAACTTTCCCCCACAAAATATCCCCCGGATATTGATATTTTCTGGGGGATAAAGCTCCACAGCTGTAAAGTGCACAGTGCAAGGAGCTCGGCCGGCCTGTTACTTTTGCTGCAGGTGGCCCGCCGGCCACACCCCCTAGTCGGCCGGCTAGGGGTCAAAAGGGTCAATCAGATTTAGTGGCCGGCCACTAACTGATGGTGTCCTCCTATCTGTATACAACACAACCCTGTGGTTAAAAGTCCAAGAAAGCGGGTCCAAGGGGTTCAACATTAGCTCGGAAAGAGGGGTTCAAAAGGGTCAGGTGGAATTACTGGCCGGCCACCAACTTTTAGGGTCCTCTTATGTGTGTACATCACAAATATGTGGTTCAAAGTTCAAGAAAATGGGCCCAAGGTGTTCAACATTAGCCCGGAAGTGTGAAAAACGGGCGCCGGAGGGCGTCGGAGGATGTATAACTGGTTGCTGCAACAATTACTGGCCTCCCACCCTTCAGTGACCTCCCTAGTGATAAAACAGAGGTACCTGCCAAAAATGAACGAAAACCGTTGCAAAACGAAAGTTCGGGGACCAAAACGCGCAGTTCGAGGTCCCGAAAATGGGCTGTTAAGCACCGAAAGTGGCATTCGGCCACGAAGTGGGTTTCTCAGACCCCAGTGTCCTTCAAAAGGGAGTAAATAAGGAGTATGCCAAAAATTAGAGCAAACGGAGATGGTTAGGCGGTCCCGAACCGAGGCACACGGCCTGACGGCTCCGAAAATCGGAAACCGGACTCCGAAATGGGAAAAATGGCCTACGGCCACCAAATGTAGCCTACGGACATTGAGAGATAGTCTACGGGACCTCTCCCTTCCCTCAGGAAAAGAAACAGAGAAAACCGAGTCTGGTTCGCAAACCGAGACAAGGCACAGAAGAGGGTTCGGAAGTCCGGAGGCAGGGCTCACGGCCGCGACTCTGAAACTTCTGAACGAGCACATTATGCAACGTCACTGAGCGCTCAATCGGTGATGTCTGAGTCTTAAGGTCGGTCAAAAATGGGGTGTCTACAGTTGCCCCTCTTTGACAGAACTCAGAAGTCACAAGTGACGGGAGTGAATGTCAAAGCCCAGAGACGACCCATTTTTGACAAGGCCGAAGACTTAGACAAACATACAAGATAAACAGAGATGTGCCCGCAGGCAGGGGCAAAATGTAAATGATGTGCAGAAATATTTTGAAGATTGGACTTATACGCCACGCGAAGCCGATTTTGAAAGTTGGACTTATACGCTACGCGAAGCCGGTTTGATAATTGGACTTATACGCTACGCGAAGCCGGTTTGATAATTGGACTTATACGCTACGCGAAGCCGGGCATCACTTATGATCATGCAAAGAGAGCTGTAATGAAGCAATTATGCGAAATAAATGCAACATTTTAAGCGAATGCTAGGCAAGCAAGTAAACTCGAGCCAAACTACACTTCGTGCAGAAAGGATGTAAGAAAATTATGGAATTCTCACTGCAAATACAGTGTGCATGTGTGATAGATACACAGAGCGAACATGTGATTGATACACAAAAAGGTGAACACAAAGTGTGATAGATGCACTAAGTGAACAAGTATGATAGATACACAAAGCGAGAGTGTGTGATTGATACACTAAAAGTGAACACAAAGTGGGATAGATGCACTATGTGAACAGAGTGTGATTGATACACTAAAAGTAAACACAAAGTGGGATAGATGCACTATGTGAACAGAGTGTGATTGATACACTAAAAGTGAACACGAAGTGTGATAGATGCACTTAGTGAACAGAGTATGATTGATATACTAAATGCGAACACGAAGTGTGATAGATGCACTTAGTGAACAGAGTATGATTGATATACTGAAAGTGAACACAAAGTGTGATAGATGCACAATGTGAGCAGAGTGTGATTGATACACTAAATGTGAACACGAAGTGTGATAGATGCACAATGTGAGCAGAGTATGATTGATATACTAAATGCGAACACAAAGTGGGATAGATGTACTATGTGAACAGAGTGTGATTGATATACTAAAAGTGAACACAAAGTGGGATAGATGCACTATGTGAACAGAGTGTGATTGATATACTAAATGCGAACACGAAGTGTGATAGATGCACTTAGTGAACAGAGTATGATTGATATACTGAAAGTGAACACAAAGTGTGATAGATGCACAATGTGAGCAGAGTATGATTGATATACTAAATGCGAACACGAAGTGTGATAGATGCACTTAGTGAACAGAGTATGATTGATATACTGAAAATGAACACAAAGTGTGATAGATGCACAATGTGAGCAGAGTATGATTGATATACTAAATGCGAACACGAAGTGTGATAGATGCACTTAGTGAACAGAGTATGATTGATATACTGAAAATGAACACAAAGTGTGATAGATGCACAATGTGAGCAGAGTATGATTGATATACTAAAAATGAACACAAAGTGTGATAGATGCACTATGTGAATATGTGCATGGTAGATACACAAAATGAGAATGTGTGTGATAGATACACAAAATGAAAATGTGTGTGATAGATACACAAAAGAAATGGTCTTAAACCGAACTTCTTTGAATGAATCGTACATACAATATCGTGCATGAATGAGAAAGAAACTTGATACGTACAATGCAATACAATGCATGATGTTTAATGAACGCAATAAACAAGCGTAGCGGCGCTTTAGAAAGCACCTCATGAGGTGAGTGGCGGTGAACCGCTCTTCTCCGATGGGGATCTCCCCTCGTGCTCTTCAAACACTTACCTTCAACTCACAGTACAAAGGCTCTGAAATACTGACAAGGATTCTTTACGTAGAACACTTTGGACGCTGCCTTTCTTCCTGATCATATTCACAACTTTCCCTATTCTCCAACGGGGTGACAGACTAGGTTGGTTCGGTATCCAGAATTGAGGTGCATACACGCTATCTCAACCTATGGGGCTTCCATACAGATTTCAAGCCAAGGACACGCCTCTGGGTATTTAAACCAGACTTTAGTCCCGGAAATCCCGAACCTTTACGTTCTAGGCATCAGCCATTCGAACTCTAGTTTCCACCGTCGCAGTTGGTCTCCTAGGAACTCATTGCGAACACAGCCAAGATGCCTCTGGCGGGGAATGGTACTCAGGGAGAGCACTTCTGATTGCCATTCTGGCTTGAAGCAGACTTGATCTTGAGCTTGAGGTAGAGGCACACTCATACTTCGGAGCTTTGGCAAGACTTGAAGAGGTACACACAGAATGTAGTCTCGGAACTTACTGAAGTTGGAACAAACTCAGATGCTCGACATTTCCTCTTTTCTTTTGCTTTGTAGTCTGGAACCCATATACTTCAGATAGGTCCTAGTTCTACTGTTCTCACATGACCTGGGTTGAATCCCTGCGATTTTATGAAAGAACAAATTTTGTTTTGTACAAATGTGGAAAATGGAATGGCACTCGGAGCACAAAACGATTTTATTTTTGAAATTCAGAGATGAGCTTTCGACCAAGTATTGAGCCTATGACTGAACACAGCAAAACGACTCAACAAGGAAATAAAAGGCACACAACCTAGACACATCGAGTAACACTCGAAACGACTCAAAACAAGAATCGAGATAAAACAAAAAGACACGACACTCAGACGTGCACAAGGAGCCTGTTTCACCAGGTAGTGTTTCCCACCCTTTCTCATTTGTGGTTCTCACATCACTCGGCCCTCAAGCTCTGTTTTTCTGAAAAAGCCCTCTTCTCACTTTTCCTCTCATCGCACATCTCTCTATTCTTCAATCTCTCATTTTTTATCCCTCCCCTGGGTGGTTGATGGATAAACAGCAAATTGTGGGCTCGTGCCCCTAGCATTCTGCTAGATTCTCTTTCTTCCGCTCACAGCTAGTGAATGCCTCCCACGGAAAGGTTGCGCTACAACTGGGTGTGTAGTAAATTTGGAGCTAACACCAGTTGATGATGCTTTGCTGGGGAGTTTGGACGTGATAAGATCTGTCCAGATGACGGAATGGAATATCTTGCCCCATTCTAGTTCGTGCTTCGCACTTTGCTTGATACCTCGTTGCTTGGAGGATGTGAGAGCTTTCTGCCCTTTGTTATGCCCTTTTCTGGCGAATATAGTGCCCTTTCCGACAAGTAGAGTGCCCTTTCTGGCAAGTATTTTGACAAAGGGGAAAAGACAGAACACCTGACTCAACTGTGCCCCTAGTTCATCATTTTGACCATTTTTTGTTTTTGCTTTCTACTAAAACAGTTTTGACCAACATGAGAGTTAGATTAACACGCTTGTTCGATTTTCTGATTTAAAATCATGCAAGTTAGGCTATGAGCACTAGAGTTTCCCTTTTTTGGGTCCGAGAAATGGTCCAGTTTTGAAAATGGAATACTTTTCGAGAAGATTAGTCAACCTCAGTAAAAATTCTCAAAAAACTATTTTTGCAAACAACCACTGCTCAACTAGCACGGAACCTACTCCTGAGATGCACGACCTCAGATCCATAGCAAATGGAAAATTGCCTCTTGTCTGAAGGACACTGCATGGCAACGGAAAGTTGCCCCTTGCTTGAACGGCACCGCGGCGCGTTGAATGGCAACGGAAAGTTGCCCCTTGTTTGAATAGCACCGCAGCGCATTGAATGGCAACGGAGAGTTGCCCCTTGTTTGAATGACACCGCGGTGCATTGAATGGCAACGGAAAGTTGCCCCTTGTCTGAATGGCACCGTAGTGTATTGTAATCAGCCCTCAGAGCGATGATTGCAACCGAACTCCCGGATACAGAAAAGACAAAGATGACCAGAACCATCGCATGGACATAATCGAATTATTTTACGGCTGGACTTCAGAATGAAGTTGCCTACGTATCCCAAAGATGGGAATCAAGCCTCACGTAGTTCGGGGTTAAGGTACACTCGGGTATTAACCTCTCCTTTTTAGGCTCTAACTTTTGCCAAGGCGCCCGTTGCGGGTTTTCGACCTTGCGAGCTTTGTTCTTCTTTTCTTTTCAATTCTTTTCATTTCTTTTCCCTTTTTTTTTTTATTTTCTTTTTTGTTCTTTTCTTTGCATATTTCTTTTTTGTTCTCTTTTTTGTATTTTTCTCTTGCTCTAACTTTTGCCTGGGTCGCCCTTCCGGGTTTTCGGCCCAGCGAGCCTCTCAAGGGTAAAAGTGTAGCTTTGTCCATGTCAAATGGTTTTGAGATCCTGAAGTCATCTGAATCCAGGAGAATGGCTGCTGTTTTGCTTTGTAAGCTTCTTCTGATGAGATCTGATCTTCTTGACCTGACTTTCCTGGCCTCTTGTTCGAGGGCTGGTTCAAATCCGGCCACACAGGCCTCACATCATAGTTGATCGTTGAACCTTCTGAATTCAAGTTTCAAGGTTTGGAAGCGAAGGGGTTAAGTCTCGAGGCTAAGAGCGATCCTAGGCTGCACAATCTCAAGAGTGATTCCACACAGGTCTTCGCAGGACCGCGCAAAACATTTTGTTTTTGAAAGTTTTTAAGAAAGCGACAAATCACTCGTGCTGAAGATAGTATGAAACCAGTCTGGATCAAGCCAGGGTCCTTCTCAGTACTCACGCTAACAAGCATGATTTCATTCATTAAGGGCTTAGCACGCCTCTCTTTCTGTTAAATGATCAAAGTTTTGCAAATCCCGAGGAATTTCTTCCTCTTCGTTTTCACTGCAGTGTTCAAAAAGTTTTGGAAAACTTAGGTCGATGCAATGATTCTGGGGCACAAGAGAGCAGGTGGAATGCACTGCCATTTCATTCAGATTCCGTCACAACTAGCACATGGCAGAAGCGAACACAGAAGTGTAAAAATTACTGCTGTTTCATTCAAATCTTCTGGTGTTACTGGCTCCTTGGCAGAAACAGACTCAAAACAAAACAAAAAAGACAGACATAAAACAAAATGGTGATGCCCGAGGTAACACCCCCCGGAATCACCCGACTCCTATACAACAGGACTGACTCAATACAACAAGATAGACCCAAAACAAAAAGACAGACTGAAAATAAAACAACAAGACTGACCCAATACCCAAGTCAGAACGCAAAATTAACAGCACTTGTACATTGCTCAAAACAGTGCATGCCATCCACCACAGCTGGAATAATCTGAACGCCATCCGTAGGTGGTTCATTCCTTGATTAGATCACATTATCCCCCCCACAAGTTCACCTATCAAGTGCCGATAGACTTTACTGGACTGGCGCGGGGATGATCCCGTTGTCAAACAGATCTTGTACATCATGGCGCAGACGAAAGCAGTTGTCGGTAGTATGGCCTGTTTGCTGATGGTAGGCGCAGTACTTAGTCTGATCATGTTTTGCAGGGATAGGATCGGGTAGGGGCCGTTGTTCCAACGGTTTCAGATGCCTTTTCCGGATTAAGGCCTCTAAAGCTTTTGACAAAGGCATATAAAGCGGGGTGAAAACCCTTTTGACTCGAGGTGGGTACTTGGTTCCTTGTGAGCTACTTCTGGACGCACCGGTGAATGGGGTAGCTGTTTTTGATACGGTGGTAGCCACCATGCCCACATCAGAAGATCTTGCAGCTGCATCACCACTGGTGGTCGCATTCGAACTGCGGGAAAACGCCCTCCTGGGCTGCTCCTTCTCCTGGTCAAAGAGGCCCTGCTTCATAGCATCCTCGATCTGCACTCCCATCTCGTGTAAATCTGAGAAAGTAGGGAAGGGGATCACGATCATTTTCTGCATTAGCTTGGGCTGGAGATTGCGCACAATCATCCGAATTTGATCTTTGTCCGTTGGCCTAATGGTCATCATTGAGGCTTTGGCTCTCCAGCGGGTCACGAATTCTGAGAAGCTCTCCTTCGGCTCCTGCCTCATCGTCTCAAGATCACGGGTCGTAATCTCGATTTGGGTATTGTATGAATATTGTGCAACGAAGGCCTCAGCCATCTCCTCCCAGCTTTGTTTCACTGAATCCTCCAATTTGGCATACCAGGTGACTGCAATACCCGATAGGGTCCTGCCAAAAAGGGAGAGCTTCTGTAATCTTGTCAAGCCCATCGGGCGCAAAACATCTGAAAACAAGCTCAAGTGGACCATGGGATCTCCTGACCCATCAAAACGGTCGATGTGAGGCATCTTGAACCTGTCCGGCAGAGTTACAGCTGCGTCGGTGTACCCGTCCTCAATGCCCGGGATGGACTTTACCCCCTGGGATTTCTTGAACAGCTTTTCAAGCTTGCTCAACTTCAACGCTGTGGGGTCGACCTCGAACTCGGAGGGAGAGTCCGGTAGATTGGTAGGTGTTTTGGATAGTTGAGGTAAAATTGGGGGCGGAGCCGGCCCGCCGGGAATATCCGTATCATCCTGGACGTTTAGCGTCTCCCCAGGCGCTGGAGCTCCTGTTGGGGGAGGAACTTGTTGTGAAGCGGACGCGCCGCTTTGCTGTTGCAGCTTGGTGATGAGCTCGGCCTGCTGAGCCATGATCGCAGCCTGCTGTTTGGAAAATTCCTCCTGACGGGCAGCATCCTGCTGCATGAGTTTCATACTTTCTTGCATCTGGCGCATCATGGCCTCCATCCCTGACGTGTTCTGCTGTTCCATCTGACTGACTGGTATCTATTCCTGCAGTAGAAACTGAGACCTTAGCCTGACTGTTCACTGGTGGGGTGGACAAGGGCCACTAATCTGGTAACTGCTGAACTGGTGATTTGTGCCCGACTAGCCCTCTTACCCTGCCTCTGGCAAAGGAACACTGATTGCCCTTGAACTGAATCTCTGACCTGACAAAGTCTATCAGCACAAGTTCGATGAACCTCGGGGGATATCGGAGCCTTCTGAAGCTATGGTTCCCAGACTACCTAGCAAAAGAGAAAACAGACAGCATCTCAGCCTGATTCCATCTGAACAGATACGAGCATAGTTGAATGAGTGTGCCCTCTACTGAATTCTGCCCCAAAATTCGGCCTCAAAATCTGAGTCTGATACCCACAGGTAAAGCTGACTCCCAAATACTGATAGTAATGCCCGCAGGCCTGATGCCCAAACTTGTAGACTGATACATGCATTCCTGTAGAGACGCACTCTAAAGCACATAGCAGATAATTGAGAGCCAAAACACCCCTATGAAGGGGTTGGGTTTCCCTGTCCTATTTTGTCAGGAGCTAGGGCTTCACTACGCACACAGCGGTTTCAAACAACCTAAATCGGGTAAGCAACCTGTCCTAGTTGGGATGGTCACTATGGATCCGAATATGCACTAGGTCGAATGGTCGAAAAGGGTGCCCCAGTAAAACCGGGATTTGTGTTCCTATACTGGCAGAGCCCACAATCGGTCAGCCTTATGGTCATGCCTTGACAAGACAAGCCTCCGGCAAACCGTTCAGGAATAGCAGATGGCAAACACGGTGTCCTAGGCGCACCAATGCAAATGCAATGCAAAGAAACACACAAGTGTAGTCAAAAACAGATATCATGAGTTCAAGTCAAGTTCTTTAAATCCCCAGCAAAGTCGCCAGAAACTGTAGACGTCCCCGAACGCCCCGGGAGGAACGAGCTCCCGTTCCGTTCATTTGGGGTCACTACAGCTCAGGACTCTCAAATTTGTCACGGTTCTAAGTCTGAACCAAAGAGTCCAAATCCGGCAAATCGTTTTGAGAAAATAGATTTTTTAGAAAAGAAGTGCCAAACATGGACTGCCTTGCCAGATACAGAGTCGCCACCTAAATATTTTATTTTGGGGAAATTTAGGAAACCTTGACTCGGTGCCAAAGGCCACGTGTCCGTCATCACCAAAGTTGCCTCGGCTCGGGAACTTGGGTACGATTGGGGAAGGTCACTTAGTGAGCACCCCCGCTCGCCCGATCAAAGATCGGCCTCTACTAACCATGATATCTATTTTTAAAAACATTGTATGTTCTTATTCTGGTTATTAGCCTAGGTTACTATGTGATGCACACAGCATATAAGTATAGACTGGGTCGCCCGAATTGGAACAAAACATTTCATGTTTATTTATTTGAAAGATGGTTTGCTGCTCGCAAGTAGGCTTAAAATGCAGATTTTGCCACCCGCAGGTGGGCTTAGGAAAAAATGTTTTTGCCACTATCTAGTGGGCTTAAAACTCACAGTTGATGATTTATTCCAATTTAAGTAACCCAACCTTCACCCACAGGCATTCAGGCAGTTATATCACATAAGCATATTGCCTCATGGTAAGCATGCTATTCATGGCAGTCACTCACACGCATGCAAGGATGCTAAAACATAAAACTTACCGAGTACTCCAAGCCAAAATAGAAACTATATTAGAAATCATGCATGAATCCTAAGTATACAGAGATGCCTAATGCAACACATGCAAGAATGCAAACTATAGCAGGCTCGGCTATTCTAAACATGGCATATGAAATGCTACAACTAACATGTATTCAATTCGGAATTGAAATACAAATGCAGTTAGTATGATGCGCCGAGCCCGGTGCATGCAAAACAGATAAATGATGCAAACATGCTGTCATACTGTATGCTAATTGAAATATGCCCTAATCTAACCATCATAAGCAGGTAAATAAAAGGGAGAAAGACGTGGGGTTGGAAGGCATACAACACACACACGCACACTTATTACAGTTGTGCCCTCGCGCAGAGGGTCCGAATAAATATACATTCCCGAATAAAAGAATATTACAGTCCAAATAATATACAAATTCCTAATTAATTAATCAAATTAACTAAGAAAGCTGTAAAACTGGCGTGCAAGCCAGGGACTGCCTTGCTTCTGATGAATGCTGTATGTTTGGGCTGCCTTTGCGCGGAAATCCATGACGATGCCCCAATTAGCCTCTGTTTAGCAGTTATTCTTGGAAAGCGTGCCAGACTCGGAAAGTTGTTGATTCCTGATTTTGCTGCAACAGAGAGCAGAAAAGGGACATAGCAATGTATTTTCACAAATGTATGCATGTCTCGATCCTCGTGCCACCAATCACGCATACCGAGGCATGATGGCCGAGGAGTCGAAATGCACAACTCAATATAGGATGAATGCACATGAAACTACAGCTAAAACCTAACTCCATCATGGATAATCCGGAGTGTCGGTGACTGGGGAATTGAGACACGTTCCGTCAATCGAAGTACGAAACGCACCTCGTTTCCCGTGCCCGGGCTAACTCTTATCCCGAACACGATGCAATATGCATGATATGCATGAAATGCGACTAAGATACAATCCTAACATACACCATGCTATGAAAGTGAGATGCCTCGAAATGCGTGCACACGGGCACGCAAACCGAGAAAATGACAGAATGTGATCTAAGATACAACCTAGTATGCACTATGCTATGAAAATGAGATGCCTCGAAGTGCGTGCACACGGGCACGCAAATCGAGAAAATGACAGAATGCAATCTAAGATACAACCTAGTATGCACTATGCTATGAAAATGAGATGTCTCGAAGTGCGTGCACACGGGTACGCAAACCGAGAAAATGACAGAATGCAATCTAAGATACAACCTAGTATGCACTATGCTATGAAAATGAGATGCCTCGAAGTGCGTGCACACGGGCACACAAACCGAGAAAATGACAGAATGCAATCTAAGATACAACCTAGTATGCACTATGCTATGAAAATGAGATGCCTCGAAGTGCGTGCACACGGGCACGCAAACTGAGAAAATGACATACACAATGCGAATGACATGAAAATGTGATATGGGCTTATACCAACATGAGTGAGCTTCAGCCACACTCACATAGGATGCCGACGGATGAAAATGAAGTGCCTCGAAATACGTGCACACGGGCACGCAAACCGAGGTAATGACAGAATGTGATGTAATGACATGAAATGATGATGTGGGCTTATACCAACATGAGTGAGCCTCAGCCACACTCACATAGGATGCCGACGGATAAAAATGAGGTGCCTCGAAATGCGTGCACACGAGCACGCAAACCGAGGCGATGACAAAATGCGATGCAATGACATGAAATGATGATGTGGGCTTATACCAACATGAGTGAGCCTCAGCCACACTCACATAGGATGCAGATGGATAAAAATGAGGTGCCTCGAAATGCGTGCACACGGGCACGCAAATCGAGGCGATGACAAAATGCGATGCAATGGCATGGAAATGGCATGCAATCATTCTAATGGAATTTCAGCACTAAAATATGGGGGAAAACAGTCCCGAAATGAGGCGAAATGACACCAAATACATGGAATTGTCCCGAAATGCGAATTTAGGCACCCGAAATGGCCTATAGCTATGCCAAACATGCACAATATGGACATGCAATGCAAAGACAGAAGCTAGAAAGTCCCAAAAAAGGCACTTTCACAGTTATAAACATGGCCAAACAGCAAGCATAGGTATGGCAAAAATGGTATGCAAGAATAGGGGCCAAGAGAGGGGTAATGAAGCAAGTGATATAAGAAAAATCCAAACTGAAAAATTCCCTTCTACAACACTGAAGAGGGACCAAAAATATGAATATTTACAGTATATGGCAGCCCCAAAATCAGTATACAAACATGATAGAAATGTGATGCAAAATGAGGCTCAAAAGTGGCTATAACATGAGGTATGCAAATTATTCACAAAACAGCCAAAGACCCTTAATAAAACATGTAGAATGGGCCAAAATAGGACTATTTTCAGAACTGTAAAATGGCCAAAAACAAAAGCATGATAGGCTAACTAAACATGCAAGAATGGGGAATAAAAGAGAGATATAACATGAAGTGGCATATGGAGGTCCCAAACCATGAAAGGACCTAAATGAAACATGAAGAATGGACCAAAATAAGCACTTTTTCAGAACTTTAAAATGGCCAAAAACAAAAGCATGGTGGGCTGCCATTGCATGCAAGAATGGGGAATAAAAGAGGAGTATAAAGGTAAGTACAACATGGAAGTCCCAAATGGTGTTGAGCCCTTCTTCAATGTTGAAGAGGGGCTCAAAATAAGCCTAATATCAGTTTACAACATGCTCAAAAACAGATTACTCATGGGCCAAAAATAGCATGCAAGATTATGACATATAAGAGGATCAATGAAGCAAGTGCATCATGGAGGGCTCAAACAGGGTTGAGCCCTTAATGAAAAGTGAAAATGAGCTCAAAAGAGAGCCCCTTTCAGTTAGGGCCGGAGCTTGAAACAAAAAGCATATAAGGCTTACAAATGGATCAAGAAAAAGGGTCAAAGAGGAGAAATGTTACTCACCCTTGAAGACTAAAGCTTTTGTTGCTTCTTGGACCAATTTGTAGCTCCTTTAGCCTTTGAGAAGCCTTCCTTGTTGCTGGAAATGAGGTGGTGGTGGTAGAGCTTGGTGGTGTAGAAGAAATGGTGATTAGGGACTTGGAAGTTTTCGAGGAAATGAGAGGGATAAAAATGGCTTTGTGTATGGAAGCTTGAAGAACAATTTTTCTAACCCCTACAAGTGAAGCCACCAGCTGGTTATAAGGGCCAAAAAGGGGGTGTAAAGGTGGGGGAAAAGGAGAGCAACTTTCCCCCACAAAATATCCCCCGGATATTGATATTTTCTGGGGGATAAAGCTCCACAGCTGTAAAGTGCACAGTGCAAGGAGCTCGGCCGGCCTGTTACTTTTGCTGCAGGTGGCCCGCCGGCCACACCCCCTAGTCGGCCGGCTAGGGGTCAAAAGGGTCAATCAGATTTAGTGGCCGGCCACTAACTGATGGTGTCCTCCTATCTGTATACAACACAACCCTGTGGTTAAAAGTCCAAGAAAGCGGGTCCAAGGGGTTCAACATTAGCTCGGAAAGAGGGGTTCAAAAGGGTCAGGTGGAATTACTGGCCGGCCACCAACTTTTAGGGTCCTCTTATGTGTGTACATCACAAATATGTGGTTCAAAGTTCAAGAAAATGGGCCCAAGGTGTTCAACATTAGCCTGGAAGTGTGAAAAACGGGCGCCGGAGGGCGTCGGAGGATGTATAACTGGTTGCTGCAACAATTACTGGCCTTCCACCCTTCAGTGACCTCCCTAGTGATAAAATAGAGGTACCTGCCAAAAATGAACGAAAACCGTTGCAAAACGAAAGTTCGGGGACCAAAACGCGCAGTTCGAGGTCCCGAAAATGGGCTGTTAAGCACCGAAAGTGGCATTCGGCCACGAAGTGGGTTTCTCAGACCCCAGTGTCCTTCAAAAGGGAGTAAATAAGGAGTATGCCAAAAATTAGAGCAAACGGAGATGGTTAGGCGGTCCCGAACCGAGGCACACGGCCTGACGGCTCCGAAAATCGGAAACCGGACTCCGAAATGGGAAAAATGGCCTACGGCCACCAAATGTAGCCTACGGACATTGAGAGATAGTCTACGGGACCTCTCTCTTCCCTCAGGAAAAGAAACAGAGAAAACCGAGTCTGGTTCGCAAACCGAGACAAGGCACAGAAGAGGGTTCGGAAGTCCGGAGGCAGGGCTCACGGCCGCGACTCTGAAACTTCTGAACGAGCACATTATGCAACGTCACCGAGCGCTCAATCGGTGATGTCTGAGTCTTAAGGTCGGTCAAAAATGGGGTGTCTACAATATCCACCAAGCAAGAAACCACAAAGAACCCCCCCAAATGAGAACCCACGAACATTCATCACAAACCCAAATCCCCAATGACAACCCCAAACCATGAGCATCATTACAAACCATTAAAAACACAAATACTAAACTGCATCAAATCAAATCAAGTTATCTGCAATTACACTTGGTTCATAATGAGAGACAGAGGTGATGTAATTAAAGAATAAAGTTTTTTTTTTTTTTGTTATGGGCAAGTAGTCACAACACACTTGTACTTTTCTAAGGTTGTTACAAACTATTACAAAATGAAAAAGGGGAACGTAATGGAAGGTTTTTGTAGTACTATATATAAACTTGGAGCTAATCATGCATGGAATTATGCAAGCATGCAATAAGTTACTTATAAACCAGAGTAGTAGATCACACAAAGTATACATTGGAACTTCCGAATATAATACTATAGTTTTTTCCCAACTTTAATGAAACATCATTATGGGGATGACTCTAAATCAATGAAACCTAGTATTCTAAAATATACAACATTGTAAACTGTTCTGAACCAATTTATAAAAGTTAGTTTTATAGTTAAGTTTTGGGGTTACTGGCAGCTGAAATTTTTCCCAACTCTATACATGGCTTGTATGAAATATGTAGGAACATTGTACCAAACATAATGTTATAGGAACATTGGCGTTCATGAAATGTATGAAACAAACTGTAGACGCGCCCTTGGGCTTCATGCTACAGTTTGGACTCAATGTCACGGTTCTTAATCTGATCTTACAATGTGCGATGTGAGATTGATAAATCGCCAAAGAGTCGAAATCCAGCAAATCGTTTTGGAAAGCTGATTTTTAAGAAAGAAGTGCCAAACATGGACTGCTTTGCCAGATACAGAGTCGCCACCTAAATATTTTATTTTTGGGGAATTTAGGAAACCCTGACTCGTGCCTAAGGCCACGTGTCCGTCATCACCAAAGTTGCCTTGGCTCGGGAACTTGGGTACGAGAGGGGAAGGTCATCTATGAGCACCCCCGCTCGGCCGATCAAAGATCGGCCTGTACTAAGCATGATATCTTATTTTTGAAATCACATGCGTTCTTATTCCGGTTATTTAGCTAGAATTACTATGTGATGCGCACAACACACAAGTATAGACTAGATCGCCTAATTTGGAACAAAGCATCGCATTTCCATTTATTTGAAAAATGATTTGAAGTTTGCTACCCGCAAGTAGGCTAAAATGCAGATTTGATGAATTGTTCCAACTCAAGTAATCCAACCTTCACCCACAGGCATTCAGGCAGTTATATCATATAAGCAATTAGCCTCATGGCAAGCATGTTGTCATGTTAACATTCACACATACAGTACGCTAAAGCATAAACACTCACAGTGTACTCCCAGCCAAAACAAAGAACTAGTTAGTAATCATGTATGATCCTAGCTCATGTTAAGATGGCTAATTCAACACATGCAAAATGCAACTAGAAACAGGCTTGGCTAATCTAAAATGGCACGTGAAATGCGATAATTCGATACATGTATTCAAATTGGAATTGAAATACAATGCAGTTAGTATGATGCACCGAGCCCGGTGCATGCAATATAGATGAATGATGCAAACATGCATAGCATAAGGATGCTAAATGAAATGTGCCCTAGAACTAACGATCATAAGCGGTTAAGTAAAAGAGAGAAAGAAATGGGGGGTTGGAAGACATGCATCACACATACGCACGCTTATTATAACAATTGGCCCTCTCGACGGAGGGTCCAAAAGAATAATACAAATCGTCTAATTAACTAACTAACAAGCTAATTAATTATTACACAACCCTTAACTAATTAAACAAATTAATTAAGCCATGAAAATAGTAAAACAGCCTCGGGAAAAGGGATGAATGCATGCTTGGTCGGTTTCGCTCGGAAATCCGTTGCCATGCTTCATGTTGCCTCTGTTTGCATTGCTCTGTACCTCTGAAAACTGTGCCAACTTTTGTGACACTTCTAAACCAACTTGTGGGCATTTTGAGAGGTCATCGACCAAAAGATAGGGCCATCGGCCATGGGAAATTGGTCATCAACCAAATATAAGGCTATCGGCCAAGTGTTTGTTGCCGATTAGCACTGAATGTGGTCGATCGACCATTTCTTCCTGTGAAAAGCTCCTGTTGCTGCAGCAGAGGACAAACAGAGCGTGGCAATACATTTACAAGATAATGTCTGCATAACTACACCCCTTATCATGTTTAAGACTCAAAGGAGTGTCCACCAATCACGCATTCCAATGCATGATGGCCAAAGGAGCCAAGTGTGCAATTCAATATCAAATGAAATGCACAAAACACATAAGGGGCCCCAACCTCTATCATGCATGATCAAGAGGGAAGGGATGCACACATAATGCAATGAAAACATGCAAGCATGATGCGAACAACTTAAGCATGCAACAAGTTTGCAACTAGATCATGCAATGCAACTAATATGCAATAGGCATACTACCTAAACATGTGAAGATAAATGGCATGCAACAACATGCAAAATGAAGCAAGAATGCAACAACATGCAAAGATGGACTTAAACTAAAGTAGACAACTCTTAAACGTGCCCAAATTAGTGGCCAAAATGCTAAGAAATAATGGACAAAAGCATATACAAACATGCACATGTAATGGCCTATCACCTAGGCGTAAGAGGGCAACTTTCAAGAGCACTTAAAAGTGGACAAATATGGACATGTAACATATATTGTAAGCTCTAAAATCATGCATGGAAAGGTGCCAAACCAACCAAAGTACACAAGCAAAGCATGCAAGAAAGCCCAAAGCTTAAGACAAGCCAAGAGACTCAAACCATGGATATGTGAAACATGATGCAAATGGCCAATGTGAACCAAAACAGTCCTAAAGCATGCCAAAGTAAGCCTAAAACATGCTAGAAAGATGAGCATAAAACATGAAGCATGCAAAGCTACAAAGGGGGTGTTACACTACGCCTATCAAGACCAAACATGGCATGACTTAACCAATGAAAAACAGAGTTATGACATGGTAAATCAAGACCAAAAACCCACTTAGATGGCATCCCAATGACCTAAGCATGGAGGCATGCACAATGGTCCATTCATGAGGCATAAAACATCAACTCTTTAAAGCATTAAAGGAGTGATAAGTGCATGTATATGAGCATACTATATGGACTGAAATAATATAACAAGTGATGCCAAATCACTGAAATGACCCAAGTAAAGCATGCTAGTGACTTGGACACTCAAAGCTAACAAGCTAGATTGCATGGTAGCTATACAAAGCATGGTGTATATGGTCAAAACAACTCAAATTAGAGCTTAAGCATGTTACAATAAGGCTAAAAGCTTCATGGAGTCGAGCCAGAATCATGCTAGAAACATGGCTTAAAGCACAAAGCATGTTAAGGCAATTTCATAGAAATGCACTACAAGTGCATGAGGCGTGCAAAGGATAACCAAACCAAACCTAAACAGAGGTATGACATGGTAAAACAAGCCCAAGAACATGCTGAAATGGACACAACATAGGCTAGAAAGACATGCTCAAACATGAAGCATATAAAGCTAGTGTGTGTGATTTACACTACAAGTGTATGGTACATGCAAAATGCCACTAAACCAACCACAGACAGAGGTAAAGCATGGCAAAGTAACACCAAATACTTGCTGAAATGAAGCTAAGACAAGCTTAACAAACATGCTACCAACATAAGCCATTTATGAAAGCATACAAGACAACAAGGAAAGGGGATAACCCTCTCCTATTTAAGACTCCAAAACCACCTTTCCACCACTGAAAATCTTCTGGATTTCAGTGGTAGAAAGGTCATGCAAAGTGAAGAACAAGGGCCAAAAGGGATGGCCTAAACAAGGCCTAACAAGGCCTTGGAGGGGGGAAAAAACTCCAAACAAAAAAGAGACCTTAACCAAAGATTTAAAGCATCAAAAATCAGAACTTATTGTAGTTTAGAGTTAAGCTTAAAACAATAAGAAAGAAGGTCTAAAAGCTTAAGTAAGAAAGGGGTATTAAAAGCAAGAATGCTCACCCTTGAAGAACACTTTCAAGAACAAGGCTCCAGCAACTTTTTCAAGCTTAAACCACTCCAAGAACTCTGAAATCAACCTCAAGGGACCTCAGCTCCAAGAGGATGGTGTTCTAGTGTGTGTTTGTGTACAATAGTAAGACAATACTACACTTTTGATTACAAAAGAAGGCTAAACAAAGGAATATAGATACAAAAGTATATGTATCACTCAACCCTAAATTTTCTGAACCCTTGAGGAGGGGGGAGATGGTTCTCTCTTATAGAGAACCAAAAGCAAAGCTTCTTGAGGAAGCTAAGCAAAGGGGCAAATCCTTCCATACACGTGTATGGAGGGGGTGAATTGTGCATGCCAGCTGTGACAGCTGGCATAAAATATCTACATAAAGCAGATGAACAGGGTTCAGCCATAAAATATGGCCGATCGACCAACATAAGGGCCGACTGACCAAAAAGAGTGCCAATCGGCCAACACTTTTGGCCGATGGCAAGAAAACAAAGCCGATGGCTTCATGCCTTCGCCGATGGGTTAAGGGGATGGCCAACAAGCCACCCTCTTCCCTAAGGAGTAAAAACACAAGTCCTTGGTCCACAACCAAGCACAAAATAGACAAGTTGAGAGATCTTGAGGCAAGGCGCACGGCCGAGACCTCCGAAAACTCAAAACGAACACAAATATGGATGATCATCGAGTGTTCAAATGATGACGTCCAAGTCTTGAGGACGGTCAAAAATGGGGTGTCTACAGTTGCCCCTCTTTGACAGAACTCGAAAGTCATAAGATGACGGGAGTGAATGTCAAAGCCCAGAGACGACCCATTTTTACAAGGCCGAAGACTTAGACAAGCATACAAGATAGCAAGATATGTGCCCGTAGGTAGGGGCAAAATGCAAAGGACATACACGGTGCCGAACATAACTTATGACATGCAAAGGGTGCTGTAACGAAGCATAACATGCAACAGTTTTAAGGAAGCGAATTTGAACCAAACTACATTACATGCAGAAAGGATGTAAGAGAATTATTCAATTCACGCTACGTCTTACGCGGAGAATGTACAATACCTGTTCGGTTCGTTTGGTCGCGCCAGCCTCAAATGAACCGTATAAACAATATCATGCCTGCAAAAGAAAGAAACTTAATAGGTACAATATCGTTAGAAACATGCATAGCAATGCAAGTGAAAAGTGCGTAACAACGCGAGTGAAGTGTGCATAACAATGCAAGTAGAACATGCGAAACAACGCATGTTATAGATATGTGCGAAACAACGCAAGTTATAGAAGTTGCAAAACAATTCAAGTTAGATAGGTTGCAAAACAATGCAAGTTAGAAGGGGTGCAAGACAATGCACGAGTTAGTAGGGGGTGCAAGACAACGCACAAGTTAGTGGGAGTGCAAGACAATGCACAAATTAGTAGGGAGTGTAAGACAATGCACATAACGAGCAAGACAATGCCAGTTATAGGGGGGTGCAAAACAATGCACATAACGAGCAAGACAATGCCAGTTATAGGGGGTGCAAAACAATGCACATAACGAGCAAGACAATGCTAGTTACAGGGGGTGCAAATCAATGCACATAACGAGCAAGACGATGCCAGTTATAGGGGGTGCAAAACAATGCACATAACGAGCAAGACGATGCAAGTTATAGGGGGTGCAAAACAATGAACATAACAAGCAAGACAATGCAAGTTATAGGGGGTGCAAAACAATGCACATAACGAGCAAGACAATGCCAGTTATAGAGGATGCAAAACAATGCAAAAGAGACGTACAAGACAATGCAAGGTGAGAAAATGCATTACAACGCAAATGAAATATGCGAGATGGCGCAAGGTGAGGAATGCATGACAATACAAATAACGTGCATGACAATGCAAGTATGGAAATGCATGACAATGCAAATGAAATGTGCAAGACAATGCAAGGTAGGAAAATGCATGACAATGCAATTGAAATGTGCAAGACAATGCAAGGTAGGAAAATGCATGACAATGAAAATGCATGACAATGCAAATGAAATATGTGAGACGACGCAAGGTGAGGAATGCATGACAATGCAAATGGAATATGCGAGACGACGCAAGGTGAGGAATGCATGACAATGCAAATGACGTGCATGACAATGCAAGTATGGAAATGCATGACAATGCAAATGAAATGTGAAAGGCAATGCAGATGAGGAAATGCATGATAATGCAAATGAGATGTGCATGACAATGCAAATGAGATATGCAAGTTAGGAATGCATGACAATGCAAATGACGTGCATGGCAATACAAGCATGTAATGCATGGCAATGCAAATGAAACGTGCATGACAATGCAAATGAGATATGCAAGCTAGGAATGCATGACAATGCAAATGACGCGCATGACAATGCAAGCATGTAATGCATGGAAATGCAAATGAAACGTGCATGACAATGCAAATGAGATATGCAAGCTAGGAATGCATGACAATGCAAATGACGTGCATGACAATGCATATAAGGAAATGCATGACAATGCAAATGAGATGTGCATGACAATGCAAATGAGATGTGCATGTTCGGAATGCATGAGAATGCAAATGACGTGCATGACAATGCGGATGGAGGGGCGCAAGACAATGCGACCTAAGGGATGTGCATGACAATGTAAGCATGGCATGCGCGACAACATATAAGAGATGTGCATAACAATGCAAGCATGGTATGCGCTACAACGCATATAGTACGTGCATAACAATGTAAGAGGTGTGCGCTACAACGCATATAGTATGTGCATAACAATGCAAGGATGGTATGACGTATAACCAATGCGCGCTCATTATAAACATGACAAAACGTTGTAATGCAATGTATTTAAAGCAATTTCCGAATCTCACAAGAGACAAAAGGATACGAAAAAGGATACACCTCGTACATATCAAGCGTCGTACTCAGAAGGCACGATTCGAGGTCAACACGAAAGCCGGTTGAGCTTCAAAAGTCTACTTTCTTGCACTGTCTTGAGAGATGAAGGTCCCAAACAACATAACTGACCCAACCAAGGGTGTGGGAGGTGCAACGACCACAAGGGGAGTCCATCGGCCACCCATCGGCCACAAAATAAGCTCATTGGCCAAACATTTAGCCGATCAGCTAACAATTTGGCTGGTCGGCCAAAAATGGCAGTTTCGGGGCAGTTTTGTCTTTTAGCCACGGGTCTTTAAATATAAGGTTCCAAACCTTATATCCTCACTTCTCCAACCTTGAAAATCCTCCCTCTTTCTCTCTAGGTGACTTTCTTCGCTTCGATCCGTGTTTTCCTCCCATTTCCAAGCCTTTTTCGTCGTTCGATTCGCAAAACCCTTCCCGTTTCGCACACTTTGAACCGATCAAAATTCGTTTTCGGTGTTCCTTTCTTGGTTTCCACCACTTGGGGTTTGTTTCCCTCGAGTTATACCTCGGTATTCATGCCTTTTCCATACTCCGACCTTTTCTTCGATTTTCACCCCTTGGGGTTAACTTTTCGCATTCTCACCCATTTTTCACATCCTCGATCATTTTCATACTCTTCTTGAGATGGCAGACGACATTCCACGAGGTGGGACTCCCCCGGCGCTGGACATGGACCCTGAGGTCGAGCTTTTGCCTCTTCGTGTCCAACTATTCGACCCGATGACCTACAGGCCGGTGGCACATGTGTTGCCTCCCGATGGCATACGCCACTTCAGGAGCTATGCGAGGGGTGCGCCACTGAAGCTTTTGTTGCGCGAGCCAGAGTCACATCTGTCCTATGGCGCTTCTGAGGTACACTCTTCCTCTGTTTCATTTCCCGCAGTGTAGAACAATAACTGCGATAGTCAATCCTGTTCTTTAACTACTTAACCCAGATACACTGATACATCATATGTGTAGTTCACCGCGAGCACACCCGCACCCGATATCTGTGTAATCTTGAACACATGCACACACATTGCATTTTCAACTGAATAACCCAAACACACTGATACATCATATGCTGTAGTTCATTTGTGAGCACACCCACACTCGATATCTGTATAGTCTTGAACATATGCACGCACACTGCATTTTCACCAATTCTGAATGCTTTTCCACACTGTATTTCTAACATTGCTTCACAATTGTTTGTTTTGAAAACTGGAAGATTCCCATGCCTTCCGGGGGTATGGGAACATCATCACCTGCGGTTGGTACATGGAGCTGCCCAATGCAGTCTGTGACATCGTTGATCATGCCGGCTTCGACATTTTCTGTAGGGGACTCTCATGCCTCACTGCGAGTAGGCCTTTTCTGGGCGCACTAGTGGAGAGGTGGTGGGACACCACCGACTCCTTCTACCTTTCTGCTATCGGGGACAGGATGATGACTCCCTTTGACTTCTCCATGCGCACAGGCATCGGAGTAGGGGGGATCTGATCCCCTTCGATACTGATATGGACGAGTGGGATGCCACACAGATTTACTTGCTTGGTGCTCAGCCTCCTCTCTCCCGTACAGGATTCGTGAGGTACTCTTGGTTTGAGGACCACTTCAGGATTCAGGCGCCCACGACTCGGGAGGAGGTGGAGCAGTATGCTCGCGGCTTCATCATGTTCCGGTTGGGGACCACACTCTTCGCCGATCGGGCGAACACTGTCGCCCTTTACTTGCTGAGCGCACTGGTGGACGTGACCAGGATCCAGCGCTATGATTGGGGTGGCACAGGCTTGGTCACTCTCTACGGATATATGAGCTCATCTTCCCGCCGTAGCGGACAGTTGCTTGGGGGCTACTGGCGAGCCTGGGAGGTATACTTTCCCTTTTTGCCTTTTCAATTTTGCTTTTCATTATCTGTACACTGCACACACTGCACAATTGCACACTATTGCGAACATGCAATCTGCTTTACACTGACTGTACACTGCATACTATTCTGTGATTTCTGTTTTATCAGTAATCTGCTTTATCTGATAAGCATACTGATATTTGCCCTGTTACACTCTACAATTGTGGGTGTATACCTACTTTCCTAGGCTTGCCCCAGTGCTGGATGAGGGGATGCCCCCCATGGTTTCCTTTTCTCACCGATTCGACATGAGGTGCTAGCGGAGGCCTAGGGAGTCTTTCCTGTTCTTCTGCCGTTATTTCAATACCATCACCGCAGTTGAGGCATTTTGAACCTTTTTGTTCATTTAAGCTTTGCTTTACGTTATACTTTCAACAGTAGATAACAAACTGTATATCATTTACAGATCACCTGGCAGCCCTCGGCGGTGTTGCCCAATAGAGTGAGAGATGGGTACGGGGCTGCTCGGGAGACTGCCTGTTTCAGGATTCTGCTGGAGGGCCCGGTTTGTCAGGCATGGTATTTCGGGGAGCGCTTCTTGCGGCAGACCTTGGGCTTGCCAGAGCAGACAATTCCAGCACCTCCTCTTACCCACATGAGGCACACTGAGAGGTATACCTTAGAGGAGATGATAGACTACATGCTTGGTTGGGACTCTGAGCCCTTTAGAGATGAAGGCGACTACATCGAGTTCATCCAGGCTTATCTTATGCGACCTTTAACCAGTGCTCACCGAGCCGAGAGAGATAGGCCTGCGGTGCCAGCGGCAGGAGTAGGAGCAGGGGCAGGAGCAGGAGCAGAAGCATCGAGGGCGACTCAGGCCTGTGGGAGGAGTGGATCCCGGAGAGGACAGGGAGCTGGATGGCCAGAGCTGCCTACGACGATGACATGCCGAGGACAGGGTGGGGAGACGTACCAGATACCCATCACTCCTCCTCCAACTGATCATGAGCTTATCGGAGTCTACAGCTCAACCCCGGTATGTACTACTATACTTTGCATTATGTACAGTTATTTCATTTCATTTGATATTCCACAGAATACTAATGACTTCAACACTTTTGCAGGCTTTCGTCGAGTACACTTGCCGGTTTCTGGAGCTGACGGCCACTGTGATGGGGATGTTGCAGCGGAGCATCGACCTATTAACCATTTACGGCATCCCGGTAAGTTCCTTCAACAACAGTCTCAAACTTTGCATAATCTGTTTCATACTGATCTGATATACCACATTGTTGATACGGCACTTGATACACAGCACTCACGGCACTGATACACTTGAACTCACATACTGCTCACAGCATTGCTCACGGCATTCATACACCGTACTCACACACTGCTCACATCATTCACACACTGCACTCACACACTGCCCACAACATTCATACACAGTACTCGTACACTGCCCACAACATTCATACATTGTACTCACACATTGTCCACAACATTCATACATTGTACTCACACACTGTATTTGGTATTCATACCCTGCTTTGCGTAGCATAACTGATGCATTTGTGTAGACACCCTATTTTTGACCGTCCTCAAGACTTGGACGTCACTGTTTGAACACTCGGTGATCATCTATGTTCGTGTTCGTTTTGAGTTCTTAGAGGTCTCGGCTATGTGCCTTGCCTTAGGATCTCTCGACTTTCTTGTTTTGTGTTTGGTTTTGCACCAAACACTTGTGTTTTTTTGCTTCTGAGGGCAGAGAATGGCTTGTTAGTCATCCCCACACCTCACCGGCCTTAGCTTGAGGCCATCGGCCCTGTTTTGTTGCTACCGGCCATTGGTGATGGCCGATCGGCATTGTTTTTGGTCGGCCGACCATTTGTTTTGTCAATCGGCCATATTTTCTGGCTGGGGCTTCTTTTTTGCCTTTTTCAGGCATTTTACATGCCAGTTATGCCAGCTGGAGCACACTTACCTGTCCTCCATACACGTGTATGAAGGATTTGCACCCTTTGCACCCTTTTGCTCTAGCTTCTTGAGGAAGATTTGAACCCTTTGCCTTAGCTTCCCCAAGAAGCTTGGACCTCTACCTTAGCTTCCCCAAGAAGCTTGAACCTTTGTTCTAGCTTCTTGAGGAAGCTTGACCCCTTTGTGTTAGCTTCTCCAAGAAGCTTAGGCCCTTTTTGTTCTATAAAAGAGGGCCTCCCTTCTCCTTTAGAGAGGTTGGAGCAAATCAAAGATATATATCAGAGATATATATCACATATATATCACTCTCTCTATATATCTCCCTCTCTCTAGATTGTGTGTGTAATAGTGTTCAAAAATGTGTTTTTGTTCCTATTTTTGCACTAAAACACCTAGTGTTACACTATACCTTGGTTATTGAGGTGTTGAGAGGTTGTTCTTGGAGCTTTGAGTTGGTTTTGATCAGAAGGAGGGGGCTGGAGTTGCTGTTCTTGAGGTGTTCTTCAAGGGTGAGCATTATTGCTTTATATTCCCCATTTTTGCACTAGCTTTCAACCTATCTTGCATCCGTTTTTAAGCTTGGTGTATAATTGATAAAAGTTCTATTTTTACCTGCTTTTGATCTTTGTTTAAGGTTTCTTTAAGGTTTGGGGTTGTTTCCCCCCTCCAAGGCCTTGTTTTAGGCCATCTATTTTGGCCCTTGCTTTAGTCTTTGCAAGACCTCTCTACCACTAAAATCCAGAGGATTTTTAGTGGTGGAAAGGTAGTTTTGGTGTCCTAAATGGGAGAGGGTCATCCCTCTCCATGTTGTTTTTGATGCTCACACAAATGGCTTGTGTTGTAGCTTGTATGCCTGGCTTGCTTTAGCTCAATTTCAATGCATATTAGGCTTTGTTTTGCCATGATATAGCACTATTTTAAGTTGGTTTAGACATGCCTTGTATGCTCCATACACTTGTCTTGTAATCCCATGTTTTGGGGCCTTAACATGCATCATGTTGTAACATCCGTTTTTAGCATGATTTTGGCTTAGCTTTGTGAAGCTTTTATGCATGTTTTGGTGTGCTTGAGGTCTAATTTTGGTTGTTTGGGTCATCCATGACTTACTTTGTATAGCTACCATGCAACCTGGCTTGTAGGCTTTGAGTATTGGAACCTCTAGCATGCTTTACTTGCATTATTTCAGTGACTTGGAGTCACTTACCATGTCATTTCAGTCCATATGGCATGCTTGTTTACTCACAATTGATGCTTCTTTAATGTCTGAAAGAGTTTGTGTTTCATGCTCCATGTTTGTGCCATTGTGTATGCCAACATGTGTAGGCATTTGGGATGCCATCTAAGTGTGTCTTTGGCCTTGTTTTGGTCTGCCTTGGGACTGTTTTGAGTCCCTTTGGCCCTTCGAGGCTCGGTTGACATGGTCATGGCTTGAGCCCCTTGGCTAGCCTTGAGCCTTGGACCTTGTTGCATACTTTGCTTGATTTGTTTAGTTGGTTGGGCACCTTTTCTAACATGATTTCAGAGCTTACAATGTATGCCATTTATCCATGTTTGTTCCTTTTAAGTGTGCTTAAAAGTTGCTTCTTTATGCTTAAGTATTGGACCATGTATGCATGCATGTTTGTATGTACATTTGCCTCCATTTCCTTGGCATATTGGCCACTGTTTTGGACCTATTAGAGAGCTGTCCATCTTGGTGTAAGTCCATCCTTCGCATGTTGTTGCATGCTCGCCTTGTGTGTTATTGCATACTTGGCCTATCGCATGTTTTCGCATGCTTGAATCACATTGCATTTGGCATGCATTTTCTTTGTTAAGTTGCCTTACGTGCTTCCATGCTAAGTTCCCTTTACATGTTGTTGCATGTTTGTCATTAGCATGGTTGTTACATGCCTCGCATGCTTGTTTGCTTAGGTTGCGTGCCTAGTACACATTGCTTGTTTGCATGTTCATGTTGCATACTTAGCTTGCATGCTTAGGATGCATAACATTGTGCATATCATGTATGCCTTGCCTCTTGATCAAGCATGATAGAGGTTGGGTCCTTTATGCGTTTTGTGTGCATTCCATTTGATATTGAAATTGTACACTTTGGCCTCTTGGACCATCATGCATTGAAATACGTGATTGGTGGTCCGAGGGTCGAGGACCAAACTCCCTTGAGTTCATAACATGATGGGGAGGTTGGTTGTGCAAACATTTGCTTTAAAATGCATTGGCATGCCTTGTTTGTCCTCTGCTGCTGTCAAAATAGGGTTCTACAGGAAGCTATCGTCGACCGACAATTTTCAGTGCCGATCGACCAATAATGGATGGCCGAGAGCCTTATAACTGGTCGATGACCACTTTCCCATGGCCGGTGACCATTCCTCTTGGCCGGTGATATTCCACAGTGATCAGGGAGTGATGCTGAAGCATCCTTGGGACTTGTGCAATTTTCAGAGGCATAAAATAGTGAAAACAGAGGCAGCTTGTGCATGGTGGTGGATTTTTGAGCGGAGCCGAGCACGCATGCATTGGACCGTCTTCTCGAGGCAGTTTTACTGCTTTATTAGCTTAGTTAATTTGCTTAACTAATTAAGTGGTCTGTAACTATTTAATTAGCTTGTTAGTTAGTTAAATTTGTATTATTCTTTCGGACCCTCCGAGAGAGGGCAATGTTGTAATAAGTGTGCGTGCGTGTAATGCATGTCTTCCAACCCCCATTTCTTTCTCCCTTCTATTTAACCGCTTACGATGGTTAGATTTAGGGCATATTTCAATTAGCATCCTTATGCTATGCATGTTTGTATCATTCATATGTCTCGCATGCACTGGGCTCGGCGCATCATACTAACTGTATTGTATTTCAATTCCAAGTTGAATACGTGTTAGTTGTAGCTTCTCACATGCCATCTTAGAATAGCCGAGCCTATCTTAGTTGCATTTTGCATGTGTTGCATTAGCCATCTTAACATGAACTAGGATCATGCATTGATTACTAACTAGTTTTTGTTTTGGCTCGGCGTACTCGGTAAGTGTTTATTCTTTAGCATCTTTGCATGCATGTGAGTGATTGCCATGATAGCATGCTTACCATGAGGCTATATGCTTATGTGATATAATTGCCTGAATGCCTGTGGGTGAAGGTTGGGTTGCTTGAGTTGGAATAATTAGTCGAAACCCGTGTTTTAGCCTACTTGCGAGTAGCAAACTTTAATCCATTTTTCGAAAAAAATGGATATACGATGCTTTGTTCCAACTTAGGCAATCTAGTCTATACTTGTTTTGCTGTGCGCATCACGTAGTAATTCTAGGCTAACAAACCGGAATAAGAGCACATAATGTTTTCAAAAATCGATATCATCGTTAGTAGAGGCCAATCTTTGATCGGGCGAGCGGGGGTGCTCATAGGTGACCTTCCCCAATCGTACCCAAGTTCCCGAGCCGAGGCAACTTTGGTGATGACGGACACGTGGCCTTAGGCAACGAGTCAGGGTTTCATAAATTTCTCCAAAATAAAATATTTAGGTGGCGACTCTGTATCTGGCAAAACAGTCCATGTTTGGCACTTCTTTCTAAAAACCAGTTTTTCAAAACGATTTGTCAGATTTGCACTCTTTGATGATTCATCGGTCTTGCATTGCACTCTGTGAGATTAGATACAGGACCGTGACATTTGAGTCCGAACTGTAGTGAGCCCAAATGAACGAAACGGGATTCCCTCCCGGGACATTCGGGGACGTCTACAGTTTTTGGCGACTCTGCTGGGGAGTTAGAGAACTTGACTCGAACTCATGATATCTTGTTTTGTTCACACTTATGTGTTTCTTTGCATTGCATTGGTGCGTCTAGGACACCGTGTTTGCCGTATGCTACTCCTGAATGGTTTGCCGGAGGCTCGCTTTGAGAAGCGTGCCATAAGGCTAACCGGTTGTGGGCTCTGCCACGACAGGAACACAAACCCCGATTTTTTTTACCGGGGCACCCTTTTTGACCATTCGACCTAGCGCTTATTCGGAATCCGTAGTGACTATTCCAAACTAGGACAGGTTGCTTACCCAATTATAAGTTGTTTGAAACCGCTGTGTGCGTAGTGAAACCCTAGCTCGTGACAAAATAGGACAAGGAAACCCTACCCCCAACATAGGGGTGTTTTGGCTCTCACTTGCTTGTTATGTGCTTTTAGAGTGTGTCTCTATAGGGAATGCATGTATCAGTTTGCAAGTCTGGGTATTAGGCCTGCGGGCATCAGTATTTGGAAGAATCAATTTTACCTAAGGATATCAGTTTACAGGGCAGAATTTTGGGCAAAATTCTGTAGGGAGCGCAATCATTCAACTTCGCTCATGATGGTTCTGGTGAAATCAGGCTGAGATGCTGTCTGTTTTCTCTTTTGCTAAGTAGTCTTGGAACCATAGCTTTAGAAGGGTCTGATATCCCTCGGGTACTCTGGACCTGTGTTGTTATGTGATCAGGGGATGAACCACCTGCAGGCAGCACTCAGTTTACTCCAGATGTGGCGTATGGCACGCACTGTTTTGAGCATTTGTGAATGCTAGCTTTTGTAATTTCTGACTTGGGTATTGAGTCTGTCTTGTTGTATCGAGTCAAACCTGTTGAGTCTGTCTTATTGTATCGAGTCAGTCTTGTTGAGTCTGTCTCGTTGTATTGAGTCAATCCTGTTGAGTCTGTCTTGTTGTATCGAGTCAATCTTGTTTTGTTAGAGTCGGGTGATTCCGGGGGTGTTCCCTCGGGCATCACTGTTCTGTTTTGTGTTTGTCTTTTTGCTTTCTCTTGAGTCTGTTTTTGTCTTGGAGCCAGTTACGCTAGAAGTTATGAATGGAACAGCAGTGAATTTTCACACTCTTGTGTTTGCTTCTGCCTTGCGCCTGTTGTGCCAGCAAATTTGAGTGAAACGGCAGTCTATCTCACCTGCTCTTCTACACCTTTAAATCAGTGCATTGACCCAAGTTTTTCAAAACTTTTTGAACACTGCGGTGAAAACAAAGAGGAAGGAATTCCTCAAGTTTTGTAAAATTTGATCAACTGAGAGAAAGAGAGGCATGCTAAGCCCTTAATGATTGAAATCATGCTTGTTAGTGTGAGTACTGAGAAGGACCCTAGCTTGATCCAGATTGGTTCTACACTGTTTTCAGCGCGAGCAATTTGCCGCTTTCTTAAAAAATTTCAAAAAATATTTTGCGCGGTCCTGCAAAGACCTGTGTGGAATCGCTCTTGAGATTGTGCAGCCTAGGATCGCTCGCAGCCTCGAGACTCGACCCCTTGCTTTCGAACCTTGAACTTAGATTCAGAATGTTCAACGGTCAACCACCATGTAAGGCCTGTGTGGCCGGATCAGAAGCAGCCCTCTAACTAGGGGCAGGGAAGTCAGACCAAGAAGATCAGATGTCGTCAAAAGAAGCTTGCAAAGCTAGATCAGAAGCACCCCTTGAACTAGGGCCAAAGGATGCCAGGATGTGCTCGAAGGACCGAAGATGGATCATTTTGCAAATCAACAAAGGGTGGCAAGAATGCCGAATCCCAGAACGGGAGAAAATGGATTCAGATGGCTCCGAGATCTCAAACCATTCAACATGGACAAAGCTAAACTTTTACCCTTGAGAGGCTCGCTGGGCTGAAAACCCGGAAGGGCGACCCAGGCAAAAGTTAGAGCAAGAAAAAAAAGAAAAAGAACAAAAAAAAAAGAAAAATGCAAAGAATAATAAAAAAAGAAGAAAAGAAGAAAAATGAAGAAATTAAAAAGAAAAGATGAAAAAGAAAAAAGAAGAAAAGAAATGAAGAGAATTGAAAAGAAAAGAAGAACATAGCTCGCAAGGTTGAAAACCCGGAAGGGCGGCTTTGGCAAAAATTAGAGCGTAAAAGGTGAGGGTTAATACACGAGTGTACCAACCGGAGCTACGTAAGGCTTGATTCCCATGTTTGGGATACGTAGGCAACTTCATCCTGAAGTCCAGCCACAAACACTTCCAAATTGATTATGTCCATGTAATGGTTTTGATCATCTTTGCCTTTTCTATATCCAAGAGTTTGATTGTGTTCGTCACTCTGAGGACGGACTACAATGCACTGTGGTGCCATTCAAACAAGGGGCAACTTTCCGTTTTCATTCAATGCGCTGCGGTGCCATTCAAACAAGGGGTAACTTTCCGTTGCCATGCAGTGCCCTTCAGACAAGGGGCAGTTTTCCTGACATTTGAGTCCGAACTATCATTTGAGTCCGTGACATTTGAGTTGACATTAGATACAGGACCGTGACATTTGAGTCCGAACTGTAGTGAGTCGAAATGAACGAAACGGGATTCCCTCTCGGGACGTTCGAGGACATTTACAATTTGCCATTTGTTCCTTTCAAGCCCCATTCCAGATTCCGGTCACGAGAGGTGCTCCAGCTGGACCATCCGTACCTGCCCGAGGAGGAGGGGGAGTCAGGCGGAGGATGACTATCCACAGCCGAGGCAAACACAGGCGCACCCGTATTGAGAGCAGTTCACGAGAGCCCTCCCCCGATGATTCTGATGAGGAGGCGGCGTCGTCCCAGGGTGAGACTGGAGACAGCTCAGACTCTGACTACGGAGTTGGCGGTGGTGATCCTGGACCCTCGTCCAGGAAGAGGACCAGGACTGACTCCCGCACTCGAGATGACTGATATTGATCCAGACTTTGCTGCTTTTCTTTTCTGCTTTATTCAGACATTTTGTTGCTTTTCTCCTTTTTTTTGCTTTACTTTTCTTTTTGCTAGTAGTTTAAACCACATTGTACTGCCTCAGGCAGATTTTACTTTCTTCAAAACTATGTACTTTTTGCAAAAGAGACATGATGAAATGAAACAGCTATTTTGTTCAAAAAAAGTTACATTTGTACATTCTATGCATCGCATCGCATTACATAACAATGTAAATGAGATTGAACTTTTGTTTTGAAAACCAAACAATCGAATTGCAATTAAACAAGTAGTAAACCAACTAACGACAAAACAACTCGATAAGTAAAACAAAGACCTTGACAAGCTAACCAAGTGTAAATACAACTCGATAGGCAAAACAAAGACTTAAAGAATGCAAATTACAACTCGATAAACAAATGTACGACAACTCGAGAAGCAAATAGGCGCGACTTCGCAAAATCAACACCGGAAGGCATTGGAAGTGGAACCAATCACAAGTTCCCAACATGTTCAACACATAGACTGCTCATAGAACAAGGTGAGAGGACGTCGGCCATAGGGAGAGGCCATCGGCCACAAGAAATGGCCATCAGCCAACATTTTCAGCCGATCGGCCAAAAAGGATGGTCGGTTGGCACTATATTTGGTCGATCGGTCAAAAATGGCAAGTACCTCCAGAATGTTGACACCTGTCTTCCACTCAACACCTTATCTTCTACAAAAGCCCCAGCTTCGTAGTTTTTCTCATTTTAACACTGATTTGCACCAAATAGAAGAGTTCCTTGTCCAAAATCTCACAAATTGGATTGCCAACTTGGATGGCTCGGAAAAGCTAAATTTTCGGTGCTTTGGCATAAATGTACTATTCACATTGGGTCGCACCCCGCTGTGTTTTCCGTTCCTTTATGCTGCGGCAAGATTTTGGAATCCGATAACACACGTCTTTAGCTTTTGCAGTCTAGAGATGTGTCCTACTTACGAGGATTTCCAAGCTTTAATGGAATCCGAGCGTAATGATGAAATCTTACCTCAACTCCGGTTCGGCCACATCCAAGCCCTAGGATGGATGTGTGGCCTTACTTTACATGACGCTCGGTCATTGATTCACGATAGAGAGCTGGACATTCCAAGCTTGGTTTGTCAGTTTTCTGATGCCGATGACCGCGGTGATCATGATTGGCAGGGTTATCAGCGACATACGCTTTGCTTGTGCATGCTGTCTCATTTCTTACTTGCCACAGGCTCCGATGGGTTTAGCACTCATTTGATTGAGGTCGCCGAGGGCTTGAAAGAGGGCAAAAGCTGCATTGCCATGACGCTAGCCGAAACGTTGATGGGATTGGATGCTTTTCATCGCCGGGGGACAGCTAGGTTTGCGAGGAGTCCACTACTATTGCAGGTAATGTTTTCCACCCCATCTCACATATATATTGCTCACATCACACGGCCTTCATGCTCATTTTTTTCTTTTTTCAAAAAAACCTTTGCTCACTTCTTCTCTCAATATACAGCTCTCTATTCTTTAATCTCTCATTTTTATCCCTCCCCAGGTATGGTTGATGGACAAATTGAGAGCGGTGGACTCATGTCCGGCATATTCAGCTCGCAGCTATTTATTTTGACGACGTCTAGTCGATGCCCGGATGAGGGATGGTGGTATAACTGGATGTGCAGTTTGTCCGCGGACCACATTGCTTGGTGTTGCCCTTGGCTCAATTTGCCGGCAATAAGTTACAGCATGACCCGTCAGCCCGGGATTAAGTTGATTGGCATGACACATTGTGTCTTCTATTTTCCATTCCGGTTTCGGCGCCAGTTCGGTCATGATCAGATGTGCCCGGAAGAAGGGATTGAGTACCCTGCCACATTTCCGGTCCGAGGCACGCAACTAGCTCGGTATGCGACGGCATGGAGGATGAGAGAGCTTCTGGCCCCCGCTCCCACTTTGAGCTGCACCCTCTCTGATGAGTGCATAGATTGGCTCAATGAAGAGGCACAGATTGGGTCTTGTTTGGCATCAGAGGCTTCGACCAGCTCTGGTAGGGGACGCAGGAACACCTGACTATGCCTCGGATTTATTTGCTTTAATCAGAACTTTCAAGTTTTCTTTATGAATGTAATGAAAAGCAACTTCAATTTTGTATTCAAGAGCAAGGGAACTCTGTATTGAAATCAATGAAATTGAAGGTTATGGGTACTGAAAATTTTCCGTTTGGTCCAAAAATGGTCTAAGTTGTAAAAAGATTAATTTGAGCAAAATCAACTTTTATTAAAACTTTTCAAAACCATTTTCGATATGGATCAAAACTGGACACGCCTGAGATCTGTCGCTGAGATGCACAACCCCGAATTCCAGCAATTGGAAAGTTGCCCCTAGTTTGAGTAGCACTGCACCGGAGATCATAACCGAGCTCTTGAATGCTGAATAGACAAAAATGACCAAACATGATCACGTGGACAAAGTTGATCGAGGAAGTGTTTGTGGCTGGACTTCAGGATGAAGTTACCTACATATCCCAAAGATGGGAATCAAGCCTTATGTAGGTCGGCTTAGGTTCACTCGTGTATTAACCCTCACCTTTTCCGCTCTAACTTTTGCCAAGGCCGCCCTTTGCGGGTTTTCAACCTTGCGAGCTCAGTTTTTATAATTTAAAATTTTTTGTGCTCTAACTTTTGCCTAGGTCGCCCTTTCGGGTTTTCGGCCTAGCGAGCCTCTCAGGGAAAATATTTCTTCAACTTGTCCATGTTGATCGGTTGGGAGAACTCTAGGCCATCTAGGTCCATCAGAACGACAGCTCCACCCGACCAGATAAACTTAATGATGTAAGGGCCAGTCCAATTGCATCTGAACTTGCCCCTAGGGTCATGGATGGGAGCTCGATTGTCTTTGTGCACCAAATCTCCTTCTTTCAAATTCCTGGACTTAACCTTCTTGTTGAAAGTCCTGGCAATTCTACGTTGATAACCCTGAACATGGTACACTGCTTTCAGCCTTCGCTCATCACACAACATGAGTTCTTCGAACCTGCTTTGCTGCCAATCTGCCTCAGCTATCTAACACTCAGCCAATACTCGCAATGACGAAATCTCAACTTCGATAGGCAGAACGACCTCCATCCCATAGGCCAATGAACACGAAGTCGCCCCAGTAGAAGTTCGAATTGAAGTCCGGTAACCCCACAGAGCAAATGGCAATTTATCTGGCCATTCCCGGTAGGTTTCCACCATTTTTTATAGTATGTGCTTGATGTTCTTGTTGGCGGCCTCAACTGCTCTGTTGGTCTGCAGTCGATATGTGGATGACTTATGAAAAGCCACATTGTATTTGTCCAACAAGTTGATCACGTCTTTCTTGAAGTGGGAACCATTATCTGAAATGATCTCGTTCGGGACCCCGTAGCGATAGATGGTGTTGTTCCTGATGAACTTTGCAACATGCGAAGCCTTCAACACTGCAGAAGATTGAGCCTCAACCCACTTTGTGAAATAGTCTATCGTGACCAGAATGAACTCATGCCCATTGGACCCCTTCGGAGTAACAGCCCCGATCACATCAATCCCCCAGACTGAAAATGGCCATGGTGAAATCATGTTGTATAGCTTCGATGGCGAAATGTTCATGCTGTTTATATGGATCTGACATTTGTGGCATCGCCGTACAAAGCCAATACAATCCTCCTCCATGGTGGACCAGTAGTAACCCTGTCTAAGGATTTTCCGGGCTAGCATCACCCCGTTCATGTGCGCTCTGCACTCTCTCCCATGGATGGCCTCCATTAGGCGCGTCGACTCTTCAGCATCAACACACAACTTATGCATTCCCAGATGACCTCTCTTGTACAGTTTACCCCTGCAGATGATGAACTGAGCAGCCATTCTTCGAATTTAACTTTTATCCTTGGCATTTGCCCTTGGTGGATACATCTCTCTTTCCAAGAAGTTCCAGACATCGTAATACTAGGGGTTCTCATCATGAACCTCATCTATGGCAGTAATCAGCTCGTAGGCCGGCATAAACTTCTATTCAATGATGATCGGACGCATCCAGACTCCAAAAGGGATATCTATCATAGAGGATAGAGTTGCTAGTGAATCTATGAACTTGTTGTTCTCTCTTAACAGATGAGCGATGTTCAGCTTCTCAAACCGACGAATCAACAAGTCCAAGGTCTGGTGGTATATTCTCATCTTTTCTTCTTTGACTTTCCCATCTCCTTTAGCTTGAGATACAACGAGGTTCGAGTACCCGATGACGTCCAACCATTTTGCCCCTAGTTCTAGGGTAGCTTTTAAACTGGCAATACATGGCTCATATTCTGCTTCGTTGTTCGAGATTTTGAAACGGAGTTTGAATGCTAGAGGTATGCAGGAATTGCCGGGTGCTATTAACAACAACCCTATCCCATACCCGTATTGGTTTGACGCTCCGTCAAAGTACATCGTCTAGGTTTCGTCTTCGACATGCAGAATAGCCTCGTTTGGAAATAGGTACTCAACTACTTTATCCCCGTCCACTGGGTGATCGGCTAGGAATTTTGCTACCGCTCTTCCCTTTATTGACTTGCGTGTCACATATTCAGATCGAATTCGAAAAGTAGAAGCAACCAATGGGCTAGCCTACCCGTAAGTGCCGGTTTCTCGAAGAGATATTTGATGGGATCTAATCTCGAAACCAGTATTACAGAGTGAGCTAACAGGTAGTGCCGCAGCTTCTTGGTAGCCCATACCAAGGCCAAACAAGCCTTCTCGAGCGGAGTGTAGCGAGTCTCGTATCCCAACATCTTCTTGCTCAGGTAGTAGATAGCTCTTTCCACTTTGTCCTCAGACTCTTGTGCAAGCATCTAGCCCATTGTAGTTTCAGTCACTGAAAGGTTCAGAATCAACGGTTTCACCGGCTCAGGCGGTGACAACACGGGTGGGTTCTGTAAGTATTGCTTGTTCTGTTCAAAAGCAGCTTGGCATCGGCCGTCCCATTAGAACTTCGTTCCTTTCTTCAGGAGACCAAAGAGTGGTTCACAAGTCAAGGTTAATTTAGCAATAAACCGTCTTATGAATTGCACTTTACCCAGAAAGCCTCGCACCTCCTTTTCAGTCATTGGTGGTGGCATTTCTAAGATGGCCTTGATTTTGGAAGGGTCGACTTTGATACCTCTCTGTGTAATCAAGAACCCCATCATTTTCCCTGCTGTAACACCAAACGTACATTTCTGAGGATTCAGCCGCAACCGAAATTCTCTGATCCTTTGAAAGAACTTTTGCAAGGCGGTGTAGTGGCCCTCTCTTTCCTTGGACTTGACAATCATGTCGTCCACATACACCTTAACCTCTTTGTGGATCATGTCGTGCAATATTATGGTTGCAGCCTGTTGATATGTAGCTCCAACATTCTTCAGTCCAAATGGCATCACCCTATAACAATAGGTCCCCCACGGGGTGGTAAAAGCAATCTTCTCCCGGTCTTCGGGTGCCATTACAATCTGATTGTAGCCTGAAAAGCCATCCATAAACGAAAGCAACGCATGCCCCGCAGTGAAGTCCACTAACTCATCGATATGCGGCAAAAGAAAATCGTCCTTCAGACTGGCTTTGTTCAAATCCCTGAAGTCCACACATACCCGAATTCTGTCGTCCTTCTTCGACACTGGAACTATGTTGGCCAACTAAGTTGGGAATTCAGATACCAGCAGGAACCCTATGTCAATTTGCTTGGTGACCTCTTCTTTGATCTTGATAGCCCATTCTGGGCGGATCCTTCTAAGCTTCTACTTGATAGGTCGGGCCTCTAGGTCAAGACGGATCCGGTGCTGTACAATCTCAGGATCAATTCCAGGCATGTCTTCATAGGACTACGCAAAAACATCCATCTGATTCTTCTGTTACGACAGACTCAAAAGAGAAACAAAAAAACGACCTAGACAGGACTGTGACATCCGGGTTGTCACCCCCAAGAATACCGGACTCAGACTCGGACGAGCTGGAATCTGATTCCGACTCTACAGACTCAGTGGAATCAGATTTTGACTCACTACCTGACCCGGTGCTGCTCGATAAGAATCCTTTATCGTACTGCCAGACGAGGGAAAGTGCGATGGATGCATCCAAAATGTTTGAAGGTGGGCTCGCAGCCGTTTCATTCCCAATCATAGACACAGAGAGATCATCCCCTAAGCACCAATGTACGATCGGAGGATCAGATAGTAGACAAGCCAATGCTACCCCCATTTCGATCTCGGTGCTCTCGGAATGCACTTCCTTACACTGCTCAACCTCAGCTGATGGGTCTGTCTGCTCCTCGACAACATCATCCCCGGATATCTGCAAGTCGAAGAAGATTTCAAATCCTGACAAGCGCCTCTTCTCTGCGTTCAACCATGGCTCTGGGAAGCCGTAGAATGGAAAGTCTTCCCCCTCCTGGACGAAGCGTCTGTTCAGGGTGCCCTGAGTAGGCCGATGCATCAAATCAAAATGCCTCCCGGTTTGCTTAGCTCTGGCTCTCCCAGCCATTTCTTTACCTTTTCTCACCCAGTCCTCTTTGGTGGGCAAATAACCCAAACCAAAGGTATGCGGGTTATGTAGTACTTCGGCCGATACTGCAATGCCCTTCCGGCCACTTCTTCCTAGTCCCATCCCAGGGATATGCTGGAGCTTGTTCATGAGGTACACTGATTGTGCGCTAACATACAACCCCTCCTCAACAGCTAAGACATTCTGAACAACCTGGGCCTTGGCTATGGTGAATCCTGATAGGAACACATCCTCTGTGCCATGCTCGATTTCCATAACTGGTGTAGACACCTCTGGCGGCGGATGCATTGACGAATTCCCAAAAACTATAGCCACCCCCTTCCCGTGGGGGTATTTCAACATCTGATGCAGGGTGGAAGGGACCGCCTTTACCTGGTGCAGCCACGGACGCCCAAGAGTAGATTAAAGGTTGTGGGAACGTCCAAGACATGAAAGTCAATCTCGTGTTGTCTTGGACCAACTTGAGTGTGAATCTTCACGGTCCCCATCACTTCTCTGGTATTATTGTCATAGGCCCTTATCAGCTGGGCAGTTGGCTCAAAGTCCATGGGTTTTAACCCGATTGCATAAGCTGTCCTTGACGGGCATATGTTAATAGTGGATCCTATATCGACAAGAACCACCAGTACGCACTTGTCTCTGTATTCCACACAGATGTAGAGAGGTTTGTTATGATTTGCGCCCTCAGGCGGCAGTTCCTTGTCAGAAAAGGTCAACGTCGGGAAAGCTCCTTCCGAAAAAACCAATCCTACTAGCTGCTCAGGAGTGGTGTCTATTGAAAGTTTGGCTTTGTCCATTGCAGAAAGGACAGCTTGCCTATGTACTCTTGAAGCCATAAGCAGTCCCCAGATAGAGATGTCTGCCTGTATCTTCTTCAACTGTTTCAGCACCGCCTCCTCTTCGAGCAGCTTATCTTTTTGCTTTTCCGCCCCCTTGTCCTTTCCGGACGCCTCTGGTTGATCTAAGTGCGGGGTCTTGAAATAACGCCCACTCCTAGTCATGTGGTCTACTTCGCCAATGTACCAGGTATCATCCAGCTGGTTATTCCCCCAGTCCTCATCCGTGTGAGCAAGACATAGATCATCATCTTCCCACCGCATACCATCGGCAGTCGACAGACATCTGTCCAACTCCGTTACAACCATCCCTATGCCCAGAGCAACTTCTATTCCTGTGCCCGCAGCGCGTTCTGTTCTTGTGCACACAGTACGTTCTGTCCCCTCAGGGGCTTTGGCCTTTCTGACTCTCTTAGAATCTTCGATCCTTTCTTACTCAAACTACTTTAGTACAGCCTGCTGCTCAGTATCATCTGTTCCCAAACTGCCCGTATTTTGAGAAAAATTCTTTACACTGGTACTCTCCAGCGATGTACTCTGATCTTCGGCCCTTCCGGCCACTGTTGATGTCTTCGTCCCTGTCGGACCCTATTCTAACTGAGGTTGTTCAACAACATTAGACTGGTCGTCAAGCAACCCAGTAGATTCTGCTAACCCATCCAAACCAAACCAGTGGACAGTCACGTCCCCTGAGTCTTGCTCATCGAAAAACTAAAGGTTAGCAATGTCCTTTTCCAGTTCTGCCAGGTCATTTAGTCCCTGATTAAGTCCATCTTTCCGTACTACACAAGTCTCTACTCTGGCTGGCAATTCCACATTCGGCCTAGCCTGGCCTGCTGATATAATGTAACCGCTCGGGTTGTACATGAAACTCTCAGACCCCTCAGGTTCTATATAATCATTTTGGTCTGTACTCGCAGTTGACCCATTTCTATCTTTGATAGCCGCCACCGTCTCAGGTTGGGTTTGGGAGATGTCCAATACGCACAAGTCAGTGCTGTCGGGAATGAACACCTCCGGCTTGGGTAGGTGAGAAGGGGTGATATATATACTAGGGTCGTATGACACAACCCCAGTTTGGATTAGATTGATGCGTTTGGGAGGTGGAGCATGGTTATGTGGTGGGAGAGGGTTGGTTGTGACATTCGCTTTCTCGGGAGGCACGATCACCCTGTTGTCAATGAGATCCTGAATCTCATGACACAATCGAAAGCACTGGTCGGTGTCATGACCATGCTGTTGGTGAAAGCCGCAGTACTTGGCTGGGTTATGGGAAGCGGGAAGTTTATCTGGTAGTGGCCGTGGCTCTAGGGGCTTCAAGTGCCCTTTCTTGATCAAAAACCCCAGAGCTTTGGATAGGGGCATGTATAATGGAGTGAAGGTTCTTTGGCCTCGAGGTGAATACTTGGTTGTTTGCAAGCTACTTCCGGACGCGCCGGTGAATGGTGTAGCTGTAAGGGTTCTTGGGGTGGTGGTGGTGGTGACCATTCCCACATCTGAAGATCTGGTAGCTGCAGCACTGCTTGTGCTTGCATTTGTACTACAGTTGAATGCCCACTTAGGCTGCTCTCTGTCTAGGTTAATCAAGCCCTGTTTCATAGCATCCTCGATCTGCACCCCTATCTCATGTAGATCTGCAAAGGTGGGGAGAAGGAGAATGATCATCTTCTGCATAAGCTTGGGCTGGAGGTTGTGCACAACCATCCGAATCTGATCTTTGTCAACGGCCCTGATGGTCATCATCGAGGCTTTGGCCCTCCACCGGGTCACAAAATCGGAGAAACTCTCCTTCGGCTCTTGCCTAGTTGTCTCAAGATCACGGGTTGTGACCACGATCTGTGTATTATAGAAGTATTGAGCTATGAAGGCCTCGGCCATCTCCTCCCAGTTCCTCTTGACGGAATCTTCCAGTTTTGCATACCAAATAGCCACTACACTCGACAGGGTCCGGTCAAACAAAGAAAGCTTCTGCAATCTGGAGAGGCCCATCGGCGTCAGTATCTCCGAAAACAATCGCAAATGCACCATAGGATCTCCAGACCCGTCGAAACGGTCCATGTGCGGCATCTTAAATCGGTCCAGCAGCGTCACGGCCGAGTCGGTGTACCCATCCTCAGTATCCGGAATGGACATCACACCCTGGGATTTCTTAAACAGCTTTTCAAGCTTGCTCACTTTTAATGCTATGGGGTCCACCTTGAACTCAAAGGGGGAATCCGGTAAGTTGGTCTGTGTCTTGGATAGCTGGGGTAGGATCGGGGGCGGAGTCGGCCCCATTGGATTGTCCGTATTTTCCTAGACGTTGGGTGTCTCCCCGAGTATGGGAACTCTTGGTAGGGGAGGAACTTGGTGTGAAGCAAATGCTCTAGTTTGTTGCTGTAGCCTAGCAATTAACTTTGCCTGTTGGACCATGACCTCGGCCTGGTTTGCGACAAATGCTGCTTGACGGGCAGCGTCCTGATACAAGGTTTTCATACTTTCCTGAAGCTGACGCATCATCTCCTCTAAGCCTACCATATTGTACTGACCTAACTGAATAACTGGTATATCTGTCCCTACAATAGAAACTGAGACCTCAGCTTGACTGTTCACTGGTGGGGTAGACCACTGATTTGGCGACCGCTGTACCGATACATTGCGCCTTTTTGACCTCCGTCTTGTAACCGGGGATAAAGAAAGGAACACTGCTTGTTCGTCTATCAGATCCCTAGATTGATTAAGTCTACGACCTCTAACCCAGAGTGCTCAGGGAATATCTATCTGGTCGGATGCAATAGTGCAAAACTACCTTTCAAAAAGATAAATAAAGCATAATAAGGAAAATAAAATGACTAGAAAAACGGACAGCATAACAGCTTAAATAAAGACAACACATAGTTGGCAAACACAAGTTGAATGAACTGTTCTCAACCACTGATCACTATTTCCAAAATCACTTCCCCAAATTTGAATCTGATACCCACAGATATAACCGACTCTCAACATTTTGATGCCCGCAGGCCTGATACCCAGACTTGCAAACTGATACGTGCATTCCCTATAGAGACAAACTCAAAAAGCACATAGTAAGCAAATGAGAGCCAAAACACCTCTATGTTGGGGTAGGGTTTCCCTGTCCTATTTTGTTAGGAGCTAGGGTTTCACTACACACGCAACAGTTTCAAACAACCTACAATCGGGTAAGCAACCTATCCTAGCTTGGAATAGTCACTATGGATTCCGAATATGCACTAGGTCAAATGGTCAAAAAGGGTGCCTCGGTGAAAACCGAGGTTTGTGTTCCTGTCGTGGCAGAGGCCGCAACTGGTCAGCCTTATGGCACGCTTCTCAAAGCATGCCTTCGGCAAACCGTTCAGGAATAACATACGGCAAATACGGTGTCCTAGGTGCACCAATGCACATGCAATGCAAAGAAAAACATAAGTGCAATAAAAACAAGATATCATGAGTTCGAGTCAAATCCTCTTACTCCCCAACAGAGTCGCCAGAAACTGTAGACGTGCCATGCTACAGTTCGAACTCAATGTCATTGTTCTTAATCTGATCTCACAATGTGCAATCTGAGATTGATAAATCACCAAAGAGTCCAAATCCGGCAAATCGTTTTGGAAAACTGATTTTTAAGAAAAAAGTGTCAAACATGGACTGCTTTGCTAGATACTGAGTCGCCACCTAAATATTTTATTTTGGGAGAATTTAGGAAATCCTGACTTGTGCCTAAGGCCACGTGTCCGTCATCACCAAAGTTGCCTTGGCTCGGGAACTTGGGTACGAGAGGGGAAGGTCATCTATGAGCACCCCCGCTCGCCCGATCAAAGATCGGCCTGTACTAAGCATGATAACTTATTTTTGAAAACACATGCGTTCTTATTCCGGTTATTTAGCTAGAATTACTATGTGATGCGCACAACACACAAGTATAGACTAGATCGCCTAATTTGGAACAAAGCATCGCATATCCATTTGTTTGAAAAATGATTTGAAGTTTGCTACCCTCAAGTAGGCTAAAATGCGAATTTGATGAATTGTTCAAATTCAAGTAATCTAACCTTCACCCACAGGCATTCAGGCAGTTATATCATATAAGCAATTAGCCTTATGGCAAGCATGCTGTCATGTTAACATTCACACATGCAGTATGCTAAAGCATAAACACTCACAGTGTATTCGGAGCCAAAACAAAGAACTAGTTAGTAATCATGTATGATCCTAGCTCATGTTAAGATGGCTAATGCAACACATGCAAAATGCAACTAGAAATAGGCTCGGCTAATCTAAAATGGCATGTGAAATGCGACAATTCGATACATGTATTCAAATTGGAATTGAAATACAATGCAGTTAGTATGATGCGCCGAGCCCGGTGCATGCAATACAGATGAATGATGCAAACATTCATAGCATAAGGATGCAAACATTCATAGCATAAGGATGCTAAATGAAATGTGCCCTAGAACTAACCATCGTAAGCGGTTAAGTAAAAGGGAGAAAGAAATGGGGGTTGAGAGACATGCATCACACACACGCACGCTTATTACAACAATTGGCCCTCTCGATGGAGGGTCCAAAAGAATAATACAAATCATCTAATTAACCAACTAACAAGCTAATTAATTATTACACAACCCTTAACAAATTAATTAAGTTATGAAAACAGTAAAATAGCCTCGGGAAGAGAGACGAATGCATGCTCAGTCAGCTTCGCTTGGAAATCCGTTGCCATGCTTCATGTTGCCTCTGTTTGCACTGCTCTGTACCTTTGAAAACTGTGCTAACTTTCGTGACACTTTTGAACTAACTTGTGGGCATTCTGAGGGGTCATCGACCAAAGGATAGGGCCATCGGCCGTGGAAAATTGGTCATCGACCAAATATAAGGCTATCGGCCAAGTGTTTGTTGCAGATCGGCACTAAATGTGGTCGATCGACCATTTCTTCTTGTGAAAAGCTCCTGCTGCTATAGCAGAGGACAAACAGAGCATGTCAATACATTTACAAGATAATGTCTGCACAACTACACCCCTTATCATGTTTAAGACTCAAAGGAGTGTAGTTCTCGACCCTCGGGCCACTAATCACGCATTCCAATGCATGATGGCCAAAGGAGCCAAGTGTGCAATTCAATATCAAACGAAATGTACAAAACACATAAAGGCCCCCAACCCCTATCATGCTTGATCAAGAGGCAAGGGATGCACACATAATGCAATGCAAACATGCAAGCATGATGCGAACAACTCAAGCATGCAACTAGTTTGCAACTAGATCATGTAATGCAACTAATGTGCAATAGGCATACTACCTAAACATGTGAAGATACACGGCATGCAACAACATGCAAAATGAAGCAAGCATGCAACAACATGCAAAGATGGACTTAAACTAAAGTGGACAACTCTTAAACTTCCCAAATCAGTGGCCAAAATGCTAAGAAATAATGGACAAAAGCATATGCAAACATGCACATGTAATGGCCTATCACCTAGGCATAAGAGGGAAACTTTCAAGAGCACTTAAAAGTGGACAAATATGGACATGTAACATATATTGTAAGCTCAAAAATCATGCATGGAAATGTGCCAAACCAACCAAAGTATACAAGCAAAGCATGCAAGAAAGCCCAAAGCTTAAGACTATCCAAGGGACTCAAACCATGGCTATGTGAAACATGGTGCAAATGGCCAAAGTGAACCAAAACAGTCCTAAATCATGCTAAAGTAAGCCTAAAACATGCAAGGAATGAGGCCAAAACATGCCAGAAAGATGAGCATAAAACATGAAGCATGCAAAGCTACAAATGGGGTGTTACACTACGCCTATCAAGACCAAACATGGCATGACTTAACCAATGAAAAACAGAGTTATGGCATTGTAAAATAAGACCAAAAACCCACTTAGATGGCATCCCAATGACCTAAGCATGGAGGCATGCTATAGACACCCCATTTTTGACCATCCTCAAGACTTGGACGTCATCGTCTGAACACTCGATGATCATCCATGCTCGTGTTCGTTTTGAGTTCTCGGAGGTCTCAACTACGCACCTTGCCTCAAGATCTCTTGACTTATCTGCTTTGTGCTTGGTCATGGACCAAACACTTGTGGTTTTGCTTCTAAGGGAAGAGGGTGGCTTGTTTGCCATCCCCTCAACCCACCGGCCATGGCATGAGGCCATCGGCCCCTTTTTCTTGCCATCGGGCAAGAGTGTTGGCCGGTTGGCAATATATTTGGTCGACCAGCCATTGTGTTGGTCGATCGGCCATTTTTGCTAGCCAAACCCTGTTTATCTGCTTTATGCAGATATTTTGTGCCAGCTGGCACCCATTATTTCCCCCTCCATACACATGTATGGAGGGATTTGCTCCTTGCTTGGCTTCTCTTGGAAACCTTAGAATTTGAACCTCTATAAAGAGGGAGCCCCTCCTCCCTCCTCCAAGGTTCAGAAAAAATTGGTTCTTGAGAGGATAGATATAGTGTTGTAGCTATTTTACTTAGTTTGGTCTTGTTTTGTGACCTAAAGTGAGTTTTGTCTTACTTTTCCACTAGAACACCTAGCATTACACCATCCTTGGGTTGTTGAAGCCTTAGACGGTTGTTATTAGGGTTCTTGGACTGGTTTTGACCAAAGAAAGGTGCTGGAGCTTTGTTCCTAAAGAAGGTCTACAAGGGTGAGCATCCTTACTTTAGTTACCCCTTTCTTGCTTAGGCTTTTAGCCATTCTTGCTTATTTTTTTAAGCTTCGACTATAACTGATAAAAGTTCTAATTTTGTGTACTTTAGAACTTTGTTTCAGGTCACTTTGAGGTTTGGGGTTGTCTTCCCCCTCCAAGGCCTTGTTAGGCCTTGTTTTAGGCCATACCTTTTGGCCATTGTTTTGGTCTTTGCATGACCTCTCTACCACTGAAATCCAGAGGATTTTTAGTGGTGGAGAGGTGGTTTTGAGATCCTAAAAAGGAGAGGGTCATCCCCTCTCCTTGTTGTCTTTAATGCTTGCATAAATGGCTTATGTGGTAGTATGTGTGTTTAGTTTGTTTCAGCTCCATTTCAGTATGTATTAGGCTTTGTTTTGCCATGATACACCTCTATTTTGAGTTGGTTTAGACATGCCATGTATGCTTCATACACTTGTCTTGTAATCCCATGATTTGGCCTTAACATGCATCATGTTGTAACACATGTTTTTAGCATGATTTTGGCTCAACTCCATGAAGCTTTTAGCCTTGTTGTAGCATGCTTAAGCTCTATTTTTCATTAGTTTGGTTATGCTTACATTGTTTGGTATAGCCACCATGCAATCTAGCTTGTTAGCTTTGGGTGTCCAAGTTGATAGCATGCTCTATTTGGATCATTTCAATGGTTTGGCATCACTTAGAATGTTATTTCAATCCATATTTCATGCTTGAATACTTGCACTTATCACTCCTTTAATGTCTTAAAGAGTTTGTGTTTTACGCCTCATGAATGTGTTATTGCGTATGCTTCCATGCTTAGGCCATTTGGATACCATCTAAGTGTGTTTTTGGCCTTGTCTTGACCTGCATTGGGACTGTTTTGAGTCCCTTTGACCCTTTGGGACTTGCCTTGTATGGCCATGGTTTGAGCCCTTTGGTTAGCCATAGGCCGTGTACCTTCTTGCATGCTTTACTTGCTTTATTTGGTTGATTTGGCATCATTCCTCACATATTTTCAGAGCTTAATGCATTGTCATATTCTCATATTTATCACATCTTGCTCATGCTTGAGGATTGTGCATGGTTGCCTAAGTGTTGGACCACTCACATGTCCATGATTGTTTTGCATTTTTATGCCTCCAATTCTTGACTTTGGCCACTGATTTGGGCTTATTTGAGAGCTGCCCATTTTGGTTTAAGACCATCCCTGAATGTTGTTGCATGCTTGCTTTGTATGTTGTCACATACTTGTTGCATATTTGGTAAATTGCATGTTGTAGCATGCTAGTTCAATTATGCCTCGTTGTGTACTTAATCCATGACATGTTATCGCATGCTTAAGTTGTAATACATTTGGCATGCATTCTCTTTTTTTAGTTACTTAACATGTTGTCACATGTTTACCTCACATGTTGTTGCATGTTCATCATTGGCATTGTTGTTACATGCTTTGCATGCTTGTTTGTTTAGGTTGTATGCCTATTGCACATTGCTTGCTTACATGCCTAGGTTGCATAGCATTAAGCATGCATCCTTTGCCTCTTGATCAACCATGATGGAGGTTGGGGTCCCCTTTACGTGTTTTTGTTCATTTCATTTGATATTGAAGTTGCACACTTGGCTTCTTTGACCATCATATATTGAAATACGTGATTGATGGTCCGAGGGTCGAGGACTATACTCCCTTGAGCTCATGACATGATAGGGAGAGTGGTCGTGCACACATTGCCTTGAAAATGCATTGCCATGCTCTGTTTGTCCTCTGTTGCAGCAAAACAGGATTTTGCAGGAAGAGATGGTCGATCGGCCATCTTCAGTGCCGACCGGCTATGAATTGTTGGCCGAGATCCCCACAAATGGTCGATGGCCAGTTCCTCTTGGCCAGTGGCCTTGACTTTCGACCGGTGACCTCCCACAGTGATCAGGGAGTGGTTCAGGAGCATCCTTGTGACTTGTGCAGTGTTCAGAGGTGCAAAACAGTGTAAATAGAGGCAGCATGAGCATAGCGATGGATTTCCGAGCAAAGCCGTCCGAGCATGAATGCATCCCTCCTCTCGAGGCCTCTTTACTGCTTTTGTAACTTAATTAATTTTTTTAATTAGTTAAGTGTTTTGTAATAACTAATTAGTTAGTTAATTAGTTAATTTGTATTATTCTTTTGGTCTCTCCTTCGAGAGAGCCAATTGTTGTAATAAGCGTGCGTGTGTGTGATGCATGACTTCCCAACCTCCATTTCTCTCTCCCTTTTATTTAACCGCTTACGATGGTTAGATTTAGGGCATATTTCAGTTAGCATCTTTATGCTATGCATGTTTGCATCATTCATCTGTATTGCATGCACCGGACTCGGCGCATCATACTAATTGCATAGCATTTCAATTCCAACTTGAATACATGTATCGAGTTGCTACATTTCACATGCCATTCTTAGAATAGCCGAGCCTATTTTAGTTGCATTTTGCATGTGTTGCATTAGCCATCTTAACATGAACTAGGATCATGCATGATTCCTAACTAGTTTCTCATTTTGGCTCGGAGTACTAGGTAAGCTTTTATGCTTTAGCATCTTGCATGAGTGTGAGTGTTGCCATGAGGCTAATTGCCTGTATGATATAACTGTCTGAATGCCTGCGGGTGAAGGTTGGATTACTTGAATTGGAATAATTCATTGAAATCCGTGTTTTAGCCTACTTGCGAGTACCAAACTTCAAACCATTTTCCAAACAAACGGGTATGCGATGCTTTGTTCCAAATTAGGCAATCTAGTCTATACTTGTGTATTGTGCGCATCACATAGTAATTCTAGCTAATTAACCGGAATAAGAACACATATGTTTTCAAAACAAAATATCATGCTTAGTACAGGCCGATCTTTGGATCGGGCGAGCGGGGGTGCTCATAGATGACCTTCCCCAATCATACCCAAGTTCCCGAGCCGAGGTAACTTTGGTGATGATGGACACATGGCCTTAGGCAACGAGTTAGGGTTTCCTAAATTCCCCCAAAATAAAATTTAAGTGGCGACTCTGTATCTGGAAAAGCAGTCCATGTTTGGCACTTCTTTCTTAAAAATCTGTTTTCCAAAAACAATTTGCCGGATTTGGACTCTTTGGTGATTTACCAGTCTTGCATTGCACTTTGCGAGATCCGATTAAGAACCGTGACAAATGAGTCCGAACTATGGTAGCATAAAGCCCGAGGGTGCGTCCACACATGCACAATGGTGCATTCATGAGGCATAAAACATTAACTCTTTAAAGCATTAAAGGAGTGATAAGTGAAAGTATATGAGCATACTATATGGACTGAAATAACATAACAAGTGATGCCAAATCACTGAAATGGCCCAAGTAAAGCATGCTAGTGACTTGGACACTCAAAGCTAACAAGCTAGATTGCATGGTAGCTATACAAAGCATGGCATATATGGTCAAAAAAACTCAAATCAGAGCTTAAGCATGTTACAATAAGGCTAAAAGCTTCATGGAGTCGAGCCAAAATCATGCTAGAAACATGGCTTAAAGCACAAAGCATGTTAAGGCAATTTCATGGAAATGCACTACAAGTGCATGAGGCGTGCAAAGGATAACCAAACCAAACCTAAACAGAGGTATGACATGGTAAAACAAGCCCAAGAACATGCTGAAATAGACACAACATAGGCTAGAAAGACATGCTCAAACATGAAGCATATAAAGCTAGTGTGTGTGATTTACAATACAAGTGTATGGTACATGCAAAATGCCACTAAACCAACCACAGACAGAGGTAAAGCATGGAAAAGTAACACCAAATACTTGCTGAAATGAAGCTAAGACAAGCTTAACAAACATGCTACTAACATAAGCCATTTATGAAAGCATACAAGACAACAAGGAGAGGGGATGACCCTCTCCTATTTAAGAATTCAAAACCATCTTTCCACCACTGAAAATCCTCTGGATTTCAGTGGTAGAAAGGTCATGCAAAGCTAAGAACAAGGGCCAAAAAGGATGGCCTAAAACAAGGCCTAATAAGGCCTTTGAAGGGGGAAACAACCCCAAACCAAAAAGAGACCTGAACCAAAGATTTAAAGCATAAAAAATTAGAACTTATTGTAGTTTAGAGTTAGGCTTAAAACAATAAGCAAGAAGGTCTAAAAGCTTAAGCAAGAAAGGGGTATTAAAAGCAAGAATGCTCACCCTTGAAGAACACTTTCAAGAACAAGGCTCCAGCAAATTTTTCAAGCTTAAACCACTCCAAGAACTCTAAAATCAACCTCAAGGGACCTCATCTCCAAGAGGATGGTGTTCTAGTGTGTGCTTGTGTACAATAGTAAGACAATACTGCACTTTTGAGTACAAAACAAGGCTAAACAAAGGAATATAGATACAAAAGTATATGTATCACTCAACCCTAAATTTTCTAAACCCTTGCTGAGGGAGGAGATGGTTCTCTCTTATAGAGAACCAAAAGCAAAGCTTCTTGAGGAAGCTAAGCAAAGGGGAAAATCCTTCCATACACGTGTATGGAGGGGGTGAATTATGCATGCCAGCTGTGACAGCTGGCATAAAATATCTGCATAAAGTAGATGAACAGGGTTCGACCAGAGAATATGGTTGATCGACCAACATAAGGGCCGACCGACCAAAAAGAGTGCCGATTGGCCAACACTTTTGGCCGATGGGAAGAAGACAAGGCCGATGACTTCATGCCTTAGCCGATGGGTTAAGGGGATGGCCAACAAGCCACCCTTTTCCCTAAGTAGCAAAAACACAAGTCCTTGTGTAGACACCCCATTTTTGACCGTTCTCAAGACTTGGACGTCATCATTTGAACACTCAATGATCATCTATGCTCGTGTTCGTTTTGAGTTCCCAGAGGTCTCGGCTCTGCGCCTTGCCTCAAGATGTCTTAACTTGACTGTTTTGTGCTTGGTTGTTGACCAAGCACTTGTGTTTTTGCTTTTAAGGGAAGAGGGTGGCTTGTTAGCCATCCCTTCAACCCATCGGCCAAGGCTTGAAGCCGTCGGCCCCTTTTTTCTTGCCATCGGCCAAGAGTGTTGGCCGATCGGCACTATATTTGGTCAGTCGGCCACCTTTGTTAGTCAATCGGCCATATTTTCCTGTCGACCCCTTTCTATCTGCTTTTGGCAGATATTTTGTTCTAGCTGGCATGCACAATTCCCCCCTCCATACACATGTATGGAGGAATTTGAGCCTTGCTTAGCTTCTCCAAGAAGCTTTGTAAAATTAGTTTTCTATAAAAGGAGAGCCTCCTCTCCCTTTCCAGGGGTTCTAGAAATCTGATGTACGAGTTAGATATATCTCTCTTTCTACATCTCCCTCTCTCTAGATTTGTGTGTGTGTTTGAGCTCAAAAGTGTGTTTTGTTCTTACTATTGCACACAAACACCTAGCACTACACCATCCTTGTGTGCTGAGGTACTAGGAGGTTGGTTTTAAGGTTCTTGAGCTGGTTTTGATCAGAGAGAGTTGCTGGTCTTGTGTTCTTGAAGTTGTTCTTCAAAGGTGAGATTCTAAACTTTAGATATCCCACTCTTACTTAAGCTTTTACACATACTTCTATATTGTTTCAAGCTTGAATCTAAACTAAAAAAAGTTCTGATTTTGTATGCTTGTTATGGTTTCTTAAGGTCACTTTTTGGTTGGGGGTTGTCTACCCCCTCTTAGGCCTTGTTTGGCCTTGTTTTGTGCCTTTACTTTTGAGCTTTGGGATCATCTTATTTTGACCTTCCCACCACTGAGAAGTGGTTTTGGAGTCTTGTATAGAAGGGGGACACCCCTCTCTCCTTATGTCTCATATGCTTGTGTTGTTGCCTTATAAGAGTAGCATGTTTACTTAGCATGTTTTGGTCTATTTCAGCACATTTTAGTGTCTTTTAGGACTTGCATTAACTCTATTCCATGTTGGTTTGACGGCATCTTGCATGCTTCACATACTTGTAGTGTAATCTTGCATGTTTGCATAACATGCATCTTGTGTTTGGACCACTATTTTTGCATGTTTTGGCTCAACTCCAAGGAGCTTTCCCTCATGTTTTACCATGATTAATCTCTGTTTGGTGTTGTCTTGGTCATGCATGCATTATTTTGTATAGCCTTGGTTCGTTCTAGCTCGTAAGCTTTGTGCCCTGAGTTCATTAGCATATGTTACTTGAAGTATTTTCATGATTTGGCATCATGTGAAATGTGATTTCAGTCCATGTTTCATGGTCACACACTTGCATTTATCACCTATTCCATGCTTTGGATAGTTTGTGTTTCATGCCTTAAGAATAGGCCATTGTGCATGCCATCATACTTAGGCCTTTGGGATGCCATCTAAGTGGGTTTTTGGGCTCATTCTAACATGCCATAACTCTGATTTTATTGGCCTAAGTCATGCCATGCTTGGTTGTAATAGGTGTAGTGCAATTGCCCCTTTTGGCCTTGTATGCGTCTTGTTTTGTGCTCACCTTTCTAACATATTTTGACCTCTATCCCATGCATGTTCTAGCCTTGTTTTGGCCTACATTGGAACTTTTTTGGGTCACCTTGGTCCTTTGGAGCTTGGTTGATATGGCCATGGTTCAAGTACCTTGGCTAGCTTTGAACTTGAAGTCCATTAGCATGCCTTGCTTGTGTTATGTGTTTGATTTGGCATCACTCTTAACATAATTTCAGAGCTTATGGTGTCACCATCCTACCATGATTGTCACCCCTCGCTCATGTTTGGGTGTTGTGACCTTATGCCTTAACTCTTGGACCATTGCATGCGCATGCTCATTGTGCATTTCATTCTATCACTTCATCATTTTGGCCACTATGTTTGGCGTGGCTGAGGCCTATCCATTTTCAATGTAAGTCCATGGATCATGCGGTTTGTGTGTCGTTGCATGCTTATTGCATTTCATGTTGTCACATCCTTGTTATTGGTATTGTTGTCGCATGCCTATTACATTGCATGTTTGTACGTTTAGGTTGCATTTTGCATGCTTGCTAGTTTGCATTTTGTCACATGCTTGATTAGGTTGCATCGCATTTGGCATGCTTGTTACATTAGCCTTGTGCATGCTTAGGTTGCATAGCATTACATTTCCATGTTGCATTGTATTTGGCATACTCGCTTGCATTACATTGTGTTTGGTTTGAGGTGTCAAACCAAACACGAGGAGCGAGGAACGTTCGTACTTGAAGTGATGAAATGTGCCTCAATCCTTAGTCCCCGACGCTCTTGATCCAACATGATAGAGTGTGAGGCCTTCATGTGTTTTGTGCATTCATCCCATATTCATTTGCACACTTGGCTCTTTTAGCCATCATGCATTGAAATGCATGATTGATGGCCCGAGGGTCTAGAACCATACTTCCTTGAGTTCGTGATATGATTGGAAGGGTGATTGTGCACACATTGCTTTGAAAATACATTGCCATGCTCTGTTTGTCCTCTGCTGCAGTAAAATAGCATCCTGCAGGAAGAGATGGCCGGCCGGCCATCTTCAGCACTGGTCGGCTACAAATTTATGGCTGAGAGCCCTATTATTGGTCGATGATCAGTTCCCCTTGGTCGATGGCGTTTCCACTTGGTCGATGGCCTCTCACAACACCTAGAAGGTGATTCAAAAGCATCCTTGAGACTTGCACAGTTTTCAGAGATGCAGAGCAGTGTAGACAGAGGCAGCATGAGCATGGCAATAGATTTCCGAGCGGAGCCGAGCATGCATCATTTGTCCCTCTTTCCGAGGCTTCTTTATCGGTTTAGTAGCTTAATTAATCTGTTTAATTAGTTAAGTGTTGTGTAATAATTAATTAGCTAATTAGTTAGTTAATTAGTTAGTTTGTATTATTCATTCGGACCCTCCGTCGAGAGGGCGAATTTTGTAATAAGTGTGCGTGAGTGTGTGAATGTCTTCCAATCCCACGTCTTTCTCCCTTTTACTTACCTGCTTTCAATGGTTAGTTTTAGGTCATGTTTCAATTAGTATCCTTATGCTCGCATGTTTGCATCATTCATCTATATTGCATGCACCGGGTTCGGCGCATCATACTAACTGCATTGTATTTCAATTTCAAGTTGAATACGTGTATCGAGTGTTGCATTTCACATGCCATCTTAGATAGCCGAGCCTATTTCTAGTTGCATTTTGCATGTGTTGCATTTGGCATCTTAACATAGCTAGGATCATGCATTGATTACTAACTAGCTATTGTTTTGGCTCGGAGTACTAGGTAAGCTTTTATGCTTTAGCATCTTGCATGAGTGCGAATGTTAAACATGACAGCAAGCTTGCCGTGAGGCTAACTGCTAATGTGATATAACTGTCTGAATGCCTGTAGGTGAAGGTTAGATTACTTGAATTGGAACAATTCATTGAAATGCGAGTTTTAAGCCCACTTGATTGTGGCAAAATCATGTTTTCTAAGCCCACTCGAGGGTGGCAAAATTCACGTCGTAGCCTACTTGCGAGTAACACCTTCAAACCATTTTCAAACAAACAAACATGAGATGATTTGTTCCAACTTAGGCGATCTAGTCTATACTTGTGTGTTGTGCACATCACATAGTAATTCTAGGCAAATAACCGGAATAAGAACGCATGTGTTTTCAAAAACAAGATATCATGGTAGTAAAGGCCGATCTTTGATTGGGCGAGCGGGGGTGCTCATAGATGACCTTCCCTAATCGTACTCAAGTTCCCAAGCCGAGACAACTTTGGTGATGACGGACACGTGGCCTTAGGCACGAGTCAGGGTTTCCTAAATTTTCCAAAATAAAATATTTAGGTGGCGACTCTATATCTGGCAAAGTAGTCCATATTTGGCACTTCTTTACAAAAATCAGTTTTCCAAAACGATTTGCCAGATTTGGACTCTTTGGTGATTTATCAATCTCACATTGCATATTGTGAGATCATATTAAGAACCGTGACATTTGAGTCTGAACTGTAGTAGCACTGTATAAAGCCCCCGTTCGGGGGTGTCTACACCTTGGTCCACAACCAAGCACAAAACAAACAAGTTGAGAGATCTTGAGGCAAGGCGTGCGGCCAAGACCTCCGGGAACTCAAAACGAACACGAACATGGATGATCATCTAGTGTTCAAATGATGACGTCCAAATCTTCAGGACGGTCAAAAATAGGGTGTCTACAGTTGCTCCTCTTTGACAGAACTTGAAAGTCATAAGATGACGGGAGTGAATGTCAAAGCCCAGAGATGACCCATTTTTGACAAGACCGAAGACTTAGACAAGCATACAAGATAGCAAGATATGTGCCTGTAGGCAGGGGCAAAATGCAAAGGACATGTACGGTGCCGAACATAACTTATGATCATGCAAAGGGAGCTGTAACGAAGCATAACATGTAACAGTTTTAAGCAAGCGAATTCGAACCAAGCTACATTACATGCAGAAAGGATGTAAGAGAATTATTCAATTCTTGTTACGTCTCACGCGGAGAATGAACAATACCTGTCCGGTTCGTCTGGTCGCGCCAGCCTCAAATGAACCGTACATACAATATCATGCTTGCAAAAGAAAGAAGCTTAACAGGTACAATATCCTTAGAAACACGCATAGCAATGCAAGTGAAAAGTGCGTAACAACGTAAGTGAAGTGTGCATAACAATGCAAGTAGAACGTGCGAAACAACACATGTTATAGATATGTGCGAAACAACGCAAGTTATAGAAGTTGCAAAATAATGCAAGTTACATAGGTTGCAAAACAATGCAAGTTAGAAGGGGTGCAAGACAATGAATGAGTTAGTAGGGGGTGCAAGACAATGCACAAATTAGTAAGGAGTGCAAGACAATGCACATAATGCGCAAGACAATGCAAGTTATAGGGGGTGCAAAACAATGCACATAACGAGCAAGACAATGCCAATTATAGGGGGTGCAAAACAGTGCACATAACGAGCAAGCCAATGCAAGTTATGCACATAACGAGCAAGACAATGCCAGTTATAGGGGGTGCAAGACAATGCCAGTTATAGGGGTTGCAAAACAATGCACATAACGAGCAAGACAATGCAAGTTATAGGGGGTGCAAAATAATGCACATAACAAGCAAGACAATGCAAGTTATAAGGGGTGCAAAACAATGCACATAACGAGCAAGACAATGCCAGTTATATGGGATGCAAAACAATGCAAAAGAGACGAGCAAGACAATACAAGGTGAGAAAATGCATGACAATGCAAATGAAATATGCGAGATGGCGCAAGGTGAGGAATGCATGACAATGCAAATAACGTGCATGACAATGCAAGTATGGAAATGCATGACAATGCAAATGAAACGTGCAAGACAATGCAAGGTAGGAAAATGCATGACAATGCAAATGAAATGTGGAAGACAATGCAAGGTTAGAAAATGCATGACAATGCAAATGAAATATGCGAGACGACGCAAGGTGAGGAATGCATGACAATGCAAATGGAATATGCGAGACGACGCAAGGTGAGGAATGCAGGACAATGCAAATAACGTGCATGACAATGCAAGTATGGAAATGTATGACAATGCAAATGAAATGTGCAAGACAATGCAGATGTGGAAATGCATGACAATGCAAATGAGATGTGCGTGACAATGCAGATGAGATATGCAAGTTAGAATGCATGACAATGCAAATGGCGTGCATGGCAATGCAAATGAAATGTGCATGACAATGCAAATGAGATATGCAAGCTAGGAATGCATGCAATGCAAATGACGTGCATGACAATGCAAGCATGTAATGCATGGCAATGCAAATGAAACGTGCATGACAACGCAAATGAGATATGCAAGCTAGGAATGCATGACAATGTAAATGACCTGCATGACAATGCAGATGAGGAAATGCATGACGATGCAAATGATGTGCATGACAATGCAGATGAGGAAATGCATGACAATGCAAATGACGTGCATGACAATGTAGATGAGGAAATGCATGACAATGCAAATGAGATGTGCATGACAATGCAGATGAGATATGCAAGTTAGGAATGCATGACAATGCGGATGGAGGGGCGCAAGACAATGCGACCTAAGGGATGTGCATGAAAATGCAAGCATGGCGTGCGCGACAACGTATAAGAGATGTGCATAACAATGCAAGCATGGTATGCGCTACAACGCATATAGTACGTGCATAACAATGCAAGAGGTGTGCGCTACAACGCATATAGTACGTGCATAACAATGCAAGGATTGTATGATGTATAACCAATACGCGCTTATTTTAAACACGACAAAACGTTGTAATGCAATGTATTTAAAGCAATTTTTGAATCTCACAAGAGACAAAAGGATACGAAAAAGGATACACCTCGTACATATCAAGCGCCGCACTCGGAAAGCACGATTCGAGGTCAACACGAAGGCCGGTTGAGCTTCAAAAGTTTACTTTCTTGCACTGTCTTGAGAGATGAAGATCCCAAACAACATAACTGACCCAACCAAGGGTGTGGGACGTGCATCGACCACAAGGGGAGTCCATCGGCCACCCATTGGCCACAAAATGAGCTCATCGGCCAAACATTTAGCCGATCGGCTAACAATTTGGCTGGTCGGCCAAAAATGGCAGTTTCGGGGCAGTTTTGTCTTTTAGCCACGGGTCTTTAAATATAAGGTTCCAAACCTTATATCCTCACTTCTCCAAGCTCAAAAATCCTCCCTCTTTCTCTCTAGGTGATTTTCATCGCTTCGATCCATGTTTTCCTCCTGTTTCTGAGCCTTTTTCGTAGTTTGATTCGCAAAACCCTTCCCGTTTCGCACACTTTGAACCGATCGAAATTCGTTTTTGGTTTCCCTTTCTTGGTTTCCACCACTTAGGGTTTGTTTCCCCTGAGTTATACCTCGGTCTTCGTGCCTTTTCCACACTCTGACCTTTTCTCCCATTTTTCACCCCTCGGGGTTGACTTTTCGCATTTTCACCCATTTTTCACATCCTCTGCCATTTTCGTACTCTTCTTGAGATGACAGATGACATTCCAGGAGGTGGGACTCCCCCGGAGCTGGACATGGACCCTGAGGTCGAGCTCTTGCCTCTCCGTGTCCGACCATTCGACCCAGCGACCTACAGGCCGGCGGTATATGTGTTGCCTCCTGATGGCATTCGCCACTTTAGGAGCTATGCGAGGGGCGCGCCACTAGAGCTTTTGTTGCACGAGCCAGAGTCACATCTATCTTACGGTGCTTCTGAGGTACACTCTTCCTCTGTTTCATTTCCCGCAGTGTAGAACAATAACTACGATAGTCAATCCTGTTCTTTAACTTGTTAACCCAAATACACTGATACATCATATGTGTAGTTCACCACGAGCACACCCGCACCCGATATCTATGTAATCTTGAACACATGCACACACACTGCATTTTCAACTGAATAACCCAAACACACTGATACATCGTATGCTGTAGTTTATCTGTGAGCACACCCACACCTGATATCTGTATAGTCTTGAACACATGCACACACACTGCATTTTCACCAATTCTAAATGCTTTTCAGCACTGTATTTCTAACATTTCTTCGCAACTGTTTGTTTTGAAAACAGGAAGATTCTCATGCCTTCTGGGGGTATGGGAACATCATCACCCGCGGTTGGTACATGGAGCTGCCCAATGCAGTCTGTGACATCGTTGATCATGCCGGCTTCGGCGTTTTCGGCAGGGGACTCTCATGCCTCACTGCGAGTAGGCCTCTTTTGGGTGCACTAGTGGAGAGGTGGGTGGACACCACTGACTTCTTCCACCTTTCTGCTACCGGGGAGATGACGATGACTCCCTTTGACTTCTCCATGCTCACAGGCATCGGAGTAGGGAGGGATCCGATCCCCTTCGACACTGATATGGACGAGTGAGACATCGCACAGATTTACTTGCTTGGAACTCAGCCTCCTCTCTCTTGTGTAGGATTTGTGAGGTACTCTTGGTTTGAGGACCACTTCAGGATTCAGGCGCCCACGACTCAGGAGGAGGTTGAGCAGTATGCTCGCGGTTTCATTATGTTCCTGCCGGGGACCACGCTCTTCGCCGATCGGGTGAACACTATCGCCCTTTACTTGCTGAGCGCACTGGTGGACGTGACCAGGATCCAGCACTATGATTGGGGGTGGCGTAGGCTTGGCCACTCTCTACAGATATATGAGCTCATCTTCCCGCCGCAACGGACAGTTGCTTGGGGGCTACTAGCGAGCCTGGGATGTAAACTTTCCCTTTCTGTCTTTTCAATTCTGCTTTTCATTATCTGTACACTGCACACACTGCAAATATGCAATCTGCTTTACATTGATTGTACACTTTACACACTGCACAATCTGCACACTACTGCAAACATGTAATCTGCTTTACACTGATTGTACACTGCGCACTCTGCACACTGTTCTGTGATTTCTGCTTTATCGGCATTCTGATTTATCTAATAAGCATACTGATATTTGCCCTGTTACACTCTACAGTTGTGGGTGTATGCCTACTTTCCTAGGCTTGCCCCAGTGTCGGATGAGGAGATGCCCCCCCCCCGATGGTTATCTTTTCTCACCGATTCGATGTGGGTGCGAGCAGAGGCCTAGGGAGTCTTTCTTGTTCTTCCGCCGTTATTTCGATACCATCACTGCAGCTTAGGTATTTCGAACCTTTCAGTTCATTTAAGCTTCATTTTACGTTATACTTTCAACAGGAGATAACAAACTGTATATCATTTGCAGATCACCTGGCAGCCCTGGGCGGTGTTACCCGATAGAGTGAGAGATGGGTACGGGGGTGCTCGGGAGACTACCCATTTCATGATTCTGCTGGAGGGCCCGGTCTGTCGGGCATGGTATTTCGGGGAGCGCTTCTTGCGGCAGACCTTGGGCTGGCCAGAGCAGACAGTTCCAGCACCTCCTCCTACCCACACGAGGCACACCAAGAGGTATACCTCAGAGGAGATGATAGACTACACGTCTGGTTGGGACTCTAAGCCCTTTAGAGATGAGGGTGACTACATTGAGTTCATCCAGGCTTATCTCATGCGACCTTTGACCGGTGCTCACCGATCCGGGAGAGAGAGACGCCTACGGCGCCAACGGCAGGAGCAGGAGCAGGAGCAGGAGCAGGAGCAGGAGCATCGAGGGTGACTCAGGCCCGTGGGAGGAGTGGGTCCCGGAGAGGACAAGGAACTGGATGGCCAGAGCTGCTTACGACAATGACATGCCGAGGACAGGGTGGGGAGATGTACCAGATACCCATCGCTCCTCCTCCGGCTGATCATGAGCTTATCGGAGTCTACGGCTCGACCCCAGTATGTGCTACTGTACTTTGCATTCTGTACAGTTATTTCATTTCATTTGACATTCTGTAGAATACTAAGGACTTCAACACTTTTGTAGGCTTCCGTCGAGTACACTCGTCAGTCTCTGGAGTTGACGACCTCCGTGATGGCGATGCTGCAGCGGAGTATCGATCTGTTGACCATTTACGTCATCCCGGTAAGTTCCTTCAACCACAGTCTCAAACTTGGCATAATCTGTTTCATACTGATCTGATATACCACATTGTCGATATGGCATTTGGTACACAGCACTCACGGCACTGATACACTTGAACTCACATACTGCTCAGAGCATTGCTCATGGCATTCATACACTGTACTCACACATTGCTCATAGCATTCATACACCGTACTCACACACTGCTCACAATATTCACACACTGTACTCATACACTGCCCACAACATTCATACACTGTACTCATACACTGCCCACAACATTTATACACTGTACTCACACATTGCCCATAGCATTCATATATTGTACTCACAAACTGTATTTGGTATTCATACCCTGCTTTGCGTAGCATAACTGATGCATTTTCCATTTGTTCCTTTCAGGCCCCATTCCGGATTCCGGCCGCAGGAGGTGCTCCAGGTGGACCATTCGTACCTGCCCGAGGAGGAGGGGCCATCAGGCGGAGGATGACTATCCACAGCCAAGGCAGACACAGGCGCACCAGTGCTGAGAGCAGTTCACGAGAGCCCTCCCCCAATGATTCTGATGAGAAGGCGGCGACGTCCTAGGGTGAGGCTAGAGACAGCTCAGACTCTAACTACGAAGCCGGCGGTGGTGATCCTGGACCCTCGTCCGGGAAGAGGACTAGGACCGACTCCCGCCCTCGAGATGACTGATATTGATCCAGACTTTGCTGCTTTTCTTTTCTGCTTTATTCAGACATTTTGTTGATTTTCTCCTTTTTTTTTGTGCTTTACTTTTCTCTTTGCTAGTAGTTTAAACCACATTGTACTGCCTCAGGCATATTTTACTTTCTTCAAAACTATGTACTTTTTGCAAAAGAAATATATGATGAAATGAAACAGCTATTTTGTTCAAAAAGTGTTACATTTGTACATTCTATGCATCGCATCGCATTGCATAACAATGTAAATGAGATTGAACTTTTGTTTTGAAAACCAAACACTCGAATTGCAATTAAACAAGTAGTGAACCAACTAACGACAAAATAACTCGATAAGTAAAACAAAGACCTTGACATGCTAACCAAGTGTAAATACAACTCGATAAGCAAAACAATGACTTAAAGAATGCAAATTACAACTCGATAAACAAATGTACGACAACTCGAGAAGCAAATAGGCCCGACTTCGCAAAATCAACACCGGAAGGCATTAGAAGTGGAACCAATCACAAGTTCCCAACATGTTCAACACATAGACTGCTCATAGAACAAGGGGAGAGGACATCGGCCATAGGGAGAGGCCATCGGCCACAAGAAATGGCCATCGGCCAACATTTTTAGCCGATCGGCCAAAAAGGATGGTCGGTCGGCCAAAAATGGCAAGTACCTCCAAAATGTTGACACCTGTCTTCCACTCAACACCTTATCTTCTACAAAAGCCTCAGCTTCGTAGTTTTTCTCATTTCAACACTGATTTGCACCAAATAGAAGAGTTCCTTGTCCAAAATCTCACAAATTGGATTGCCAACTTGGATGGCTCGGAAAAGCTGAATTTTCGGTGCTTCGACATAAATGCACTATTCACATTGGGTCGCACCCCACTGCGTTTTCCATTCCTTTATGCCGTGGCAAGATTTTGGAATCCAGTAACACACGTCTTTAGCTTTTGCGGTCAAGAGATGTGTCCTACTTACGAGGATTTCCAAGCTTTAATGGAATCTGAGCGTAATGAAGAAATCTTGCCTCAACTCCAATTCGGCCACATTCAAGCCCTAGGACGGATGTGCAGTCTTACTTTGCATGACGCTCGGTCATTGATTCACGGTGGGGAGCTAGACATTCCAAGCTTGGTTTGTCGGTTTTCTGATGCCGGTGACCGCGGCGATCGTGATTGGCAGGGTTATCGACGACATGCGCTTTGCTTGTGCATGCTATCTCATTTCTTACTTGCCCCAAGCTCCGATGTGTTTAGCACTCGTTTGATTGAGGTCGCTGAGGGCTTGAAAGAGGGAAAAAGCTGCATTGGCATGACGCTAGCCGAAGCGTTGATGGGATTGGATGCTTTTCATCCCCGGGAGATGACTAGGTTTGCGAGGAGTCAACTACTATTGCAGGTAATGTTTCCCACCCCATCTCACATATATATTGCTCACATCACTCGGCCCTCAGGCTCGTTTTTTTTTTTTCTCAAAAAAACCTTTGCTCACTTTTTCTCTCAACATACACCTCTCTATTCTTTAATCTCTCATTTTTCATCCCTACCCAGGTATGGTTGATGGACAAATTGAGAGCGGTGGACTCATGTCTGGCATATTCAGCTCGCAGTTATTTATTGTAACGACGCCTAGTCGATGCCCCGGAAGAGGGATGGTGGTACAACTAGATGTGTAGTTTGTCCGCAGACCACATTGCTTGGCGTTGCCCTTGGTTCAATCTGCCGACAATAAGTTACAGCATGACCCATCAGCCCGAGATTCATTTGATTGGCATGACACACTGTGTCTTCTATTTTTTGTTTCGGTTCTGGCACTAGTTCGGTCATGATCAGATTTGCTCGGAAGAAGGGATTGAGTACCCTGCCACATTTCTGGTCCGAGGCGCGCAGTTAGCTCGGTATGTGACGGCATGGAGGACGAGAGAGCTTCTGGCCCCCGCTCCCACTTTCAGCTGCACCCTCTCTGATGAGTGCATTGATTGGCTCAATAAAGAGGCACAGATTGGGCCCTGTCTGGCATCAGAGGCTTTGACCAGCTCTGGGAGGGGATGCACGAACACCTAACTATGCCCCGGATTTATTTGCTTTAATAAGAACTTCCAAGTTTTCTTTATGAATGTAATAAAAAGCAACTTCAATTTTGTATTCAAGAGCAAGAGAACTCTGTATTGAAATCAATGAAATTGAAGGTTATGGGTACTGAAAATTTTCCGTTTGGTCCAAAAATGGTCTAAGTTGCAAAAAGATTAATTTGAGAAAAATCAACTTTTATTAAAACTTTTCAAAACCATTTTTGATATGGATCAGAACTGGACACACCTGAGATCTGTCACTAAGATGCACAACCCCAGATTCCAGCAATTGGAAAGTTGCCCCTAGTCTGAGTAGCACAGCACTGGAGATCATAACCGAGCTCTTGAATGCTAAATAGACAAAGATGACCAAACATGATCACGTGGACAAAGTTGATCGAGGAAGTGTTTGTGGCTGGACTTCAGGATGAAGTTGCCTACGTATCCCAAAGATGGGAATCAAGCCTTACATAGTTCGGCTTAGGTTCACTCGTGTATTAACCCTCACCTTTTCCGCTCTAACTTTTGCCAAGGCCGCCCTTTGCGGGTTTTCAACCTTGCGAGCTCAGTTTTTATAATTTAAATTTTTTTGTGTTCTAACTTTTGCCTAGGTCGCCCTTTCGGGTTTTCGGCCTAGCGAGCCTCTCAGGGAAAATATTTCTTCAACTTGTCCATGTTGATCGGTTGGGAGAACTCTAGGCCATCTAAGTCCATCAGAACGACAACTTCACCCGACCAGATAGACTTAATAATGTAAGGGCCAGTCCAATATCGTCTGAACTTGCCCCTAGGGTCGTGGATGGGAGCTCGATTGTCTTTGAGCACCAAATCTCCTTCTTTCAAATTCCTGGATTTAACCTTCTTGTTGAAAGCCCTGGCAATTTTGCATTGATAACCCTGAACATGATACAGTGCTTTCAGCCTTCGCTCATCAAACAGCATGAGTTCTTCGAACCTGCTCTGCTGCCAATCTGCCTCAGCTATCTGACACTCAGCCAATACTCGCAATGATGGAACCTCAACTTCGATAGGCAGAACGACCTCTATCCCATAGACCAATGAATACGGAGTCGCCCCAGTAGAAGTCCGAATTGAAGTCCGGTAACCCCACAGAGCAAATGGCAATTTATCTGGCTAGTCCTGGAAGGTTTCCATCATTTTCTGCAGTATGTGCTTAATGTTCTTATTGGCGGCCTCAACTGCTCCGTTGGTCTGCGGCCGATATGTGGATGACTTATGAAAGCCACGTTGTATTTGTCCAACAAGTCGATCACTTCTTTCTTGAAGTGGGAACCATTATCTGAAATGATCTCGTTCGGGACCCCATAGCAACAGATGATGTTGTTCTTGATGACTTTTGCAACATGCGAAGCCTTCAACACTGTATAAGATTGGGCCTCAACGCATTTTGTGAAATAGTCTATCGCGACCAGAATGAACTCATGCCCATTGGACCCCTTCGGAGTAATAGCCCTGATCACATCAATCTCCTAGACTGAAAATGGCCATAGCGAAGTCATGTTGTATAGCTTTGACGGCAGAATGTTCATGCAGTTTGCATGGATCTGACATTTGTGGCATCGTCGAACAAAGCCAATACAATCCTCCTCCATGGTGGACCAGTAGTAGCCTTGTCTAAGGATTTTCTGAGCTAGCATCACCCCGTTCATGTGCGCTCCGCACTCTTCCCCATGGATGGCCTCCATTAGGCATTTCGACCCTTCAGCATCAACACACAGCTTATGCATTCTCAGATGACCTCTCTTGTACAGTTTACCCCCGCAGATTATGAACTGAGCAGCCATTCTTCGAATTGCCCTTTTATCCTTGGCATTTGCCCCTGGTGGGTACACCTCTTTTTCCAAGAAGTTCTAGACATTGTAATACCAGGGATTCTCATCATGAACCTCATCTATGGCAGTAATCAGCTCATAGGCCGACACAAACTTCTGGTCAATGATGATCGGACGCATCCGGACTCCAAAAGGGATGTCTATCATAGTGGATAGAGTTGCTAATGAATCTGCGAACCTGTTGTTCTCTCTTAACAGATGAGCGAAGTTTAGCTTCTCAAACCGAGGAATCAACAAGTCCAAGGTCTGGTGGTATATTCTCATCTTTTCTTTTTTGACTTTCTAATCTCCTTTAGCTTGAGATACAACGAGGTTCGAGTCCCCGATGACGTCCAACCGTTTTGCCCCTAGTTCTAGGACAGCTTCTAAACTGGCAATACATGCCTCACATTCTGCTTCGTTGTTCGAGACTTTGAAACAGAGTTTGAATGCTAGAGGTATGCGGGAATTGTCGGGTGCTAGTAACAACACCCCTATCCCATACCCATATTGGTTTGACGCTCCGTCAAAGTACATCGTCTAGGTTTCGTCTTCGACATGCAGAATAGCCTCGTCTGGGAACAGGTACTCAACTGCTTCATCCCTGTCCACTGGGTGATCAGCTAGGAATTCTGCTACCGCTCTTCGCTTTACTGACTTGCGCGTAACATATTTCAGATCGAATTTAGAAAGCAGAAGCAACCAACGGGCTAGCCTACCCGTAAGTGTCGGTTTCTCGAAGAGATATCTTATGGGATCTAATCTCGAAACTAGTATTACTGAGTGAGCTAATAGGTAGTACCGCAGCTTTCTGGTAGCCCATACCAAGGCCAAACAAGCCTTCTCAAGCGAAGTGTATCGGGTCTCGTAACCCAGCATCTTCTTGCTCAGGTAGTAGATAGCTCTTTCCACTTTGTCCTTAGACTCTTGTGTAAGCATGCAGCCCATTGTAGATTCAGTCACTGAAAGGTACAGAATCAACGGTTTCCCCGGCTCAGGCAGTGACAACACTGGTGGGTTCTGTAAGTATTGCTTGATTTGTTCAAAAGCAGCTTGGCATCGGCCGTCCCATTGGAACTTCGTTCCTTTCTTCAGGAGACCAAAGAGTGGTTCACAAGTCAAGGTTAATTTAGCAATAAACTGTCTTATAAATTGCACTTTACCCAGAAAGCCTCGTACCTCCTTTTCAGTCCTTGGTGGTGGCATTTCTAAGATGGCCTTGATTTTGGAAGGGTCGACTTCGATACCTTTCTGTGTAATCAAGAACCCTAGCATTTTCCCTGCTGTAACACCAAACATACATTTATGAGGATTCAGTTGCAACCGAAATTCTCTGATCCTTTGAAAGAACTTTTGCAAGGCGGTGTAGTGGCCCTCTCTTTCCTTGGACTTGACAATCATGTCGTCCACATACACCTCAACCTCTTTGTGGATCATGTCGTGCAATATTGTGGTCGCAACCGGTTGATATGTAGCTCCAGCATTCTTCAGTCCAAACGACATCACCCTATAACAATAGGTCCCCCACAGGGTGGTAAAAGCAGTCTTCTCCCGATCTTTCGATGCCATTACAATCTGATTGTAGCCTGAAAAGCCATCCATAAACGAAAGCAATGCATGCCCCGGAGTGAAGTCCACTAACTCATCGATATGTGGCAAAGGAAAGTCGTCCTTCGGACTGGCTTTGTTCAAATCCCTGAAGTCCACACATACCCGAATTCTACCGTCCTTCTTTGGCATTAGAACTATGTTGGCCAACCAAGTTGGGTATTTAGATACCAGCAGGAACCCTGCATCAATTTGCTTGGTGACCTCTTCTTTGATCTTGATAGCCCAGTCTGGGCGGATCCTTCTAAGCTTCTGCTTGACAGGTCGGGCCTCTGGGTCAAGAGGGATCTGGTACTGTACAATCTCAGGATCGATTCCAAGCATGTCTTCGTAGGACCACGCGAAAACATGTTTGAAATCTTTTAACAAAGCGACTAAGCGCTCGCACTCCTCCGAAGACAACGCGGACCCAATTTGGACCAGCCACTGGTCCTTCTCAGTACCAATGTTAATTTGGGTGATTTCATCAACCAGCGGTTTTACAAACCTCTCCTGCTCCTGTTCTAGCAAATATTTCAAAATCGGAGGAATTTCTTCCTTGTCGTTTTCATCGAAGTTTTGAAAGTCTGAATTAATGCAATAAATCAAGGGTACAGAAAAATAATCGAAGGCCACAACCGCACAATTCTCATTAAGCACTTCATCCAGTCCATCTAATTCTTTTGGTACAACAAACTCACAAGAGAAAGAAAAAGACGGCCTAGATAGGACTGTGGCATCTGGGTTGTCACCCCCAGTAATACCAGACTCAGACTCGGGCGAGCTGGAATCTGATTCCGACTCTACGGACTCAGTGGAATCAAATTCCAGCTCACTACCTGACCCGGTGTTGCTCGATAAGAATCCCTCCTCGCATTTCCAGACGAGGGAAGGTGCGATGGATGCATCCAAAATGTTTAAAGGTGGGCTCGCAGCCGTTTCATTCCCAATCATAGACACTGAGAGATCATCCCCTATGCACTCATGTATGATCGGAGGATCTGATAGTAGACAAGCCAGTGCTACCCCTATTTTCAATCTCGGTGCTTTCGGAATCCACTTCCTTACACTGCTCAACCTCAGCTGATGGGTCTGTCTGCTCCTCGGCAACATCATCCCCGGATGTCTGCACGTCGAAGAAGATTTCAAATCCCAGCAAGCGCCTCTTCTCTGCGTTCAACCATGGCTCTGGGAAGCCGCAGAATGGAAAGTCTTCCCCCTCCCGGACGAAGCGTCCATTCAGGGTGCCCTGAATAGGCCGATGCGTCAAATCAAAATGCCTCTCGGTCTGTTTAGCTCTAGCTCTCCCAGCCATTTCTTTACCTTTTCTCACCTAGTCCTCTTTGGTGGGCAAATAACCCAAACCAAAGGTATGCGGGTTGTGCAGCACTTCGGCCGATACTGCAATGCCCTTCTGGCCACTTCTTCCTAGTCCCATCCCAGGGATAGCTGGAGCTTGTTCATGAGGTACACTGACTGTGCGCTGACATACAACCCCTCATCAACAGCTAAGATATTCTGAACAACTCGGGCCTCAACTAGGGTGAATCCTGATAGGAACACATCCTTCGTGCCATGCTCGATTTCCAAAACCGGTGTAGACACCTCTAGCGGTGGATGGATTGACGAATTCCCAAAAACTATAGCCATCCCCTTCCCGTTGGGGTATTTTAACATCTGATGTGGGGTGGAAGAGACCGTCTTTACCTGGTGTGGCCACGGACACCTCAAGAGTAGATTAAAGGTTGTGGGAACGTCCAAGACATGAAAGTCAATCTCGTGTTGTCTTAGACCAACTTGAGTGTGAATCTTCACGATCCCCCTCACTTCTCTGCTAGTATTGTCGTAGGCCCTTATCACTTGGGCAGTTGGCTCAAAGTCCACGGGTTTCAACCGGATTGCATATGCTGTCCTTGACGGGCATACGTTAATAACGGATCCGGTATCGACAAGAACAACCAGTACTCACTTGTCTCTGCATTCCACAGAGATGTAGAGAGGTTTGTTATGATTTGCGCCCTCAGGTGGCAGTTCCTTGTCAGAAAAGGTCAACGTTGGGGAAGCTCCTCCCGGAAAAACCAATCCTACCGGCTGTTCGGGAGTGGTGTCTATTGAAAGTTTGGACTTGTCCATTGCAGAAAGGACAACTTGTCTATGTACTCTTGAAGCCATAAGCAGTCCCCAGAAGGAGATGTCTGCTTGTATCTTCTTCAACTATTTCAGCACAGCCTCCTTTTCGAGCAGCTTATCTTTTTGCTTTTCTGCCTTCTTGTCCTTTCTGGACGCCTCTGGTTGATCTAAGTGCGGGGGCTTAAAATAGCGCCCGCTCCTAGTCATGTGGCCTACTTCGCCAATGTACCAGGTATCATCCGGCTGGTTACTCCCCCAGTCCTCATTCATGTGAGCAAGACATAGATCATCATCTTTCCACCACATACCATCGGTAGCCGACAAACATCTGTCCAACTCCATTACAACCATCCTTGTGCCTAGAGCAACTTCTGTTCTTGTGCCCGCGGCGCGTTCTGTTCATGTGCACACAGTACGTTCTATCCCCTCAGGGGCTTTGGCCTTTCTGACTCTCTCAGAATCTTTGATCCTTTCCTGCTCAAACTGCTTTAGTGCAGCCTGTTGTTCAGTATCTTCTGTTCCCAAACTGCCCGTATTCTGAGCAAAATTCTTTACACTGGTGCTCTCTGTAGACGTCCCCGAACGTCCCGAGAGGGAATCTCCCGTTTTGTTCGTTGGGCTTGCTGCAGTTCCACTCAAATTGTCACGGTTCTGAATCTAGTCTCGCAAAGTGCAATGTAAGACCGATAAATCACCAAAGAGTCCAAATCCGACAAATCGTTTTGAAGAACTGATTTTTAGAAAGAAGTGCCAAACATGGACCGCTTTGCCAGATACAGAGTCACCACCTAAATATTTATTTTGGGGGAATTTAGGAAACCCTGACTCGTTGTCTAAGGCCATGTGTCCGTCATCACCAAAGTTGCCTCGGCTCAGGAACTTGGGTACGATTGGGGAAGGTCAGGTATGAGCACCCCCTCTCGCTCGATCAAAGGTCGGCCTCTACTAACCATGATATCGAGTTTTGAAAACATTATGTGCTCTTATTCCGGTTATTAGCCTAGAATTACTATGTGATGCACACAGCATACAAGTATAGACTGGATTGCCTAAGTTGGAACAAAGCATCGCATATCTGTTTGTTTTGAAAGTGGATTGAATTTTGCTACTCCCAAGTAGGCTAAAACACGGGTTTCGACGAATTATTCCAACTCAAGCAACCTAACCTTCACCCACAGGCATTCAGGAAGTTATATGACATAAGAAGTTAGCCTCATGGCAAGCATGCTATCATGTTAACACTCACACTCATGCAAGATGCTAAAGCGTAAAAGCTTACCTAGTACTTCGAGCCAAAACAGAAACTAGTTAGTGATCAAATGCATGATCCTAGTTCATGTTAAGATGGCTAATGTAACACATGCAAAATGCAACTAGAAATAGGCTTGGCTATTCTAAGATGTCATGTGAAATGCAACTTGATACATGTATTCAAGTAGGAATTGAAATACAATGTAGTTAGTATGATGCGCCGAGCCCGGTGCATGCAAGACAAATGTATGGATGCACGCATGTATAGCATAAGGTATGCTAATTTAAATATATCCTAATACTAACCATTGAAAGCAGGTAAGTAAAATGGAGAAAGAAATGGGGTTGGAAGACACGCACAAACGCACGCACACTTAATACACAATTGCCCTCGCTCGGAGGGTCCGAAATAATAATACAGGCCGAATAATGAATTAGCTATCCTAGCTAATTAATTATTACAAAACTTCTAATTAATTAACAAATTAATTACAAAAAAAAGCCTAAATATGAAACTAAAGAGACCGCCCCAACTCTACCTCAGAATGCGTGGATGATGCATGCTCGATTTGCCTTGCCCGGAAACCCGTTACCATCCCACTATTGCCTCTGTTTGCACTGTTCTGCACCTCTGAACCATTCCCTGATCATTTTTGAATGCCACCGGCCAATGAAAAGCACCACCGACCATGTAAATGTGATCATCGACCATAAATTTGGTCACCGGCTGGACTCTGATGGTCAGTCGGCACTTAAAGTGGCCGGCCAGCCATTTATTCTTGCAGAATCTTGTTTTTGTTGCAGCAGTGGACAAACAACGCATGGCAATGAAATTTCAAAGCAATGTATGCATGGCCACACTCCCTATCATGTTATGAGCTCAAGGGAGTATGGCCCTTGGTCCTCGGGCCACTAATCACGGATCTCGATGCATGATGGCCAAAGGCACCAAGTTTGCCAATCAATGTAAATGAATGCAACAAAACGAATGAATTCATCACGCCCTATCATGTTAAGATCAAGGGCATCGGCGACCAAGGGCTGAGACGTGTTTCGTCACTTTGAGTACGAACACACCTCACTCCTCGTGTTTAGTTTGACACGCCAAACCAAACCCAATGCTATGTATGTATGCTATATGCAATGCAAAGTAATGCAACTAATGCAATGCAATATGAGCATGCTAAGGTAATGCAACATGACACTACCTAACCATGCAAGCCAAAGTAATGCAAGATGAACATGTCAAGCATACAACGAGACTATGTAATGCAACTAGCTAAACAATATGCAAGCATGATACAATGTAAGCATGCAACCAATGTAATGCAACATGTCAATCATGCAATTTTATATGCAAGGATGGACTTAAACTGAAATGGAAGGCCTCAGCTATGCCCCAAAACAGTGGCCAAACATACTAAAAATGATGGACAAATGCTCATGCAAACACGCACACCAATGGGCCTAAAACTAAGGCATAAAAGGGAGCATTCCATTACAACTATCATGACCACACATGGCATGGATTATGCAACCAAAAACAGAGTTTTAGTGCATCAAAATACACCCCAAAATCCACATGAATGGCATCCCAAATGACTTAAACAAATGGCATGCACTATGACCCATTTCAAGGCACAAAAGAACGACTCTTCAAAGCATGAAAAGGGATGATGAATACAAGCATACAAGCATGGATTATGGATTGAAATAGCATGGGAAATGACTGCGAATAACTGAAACAACCCAACTACAGCATGCTTATGGCTCACACACTCAAGGCCTACAAGCTAGACTGCAAAGGGGCAACACAAAACATGGCAAACATGACTCTAAAGACCCAAGATAGACCATAAACATGATAAAATAGGACTAAAAGCTTTATGGAGTCAAACCAAAATCATGCTAAAATGTCATCTCACAACATGATACATGTTAGGCCAAAACAGGGGATTACAAGGCAAGCATATAATGCATGAAATGGACCATCAAACCAACTAAAAACAGAGGTATAATATGACCAAATATCACCAAATACCTACTGAAATGATGCTAAAAACAACGAAGCATGCGTGCTTCTCTTAAGAGCCATAAACATAAGCAAAAGAGAGACAAAGGGAGAAGGGTGTCTCTCCCCTATGCAAGACCTCAAAACCTCTTCTTCACCATTGAAAATCCTCTGGATTTCAGTGGTGAGAAGACCAATACATGAAGGTTCCCGAAGCTCAACAAAGGAAGCACAAAAAGGGCCAAACAAGGCCTAAGAGGGGGTGGACGACCCCCAACACCAAAGTGACCTTAATGAAGTATCTTAAACACAAAAAACTGAACTTTTATATGTTATACACAAAGCTCAAAATAGCATGCAAAGTGGGTTAAAAACTAGTGCAAGAGTGGGGAATATAAAGTAATTATGCTCACCCTTGAAGAACACTTGAAGAACCAAAACTCCAGCCCCCTTTTCTGATCAAAACCAACTCAAAAGCTCCAAGAACAACCTCTCAACACCTCAATAACCAAGGTATGGTGTAACACTACGTGTTTTAGTGCAAAACTAAGAACAAAACACCCTTTTGAACTCTCAAACACACACAAATGAAGAGAGAGAGGGAGATATAGACAGAGAGTGGTTTATATATCGGATATATATGTATTATCTCTATTTTTGCTGAACCTCTCCAAAGGAGGAGGAAGGTACTCTTATATAGAGCAAGATGAAGGCTTGAAGCTTCTAAGGGAAGCTAAACAAAAGGGTCAAGGGGGTCAAGCTTCTCAAGGAAGCTAACCCAAAGGTCCAAGCTTCTTGAGGAAGCTATGACAAAGGTCCAAGTTCCTCAAGAAGCTTGAGCAAAGGGTGCAAGCTTCTCCAAGAAGCTTAGAACAAAAGGGTGCAAAAGGGGCAAATCCTCTATACACGTGTATGGAGGACAAATCCGTGCACTCCAGCTGGCACAGCTGGCATGCACCATGCCTGAAAAAGGCGAAAAGGAGGTATCGGCCAGAATAGGAGACAATCGGCCAAATAAATGGTGGACCAACCACAAGAAAAGGCCGATACACCTAAGAGAATGCCGACCAACCAAACATTTGGTCGGTAGAAGAAAAACATGGCCGGTGGTAGCATACCACAGCCGGTGGGTTTCAAGGATGGCTAACAAGCCTCTTCCCACCCTCAAAAGCACAAAACATAAGTCCTTGGTGCAAAACCAAGCACAGAACAGGCAAGTTAAGAGATCTTGAGACATGGCGCACGACCGAGGCCTCCGGGAACTCAAAATGAACACGAACATAGATGATCACCGAGTGTTCAAACGGTGACGTCCAAGTCTTGAGGACGGTAAAAAATGGGGTGTCTACAGTTGCCCCTCTTTGACAGAACTCGAAAGTCATAACAATGACGGGAGTGAATGTCAAAGCCCAGTGACGACCCATTTTTAATAAGGCCGAAGACTTAGACAAAGCATACAAGCTACAAGCAAAGATATGCGCCCGAAGGCAGGGGAAAAATGCAACGGACAATGCAAGAAGCCGAACATAACTCATGATCATGCAAAGAAAGCTGTAACGAAGCATAACATGCAACAGTTTTAAGCAATAACCAAGCTACATTACATTGCAGAAAGGATGTAAGAGAATTATTCAATTCTCGATACGTCTCACACGGAGAATACAATACCTGTGCGGCTCATCTGGTTGCACCAGCTTCAAATGAACCGTATATACAATATCGTGCCTGAAAGAGAAAGAAAACTTAACAGGTACGATATCGTTAGCAACATGCATGACAATGCAATTGAAAGTGCGTGACAACGCAAATCGAGCGGGAAGCATAACAATACGACTCGGGGCAAGCATAACAATGCTATAAAGGCGCAAACACATGTAAGTAAAGAACACGTGACAACGTGCACAATGCATGAAGATGGAATTTGAACACATGTGAGTAAAGCATAACGCGACAACGCATGCAATGTGTATAAAAGGGGACTTGAACACATGTAAGTAAAGCATAACGCGACAACGCATGTAATGTGTATAAAAGGGAACTTGAACACATGTAAGTAAAGCATAACGCGACAACGCATGCAATGTGTATAAAAGAAACTTGAACACATGTAAGTAAAGCATAACGCGACAACGCATGCAATGTGTATAAAAGGACGCGTAACGTGCGCGACAATTACAGTTAGAACAAAGCAATGCAATTCAACATAATTGAAGCGATTTGTGGAAATCGCAAGATAGAAAAAGGATACGGGAAGGGATGATCCTCGCACGCACCGAGTATCGCTCATAGAAAACACGGCTTGAGGTCAACTCAAAGGTCTACTAATGTTCCAAAAAGTGCACTGCCTTGCACTGCCTTGAGTAATGAAGGTGCCAAACCACATAATTGACCCAAACCAGGGCGTAGGATATGCATCGTCCGCAAGGGGAGGTTACTGGTATCAATCCCGATACTCTGCTGCCCTGTTCTCCTTTTGCTTTACTTTCCTTTTTACTGGTAGTTTAAGCACATTGCACTGCCTCAGACAGTTTTCAAAACTGTATATTTTTGCAAAAGGCATGATGGAAATGAAATAGTTATTTCGTTCGAAAAGGTGTTACATTTGTACTTTCTACGTATCGCATCGCGCAACATCACATAACAATGTGAATGAAATTGAACTTTGTTCAAAAATCAAGCGTTTGCCTTGTAAAAATCAGGTAGTGAACCGACTAACAACTCGATAAGCAAAACAAAGAAACTCGATAAGCTAACCAAGCGCGAGTACAACTCGATAAGCAAAACAAAAACTCGATAAGCTAACCAAGTGCGAGTACAACTCGATAAGCAAAGCAAAAACTTAAAGAAATGTGACATACAACTCGATAAGCAAATGGGTGCGACTCCATAAAAATCAAACCTCGGAGGGCATTGGAAGTGGTGCCAGTCCCAAATTCCCAGCATGTTCAGCATACAAATAGCTCGGGGAACAAGAAGAAGACCACCGGCCACAGGGGAAAGCCATTGGTCTCAAGAAATGGCCATCGGCCAACAGCTTCGACAAATCGACCAAAAATTGTGGTCGGTCGCACTACTTTTGGCCGGCCGGCTATGAATGGCAAGAACCACCAGAATGCTGACACTTATCCTCCACTCACATCTTATCCCCTACAAAAGCCTCAGCTTTGTAGTTTTTCTCAATCCAACACTGATTTGCTCCAAATGGAAGAGTTTCTTGCCCAGAATCTCACAGCTTGGATTGTCAACTTGGACGGCTCGAAAAAGCTGAATTTCCGGGGCTTCTAGGGCTTCGATATAAACACACTATTCACTTTGAGTCGTACTCCACTGCATTTTCCGTTTCTCCATGCCACGACAAGGTTTTAGAATCCGGTAACACATGTCTTTAGCTTTGGCAGGCAAGAGATGTGTCCTACCTTCGAAGATTTCCAAGCTTTGATGGAATCTGAGCGCAATAAAGAAGTCTTGCCTCGGCTTCACTTTGGCCACGCCCAAGCCTTAAGGCGAATGTGTGGGCTTACAATGCACGATGCTCCCCTCTTGATTTGTGACGGAATGCTGGATGCTTCGAGTTTGATTCGCCGGTTTTTTGATGCCGGTGACCGCGGTGACCATCATTGGCAAGGCTTTCGACGACATGCCTTTTGCTTGTGCATGCTATCTCATTTCTTGTTTGCCTCGGGCTCCGGAGGATCTAGTGTCCAGTTGATCGAGGTTGCCCAAGGTTTGAAGGAGGGCAAGAGCTGCATTGCCATGATACTGGCTGAAACATTGATGGTCATGGACGCTTTCCATCGCCGAGAAACGACCAGATTTGCGGGGAGTCCACTACTGCTGCAGGTAATGTTTCCCACCCAATCTCACATATGTATTGCTCACATCACTCGGCCCTCAGGCTCGATTTTTCTCACAAAACCCTTTTTTCACTTTTCTGTCATCGTACATCTCTCTATTCTTTATTCTCTCATTTTTCATCCATTCCCCGGTGTGGTTGATAGCTAAGTTGCAGGTTGTGGACTCTTGCCCAGCGGACTCAGCTCGCGGCTACTTCTTCCGGCAATGCCTAGTCGATGCCCTTGATGAGGGATAGTGGTTCGATTGGATGTGCAGCTTGTCTGCGGACCGCATTGCTTGGCAGTGCCCTTGGCTCAACCTACCGGCAATGAGTTACGGCATGCCCCGGCAGATCGAGATTCAATTGATAGGCTTGACTCACTGTGTTTTCTATTTCCCGTTCCGGTTCCAATGCCAGTTTGGCCATGATCAGATTTTCCCGCCAGAGGGAATAGAGTACCCAGCTGCATTTCCAGTCCGGTGTGCGCAGCTTGCTTGGTACACCACATCGTGGAGGGCTAGAGAACTCCTGGCCCCCGCTCCTACTTTCAGTTGCACTTTGTCTGATGAGTGCATAGATTGGCTCAATGAAGAGGCACAGATTGGGCCCAGGTTGGCATCAGAGGCTTCGACTAGCTCTGAGAGGGGGCGCAGGAACACCTGACTTATCTATGCCCCAGATTTATTGCTTTATTAGTACTTTCAAGTTTTCTTTATGAATGTAATGAACAAAGCAACTTCAATTTGTATGCAAGAGCAGGAGAACTCTGTGTTGAAATCAATGAAATTGAAGGTTGTGGGTACTGAAAATTTTCCGCTTTGGTCCAAAAATGGTCTAAGTTGTAAAAAGATTAATTTGAGCAAAGTCAACTTTTATTAAAACTTTTCAAACCATTTTTGATATGGATCAGAACTGGACACACCTGAGATCTGTCACTGAGATGCACAACCCTAGATTCCAGCAACTGGAAAGTTGCCCCTAGTCTGAATAGCACTGTACCAGAGATCACTACCGAAGCTCTTAAATGATAAATAGACAAAGATGGCCGAGGTGATCAATTGGACAAAGTTGATCGGGGAAAAAGTTTATGGCTGAACTTCAGGATGAAGTTGCCTACATATCCCAAAGGTGGGAATCAAGCCTTACGTAGTTCAGGCTTGGGTTCACTCGAGGATTTTCACTCTCCTTTTGCGCTCTAACTTTTGCCAAGGCCACCCTTTGCGGGTTTTTAACCTTGCGAGCTTAGTTTTTATAATTTCAAATTTTCTATGCTCTAACTTTTGCCTAGGTCGCCCTTTCGGGTTTTCGGCCTAGCGAGCCTCTTAGGGGTAATATTTCTTCAACTTGTCCATGTTGATTGGTTAGGAGAACTCTAGGCCATCTAGGTCCATCAAAACCACAGCTCCACCTGACCAGATAGACTTGATGATGTAGGGACTCGTCCAATTGGGTCTGAACTTGCCCCTTGGGTTGTGAATGGGAGCTCGGTTGTCCTTGAGCACCAAATCTCCTTCTTTCAAATTCCAGGACTTAACTTTCTTATTGATAGCCCGGGAAATTCTGCGCTGATATCCTTGAACATGGTATAGTGCTTTTAGTCTGCGCTCATCAAAGAGCATGAGTTCCTCAAATCTGCTCTGCTGCCAATCTGCTTCGGCTATCTGACACTCAGCCAGTACTCGCAAAGACGGAACCTCAATTTCAATTGGTAGAACGGCCTCCATCCCATAAACCAATGAATATGGAGTCGCCCCAGTAGAAGTTCTGATTGAAGTCCAGAAACCCCACAGAGCTTATCTGGCCAATCCCGGTAGGTTTCCACCATCTTCTGGAGTATGTGTTTAACATTCTTGTTGGCGGCCTCAACTGCTCCATTGGTCTGCGGCCGATATGTGGATGACTTATGAAAAGACACATTGTCTTTTTCCAACAAGTCAATCACTTCCTTCTTGAAGTGGGAACCGTTATCTGAAATAATCTCGTTTCGGACGCCATAACGACAGATGATGTTGTTTTTGATAAAATTTGCAACGTGTGATGCCTTCAACACCGCATAAGATTGGGCCTCGACCCACTTTGTAAAGTAGTCTATCGCGACCAGGATGAACTCATGCCCATTTGACCCCTTCGGAGTAACAGCTCCGGTCACATCAATTCCCTACACTGAAAATGGTCATGGCGAAGTCATGTTGTACAGCTTCGACGGCGGGATGTTCATGCGGTTTGCATGGATCCGACATTTGTGGCATCGCCGAACAAAGCCGATACAATCCTCCTCCGTGGTGGACCAGTAGTAACCCTGTCTGAGGATCTTTCGGGCCAGCATTACCCTATTCATATGCGCTCCGCATTCTCCCCCATGGATGGCCTCCATTAGGCACTTTGATTCTTCAGCTTCAACACATAGCTTATCCATTCCTAGATGGCCTCTTTTATACAATTTACCTCTGCAGATGATGAACTGAACGGCCAATCTTCTGATTGCCCTTTTATCCTTGGCATTTACCCCTGGTGGATATGCTTCCTTCTCCAAGAAATTCCAAATATCGTAATACCAGGGGTTCTCATCTTGGACCTCATCTATAGCAACAATCGACTCGTAAGCCAGCACGAATTTCTGGTCGATAATGACTGGATGCATTCAGACTCCAAACAGGATGCCTATCATGGAAGATAGAGTTGCTAGTGAATCTGCAAACCTGTTGTTTTCTTTAAGTAGATGAGTGAAGTTTAGCTTCTCAAACTGAGGAATTAACAAGTCCAGTGTCTGGTGATACATTATAATCTTTTCTTCTTTGACTTTCCAGTCTCCTTTTTCTTGAGACACAACAAGGTTCGAGTCCCCGATGACGTCCAACCGCTTTGCCCCTAGTTCCAGGGCTACTTCTAGACCAGCAATGCACGCCTCATATTCTGATTCGTTGTTTGAGACTTTGAATCGGAGTTTGAATGCTAGAGGGATACAGGAATTGCCGGGTGCTATCAGCAACACTCTTATCCCATACCCGTACTGGTTTGACGCTCCGTCAAAGTACATCGTCCAAGTTTCATCGTCGATATGCAAAATGGCCTCATCTGGGAATATGTACTCAACTGCTCCATGCCCTTCCATCGGATGATTGGCTAAGAATTCTGCTACTGCTCTTCCTTTAACTGACTTGCACGTCACATATTTCAGATTGAACTCAGAAAGCAACAGCAACCAACGAGCCAGCCTACCCGTAAGTGCTGGTTTCTCGAAAAGATACTTGATGGGATCCAGTCGTGAAACCAACATTACGGAGTGAGCTAACAGGTACTGTCGCAGCTTCCTGGTAGCCCATACCAAGGCTAAGCAAGCCTTCTCCAATGGTGTGTAGCAAGTCTCATACTCTAGCATCTTCTTGCTCAGGTAATAGATAGCTCTCTCCACCTTGTCCTCAAACTCTTGCGTGAGCATGCAACCCATTGTAGTCTCAGTTATTGACAGATACAAAATCAATGGTTTCCTCGGCACAGGCAGTGACAACACGGGTGGGTTCTGTAAGTATTCCTTGATCTGTTCAAAAGCAGCTTGGCATCGACCATCCCACTGGAACTTCGTTCCTTTCTTCAGGAGACCAAAAAGTGGTTCACAAGTCAAGGTTAATTTTGAGATAAACCGTCTTATGAATTGTACTTTACCCAGAAAGCCTCGCACCTCCTTTTCAGTCTTAGGTGGTGGCATTTCTAAGATGGCCTTGATTTTGGAAGAGTCGACTTCAACGCGTCTCTATGTAATCAGAAACCCCAGCATTTTCCCTATTGCAACACCAAACGTGCACTTCTGAGGATTCAGCCGCAACTAAAACTCTTTGATCCTTTGGAAAAACTTTTGCAAGGCAGTGTAGTGGCCCTCTCTTTCTTTGGACTTGACAATCATGTCATCTACGTATGCCTCTACCTCTTTGTGGATCATGTCGTGTAATATCGTGGTCGCGGCCCGTTGATATGTAGCTCCAACGTTCTTCAACCCAAATGACATCACTCTGTAGCAATATGTCTCCCACGAGGTGGTGAAAGCAGTCTTCTCCCGGTCCTCGGGTGCCATCACTATCTGATTGTAGCCCGAAAACCCATCTATGAATGAAAGCAAAGCATGCCCCGCTGTGAAGTCCACCAACTCATCGATATATGGTAAGAGAAAGTCGTCCTTCGGACTAGCTCTGTTCAAGTCCCTGAAATCCACGCTTACCCTGATCCTGCTATCCTTTTTTAGCACCAGAACGATGTTGGCCAACCAAGTCGGGTATTCGAAAACCAGCAGGAACCCTGCGTCAATTTGCTTGGTGACCTCTTCCTTAATCTTGAGGGCCCAGTCCGGGAGGATCCTTCTGAGTTTCTGCTTGATGGGTCGGGCCTCGGGGTCAAGAGGGATCCGGTGCTGTGCAATCTCAGGATCAATTCCAGGCATGTCTTCGTAGGACCACGTGAAAACATCTTTGAAATCTTTTAATAAAGCGACTAAGCGCTCGCGTTCCTCTGAAGACAATGTGGACCTGATCTGGACCAGTCGCGGGTCCTTCTCAGTACCAACATTCACAGTAGTGATTTCATCAACTAAAGGTTTAACAAATCTTTCCTGCTTTTGTTTAATTAAGCGTTACAAAACCGGAGGAATTTCTTCCTCGTCGTTTTCATCAAAATTTTGGAAGTCTGAGTTAATGCAATAAATCAAGGGCACAGAAAAGTACTCAAAAACCACATCCACATCATTCTCATTAACCACATCCAAACCGTCCGATTCTTCTGTTACAACAGACTCAAAAGAGAAAGAAAAAGACGACCTAGACAGGACCGTGGCATCCGGGTTATCATCCCCAGGATTACCCGACTCAGACTCAGTCGAGCTGGAACCTGATTCTGACTCACAAGACTCGGTGGAATCAGATTCCGGCTCACTACCTGACCCGGTGCTGCTTGACAAAAATCCCTCCTCGTACTGCCAAATGAGGGAGGGTGCGATGGGCGCATCCAAAATAGTTGACGGTAGGCCCGCAGCCATTTCATTCCCGATCATGGACACCGAGAAGGTATCCCCCAAGCACTTCTGTTCGATCGGAGGATCGGAAAGTAAACAAGCCAACGCTACCCCCATTTCAATTTCAGCGTCCTCAGGCTCCACTTTCTTGCTCCGCTTAACCTCAGCCAGTGGGTCTGTCTGCTCTTCGGCACCATCATCCCAGGATAGTTGTAGGTCAAACAAGATCTCAAAACCTGGCATGCGTTTCCTCTCCGCGTTCAGCCACGGCTCTGGGAAGCCACAGAACGGAAAATCTTCCCCCTCCCCGACGAAGCGTCCGTTTAGGGTACCCTGAATGGGTCAGTGCATTAGCTCATAAGGCTTCCCGGCCTTCTTTGCTTTGGCTCTCCCAGTCATCTCCTTGCCTTTCCTTACCCAATCGTCTTTGGTGGGCAGATAACCCAAACCAAAGGTATGCGGGTTATGTGGCACTTCGGCCAATGCTGCGACGCCCTTCCGGCCGCTCTTTCCCAATCCCATCTCGGGGATGTGTTAGAGCTTGTTCATGAGGTACACTGATTGAGCACTGACATACAACCCCTCATTAATAGCCAAAATGTTCCGTACAACCTGGGCCTCGACAAGGGTAAAACCCGACATGAACACATCCTCCATACCGTGCTCAATTTCCAAAACTGGCGTAGGTACTTCTGGTGGTGGATGGATCGACGAATTTCCAAAAATAATGGCTACTCCCTTCCCATGGGGGTATTTCACCATCTGATGCAAGGTGGATGAAATTTCCTTTACCTGGTGCAGCCACGGTCGTCCCAGGAGTAGATTGAAAGTGGCGGGAACCTCTAGGACGTGAAAGTCTATCTCATGATGTCTCGGGCCAACCTTGGCCTGAATTTTCACTGTTCCCATTACTTCTCTGCTCGTGTTGTCATATGCCCGAATCACCTGGGCTATCGGCACAAAGTTCGCGATTTTTAAACCAATTGCATATGCAGTTCTTGCCGGCACACATTGATGGTGGACTCTGTGTCGACAAGTACCACGGGTATCCATTTGTTTCTACACTCCACAGAGATGTAGAGTGGCTTGTTATGGTTCGCACCCTCAGGTGGCAATTCCTTGTTGGAAAAAGTCAACATTGGGGTAGCTCCTCCCGGAAAAACTAAGCCCACCAACTGTTCAGGCGTGGTGTCTATTGCGAGCTTGGCCTTGTCCATGGTCGATAAGACAGCTTGTCGATGCACCCGCGATGCCATAAGCAATCCCCAGATGGAGATGTCTGCTTGTATCTTTTTCAACTGTTTGAGTACAGCCTCATCTTCAAGTTGCTTCTCATTTTGCTTCTCTGCCTCCTTATCTTTCCCAGACGCCTCTGGCTAATCTAGGTATGGAGGCTTGAAATACCGTCCACTCCTAGTCATATGGTCGACTTCACCAACATACAAGGTATCGTCTGGTTGATTGCTTCCCAATCCTCATTTGTGTGGGCAAGACATAAATCATCGTCCTCCCACCACATTCCATCGGCAATCGACAGACACCTGTCCGGCTCCGTTTCTACTGTCCTTGTACTCACAGTATTTTCAGTCCCCTCATGGGCTTTAGCTTTTCTGATTCTCTCAGAATCCTCAAACCTTTCATGTTCCAACTGTGTTAGTACAACTGTTTATTCAATAATTCCCATATTCAAAGTGCCCAGATCCCGAGCAAAATTCTTAACATCGGCGCTCTCCGGCGATGCACTCCGATCCTCGGCCCTTCCGGCCACAGCTGATGTCCTTGCCCCTGACGGGCCTCGTTCCAACTGAAATTCTTCGACAACGTCTGGTAGGTCATTAAGCCACCCGGTAGCCTCTACTGATTCCTCGAAATCTGACCAGTTGACGACCATGTCCCCTGGGCCTTGTTCGTTGAAAAATTGGAGGTCAGCAAAGTCCCCTTCCACAGTCGCTAATTCCTCTGATCTCTGATCAAATCTATCCCCTTGTATCATACAAAGCTCTGCCCTTTCTGGCAATTCCACACTTGATCTATCCTGGCCTACCGACAAAATGTAGTCACTCGGACTGTACATCTCTCTGGCAAAACTCCCAGATTCCTCAGATTCTGACTCTACAATCCCATTCTCCTCTAAAATCTCCCATGTTCTGTCTTCGACAGTCACCATCATTGGTTCGAGTTGGGTTTTGGAGATGTCCAACATGCACAGGTCAGTGCAGTTAGGAAGGAGCACGTCCGACTTGGGTAGGTGGGATGAGGTGATATATATGCTAGGATCGTAAGACACGACCCCAGTCTGGATAAAGTTGATTCTTTTGGGAGGTGGAGCTTGGTGGTGCAGTGGGAGAGGGTTTGTTGTGACATTGGGTTTTTCGAAAGGCACAATCACCCCATTATCAATGAGATCTTGAATCTCATGACATAATCGGAAGCATTGGTCGGTGTCATGATCGTGCTGTTGGTGAAATGCATAATATTTGGTTGGGTTGTGGGTAGGGGGAAGTTTTTCCGGCAATGGCCGCGGCTCTAGGGGCTTCAAGTGCCCTTTTCTGATTAAAACCCCCAGAGCTTTGGATAGGGGCATATATAGTGGGGCGAAGGTTCTTTGGTTTTTGGGTTGGTATTTGGTTGTTTGTGTGTTACTTCCGGACACACCGGAGAATGGCGTAGCTGCCATGGTTCTCAGAGGGGGGTTGGTGGTGGCCATGCTCACTTCTGAGGATCTTGCAGTTGCAACACCGCTCGGGCCTGCATTAGTGTTTTGGTTGAAGGTCCTCCTGGGTTGCTCCTTATCATTATCAATCAAGCCCTGCTTCAAGGCATCCTCAATCTGTACTCCCATCTCATGCAGATCTAAAAAGGTAAGGAAGGGGAGCACGATCATTTTCTGCATCAGCTTAGGCTGCAGATTGCGCACAATCATCCGAATTTGATCTTTATCGGTGGGCCTTAGGGTCATCATTGAGGCCTTGGCCCTCCATCTGGTTACAAACTCTGAAAAGCTCTCCTTAGGCTCCTGCCTTGTAGTCTGGAGATCACGGGTCGTAATCTTGATTTACGTGTTATATGAATACTATGCAATGAACGCCTCGGCCATCTCATCCCAGTTCCTCTTAACATCATCTTCTAATTTGGCGTACCAGATGGCCGCCACACCGGACAGGGTTCGGCTGAACAAAGATAGCTTCTGTAGTCTGGTGAGGCCCATCGGCCTTAAGATATTTGAAAAAAACCTCAGGTGCACCATCGGGTCCTCGGACCCATCAAATCGGTCAATATGCGGCATCTTGAATCGATCTGGCAACGTCACAGCTGCGTCGGTATACCCGTCCTCAATATCAGGGATGGTCTTGACTCTCTGGGATTTCTTAAACATCTTTTCTAGCTTGCTCAGCTTTAATGTTGTGGGGTCCACTTCAAACTCGAAGGGAGAATCTGGTACATTGATAGGCGTGGGTGCCTTGGATAGTTGCGGTAGAATCGGGGGCGGAGCTGGCCCCGTTGGAATGTTTGTATCCTCTTGGCTATTCTGGACATTTGGTGTCTCCTCAGGTATCGAAACCCTTGGTGGGGGAGGAGCTTGATGTGAGGCAAATGCCCCAGCTTGCTGCTGTAGCCTTATGATTAACTCTGCTTGTTCAGTCATAACTATGGCCTGTTGTTTGGCGAACTCTTCCTGTCAGACAGCGTCTTGCTGCATAGTTTTCATGCTCTCTTGGAGCTGGCGCACCATCTCCTCTAAGCTTGCCATACTGCTCTGCTCTGATTGAATTACCGGTATATATTCCCTTTTTGTGGTGAAAACTGAGGCCTCGGCCTGACTGTCCACTAGTAGGGTTGACCACTACTCTGGCAATCTCTGCTTGGATACACTGCGTCTTCTCGACCTTCGTCTGATAACCGGGGGTAGAGAATAAAACACTGGTTTGTCCGTCGACCAGATCCTCAGATCGATTAAGTCGGCGACCTCTAGTCCAGAGTGCTTAGGGAATATCTACTGAGTCGAAAGCAATTGTGCTAAACTACCTAGCAAAAAGATAAATAAAGCAATAATAAGGAAATAAATAACCAGACAAACGGACAGCGTAACAGCGTAAAATAAATACACAACACACAGTTGGGCATCACAACACACGGTTGATAAGCTGAATACACTGTTCCTTAATACTGATTATTGTCCCCGAATCACTATTCCCGAAAACTGAATCTGATACCTGCAGATAACTGATTCCCAAAATAATGAACTGGTGCCAGCAGACCTGATACCCAAACTTGTGAGCTGATACATGCAATCTTGTAGAGGCCAACTCTAAAGCACAAAACAAACAAGTGAGAGCCAAAACACCCCTATGTTGGGGTTGGGTTTCCTTGTCCTATTTTGTCAGGAGCTAGGGTTTCACTACGCATGCAGCGGTTTCAAACAACCTATAATTGGGTAAGCAACCTGTCCTATCTTGGAATGGTCACTATGGATTCCGAATATGCACTAGGTCGAATGGTCAAAAGGGTGCCCCGGTGAAAACCAGGGTTTGTGTTCCCATCGTGGCAGAGCCCGTAACCGGTCAGCCTTATGGCACGCTTCTCAAAGTGAGCCTCCGGTAAACCGTTCAGGAATAACCGACGGCAAACACGGTGTCCTAGGCGTACCGATGCAAATGCAATGCAAGGAAACACATAAGTGTAGTCAAAACAAGATATCATGAGTTCGAGTCAAGTTGTCTAAATCCCTAGCAGAGTCGCCAGAAACTGTAGACGTCCCCGAACGTCCCGGAAGGGAATCCCCCATTTTGTTCGTTGGGCTCACTACAGTTCGGACTCAATTTGTCACGGTTCTGAATCTAGTCTCGCAAAGTGCAATGTAAGACCGATAAATCACCAAAGAGTCCAAATTCGACAAATTGTTTTGAAGAACTGATTTTTAGAAAGAAGTGCCAAACATGGACCGCTTTGCCAGATACAGAGTCGCCACCTAAATATTTATTTTGGGGGAATTTAGGAAACCCTGACTCGTTGCCTAAGGCCACGTGTCCGTCATCACCAAAGTTGCCTCGGCTCAGGAACTTGGGTACGATTGGGGAAGGTCAGCTATGAGCACCCCCGCCCGCCCAATCAAAGGTCGGCCTCTACTAACCATGATATCGAGTTTTGAAAACATTATGTGCTCTTATTCCGGCTATTAGCCTAGAATTACTATGTGATGCACACAACATACAAGTATAGACTGGATTGCCTAAGTTGGAACAAAGTATCGCACATCCGTTTGTTTTGAAAATGGATTGAATTTTGCTACTCGCAAGTAGGCTAAAACACGGGTTTCGACGAATTATTCCAACTCAAGCAACCCAAACTTCACACACAGGCATTCAGCTAGTTATATCACATAAGCAGTTAGCCTCATGGCAAGCATGCTATCATGTTAACACTCACACTCATGCAAGATGCTAAAGCGTAAAAGCTTACCTAGTACTCCGAGCCAAAACAGAAACTAGTTAGTAATCAAATGCATGATCCTAGTTCATGTTAAGATGGCTAATGTAACACATGCAAAATGCAACTGGAAATAGGCTCGACTATTCTAAGATGTCATGTGAAATGCAACTTGATACATGTATTCAAATAGGAATTGAAATACAATGCAGTTAGTATGATGCGCCGAGCCCGGTGCATGCAAGACAAATGCATGGATGCACGCATGCATAGCATAAGGTATGCTAATTTAAATATGTCCTAATACTAACCATTGAAAACAGGTAAGTGAAAGGGAGAAAGAAATGGGTTGGAAGACACGCACACACGCACGAACACTTAATACACAATTGCCATCGCTCGGAGGGTCCGAAATAATAATACAGGCCGAATAATGAATTAACTATCCTAGCTAATTAATTATTACAAAACTTCTAATTAATTAACAAATTAATTACAAAAAAAAAGCCTAAATATGAAACTAAAGAGACCGCCCCAACTCTGCCTCAGAATGCTGGATGATGCATGCTTGATGTGCCTTGCCCGGAAACCCATTACCATGCCACTGTTGCCTCTGTTTGCACTGTTCTGCACCTTTGAGGGATGTGAAAATTCTTCAGGTGCCTTTGAACCATTCCCTGATCATTTTGGAATGCCACCGGCCAATGAAAAGCACCACTGACCATGTAAATGTGATCATCGACCATAAATTTGGTCACCGGCTGGACTCTGATGGTCGGTCGGCACTTAAAGTGGTCGGCCGGCCATTTATTCTTGCAGAATCTTGTTTTTGCCGCAGTAGTGGACAGACAGCGCATGGCAAGGAAATTTCAAAGCAATGTATGCATGGCCACACTCCCTATCATGTTATGAGCTCAAGGGAGTATGGCCCTTGGTCCTCGGGCCACCAATCATGCATCTCGATGCATGATGGCCAAAGGCACCAAGTTTGCCAATCAATGTAAATGAATGCAACAAAACGAATGAATGCATCACGCCCTATCATGTTAAGATCAAGGGCATCGGCGACCAAGGGCTGAGACGTGTTTCGTCACTTTGAGTACGAACACACCTCACTCCTCGTGTTTAGTTTGACACGCCAAACCAAACCCAATGCTATGTATGTATGCTATATGCAATGCAAAGTAATGCAACTAATGCAATGCAATATGAGCATGTTAAGCTAATGCAACATGACACTACCTAACCATGCAAGCCAAAGTAATGCAACATGAACATGTCAAGCATACAACGAGACTATGTAATGTAACTAGCTAAACAACATGCAAGCATGATACAATGTAAGCATGCAACCAATGTAATGCAACATGTCAATCATGCAATTTATATACAAGGATGGACTTAAACTGAAATGGGAGGCCTCAGCCATGCCCCAAAACAGTGGCCAAACATACTAAAAATGATGGACAAATGCTCATGCAAACACGCACACACCAATGGGCCTAAAACTAAGGCATAAAAGGGAGCATTCCATTACAACTATCATGACCACACATGGCATGGATTATGCAACCAAAAACAGAGTTTTAGTGCGTCAAAATACACCCCAAAATCCACATGAATGGCATCCCAAATGACATAAACAAAAGGCATGCACTATGACCCATTTCAGGGTACAAAAGAACAACTCTTCAAAGCATGAAAGGGATGATGAATGCAAGCATACAAGCATGGATTATGGACTGAAATAGCATGGGAAATGACTCCAAATCACTGAAACAACCCAACTACAACATGCTTATGGCTCACACACTCAAGACCTACAAGCTAGAATGCAAAGGGGCTACACAAAACATGGCAAACATGACTCTAAAGACCCAAGACAGACCTTAAACATGATGAAATAGGACTAAAAGCTTCATGGAGTCTAACCAAAATCATGCTAAAATGTCATCTCACAACATGATACATGCTAGGCCAAAACATGGGATTATAAGGCAAGCATAAAATGCATGACATGGACCATCAAACCAACTAAAAAAAGAGGTATAATATGACCAAATATCACCAAATACCTACTGAAATGATGCTAAAAATAACTAAGCATGCATGCTACTCTTAAGAATCAAAAACATAAGCAAAAGAGAGACAAAGGGAGAGGGGTGTCTCTCCCCTATGCAAGACCTCAAAACCTCTTCTTCACCACTGAAAATCCTCTGGATTTTAGTGGTGAGAAGGCCAATACACGAAGGTTCCCGAAGCTCAACAAAGGAAGCACAAAAGGGCCAAACAAGGCCTAAGAGGGGGTGGACGACCCCCAACACCAAACTGATCTTAATGAAGTATCTTAAACACAAAAAAATAGAACTTTTATATGTTATACACAAAGCTCAAAACAACATGCAAAGTGGGTTAAAGGCTAGTGCAAGAATGGGGAATATAAAGTAATTATGCTCACCCTTGAAGAACACTTGAAGAACCAAAACTCCAGCCCCCTTTTTTGATCAAAACCAACTCAAAAGCTCCAAGAACAACTTCTCAACACCTCAATAACCAAGGTATGGTGTAACACTAGGTGTCTTAGTGCAAAACTAAGAACAAAACACCCTTTTGAACTCTCAAACACACACAAATGAAGAGAGAGAGGGAGATATAGACAGAGAGTGGTTTATATATCAGATACATATGTATTATCTTTGGTTTTGCTGAACCTCTCCAAAGTAGGAGGAAGGTCCTCTTATATAGAGTAAGATGAAGGCTTAAAGCTTCTAAGGGAAGCTAAACAAAAGGGTCAAGGGGGTCATGCTTCTCAAGGAAGCTAACCCAAAGGTCCAAGCTTCTTGAGAAAGCTAAGACAAAGGTCCAAGCTTCCTCAAGAAGCTTGAGCAAAGGGTGCAAACTTCTCCAAGAAGCTTAGAACAAAAGGGTGCAAAAAGGGCAAATCCTCCATACACGTGTATGGAGGGCAAGTCCGTGCACTCCAGCTAGCACAACTGGCACGCACCATGCTTGAAAAAGGCGAAAAGGAGGTATCGGCCAGAACAGGAATCAATCGGCCAAATAAATGGTCGACCGACCACAAGAAAAGGCTGATACACCTAAGAGAATGCCGACCGACCAAACATTTTGTCGGTAGAAGAAAAACAAGGCCAGTGGCAGCATACCACGATCGGTGGCTTTCAGTGATGGCTAACAAGCCTCTTCCTACCCTCAGAAGCACAAAACACAAGTCCTTGGTGCAAAACCAAGCACAGAACAGGCAAGTTAAGAGATCCTGAGGCACGGCGCGCGGCTGAGGCCTCCGGGAACTCAAAATGAACACGAACATGGATGATCACCGAGTGTTCAAACGGTGACGTCCAAGTCTTGAGGACGGTCAAAAATGGGGTGTCTACACTCTCCGGCGTTGCACTCTGATCTTCAACCCTTTCGGCCACTGTTGATGTCTCCGTCCTTGACAGACTCTGTTCTAACTGAGGTTATTCAACAACATCTGGCTGGTCGTCAAGCCACCCAGTAGATTCTGCTAACCCATACAAACCAAACCAGTTGATAGTCACGTCCCCTGAGTCTTGCTCATTGAAAAACTGAAGGTTAGCAATGTCCTCTTCCAGTTCTGCTAGGTCATCCAGTCCCTGATTAAGTCCATCTTCTCGTACTACACAAGTCTCTGCTCCCGCTGGCAATTCCACATTTGGCCAAGCCTGGCCTGCTGATATAATGTAACCACTCGGGTCGTACATGAAACGCTCAGACCCTTCAGGCTCTATATAATCATTCTGGTTTGCACCCGTAGTTGACCCACTTCTATCTTCGACAGCCGCCACCGTCTCCGGTTGGGTTTGGGAGATATCCAGTACGCACAAGTCAGTGCTGTTGGGAATGAACACCTTCGACTTGGGTAGGTGAGAAGGGGTGATATATGTACTAGGGTCGTATGACACAACCCCAGTTTGGATTAGATTGATATGTTTGGGAGGTGGAGCTTGGTTATGTGGTGGGAGAGGGTTGGTTGTGACTGTAGACACCCCATTTTTGACCGTCCTCAAGACTTGGACGTCACCATTGAAACACTTGGTGATTATCCATGTTTGTGTTCGTTTGGAGTTCCCGGAGGTCTCGGCTACGCGCCTTGCCTCAGGATCTCCGAACTCGACTGTTTAGTGTCTGGTTTTGCACCAAACACTTGTGTTTTGCCTTGGAGGGGCAGGGAATGCCTTGTGAGGCATCCCCACACACCACCGGCAGTGGCTAGAGGCCACCGGCTGGTTTTTGGTGCCATCGGCAATGTATTTTGCCGGTCGGCACCTTTTGTTGCCGGTCGGCACTATTTTTGCCAAAATGGCATTTTTGGCCAGCTGACTACTGTGCATCTGCTTTTACAGATATTTTATCACAGCTGTCTTGCTTTTGGCTCCCCTCCATACACGTGTATGGAGGGATCTCTCTCTTAGAAGCTTGTCTTGTAAGCTTTACAAGACAAGAAGCTCTATAAGAGAGAGCCTTGTCTCTTGGCTTTAGGGTTAGAGACTTGAGAGCCTTAAGATATTTTTAGATAGCCATTTTTAGGGTTTTGAGTTCTAGGGTTAGAAACCATACACTTTCTATCTCTATATCTCCCCCTTGTGTGTGTTAAATTGTGTTTGTGTCTTACTATTGCACACAAACACATAGTGTTTCACCTTGACTTAGCTACTGAGGTTCTAAGAGGTTGATTTTGAAGTTTTGGAGCTGTTTTCAACCTGGAAGGAGCTGTTGGAGCACCATTGTTAAAGGGGTCTTCAAGGGTAAGAAACTAACACCTTTATTCCCTATTCTCGCATTGTATTTCTACCTGTCTTAAATTCGTTTTTGAGCTTGGTGTATAATACAAAAAAGTTCTGTTTTTAGGCCCTCTAAATTGTTTGTTTAGAGTGATTTGTGGTTTGGAGGTGTTTGACCCCTCTTAGGCCTTGAAAGGCCCCATTTTGAGCCATTTTGAGTGAGTTTCGAGACTTTGTTGTTTGGGCCTCTTCACCACTGAAATCTTGAGGGATTTCAGTGGTGGAGATGGTGCCTTGAAGTCTCCAAAAGGAGAGGGCCACCCCCTCTCCTTGTTGTCCTTGAAATGGACCCCTTTTGGCCTCTTGAGAGAGCATCATGGTAGAGTGTGTATTGATCATATCTTGGCTGTTTTCCATGCTTATTATGCCATGATATAACCTTGTTGTATGTTGGTTTTGGTACACCATGCATGCTTAGCATACCTACCATGTAATGCCATGTTATTGCCTTAATATGCCTTAGGTTGTTAGCCTTTGTTCGAGCATGTTTTAGGTCTAGTTTTGTGAAGCTTGTGTGCTTATTTTGCCATGCTAGAGGTCTGTCCATAGTTGTTTGGGTCGGATTTGGCATGCTTAGTATAGCCCCTTTGTATTTTGGCTTGTTGGCCTCAAGTGTGTGAGTATATAGCATGCATTACTTGCTTCATTCTAATGATTTGGCATCATTTATAGCATAATTTCAGACCTTATAGCATGCTTGTATGCTTGCCTTGGACACCTCTTTAATGCTTTGAAAGCTTGTGTAGCATGTTCCATGTTTTGGCCATTGTGCATGCCTTTGATTTTGAGCCGCTTAGATGCCATCTAGGGGGTCCCCTTTGCATGGTCTAGGTCTGCCTTGAACCTATTTTAAGTCCTCTTAGCCTTATGAGGCTTGGTTGGCTTGGTCATGGTTCAAGCCCCCTTTGACTTGCTTCAAACACTTGGGCCATTTGTTGCATGTTTGGCTTGACTTGTTGCTTGGTTTGACACCATTCTAACATGATTTTCAATGCTTATGTTGCATGCTATATGTCCATGATTACCTCCTTTCAAATGTGTTTGAGAATTGTCCACTTTGTGCCTAAGTATTGGTCTTTGATCATGTGTATGTGTGCATGTGTATTTGGTCCCTTATTGTAGCACTTTGGCCATTGTTTTAGGCCTATTTAGAGTTGCCTAAATCATGTATAAGTCCACCTTTTCATAAGTTTGCATTGCCTCATGTTTGCTTGTATGCTTGCATAAGTGTCTTGCCATGCCATGTTGCATCCTTAGCTTGCATGCCTAGGTTGCAATGCATCTTGCATGCATGCCTTATTCCTTGACTTGGTGATAGGAATTGGGCCTTGGTTTGTTTGTTTGGTTTGCATTTCATTTGACATGAAAGTTGCACACTTGGTCCTTTGGGCCATCATGCATGGAAATGCGTGATTGGTGGTCCAAGAATCAAGACACATGCCCCTTTGAGTTACAAACATGATAGGGAGCATGATTAGTGCATACATTGCTTAAAAATGTATTGCCATGCAAGTTCTGTCCTCTGCTGCTGTGAGTTGCAGGTTCTGCAGGCATTCTTTGCCGACCGGCAGTGTACATTGCCGACCGGCAATCATTCTTCTGCCGATAGCTTCATTTTGTGCCAGTGACCGCATACCACTGCCGGTGGTAATTTGATTCAGCCGGTGGTGAACCCCACTATACAGAGAGGCATCTTTGAGACTTTGGTAGTCTTCAGAGGGGCAGAGCAGGGAAAACAAAGGCAGACTATGCATGGCGGTGCACTTCCGAGCAAGACCCGAGCACGCACTGCATTTGGCCCTCCCCCCCGAGGCGGTTTACTGTTTTTCTTAGCTTAGTTAATTTGTTAATTAATTAGGCAATTTGTAATATTTAATTAGCTTGCGTAGTTAATTAATTTGTATTCATTTGGCCCCTCCGAGTGAGGGCAATTATGTAATAAGTGTGCGTAAGTGTGTGTATGTCTTCCAACCTCACGTCTTTCTTCCCTTTTATTTACCTGCTTATGATGGTAGATTAGGGCATTTTTGAAATTAGCATACCTTATGCTATGCATGCGTGCATTCATGCATTTGTATTGCATGCATTAGGCTTGGTACATCATGCTAACTGCATTTGTACCCCAATTCCAAATTGAATACGTGCATCAAATTGATCGCATTTTCGCATGCCATGATTAGGTTAGCCGAGCCTACTCTAATTGCATCTTGCATGTGTTGCATTAGTCAACTTGACATGAACTAGGATCACGCATGTTTGCTAACTAGTTTATTGTTTTTGGCACGGAGTACGATGTAAGTATTTATGCTTTAGCATATCGCATGCGTGTGAGTGTTGCCATGACAGTATGTTTGCCATGCGGCTAGATGCTTATGTGATAAACTGTCTAAATGCCTGTGAGTGAAGGTTGGATTGTTTGAGTTGGAAAAACTCGTTGAAATCCGTATTTTAGCCTACTTGCGAGTAGCAAATTCCAAAGCGCTTTTCAAAACAAACGGATATACAATGCTTATTTCCAAATTAGACGATCTAGTCTATACTTGTTTGCTGTGCGCATAACATAGTAACGCTAGGCTAAATAATTGGAATAAGAACACATAACGTTTTCAAAAACGGATATCATGGTTAGTAGAGGCCGATCTTCGGATCGGGCGAGAGGGGGTGCTCATAGCTGACCTTCCCCAATCGTACCCTAGCTCCCGAGCCGAGACAACTCCGGTGATGACGGACATGTGGCCTTCGGCATCGAGTCAGGGTTTCCTAAATTCCCCCATTAAAAAATATTTAGGTGGAGACTCTGTATCTGGCAAAGCAGTCCATGTTTGGCACTTCTTTTCAAAATCTGTTTCTCAAAACGATTTGCCAGATTTGGACTCTTTGGTTCAGATTAAGAACCGTGTCACAAATCGACTCTGAACTGTAGTGGCGAGGGCCCCACGCGGGCGCGTCTACAGTTTCCAGCGACTCTGCTGGGGATTAGAGAGCTTGACTCGAACTCGTGATATCCTGTTTTGATTTCACTTATGTGTTTCTTTGCATTGCATGTGCATTGGTGCGCCTAGGACACCGTGTTTGCCATCTGCCATTCCTGAACGGTTTGCCGGAGGCTTGTCTTGTCAAGGCATGACCATAAGGCTGACCGGTTATGGGCTCTGACAGTATGGGAACACAAACCCCGGTTTTTACCGGGGCACCCTTTTTGACAATTCGACCTAGTGCATATTCAGAATCCATAGTGACCATTCCAAGCTAGGACAGGTTGCTTACCCGATTATAGGTTGTTTGAAACCGCTGTGTGCGTAGTTAAACCCTAGCTCCTGACAAAATAGGACAGGGAAACCCTACCCCAATATAGGGGTGTTTTGGCTCTCATTTTCTTGCTATGTGCTTTTTGGAGTTGGCCTCTACAGGAATGCATATATCAGTTTGCAAGTCTGGTTATCAGGCCTGCGGGCATCAGTGTTTTGAGAATCAGTTATCTGCGGGTATCAGGGTTCAGTTTTGAGAACAGTGATTTCTGGGGAACAGTGATCAGCAGTAGAGTACAGTTGTTCAGCTACACCCGTGTTTGATCTGTTTAGGCTGAAATGCTGTTTGTTTCTCCTTTCAGTTCAGAGTGTCCAGAGAATTGATACAGAATAGCTAGTGCTCTCCCTCGCCGAGGCATGGCTTATGATGACGCATAATTCAGAAGAGATCGTAGTTATGGCGGCTGCATTGGAGCAGGGGATCACTCCGCAAAGTGAGGCCAACACTGATGTGTCACATCCACCCAGGTCGCCTGTTGTGCACCCGGTCTGGGCACCCCAGCTATACCAGGCTCGCGAGCCTACTACATTTGAGCTAATGGGGATGATAGGTGATCTCCAGAGGTCTCTGGCGGATCTCGCCTATGGAATGTCAGCTTCACCACCAGTCGCACCGTATGCCGGGAGCTTTGTACCCCAGGAGCCCCCGCTGTTGGGGCGAATTGTGATTGAACTTAGCCAACCGGAGATGGCCTCCAACTATGGTAATGACATATCAACATCAACTCAAACCCCCGATCAGGCTGAGGCCAGAGGAAAAGACAAAATGAAGGCAGATGCCAATCCCATTGAACAACTGCTGTGGGCAGTCGAGGCTTTGAAAGCCAGGGGGATGAACAAGCAACAGATATCCGCAGTTGTGGTAAAAACTGTGGAGGATGCTTTCCCCACTCCACCTGAGGGTAGTTCAAGCCAGTCAGAAAATCGGGATAGGCCCCGTCATGCCAAGACAGTTCCTCCTATTCCACCCCCCGCACCCGGGAAAGATCAGAAAGCTAAAGTGGCGCCTGCCGACCCCTTCGCTTGTGCAGCTAGTAAGAGCACTCAGACTCCAAAATACCTGCCCCGGGGGCGCAGGACCTTTCATGCTCTCTACATGCCTTTGTCCAAGGCACTTCAGATCCTTGCCGAGAGGGGGCACCTTAAACCCTTGGAGCCTCGGCCTCTCCCGAAGAATCTCGCAGCTACGCATGATGCTGCTCAGTACTGCGCGTACCACCAGCAGACGGGCCATGCCACCGACAATTGTTTCCGCCTCCGCCATGAGGTGCAAGATTTGATTGACAACGAGGTTATCCTCCCGCCCACCTCAGCCAAGTCCGTTACCACCCAGTTATTGGATTTTGAGGACACAGATACTGCAAGTATGTAATCAGAAGGTGAACCACCTGCGGGCGGCATCTGGATGTATTTTGAATGTGGCGTCTGGCACGCATTTTTGAGTGGCTATGAACGCTAGCTTTGTAAATTCTGGCTTGGGTATCGAGTCAGTCTTTTGTTTTGAGTCTGTTTCTTTGTCTTGAGTCAGTCTTTTTGCTTAAGGGTCTGTCTTGTTGTAGCGAGTCAGTCCCCTTTGTATAGAATACCAGGTGATTCCGGGGTTGTTGCCTCGAACACCGTTTTGTCTTGTAATTACCTGTTTTTGTTTTTGAGTCTGTTTCTGCCAAGGGGCCAGTTACACCAACAAATCTGAATGAAACAGCTGTTGCTATCTCACTTTCATGGTTGCTTTCAGTATAAGTGCCAGAGGATTTGAATGGACTGACAGTACATCTCGCCTGCTCTCCTGCGCGCCAAACTCATTGCATTGACCTAAGTTTTTCAAAAAACCCTTTTGAACACTGCGGTGATAAAAACGAAGAGGAAGGAATTCCTCGGGATTTGCAAAATTTTGATCATTTTGAGAGAAAAGAGAGGCGTGCTAAGCCCTTAATGAATGAAATCATGCTTGTTGGCGTGAGTACTGAGAAGGATCCTGGTCTGATCCAGATTGGTTCCACACTATCTTCGGCGCGAGCGATTCGTCGCTTTCTTAAAAACTTTCAAAAACAAATGTTTCACACGGCCCTGTGAAGACTTGTGTGGAACCGCTCTTGAGATTGTGCAGCCTAGGATCGCTCTCAGCCTCGAGATTCGACCCCTCACTTTCAAACCTCGAACCCGTTCAGAAAGTTCAACGGTCAAGCGTCATGCAAAGTCTGTATGGCCAGATTAGGAGCAGCCCTTGAACAAGAGGCAACAAAGTCGAATCAAAGAGTAGATCTCACCCAAAGGAGCTCGTGGAGCAGCCATGACGGAGTCTCCTACAAATCTTTGCAACAGCCGTTCTCCTAGACACAGAGAGGCTGCAACTCCAAAAACCATTTGGCATGGACTTGTTACACTTTTACCCTTTGAGAGGCTCGCTGGGCCGAAAACCCGGAAGGGCAACCCAGGCAAAAGTTAGAGCAAGAGAAAAATACAAAAAATATACAAAAAAAGAAAAGGCAGAAAAGAAAAGAAAAGAAAAAAAGAAAATGCAAAAAAAAAAGGAAGAAGAAAATGAAAAGAAGCTCGCAAGGTCGAAAACCCGCATCGGGCGCCTTGGCAAAAGTTAGAGCCTGAAAAGTGAAGGTTAAAATACCCGAGTGTACCTTAACCGGAACTACGTAAAGCTTGATTCCCATGTTTGGGATACGTAGGCAACTTCATCATGAAGTCCAGCCCCTAACACTTTTATAGCGTCTCATTCCATGCAATGGTTCCGATTTCATCCCAAAGTCCAGTCACCAATGCCTTCCAAGGCGACTGTGTCCATATATTTGTTGTGACCGTCTTCGTCATCTCTGTGTCCAAGAGCTCGACCACCGCCAATGAAGACTGTTTGCGGACTGCTGCGGCATCATCCAAACAAGGGGCAACTTTCCGTTGTCACGAGTCGTCGCGAGACGCCATTCAAACCAGGGGCAACTTTCCGTTGCCATCCATCCACCCCTCTTTGTAAGCCAGGGGCAATTTTCCATTGCCTCCGATCCGAGGTTGCGCACCTCGAAGAGTAAGTTCCATGCTCGTTGAGCATCAGCCGTTTGCAAAAATAGTTTTTGAAAATTTTTACTGAGGTTGACTATTTTCTCGAAAGCTATTCCATTTTCCAAAACTGGACCATTTTCTTGGACCCAAAAGGGAAAGTTTTCAGTGCTTACAGCCTGACTTGCATGGCTTTCAAATCAAAAATCGAACAAGTACGTTAATCCAACTCTCATTTTGATCAAAATTGTTTTGGTAGAAAGCAAAAAACAAAAAATGGTTAAAATGATGAACTAGGGGCACAGTTGAGTCAGGCGTTCTGTCTTTCCCCCGTCATCGACGTACTTGCCAAGAGGGCACTCTACCCATCAGAAGAAATAGCTGTGAGCTAACGGCATTGGGCATGAACCCGCAACTTCCTATTCACTCATTAACCACCTTGGAGAGGGACGAAAAATGAGAGAATAAAGAATAGAGAGGTGTAAGTTGAGAGGAAAAGCGAGCCAATGGGTTTTGAGAGAAAAACCGAGCTTGAGTGCCAGAGTGATGTGAGAATCACAAATCAGAAAGGGTGGGAAACAGTACCCAGAGGAACTGGCTCCTCGTGATCTGAGGTCCCCCGTTTTCGTTGACGCGTCTGTGTATCGTGTCTTTTGTTTTGTTTACCTCAACCTTTGTTTTGGGACTTTTCCGAGCGTGTCTCGTTTTGTTTAGGTCGTGTACCCTTTTGTTTGAGTCCTCCCCGCTGTGTTCAGTTGTAGGCTCGATACCCTGGTTTCAAAAACCCTTATTCAATTTCAAAAATCGTTTATACTCAGAATGCTGTGCCATTCTCTATATTTGAGTATGCTTCAACTCCAACCGGTTCCGCCTTTGAGCTCCGTCTTGTCAGATTGGGCCGTTCACTCACGATTTGCTGTGTGCAGAATGAACAGAATGCTGTGTTATGGGCCGTATACAGATTAATCCCCAGTAGAGCAAAGGCTATGTGTCCAGAATCAGGCAGTGGGTTGCTTGGGTTATTTTGCTGTTGGCTGTTTAGTTATCTGATTATTACAGTGCAAGTGTTCAATTTTCAGACAACCAATCAATTTCATTTACATTGAGGTGTAATATGGTGTGACGAATACATGAGATATGTAAATGTAACACTTTTTAAGCAAAAAATTTGTTCATTTCACAATCTTTTCAAGTACACAAGTTTTGAGGAAAACAAAAATCTGCCTGCGGCAGTACAAGGTAATCTAACTACCAACAAAAAGGAAAAGTACAGGAAAGAAGAAAAACAACAAAATCTGTATCCGTATCCAGCGACTCCGAAGGCTATCGGTCTGTCCTAGTCCTCTTCCTGGACGAAGGTCCAGGAGCATCATTAGCATCGTCGTCAGAGCCCGAGCTAGTGCCGCCTCTGGTCTCCTCCTCTGATGACTCCGACTCTGCCTCTGCCTCCGCCTCTCACTCGTCATCCTCATCATCGTCATCATCAGGGACTGGAGCTCGCAAGCTACTCCCGACATGAGTGCACCCCGCCTTGGAGCGGGGGAATACTCGGTCCTCCTCATCTCTCCCTTGGGCAGGGACGGAAGGTCCAGCTGAAGCACCTCCTACCCCGGGAATCTGGAAAGGAGGCTGAAAAAGTACACAAAAGGAAATGCATCAGTATACTGTGGACAGTTTATCAGTGCAGAATGCAGTGTATGAGTACAGTGTGTGAATGCCGTGAGCAGTTTATCAGTGCAGAAGGCAGTGTATAAGTACAATGTATGAATGCCGTGAGTAGTTTATCAGTGCAGAGTACAGTGCAAAATGTAGTGTATGCAGTGTATCAGATGCTGTGAGGTCAGTGTATCAGGTGTTGTGCCGTGCATCAGATTACGTGAATCAGCTTGTGAGTGATTTGAGGCCGTGATCGGAAGAACATACAGGAATGCTGTAGAGGGCCAGGAGATCAAAAGTCCGCTGCAACATCCCCATCACGGAGGCATTCATCTCCAATGATTGCCGGGTGTACGCAGAAGAAGCCTGCAAAAATATCAGATGCATCAATATTATGTGGAATATCAAATAAACTGAAATGAAATGACTGTACAGAAATGCAGTAATACATACAGGAGGTAAGTCGGGGACACCGACAAACTCGTGATCAGCTGGCGGAGGGGCGAAGGGGACCTGATAGGTCGCCCCACCCTGCCCTCGAAAAGTCAGTGAAGTAGGCAGAACAGGCCAACCGGTCCCCCGTCCCTCCTGAACTCCGCCCCTGCCACGGACTCGGGCCCTCCTCGAAGCTCCCGCTCCAGCTCCCGCTCCCGCTCCCGCCCTAGCCGCTGGCACCACCGGCCTAGCCTCTTCAGCTCGACGGCCGCCGCTCAGAGGCCACATAAGGTACGTCTACACGTACTCTCGGTAGTCGCCGATACCTCTGAAGCGGGTCGCCTCCCAACCGATGGTGTAATCGTCCATCTGCTCAGTGGTGAGCCTCTCGGTCTCCCTCATATCCTCGGGAGGGTGAACCGGGACTATCTGCTCAGGTAATCCTAGGGTCTGGCGTAAGAAACGCTCACCCAGGTACCATGCCCGACAGACCGGGCCCTCCAACAAGATCCGGAAACGCGAGGTCTCAACGGCACCGGCAAATCGATCCCGCGTCACGGCTGGCAAAGGAGCCCAAGGCTGCCAGGTGATCTGAAAATGCAACACAGTTTGTTATCTACTGTTATTGAAATATGCAGTGGAAGGGCGAAGCTTAAATGAACTGCAAGTAAAACATACCTCCGCGGGGGTGATGGTGTCAAAGAAGCGGCGAAAAAAAGCTGAAAGTCTCTCGCAGCATCCGGGTGCATCTCCTGTCAAAGCGGTGTGAAAAGGGGACGACCAGAGGGGTCTCCGTGACCGGTACAGGTGCGAGCCTAGGAAAGTAGGTGTAAACCCACAACTGCAGAGAAAACATCAATATGACTATCAGATAAAGCAGAATACATAATAAAGCAGAAATGGCGGAGCCATGTGTTGTGCAGTGTATTGTGCAGAGTGTACAGTGTGAGCAGTGTACAGTCAGTGTAAAGTAAAGTGTATGTGTGTGCCGTGTGTACAGTATACAGCAGGTATAAAGCAGACTACAGTGTGTGTAGTGTACAGAGTATAGAAAATATAGAAAGGAAGAAATGAAAAGCAGAGAAGAAATGTACCTCCCAAGCCCGCCAGTAGCCTCCGAGCAACTGTCCGCTGCCGTGGAAAGCCGAGCTCATGTACCCATAGAGAGTGGCCAGAGCAGTGCCACCCCAGTCATAATGCAAGATCCGCCTGACGTCCACCAGTGCCCTGAGCAGGCAGAGTGGCACGGTGTTCGCCCGGTCGGCGAAGATGGTCGTCCTGAATAAGAACATGAGGAAGCCGCGAGCGTACCTCTCCACGGCCTCCAGAGTCATTGGGGCTGTGTCAACGAGGGCGGGCTGGACCCGGAACTGCACCTCGAACCAGGAGTATCGAACGTAACCTGGACGAGCGAGAGGTGGCGCCTCACCGAGTAGATGGACCTGAGCGGCAGTCCACTCGTCCATGTCAATATCAAAGGGGATCGGATCACCCCCTACCCCGATGCCTGTGAGCATCGAGAAATCGTAAGGGGTCATCGTCATGTCCCCTGCCGCGAAGAAGTGGAACGAATCGGTGGTGTCCCACCACCTCTCCACCAGAGTGGTGAGTAGAGGTTAGCACGTAGTGAGTCGCGAGAGCCCTCTGCAGAAGGTGCCGAAACCCGCCTGGTCCACTATGCGACGGACCGCATCAGGAAGCTTGGCGTACCACTCCCGGGCGCCGGTGTTCCCATACCCGCGGATGGTATGGGAATCTCCCTGTAAACCGAAAACAACAATTGCAAGGCAATATTCAAAATGCAGTTCTAAGCAGTATACAGATGTAGCATGTGTGCAAGTTTGACAGATTTAAATAAATACCGGGTGCTGGTGTGCTTACAGTGAACTACAACGTGTGATGCGTCAGCGTGTTTGGGTGGTTCAGAACAGTATAGCATGCGTGCAAGTTTAACAGATTCAAGCGAATATCGGGTGCTGGTGTGTTTACAGTGAACTACAACGTGTGATGCGTTAGCGTGTTCGGATGGTTCAGTACAGTATAGCATGTGTGCATACGTTCAAACTCAAGCAGATATCAGGTGCCGGTGTTTGCAGTGGAATACGGTGTGTGCCGTGTGTTGAGTGGTTCAAGGCTAGTGCAGTGTGTGTGCACATATGAGTCTCAAACAGATAATCAGTTGTAAGTGCATTTGCAATCAACTACAGTATACAGGGTATCTGGGCTAAAGCAATTAAAGAGTACAACTAACAGTTGACAGTTTTGTATCCCACATTGCAGAAAGTAAAGCAGAGAACAGAGAATTACCTCGGAAGTGTCGAAGCACAAGTGGGAGGTAGGCTCACGCAGTAGTAGCTCGGGTCACGCGTACCTCTCGAAACTCCTGAACTGGCACAGTCCGTCAGGGGGCAGAACATGGATCGCCGGCCGGTAGGTCGCCAGGTCGAACGGGCGCTCGCTCAAGGGTAGGAGCTCGACCCCGAGATCCATCTCGTGATCCGGGGGAGTCCCACCGCGTGGAATGTCATCCGCCATATCAAGAATGATGAGAAAATAGCTGGAGGAAGGAAAACTGGGCTAGAATACGGGAAGTCAACCGAAAAGTCAACTCCCGGGAAGGCCGAAAATGACCGAAAAGGCCGGGGTGTGAAAGGGCACGGAAATTAAGAGGAAAGCGAGGGGAACAAACCCCAAAAAGGTGGGAATGGCAAACGAGGCACCGAAACAAAGTTTTGTTCGGTTGAAAATGCCCGAAACGCGAAGAAAATCGCGAATCCGACGACGAAACGGGCGTAGAACGCGAAGAAAAGGAGAAAAAAGGAAAGGAAAACGCTCTATAGAGAGAGAGAGTATGGGTTTTCGGCGGTGAAGGAAGTGAGGAATAGGGTTTAGGAACCCTATTTTAAAACACCCGTGGTGAATTGTCGAAACTGCCCCGACTCAGAAACTGTTTGCCGGTCGGCAACATTTTGTGCCGGCCGGCATAATATTGTGCCGATGGGATTCTTTTTCAGCCGATGGGAAGCTGGTGGATTCTCCTCCCGGTCGGTGGTGTTCCCAAAGACTTGTTTAGGCCATATGAGTAGTTTTTGGTCGTCATAGCTCAAGAAAGTGCAAGAAAGTGCATCCCCGACGCTCAATCGGCCTCCGTTTTGACCTCGGGTCGTGTCTTCAGTGCGTGGCGCTCGAACTCGTGCAAGATGTATCCTTTTTGTATCCTTTTAGCTTTTACGAAATTCAAAAGTTGCCCCATGCGCATCGCATTTCAATCGCGCTGTTTAGCGCATCGCACTGTTTTGTGCATCGCATTTCAATCGCGCTGTTTAGCGCATCGCACTGTTTTGTGCATTTCAAAATCACTCGCGCTGTTTAGCGCATCGCACTGTTTTGTGAATCGCATTTCAATCGCGCTGTTTAGCGCATCGCACTGTTTTCTGCATTTCAAAATCACTCGCGCTGTTTAGCGCATCGCACTGTTTTGTGCATTGCATTTCAATCGCGCTGTTTAGCGGATCGCTGTAGACGCGCCCGCGTGGGGCCCTCGCTACAGTTCGGACTCGATTTGTGTCACGGTTCTTAATCTTGAACCAAAGAGTCCAAATCTGGCAAATCGTTTTGAGAAACAGATTTTTTGAAAAGAAGTGCCAAACATGGACTGCTTTTCCAGATACAGAGTCGCCACCTAAATATTTTAAAATGGGGAAATTTAGAAAACCCTGACTCGGTGCCGAAGGCCACATGTCCGTCATCACCGGAGTTGTCTCGGCTCAGGAGCTAGGGTACGATTGGGGAAGGTCAGCTATGAGCACCCCCTCTCGCCCGGTCCGAAGACCGGCCTCTACTAATCATGATATCCGTTTTTGAAAACTTTATGTGTTCTTATTCCGGTTATTAGCCTAGAATTACTATGTTATGCGCACAACAAACAAGTATAGACTAGATTGCCTAATTTGGAAACAAGCATTGCATATCCGTTTGTTTTGAAAAACGTTTTGGAATTTGCTACTCGCAAGTAGGCTAAAACACGGATTTTAATGAATTTTTCCAACTCAAACAATCTAACCTTCACCCACAGGCATTCAAACAATTTATCACATAAGCATTTAGTTGCATGGCAAGCATACTGTCATGGCAACACTCACACGCATGCGGGATGCTAAAGCATAACTACTTACATCGTACTTCGTGCCAAAACAATAAACTAGTTAGCAAACATGCATGTCCTAGTTCATGTTAAGAATGGCTAATGCATCGCATGCGAAAATGCAATCTAGACAGGCTCGGCTAACCTAAACATAGCATGGAAATGCGATCAACTATCACATATTCAATTTTTGAATTGAAATACAGATGCAGTTAGTATGATGTACCGAGCCTAATGCATGCAATACAAATGCATGTATGCACGCATGCATAGCATAAGGTATGCTAATTTTAAAAAAAAATGCCCTAGTCTACCATCATAAGCAGGTAAATAAAAGGGAAGAAAGACGTGAGGTTGGAAGACATACACACACTCATCCACACTTATTACATAATTGCCCTCACTCGGAGGAACCAAATAAATATTACAGTCCGAATGATAAGCAAATAAAATTATTACAGAATTTCTAATTAGTTAATAGAAAGAATGCAAAAGAGAAGAGGATGGCCGCAGCCTCTGCCTCGGGACGCGCGAATGATGCATGCTCGGAACCTGGCTCGCCTGGAAAACCCGTACCACATCACTGCCACCTCTGTTTATACTGCCCTGCTTCTCTGAAAATTTCCCAAGCCCTAAGACAGGTTCCTTGCATGCTGAAGAGTACCACCGGCTAGGGGAAATACTCACCGGCAGTGCACAATTCCCACCGGCCGTTTTTGGATCTATCGGCTGTAAACAGATTGTCGGCCGGCGCAAAATTATGCCGGTCGGCATAAACCTCCTGCAGAAGACAGTTTTGACAGCAAACAGAGGACAGACAGTATGGCATGGGATCTCAGGCACATGTGAGCATGGTCATGCTTCCTATCATGCTTTGAGCTCAGGGAAGCATGGCCCTCGATCCTCGAGCCATCAATGGTGCATGATAGCTCAAGGGATCAAATTTGCCACTTGATGTAAAGATGCATGCAACAAAAATATGAATGCCAAGACCCTATCATGTTAGAGTCAAGGGGATTGGCGACCGAGGGTTGAGACGTGTTTTGTCACTTGAAGTACAAACACTCCTCGCCCCTCGAGTTTGGTTTGACACCCCAAACTAGACAATGGAATGCATGTATACGAGCTTGACTTAAAGATGCAACATGAAGTTAAAATGCAAAATATGCCAAATGCAATGCAAACCAAACATGCAAAGGTGATGTATTAAGCATGCAAAATGCGATACAATGCAACCTAAAATGAGATGCAAACATGGCACAATGCATGCATATAACTAGAGGCAACCATTCAAACATGTAGCCATAAACAAGAGTGGATTTAGGCTGAAATGGGAGGCCTCGGCCACACCCCAAAACAGTGGCCAAAGATGCCAAAGTAATGGACAATCAAGCATGGAAGCATACACACTAATAGGCCCAAAGTTAAGGCACAACAAAGGAGCATCTCACTATCACTACCCCAAGCCAACATGGTATGAGCTATGCAACCAAAAACGGAGTTTGAATACACTGAAATCAGCCCTAAAACCCAATGATATGGCAACCTTGAAGGCTCAAATACTTAGGCATGCATAATGTTCATTTCAAAGCATAAAAAGGGCACATCTTCTAAGCATGAAAGGAACGATGAATGCAAGCATGCTAGCATGATTTGGGGACTGAAATGACATGGCAAACAACTTCAACTCATCAAAGTAGACCAACTAAGGCATACTTATGACTCATACACTTGAGGACTCACAAGCCAAAATGCATAGCAACCATAACAAACATATCAAACATGACCAAATTGATAACCAACAGACTTTAAGCATGGAAAAACAATGCTAAAAACTTCTTAGTGCCGAACCAAAATCATGCTCAAATGATGTGTTACAACATGGCACTCTTTAAGCCAAATAATGGGATTTCAAAGCAAGTATGTTATTCACGTAAAAGGCCAATAAACCCAACATAGGACAGAGGTATAACATGATCCAAAACACCCAAAAAACCTCTGAAAAGCAGTCATAAACAACTGAGCATACATGCTACCATATTAAGCCAAAAATGAGGACAAAAGAGGGACTAAGGGAGAGGGGTGTCCCTCCCCTATGCAAGACTTCAAAATCCCTTCTTCACCACTAAAAATCCACTGGATTTCAGTGGTGAGAAGGCCAAGACACGAAAGTGACCAAAGCTTAACAAAGATGGTACAAAAAGGGGCCAAACAAGGCCTAATAAGGTGAGTTTGCACTCAAACCACAAAACAACCTTAATGAAAGTTCTAAAGCATGAAAATGTAAGCCTTTTTTATGTTATACACAAAAGCTAAATCAGCAAGCAAGATAGGTAAAAAACTATTGCAAGTTTGGGAAAACTAAAGTGAAGTGCTCACCCTTGAAGATCCTTTGAAGAACAAATGGTTCAGCCCTCTTCTTTTGATCAAAATCAGTCCAAAAACTCAAGAATCAACCCCCCAAGTCCCTCAATCTCGGAGCTAGGTGTAATAGTGTGTGTATTGGTGCAAAAGTAAGGTAAAAACACACTTTTAGGCCAAGAAACACACACAAAGGAGGAGAGAGAGGGAGATATAGAGATAGGATGTATCTATATGTAGAACCTCTGGTTTTTGCTTCCAAGTCTCTAACCTAGAGCCAAGAGGAGAGCCTTCCTCTTATAGAACTCCGTCTTGCAAAGCTTATACAACAAGCTTGCTTAGAGGGAGATCCCGCCATACACACGTGTATGGAGGGAGGCAGAGTTGGTGCCAGCTATCACAGCTGGCACAAAATATCTACATAAAGTAGATGAACAGTGGTCGGCTGCCCAAAAATGTCATTTTGACAAAAAAGAGTGCCGACCGGCAACAAAATGTGCCGACCGGCAACAAAATATGCCGACCGGCAGAAAAGATTGCCGATGGAAGCAAAAACCAGCCGGTGACCCCCTAGCCACTACCGGTGGTGTGTGGGGATGTCTCACAAGGCATTCCCTGCCCCTCTAAGGCAAAACACAAGTGTTTGGTGCAAAACCAGACACTAAACAGTCAAGTTCGGAGATCCTGAGGCAGGGCGCGCGAGCCGAGACCTCTGGGAACTCCAAACGAACACAAACATGGATATTCACCGAGTGTTCCAAGCGGTGACGTCCAAGTCTTGAGGACGGTCAAAAATGGGGTGTCTACAGTTGGCCCTCTTTGACAGAACTCGAAAGTCATAAAAATGACGGGAGTGAATGTCAAAGCCCAGAGACGACCCATTTTTGACAAGGCCGAAGACTCAGACAAACATGCAAGACAGAGAAGGTATGCGCCCGAAGGCAGGGGCAAAATGCAAGACAATGCACGTAGCTGAGCATAACTTATGATCATGCAAAGAAAGCTGTAACGAAGCACGCACACGACAATTTAAGCTAGCATACACCGAACTACACTACAATGCAGAAAGGATGTAAGAGAATTATGCAATTCTCAATACATCTCACCTGGGGATACAATACCTGTGCGGCTCGTCTGGTTGCACCAGCTTCAAATGAACCGTACATACAATATCGTGCCTGCAAAGAAAACAAACTTAACAGGTACAATATTGTTAGGAACATACATAATAGCATACTCGGAATGCGTGACAATGCAAAGCAAGTGGGGAGCATAATAATGCTGTGAAGGTACAGATGTGTAAGTGGAACATGCGGTCTACGCAGGCAATGAAATTGATCATGAGCATGTGGTCTACACAGGCAGTGAAATTGAACATAAGCATGCGGTCTACGCAAGTCGAAACATGCGGTCTACGCAAGTAATGAAATTGAACAATAATGCGGTCTACGCAAGCAAGGAAGTTGGACAGTCATGCGGTCTACGCAAGTAGAATATGCGGTCTACGCAAGTAATGAAATTGAACAATAATGCGGTCTACGCAAGCAATACATGCGGTCTACGCAAGTAATGAAATTGATTAAACATGCGGTCTACGCAAGTAATGAAATTAACATGCGGTCTACGCAATCAAAACATGCGGTCTATGCAGGTAATGAAATTGACTAAACATGCGGTCTACGCAAGTAATGAAATTAACATGCGGTCTACGCAAGCAAAACATGCGGTCTACGAAGATAATGAAATTGATTAATCAGGCGGTCTACGCAAGCAAAACATGCGGTCTACGCAAGTAATGGAATTGATTAATCATGCGGTCTACGCAAGTAAAGAAAGTGATTACAAACATGCGGTCTACGCAGGTGATGTAATTAACATGCGGTCTACGCAAGTAACAAAATTGATTACAAACATGCGGTCTACGCAGGTGATGTAATTAACATGCGGTCTACGCAGGTAATAAAATTGATTACAAACATGTGGTCTACGCAGGTAATGTAATTAACATGCGGTCTACGCAAGTAATAAAATTGATTACAAACATGCGGTCTACGCAGGTGATGTAATTAACATGCGGTCTACGCAGGTAATAAAATTGATTACAAACATGCGGTCTACCCAGGTAATGTAATTAACATGCGGTCTACGCAGGTAATAAAATTGATTACAAACATGCGGTCTACGCAGGTAATGTAATTAACATGCGGTCTACGTAGGTAATGAAATTGATTACAAACATGCGGTCTACGCAGGTAATGTAATTAACATGCGGTCTACGCAAGTAATGAAATTGATTACAACCATGCGGTCTACGCAGGTGATGTAATTAACATGCGGTCTACGCAGGTAATAAAATTGATTACAAACATGCGGTCTACGCAGGTAATGTAATTAACATGCGGTCTACGCAAGTAATGAAATTGATTACAAACATGCGGTCTACGCAGGTGATGTAATTAACATGCGGTCTACGCAGGTAATAAAATGGATTACAAACATGCGGTCTACGTAGGTGATGTAATTAACATGCGGTCTACGCAAGTAATAAAATTGATTACAAACATGCGGTCTACGCAGGTGATGTAATTAACATGCGGTCTACGCAAGTAATAAAATTGATTACAAACATGCGGTCTACGCAGGTAATGTAATTAACATGCGGTCTACGCAAGTAATGAAATTGATTACAAACATGCGGTCTACGCAAGTAATGAAATTGATTACAAACATGCGGTCTACGCAGGTAATGTAATTAACATGCGGTCTACGCAAATAATGAAATTGATTACAAACATGCGGTCTACGCAGGTGATGTAATTAACATGCGGTCTACGCAGGTAATCAAATTGATTACAAACAAGCGGTCTACGCAGGTAATGTAATTAACATGCGGTCTACGCAAGTAATGAAATTGATTACAAACATGCGGTCTACGCAGGTAATGTAATTAACATGCGGTCTACGCAAGTAATGAAATTGATTACAAACATGCGGTCTACGCAGGTAATGTAATTAAAATGCGGTTTACGCAAGTAATGAAATTGATTACAAACATGCGGTCTACGCAGGTGATGTAATTAACATGCGGTCTACGCAAGTAATGAAATTGATTACAAACATGCGGTCTACGCAGGTGATGTAATTAACATGCAGTCTACGCAAGTAATGAAATTGATTACAAACATACGGTCTACGCAGGTAATGTAATTAACATGCGATCTACGCAAGTAATGAAATTGATTACAAACATGCGGTCTACGTAGGTAATGTAATTAACATGCGGTCTACGCAAGTAATGAAATTGATTACAAACATGCGGTCTACGCAGGTGATGTAATTAACATGCGGTCTACGCAAGTAATGAAATTAATTACAAACATGCGGTCTACGCAGGTGATGTAATTAACATGCGGTCTACGCAAGTAATGAAATTGATTACAAACATGTAGTCTACGTAGGTAATGTAATTAACATGCGGTCTACGCAAGTAATGAAATTGATTACAAACATGCGGTCTACGCAGGTGATGTAATTAACATGCGGTCTACGCAGGTAATAAATTGATTACAAACATGCGGTCTACGCAGGTGATGTAATTAACATGCAGTCTACGCAAGTAATGAAATTGATTACAAACATGCGGTCTACGCAGGTAATGTAATTAACATGCGGTCTACGCATGTAATGAAATTGATTACAAACATGCGGTCTACGCAGGTGATGTAATTAACATGCGGTCTACGCAAGTAATGAAATTGATTACAAACATGCGGTCTACGCAGGTGATGTAATGAACAGAAACTTGAACATATGTGAGTGAGAACATATCGTTCACAATGCAAGGATGTAAAACACTGTAACACAGCGTAATTGAAGCGATTTGTGTGAGCCCTCAAGACAAGAAAAGGATACGGGAAGGAACGTTCTTCGTACGTATCAAGCATCATTGGCAGAAGTTATGGCCTGAGGTCAACTCGAAGGTCCATGTTTCAAAAGTGTGCTTCCCGTATGGTCTTAAGTAACGAAGGTGCGAAACCGCGTCGTTGCCCGAACAAAGGAATGGTAGGTGCGTTGACCGCAAAGGGAGTTTTGTTGGTATCCATTCCGAGACTTGGCTACCCTGTCATTCTATGTTTTACTTTCCTTTTTACTAGTAGTTTAAGCACATTGCACTGCGTCGGGCAGGTTTTATTCTTCCTCGAAATTTACACACTTTTGCGAATCACGTGACGGGAATGAAACAACCATTTTATCCAAAAGGTGTTTGCGTTTGTAAACTTTCTATGCATCGCATCGCAAGGTATCACACCACTATGTGAACGAAAATCGAACTCATTTTGAACACCAAGTATTCGCATCGTAATAATCAGGTAGTGAATCGACTTACAACTCGATAAACAAATGTACAAAGACATGATAGTACCAAACAAGCGTGAGTACAACTCGATAAATAAATCAAAAACTCAAAGAGAGTGAAATACAACTCGATAAGCAAATGTTCAAAAACTTGACAAGCAAACAGGCATGGCTTCGCAAGAGTCGATCACCGGGGGAGGGATCGGAGGTGCTGGAGTTCCCCAATCCCTAGCATAAACAGCCCAGGGAACCAGGAGGAAGCCCATCGGCCAGGGTTAGAGGCCACCGGCCGCAAGGAATGGCCATCGGCCAAAAATTTGTTCGGTTGGCAAAATGTGATGGCCGGTGGGCAGAGTTTTTGGCCGGCCGGCTATCAATGAGGGAATCACCAGAATGTCGACACCTGTCCTCCACCCAACCTTATCTTCTCCAAAAGACCCCAACTTCATAGTTTTTCTCAATTCCACACTGATTTGCTCTGATGGAAGAGTTTCTTGCTCAAAATCTCACAGCTTGGATTGCTAGCTTGGATGGCTCGAAAAAGTTGAATTTCTGGGGTTTCGGCATAAATGCACTATTCACTTTGGGTCGTACCCCGTTGCACCTCCCGTTCCTTCAAGCCGCGGCAAGGTTTTGGAATCCGGTGACACATGTCTTTAGCTTCGCCGGGCAAGAGATATGTCCTACCTTTGATGATTTTCGAGCCTTAATGGAGTCCGAGCACGACGAGGAGCTCCTGCCCCAACTTAATTTTGGCCATGCCCAATCCTTAGGGCGCATGTGTGGACTCAGCATGCGTGACGCTCGATCCCTAATTTGTGACGGGATGTTGGACATTCCGAGTTTGGCCAATTGATTTTCTAATGCTGGTGATCGCAACAACCATCACTGGCAAGGCTTCCGGCGACATGCCCTCTACTTGTGCATGCTATCCCATTTTCTATTCGTCTCGGGCTCTGGAGGGGCTAGTGTCCGGCTGATTGAGGTTGCCCAAGGCTTGAAGGAGGGCAAGAGCTGCATTGCGATGACTCTGGCCGAGACGTTAATGGGCTTAGACACCTTTTACCGTCATGAGACGACCAGATTAGCAGGGAGTCCACTACTACTACAGGTAATATTTTCCCACCCAATCTCGCATTTATGTATTCCTCACATCACTCGGCCCTCAAGCTCGGTCTTTTCTCACAAAACCCTATTCTCACTTTTCTCTCCTCGTACATCTCTCTATTCTTTATTCTCTCATTTTTCATCCCTCCCCAGGTATGGTTGATGGACAAACTACAGGTTGTGGACTCTTGCCCAGCATATTCAGCTCGCGGCTACTTCTTCCGGCACCGTCTAGTCAATGCCTTGGATGAGGGATGGTGGTTTGCTTGGATGTGCCGCTTGTCCGCAGACCGTATTGCTTGGCGGTGCCCTTGGCTGAGCCTTCCGGCAATGAGTTACAATATGCCTCAGCAGACTGGGATTCAATTGGCTAGCCTCACTCACTGTGTATTCTACTTCCCATTTCGGATTCGACGCCAATTTGGCCATGATCAGACCTGCCCGCCAGAGGGGATAGAGTATCCTGCCGCATTCCCAGCCCGAGGCGCACAGCTTGCTTGGCAGGCCACCGCGTGGAGAATGAGAGAACTCCTGGCCCCCGCTCTTACTTTCAGTTGCACTTTGTCTGACGAGTGCGTGGATTGGCTCAACGAAGAAGCACAGATTGGGCCCAGCATGGCATCAGAGGCTTCGACCAGCTCTGGGAGGGGGCGCAGGAACACCTGACTTGACTATGCCCCAGATTTATTGCTTTATTAGTACTTTCAAGTTTTCTTTATGAATGTAATAAAAAGCAACTTCAATTGTATGCAAGAGCAGGAGAACTCTGTTTTGAAATCAATGAAATTGAAGGTTGTGGTACTGAAAATTTTCCACTTTTGGTCCAAAAATGGTCAAAGTTGTAAAAAGATTATTTGAACGAAATCGGCTTTATTAAAACTTCTCAAAAATATTTTCGATATGGATCAGAACTGGACATGCCTGAGATATGTCACTGAGATGCACAACCCCAGATCTCTACAACTGGAAAGTTGCCCCTAGTCTGAAGAGCACCGCAGCACTGCACAGCAATGAAAAATTGCCCCTAGTCTGAGTAGCACCGCGTTGGAGGTCATAATCGAACCCTTGAATGCCGAATAGACAAAGATGGCCGAGACGATCGAATGGACAAAGTTGATCGGGGAAGTGTTATGGCTGAACTTCAGGATGAAGTTGCCTACGTATCCCAAAGATGGGAATCAAGCCTTACGTAGTTCAGGCTTAGGTTTACTCGAGTATTTTCACTCTCCTTTTGCGCTCTAACTTTTGCCAAGGCCGCCCTTTGCGGGTTTTCAGCCTTGCGACCTCAGTTTTTATATTTTCTAATTTTTTGTGCTCTAACTTTTGCCTAGGTCGCCCTTTCGGGTTTTCGGCCTAGCGAGCCTCTCAAGGGTAATATTTCTTGAACTTGTCCATGTTGATCGGTTGGGAGAATTCCAAGCCATCTAAGTCCATCAGAACCACAGCTCCACCTGACCAGATAGCTTTGATGATGTAGGGACCGGTCCAATTGGGTCTGAACTTGCCCCTTGGGTCGTGGATGGGAGCTCGGTTGTCCTTGAGTACCAAATCCCCTTCTTTTAGATTTCTGGACTTAACCTTCTTGTTGAAAGCCCGGGCAATTCTCCGCTGATAACTTTGGACGTGGTACAGTGCTTTCAGCCTTCTCTCGTCAAAGAGCATGAGTTCTTCAAACCTGCTCTGCTGCCAATTTGCCTCAGCTATCTGACACTCAGCCAATACCCGTAAAGACGGAACTTCAATTTCGATAGGTAGAACGGCCTCCATTCCATAAACTAACGAATACGGAGTCGCTCCGGTAGAAGTTCTAATTGAAGTCCTGTAGCCCCACAGAGCAAACGGCAACTTATCTGGCCAATCCCGGTAGGTTTCCACCATCTTCCGCAGTATGTGCTTGATGTTCTTGTTGGCGGCCTCAACTGCTCCGTTGGTTTGCGGCCGGTACGTAGATGACTTATGAAAAGCCACGTTATATTTCTCCAACAAGTCAATCACTTCTTTCTTAAAGTGGGATCCATTATCCGAAATAATCTCGTTTGGCACCCCGTAGCGACAGATGATGTTGTTTCTGATGAACTTTGCGACGTGCGACGCCTTCAACACCGCGTATGATTGGGCCTCGACCCACTTTGTGAAATAATCTATCGCTACCAGGATATACTCATGTCCATTCAACCCCTTCGGGGTAACAGCTCCGATCACATCAATTCCCCAAACGGAAAATGGCCATGGGGACGTCATGTTGTACAGCTTGGACGGTGGGATGTTCATACGGTTTGCATGAATCTGGCATTTGTGACATCGTCGAACAAAGCTGATACAATCCTCCTCCATGGTAGACCATTAGTAGCCCTGTCTGAGGATCTTTCTGGCCAGCATTACTCCGTTCATGTGCGCGCCGCACTCCCCTCCATGGATGGCCTCCATCAGGCGCTTCGACTCTTCAGCTTCTACACAAAGCTTATGCATTCCCAGATGACCCCTTTTGTACAGCTTACCCCCGCAGATGATGAACTGAACGGCCATTCTTTTGATTGCCCTCTTATCCTTGGCATTTGCCCCTAGTGGATATGTCTCCTTTTCCAAGAAGTTCCAAATGTCGTAATACCAGGGGTTGTCGTCTTGAGCCTCATTTATGGCAGAAATTGATTCGTATGCTGGCGCAAACTTCTGATCAATAATGACTGGACGTATCCGGACTCCGGACGGGATGTCTATCATGGAAGATAGAGTTGCTAGTGAATCGGCGAACCTGTTGTTCTCTCTTACTAGGTGGGTGAAATTTAGCTTCTCAAATCAAGGAATTAACAAATCCAAGGTTTGGTGGTAAATTATTATCCTTTCCTCTTTGACTTTCCAGTCTCCTTTTGCTTGAGATACAACAAGGTTCGAGTCCCCAATGACGTCCAACCGTCTTGCCCCTAGTTCTAGGGCTGCTTCAAGGCCAGCAATACATGCCTCATACTCTGCTTCATTGTTCGAGACTTTGAACTGGTGTTTGAATGCTAAAGGGATACGGGAATCGTCCGGCACTATTAGCAACACTCCTATCCCATACCCATATTGGTTTGACGCTCCGTCAAAGTACATCGTCCAAGTTTCATCTTCGATGTGCAGAATGGCTTCATCTGGGAACAGGTACTCAACCGCTTCATCCCCTTCAACCGGGTGGTCGGCAAGGAACTCCGCTACCGCTCTTCCTTTCACTGACTTGCGTGTTACATACTTCAAATCAAATTCAGAAAGCAATAGCAGCCAACGAGCTAGCCTACCCGTAAGTGCTGGTTTCTCGAAAAGATATTTGATGGGATCCAAACGTGAAACCAACATTACAGAGTGAGCTAACAGGTAGTGCCGCAGCTTCCTGGTAGCCCATACCAAGGCCAAACAAGCCTTCTCCAACGGTGTATAGCGGGTCTCATAATCCAGCATCTTCTTGCTCAGATAGTAGATGGCCCTTTCCACTTTGTCTTCTGACTCTTGTGCGAGCATGCAACCCATGGTAGTCTCAGTTACTGAAAGGTACAATATCAACGGTCTCCCCGGATCTGGTGGTGACAACACGGGCGGGTTCTGTAGATATTCTTTGATCTGTTCAAAAGTTGCTTGACATCGGCCGTCCCATTGGAACTTCTTTCCTTTCTTCAGGAGACCAAAAAGTGGTTCACAAGTCAAGGTTAATTTTGAGATAAACCGTCTTATGAATTGCACTTTACCCAGAAAGCCTCGCACCTCCTTTTCAGTCCTTGATGGTGGCATTTCTAAGATGGCCTTGATTTTGGAAGGGTCGACCTCGATGCCCCTTTGTGTAATCAGAAACCCTAGCATTTTCCCGGCTGTAACACCGAATGTACACTTCTGGGGATTCAACCGCAGTCGAAACTCTCTGATCCTTTGAAAGAACTTTTGTAAGGCGGTGTAGTGGCCCTTTCTTTCTTTGGATTTGACAATCATGTCGTCCACGTACACCTTGACCTCTTTATGGATCATGTCATGCAAGATCGTGGTTGCTGCCCGTTGATAAGTAGCTCCAGCATTCTTCAACCCAAATGGCATCACTCTATAACAATATGTACCCCACGAGGTAGTGAATGCAGTCTTCTCCCGGTCTTCGGGTGCCATTACTATCTGATTATAGCCTGAGAAGCCATCCATAAACGAAAACAAGGCGTGTCCTGCCATGAAATCTACCAGTTCATCAATGTGCGGTAAGGGAAAGTCGTCCTTCGGACTGGCCCTGTTCAAATCTCTGAAGTCTACACAGACCCGAATTCTGCCATCCTTCTTCGGCACCGGAACAATGTTGGCCAACCAAGTCGGGTATTCGGATACCAGTAGGAAGCCTGCATCGATTTGCTTGGTGACCTCTTCTTTGATCTTAATGGCCCAATCAGGACGGATCCTTCTGAGTTTCTGCTTGACAGGTCGGGCCTCGGGATCAAGAGGGATCCGGTGCTGTACAATCTCAGGATCGATTCCAGGCATGTCTTCGTAGGACCACGTGAAAATATCTTTGAAATCTTTTAATAAAGCGACTAAGCGCTCGCGTTCCTCAGAAGACAACGTGGACCCGATCTGGACCAGCCGCGGGTCCTTCTCAGTACCAACATTCACAGTAGTGATTTCATCCATTAAGTGTTTAACAAATCTTTCCTGCTCTTGATCAATTAACCGTTGCAAAACCGGAGGAATTTCTTCCTCGTCGTTTTCATCAAAATTTTGAAAATCCTGATTTAAGCAATAAATCAAAGGCACAGAAAAATACTCAGAAACCACATCCACGTCGTTCTCATTAAACACTTCCAAGCCACCTGATTCTTTTGTTACAACAGACTCAAAAGAGAAAGAAAATGACGACCTAGACAGGACTGTGGCATCTGGGTTATCACCCCCAGGAATACCGGACTCAGACTCAGTCAAGCTGGAACCTGATTCCGACCCACAAGACTCGATGGAATCAGATTCCGGCTAACTACCTGACCCGGTGCTGCTAGACAAGAATCCTTCTTCATATTGCCAGACGAGAGAGGGTGCGATGGATGCATCCAAAATAGTTGTTGGTAGGCTCGCAGCCGTTTCGTTCCCGATCACACATACCGAGGAGCTATCCCCCAAGCACTTATGTTCGATCGGAGGATCTAAAAGCAGACATGCCAGCGCTGCCCCCATTTCATTTTCAGCGTCCTCAGACTGCATTTCCTTACTTTGTTCAGCCCCAACCGATAGGTTTGCCTCCCCTTCGACATTGTCATTCTCAGGTAGCTGTAGGTCAAAGAAGATCTCGAAACCTGGCACGCGTTTCTTCTCCGCGTTCAGCCATGGCTCTGGGAAGCCACAAAACGGAAAGTCCTCCCCCTCCCGGACGAAGCGTCTGTTTAGGGTACCCCGAATGGGCCTATGCATCAACTCGAAAGGCTTCCCAGCCTTCTTTGCTCTGGCTCTTCCGGCCATTTCCTTTCCTTTCCTTATCCAGTCCTCTTTGGTGGGTAGATAACCCAATCCAAAGGTATGAGGGTTGTGCGGCACTTCGGCCAATGCTGCGACGCCTTTCCGGCCGCTCTTGCCCAATCCCATCCCGGGGATATGTTGGAGCTTGTTCATAAGATAGACTGCCTGAGCACTGACATATACCCCTTCACTAGCAGCCATAATGTCCTGAACAACCCGAGCCTCAGCCAAGGTAAAACCCGATATGAACACATCTTCCATACCGTGTTCAATTTCTAGAACAGGCGTGGATACTTCTGGCGGCGGATGAATCGATAAGTTTCCGAAGACGATGGCTACTCCCTTCCCATAGGGGTATTTCACCACTTGATGTAGGGTGGAGGAGACTGCCTTTGCCTGATGCAGCCACGGCCGCCCTAGAAGCAGGTTGAAAGTTGCAGGAACCTCCAAGACATGGAAATCTATCCCATGTTGTCCCGGCCCAACCTTTGTTTGAATCTTAACCGTTCCCATTACTTCCCGGCTGGTGTTGTCATACGCCCGAATCACTTGGGCCATCGGCACAAAATCCGCGACTTTCAAACCGATCGCATAAGCTGTCCTTGCCGGGCAAACGTTGATGGCGGACCCCGTGTCAACAAGCACCACGGGTATCCATTTATCTCTGCACTCCACAGAGATGTAGAGTGGCTTGTTATGGTTCGCACCCTCGGGTGGCAGTTCTTTGTCAGAAAAACTCAATGCCGGGGAACTTCCTCCCGAAAAGACTAAGCCCACCAGCTGTTCGGGCGTGGTGTCTATAGAAAGCTTGGCTTTGTCCATGGCTGAAAGGACAGCCTGTCTATGTTCTCGAGAAGCCATAAGCAGTCCCCAGATGGAGATGTCTGCTTGTATCTTTTTCAATTGTCTCAATACGGCCTCGTCTTCGAGTTGCTTTTCCTTTTGCTTCTCTGCTTCCTTATCTTTTCCAGACGCCTCCGGTTGATCTAGGTGTGGAGGCTTGAAGTACCGTCCACTCCTAGTCATGTGATCGACTTCGCCAATATACCAAGTATCATCTGGTTGGTTACCTTCCCAATCCTCGTCCGTGTGGGCAAGACATAGATCGTCGTCTTCCCACCACATACCATCTGCAGCCGACAGGCATCTGTCTGGTTCTGGCATAACTGTCCCGATACTTGCAGTACCTTTATTCCTATGCTCGCAGCATTCTCCATTTCCGTACTTGTGGCAGTCTCAAACCCCACGTGGGCTTTTGCCTTTCTGATCCTCTCAGAATCTTCGAATCTTTCCTGCTCTGACTGTGTCAATGCAGTAGATTGTTCAATGATCCCTGTACTCAAAATGCTCCACTCCCGAGTGAAACTCTCGACACCGGCGCTCTCCGGCAATGTATTCTGTTCTTCGACCCTCCCGGCCGTCATTGACATTCCTGCCCCTGTCGGGCCTTGTTCTGACTGAAACTCTCCTACCACATCTGGCTGATCGTCCAACCATCCCGTGGCCTCTGCCCATTCTTCATAATCGAACCAGTTGACGGCTGAGTCTTCTGGATCTTGGTTATCGTAAAACTGGAACTTGGCAAGATCCTCTTCCACAACTGTCAAATCATCCGTTCCCTGTCCTGGACTGTCCCCTTGGATTGCACACAGCTCTCCCCCGGCTGGAAATTCGACATCTAGTCTATTTTGGCCCACTGGTGAAATGTAGTCACTTGGACTGTAAGCGTTCCCAACATCACTCCCAGATTCCGCAGACTCTAGTTTGACAACCCCCTTTTCCTTTGGAGTCTTCTCCCTCCTGCTCTCGATGGTCACCACCACTGGCTTGGGTTGGGTTATGGAGACGTCCATCATGCACAAATCAGTGCAATCAGGAAGGGAAACCTCCGGCTTAGGCAGGTAGGAGGGTGTGATATAGATACTAGGATCGTAGGATGCGACCCCAGTGTGGATAAAATTGATTCTTTTGGGTGGTGGAGCTTGGTTATGTGTGGGGAGAGGATTTGTAGTAACATTGGGTTTCTCAAGAGGTAAAATCACCTCATTATCAATGAGATCTTAGATCTCATGACGCAATCGAAAACACAGGTCGGTATCGTGACCGTGCTGCTGATGGAACGCACAATACTTGGCTGGATTGTGGGCAGCGGGGAGTCTTTCTGGCAAGGGCCGCGGCTCTAGGGGCTTCAGATGCCCTTTTCTGATCAAAACCCCCAAAGCTTTGGACAGGGGCATATAAAGTGGAGCGAAGGTTCTGGTATTTTTTGGAGGGTATTTGGCTGTTTGTGGGTTGCTTCCGGACGCACCGGAGAATGGTGTGGCTGCCATAGTTCTCGGGGAAGGATTGGTGGTGACCATACTCACTTCGGAAGTCCTGGTAGTCGTAGCGCCACTCGGGCCTGCATTAGTATTACGATTGAAAGTTCTGCGGGGTTGCTCCCGGTCATTATCAATCAATCCTTGTCTTAAGGCATCCTTGATCTGCACCCCCATCTCATGCAGATCAGCAAAGGTAGGGAAGGGGATTACAATCATCTTTTGCATTAGCTTTGGCTGAAGATTGCGCACAATCATCCGAATCTGGTCTTTGTCCGTGGGTCTTAAGGTCATCATCGAAGCCTTAGCCCGCCATCTGGTTACGAATTCTGAGAAGCTCTCCTTGGTTTCTTGCCTTGTTATCTCGAGATCCCGGGTCGTGATCTCGATTTGTGTGTTATACGAGTACTGCAGGATGAAGGCCTCAGCCATCTCGTCCCAACTTCTCTTGACATCATCCTCCAATTTGGCATACCATGCGGCCGCTACGCCCGACAGGGTCCGGCCAAATAAAGACAGCTTCTGCAATCTAGTGAGGCCCATTGACCTTAGGACGTCTGAAAATAGTCGCAGGTGTACCATGGGATCCTCAGATCCGTCAAAACGATCAATTTGTGGCATCTTAAACCGATCTGGCAGCGTCACGGCTGCGTCAGTGTATCCGTCTCCAATGTCCGGAATGGACTTCACACCTTGAGATTTCTTGAACAGCTTTTCAAGCTTGTGCATTTTTAATGCCACGGGGTCCACCTCGGACTCGAAGGGAGAATCCGATAGATTGATAGGAGTGGGTGCCTTGGATTGTTGAGGCAAAATCGGGGGTGGAGCCGACCCCGTTGGGATGTCTGTATCTTCTTGGACATTCCGGGCGTTTGGCGTCTCTTCGGGTATTGGAACCCTTAGTGGGGGAGGGACTTGCTGTGAAGTTGACGCCCCAGTTTGCTGTTGCAATCTCACAATTAACTCCGCTTGCTCACTCATAACCGTGGCTTGTTGTCTGGCGAATTCTGCCTGTCGGACAGCATCCTGCTGCATCATTTTCATGCTTTCTTGGAGTTGGCGCACCATCTCTTCTAAATTAGCCATGCTGCTCTGTTCTGACTGAATTGTCGGTATATGTTCCCTTTCTGCGGGTGAAACAGGATCCTGATTCCTACTGTACACAGGTGGGGTAGATAAAACCCTTTGTACTGACTGTTGAACCGATGCCCTCTGCCTAGTTGCCTTCCGTTTAGTAACCGGGGGTAGAGAGTGGTACACCGGTTGTCCTGCTATCAGATCCTCAGATCGATGGAGCTGACGACCTCTGATCCAGAGTGCTTAGGGAATATCTACCGGGTTGGAAGCAATGATGCTAAACTACCTAGCAAAAAGATAAATAAAGCAGTAAATAAACTAACAACCGGACAGCATAACGGCATACAATACACACATACAATACACAGTTGGGTATCCATAATACATAGTCGGTAAACTGGACACACTGTTCCTCGATACTGATCACTGTTCCCCAAACCTCTGTTCCCAAAACTGAACCCTGATACCCGCAGATAACTGATTCTCATAAATTGATGCTGATACCCTCAGGCTTAATACTCAATCTTGCAAACTGATATGCACGTTCCTGTAGAGCAACACTCTAAAAGCACATAGCAAGTAAAGAGAGCCAAAACACCCCTATGTTGGGGTAGGGTTTCCCTGTCCTATTTTGTCAGGAGCTAGGGTTTCACTATGCACGCAGCGGTTCTCAAACAACCTAACATCGGGTAAGCAGCCTGTCCTAATTTGGAATGGTCACTATGGATCCAAATATGCACTAGGTCGAATGGTCGAAAAGGGTGCCCCGGTAAACCGGGGTTTGTATTCCCATGTTGTCAGAGCCCATAACCGGTCAGCCTTATGGTCATGCCTTAATAAGACAAGCCTCTGGCAAACCGTTCAGGAATGACAGATGGCAAACACTGTGTTCCTAGGCGCACCAATGCAAATGCAATGCAAAGAAACACACAAGTGAAATCAAGATGGGATATCACGAGTTCGAGTCAAGCTCTCGCATTTTCCCCATCGGAGTCGCCAGAAACTGTAGACGCACCCGCGTGGGGCCCTCGCTACAGTTCGGACTCGATTTGTGTCACGGTTCTTAATCTTGAACTAAAGAGTCCAAATCTGGCAAATCGTTTTGAGAAACAGATTTTTTGAAAAGAAGTGCCAAACATGGACTGCTTTGCCAGATACAGAGTCGCCACCTAAATATTTTAAAATGGGGAAATTTAGGAAACCCTGACTCAGTGCCGAAGGCCACATGTCCGTCATCACCGGAGTTGTCTCGGCTCGGGAGCTAGGGTACGATTAGGGAAGGTCAGCTATGAGCACCCCCTCTCGCCCGGTCCGAAGACCGGCCTCTACTAATCATGATATCCGTTTTTGAAAACTTTATGTGTTCTTATTCCGGTTATTAGCCTAGAATTACTATGTTACGCGCACAGCAAACAAGTATAGACTAGATTGCCTAATTTGGAAACAAGCATTGCATATCCGTTTGTTTTGAAAAACGTTTTGGAATTTGCTACTCGCAAGTAGGCTAAAACACGAATTTTAATGAATTTTTCCAACTCAAACAATCTAACCTTCACCCACAGGCATTCAAACAATTTATCACATAAGCATTTAGTTGCATGGCAAGGATACTGTCATGGCAACACTCACACGCATGCGGGATGCTAAAGCATAACTACTTACATCGTACTCCGTGCCAAAACAATAAACTAGTTAGCAAACATGCATGTCCTAGTTCATGTTAAGAATGGCTAATGCATCGCATGCGAAAATGCAATCTAGACAGGCTCGGCTAACCTAAACATAGCATGGAAATGCGATCAACTATCACATATTCAATTTTTGAATTGAAATACAGATGCAGTTAGTATGATGTATCGAGCCTAATGCATGCAATACAAATGCATGTATGCATGCATGCATAGCATAAGGTATGCTAATTTTTAAAAAAAATGCCCTAGTCTACCATCATAAGCAGGTAAATAAAAGGGAAGAAAGACGTGAGGTTGGAAGACATACACACACTCACGCACACTTATTACATAATTGCCCTCACTCAGAGGAACCAAATAAATATTACAGTCCGAATGATAAGCAAATAAAATTATTACAGAATTTCTAATTAGTTAATAGAAAGAATGCAAAAGAGAAGAGGATGGCCGCAGCCTCTGCCTCAGGACGCGCGAATGATGCATGCTCGGAACCCGGCTCGCCTGGAAAACCCGTACCACATCACTGCCACCTCTGTTTATACTGCCCTGCTTCTCTGAAAATTTCCCAAGCCCTAAGACAGGTTCCTTGCATGCTGAAGAGTACCACCGGCTAGGGGAAATACTCACCGGCAGTGCACAATTCCCACCGGCCATTTTTGGATCTATCGGCTGTAAACAGATTGCTGGCCGGTGCAAAATTATGCCGGTCGGCAAAAACCTCTTGCAGAAGACAGTTTTGACAGCAAACAGAGGATAGACAGTATGGCATGGGATCTCAGGCACATGTGAGCATGGTCATGCTTCCTATCATGCTTTGAGCTCAGGGAAGCATGGCCCTCGATCCTCGAGCCATCAATGGTGCATGGTAGCTCAAGGGATCAAATTTGCCACTTGATGTAAAGATGCATGCAACAAAAATATGAATGCCAAGACCCTATCATGTTAGAGTCAAGGGGATTGGCGACCGAGGGTTGAGACGTGTTTTGTCACTTGAAGTACAAACACTCCTCGCCCCTCGAGTTTGGTTTGACACCCCAAACCAAACAATGGAATGCACGTATACAAGCTTGACTTAAAGATGCAACATGAAGTTAAAATGCAAAACATGCCAAATGCAATGCAAACCAAACATGCAAAGGTGATGTATTAAGCATGCAAAATGCGATACAATGCAACCTAAAATGAGATGCAAACATGGCATAATGCAAGCATATAACTAGAGGCAACCATTCAAACATGTAGCCATAAACAAGAGTGGATTTAGGCTGAAATGGGAGGCCTCGGCCACACCCCAAAACAGTGGCCAAAGATGCCAAAGTAATGGACAATCAAGCATGGAAGCATACACACTAATAGGCCCTAAGTTAAGGCACAACAAAGGAGCATCTCACTATCACTACCCCAAGCCAACATGGTATGAGCTATGCAACCAAAAACGGAGTTTGAATGCACTGAAATCAGTCCTAAAACCCAATGATATGGCAACCATGAAGGCTCAAATACATAGGCATGCATAATGTTCATTTCAAAGCATAAAAAGGGCACATCTTCTAAGCATGAAAGGAACGATGAATGCAAGCATGCTAGCATGATTTGGGGACTAAAATGACATGGCAAACAACTTCAACTCATCAAAGTAGACCAACTAAGGCATACTTATGACTTATACACTTGAGGACTCACAAGCCAAAATGCATAGCAACCATAACAAACATGTCAAACATGACCAAATTGATAACCAACAGACTTTAAGCATGGAAAAACAATGCTAAAAACTTCTTAGTGCCGAACCAAAATCATGCTCAAATGATGTGTTACAACATGGCACTCTTTAAGCCAAATAATGGGATTTCAAAGCAAGTATGTTATTCATGTAAAAGGCCAATAAACCCAACATAGGACAGAGGTATAACATGATCCAAAACACCCAAAAAACCTCTGAAAAGCAGTCATAAACAACTGAGCATACATGCTACCATATTAAGCCAAAAATGAGGACAAAAGAGGGACTAAGGGAGAGGGGTGTCCCTCCCCTATGCAAGACTTCAAAATCCCTTCTTCACCACTGAAAATCCACTGGATTTCAGTGGTGAGAAGGCCAAGACACGAGAGTGACCAAAGCTTAACAAAGATGATACAAAAAGGGGCCAAACAAGGCCTAATAAGGTGAGCTTGCACTCAAACCACAAAACAACCTTAATGAAAGTTCTAAAGCATGAAAATGTAATCCTTTTTTATGTTATACACAAAAGCTAAATCAGCAAGCAAGATAGGTAAAAAACTATTACAAGTTTGGGGAAACTAAAGTGAAGTGCTCACCCTTGAAGATCCTTTGAAGAACAAATGGTCCAGCCCTCTTCTTTTGATCAAAATCAGTCCAAAAACTCAAGAATCAACCCCCCAAGTCCCTCAATCTCGGAGCTAGGTGTAATAGTGTGTGTATTGGTGCAAAAGTAAGGTAAAAACACACTTTTAGGCCAAGAAACACACACAAAGGAGGAGAGAGAGGGAGATATAGAGATAGGATGTATCTATATGTAGAACCTCTGGTTTTTTCTTCCAAGTCTCTAACCTAGAGCCAAGAGGATAGCCTTCCTCTTATAGAACTCCCTCTTGCAAAGCTTATACAACAAGCTTGCTTAGAGGGAGATCCCTCCATACACACGTGTATGGAGGGAGGCAGAGTTGGTGCCAGCTATCACAGCTGGCACAAAATATCTACATAAAGTAGATGAACAGTGGTCGGCTGCCCAAAAATGTCATTTTGACAAAAAAGAGTGCCGACCGGCAACAAAATGTGCCGACCGGCAACAAAATATGCCGACCGGCAGAAAAGATTGCCGATGGAAGCAAAAACCAGCCGGTGACCCCCTAGCCACTGCCGGTGGTGTGTGGGGATGTCTCACAAGGCATTCCCTGCCCCTCCAAGGCAAAACACAAGTGTTTGGTGCAAAACCAGACACTAAACAGTCAAGTTCGGAGATCCTGAGGCAGGGCGCGCGAGCCGAGACCTCCGGGAACTCCAAATGAACACAAACATGGATAATCACTGAGTGTTCCAAGCGGTGACGTCCAAGTCTTGAGGACGGTCAAAAATGGGGTGTCTACAATCGCACTGTTTTGTGCATTTCAAAATCACTCGCGCTGTTTAGTGCATTGCACTGTTTTGTGCATTGCATCTCACTCGCGCTGTTTAGCGCATCGCACTGTTTTGTGCATTGCACCTCAATCGCGCTGTTTAGCGCATCGCACTGTTTTGTGCATTTCAAAATCAATCGCGCTGTTTTGTGCAATTCATCAAATCGCGCTGTTTAGCGCATCGCACCGTTTTGTGCACCTTACTTGCATCTTGCATGTATCCATTCGCGCTATCTTGCGCACCTCACTTGTACTTGTTAGTACATTGCACTGTTTTGAATACGAACCGGCTTCGCGTAGCGTATAAGTCCAATTGTCAAAGTCTTCATTCCGTGTGGCATGCGTGTCACACTTGCATCACTTTGCATCTTATGAGGCACGCGTGTCTCATTTGTTACATTTTGCATCTTATGAGGCACGCGTGTCTCATTTGTTACATTTTGCATCTTATGAGGCACGCGTGTCTCATTTGTTACATTTTGCATCTTATGAGGCATGCGTGTCTCATTTGTTTCATTTTACATTCCGTGTGGCATGCGTGTCACACTTGTATCATTTTGCATCTTATGAGGCATGCGTGTCTCATTTATATCATCTTGCATCATGTCTCATTTTCATTGGCATGCATGTCACATTTTTGTTGGCATGTGTGTCGACGTTAGCATTAGCATGTGTGCCTCATTCTTGCATTGACATGCATGTCGCTAATTGGTCTGGCGAGACCTTAAACACGCACGGTCTAGGAGACCTTAAACCCTTGGAAGGTGCGAAACCTTCAGCACACTGACGTGTGCAGTTTGCATACATTTTGCATCCCAGTCTAGGAGACCCTAAATCCTCTGAAGGTGCAATTCCTTTGGTGTTTGTCGTGCCCGAACGACTTTCGGTGGTCTGGTAAAGCCACCTGCCTATGTTTGCGGCGAGTTCCTAGAAGACCAACTGGGACGGTGGAAACTAGAGTTCGAACGGCTTATGCCTAGAACGCAAAGGTTCGGGAGTTCCGAGACTAAAGTCTGGTTTAAATACCCAAGGGTGTATCCTCGGCTTGAAATCTGTATGGAAGCCCCATAGATTGAGGCGGCATGTCTACGCCTCAGTTCTAAATACTGAACCAACCTAGTATATCACCCTGTTGGTAAGATAGGGAAAGTTGCAATCATAGTCGTTGCATCATAGTGCATTGTCATGCATTTCCATTGTAGCTTACATGCATCCGTTGCATTTTCCCCAGTAGATCGCATCATACTGCATTGTCATGCATTTTGTAAATATCCATTTCCATTGCATATTTGTAGATATTGCATTATAGTTTGCATGCATTCATTGCATCACCTTCCATCTATGGCTTGCGCCTTTCCATGATTAAGCTTGGTCTAGTATGTGCCCATACTTCTCGTGTCAAAGCATAGTTCAGTAGACCGTTCTATGTTAGACATGGCTCGTATGCGTACATGCCTTTCCTAGGCAAGATTTGGTTTGGTCCGCGTGCCATATCCATTGCATTGTAGATTGCATGTATTCATTACATCATCTTCCGTCTATGGCTTGCGCCTTTCCATGTTGAGCTTGGTCTGGTATGTGCCCTTACTTTTCACGTTAAAACACAGTTCTGCATGTGTACGCGCCTATTCCACGCTGGTATGTTGGTTTGAGGGTTGCAGCACCTTTTCTGTGTTAGACATGGCTCGTATGCGTACATGCCTTTCCTAGGCAAGATTTGGTTTGGCTTGCGTGCCATATCCATTGTAAATATCCATTTCCATTGCATTTTAGATTGCATGCATTCATTGCATCACCTTCCATCTATGGCTTGTGCCTTTCCATGTTGAGCTTGGTCTGGTATGTGCCCATATTTCACGTGTCGAAGCATAGTTCAGTGGACTGTTCTAAGTTAGACGTGGCTCGTATGCGTACATGCCTTTCCTAGGCAAGATTTGGTTTGGCCCGCGTGCCATATCCATTTCATCTCCCCAGCATATCCATATATATATATATATATATATATATTACATTGTAGTGTAATTTTTGCATCCGGCATTAGGATCATTGTCCTTTCTCCAGCGGGTTGTTTCCCCACTTATGTCAATCCCCCCCAATACTTGTTCTTGTGTCTGTCTACGATGCTTATAGTTCAGTTGACCGTTCTATGGTAGACAGACTTGTTACCTCCATCAATCTATTTGACATAGGTGTGGTCTCGAACCACTCGTGATTGGATCGTGATTCAATTGCTTTGCATATAGCTTGCATTGTTTCAATTGCATTGCATCTTCATTTGCATTGTTTATACATTTTTTTGTATATATTGCATATCATTTTGCATCCATTCTTGCATTGTCATGCATGTTGCTAACAATATTGTATCTGTTAAGTTTGTTTTCTTTTCAGGCACGATATTGTATGTACGGTTTATTTGAGGCTGGTGCAACCAGACGAGCCGCACAGGTATTGTATCCTCCGAGTGAGACGTATTGAGAATTGCATAATTCTTTTACATCCCTTCTGCATTGTAGTGTAGTTCGGTGTATGCTAGTTTAAAATTGTCGCATGTGTGCTTCGTTACAGCTTTCTTTGCATGATCATAAGTTATGTCCGGCTCTGTGCATTGTCTTGCATTTTGCCCCTGCCTTCGGGCGCATATCTTGTTTGTCTTGCATGTTTGTCTGAGTCTTCGGCCTTGTCAAAAATGGGTCGTCTCTGGGCTTTGACATTCACTCCCGTCATTGTTATGACTTTCGAGTTCTGACAAAGAGGGGCAACTGTAGACACCCCATTTTTGACCGTCCTCAAGACTTGGACGTCACCATTGGAACACTTGGTGATTATCCATGTTTGTGTTCGTTTGGAGTTCCCGGAGGTCTCGGCTACGCGCCTTGCCTTAGGATCTCCGAACTCGACTGTTTAGTGTCTGGTTTTGCACCAAACACTTGTGTTTTGCCTTGGAGGGGCAGGGAATGCCTTGTGAGGCATCCCCACACACCACCGGCAGTGGCTAGAGGCCACCGGCTGGTTTTTGCTGCCATCGGCAATGTATTTTGCCGGTCGGCACCTTTTGTTGCCGGTCGGCACTATTTTTGCCAAAATGGCATTTTTGGCCAACCGACTACTGTGCATCTGCTTTTGCAGATATTTTATCACAGCTGTCTTGCTTTTGGCTCCCCTCCATACACGTGTATGGAGGGATCTCTCTCTTGGAAGCTTGTCTTGTAAGCTTTACAAGACAAGAAGCTCTATAAGAGAGAGCCTTGTCTCTTGGCTTTAGGGTTAGAGACTTGAGAGCCTTAAGATATTTTTAGACAGCCATTTTTAGGGTTTTGAGTTCTAGGGTTAGAAACCATACACTTTCTATCTCTATATCTCCCCCTTGTGTGTGTTAAATTGTGTTTGTGTCTTACTATTGCACACAAACACATAGTGTTTCACCTTGACTTAGCTACTGAGGTTCTAAGAGGTTGATTTTGAAGTTTTGGAGCTGTTTTCAACCTAGAAGGAGCTGTTGGAGCACCATTGTTAAGGGGGTCTTCAAGGGTAAGAAACTAACACCTTTATTCCCCATTCTCGCATTGTATTTCTACCTGTCTTAAATTCGTTTTTGAGCTTGGTGTATAATACAAAAAAGTTCTGTTTTTAGGTCCTCTAAATTGTTTGTTTAGAGTGATTTGTGGTTTGGAGGTGTTTGACCCCTCTTAGGCCTTGAAAGGCCCCATTTTGAGCCATTTTGAGTGAGTTTCGAGACTTTGGTGTTTGGGCCTCTTCACCACTGAAATCTTGAGGGATTTCAGTGGTGGAGATGGTGCCTTGAAGTCTCCAAAAGGAGAGGGCCACCCCCTCTCCTTGTTGTCCTTGAAATGGACCCCTTTTGGCCTCTTGAGAGAGCATCATGTTAGAGTGTGTATTGATCATATCTTGGCTGTTTTCCATGCTTATTATGCCATGATATAACCTTGTTGTGTGTTGGTTTTGGTACACCATGCATGCTTAGCATACCTACCATGTAATGCCATGTTATTGCCTTAATATGCCTTAGGTTGTTAGCCTTTGTTCGAGCATGTTTTAGGTCTAGTTTTGTGAAGCTTGTGTGCTTATTTTGCCATGCTAGAGGTCTGTCCGTAGTTGTTTGGGTCGGATTTGGCATGCTTAGTATAGCCCCTTTGTATTTTGGCTTGTTGGCCTCAAGTGTGTGAGTATATAGCATGCATTACTTACTTCATTCTAATGATTTGGCATCATTTATAGCATAATTTCAGACCTTATAGCATGCTTGTATGCTTGCCTTGGACACCTCTTTAATGCTTTGAAAGCTTGTGTAGCATGTTCCATGTTTTGGCCATTGTGCATGCCTTTGATTTTGAGCCGCTTAGATGCCATCTAGGGGGTCCCCTTTGCATGGTCTAGGTCTGCCTTGAACCTATTTTAAGTCCTCTTAGCCTTATGAGGCTTGGTTGGCTTGGTCATGGTTCAAGCCCCCTTTGACTTGCTTCAAACACTTGGGCCATTTGTTGCATGTTTGGCTTGACTTTTTGCTTGGTTTGACACCATTCTAACATGATTTTCAATGCTTATGTTGCATGCTATATGTCCATGATTACCTCCTTTCAAATGTGTTTGAGAATTGTCCACTTTGTGCCTAAGTATTGGTCTTTGATCATGTGTATGTGTGCATGTGTATTTGGTCCCTTATTATAGCACTTTGGCCATTGTTTTAGGCCTATTTAGAGTTGCCTAAATCATGTATATGTCCACCTTTTCATAAGTTTGCATTGCCTCATGTTTGCTTGTATGCTTGCATAAGTGTCTTGCCATGTCATGTTGCATCCTTAGCTTGCATGCCTAGGTTGCAATGCATCTTGCATGCATGCCTTATTCCTTGACTTGGTGATAGGAATTGCGCCTTGGTTTGTTTGTTTGGTTTGCATTTCATTTGACATGAAAGTTGCACACTTGGTCCTTTGGGCCATCATGCATGGAAATGCGTGATTGGTGGTCCGAGAATCGAGACACATGCCCCTTTGAGTTACAAACATGATAGGGAGCATGATTAGTGCATACATTGCTTAAAAATGTATTGCCATGCAAGTTCTGTCCTCTGCTGCTGTGAGTTGCAGGTTCTGCAGGCATTCTTTGCCGACCGGCAGTGTACATTGCCGACCGGCAATCATTCTTCTACCGATAGCTTCATTTTGTGCCAGTGACCGCATACCACTGCCGGTGGTAATTTGATTCAGCCAGTGGTGAACCCCACTATACAAAGAGGCATCTTTGAGACTTTGGCAGTCTTCAGAGGGGCAGAGCAAGGAGAACAGAGGCAGACTATGCGTGGCGGTGCACATCCGAGCAAGACCCGAGCACGCACTGCATCTGGCCCTCCCCCCCGAGGCGGTTTACTATTTTTCTTAGCTTAGTTAATTTGTTAATTAATTAGGCAATTTGTAATATTTAATTAGCTTGCGTAGTTAATTAATTTGTATTCATTTGGCCCCTCCGAGTGAGGGCAATTATGTAATAAGTGTGCGTGAGTGTGTGTATGTCTTCCAACCTCACGTCTTTCTTCCCTTTTATTTACCTGCTTATGATGGTAGATTAGGGCATTTTTCAAATTAGCATACCTTATGCTATGCATGCGTGCATTCATGCATTTGTATTGCATGCATTAGGCTCGGTACATCATGCTAACTGCATTTGTACCCCAATTCCAAATTGAATACGTGCATCAAATTGATCGCATTTTCGCATGCCATGATTAGGTTAGCCGAGCCTACTCTAATTGCATCTTGCATGTGTTGCATTAGTCAACTTGACATGAACTAGGATCACGCATGTTTGCTAACTAGTTTATTGTTTTTGGCACGGAGTACGATGTAAGTATTTATGCTTTAGCATATCGCATGCGTGTGAGTGTTGCCATGACAGTATGTTTGCCATGCGGCTAGATGCTTATGTGATAAACTGTCTGAATGCCTGTGGGTGAAGGTTGGATTGTTTGAGTTGGAAAAACTCATTGAAATCCGTATTTTAGCCTACTTGCGAGTAGCAAATTCCAAAGCGCTTTTCAAAACAAACGGATATGCAATGCTTATTTCCAAATTAGACAATCTAGTCTATACTTGTTTGCTGTGCGCATAACATAGTCACGTTAGGCTAAATAATTGGAATAAGAACACATAACGTTTTCAAAAATGGATATCACGGTTAGTAGAGGCCGATCTTCGGATCAGGCGAGAGGGGGTGCTCATAGCTAACCTCCCCCAATCGTACCCTAGCTCCCGAGCCGAGACAACTCCGGTGATGACAGACATGTGGCCTTCGGCACCGAGTCAGGGTTTCCTAAATTCCCCCATTAAAAAATATTTAGGTGGCGACTCTGTATCTGGCAAAGCAGTCCATGTTTGGCACTTCTTTTCAAAATTTGTTTCTCAAAACGATTTGCCAGATTTGGACTCTTTGGTTCAGATTAAGAACCGTGTCACAAATCGAGTCCGAACTGTAGTGGCGAGGGCCCCACGCGGGCGCGTCTACAGTGACATTCGATTTCTCCGGAGGCACGTTCACCTTGTTGTCAATGAGATCCTGAATCTCATGATGCAATCGAAAGCACTGGTTGGTGTCATGACCATGCTGTTGGTGAAAGGCGCAGTACTTGGCCGGGTTGTGGGAAGCGGGAAGTTTATCTGGTAGTGGTCGCGGCTCTAGGGGCTTCAAGTGCCCTTTCTTGATCAAAACCCCCAGAGCTTTGGATAGGGGCATGTATAATGAAGTGAAGGTTCTTTGGCCTCGAGGTGAATACTTGGTTGTTTGCGAGCTACTTCCGGACGCGCCGGTGAATGGTTTAGCTACAAGGGTTCTCGGGATGGTAATAGTGGTGACCATTCCCACATTTGAAGATCTGGTAGCTGCAGCACTGCTTGTGCCTGCATTTGTACTACGGTTGAATGTCCTCTTAGGCTGCTCTCTGTCTTGGTTAATCAGACCCTGTTTCATAGCATCCTCGATCTGTAACCCTATCTCATGTAGATCTGCAAAGGTGGGGAGGGGGAGAACGATCATCTTCTGCATAAGCTTGGGCTGGAGGTTGCGCACAACCATCCGAATCTAATCTTTGTCAACAAGCCTGATGGTCATCATCGAGGCTTTGGACTGGGTCACAAAATCGGAGAAACTCTACTTCGACTCTTGCCTAGTTGTCTCAAGATCACGAGTTGTGACCTCGATCTATGTATTGTAGGAGTATTGAGCTATAAAGGCCTCGGCCATCTCCTCCCAGTTCTTCTTGACGGAATCTTCCAGTTTTGCATACCAAATAGCCGCTACACCCAACAGGGTCCGGCCAAACAAAGAAAGCTTCTGCAATCTGGAGAGGCCCATCGGCCTCAGTATGTTCGAAAACAACCGTAAATGCACCATAGGATCTCCTGACCCGTCAAAATAGTCTATGTGCGGCATCTTAAATTGGTCCGGCAGCGTCACGGCCAAGTCGTTGTACCCAATATCCAGAATGGCCTTCACACCCTGGGATTTCTTGAACAGCTTTTCAAGCTTGCTCACTTTTAACGCTCTGGGGTCCACCTCAAACTCAAAGGGGGAATCCGGTAAGTTGGTCTGTGTCTTGGATAGCTGGGGTAGGATCGGGGCGGAGCCGGCCCTGTTGGATCGTCCGTATTTTCCTGGACGTGAGGTGTCTCCCCGAGTGTGGGAACTCTTGGTGGGGGAGGAACTTGGTGTGAAGCAGATGCTCAAGTTTGTTGCTGTAGCCTGGCAATTAACTCTGTCTGTTGGGCCATGGCCTCAGCCTGGCTTGCGGCAAATGCTGCTTGATGGGCCGCGTCCTGCTGCATGGTTTTCATACTTTCCTGAAGCTGACGGATCATTTCCTCTAAGCCTGCCATATTGTACTGACCTAACTGAATAACTGGTATATCTGTCCCTACAATAGAAACTGAGACCTCAGCCTGACTATTCACTGGTGGGGTAGACCACTGATTTGGCGACCGTTGTACCGATACACTGCACCTTTTTGACCTCTGTTTGGTAACCGAGGGTAAAGAAAGGAACACTGCTTGTCTGTCTATCAGATCCCTGGATCGATTAAGTCTACGACCTCTAACCCAGAGTGCTCGGGGAATATCTATCTGGTCGGATGCAATAGTGCTAAACTACCTTGCAAAAAGATAAATAAAGCATAATAAGGAAAATAAAATGACCAGAAAAATGGACAGCATAACAGCTTAAATAAAGACAACACACAGTTGGCAAACACAAGCTGAATGAACTGTTCTCAACCACTGATCACTGTTCCCATAATCACTGCTCCAAATCTGAATCTGATACCCACAGATATAACTGACTCTCAACATTTTGATGCCCGCGGGCCTGATGCCCAGACTTGCAAACTGATACGTGCATTCCCTGTAGAGACAAACTCAAAAAGCACATAGCAAGCAAATGAGAGCCAAAACACCCCTATGTTGGGATAGGGTTTCCCTGTCCTATTTTGTCAGGAGCTAGGGTTTCATTACGCACGCAGCAGTTTCAAACAACCTACAATCGGGTAAGCAACATGTCCTAGCTTGGAATAGTCACTATGGATTCCGAATATGCACTAGGTTGAATGGTCAAAAAGGGTGCCTCGGTGAAAACTGAGGTTTGTGTTCCTGTTGTGGCAGATCCTGTAACCGATCAGCCTTATGGCACCCTTCTCAAAGAATGCCTCTGACAAATCGTTCAGGAATAGCATACGGCAAACACGGTGTCCTAGGCACACCAATGCACATGAAATGCAAAGAAACACATAAGTGTAATAAAAACAAGATATCATGAGTTTGAGTCAAGTCCTCTAACTCCCCAGCAAAGTTGCCAGAAACTGTAGACGTGCCCTTGGGCTTCATGCTACAGTTCGGACTCAATGTCACGATTCTTAATCTGATCTCACAATCTGCGATGTGAGATTGATGAATCACCAAAGAGTCCAAATCCGGCAAATCGTTTTGAAAAACTGATTTTTAAGAAAGAAGTGCCAAACATGGACTGCTTTGCCAGATACAGAGTCACCACCTAAATATTTTATTTTTGGGAATTTAGGAAACCCTGACTTGTGCCTAAGGCCACATGTCCATCATCACCAAAGTTGCCTTGGCTCGGGAACTTGGGTACGAGAGGGGAAGGTCATCTATGAGCACCCCCGCTCGCCCGATCAAAGATCGGCCTGTACTAACCATGATATCTTATTTTTTAAAACACATGCGTTCTTATTCTGGTTATTTAGCTAGAATTACTATGTGATGCGCACAACACACAAGTATAGACTAGATCGCCTAATTTGGAACAAAGCATCGCATATCCATTTGTTTGAAAAATGATTTGAAGTTTGCTACCAGCAATTAGGCTAAAATGTGGATTTGATGAATTGTTCCAATTCAAGTAATCCAACTTTCACCCATAGGCATTCAGGCAGTTATATCATATTAGCAATTAGCCTCATGGCAAGCATGTTGTCATGTTAACATTCACACATGCAGTATGCTAAAGCATAAACACTCACAGTGTACTCCGAGCCAAAACAAAGAACTAGTTAGTAATCATGTATGATCCTAGCTCATGTTAAGATGGCTAATGCAACACATGCAAAATTCAACTAGAAATAGGCTCGGCTAATCTAAAATGGCATGTGAAATGCGACAATTCGATACATGTATTCAAATTGGAATTGAAATACAATGCAGTTAGTATGATGCACCGAGCCCGGTGCATGCAATACAGATGAATGATGCAAACATGCATAGCATAAGGATGCTAAATGAAATGTGCCCTAGAACTAACCATCGTAAGCGGTTAAGTAAAAGGGAGAAAGAAATGGGGGTTGGAAGACATGCATCACACACACGCACGCTTATTACAATAATTGGCCCTCTCGACGGAGGGTCTGAAAGAATAATACAAATCATCTAATTAACTAACTAACAAACTAATTAATTTTTACACAACCCTTAACTAATTAAACAAATTAATTAAGCTATGAAAACAGTAAAATAGCCTCGGGAAGAGGGACGAATGCATGTTCGGTCGGCTTCGCTCGAAAATCCATTGACATGCTTCATGTTGCCTCTGTTTGCACTGCTTTGTACCTCTGAAAACTGTGCCAACTTCTGAACCAACTTGTGGGCATTCTGAGAGGTCATCGACCAAATATAAGGCTATCGGCCAAGTGTTTGTTGCCGATCGGCACTGAATGTGGTCGATCGACCATTTCTTCTTGGGAAAAGCTCTTGTTGCTATAGCAGAGGACAAACAGAGCATGGCAATACATTTACACGATAATGTCTGCACAACTACACCCTGCAGACGTGCCCTGAGGGCCTCATGCTACAATTCGGACTCAAATTGTCACGGTTCTTAATCTAATCTCACAATGTGCAATGTGAGATTGATAAATCACTGAAGAGTCCAAATCTGGCAAATCGTTTTGGAAAATTGATTTTTAAGAAAGAAGTGCCAAACATGAACTACTTTGCCAGATACAGAGTCGCCACCTAAATATTTCATTTTGGGAGAATTTAGGAAACCCTGACTCGTTTCCTAAGGCCATGTGTCCGTCATCACCAAAGTTGCCTCAGCTCGGGAACTTGGGTACGATTGGGGAAGGTCATCTATGAGCACCCCCGCTCGCCCGATCAAAAATCGGCCACTGCTAAACATGATATTTTGTTTTTGAAAACACATGTGTTCTTATCCCGATTAATTAGCTAATCTTACTATGTGATGTGCACAGCAAACAAGTATAGACTAGATCGCCTAATTTGGAACAAAGCATTGCATATCCGTTTGTTTGGAAGTGGTTTGAAGTTTGCTACTCGTAAGTAGGCTAAAACACGGATTTCAATGAATCGTTCCAATTCAAGTAATCCAACCTTCACCCACAGGCATTCAGGCAGTTTGTATCAACTAAGCAGCTAGCCTCAAGGCAAGCATGCTTTCATGGAAACATTAACACACATGCAGTATGCTAAAGCGTAAAAGCTTACCTAGTACTCCAAGCCAAAACAGAAACTAGTTAGTAATCAATGCATGATCCTAGTTCATGTTAAGATGCCTGATGCAACACATGCAAAATGCAACTAGAAATAGGCTCAGTTATTCTAATATGGCATATGAGGTGCTACACTTGATACATGTATTCAACTTGGAATTGAAATACAATGCAGTTAGTATGATGCACCGAGTCCGGTGCATGCAATATAGATAAACGATGCAAACATGCAAACATAAGTATGCTAATTGAAAATGACCCTAAACTAACCATCAAAAGCAGGTAAGTAAAAGGGAGAAAGACATGGGGTTGGAAGACATGCACACACGCACGCACACTTATTACAAAATTCGCCCTCTCGACGGAGGGTCTGAATAAATAATACAATCCAAATAATTAACTAACTAACATGCTAATTAATTATTACATAACCGAATGAATAACTAGCTACAACTAATTATTACAAAGCTTAATTAATTAACAAATTAACTAATTAAATTACAAAACCAAATGCTAACTAACAAGTAAGCAATTAAATAATGTTGCCTCGGCAAGGTGAAGAAGGTGAACATGCATGCTCAGTTCCCGTCCCGGTAAGCTCTCCGGATGTTCTTTAGAGGCTCTGTCTGCAGGGTGTCTTCAAGGAATTCCTGCTGAACCTTACCAAAAGCAGTCTGGGGAATACGTCAATGGCCTGTCAGCCATGGAGAGATGCTGCTGACCACCTGCCGGCCAAGGGTGGGCACTGCCGGCCATGAATGAGGGACTGCTGGCCATCTGTAAGGCACTGCTAGCCACTGATGTGCTGAGACACCAAGCTGCAACAGAGCACAAAATAGAGAAAAGGGAGGGTCTCCCAAGGGTATGTATGCACTATGTCACTCCATATCACCTCAAAACATCAAGGGAGAGACATAGTCGGATCCACGACCATCAATCACGCATCCCGATGCATGATGGCCAAAGATCCAACTTGTGCAAATCTGTATGAAATAGATGCACAAATAAATGCGTAAAGCCTAAAACTCTATCATGCGTGATCAAGAGTGTCGGCGACCGAGAATTGAGACACGTTTCATCGCTTGAAGTATGAAATGTCCTTCGTTTCTCGTGCTCGGATTAACACTTAATCCAAACAATAATGCAACACAAGCATGGCAAACATGCAATGCAACTACATGGCATACTCAATGCTCAATGCTAAGAACTAGATGTCATGCTCAAAGAAAGGTGATCATAAGGTTCTAAGTACAATGTAATGCATGCATGTACAATGCAATGCAACAAGGGTAACAACATGGCATGCAACAAGTATGCAACTACGTACCAATGCATGCAACAACATGTGATATAACAAGCATGCAATAACATGCAAAATGGATAAGCATGTAACAACATGCAAACATGCAAGCATGCAACAACATACAAGGTAACAAGCATGCGACAACATGCAAAAGATGGACTTAAACCAAAGTGGGCAGACCTCAGCCATGCCCAAATCAGTGGCCCAAATGATGAATTGATGACACAAAATGCCAGACAAGCATGCATGCCAATTGGCCCAAGAATTAAGGCATAAAGAGGACAACTCTCAATCACACTTAAAGAGTGACAAGCATGGAAGTATGACAATACTACATGCTCTGAAATGATGTTAGGAATGATGCCAAATCACACACAAAACACAAGCATGGCATGCATGAAGCTCATAAGCTAAAAACTAGCAAAGGGGCTTAAGTCATGGCCATACAAAGCAAGCCCCAAAGGGCCAAGGGGACCTAAAACGGTCCCAAGGCAGGCCCAAATAAGACTAAAAACAAGCTTGAAGCTAGCCAACACAAGTCCGAAAGGCATGAAGCATGCAAGGCTACAAAAGGGGTAATACACTACACCTATTAAAACCAAACATGGCATGACATGGACAACATGAAACAGAGTTACATCATGGTATAACAAGACCAAAAATGCACTGATATGATGAGCCAAAGGCTTAGGCTTAGTGGCATGCACAAAAGTTCATTCTTGAGGCATAAAGCACAAACTCTTCAAGGCATTCGAAGCATGTCAAATGCAAGTGTATGAAAACATTTCGTGGACTGAAATAACATTTGAAATGATGGCAAAGCATGCAAACATCACATGTATGGCATGGTAGGGGCCTCAAAACCCAAGGCTAGTCAAAGTATTTACACTATAGCTATACAAAACATGAGTGATATGGCCATGGCAGCCCAAAATAGTCCTAGGACAGCCCAAAATAAGAATAAAATCATGCTGGAGCAAAGCCAAAATATGCTAGGATGATGAGTCAAAACATCATGCACATAAAGCTAGTAAGCAAGATTTGTTCTACAAGTATATGGGGCATGCAAAGGATGACCAAACCAACTGTGGACAGAGTTATGTCATGGCAAAACATCACTAAAAACATGCTGGAATGGACTCAACATAAGCTAGGATGACATGCTAAAGCAAGAAGCATATAAAGCTAGTTTATGAGATTTACACTACAAGTGTATCATACATGCATGGAGTGACAAAACCAATCCAAAATAGATCTAAGGCATTGTAAACATCATCAAAAACTTACTGAAATGGAGCCAACACATGCAAGAAAGACATGCTACTTTGATGAGCCACAAATGGGATTACACTACACATGTAAGAAGCATGCAAAATATGACCAAACCCACCATGGACAGACTTAACGCAGGTCCTAAAAGTCACAAAAAAAGGCCTAAACCAAGCCTAAAAAATACAGAGAGGCATGGTCCTTTGGAAGGCCAAAAACTCAAGCAAACAAAAAAAAGAAGAGAGGGGGCCACCCCCTCTGATTTGAGACCTCAAAACCACATGCCTACCACTGAAAATCCACTGGATTTCAGTGGTTAAAAGGCCAAACCAAGGCTAGCTCAAAGGCCTTAAGGCATGGCTCAAAACAAGGCCAAACAAGGCAAACAAGAGGGTTGAAGACCCTTAACAGCACAAAGACCTTAAATAACTACCAAAAGCACTTAAATACAGGACTTTTTTCAGTTGAAAGCAAGGCCTAAAACAATATGCAAGAATGGCCAAAATGAGATACAAAAAAGTGCTAAAATGGGGAAAAAGCTCACCCTTGAAGTCCAACTTCGAAACCAGCAACCTCAGGAGCCAAAAACCAACTTTCAGAGCTCAAGTAGCACTCCTAAGAACTTCATCCCAAAGGTGGTGGTGTGTCTCTATGTTTTGTAGTGCAAAAGTCCAAGAAAAAGGCACAAAACTAACAACAATATAGAGAGAGAGTAAGAAATATAGAGGGAGAAAGCTATATCTCTTCTAAAATGGCTGAACCTCTTCTAAGGAGAGAGGGCCTCTCCTTATATAAAGGGAAAACAATGCAAAGCTTCTTCAAGAAGCTTGGCAAGAGCTTCATCCCTCCATACACATGTATGGAGGGGAGATGAAAGAATTCCAGCTGGCTCAAAAGATTTGGAGTGAAACCAGCTGAGACAGGGGTTCTGTCGGCCATCAGTGGTGGCCGGTAGTCGCTCACTGATGGCCGGCAGGCTTCACCAGTGGCCGACAACAACAAAGGCATAGCCGGAAGTGCTAGACCATGGCCGACAGTGCACCAAGAAAAGCATTCTGAAAGGACCAAGCCATGGTCCAAGAATGGGGCAGAAAGGATACAGGGTTCGGAAAGCTCAAACCTGTGACGTTCCGCCGCAAAAGTTGAATACCCAACGAGCAATCGAGCTAGTGGCTGGATGTACCTGCAAGCACAATCGAGTCTTGAGGACGGTTAAACATGGGGTGTCTACAGTTGCTCCTCTTTGACAGAACTCGAAAGTCACAAAGTGACGAGAGTGAGTGTCAAAGCCTAGAGATGACCCATTTTTGACAAGGCCGAAGCCTCAGGCAAACACTCAATATAAGCATGCAGAGATGCGCCCGGAGGCTGGGGCAAAATGCAAATGATGTGCAAGATGCAAAGGCATAACTTATGATTATGCAAAGAGAGCTGTAACGGAGCAATTATATACAATAAATGCAAGAGTTTTAAGCAAGTGGATAACAGTCTTACATATTCCAACAGAAAGGATGTAAGAAAATTATGCAATTCTCACCGCGTCTGACGCGGAGTGAATACAATACTGTTGGGTTCGTCTGGTCGCGTCAGCTTCAAATGAGCAGTACATACAATATCATGCCTGTAAAAGAAAGAAACTCAACAAGTACAATATCGTCAGAAACATGCATGCATAGCAATTCAAGTGAAAAGTGCGTGACAACGCAAGTAAGGGGTGCAAGACAATGCAATCCTGAGGGTGCGAGACAACGCGGGTAGAACATGCATAACAGCGCAAGATAGAGACATGTGCGTAACAACGCAAATAAAACATGCGAGACAACGCAGGTTATAGAAATGCGAAATAACGCAAATAAAACATGCGAGACAACGTAGGTTATAAGAATGCGAAACAACGCAGGTTATAAGAATGTGAAACAACGCAAATAAAACATGCGAGACAATGCAGATAAAACATGCGTAACAGCGCAGATAAAACATGCGTAACAGCGCAAGTGAAAGAAGAAGACATGCATAACAACGCAAGTAAGACATGCGTAACAGCGCAAGTAAAACAAGTAAAACGTGCGTAACAACGCAAGTAGAAGAAATAAAACATGCGTGACAGCACAAGTTAAAGAAGTAGACATGTGTAACAGCGCAAGATAGATGTGCATAGCAATATAAATAACATGCATGACAGCGCAAGATACATGAAGTGCGTAACAGTGCAAGTAATGAGAAATGCAAAGCAACGCAAGTTAGATGAGTGCGAAACAACGCAAGTTAGATGAGTGCGAAACAACGCAAGTTAGTGGGGGTGCGAAACAACGCATTTAACAAGCGTAACAGCGCAAGTTAGAGGGGGGTGTGAAACAATGCACTTAACAAGCATAACAGCGCAGGTTAAAGGGGGGTGCGAAACAACGCACTTAACAAGCGTAACAGCGCAGGTTAAAGGGGGGTGCGAAACAATGCACTTAACGAGCGTAACAGCGCAGGTTAAAGGGGGGTGCGAAACAACGCACTTAACAAGCGTAACAACGCAAGTTAAAGGGGGGTAAAACAATGCGAGATAGATAGAATGCAAAAAAATGCATGATATAGATATGCAAGACAATGCATGATAGAGATATGCAAGACAATGCATGATAGAGATATGCAAAACAATGCATGATAAAAATATACAAAACAATGCAAATATACATAATGGATATTTAACACAACAAGTATATGCTAGGTGACAACAAAAGCATGTTTGATAAAGACATCTTGAAGGCAACTCCCGGTTTACCTCCCGGAAGATTTGCGATGCGTTCAAAAGGATACATCTCGTGCGCTTTGATGGGCGATGACCATTGTACATTGAGAACAATGATTCCTGGGTTTCCACAGAGGCATTTTAAATCGAGTTTTGAACACTCCTTGGGATTGTTGAAATCCAGGGACACCTGCCAGCCATCAGGGAAAATCGCTGGCCCCCTGCTGGCCATTAGAGACCACCACCGGCCATCGATGTGCCCGTGCCGGCCATCGATGGCAGATTCAGGCAAAAGGGTATTTTGGGCCGTGGGTCTTTAAATAGACTCAAATCTAACCCATTTCCTCACAAACCCTTGCATAGAAATCATTTCTCTTGCCCTCTAGGTGTGCCTTCTCTCTAGATTTGCGGGTTCTACACGTTTCCCAACACCCTAAACAACCTTGAATCGTTAAAACCCCTTTATTCTCTTCGATTTGAACCGATCAAAAATCGAATCCGAGGTGTCTTTCGTCATTTTCCGCATTCAAGGATCATTTCCCCCGAACTTTTCTCGAGGTTAGTTCACTTTTCCTGGGTTTTCAACTTTTCTTGAATTTTCTCTCTCTTAGGGTTTGATTTGTTTCAAAATTTCATCATTTGCTCATTTTTGCATCTATCTCAGATGGCTGACGATGTCCCACATGATGAGGGCTTCCCCACACTCCCTCCAATAGAGTTAGCGGCGGACTTTGCGGCTGAGCCGGAGGTTGAGCCTCAGCCTTTACCATTGAGCGTACGTCCCTTCGACCCCACGAGGTATCACCCGAAGACTCACATTATTCTGGTGGCGGGAGGCATCCATACTTTTACCGATTTTGATGAGGGCGCACCAGACGACCTCTTACTAAGAGAGCTGATGTCTCACTTGTCGGCTATTGCTGTGGAGGTACCAACTCTGCTTTTCTGCAGTATTGCTTTCAATTACTTGCATTTCTTGCACTGTTTCGATCTGATCGCATCACATGCTTTGACCTGACTGTATTTCATACATTGTTGCTCTGCATTTAACTATACTTCGCGCATCACTGCCCTGTATGTACTGTACATGACCGCACGTCGTGCGTCACTACTCTGAATTCAACTGCATCTTCAATTACTCACTGCTCTGGATGTAACTGTATTTCAATACATCACTGATCTGATTTGAACTATATTCCTAATGGCCCTGTTTGGCAGAGCTGTGGGAAAGTGCTTATAGCTTATGCCTTAACAGCTTATAGCTTATAACTATGCATATAAGCTGATTTCTGACTTATAAATTAAGCATCTCCTGCCCTACTCAAAGAATAAGCTGATTTCTGACTTACAAAAAGTTATAAGCTGCATTGTTAAGATAAACCAAACACATCAAAATAGCTTAAATTAAGCTGAAAGCTGAAATAAGCTGCTTTTAAGTTGCACCAAACAGGCACAATACACTGCTGATCTGACTTGCACTGCATTTTCAATACACTACTGATCTGTCTGAACTGTATTCTCAATACACTGCTGATCTGACTTGCACTGCATTTTCAATACATTGTTGATCTGATCTGAACTGCATTTTCAATACATCGCTGATCTGATCTGAACTGCATTTTCCACAGGATGGTGTAGACACCCCATTTTTGACCGTCCTTAAGACTTGGACGTCATCGTTTGAACACTTGATGATTACCCTTACTTGTGTTCGTCTTGAGTTCTCGGAGGTTTCGACTACGCGCCTTACCTCAAGACCTCTCGACTTGTTTGTTTTGTGTTTTGTTTTGCATCAAACACTTGTTGTTTTGCTTCTGACAGTGGGAAATAGCTTGTAAGCCATCCCCACACCTCACCGGCCATGGCTTGAGGCCACCGGCCTTGTTTCCTTGCCACCTGCCATTGGTGATGGCCGGTCGACACTCTTGATGGTCGGTCGGCATTGTGTTTGGTCGGCCGGCCACTGATTTTGGTCAATCGGCCACTTTTTCTGGCCGAGACCTTTTCTTGAGGGAGGTTTGAACCTTTTGAACCCCGTGTTTTAGCTTCTTAAGGAAGCTTGAACCTTTTGAACTCTTGGTTTTAGCTTCTTGAGGAAGCTTGACCTTTTGACCCTTTTTAGCTTCTCCAAGAAGCTTGACCCCTTTTTTAGCTTCTCCAAGAAGCTTGACCTTTTTTTAGCTTCTCCAAGAAGCTTGAACCTTTTGACCCTTTTTAGCTTCTCCAAGAAGCTTGAACCTTTTTTAGCTTCTCCAAGAAGCTTGATCCTTTTTTTAGCTTCTTGAAGAAGCTTGAACCTCTTGACCCCTTTGCCTAGCTTCTCCAAGAAGCTTGGCCCTTTTGCTCCAAGCTTCTAAGAGAAGCTTGGCCTTTTTGCTCAAAGCTTCTAAGAGAAGCTTTGCCCCCTTGGTTTCTCTATAAAAAGAGGGCCTCTCCTCCCCTTTAAAGGGTTAGAAAAATCTGATATATATCATATATATATCACTCCCTCTCTATATCTCCCTCTCTCTTTACATTTGTGTGGGTCAGAGGGTGCAAAAGGGTCTAGTTCTTGGCCATTTGAACTACACCTCCTAGCACAACACCTCCATCATCAAACTAAGGAGCTTGGAGGCCATTTTCAGAGGCTAAGGGACTATTTTTTGGACCAAGAGGTTGCTGTCCCCTTTTGGCTACAAAGGTAACTCCTTTTCCCTCTTTATTCCCCATTTTTGCACACACTTTTAGCCTATCTTTCTTGCTGTTTTGAGCTTTGTGTATAACATAAAAAAGTTCCTTTTTTGTGTTTAAGATACTTCATTAAGGTCACTTTTGTGTTTAGGGTCGTTTATCCCCTCTTAGGCCTTGTTTGGCCTCAATTTTGTGTGTTTTTGGTGAGCTTCGGGACCACCTTGTTTGGGCCTCCTCACCACTGAAATCTTGAGGGATTTCAGTGGTGAGGATGGTGGTTTGAGGTCCTAAGAAGGAGAGGGTCGTCCCCTCTCCTTATTGTCTTGATTACTTGCATTTTTGGCCTTACAAAGGATCTCCTATTTGCAAGCTTCCAAGCTTTATTTCCAGAAGTTTTCAGTGGGTTTTAGGACCCCCATAAGTCATTTCCAGATCTGGTTTTTCCATGTTAAGTGTCCTTGTTGCATGTGTAGAGTAACCCTCTTATTGGCCTTTCAAAGGAACACATCTTTCTTGCATGCATGGACCTTGTTTCCATGGGTTTTTGGGGCTTATTTGAGATACCATGTTACTGTTTTTAGCTGGTTTGATGAGCTCTCACAGCTTCATATAGGTGTAGTGTAAACCATGCTTACTAGCCTATGCTGCATGTTGTTTTGGCCAAGCATGCTAGCTTATTTTGGCTACATTTCATACATGTTTTAGCATTATTTTGGGCTGCATAGGGACTGTTTGGGGCTGGTTTCATCATTCGAGCATCGCTTTGCATGATTATAGTGTATTACATCTCACTAGCTTTAGTTCTTGAGTCCTTAACAATGCATTACATGAGTGTTTTCATGCTTTTGAGTCATTTTGGAATCATTTAGCATGCCATTTCAGAGCTTGATATGTATGCCATATGTCCATGTTCATCTCCTTTTAAGTGTGCTTAAAAGTTATCTCTTTGATGCTTAAGTGTTGGACCATGTTTGCATGCATGTTTGTATGTAAATTTGACCTCATTTCCATAGCATTTGGCCACTGATTTTAGACATGGCTGAGGCTTGTCCATATTAGTTTAAGTCCACCTTTTACATGTTGCTCAAATGTTGTTACATTGCTTCATGTTTGCATGCTTTGGTTGCATGATGTTTTGCATGTTCATTACTTGCATTGTTGACACATGCTTTGCCATATTGCATTTTGTTGTATTGCTTGAGCTATATGACATGTTGTTGAATGCTTAGGGTTGTAATGCATTTGGCATGTATTCTCTCTTTTAGCCACTTAACATGTTACATTTTTGTGTGTTGTCCACGTTGCATGTTTGCATTGCTTGCCCTCATGTTCATGGTGCATACTTATCTTCCATGCCTAGGTTGCATTGCATAGAGCATGCATGCTTTGCCTCTTGAATTGAGTATGATAGAGGTTGGGCTTTATGTGTCTATTTGGTGTGCATTATATTTGACATTAAAATGCATAACTTGGTTTCTTGGGCCATCACGCATTAAAATGCGCGATTGGTGGTCCAAGAATCGAGTACCATACCCCTTTGAGTCATAAACATGATAAGGGGTGTGTTGGTGCACACATTTGCTTGAAATACATTGCCATGCCTTGTTTTGCCCTCTGCTGCTGTCAAAACAGGTTCTGCAGGAAGACTTGGCCGGTCGACTACATGGAGTGCCGACCGACTAATTATTGACGGCCGATAGCTCGACAAATGGTCGATGACCATCCGGACATGGCCGGTGGTGTTCCACAGTGTCCATAGAGTGCTCCTTGGGACTTGTGCAATTTTCAGAGGAGCAGAGCAGGGAAAACAGAGGCAAACTTGTGCATGGCGTTGGATTTCCGAGCAAACCCGAGCACGCGCGCATTGGATACTCTTCCCGAGGCCTTTACTGCTTTCTTAGCATAGTTAATCTGCTTAATTAATTAGGTGGTCTGTAATATTTAATTAGCTTGTAGGTTAATTAACTTGTATTATTCTTTCGGTCCCTCCGAGCGAGGGCAAATTTGTAATAAGTATGGATGAGTGTGTGCATGTCTTCCAACCCCCACTTCTTTCTCCCTTTTACTTACCTGCTTTTGATGGTTAGTATTAGGACATGTTTACTTTAGCATACCTTATGCTATGCATGCGTGCATCGTTCATTAGTATTGCATGTACCAGGCTCGGCGCATCATACTAACTGCATAAGTATTTCAAATCTAACTTGAATACATGCTACTTGTGCATTTTCACATGTCATTTATAGACTAGCCGAGCCTACTCTAGTGACATTCCGTATGCGTTGCATTAGGCATTTAAACATGGACTAGGATCATGCATATGATTACTAACTAGTTTCTGTTTTGGCTTGGAGTACTCGGTAAGCATTTATGTTTTAGCATCCTTGCATTCGTGTGAGTGTTGCCATGACAGCATGCTTACTATGTGGCTAAATGCTTATGTGATATAACTGCGTGAATGTCTGTGGGTGAAGGTTGGATTGCTTGAATTGGGACAATTCATTGAAATCTGCATTTTAGCCTACTTGCGAGTAGCAAACTTCAAACCATTTTTCAAACAAACGGATATGCAATGCTTTGTTCCAAATTAGGCGATCTAGTCTATACTTGTTTTGCTGTGCGCATCACATAGTAAATCTAGGCTAATAACCGGAATAAGAACGCATAATATTTTCAAAATAAGATATCATGGTTAGTAGAGGCCGATCTTTGATCGGGCGAACGGGGGTGCTCATAGCTGACCTTCCCCAATCATACCCAAGTTCCCGAGCCGAGGCAACTTTGGTGATGACGGACACGTGGCCTTTGGCACCGAGTCAGGGTTTCCTAAATTTTCCAAAATAAAATATTTAGGTGTCGACTCTGTATCTGGCAAAGCAATCCATGTTTGGCACTTCTTTTCAAAAATCTGTTTCTCAAAATGATTTGCCAGATTTGGACTCTTTGGTTCAGATTTAGAACCGTGACTATTTGAGAGTCCGAACTATAGTAGACCCACCAATGAACAGAACGGGGGACGCGTCCTCCCAGGGTGTTCGGAGACGTCTACAGATGGATCCTACTCCTTCCGAGGTTATGGTGCTACAACTGCTCGGGATTGGTATAATGTGCTTCTCTCGAGGGTCCGCCGGATCATCGACGGGACCGGCTTTGGCGTATTTTGCTGCAGCCTGACGTGGGTTACAGCGAGTCGCTCTCCCCTAGGGGCTCTTGTGGAGAGGTGGTGGGACACCACCAACTCTTTCCACTTCTCTACTACAGGAGAGATGACGATAACTCCTCTCGACTTCGCCATGATCACCGTCCTAGGCGTAGGAGGTGATCCGATTCCCCTTGATCTGGACATGGGAGAGTGGGTGGCCGCATGGGATGCGTTACTTGGAACACGTCCACCCATTCTTCGAGTGGGTATGGTTAGATACACTTGGTTTGAGGAGCAGTACAGAAGGGAGGATCCCAATACTGATGAGAAGGCAGAGCAGTATGCCAAGGGCTTCCTTTTGTTCCTTTTCGGTACCACCTTGTTTTCGAACAGGTGGAATACCATAGGTTTATACTTCTTGGGCGCTCTGGTGGTACTCCAGCAGGTTCGTTTCTACGACTGGGGCACGGCCGGCCTCACCACTCTTTATGGATACATGAGCTCCACCTCTCGGATGTGTGGGAGGTTGATCGGCGGCTACTGGCGAGCCTGAGAGGTACACAACCTAGTTTTCCCTTTTCATTACTTTATTTAGCATTTGTACTTTTGCTTTGTTCAACACTCGTACTTTTTGTATTTTCTGTATCTGCTCTTGCACTGTATGCTTTCTACTTAACATTTTCTGTACACCATGCATTTTGCATACTACATACCACACGCTGCACGCACAAGATCTACACACTGCATGCCATACACTGCACACGCAAGATCTAATACCTGCTCTACGCCTGCAGCCCTTTTTCATTGTACTGTATCCTGCTTTCTGTATGTTCTATACTTTGTCCATACACTGTACTAATCACATCTTTCTCACAGTTGTGGGTGTACACGCACTTCCCGACGCTCGCTCTAGAGCCTGTGGAGGAGACCCCGGCGACGGTCCCATTCTCTGACGTATACGGCGATCCGCTCCATCGTAGGACTCGAGAGAGCTTCATGTTCTTTCAGCAGTATTTCGACACGGTCATGGCGCGCAAGGTAATTCTGCAATGAGATTATTTCAATTAACCTGATGCATCCACTTTGGTTATTTGACAACTGATCACCTTGTTCGTTCTCTTTTCCCAAATTACATGGCGGCCATGGGATGCTATTCCTTCAGGGCTTCGAGACTAGTACCACACTGCCCAGACTATGTCTCATTACCACATCCTCTTCGAGGGGCCGATCTGCCGCGCCTGGTTTCTGGGTGAGCACTTCGTGCGTCAGACCTTGGGATTGCCTGCTCCATTTGTACCGATGGCACCTCCATCATCGATGAGGGAGACATACATGTTGTCTGCCGACCAGGTGATTCAGTTCATGGTAGGGCTGGAGACAGATTTCTTCCGCGTCGAGGGTGACTATGCAGCCTTTATTCGGACACGTCTGATGCCACCTTTGACTAGTGTCCAAGGAGGAGAGGGAGCGAGGGCTCCAGCTACGAGAGGGAGAGGCGGAGCGACCAAGTCTTGTAGGAGGAGAGGTCCTGAGGGGAGACAGGGGACTGCATGGCCCGTGTTGCCTGCTACGATGACATGTTGAGGATGGGCTGGAGAGACTTATCAGATTCCCTTCACTCCTCCTCCAGCTGGTCACGAGCTTGTCAGAGTTTACGGCTCGACCCTGGTATGCGCTATACTTTTTCTTCTATACAATCATTTGATTTCATTGGATATCCCGCAGAATACTAATGACTTTAACATTTTTGTAGGCTCCCATTGAGTACACTCGTCAGTCTCTGGAGATGACGGCTTCGGTGATAGGGATGCTGCAAACGAGCATGGACCTGCTTAGTATTTACAGTATTCCGATGAGTTCTTTCAAACTACAGTTCATGCCACACAGTCTTTTCTTGACACGTCATCATTTGCACAGTTGCACATTACACTGATCTGATACATTGCTCCCATACACCGCTCATGGTACACATTCACTGCAAATCATTCACTACTCACAGAACATTATTCTTGGCATCTGATACACCTTGATTACTAATGCATTTTGGCGGATTGCCCTTTTTCAGATTCCTTTCTTGACGCCAGGCCCATCCGGTGCCTCAGCAAGAGCAGGGGCGGGTCCTTCAGTACCTCCCCAAGCAGGAAAGGGAGCAGGATGAGGGACTAGTTCACGGGGGCCTGCCCCAGATGATGATGAGTCTAACGAGGAGGCAATGTGACCGCGGTCAGAGTTGTCTCAGGATGGAGATGGAGCTGGGGATGGTTCGAGTTCAGAGTCAGGTGCTGACGGTGGCGATGTTCCAGAGTCCTCTCGGTTGAGGAAGAGGACGAGGAGGACTTCTCAGTCTTGAGGCGATTGGCGCCGATCCAGACATTTTGTTTATTCAGACGTTGCTCTTCTTTTTGCTTTATTTTTCTTTTTACTAGTAGTTTTGCACATTGTATTGCATCAGGCAGATTTACTTTTTAAAACTATGCTCTTTTGTAAAAAAGGATCTATGATGGAATGAAAATAGCTTTTTCGTTGAAAAAGTGTTACATTTGTACATTCTATGGATCGCATCGCATCGCATCACTTTACACAACAATGTAAATGAGATCGAACTTTTGTTTTGAAAACTAAACACTCAAATTGCACTAATCAGGTAGTGAACCGACTAACAACAAAACAACTCGATAAGTGAGTTACAACAACTCGATAAATGAGAGGAGAATGATTACAACTTGATAATAAAAAATAAAAAACGAAGACTAGAACAAAAACAACGTTTTGAACAAGACACAACAGGACAAAAACAAAACCTTAAAAGACACGAGTAACAGGACTTCTCTGCAGCAAACAACTGGGTTTTCAGCAAGAAGGTCAGTGAGAATGAGGGAGGTGCTGCCAGCCATCGATGGAGTCCTGCCGACCATCAGTGTGCCACTGCCAGCCACTGATGAGCCACTGCTGGCCATCGATGGCAGACTCTCCGAAACGTCGACATATGTCCTCCACTCACTGCCTTATCTTCAATATGAGTTCCAGCTTCGGGATTCTCTTCATTTTAGTTCAATTTTGCACCAAATGGAAGCATTTCTTGTCCAAAACCTCACAAATTGGATTGATAACTTGGATGGCTCGAAAAAGCTGAGTTTCTGGGGCTTTGGCATAAATGCACTATTCACGTTGGGTCACACCCCGCTGCGTTTCCCGTTCCTTCATGCCGCGGCAAGATTCTGGAATCTGGTGATGCACGTCTTTAGCTTTGGTGGGCAAGAGGTTTGTCCCACTTTTGAAGACTTCCAAGCCCTAATGGAATCCGAATGTGACGAAGAAATCTTGCCACAATTCCACTTCGACCATGTCCAAGCCTTGGGCGAATGTTCGGGCTCACTTTGCATGATGCTCGGTCATTGATTCACGGCAAAGAGCTGGACATTCCAAGCTTGATTTGTTGGTTTTCTGATGCCGGTGACCGCGGCGACCATATTTGGCAGGGTTATCGGTGGCATGCGCTTTGCTTGTGTATGCTGTCTCATTTCTTGCTTGCCCCAGGCTCTAGACGGTTTAGCACTCGTTTGATTGACGTCGCCGAGGGCTTAATGGAAGGCAAGAACTGCATTGCCATGACTTTAGCTGAGACATTGATGGGTTTGGACGCTTTTCATTGCCGGGAGATGGCTAGATTGGCGGGAAGCCCACTACTATTGCAGGTAATGTTTCCCACCCCATCTTGCATATGTTTCTCACATCGCTCGGCCCTCAAACTCGGTTTTTCTCTCAAAACCCTTTTCTTACTTTTCTCTCAATGTACACCTCTCTATTCTTTAATCTCTCATTTTTCATCCCTCCCTAGGTGTGGTTGATGGATAAATTGAAGGTTGTGGACTCATGTCCAGCATACTCAGCTTGCAGTTATTCCTTCCGGCAACGTCTAGTCGATGCTCCTGATGAGGGATGGTGGTGCAGCTGGATGTGTAGCTTGTCCGCTACAGACATTGTTTGGCGTTGTCCTTAGCTTAATCTACCGGCAATGAGTTATAGTATGACCCGTCAGCCTGGGATTCAATTGGTTGGCTTGACACACTGCGTGTTCTATTTTTCGTTCCGATTCCGACGCCAGTTCGACCATGATCAGACCTGTCCGGAAGATGGGATAAAATACCCTATTATATTTTCGGACCGAGGTGCACAGCTGGCTAGGTATGCCACAGCCTGGAGAACGAGAGAGCTTCTGGCCCCCGCTCCGATTTTCAGTTGCATTCTTCTTGATGAGTGCATAGTTTGGCTTGTCGAGGAGGCGCAGATTGGGCCTACTTTAGCATCAGAGGCTTCCACCAGCTCTGGGAGGGGACGCAGGAACACCTGACTATGCCCCGAATTTATTTTGCTTTATCAGTACTTTCAAGTTTTCTTTATGAATGTAATAAAAAGCAACTTCAATTTGTATTCAAGAGTAGGAGAACTCTGTATTGAAATCAATGAAATTGAAGGTTGTGGGTACTAAAAATTTTTTGTTTGGTCCGAAAATGGTCTAAGTTGTAAAAAGATTAGTTTGAGCAAAATTAACTTTTATTAAAACTTTCCAAAACCATTTTCAATATGGATCAACACTGGACACACCCGGAATCTATCACTGAGATGTACAACCCCGAATCCTAGCAACTGGAAAGTTGCCCCTAGTCTGAATAGCACTGCACTGGAGATCACAACCGAGCTCTTGAATGCTGAACAGACAAAGATGACCAAACATGATCATATGGACAAAGTTGGTCGGGGAAGTGTTTATGGCTAGACTTCAAGATGAAGTTGCCTACGTATCCCAAAGATGGAAATCAAGCCTTACGTAGTTCGGCTTGGGTTCACTCGAGTATTAACTCTCTCCTTTTGTGCTCTAACTTTTGCCAAGGCCGCCCTTTGCGGGTTTTTAACCTTGCGAGCTCAGTTTTTGGAATTTCAAATTTTCCATGCTCTAACTTTTGCCTAGGTCTCCCTTTCGGGTTTTCGGCCTAGCGAGCCACTCAGGGGTGATATTTCTTCAATTTGTCCATGTTGATCGGTTGGGAGAACTCTAGGCCATCTAGGTCCATCAGAACGACAGCTCCACCAGACCAAATAGACTTGATGATGTAAGAGCCAGTCCAATTGGGTCTGAACTTACCCCTAGGGTTGTGAATGGGAGCTCGGTTGTCTTTGAGCACTAAATCCCCTTCTTTCAAATTCCTGGACTTAACCTTCTTGTTGAAAGCCCTGGATATTCTTTGTTGATAATCCTGAACATGGTACAGTGCTTTCAACCTTCTCTCATCAAACAGCATGAGTTCTTCGAACCTGCTCTGCTGCCAATCTGCCTTAGTTATTCGACACTCAGTCAATACTTGTAAAGACGAAACCTCAACTTCAATAGGCAGAACGGATTCCATCCCATAGACCAATGAATACGGAGTCGCCCCAGTAGAAGTTCTAATTGAAGTCCGGTAGCCCCACAGAGCAAATGGTAACTTATCTGGCCAGTCCCGGTAGGTTTCCACCATCTTCTGCAGAATATGCTTGATGTTCTTGTTAGCGGCCTTAACTGCTCCGTTGGTCTGTGGCCGATATGTAGATGATTTGTGAAAAGCCACGTTGTACTTGTCCAACAAGTCAATCATTTCCTTCTTGAAGTGGGAACCATTATCTGAAATGATCTCATTCGGGACCCTATAGCGATAGATGATGTTGTTTCTGATGAACTTGGCAACATGTGATGCCTTCAACCCCGCATAAGATTAGGCTTCGACCCACTTCGTGAAATAGTCTATCGCTACCAGAATGAACTCATGCCCATTGGACCCTTTTGGAGTGACAGCTCCAATCACATCTATCCCCTAGACTGAAAATGCCCATTGTGAAGTCATGTTGTACAGCTTTGACGGCGGAATGTTCATGCTGTTTGCATGGATCTAACATTTGTGGCATCACCGGACAAAACCAATACAATCCTCCTCTATGGTGGACCAGTAGTAACCTTGTCTAAGGATCTTCCGGGCTAGCATCACCCCGTTTACGTGCGCTCCACACTCTCCTCCATGGATGGCCTCCATCAGGCGCTTTGATTCTTCAGCATCAACACACAGCTTGTGCATTCCGAGATGACCTCTCTTGTACAATTTACCCCTGTAGATGATGAACTGAGCAGCCATTCTTCGTATTGCCCTCTTATCTTTGGCATTTGCCCCTGGTGGATACGCCTCTTTTTCCAAGAAGTTTCAGACATTGTAATACCAGGGGTTCTCATCTTGAACCTCATCCATGGCAGCAATCAGCTCGTTGGCCGACACAAATTTTAGGTCAATGATGATCGGACGCATCCGGACTCCAAAAGGGATGTCTATCATAGATGTTAGAGTTGCTAGTGAATCTGCAAACCTGTTGTTCTCTCTTAGCAGATGAGCGAAGTTCAGCTTCTCAAGCCGAGGAATCAACAAGTCCAAGGTCTGGTGGTAAATTCTCATCTTTTCTTCTTTGACTTTCCAATCTCCCTTAGCTTGAGATACAACAAGGTTTGAGTCCTCGATGACATCCAACCATTTTGCCCCTAGTTCTAAGGAAGCTTCTAAACCAGCAATACATGCCTCATATTCGGCTTCATTGTTCGATATTTTATACTGGAGTTTGAATGCTAGAGGGATACGGGAATTGTCGGGCGCTATCAGCAACACTCCTATCCCATACCCATATTGGTTTGACACTCCGTCAAAGTACATCATCCAAGTTTCGTCTTCGACATGCAAAATGGCCTCGTCTGGGAATAGGTACTCAACTGCTTCATCCCCTTCAACTGGGTGACCGGCAAGGAACTCCACTACTGCTCTCCCCTTTACTGACTTGTGCATCACATACTTCAAATCGAATTCGGAAAGTAGAAGCAACCAACGGGCCAACCTACCCGTAAGTGCCTGTTTCTCGAAGAGATATTTTATGGGATCTAATCTCAAAACCAACATTACAAAGTGAGCTAGCAGGTAGTGCCACAGCTTCCTGGTAGCCCATACCAAGGCCAAACAAGCCTTCTCCAGCAGAGTGTAGCGGGTCTCGTAATCCAGCATTTTCTTGCTCAGGTAGTAGGTAGCTCTCTCCACTTTGTCCTCAGACTCTTGTGCAAGCATGCAGCCCATTGTAGTTTCAGTCACTGAAAGATACAAGATCAACGGTTTCCCCGGCTCAAGTGGTGACAACACAGGTGGGTTCTGTAAGTATTGTTTAATCTGTTCAAAAGCAGCTTGGCATCAACCGTCCCATTGGAACTTCATTCCTTTTTTCAGGAGACCAAAGAGTGGTTCACAAGTCAAGGTTAATTTTGAGATAAACCATCTTATGAATTGCACTTTACCCAGAAAGCCTCGCACCTCCTTTTCAATCCTTGGTGGTGGCATTTCTACGATGGCCTTGATTTTGGAAAGGTCGACTTCGATACCCCTTTGCGTGATCAAGAACCCCAGCATTTTCCCTGCTGTAACACCAAACGTACATTTCTGAGGATTCAGCCGCAACAGGAATTCTCTAATCCTTTGGAAGAACTTTTGCAAGGCGGTGTAGTGGCCCTCTCTTTCTTTGGACTTGACAATCATGTCGTCCACGTACACCTCAACCTCTTTATGGATCATATCATGCAATATTGTGGTCGCAGCCCATTGATATGTAGCTCCAGCATTCTTCAACCCAAATGGCATTACCCTATAACAATAGGTCCCCCACGGGGTGATATAGGTCCCCCACGGGGTGATAAAAGCAGTCTTCTCCCGGTCTTCGGGTGCCATTACAATCTGATTGTAGCCTGAGAAGCCATCCATGAATGAGAGCAATGCATGCCCCGTAGTGAAATCTACAAACTCATCAATATGCGGCAGAGGAAAGTCGTCCTTCGAACTGGCTTTATTCAAATCCCTAAAATCCACACATACTCGAATCTTGCCGACCTTCTTCGGCACCAGAACAATATTGGCTAACCAAGTTGGGTATTCGGATACCAGCAGGAACCCTGCGTCAATTTGCTTGGTGACCACTTCTTTAATCTTGATAGCCCAATTCGAGCGGATCCTTCTGAGTTTTTGCATGACAGGTCGGGCCTCTAGGTCAAAAGGGATTCAGTGCTGTACAATCTCAGGATCGATTCTAGGCATGTCTTCGTAGGACCACGCGAAACATCTTTGAAATCTTTTAATAAAACGACTAAGCGCTCGCGCTCCTCCGAAGACAACGTGGACCCGATCTGGACCAGCTGCGGGTCCTTCTCAGTACCAACGTTAATTTGGATGATTTCATCAACCAGCGGTTTTACAAACCTCTCCTGCTCTTGTTCAAGCAAATATTTCAAAACTGTAGGAATTTCTTCCTCGTCGTTTTCATTGAAATTTTGAAAGTCCTGATTAATATAATAAATCAAAGGCACAGAAAAGTAGTCAGTAACCACAGCTATTCCATTCTCATTAATCACTTTATCCAGTCCATCTGATTCTTCTATTATAACAGACTCGAAAGAGAAAGAAAAAGACAACCTAGACAGGACTGTGGCATCCAGGTTGTCACCCCCAAGAATACCGAACTCAGACTCAGACGAGCTGGAACCTGATTCCAACCCTACAAACTCGGTGGAATCAGATTCTGGCTCACTACCTGACTCGATGCTGCTCGATAAGAATCCCTCATCGTACTGCCAGACAAGGGAGGGTGCGACGGATGCATCCAAAATGTTAGAAGGTGGGCTCGCAGCTGTTCCATTCCTAATCATAAACACTGAGAGATCATCCCTCAAGCACTCATGTACGATCAGAGGATCTGATAGTAGACAGGCCAGTGCTACCCCTATTTCAAACTCACTGTTCTCATAATCCATTTCCTTACACTGCTCAACCTCAGCTGATGGGTCTGTCTACTCCTCGGCCACATCATCCCCAGATAACTGTAAGTCGAAGAAGATCTCAAATCCCGACATGCGCCTCTTTTCTGTGTTCAACCATGGCTCAGGGAAGCCGCATAATGGAATGTCTTCCCCCTCCCGGACAAAACGCCCATTCAGGTTGCCCTGAATGGGCCGATGCATCAAATCAAAATGCCTCCCGGTCCGCTTGGCTTTGGCTCTTCCAGCCATCTCTTTACCTTTCCCTCAACCAGTCCTCTTTGGCGGGTAGATAACCTAAACCAAAGGTATACGGATTGTGCGGCACTTCGACCGATGCAATAATGCCCTTCCGGCCACTTTTTCCCAATCCCATTCCAGGGATGTGCTAAAGTTTGTTCATGAGGTACACAGGCTGTGCGCTGACATACAACCCCTCATCAACAGCCAAGATGTTTTGAACAACCCAGGCCTCGGCTAGGGTAAATCTTGATAAAAAGACATCCTCCGTACCATGCTCGATTTCCAAAACCGGTGTAGACACCTCTCGCGGTGGATGAATTGAAGAATTCTCGAAAACTATAGCTACCCCCTTCCCGTGAGGGTATTTTACCATCTGGTGCAGAGTGGAAGAAATCGCCTTCACTTGGTGCAGCCATGGTTGCCCTAGGAGTAGATTAAAGGTTGCAGGAACGTCCAAGACATGAAAATCAACATCGTGTTGTCCTAGACCAACCTTGGTCTGAATCTACACAGTCCCCTTCACCTCTCTGCTTGTATTGTCGTAGGCCTTTATCACTTGGGTAGTTGGCACAAAGTCTGCGGGTTTCAACCCGATTGCATACGCTGTCCTCGACGGGCACACGTTAATGGCGGATCCTGTGTCGGCAAGAACCACCAGTATCCATTTGTTTCTACACTCCACAGAGATGTAGAGTGGTTTGTTGTGATCCGAGCCCTCAGGCGACAGTTCCTTGTCAAAAAAGGTCAACGTCGGGGAAGCTCCTCCCGGAAAGACCAGTCCTACCAGCTGCTCAGGCGTGGTGTCTATTGAAAGTTTGGCTTTGTCCATCGCAGAAAAGACAGCCTGTCTATGTACTCTTGAGGCCATCAGCAGTCCCCAAATGGAGATGTCTGCTTGTATCTTCTTCAGCTGTTTCAGCACAGCCCCTTCTTCGAGCAGCTTTTCTTTCTGCTTCTCCGCCTCCTTGTCTTTCTCGGACGCTTCTGGTTGATCTAAGTGCAGAGGCTTGAAATACCGCCCCCTCCTGGTCATGTGGTCAACTTCACCAACATACCAGGTATCATCTGGCTGGCTTTGTCCCCAATCGTCATCCGTGTGGGCAAGACATAGGTCGTCATCTTCCCACCACATGCCATCGGCAACCGACAGACACCTGTCCGGCTCCGTTACAACTATTCTTGTATCCATAGTACCTTCTGTTCCTATGCTCACCACAAGTTATGTCCCCTCAAGGGCTTTGGCTTTCCTAACTCTCTCAGAATCTTCGGTCCTTTCTCGCTCGAACTGTTTCAGTGCGGTTTGCTGTTCAATATCCTCTATACTTGAAATGCTCTGGTCCTGAGCAAAATTCTTATCACCGGTGCTCTCTGGCGGCTCTAATTGATTTCCGGCCCTTTCGGCCATTGTTGATGTCTCCATCCCTGGCGGACTCTGCTCTAACCAAGGTTTTCCCACAACATCTGGTTGGTCGTCAAGCCATCCAATAGTTTCTGCTGACCCATCAAACCAATTGACTATCACGTCCCTTGAATCCTGCTCTTCAAAGAACTGCAGATTTACAAGGGCTTCTTCTAGATCCGCTAGGTCATCTAGCCCTTGATTAGGTCCATCCTCTCGTACTACACAAATCTTTACCCCTACCGGCAACTCCACATTCAGCCTATCCTGGCCTGCTGATGTAATGTAACTGCTCGGGTTATACTTGAAGCTCACAGACCCCTCAGGCTCCATATAATCATTCTGATCTACCTCCATAGTCGACCCAATTCTATCTTCGGTAGCCACTACCACCATCTCAGGTTGGGTTCAGGAGATGTCCAACATGCACAAGTCAGTGCTGTCAGGAATGAACACCTCCGGCTTAGGTAGGTGAGAAGAGGTGATATATATGCTAGGGTCGTATGACACAACCCCAGTTTGGATTAGATTAATGCGTTTGGGAGGTGGAGCTTGGTTGTGTGGTGGGAGAGGGTTGGTTGTGACATTTGGTTTTTCCGGAGGCACAATTACCTTGTTGTCGATGAGATCCTGAATCTCATGACGCAACCGAAAGCACTGGTCAGTGTCATGACCATGTTGCCGATGAAAAGCGCAGTACTTGGCTGGGTTATGGGAAGCAGGGAGTCTGTCAGGTAGTGGCCGCGGCTCTAGGGGCTTCAAGTGCCCTTTCTTGATCAAAACCCCCAGAGCTTTGGACGGGGGCATGTATAGTGGGGTGAAGGTTCTTTGGCTTCGGTGTGGATATTTGGTTACTTGTGAACTACTTCCGGACGCACCAGTGAATGGTGTAGCTGCAAGGGTTCTCAGGGTATTGGTGGTGGTAACCATACTCACATCCGAAGCTCTGGCAGCTGCAGCACTGCTTGTGCCTACATTCGAACTACGGTTGAATGCCCTCTTAGGCTGCTTTTTCTCATTGTCAATGAGACCTTGTTTCATGGCGTCCTCTATTTGCACCACAATCTCGTGGAGGTCTGCAAAGGTAGGTAGGGGGAGGACGATCATCTTCTGCATGAGCTTGGGTTGGAGGTTGCGCACAACCATCCATATTTGGTCCTTGTCGACAGGCCTGACAGTCATCATTGAGGCCTTGGCCCTCCACCGGGTCATAAAATCAAAGAAACTCTCCTTCTGGTCTTGCCTAGTTGTCTCGAGATCACGGGTTGTAATCTCAATCTGTATATTATAGGAGTATTGAGCTATGAAGGCCTCAGCCATCTCCTCTTAACAAAATCTTCCAACTTTGCGTACCAAATAGCCGCTACACCTGACAGGGTTCGGCCAAACAGGGAAAGCTTCTACAATCTAGAGAGGCCCATCGGCCTTAGTATATCCAAAAACAGCCGCAAGTGCACCATAGGATCGCCAGACCCATCGAAATGATCTATGTGCGACATTTTAAACCGGTTCGACAGAGTCACGGCCGAGTCGGTATACCCATTCTCAATATCTAGAATGGATTTCATACCCTGGGACTTCTTGAACAACTTTTCAAGCTTGCTCACTTTTAACGCTATGGGGTCCACCTCGAACTCAAAGGGTGAATCTGGCTGGTTGGTGGGTGTAGGTGCCTTGGATAGCTGGGGTAGAATCGGGGGCGGAGCCGGCCCGATTGGAATGTCCGTATCATCCTGGATGTTAACTGTCTCCCCGAGTATGGGAACACTTGGTGGGGAAGGGACCTGGTGTGAGGCAGATGCTCCGAATTGCTGCTATAACCTAGTGATTAACTCTGCCTATTAGGCCATGACCTCAGCCGGTTGTTTAGCAAATTCTGTTTGACGGGCAGCATCCTGCTGCATGGTTTTCATACTCTCCTGGAGTTGACGCAGCACTTCCTCCATACTTGCCATATTGTGTTGATCTAGCTGAATACAAATACCAGGTATATCTGTCCCTACAATAGAAACTAAGACCTCAGCCTGACTGTTCACTAATGAGGTAAACCACTGATCTGGTGTAGACAGCGCCCGCGTGGGACCTCGTGCTACAGTTCGGACTCGATTTGTGTCACGGTTCTTAATCTGAACCAAAGAGTCCAAATCTGGCAAATCGTTTTGAGAAAAACAGATTTTTGAAAAAGTAGTGCCAAACATGGACTGCTTTGCCAGATACAGAGTCGCCACCTAAATATTTTAAAATGGGGGAATTTAGGAAACCCTGACTCGGTGCCGAAGGCCACATGTCCGTCATCACCGGAGTTGTCTCGGCTCGGGAGCTTGGGTACGATCGGGGAAGGTCAGCTATGAGCACCCCCTTTCGCCCGGTCCGAAGACCGGCCTCTACTAACCATGATATCCGCGTTTGAAAACTTTACGGGTTCTTATTCCATTTATTAGCCTAGAATTACTATGTTGTGCGCGCAGCAAACAAGTATAGACTAGATTGCCTAATTTGGAAATAAACATTGCATATCCGTTCGGTTTGAAAATGCTTTGGAATTTGCTACTCGCAAGTAGGCTAAAATACGGATTTCAACGAGTTTTTCCAACTCAATCAATCCGGCCTTCACCCACAGGCATTCAAAACAGTTTAACACATAAGCATCTAGCCACATGTTAATCATGCTATCATGACAACATTCACACGCATGCGAGATGCTAAAGCATAAATACTTACATCGTACTCCGTGACAAAACAGTAAACTAGTTAGCAAAACATGCATGTCCTAGTTCATGTTAAATTGCCTAATGCAACACATACAGGATGCAATTAGATAGGCTCGGCCATCCTAAACATGGCATGTGAGAAATGCACAACTATCACATATTCAGTTTAGAATTTGATGTACAAATGCAGTTAGCATGATGTACCGAGCCTAATGCATGTAGTACAAATGCATGGATGCACACATGCATAGCATAAAGTATGCTAAATTAGACGTGCCCTAATACTAACCATCAAAGCAGGTAAGTAAAAGGGAAGAAAGAAGTGGGGATTGGAAGACATTCACACCACCCACACACGCTTATTACAGATTTTCCCTCGCTCGGAGGGACCAAATAAATATTACAAATTAATTAACTACGCAAGCTAATTAAATATTACAAATTAATTAATTAATTAATTAACTAATTAATTAAAGCAGGAAAACGCCTCGGGAAGCGTGCCACCATGCGCAAGCTGCCTCTGTTTTCCTCCCTTTCCTCCTCTGGAGGTTGTCAAAACCTCAGGACTACATCCTTGGACAGAGGGGATCACCACCGGCTAGATGAAACTTCCACCGGCAGTGTAGTATGGCCATCGGCACAAAATAGGGTCTGTCGGCAGAGAAAATTGTGCCGGTCGGCACATTACACTGCCGGTCGGCAGAGTATTCCTGCAGAACCTGCAACTCACAGCAACAGAGGGCAAAACAAGGCATGACAGCACAATTCAAGGCATGTATGCACCAAACATGTCTCTTATCATTGTAATGACTCAAAGGGACATGTGCCTCGGTTCTCGGACCACCAATCACGCATTTCCATGCATGATGGCCCAAGGAACCAAGTATGCAACTTTGGTTTCAAATGCATGCAAACCAATCAAACAAATTAGGCCCAATTCCTATCACCAATTCAAGGAACAAGGCATGCATGCAAAATGCAATGCAACCTAGGCATACAAGCTAGGAATGCAACATGACATGGCAATGCACTTATGCAATCATGCAAGCATACATAGGGCAATGCAAATGGATGGCAAGATGGACTTATACATGAATTAGGCAGCTCTAATAAGGCCTAAAACAGTGGCCATAATAACCAAAACAAGAAGCCAAAAACACATGCACACATACACATGATGGAAGGCCTACACTTGGGCACAATTTAAACAACCCTCAAGCACACTTAAAAGGGACAAACGAGAGCAACTAGCATGCAACCTAAGCATTGAAATCATGTCATAAAATGATGTCAAATCATATTAAGCAAGACAAGCAAATGCATGTAAGCATGGTCTAAGCACTTGAAGCAAGTCATGAAGCTTTGAAGCATGTTTATCATAACAAACATGGCATGCATTGAACAACCTAAAACAGGTTTTTAGCTCATAACATGAGGCCCAAAAGACCACTTAGATGGCGTCTAGATGGCTCAAAGACAAAGGCATGCAAAGGCACCAAAACATGGAGCATTGCAACATATGCTTTCAAAGCATTAAAGAGGCATGCAAGGCAATCAAACAAGCATGGAAATGGGACTGAAATGACATATAGAATGATCCCAAATCACCAAAACAATGCAAAGATGGCATGCTACACATGCACATACTCAAGGCCAACAAGCCCAAATGCAAAGGAGCTATATAATGCATGCTAAAATCGACCCAAACGACTATGGACAGATCTAAAACATGGCAAAATAAGCATATAATCTTCACAAATACAAGCCTAAAACATGCTCCAACAAAGGCTAACAACCTAGACATGTTAAGGCACAAATATGGCATTACAAGGCAACTATGCTAAGCATGCATGAGGTTCCAAAACCAACTTGAAATCATGTTATATCATGGATATATAAGCATGAAAAACATACCAAACATGCTCAACACACACTCAAGCATAGGCTTCTTTAAGAGGCCAAAATGTGCCCTTTTCAAGGACAACAAGGAGAGGGGGTGGCCCTCTCCTTCTTGGGACTTCAAAGCATCATCTTCACCACTGAAATCCCTCAAGATTTCAGTGGTGAAGAGACCTCAACACCAAAATCCCGGAGCTAGCACAAAATGGCTCAAAATGAGGCCTTTTGAGGCCTAAGGGTGGTCAACACCCCTCAAACAACAAAACACTCTTAATAAACAATAAACAGGGCCTAAAAACAGAACTTTTTATGTTATACAACAAGCACAAAAACAGCTCTAAGATAGGTATAAAATCAAAGCAAAAATAAGGGAAAAAAGGGACTAGTTTCTTACCCTTGTAGTCCTCTTCAACAATGGTGCTCCAATGGCCTTCTTGAGCTTGAATCTAACACCAAAATCTCAAAACACACTCTTTGGAACCTCAGCTCCAAGAGGAAGGTGAAACACTAGGTGTTTGTGTGCAATAGTAAGGCACAAAACACCTAGTGTGCAAAATGGAAGAGAAAGAGAGATAGGTGAGTGTATCTAACCCTAACCCTAGAAAACCAGAGCTCTCCTCTGTCTTTTCTCTCTCAAAAATGTCTAAGCCTCTCTCTTTTTTGCCTTAGAGAGAGTCCTCTCTATAAGCCTCTTGTAAAGCTTACCAAACAAGCTTTGCAAGAGGGAGATCCCTCCATACACGTGTATGGAGGGGAGCAAAAGTTATACAGCTGTCCAAAAATATCTGCAAAAGCAGATGAACAGCAATCGGCCGGCAAAAAATGCCATCTTGGCCAAACAAAGTGCCGACCGGCACAAAAAAGTGCTGACCGGCAACAAATAGTGCCGACCGGCAAACTAAATTGCCGGTGGCAGCAAAAACTAGCCGGTGGCATCTAGCCACTGCCGGTGAAGGGTGGGGATGGTCTACAAGCCCCACTCTGCCTCTCAAAGGCAAGATGCAAGTGTTTGGTGCAAAACCAGACACTAAACGGTCGAGTTCGGGGATCCTGAGGCGGGGCGCGCGAGCCGAGACCTCCGGGAACTCCAAACGAACACAAACATGGATAATCACCGAGTGTTCAAACGGTGACGTCCAACTCTTGAGGACGGTCAAAAATGGGGTGTCTACAGTTGCCCCTCTTTGACAGAACTCGAAAGTCATAACAATGACGGGAGTGAATGTCAAAGCCCAGAGACGACCCATTTTTGACAAGGCCGAAGACTTAGACAAACATGCAATACAAATAAGATATGCACCCGGAGGCAGGGGCAAAATGCAAGACAATGCACGGAGCCGAGCATAACTTATGATCATGCAAAGAAAGCTGTAACGAAGCAAACATGCAACAATTTTAAGCTAGCATACCAAACTACACTACAATGCAGAAAGGATGTAAGAGAATTATGGAATTCTCAAAATGTCTCACTCGGGAGATACAATACCTGTCCGGTTCGTCTGGTCGCACCAGCTTCAAATGAACCGTACATACAATATCGTGCCTGGAAAGAAAACAAACTTAACAGGTACAATATCGTTAGCAACATGCATGACAATGCAAAATGGATGCAAAACGAAATGCAATATATACAAAACAATGTATAAACAATGCAAATGAAGATGCAATGTAATTGAAACAATGCAAGCTACATGCAAAGCATTTGGATCGTGATCCAATCACGAGCGGTTCGAAACCACACCTATGTCAAATAGATTGATGGAGGTAACAAGTCTGTCTACCATAGAACGGTCAACTGAACTATGAGTATTGTAGACAGACGCAAGAACAAGTATTGGGTGGAATGACACAAGTGGGGAAACAACCCGCTGGAGAAAGGACTACGATCCTAATGCCGGATGCAAAAATTACACTACAATGTAATGGGTGGATATGGCACGCAGGCCAAACCAAATCTTGCCTAGGAAAGGCATGCATACATACAAGCCATGTGTAACACAGAAAAGGTGCCGCAACCCTCAACCAACATATCAACGTGGAATCGGCGCGATACACATACAGAACTATGTTCTAACATGAAAAGTAAGGGCACATACCAGACCAAGCTCAACATGGAAAGGCGCAAGCCAAAGGCGGAAGGTGATGCAATGAATGCATGCAATCTACAATGCAATATTTACAAATATGCAATGGAATGGATACAATGGATATGGCATACAAGCCAAACCAAAGGCGGAAGGTGATGCAATGAATGCATGCAAACTACAATGCAAATGCAAGACAATGCAAATATGCAATGACTATGATTGCAACTTTCCCTATCTTACCAACAGGGTGATATACTAGGTTGGTTCAGTATCCAGAACTGAGGCGTAGACATGCCGCCTCAACCTATGGGGCTTCCATACAGATTTCAAGCCGAGGGTAAACCTCTGGGTATTTAAACCAGACTTTAGTCTCGGAACTCCCGAACCTTTGCGTTCTAGGCATAAGCCGTTCGAACTCTAGTTTCCACCGTCCCAGTTGGTCTTCTAGGAACTCATCGCAAGCATAGGCAGGTGGCTTTACCAGACCACCGAAAGTCGTTCGGGCACGACAAACACCAAAGGAATTGCACCTTCAGAGGATTTAAGGTCTCCTAGACCGGAATGCAAAATGTATGCATGACAATGCATGTTTTTTGTTTGTTTTTTTTGAAATGCAAATGATGCAAGTGATACATGTTGCATGGAATGCGCGACTACACGCGGCTTAAGATATGTACAAAGCAATAGTGTGCACACCAATGCAATAAAGGTTTTGCACCTTCCAAGGATTTAAGGTCTCCTAGACCGTACGTGTTTAAGGTCTCGCCAGACCACGCGCGTTTAAGGTCTCGCCAGACCAGGGGTATTTACAAGACGCGTGACAATGCGCTGAAGGTTTCGCACCTCCAAAGGATTTAAGGTCTCCTAGACCGTGCGTGTTTAAGGTCTCGCCAGACCGTGCGTGTTTAAGGTCTCGCCAGACCACGGGTATTGCACGACGGCATGATGCGCAAAATAGCGCAATGCGTTAGGCAACGCGAGTGCACAGGACAGTGCGATGGAATGCATGCAAAATGCAATGAGATGCGCAAAACAGCGCGAACAATTTTGAAATGCACAAAACAGTGCGATGTGCAGAACAGCGCGAGGTTTGAAATGCACAAAACAGTGCAATGCGCAGAACAGCGCGAACAATACAATGCACAAAACAGTGCGATGCGCAGAACAGCGCAAGGTTTGAAATGCACAAGACAGTGCGATGACCAGTGTGACACGCACGCCACACGGAATGTAAACGGGCTTAAATGCGCAACAACGCACGTATTCCGGAATGCATGACAATGCATGGAATGGAAATGCAATGATGATGCATGAGAAATGTGCACGACAATGCAAAGGGGTGCGTGTTGCAACGCATGTAACACGTGCATAACAATGCAAATGTGTGACGCGTGACAGCGCGATGTAATGCACCGAAGTAGTGTGATGAACTTGTGCAACACACATGGGGCAACTTTTGAATTCAAAAAGGATACAAAAAGGATACACCTTGCACGAATTTGAGCGCCACGCACTGGAGACACGGTCCGCGGTCAAAACGGAGGTCGGTTGAACGTCGGAGATGCACTTTCTTGCACTTTCTTGAGCTATGAAGACCATAAACTTCTCATATGGCCTAACCAAGGCTGTGGGAACCCCACCGGCCGAAAGGGGAGGCCACCGGCTGGCCATCGGCACAAAAACAATTCTATCGGCACAAAAAAGTGCCGGCCGGCACAAAACATTGCCGACCGGCAAACAGTTACTGGTGCGGGGCAGTTTTGTCTTTTCACCTCGGGCATTATAAAATAGGGCTTGAAAACCCTATTCTTCACTTTTCCACCGCCGAAAATTCTTGCCCTCTCTCTCTAGAGTGCTTCTCTCTTATTTTTTGTCCATTTCTTCGCGTTCTACGCTCGTTTCGTCGTCGGATTCGCGATCCTCTTCGCGTTTCGGACATTTTCCACCGATCACATTCTCGTTTCGGTGCCTCGTTCGGCGTTCTCGCCTTCTCGGGGTTTGTTCCCCTCACTTTCCTCTTCATTTCCGTGCCTCTTCACATTCCGGCCTCCCCGGCCATTTCCGACCCTCTCGGGAGTTGACTTTTCAGTTGACTCTTCGTATTCCGGCTCGGTTTTCCTTTTCCGGCCATTTTCACACCACTCTCTATATGGCGGACGACATTCCACGTGGCGGGACTCCCCCGGACCACGAGATGGATCCCGGGGTCGAGCTCTTACCACTGAGCGAGCGCCCGTTCGACCCGGCGACCTACCGGCCGGCGATCCATGTTCTGCCCCCAGACGGCCTGCGTCAGTTCCGGAGCTTCGAGAGGCATGCGCCCCCTGAGTTACTGCTACGCGAGCCTACCTCCCACCTTTCATTCGGCACTCCCGAGGTAACTCTTCATCTTCTGCTTTACTTTCTGCAATGTAGGATACAAAACTGCCATAGTTAGCTGTATTCTTTAATTGCTGAAATCTGATATGCCGTAGACCGTAGTTGACTGTAAACATACATACAACTGATATCTGCTTGAGACTGACACATGCACACACACTGCACTAGCCCTGAATCACTCAAACACACGGCACACACTGTATTCCACTGCACACACACTAGTACCCAGTATTTGTCTGAATCTGTTAGATTTGCATACATGCCACATCTGTTCTGAAACACCCAAACACGCTGACACAGCACACGTATTTTACTGCAAGCACACCGGCACCCGGTATTTGCCTGAATCTGACAAACTTGCATACATGCCATATCTGTCTTTTCAAAATCGCATTTTGAATGTTGTCCTGCAATTGTTGTTTTCTATTTATAGGAGGGTTCCCATACCATTCGCGGGTATGGGAATACTGGTGCGCGGGAGTGGTATGACGAGCTCCCTGATGCGGTCCAGCGCATCGTGGACCGAGCGGGCTTCGGCACCTTCTGCCGAGGGCTCTCTAGGCTCTCCACATGCAGACCTCTCCTTGCTGCTTTGGCGGAGAGGTGGTGGGACACCACCGATTCTTTCCATTTCTCTGCTACAGGGGATATGACGATGACCCCTCATGACTTCTCGATGCTCACAGGCATCGGGGTAGGGGGTGATCCGATCCCCTTCGACATAGCGATGGATGAGTGGACCGCCGCTCAGGTTCATCTACTGGGGGAGGCCCCTCCGCTAGCTCGCCCAGGCTTCGTCCGCTATTCCTGGTTCGAGGCACAGTTCAGGGTCCTGCCTGCATTGGGGGAGGAGACTCAGATGACCGAGGAGGACGTGGAGAGGTATGCTCGGGGCTTCCTCATGTTCCTGTTCGGGACTACTATCTTCGCCGACCGGGCGAACACCGTGCCTCTCTGCCTTCTCAGCGCACTGGTGGACGTTCGAGATATTCTGCACTTCGATTGGGGCGGCGCTGCTCTGGCCACCTTGTACGGATATATGAGCTCGGCTTCTCGCGGCAGCGGCCAGCTGCTTGGAGGTTACTGGCGGGCTTGGGAGGTACATTTCTTCTCCACTTTTCATTTCTGTCCGATATTCTCTGCACTCTGTACACTGCACACACTGCGGTCTGCTTTACACTTGCTGTACACTGTACACACGGCACACACATACATTCTGTTTTACACTGACTGTACACTGCTCACACTGTACACTGCAAACAATACACTGCACAACATACGGCTCTGCCATTTCTGCTTTATTCTGTATATCCTGCTTTATCTGATGGTCATACCGACATCTGTTTTGCAGTTGTGGGTTTACGCCTATTTTCCTAGGCTTGCACCCGTACCAGTCGCGGAGCCTCCTCCGGCTGTTCCTTTCTCGAGTCGCTTTGACGGGGGATGCACCCGGCGACCACGGAAGACATTCGGCTTCTTCCGCTGATATTTCGACACCATCACCCCGGCCGAGGTATGTTTTACTTTCAGTTCGTTTAGCTTCGCTTTCCCACTGCATGTTTCAATAACAGTAGATAACAAACTGTCTGTTACTTTCAGATCACATGGCGGCCATGGGCTTCCTTGCCGTCGGCGATGCGGGGTCGGTTCCCTGGTGCTGAGGAGACCTCGCGTTTCCGGATCTTGCTAGAGGGCCCGGTCTGTCGGGCTTGGTACCTGGGGGAGCGTTTCCTACGCCAGACCCGCGGGTTACCTGAGCAGATAGTCCCGGTTCACCCTCCTGCAGAGATGAGGGAGACCGAGGGGCTGACCACTGAGCAGTTGGATGATTACTCCATCGGCTGGGAGGAGGCCGGCTTCCGAGGCACCGGCGACTATCAGGAGTACGTGCGGACGTACCTGATGCGACCTTTGAGCGGCCGTCGAGCAGGGGGGGCCAGGCCTGTAGCATCGGCGGCTGGGGCCGGAGCAGGAGTAGGGGCCGGATCTTCGAGGAAGGCCCGGGTCCGTGGCAGGGGCGGAGTGCGGGGTGGACGAGGAGCTGGGTGGCCTGCCCTGCCCGCTGTGCTGACTTTCCAGGGGCAGGGTGGGGCGACCTATCAGATCCCCTTCGCCCCTCCACCGGCTGGGCATGAGTTCACTGACATCCCCGACCTTCCGCCGGTATGTATCACTGCACTTCGTACAGTTATTTCATTTCAGTTTACTTGATATTCCACAGAATACTAATGCATCTGATACCTTTGCAGGCTTCTTCTGAGTACACCCGTCAGTCGTTGGCGATGAATGCCTCGATGATGGGGATGCTTCAGCGGACATTTGACCTCCTGGCCGTCTACAGCATACCGGTATGTCCTTCTGACACTGGCCTCAAACCATTCATTCACTGCTTTACATAATCTGACGCACGGCACAACACCCGATACACTGATCTCGCAGCATCTGACACACTGCATACACTGCATTCTGCACTGTACTCTATACTGATAAACTGCTCACGGCATTCATACCCTGTACTCACACATTGCATTCTGCACTGATGAACTACTCACGGCATTCATACACTGTACTCACACACTGCATTCTGCATTGCTAAACTGCTCACGGCATACTGATGCATTTCACTTTTGTGCACTTTTTCAGCCTCCTTTCCAGATTCCCATGGCAGGAGGTGCTCCAGCTAGACCTGCTGTCCCTGCTCGGGGGAGAGATGAGGAGGGCAGGATATTTCCCCGTACCAGGGGAGGGCGTACTCACGTCGGGAGTAGTTCGCGAGCTCCAGTCCCGGACGATGACGACGACGAGGAGTCAGAGGCGGAGGCAGGGTCATCGGAGGAGGAGACCGGAGACGGTTCTAGCTCGAGCTCTGACGACGACGCTGACGATGCTCCTGGACCCTCGTCCAGGAAGAGGACCAGGACCGACTGACAGCCCTTGGGGTGCTTGACATAGCTGCAGATTTTTGCTATCTTTTCTTTCTTTCCTTGTACTTTTCTTTTTGGTTGGTAGATAGATTACCTTGTACTGCCGCAGGCAGGTTTTGTTTCCAAAGCTTGTACATTTGAAAAGATAGTGAAATGAAACAGACTTTTTATCTGAAAAAGTGTTTACATTTACACATCTCATGCATTGCATCGCATCTCATCATGTTACACCTCAATGTAAATGGAACTGATTGGTTGTCTGAAAATTGAACACTTGCACTGTAATAATCAGATAACTTAAACAGCCAACAGCAAAATAACCCAAGCAACCCACTGCCTGATTCTTGACACACGGCCCTTACTCTGTTGGGGATTGATCTGCATACAGCCCAAAACACAGCATTCGGTTCATTCTACACACAGCAAACTCTGAACAAACGACCCAATCTGACAAGACGGAGCTCAAAGACGGAACTGGTTGGAGTCGAAACACGCTCGAATGTAGAGAATGGCATAGCATCCTGAGCATAAATGATTTTAGAAATCAAATGAGGGTTTTTCAAACCGGGATGTCGAGCCTACCACTGAACACAGCGGGGAGGACTTAAACAAAGAGGTACACGACCTAAACACAACGAGACACGCTCGGGAGAGACTCAAAACAAAAGACGAGACCGTCAGATGAAAGAGACACGACACACAGACGCGTAAACGAAGATGGGAGACCTCGGACCACGAGGAGCCAGTTCAATCTGGGTATTGTTTCCCACTTTTTCTGATTTGTGATTCTCACATCACTCGGCTCTCAAGCTCGGATTTTCTCTCAAAACCCTTTTCCTCACTTTTCTCTCAACTTACACCTCTCTATTCTTCAATCTCTCATTTTTCATCCCTCCCCGGGGTGATTTGATGGATGAACAGGAAGTTGCGGGTTCACGCCCGATGCCGTTAGCTCACCACTATTTCTTCTGGCGGGCAGAGCGCTCTTCTGGCAAGTACGTCGGTGACGGGGAAAAGACAGAACGCCTGGCTCAACTGTGCCCCTAGTTCATCATTTTAACCATTTTTCGTTTTTGCTTTCTACTAAAACAGTTTTGATCAAAATGAGAGTCGGATTAACGTACTCGTTCGATTTTTGATTTGAAAGGCATGCAAGTCAAGCTGCAAGCACTGAAAGTTTTCCTTTTTGGATCCAAGACAATGGTCCAGTTTTGGAAAATGAAATAGTTTTCGAGAAAATAGTCAACCTCAGTAAAAAAAAAAAAATTTCAAAAACTATTTTTCAAACAACTGATGCTCAACAAGCATGGAACTTACCCTTTGAGATGCGCAACCTCGGATCGGAGGCAATGGAAAATTGCCCCTGGTTTGAAGGGAGTGGGAGGCAACGGAAGGTTGCCCCTAGTTTGAATGGCGTCTCACGACGGCTTGTGGCAACGGAAAGTTGCCCCTTGTTTGGGATGGTGCCGCAGCAATCCGCAGACAGTCTTCATTGGCGGTGGTCGAGCTCTTGGACACTGCGATGACGAAGACGGTCACAACAAATATATGGACACAGTCGCCTTTGGAGGGCGTTGGCCACTGGACTTTGAAGTCGAAACCATTGCATGGACTGGGACGCTTATGAAAGCGTTGGGGGCTGGACTTCATGATGAAGTTGCCTACGTATCCCAAACATGGGAATCAAGCCTTACGTAGTTCCGGTTAAGGTCCACTCGGGTATTTTAACCTTCACTTTGTTTGGCTCTCACTTTTGCCAAGGCGCCCAATGCGGGTTTTCGACCTTGCGAGCTTCTTTTCATTTTGTTTTGTTCGTTTCTTTTTCTTTTCTTTTTTTCTTTTCTTGCTTTTTTCTTTTTCAATCTTTCTTTTTGTATTTTTCTCTTGCTCTAACTTTTGCCTGGGTCGCCCTTCCGGGTTTTCGGCCCAGCGAGCCTCTCAAAGGGTAAAAGAGTAGCAAGTCCATGCCAAATGGTCTTTTTTTTTTTTTTTGAAATTGAATTGAAGCCTCTCTGTGTCCAGGAGAACGGCTGTTGAACTGATTTGCGGAGAATCCATCAGGGTTACTCTACGAGCTTCTTCCGGCGAGATCTACTCCTTCTGATTCGGCCTTGGTGCCTTCTGCTCGAGGGCTGTTTCGAAACCGGCCACGCGGGCCTTTCATGGCGTTTGTCCGTTGAACTTTCTGAACATTCTGAACGGTTTCAAATTCGGAAAACAAATAGGTTGAATCTTGAGGCTAAGAGCGATCCTAGGCTGCGCAATCTCAAGAGCGATTCCACACAGGTCTTCGCAGGGCTGCGTAAAACATTTGCTTTTGAAAGTTTTTAAGAAAGCGACAAATCGCTCGCGCCGAAGATAGTGTGGAACCAATCTGGATCAGGCCAGGGTCCTTCTCAGTACTCACGCCGACAAGCATGATTTCATTCATAAAAAGGTTCAGCACGCCTCCCTTTCTCTCAAAATGATCAAAATTTTGCAAAACCCGAGGAATTCCTTCCCCTTCGTTTTCATCACCGCAGTGTTCAAAAGTTTTTTTTTTGAAAAACTTAGGTTAATGCTATGAGTTTGGAGCGCAGGAAAGCAGGCGAGATGTACTGTCAGCCCATTCAAATTCTCTGGTCCTTATGCTGAAAGCAAGCATGAAGGTTGAGATAGCAACAGCTGTTTCAATCGGCTTTGTTGGTGCGACTGGCCCCTCGGTAGAGACAGACTCAAAACAAAAACAGATAATTACAAAACAAAACGGTGTTCGAGGCAATAACCCCAGAATCACCTGGTATTATATACAACGGGGACTGACTCGATACAACAAGACAGCCACTTAAGCAGAAAAAGACTGACTCAAGACAGAGAGACAGACTCAAAACAAAAGACTGACTCGATATCCAAGCCAGGATTTACAAAACTCGGTTTCACCGATGCTCAAAAATGCGTGCCAAACGCTTCATCGAAAAATATACCAAAAGTTGCCCGCAGGCGGTTCACTTTACATACTCGCAGTATCTGAGCCCTCGAAATCCAGCAACTGGGTGGTAACGGGCTTGCCTGAGGTGGGTGGTAGGATAACCTTGTTATCGATCAAATCCTGCACTTCATGACGAAGGCGGGAACATCCATCGGTACTGTGACCGGACTGCTGATGGTACGCGCAGTACAAGGTAGCATCATGGGTGGTGGGGAGATTCTTCGGGAGTGGCCGGGGCTCCAAAGGCTTAAGATGCCCATCCTTTGCCAGTATTAGCAATGCCCTAGACAAAGGCATGTGGAGGTCGTGAAAGACCCTGCGCCCTCGGGGCAGGTACTTTGCAGTTTGAGGATTCTTGCCAGATGCGCTGGCGAAAGGATCGGCTGGCGCTGCCTTGGCTTTTTGAACCTTTCCCGGTGCAGGGTTGGGAACAACAGGAACTGTCTGGGCATGACGGGGCCCATCCCGGTTTTCTGTCTGGCTTGAACTGCCCTTGGTTGGAGCGGGGAAAGCATCATCTACAGCTTTGGTCACTATTGCAGATGTTTGTTGTTTGTTCATCCCTCTGGCCTTCAAAGCCTCGACTGCCCACAGCAGTTGCTCAATGGGGTCGGCGTCTATCTTTGCCTTGTCCTTTCCCCTGGCCTCAGCCTGATCGAGGGTCTGGGTTGGTGCTGACATGTCGTGGCTATAGCCGGAAGCCACCTCTGGTTGGCTGAGCTCTATCACAATCCGCCCCAGTAGCGGGGGCTCCTGTGGTACAAAATTCCCGGCATACGGTGCCGCTGGCGGTGAAGCCGACATTCCATAGGCGAGGTCTGCCACAGACCTTTGGAGATCGCCTATCATCCCCATCAATTCGAAGGTGGTGGGCTCACGAGCCTGGTATAACTGGGGAGCCCAAACAGGGTGCACAACGGGCGACCTGGGCGGGTATGACATACTGATATTGGCCTCACTCTGCGGAGCGGTCCCCTGCTCCGATACAGCTGCCATAACCATAATTTCTTCTGAACTTTGTGCCGCCATAAATCTTGCCTCAGCAAAGGGGGACACTGGCTATTCTGTTTCAACTCTGCGACTCTCTGAACTGAAAGGAAAAACAGACAGCATTTCAGCCCAAACTGATCAAACACGGGTGTAGCTAAACAACTGTACCCTACTGCTGATCACTGTTCCCAAATTTCTGTTCCCGAAAACTGAACCGATACCCGCGGATAACTGATTCCTACAACTGATACTGATACTGGTGTCCCCAGGTTTGATACTCAAACTTGCAAACTGACATGTGCGTTCCTGTAGAGCAACACTCTAAAAGCACATAGCAAGTAAAGAGAACAAAACACCCCTATATTGGGGTAGGGTTTCCCTGTCCTATTTTTCAGGAGCTAGGGTTTCACTACGCACACAGCAGTTTCAAACAACCTATAATCGGGTAAGCAACCTGTCCTAGCTTGGAATGGTCACTATGGATTCCGAATATGCACTAGGTCGAATGGTCAAAAAGGGTGCCCCGGAAAAAAAACCGGGGTTTGTGTTCCCATGCTGTCAGAGCCCATAGCCGGTCAGCCTTATGGACATGCCTTGACAAGACAAGCCTCCGGCAAACCGTTCAGGAATGGCAGATGGCAAACACTGTGTTCCTAGGCGCACCAATGCACATGCAATGCAAAGAAACACATAAATGAAATCAAAACAGGATATCATGAGTTCGAGTCAAGCTCTCTAAATTCCCCAGCAGAGTCGCCAGAAACTGTAGACAGCGCCCGCGTGGGACCTCGTGCTACAGTTCGGACTCGATTTGTGTCACGGTTCTTAATCTGAACCAAAGAGTCCAAATCTGGCAAATCGTTTTGAGAAAAACAGATTTTTGAAAAAGTAGTGCCAAACATGGACTGCTTTGCCAGATACAGAGTCGCCACCTAAATATTTTAAAATGGGGGAATTTAGGAAACCCTGACTCGGTGCCGAAGGCCACATGTCCGTCATCACCGGAGTTGTCTCGGCTCGGGAGCTTGGGTACGATCGGGGAAGGTCAGCTATGAGCACCCCCTTTCGCCCGGTCCGAAGACCGGCCTCTACTAACCATGATATCCGCGTTTGAAAACTTTACGGGTTCTTATTCCATTTATTAGCCTAGAATTACTATGTTGTGCGCGCAGCAAACAAGTATAGACTAGATTGCCTAATTTGGAAATAAACATTGCATATCCGTTCGGTTTGAAAATGCTTTGGAATTTGCTACTCGCAAGTAGGCTAAAATACGGATTTCAATGAGTTTTTCCAACTCAATCAATCCGGCCTTCACCCACAGGCATTCAAAACAGTTTAACACATAAGCATCTAGCCACATGTTAATCATGCTATCATGACAACATTCACACGCATGCGAGATGCTAAAGCATAAATACTTACATCGTACTCCGTGCCAAAACAGTAAACTAGTTAGCAAAACATGCATGTCCTAGTTCATGTTAAATTGCCTAATGCAACACATACAGGATGCAATTAGATAGGCTCGGCCATCCTAAACATGGCATGTGAGAAATGCACAACTATCACATATTCAGTTTAGAATTTGATGTACAAATGCAGTTAGCATGATGTACCGAGCCTAATGCATGTAGTACAAATGCATGGATGCACACATGCATAGCATAAAGTATGCTAAATTAGACGTGCCCTAATACTAACCATCAAAGCAGGTAAGTAAAAGGGAAGAAAGAAGTGGGGATTGGAAGACATTCACACCACCCACACACGCTTATTACAGATTTGCCCTCGCTCGGAGGGACCAAATAAATATTACAAATTAATTAACTACGCAAGCTAATTAAATATTACAAATTAATTAATTAATTAATTAACTAATTAATTAAAGCAGGAAAACGCCTCGGGAAGCGTGCCACCATGCGCAAGCTGCCTCTGTTTTCCTCCCTTTCCTCCTCTGGAGGTTGTCAAAACCTCAGGACTACATCCTTGGACAGAGGGGATCACCACCGGCTAGATGAAACTTCCACCGGCAGTGTAGTATGGCCATCGGCACAAAATAGGGTCTGTCGGCAGAGAAAATTGTGCCGGTCGGCACATTACACTGCCGGTCGGCAGAGTATTCCTGCAGAACCTGCAACTCACAGCAACAGAGGGCAAAACAAGGCATGACAGCACAATTCAAGGCATGTATGCACCAAACATGTCTCTTATCATTGTAATGACTCAAAGGGACATGTGCCTCGGTTCTCGGACCACCAATCACGCATTTCCATGCATGATGGCCCAAGGAACCAAGTATGCAACTTTGGTTTCAAATGCATGCAAACCAATCAAACAAATTAGGCCCAATTCCTATCACCAATTCAAGGAACAAGGCATGCATGCAAAATGCAATGCAACCTAGGCATACAAGCTAGGAATGCAACATGACATGGCAATGCACTTATGCAATCATGCAAGCATACATAGGGCAATGCAAATGGATGGCAAGATGGACTTATACATGAATTAGGCAGCTCTAATAAGGCCTAAAACAGTGGCCATAATGACCAAAACAAGAAGCCAAAAACACATGCACACATACACATGATGGAAGGCCTACACTTGGGCACAATTTAAACAACCCTCAAGCACACTTAAAAGGGACAAACGAGAGCAACTAGCATGCAACCTAAGCATTGAAATCATGTCATAAAATGATGTCAAATCATATTAAGCAAGACAAGCAAATGCATGTAAGCATGGTCTAAGCACTTGAAGCAAGTCATGAAGCTTTGAAGCATGTTTATCATAACAAACATGGCATGCATTGAACAACCTAAAACAGGTTTTTAGCTCATAACATGAGGCCCAAAAGACCACTTAGATGGCGTCTAGATGGCTCAAAGACAAAGGCATGCAAAGGCACCAAAACATGGAGCATTGCAACATATGCTTTCAAAGCATTAAAGAGGCATGCAAGGCAATCAAACAAGCATGGAAATGGGACTGAAATGACATATAGAATGATCCCAAATCACCAAAACAATGCAAAGATGGCATGCTACACATGCACATACTCAAGGCCAACAAGCCCAAATGCAAAGGAGCTATATAATGCATGCTAAAATCGACCCAAACGACTATGGACAGATCTAAAACATGGCAAAATAAGCATATAATCTTCACAAATACAAGCCTAAAACATGCTCCAACAAAGGCTAACAACCTAGACATGTTAAGGCACAAATATGGCATTACAAGGCAACTATGCTAAGCATGCATGAGGTTCCAAAACCAACTTGAAATCATGTTATATCATGGATATATAAGCATGAAAAACATACCAAACATGCTCAACACACACTCAAGCATAGGCTTCTTTAAGAGGCCAAAATGTGCCCTTTTCAAGGACAACAAGGAGAGGGGGTGGCCCTCTCCTTCTTGGGACTTCAAAGCATCATCTTCACCACTGAAATCCCTCAAGATTTCAGTGGTGAAGAGACCTCAACACCAAAATCCCGGAGCTAGCACAAAATGGCTCAAAATGAGGCCTTTTGAGGCCTAAGGGTGGTCAACACCCCTCAAACAACAAAACACTCTTAATAAACAATAAAGAGGGCCTAAAAACAGAACCTTTTTATGTTATACAACAAGCACAAAAACAGCTCTAAGATAGGTATAAAATCAAAGCAAAAATAAGGGAAAAAAGGGACTAGTTTCTTACCCTTGTAGTCCTCTTCAACAATGGTGCTCCAATGGCCTTCTTGAGCTTGAATCTAACACCAAAATCTCAAAACACACTCTTTGGAACCTCAGCTCCAAGAGGAAGGTGAAACACTAGGTGTTTGTGTGCAATAGTAAGGCACAAAACACCTAGTGTGCAAAATGGAAGAGAAAGAGAGATAGGTGAGTGTATCTAACCCTAACCCTAGAAAACCAGAGCTCTCCTCTGTCTTTTCTCTCTCAAAAATGTCTAAGCCTCTCTCTTTTTTGCCTTAGAGAGAGTCCTCTCTATAAGCCTCTTGTAAAGCTTACCAAACAAGCTTTGCAAGAGGGAGATCCCTCCATACACGTGTATGGAGGGGAGCAAAAGTTATACAGATGTCCAAAAATATCTGCAAAAGCAGATGAACAGCAATCGGCCGGCAAAAAATGCCATCTTGGCCAAACAAAGTGCCGACCGGCACAAAAAAGTGCTGACCGGCAACAAATAGTGCCGACCGGCAAACTAAATTGCCGGTGGCAGCAAAAACTAGCCGGTGGCATCTAGCCACTGCCGGTGAAGGGTGGGGATGGTCTACAAGCCCCACTCTGCCTCTCAAAGGCAAGATGCAAGTGTTTGGTGCAAAACCAGACACTAAACGGTCGAGTTCGGGGATCCTGAGGCGGGGCGCGCGAGCCGAGACCTCCGGGAACTCCAAACGAACACAAACATGGATAATCACCGAGTGTTCAAACGGTGACGTCCAAGTCTTGAGGACGGTCAAAAATGGGGTGTCTACATCTGGCGACCGCTATACTGATACACTACGCCTGGCTAACCTTCGCTTGGTAACCGGGGGTAAAGAAAGAAGCACTGCTTGTCCGTCTATCAGATCTCTGGATCGAATAAGTCTACGACTTCTAACCCAAAGGGCTCAGGGAATATCTACCTGGTCGGATGCAATTGTGCTAAACTACCTTGCAAAAAGATAAATAAAGCATAATAAGGAAACAATAAGCAGAAAAACGAACAGCATAACAACTTAAATAAATACAATACACAATTGACACACGCAAGCTGAAAGAACTGTCCTCAACCACTGATCACTGTTCCGAAATCACTGTCCCAAAATTGAATCTGATATCCGCAAGTAAAACTGATCCCCAAAATACTGATGCCCGCAGGCCTGATACCCAGACTTTCAAACTGATATGCACATTCCTGTAGAGGCACACTCCTTAAAGCACATAGCAAATAAGTGAGAGCCAAAAAACACCCCTATGTTGGGATAGGGTTTCCCTGTCCTATTTTGTCAGGAGCTAGGGTTTCACTACGCACGCAGCGGTTTCAAACAACCTATAATCGGGTAAGCAACCTGTCCTAGCTTGGAATAGTCACTATGGATTCCGGTATGCACTAGGTCGAATGGTCAAAAAGGGTGGCCCGGTAAAAACCGGGGTTTGTGTTCCCGTCGTGGCAGAGCCCACAACCGGTCAGCCTTATGGTATGCTTCTAAAAGCAAGCCTTCGGCAAATCGTTCAGGAATAACATACGGTAAACACTATGTCCAAGGCGCACCAACGCAAATGCCATGCAAAGAGACACATAAGTGTAGCCAAAACAAGATATCATGAGTTCGAGTCAAGTTCTCTAAGTCCCCAACGGAGTCACCAGAAACTGCAGACGCACACCAAGGGCCTCATGCTACAGTTCAGACTCAAATTGTCATGGTTCTTAATCTGATCTCACAATGTGCAATGTGAGATTGATAAATCACCAAAGAGTCCAAATCCGGCAAATCATTTTGAAAAACTGATTTTTAAGAAAGAAGTGTCAAACATGGACTGCTTTGCCAAATACAAAGTCGCCACCTAAATATTTCATTTTGGGGGAATTTAGGAAACCCTGACTCGTTGCCTCAGGCCACGTGTCCATCATCACCAAAGTTGCCTCAGCTCGGGAACTTGGGTACAATTAGGGAAGGTCATCTATGAGCACCCCCGCTCGCACGATCAAAGATCGGCCACTACTAAACATGATATTTTCTTTTTGAAAACGCATGTGTTCTTATCCTGATTAATTAGCTAATCTTACTATGTGATGCGCACAGCAAACAAGTATAGACTAGATCACCTAATTTGGAACAAAGCATTGCATATCCGTTTGTTTGGAAGTGGTTTGAAGTTTGCTACTCGTAAATAGGCTAAAACACGAATTTCAATGAATCGTTCCAATTCAAGTAATCCAACCTTCACCCACAGGCATTCAGGCAGTTTATATTAACTAAGCAGTTAGCCTCATGGCAAGCATGCTTTCATGGCAACATTAACACGCATGCAGTATGCTAAAGCGTAAAAGCTTAGCTAGTTCTCCAAGCCAAAACAAAAACTAGTTAGTAATCAATGCATGATCCTAGTTCATGTTAAGATGGCTGATGCAACACATGCAAAATGCAACTAGAAATAGGCTCGGCTATTCTAATATGGCATATGAGGTGCTACATTTGATAAATGTATTCAACTTGGAATTGAAATACAATGCAGTTAGTATGATGCGCCAAGCCCGGTGCATGCAATATAGATGAACGATGCAAACATGCAAACATAAGTATGCTAATTGAAAATGACCCTAAACTAACCATCAAAAGCAGGTAAGTAAAAGGGAGAAAGACATGGGGTTGGAAGACATGCACACACGCACGCACACTTATTACAAAATCCGCCCTCTCGACGGCGGGTCCGAATGAATAATACAAACCAAATAATTAACTAACTAACAAGCTAATTAATTATTACATTACCAAATGAATAACTAGCTACAACTAATTATTACAAAACTTAATTAATTAACAAATTAACTAATTAAATTACAAAACCAAATGCTAACTAACAAATAAGCAATTAAACAATGTTGCCTCGGCAAGTTGAAGAAGGTGAACATGCATGCTCGGTTCCCGTCCCGGTAAGCTCTCTGGATGCTCTTTAAAGGCTCTGTCTGCAGGGTGTCTTCAAGGAATTCCTGCTGAACCTTGCCAAAAGCAGTCTGGGGAATACATCAGTGGCCTGCCGGCCATGGAGAGATGCTGCCGACCACCTGCCGGCTAAGGGTGGGCACTGCCGGCTATGAATGAGAGACTGCCAGCCATCTGTAAGGCACTACCGGCCACTGATGTGTTGGGACACCAAGCTACAACAAAGCACAAAATAGAGAAAATGGAGAGTCTCCCAAGGGTATGTACACACTATGTCACTCCATATCACCTCAAAACATCAAGGGAGAGACATAGTCGGATCCACGACCATCAATCACGCATCCCGATGCATGATGGCCAAAGATCCAACTTGTGCAAATCAATATGAAATGAATGCACAAATAAATACGTAAAGCCTAAAACTCTATCATGTGTGATCAAGAGCGTCGGCGACCGAGAATGGAGACACGTTTCATCACTTGAAGTATGAAATGTCCGTCGTTTCTCATGCTCAGATTAACACTTAATCCAAACAACAATGCAACACACTAACATGCAATGCAACCATATGGCATACTCAATGCTCAATGCTAAGAACTAGATGGCATGCTCAATGCAAGGCGATCATAAGGTTCTAAGTACAATGTAATGCATGCATGTACAATGCAATGCAACAAGGGTAACAACATGGCATGCAACAAGTATGCAACTACGTACCAATGCATGCAACAACATGCAAAATGGATAAGCATGTAACAACATACAAGGTAACAAGCATGCAACAACATGCAAAAGATGGACTTAAACCAAAGTGGGCAGACCTCAGCCATGCCCAAATCAGTGGCCAAAATGATGAGTTGATGACACAAAATGCAAGACGAGCATGCATGCCAATTGGCCCAAGAATTAAGGCATAAAGAGGACAACTCTCAAGCACACTTAAAGAGTGACAAGCATGGAAGTATGGCAATACTACATGCTCTGAAATGATGTTAGGAATGATGCCAAATCACACACAAAACACAAGCATGGCATGCATGAAGCTCATAAGCTAAAAACTAGCAAAGGGGCTTAAGTCATGGCCATACAAAGCAAGCCCTGAAGGGCCAAGGGGACCTAAAATAGTCCCAAGGCAGGTCCAAATAAGACTAAAAACGAGCTTGAAGCTAGCCAACACAAGCTCGAACACAAGTCCGAAAGGCATGAAGCATTCAAGGCTACAAAAGGGGTAATACACTACACCTATTAAAACCAAACATGGCATGACATGGACAATATGAAACAGAGTTACATCATGGTATAACAAGACCAAAAATGCACTGATATGATGAGCCAAAGGCTTAGGCTTAGTGGCATGCACAAAAGTTCATTCTTGAGGCATAAAGCACAAACTCTTCAAGGCATTCAAAGCATGTCAAATGCAAGTGTATGACCACATTTCATGGACTGAAATAACATTTGAAATGATGGCAAAGCATGCAAACATCACATGTATGGCATGGTAGGGGCCTCAAAACCCAAGGCTAGTCAAAGCATTTACACTATAGCTATACAAAACATAAGTAATATGGCCATGGCAGCCCAAAACAGTCCTAGGACAGCCCAAAATAAGAATAAAATCATGCTGGAGCAAAGCCAAAATATGCTAGGATGATGAGCCAAAACATCATGCACATAAAGCTAGTAAGCAAGATTTGTTCTACAAGTATATGGGGCATGCAAAGGATGACCAAACCAATTATGGATAGAGTTATGTCATGGCAAAACATCACTAAAAACATGCTGGAATGGACTCAACATAAGCTAGGATGACATGCTAAAGCAAGAAGCATATAAAGCTAGTTTATGAGATTTACACTACAAGCGTATCATACATGCATGGAGTGACAAAACCAATCTAAAACAGATCTAAGGCATGGTAAAATATCACCAAAAACTTACTGAAATAGGGCCAACACATGCAAGAAAGACATGCTACTTTGATGAGCCACAAATGGGATTACACTACACATGTAAGAAGCATGCAAAATATGACCAAACCAACCATGGACAGACTTAAGGCAAGTCCTAAAAGTCACAAAAAAATGCCTGAACCAAGCTTCAAAAATACAGAGAGGCATGGTCCTTTGGAAGGCCAAAAACTCCAGCAAACAAAAACAAGAAGAGAAGGGGCCACCCCCTCTGATTTGAGACCTCAAAACCATATGTCTACCACTAAAAATCCACTGGATTTCAGTGGTTAAAAGGCCAAACCAAGGCTAGCTCAAAGGCCTTAAGGCATGGCTCAAAACAAGGCCAAACAAGGCAAACAAGAGGGTTGAAGACCCTCAACAGCACAAAGACCTTAAACTACTACCAAAAGAACTTAAATACAAGACTTTTTTCAGTTGAAAGAAAGGCCTAAAACAATATGCAAGAATGGCCAAAATGAGATACAAAAAATTGCTAAAATGGGAAAAAAGCTCACCCTTGAAGTCCAACTTCGAAACCAGCAACCTTAGGGGCCAAAAACCAACTTTCAGAGCTCAAGTAGCACTCCTATGAACTTCATCCCAAAGGTGGTGGTGTGTCTCTATGTGTTGTAGTGCAAAACTGCAAGAAAAAGGCACAAAACTAACAACAATATAGAGAGAGAGTAAGAAATATAGAGAGAGAAAGTTATATCTCTTCTAAAATGGCTGAACCTCTGCTAAGAAGGGAGGGCCTCTCCTTATATAGAGGGAAAATAATGCAAAGCTTCTTCAAGAAGGTTGGCAAGAGCTTCATCCCTCCATACACGTGTATGGAGGGGAGATGAAAGGATTCCAGCTGGCTCAAAAGATCTGGAGTGAAACCAGCTAAGACAGGGGTTCTGCAGGCCATCAGTGGTGGCCGACAGTGGCTCACTGATGGCCGGCAGGCTTTACCAGTGGCCGGCAGCAACAAAGGCATGGCCAGCAGTGCCAGACCATGGTCGGCAGTGCACCAAGAAAAGCATTCTAAAAAGACCAAGCCATGGTCCAAGAATGGGGCAGAAAGGATGCAGGGTTCGGAAAGCTCTAACCTGTGACGTTCCGCCGCGAAAGTCAAATACCCGACGAGCAATCGAGCTAGTGACTGGATGTACCTGCAAGCACAATCGAGTCTTGAGGACGGTCAAAAATGGGGTGTCTACCCACCCCTTATCATGTTTAGGACTCAAAGGAGTGTAGTTCTCGACCCTCGGGCCACCAATCATGCATTCCAATGCATGATGGCCAAAGGAGCCAAGTGTGCAATTCAATATCAAATGATATGCACAAAACACATAAGGGGCCCCAACCTCTATCATGCTTGATCAAGAGGCAAGGGATGCACACATAACGTAATGCAAACATGCAAGCATGATACGAACAACTCAAGCATGCAACAAGTTTGCAACTAGATCATGAAATGCAACTAATGTGCAATAGGCATACTACCTAAACATGTGAAGATACATGGCATGCAACAACATGCAAAATGAAGCAAGCATGCAACAACATGCAAGACAAGCATGCAACAACATGCAAAGATGGACTTAAACTAAAGTGGACAACTCTTAAACGTGCCCAAATCAGTGGCCAAAATGCTAAGAAATAATGGATAAAAGCATATACAAACATGCACATGTAATGGCCTATCACCTAGGCATAAGAGGGAAACTTTCAAGGGCACTTAAAAGTAGAGAAATATGGACATGTAACATATATTGTAAGCTCTGAAATCATGCATGGAAAGGTGCCGAACCAACCAAAGTACACAAGCAAAGCATGCAAGAAAGCCCAAAGCTTAAGACTAGCCAAGGGACTCAAACCATGGCTATGTGAAACATGATGCAAATGGCCAAAGTGAACCAAAACAGTCCTAAAGCATGCCAAAGTAAGCCTAAAACATGCAAGGAATGAGGCCAAAACATGCTAGAAAGATGAGCATAAAACATGAAGCATGCAAAGCTACAAAAGGGGTGTTACACTACGCCTATCAAGACCAAACATGGCATGACTTAACCAATGAAAAACAGAGTTATGGCATGATAAAACAAGACCAAAAACCCACTTAGATGGCATCCCAATGACGTAAGCATGGAGGCATGCACAATGGTCCATTCATGAGGCATAAAACATCAACTCTTTAAAGCATTAAATGAGTGATAAGTGCAAGTATATGAGCATACTATATGGATTGAAATAACATAACAAGTGATGCCAAATCACTGAAATAGCCCAAGTAAAGCATGCTAGTGACTTGGACACTCAAAGCTAACAAGCTAGATTGCATGGTAGCTATACAAAGCATGGCATATATGGTCAAAACAACTCAAATTAGAACTTAAGCATGTTACAACAAGGCTAAAATCTTCATGGAGTCGAGCCAAAATCAGGATAGAAACATGGCTTAAAGCACAAAGCATGTTAAGGCAATTTCATGGAAATGCACTACAAGTGCATGAGGCGTGCAAAGGATAACCAAACCAAACCTAAACAGAGGTATGACATGGTAAAACAAGCCCAAGAACATGCTGAAATAGACACAACATAGGCTAGAATGACATGCTCAAACATGAAGCATATAAAGCTAGTGTGTGTGATTTACACTACAAGTGTATGGTACATGCAAAATGCCACTAAACCAACCTTAGACAGAGGTAAAGCATGGCAAAGTAACACCAAATACTTGCTGAAATGAAGCTAAGACAAGCTTAACAAACATGCTGCCAACATAAGTCATTTATGCAAGCATACAAGACAACAAGGAGAAGGGATGACCCTCTCCTATTTAAGACTCCAAAACCACCTTTCCACCATTGAAAATCCTCTAGATTTCAGTAGTAGAAAGGTCATGCAAAGCTAAGAACAAGGGCCAAAAGGGATGGCCTAACAAGACCTTGGAGGGGGGAAACAACACCAAACCAAAAAGAGACCTTAACCAAAGATTTAAAGCATCAAAAATCAGAACTTATTGTAGTTTAGAGTTAAGCTAAAATAATAAGCAAGAAGGTTTAAAAGCTTAAGCAAGAAAGGGCTATTAGAAGCAAGAATACTCACCCTTGAAGAACACTTTCAAGAACAAGGCTCCAGCAACTTTTTCAAGCTTTAACCACTCCAAGAACTCTGAAATCAACCTCAAGGGACCTCAGCTCCAAGAGGATAATGTTCTAGTGTGTGTTTGTGTACAATAGTAAGACAATACTACACTTTTGAGTACAAAACAAGGCTAAACACAGGAATATAGATACAAAAGTATATGTATCACTCAACCCTAAATTTTCTGAACCCTTGAGGAGGGAGGAGATGGTTCTCTCTTATAGAGAACCAAAAGCAAAGCTTCTTGAGGAAGCTAAGCAAAAGGGAAAATCCTTCCATACACGTGTATGAAGGGGGTGAATTGTGCATGCCAACTGTGACAGCTGGCATAAAATATCTGCATAAAGCAGATGAACAGGGTTCAGCCAGAAAATATGGCCGATCGACCAACATAAGGTCCGACCGACCAAAAAAAGTGCCGATCAGCCAACACTTTTGGCCGATGGCAAGAAAACAAGGCCGATGGCTTCATGCCTTAGCCGATGGGTTGAGAGGATGGCCAACAAGCCACCCTCTTCCCTAAGGAGCAAAAACACAAGTCCTTGGTCCACAACCAAGCACAAAACATACAAGTTGAGAGATCTTGAGACAAGGCGCACGGCCGAGACCTCCAGACTCAAAGCAAACACGAACATAGATGATCATCGAGTGTTCAAACGATGAATTCCAAGTCTCGAGGGCGGTCAAAATGGGGTGTCTACACAAATCACAAATTTTCAAATTAAACACATACCTATACGTATAGATACAAACCACAAAGAAGATAAATGTATGCAACAAACCACAAATTTTTGAAATTATACGCCTTCATGAAATGTAAGAAACAAACCAGAGAGGATAGAAGAAAACCAAACAAATTAAGCACGTATAGATATACAAACACTTACCATGTACCAATGAAAAGTACGTAGCAAGGGGGTAATCCAAGAGAGAAGGTTGGATAATCGGCCACGCACAGCAGCGACAAGGATTTGCCCTACCAGATAGGGAACAAATTGATACAATTTGGATGTCGAGGGAAGTAGAACTTAGGGTTTGCGATAGATGAATGCCCCTTCCGCTCGAGCAAAAAAATTGTCGCTCCAGTCCACTTCTGGAGTTCACAGCAGTTCACAAACCTACAAATATATTGGATTCATGTGTTTTTTGCTCGAGCCATCGTCAAGTTTGCTCAAGCGTAAATTGACGACCCCCAGCAGTTTTGCAGGCCACATATAACTTCTGGGAGCATGCCTCGAGCAGTTTCATTGCAATGTTGGTTGTAATGTTTTGCAGGCTGTGTATGTGTAGACACCCCATTTTTGACTGTCCTCAAGACTTGGACGTCACCATTTGAACACTCTGTGATCATCCATGTTCGTGTTCATCTTGAGTTCTCGGAGGTCTCAGCCACGCGCCTTGCCTTAAGACCTCTCGACTTGCCTGTTTTGTGTTTGGTTTTGCACCAAACACTTGTGTTTTGGTTTTGAGGAGCAGGGAATCGCTTGGTGGCCATCCCCACATCTCACCGGCCATGGCTTGAGGCCACCGGCCATTGTTTTGTTCCCATTGGCCAAATGTTTGGTCGGTCGGCACTCCTTTTGGTCAGTCGACCATTTATTTGGTCAATTTGGCATTTTTGGCTGGCTGACCACTGTGCATTTGCTTTTGGCAGATATTTTGTGCCAGCTGTGCTAGCTGGCACCCACTTTGCACCCCCTCCATACACGTGTATGAAGGGATTTCACTCTTGCTTAGCTTGTTTTGTAAGCTTTGCAAGGGTGATCCTCTATAAAGGGAGGCCTTCTCCTCCTCCTCAAGGGTTAGAGGTTTGAGCTCCAGAGGTCTAGATTAGGGTTAGAAATAGTGTATCTATCTATCTCTATATCTCCCTCTCTTTTTGCCTTTGTGTGTGTTTAAGTGTGTTTTGTTCTTACTTTCGTGCATAAACACCTAGTATCACACCTTACCTTGGTTGCTGAAGGGACAAAGGGTTGTTGTTAAGGTTTTTGAGTGGATTTAAGCTTGGACAAGGGTAAAAATCTTACCCCTTTATTTCCCATTCTTGCACTAGCTTTTAACCTATCTTGAATCTATTTTTGAGCTTAGTGTATAACATATAAAAGTTTTGATTTTGTTAGTTTTAGAACTTTGTTTAAGGTTTCTTTGGTGTTCGGGGTTGTTTGACCCCTCTTAGGCCTTGTTTGGCCCCCATTTTGTGCTATTTTGGTGAGCTTCGGGACCACCTTGTTTGGACCTCCTCACCACTGAAATCTAGAGGGATTTCAGTGGTGGGGATGGTGCTTTCAGGTCCTAAGAAGGAGAGGGGATGGCCCTCTCCTTGTTGTCTTCAAAAGTTGTCATTTTAGCCTCATGTGTGAGCACCATTGTTGAGTTCATGTTGGCCATGTCTCAGCTAGTATTTGTGCTTATTTTTTCATGATATAGCATTGTTTTAAGTTGGTTTAGACACACCACACATGCTTAGCATACTTGTCATGTAATGCCATGAAATTGCATTAACATGCTTTGTGCTTTGAGCCTTATTTTTAGCATGATTTTGGCTCAGCTTTGTGAAGCTTTTGTGCATGTTTTGATGTGCTTGAGGTCTAATTTTGGTCATTTGGGTCATCCATGACTTGCTTTGTATAGCTACCATGCAATCTCCCTTGTAGGCCTTGAGTATTAGATCCTCTAGCATGCTCTACTTGCATCATTTCAGTGGTTTGGCACCATTAGTCATGTCATTTCAGTCCATATAACATGCTTGTATACTTGCATTTATGGCTCCTTTGATGTTTCAAAAGGTATGTGTTTTGTGCTCCGTGTTTGGACCCTTTTGCATGCCTTTAGACTTAGGCCATTTAGATGCCATCTAGGTGTGCCTTTGACCTTGTTTTGGTCTGTCTTGGGGTGGTTTTGAGTCCCCATGGCGCTTTGGGACTTGCTTCATATAGCCATGGTTTAAGCCCCTTGGCTTGCCTTGAGTTTTGGACATAGTTGCATGCCTTGTTCATCTTGTTTAGTTGGTTTGGCACCATCCTTAACATAATTTTCAGAGCTTAGTATGCTTGCCATATGCCCATGTTTGTCCCTTTTAAGTGTGCTTAAAAGTTGCTTCTTTATGCTTAAGTCTTGAAACATGTATCTATGCATGCTTGTATGTACATTTGCCTTCATGTGCTTAGCATATTAGCCATTGTTTTGGGCTTAAAAGTTGTTCTTTGATGCATAAGTATTGGACCTTGCGTGCATGAATGTTTGGGTGTACATTCGCCTTGCATGTTGTCACACACTTGACCCCTTTGTATGTTGTTGCATGCTTAGGTGGTAGTGCATTTGGCATGCATTCCTTTTGCTTTGGTTTCTTAACATGTCACATGTCTTGCATGTTTGTTTGTTGGCATTACATTTTGCATGCTTGTTAGATTGCATACTTGTTACATGTTTGCATACTTGCCTCCATGTTCATGTTGCATACTAGCCTATATGCTTAGGTTGCATTTGGCATGCATGCCTTGCCTCTTGAATCGATTATGATAGAGGTTGGGTCCATTTGTTTGTTTGGTTTGCATTACTTTTGACATTAAAATGCATACTTGGCCTCTTTGGCCATCGCGCATTGAAATGCGCCATTGGTGGCCCGAGGGTCGAGGATCATCCTCCTTTGAGTCATGAACATGATAAGGAGGGTGTTGGTGCACACATTTGCTTGAAATGCATTGCCATGCCATGTTTGCCCTCTGCTGCTGTCAAAATAGGATTCTGCAGGCATACATGGTCGGCCGACCATCTCTATTGCCAACTGACCAAACATTTGAGGCCGAGAGCCATATCAATGGTCGATGATGTCACCCCTTGGTCGGTGATGCTCCACAGTGTTCAGAGAGTGTTCCTTGGGACTTGTGCAATTTTCAGAAGAGCAGAGCAGGGTAAACAAAGGTAGCTTGTGCATGGTGACGGATTTCCGAGCAAACCGAAGCACGCATGCATTGGACCCCCTTCCCGAGGCTGTTTTATTGCTTTCTTAGCTTAGTTAATTTGCTTAACTAGTTAAGTGGCCTGTAATAATTAATTAGTTTGTAGGTTAATTAATTTGTATGATTCTTTTGGCCCCTCCGAGCGAGGGCGAATGTGTAATAAGTGTGGGTGTGTGTGTGCATGTCTTCCAACCCCCATTTCTTTCTCCCTTTTACTTACCTACTTTTGATGGTTAGTACTAGGGCATATTTAATTTAGCATACCTTATGCTATGTATGCATGCATTCATTCATCAGTATTGCATGCACCGGGCTCGGTGCATCATGCTAACTGCATAGTATTTCAAATCTAACTTGAATATATGTTACTTGTTGCATTTCACATGCCATCCTAGGATTAGCCGAGCCTATTCTAGATTGCATTTTGCCTATGATGCATTAGCCATTTAACATAGACTTGGATCATACGTTTGATTGCTAACATGTTCTTTGTTTTGGCTCGGAGTACGCTGTAAGTATTTATGCTTTAGCATCTCGCATGAGTGTGAATGTTAACATGACAGCATGCTTACCATGTGGCTATGTGCTTATGTGATATTATTGCCTGAATGCCCGTGGGTGAAGGTTGGATTGCTTGAGTTGGAACAACTCGTTGAAATCCGTATTTTAGCCTACTTGCGAGTAGCAAATTTCGAACCATTTTTCTGAACAAACGGATATGCAATGCTTTGTTCCAAATTTGGTGATCTAGTTTATATTTTAGTGTTGCGCACATCAAATAGTAATATTAGCTAATTAATCGGAATAAGAACGCATAATGTTTTCCAAACTAGATATCATGGTTAGTAGAGGCCGATATTTGATCGGGCGAGCGGGGGTGCTCATAGCTGACCTTCCCCAATCGTACCCAAGTTCCCGAGCCAAGGCAAATTTTGTGATGACGGACATATGGCCTTAGGCAACGAGTCAAGGTTTCCTAAATTTTCAAAAAATAAAACATTTAGGTGGCAACTCTGTATCTGGCAAAGCAGTCCATGTTTGGCACTTCTTTTTAAAAATCTATTTTTCAAAACAATTTGCCGGATTTGGACTCTTTGGTGATTTATCAATCTCATATCGCACATTGTGAGATCAGATTAAGAACCGTGACAATCTGAGTCCGACCTGTAGCATGAGGCCCACGGGCGCGTCTACAGTTTCTGGCGACTCTGCTGGGGACATTAGAGAACTTGGCTCGAACTCATGATATCTTGTTTTGACTACACTCATGTGTTTCTTTGCATTGCATGTGCATTGGTGCGCCTAGGACACCGTGTTGCCATCTGCTATTCCTAAGCAGTTAGCCTGAGGCTGTGTGCCATAAGGTTGACCGGTTATGGGCTCTGCCAGTATGGGAATACAAACCCCAATTTTATTGGGGCACCCTTTTGACCATTCGTCCTAGTGCATATTCGGAATCCATAGTGACCATTCCAAACTAGGACAGGTGGCTACCCGATTATAGGTTGTTTGAAACCGCTGCGTGCGTAGTGAAACCCTAGTTCCTGACAAAATAGGACAGGGAAACCCTACCCCAACATAGGGGTGTTTTGGTTCTCATTTACTTGCTATGTGCTTTTAGAGTGTATCTCTATAGGAACGCACATATCAGTTTGCAAGTTTAATACCAGGCCTGAGGGCATCAGTATCAGTGTTTTGGGGAATCAGTTATATCTGCGGGTATTAGATTCATTTTTTTTTTGGGCAGCAATTTTTGGGGAACAGCGATCAGTAGTAGAGTACAGTTATTCAGCTGCACCTGTGTATGTTCCGTTTGGGGCTGAAATGCTGCCTGTTTTCCCTTTCAGTTCAGAGATTTGGGGTCAAAGATTTGGTGTTCTTCTTTGCTGAGGCAAGACAGACGTCTGATCCATCAGTCACCGTTCAGTTCAGCAAACTTATGATGATGCAAAGTTCAGAGAAAATTGTGGTTATGGCAGCCGCATTAGACCAAGGGATCATCTTGCAGGATGAGACCAATGTTGATGTACCGCATCCGCCCAGGTCGCCTGTCGTACACCCGATCTGGACACCCCAGTTGTTTCAAGCTTGTGAGCCCACAACGTTTGAGTTGATGGGAATAATTAGTGACCTTCATAGGTCTGTGGCTGATCTCGCTTACGGAATGTCGGCTTCGCCACCAACCACATCGTATGCTGGGAATTTTGTACCACAGAAGCCCCCGCTACTTAAGTGAATTGTGATCGAGCTCAGCCAACCTGAGGTTGTCTCCAGCTATGGCAATGACATGTCAACAACAACTGGGTTTCGCTCTGATATAGCAACCCAAACCCTCGATCAGGCTGAAGCTAGAGGTAAGAACAAAGTGGGAACAGATGCTGATCCCGTTGAACAACTACTGTGGGTAGTCGAGGCTTTGAAAGCCGAGGGGATGAATAAGTAACAAGTACTCACAGTCATGGCTAAGACTGTGGATGATGCTTTTCCCACTCCAACCGAAGGCAGTTCAAGCCTGGCGGAAAATCGAGATAGGCCCCGTCATGCCAGAACAGTTTCTTCCGCTCCCAACCCTGCACCGAGAAAAGATCAGAAAGCCAAGGCAATGCTTGTCGACCCTTTCGCTAGTGCGTCTAGCAAGAACCCTCAGACTTCGAAGTATCTGCCTCGAGGGCGCAGAGTCTTTCATGCCCTCTACATGCCTTTGTCTAGGGCATTTCAAATTTTGGCTAAAAAGGGGCATCCTCGAGCCTCGACCTCTCCCGAAGAATCTTCCTCTCACACATGATGTTGCCTTGTACTACGCGTACCACCAGCAAACCGGTCACAACACCGATGGTTATTTCCGCCTTCGCCACGAAGTGCAAGATTTGATCGACAATAAGGTCATCCTCCCACCCACCTCAGCAAAGTCTGTCACCGCTGAATTATTGGATTTCGAGGATACTGTAAGTATGTGATCAGGGGTTGGACCACCTGCGGGCGGCGCTCGGTGTATTTCAGATGCGGCGTTTGGCACGCACTGTTGGGAGCATTTGCGAATGCAGTTTTGTAATTTCTGGCTTGGGTGTCGAGTCAGTTCTTTGTTTTTGTGTTGAGTCTGTCTCTTTGTCTTGAGTCAGTCTTTTTACTTAAGGGTCTGTCTTGTTATGTCGAGTCAGTCCCATTGTATAGAATGTCAGGTGATTCCGAGGTTGTTGCCTCGAACACTGTTTTGTTTTGTAATTACCCTTTTGTTTTCTTTTGAGTCTGCCTCTCCTGTGGAGCCAGCTACAACCAGGAAATCTGAATGAAACAGCTGCGGCTATCATGTTTTCCGTGCCTATTGCTACTTTGAGCTAGTTGTGCCAGAGCATTTGAATGAAACAGCAGAGCATCTCACTTACTCTTCTGCACCTCGAATTCATTGCATTGGCCTAAGTTTTTCAAAACTTTTTAACATTGTGGTATTGAAAACGAAGAGGAAGGAATTCCTCGGGTTTTGCAAAACTTTGATCAAATTGAGAGAAAGAGAAGCATGCTAAGCCCTTAATGATTGAAATCATGTTTGTCAACGTGAGTACTGAGAAGGACCCTGGCTTGATCCAGATTGGTTCCGCACTATCTCTAGCACGAGCAATTTGTCACTTTCTTAAAAAAAAAAAAAATTCTCAAAAATAAAATGTTTTGCGCAGTCCTGCGAAGACCTGTGTAGAATCACTCTTTAGATTGTGCAGCTTAGGATTGCTCTCAGCCTCAAGACTTGAGGCCTTGCTTTCAAATCTTGGACCTTAGTTCAGAATGTTCAACAGTCGACTACAACATGAGGCTTGCGTGGCCAAATTTGAAGCAACCCTCAAACAAAAGGCCAAGAAAGTCAGATCAAGAAGATCAGACCTCATCAGAAGAAGCTTGCAAAGCTAGAACAGAAGCACCCCTCGAACTAGGGGCAAAATTGTCCGATGTGCTCGAAGAGCCGAAGATGGATCCTTCTGTAAGTCAATACAACTGCCACTCTCCTGGATACGGATGGCTTCAAAATCTGAAAACCATTTGGCATGGACTTGTTACACTTCTACCCTTTGAGAGGCTCGCTGGGCTGAAAACTCGAAAGGGCGACCCAGGCAAAAGTTAGAGCAAAAAAAAAGAAAAAAAAAGAATACAAAAAATGCAAAAAAAAAAATAATGAAAAGATTTGAAAAAGAAAAGACAAAAAAATGAAAAAAAAAAAAGGAATTGAAAAGAAAAGAAGAATAAAGCTTGCAAGGTTGAAAACTCGCAAAAGGCGGCCTTGGCAAAAGTTAGAGCCCAAAAAGTGAGGGTTAATACACGAGTGTACCTTAACCGGAACTACGTAAGGCTTGATTCCCATGTTTAGGATACGTAGGCAACTTCATCCTGAAGTCCAGCCACCAACACTTCCAAATCAAGTGTGTCCATGTAATGGTTTTGATCATCCTTACCTTTTCTGAATCCGATAGTTCAGTTGTGACACAACCTGAACTACGTAAGGCTTGATTCCCATGTTTGGGATACGTAGGCAACTTCATCCTGAAGTCCAGCCCCACGCACTTTCAAAATGACTGTGTCCATATATTGGTTTTGACCATCTTCGTCTTCTCTATATCCGAGAGTTCGGTTGCGATCATCACTAATGAGGACTGACTACAGTATGCTGCAGCGTTATCCAGACAAGGGGCAACTTTTCGTTGCCATGAGTCGCCATCCAAACCAGGGGCAACTTTCCATTGCCGTGTTGTGCCCTTTAGAACAAGGGGCAATTTTCCATTGCCTCCAATCCGAGGTTGTACATCTCAAGAGTAAGTTTCATGCTCGTTGAGCACTGGCTGTTTGCCAAAATGGTTTTTGAGAATTTTTACTGAGGTTGACTATTTTCTCAAAAATTATTCCATTTTTTCCAAAACAGGACCATTTCTTGGACCCAAAAAGGAAAATTTTCAATGCTCATAACCTAACTTTCATGATTTTCAAATCAAAAATCGAACAAGTATGTTAATCTAACTCTCGTTTTGGTTAAAATTGTTTTAGTAGAAGACCAAAACAAAAAAATGGTCCAAATGATGGACTAAGGGAACAGTTGAGTCAAGCTTCCTGTCTTTCTCCCATCGCCAGCATACTTGCTGAAAAGGGCACAGCTGAAGCTGTCATTAAAGGGCTGAAAGCTCTCTCGACCTCCGAGCAACGAGGTATCGAGCCAAGTGCGAAGCACGAATCGGAATGGATCAAGATACTCCACTCCCTTATCAGGAACATCGACTAAACGTCGCCGGAAGAAGTAGCTGCGAGCTAACAGTGTTGGGCATGAACCCACAACCTCTTGTTTATTCACCGACCATATTTGGGGAGGGATGAAAAGAATGAGAGAGTAAAGAATAGAGAGGTGTAAGTTAAGAGAAAAGTGAGCAAAAAGGGGTTTTGAGAGAAAAATCGAGCCTGAGGGCCGAGTGATGTGAGAATCACAAATGAGAAGAGGGTGGGAAACAATACCCGGAGAAACTGGCTCCTCATGATCTGAGAAGTCTCTCATTTTTATAACGCGTCTGTGTGTCGTGTCTTTTGTTTTGTTTACCTTTACTCTTGTTTTGGGTCTATTCCGAGCGTGTCTCGTTGTGTTTAGGTTGTATACCTTTGGTTGAGTCGTAGTATGTTGTGTTCAGTCGTAGGCTTAATACCTAGTTGAAAACCCTCTCCTCAAATTGTTTTGTGCTCAGAGTGCTGTGCTATTCCCCACATTTGTGCAAAACATGATTTGGTTCTTTCATAAAACTGCAGGGTCCACCCCCAATAAGTGTGAACAAAAAAACCTGGACCTATCTGAAGCTTTTGGGTTCCAGAGTGCGAAGCAAGAAATTTTGGAGCATCTGAGTGTGTTTCAACTTCTGTAGAGTCCAGAATGAACCGTGTATCCAGAATGGGTGATATGCTGCTGTGGGCTATGAGTTCAGAATGAGCAGTGTTCAGAATGGGCTATGTGTTCAGAATAAGCAGTGCGCTGTACGAACTATGTGTAAAGGCTGTATGCAGAGTAAACCAAGCAATGTGTTATGGGCTGTGCGTTCAGAATGAGCAGTAGGTTGTATGAGTTGTTTTGTCATTAGCTGGTTCACTACCTGGTTATTACTATACAAGTGTTAGATTTTCAGACAAAAGATCAATCTCATTTACATTGTTGTGTAATACAACACGATGCGATGTATGAAATACATAAATGTAACACTTTCTCAGGCAAAAAGTTTGTTTCATTTCATCATCTTTTCAAGTACAAAGTTTCGAGAAAAATAAAACCTGCCTGCATCAGTACAAGGTACTCAAGCTACCAGCAAAAAAGAAAAAGTAAAACAAAAAGAAGAAAAGCAGCAAAAATCTGGATCAACATCGATCATCTCAGGCCTGAGAGCCTATCCTCATCCACTTCCTGGATGAAGGTCCAGGAGCGTCATCGTCAGCACCATCATCTGAGCCCGAGTCTGAGTCGTCCCCAGTCTCCTCCTCAGATGACTCTGCCTCTGCCTCTGCCTCGGACTCATCATCATCGGGAACTGGTGCCCGAGAGCTACTCCCAACATGAGTGCACCCCACTTTGGTGCGGGGAAATACTGTGCCACCTCGCCCTCCTCCTCGAGCGGGAACAGAAGGCCCAACTAGAGCACCTCCTGCAGTAGGGATCTGGAATGGAGGTTAAAAAGCACAAATGGCAAACGCATCAGTATGCTACGCAAAATAGAGTATAAATACAGAATACAGTGTGTGAGTACAGTGTATGAATACTGTGAGTAGTGTATCAGTACAGAATACAGTGTGTCAGTACAGTGTATGAATACTGTGAGCAGTGTATCAGTACAGAATACAATGTGTGAGTACAGTGTATGAATGTTGTGTATGAATGCTGTGAGCAGTGTGTGAATACGGAATGCAATGACTGAGTGCAATGTATGAATGCCGTGAGTAACGCTGGGAACAGTATGTGGGATACAGTGTATCAAATGCCGTGAGGGCCGTGTATCAAGTGCCATGTTGGTAGTGCGACGCATCAGATTATGCGTGAAACAGATTATGCACAGTTTGAGATTGTGGTTGAAAGAGAGCCTACCGGGATACCGTAGATAGCCAGCAGGTTGAGGCTCCGCTGGAACATCCCCATCACGAAGGCGGTCAACTCTAAAGACTGGCGAGTGTACTCGGAGGAAGCCTGCAAAAGTGTTAGAAGCATCAGTGTTCTGCGGAATATCAAACGAAATGAAATGAAATGACGATGCAAAATACAAAATGCAATAATACTTACCGGAGGCAAGTCGTAGAAACCGACTAGCTCGTGATCAGTCGGAGGGGGAGCAATAGGGATCTGGTAAGTCTCCCCACTCTGCCCTCTGCATGTCATCGTCGTGGGCAGTGCTGGCCAACTAGCCCCCCGTCCTCTCCGGGGCCCACTCCTGCCACGGGCCCGAGCCATCCTAGGTGCTCCTGCCCCTGCTCCCGCTCCCGCTCCAGCCGCTGGCGCCGCAGGCCTCTCTCTCTCAGCTCGACGGCCACTGCTCAGGGGCCGCATGATGAAGGTCTAGACGTACTCTGCATAGTCGCCCTCGCCTCTAAAGCCCTTCGCCTCCCATCCGATCGTGTAATCGGCCATCTCCTATGGGGGGTACGTCTCTGTCTGCCTCATGTCGATAGGAGGCAGACCTGGAACTATCTACTCTGGTAAACCTAAGGTTTGGCGCAGGAAGCGGTCACGTAGGTACCAAGCCCGACAGACCGGGCCCTCCAACAGAAGCCTGAATTGGGCGAAATCCTCAGCACCTGCATACCGCTCCCGAACTGCGGCTGGCAATGGAGCCCATGGCTGCCAGGTGATCTATAAATGATATGCAGTTTGTTATCTACTGTTATCGAAAGAATAATGTAAAGCATAGCTTAAATGAACTGCAAACTCTAAAATACCTCTGCGGCGGTGATGGTGTCAAAGTAGCGGCGGAAGAATGTAAATGACTCCCGGGGTCTCCGCACGCATCTCATATCGAAGCGGTAGGAGAATGGAACGCCGAGGGGGGTCTCCTCGTCCGGCACTGGGGCAAGCCTCGGGAAATAGGCATAGACCCACAACTGTAGAGCAAATATCAGTATGCTTATCAGATAAAGCAAAATGCAGACCAAGCAGAATGCAGGATAAAGCAAAAATTACAGAACCATGTATTGTGCAGTGTATTGTGCAGAGTGTACAGTGTGTGCAGTATACAGTCAGTGTAAAATAGATTGCATGTTTGCAGTATGCGCGGTGTATAGTCAGTTGGCATCAGATTGTGCAGTATGTGAAGTATTGTGCAGTATACAGTCAGTGTAAAGCAGATTATATGTGTGCCGTGTGTGCAGTATACAGTCAGCGTGAGGCAGATCGTAGTATGTGCAGTGTACAGAGTACAGAAAATGTAAAGCAAAAAATATAAAACAGAGAAAGAAAATGTACCTCCCAAGCTCGCCAGTAGCCTCCGAGCAACTGTTCGTTGAGGCGAGAGGATGAACTCATGTAGCCGTACAGTGTGGCCAAGCCTGCGCCACCCCAGTCATAGCGGCGGATCCGCATGACGTCCACTAAAGCGCTCAGCAGACAGAGGGGCACAGTGTTCACCCGGTCGGCGAAGAGGGTCGTCCCCAGCAAGAACATAAGGAAGCTGCGTGCATACTGCTCTGCCTCCTCCTGAGCCATCGGCGCCTCCTCAGCTAAGGCTGGCTAAATCCTGAAGTGGTCCTCGAACCACGAATATCTGACAAATCCTGGACGAGTAAGAGCCAGTAGGTCACCAAGCAAGTACATTTGAGCGACCTCCCACTCGTCCATGTCTGTGTCAAAGGGAATCGGATCACCCCCTACCCCGATGCCGGTGATCATTGAGAAGTCGAAGGGAGTCATCGTCATGTCTCCCGTGGCGAAAAAGTGGAAGGAATCAGTGGTGTCCCACCACCTCTCCACCAGAGCAGCAAGCAAAGGCCTGCTTGCAGTAAGGCGCGACAGTCCTCTGCAGAAAGTGTCGAAGCCGGCCTGATCAACAATATGGCGGACCGCGTCCGATTGCTCCATATACCATCCCCTGGCGGCAACATTCCCATACCCCCAGAAGGCATGGGAATCCCCCTGTATTCAAAAGCAAACAGTTGCGAAGCAATATTAAGTGTACAGTTTTGAAGAACAGTCAAAATTGATGCAGATACAATGTGTGTGCACGTTCTCAGATTCAAATAGATATCGAGTGCCGGTGTGATCGAAGTGAACTACAACATATGATGTATCAGTGTGTTCGAGTAGTTCAACGTAAATACAGCGTGTGTGCACGTTTTCGGATTCAAACAAATATTGAGTGCCGGTGTGCTCGAAGTGAACTACAGCATATGATGTGTCAGTGTGTCTGATTGGTTCAGTGAAAACACAGCGTGTGTGCACGTTTTTAGGTTCAAACAGATATCAGGTATCAATGTGTTCATAGATGAATTACAGTGTGTAATATATCAGTGTATCCGGGTTAAGCAGTTAAAGAACAGAATCAACTATTGCAGTTATGTTCTATATTGCGGAAAATAAAACAGAGGGAAGACTGTACCTCAGAAGTGTCGTAAGACAGATGTGACTCTGGCTCGCGCAGAAGAAGCTCTCGTGGCACGCCCCTATCAAAAGTCCTGAACTGGCGAAGACCATCAGGAGGTAGCACGTGAATCATCGGTCTGTAGGCCGCCGGATCGAACGGTCGAATGTGAAGAGGCAAGAGCTCGGCCTCTGGGTCCACATCCATCTCCAAGGGAGCCCCACCACCTGGAATATCGTCTGCCATCTCAAGGGTAGCGTGAAAATAGCTGGAAATGTGGAAACCGGGCGAGAATATGAAAAGTCAACTAAAAAAGTCAACCCCAGGAGGGTGAAAAATGGCCGAAACGGTTGGGGTGCGGAAAAGGCACAGAGATCGAGGAAAACTCGAGGGAAACAAACCCCTAGTGGTGGAAATTAAGAAAAAGACACCGAAACAATGATTTGTTCGGTTCAAAATGTTCGAAACGATGAGGGTTTCGCGAATCGAACGTTGAAACGGGCCCAAAAACCAAGGAAAAACTGGGATAGAAGCTTGGAAAATAACCTAGAGAGAGAGGGGGCAATTTTTCGAGCAAGAGGAAGTGAGAAATATAGGGCTAGAAGCCCTATATTTAAAGACCCGTGCCGAATTGACCAAATTGCCCCGATTCAGGCATATTTGGCCGGTCGGCCACATTGTTAGCCGGTCGGCCAAATATTTGGCCGATGGAGTTGTTTTGTGGCCGGTGACCTCCCCCGATGGCCGGTGAACCTCCTACACCTTTGTTTGGGTCTTTGATGTGGTTTGGGCCCTCCCTTGCTCAACACAGTGCAAGAAAATACATTTCCGAAGCTTAACCGGTCTCTGTGCCGTGTCTTCTGTGTGTAGCACTCGAATATGTTCGAGGTGTATCCTTTTCGTATCCTTTGATATCTTACGAGATTCAGTAACTGCTTTGAATGCGTCGCATTACAATGTGTAGACACCCCATTTTTGACCGTCCTCAAGACTTGGACGTCACCGTTTGAACACCCGGTGATCATCCATGTTTGTGTTCGTTTAGAGTTCCCGAAGGTCTCGGCTACGCGCCTTGCCTCAGGATCTCCGAACTCGACTGTTTAGTGTCTGGTTTTGCACCAAACACTTGTGTTTTGCCTTGGAGGGGTAGGGAATACCTTGTGAGGCATCCCCACACATCACCGGCCATGGCCAGAAGCCACCGGCTGGTGTTTTGATGCCATCGACAATGTATATTGCCGGTCGGCATTCTTTGTTGCTGGTCGGCACTCAATTTTCACAAAATGGCAATTTTGAGCAGCCAACTACTGTTCATCTGCTTTTGCAGATATTTTAATACAGCTGTATGGCATTTTGTCGTGTATGGAGGGATGGACTTCTTGTTAGCTTACCTTGTAAGCTTTACAAGATTGGCTCCTCTATAAGAGGAGCCCTCCCCTCTTGGCTTAGGGTTAGACATTTTAGAGAGAAAAGTTATGTGAGAGCTCTGGTTTTTAGGTTTAGGGTTCCATACATATTCTATCTCTATACCTCTCTCTCATTTGGCCTTTATGTGTGTATAAGTGTGTTTGTGCCTTACTATTGCACACAAACACATAGTGGTACACCTTTCCTTGGTTTCTTGAAGGACCAGAGGTTGTTCTTGAGGTTCTTGGGCTGTTTTGAGCTCAAAGAAGCTGCTGGAGCTTCATTTGTGAAGAGGGTCTTCAAGGGTAACAACCTTACTCCTTTATTCCCCATTTTTGCATACTATTTTTGCCTATCTTAGAACTATTTTTGAGCTTAGTGTATAATATAAAAAGTTCTATTTTTAGGCCCTCTAAATAGTTTGTTTAAAGTGTTTTGTGGTTTGGAGGTGTTTGATCCCTCTTAGGCCTTGAGAGGCCCCATTTTGTGCTATTTTGAGTGAGCTCCGGGACCTTGGTGTTTGGGCCTCCTCACCACTGAAATCTTGAGGGATTTCAGAGGTGAGGATGGTGTCTTGAGGTCCTAGGGAGGAGAGGGCCACCCCCTCTCCTTGTTGTCCTTGAAATGGACCATTTTTGGCCTCTTGAGGGAGCACCTAGCTAAGCTTCTTGTTGACCATGCCTTGGCTGTTTTTTGTGCTTATTATGTCATAATATGCTTCTGTTTTTAATTAGTTTTGGTACACCATGCACGCTTAGCATACCTACCTTGTAATGCCATGTTTAGGCCTTAACATGCCTTAGGTTGTGAGCCATTGTTCTAGCATGTTTTAGGTCTAGCTTTATGAAGCTTTTGTGCTTATTTTATCATGTTTGAGGTCTGTCCTAGGTTGTTTGGGTCGGCCATGGCATGTTTAGTATAGCCCCTTTGCATTTTGGCTTGTTGGCCTTAAGTGTGTGAATGTATAGCATGCATCCTTACCTTAATTTAGTGGGTTGGGACCATTTGCCATGCTATTTCAGTCCCTTTAACATGCTTGTGTGCTTGCCTTGGGTGCCTCTTTGAAGCTTTGAAAGCTTGTCTTGCATGCTCCATGTTTTGGCCATTGTGCATACCCTTTGAATCTGAGCTACTTAGATGTCATTTAGGTGTCCCTCGGGTGTTGTCTAGGCCTGCCTTAGACTTGTTTTAAGTCCTCTTAGCCTTGTGAGGCTTGGTTGACTTAGTCTTGGTTTAAGCCTCTTGGCTTGTCTTGGGTTTTGGGCTTTGTTTGCATGCCTTGTTTATTTTGTTTAATTGGCTTGGCACCATGTTCTCGCATGATTTTTAATGCTTAATTTGCATGCCATTAGTCCATGTTATGCCTCTTTCAAGTGTGCTTGAGAGTTGCCCTTTTGTGCTTGACTGTTAGCCACTTAACATGTGCATGTGTGTATGTGTGTTTAGTCCTTCATTTTGGGCATTTTGGCCACTGTTTTAGGCCTAGTACAGGGCTGCCCAAATTAGTTTAAGTCCAATCTTTACATGTTGTTACATGTCTTACACTTTGCATGCTTTGATTGCACCATGTCTTGCATGTCCACTAGCTTGCATGCTTGTTCATTGCTTGCTTGTTTGCATTGCCATGTTGCATCCCTAGCTAACATGCTTAGGTTGCATTGAACATGCATATCTTGTCCCTTGATTTAGTGATAGGGATTGGACCCCTTTGGTTTGTTGGTTTGCATTGCATTTGACATCAAAATGTGCACACTTGGTCCCTTGGGCCATCACGCATGGAAATGCGCGATTGATGGTCCGAGAACCAAGGAGCGTATCCCTTTGAGTCACCAACATGATAAGGGACATGATTGGTGCATACATTGTTTGAATTGCATTGCCATACTCTGCCTTGTCCTCTGATGCTGTCGATTGCAGGTTCTGCAGGCATTCTCTGCCGACCGGCAATGTTCAGTGCCGACGAGCAATCCCTCCTAGGCCGATATCTTCACCAACAGCCGGTGACCATATACCACTGTCGGTGGATATTCTACTCAGCCGGTGGTGTCTCCCAGTGTCCAGGGAAGCAATCCTAAGACTTTGACAGTCTTCAAAGGAGTATAGCAGGGAAAACAGAGGCAGCTCATGTATGGCAGTGTACTTCCGAGCAGAACTGAGCATGCATCTGTAGACACCCCATTTTTGACCGTCCTCGAGACTTGGACGTCACCGTTCGAACACTCGGTGATCATCCTTGTTCATGTTCGTCTTGAGTTCCCGGAGGTCTCGGCTACGCGCCCTGCCTCAGGATCTCTCGACTCGACTGTTTTGTGTCTGGTTTTGCACCAAACGCTTGTTGTTTTGCTTCTGAGGGTGGGAAGTAGCTTGTAGGCCATCCCCACACCTCACCGGCCATGGCTTGAGGCCACCGGCCTTGTTTCCTGGCCATCGGCCATTGGTGATGGCCGGTCGGCACTCTTGATGGTCGGTCGGCATTATGTTTGGCCGGCCGGCCACTATTTTTGATCAATCGGCCACTTGTCCTGACCGAGACCTGTTCTTGAGGGAGCTTGACCCTTTTGAACCTTTTTTTAGCTTCTCCAAGAAGCTTGACCTTTTTTTAGCTTCTCCAAGAAGCTGGCCCTTTTTTTAGCTTCTCCAAGAAGCTTGACCTTTTTTAGCTTCTCCAAGAAGCTTGACCCTTTTTTAAGCTTCTTGAAGAAGCTTGAACCTCTTGACCCCTTTGCCTAGCTTCTCCAAGAAGCTTGGCCCTTTTGATCCAAGCTTCTAAGAGAAGCTTGGCCCTTTTGCTCAAAGCTTCTAAGAGAAGCTTTGCCCCATTGGTTTCTCTATATAAGGAGAGCCTCTCCTTCCATTTGAGGGGTTAGAAAAATATGATATATATCACATATATATCACTCCCTCTCTATATCTCTCTCTCTCTCTACATTTGGGTGGGTTAGAGGGTTCAAAAGGGTCTAGTTTTTGGCCATTTGAACTACAACACTTGGCCTAACACCTCCATCATCAACCTAAGGAGCTTGGAGGCCATTTTCAGAGGCTAAGGGACTGTTTTTTGGGACCAAGAGGCTGCTGTCCCCTTTTGGCTACAAAGGTAACCCCTTTTCCCTCTTTATTCCCCGTTTTTGCACACACTTTTAGCCTATCTTGCTTGCTGTTTTGAGCTTCGGGTATAACATAAAAAAGTTCTGTTTTTTTGTGTTTAAGATACTTCATTAAGACCACTTTTGTGTTTGGAGTCGTTTACCCCCTCTTAGGCCATGTTTGGCCCCTTTTTTGTGTGATTTTGGTGAGCTCCGGGACCAGCTTGTTTGGGCCTCCTCACCACTGAAATCTTGAGGGATTTCAATGGTGAGGATGGTGGTTTGAGATCCTAAGAAGGAGAGGGATGACCCTCTCCCTTGTTGCCTTGTTTGTTGCCCTTTTTGGCCTTCCAAAGGGGCTCCTATTTGCATGCTTCCAAGCCTTGTTTCAAGCATTTTTCAGAGGGTTTTAGGACCCCCATAAGCCATTTCCAGAGTTGGTTTGGTCTTGTTGAATGTCCTTATTGCATGTGTAGAGTAACCCTCTTGTTGGCCTTTCAAAAGAACACCCCATTCTAGCATGTGTGGACCTTGTTTCCATGGGTTTTTGGGGCTTATTTGACATGCCATGTTACTGTTTTTGCTTGGTTTAATGGTCCCCTGCATGCACCTTACACTTGCCTTACAATCCTTTATTTTGCCTAGAAAGGCATCTTGCATTTGGACCACCATGCTTGCATGTTTTGGCTTAGCTTTGTGAAGTTTTTAGTCATGTTTTAACATGTTTAAGTTCTGTTTGGTGTCGTTTTGGTCATGCTTGCCATGCTTTGTATAGCCTCTTTGCATTCTAGCTTGTTAGCCTTGGATGTGTGTGTCACTAGCATGCTTTACTTGGCTTGTTCTCATGATTTGGCATCATTGGAGACCATATTTCAGTCCATGTTCCATGCTTTCATACTTGCATTTTCCATCCCTTTTCATGCTTTGGAGAGTTGATAGCTTATGCTCCATGTTTAGGCCTTTGTGCGTGCATGCTTGTGTGTGAGTTTTCATGCCTTTGTTACATCATTTTGGCCACTGATTTTGGCATGCTTGAGAGCTACCTATATTAGCTTAAGTCCATCTTTGCATGATGTTGCATGCTTGTCTTGCATATTGTCCCATCCTTGCTCCATTTTGCATGATTGTTGCATGCTATACGTATTCATATGTTCATGTTGCATATTTAGCTTCCATGCCTAGGTTGCATAGTATTTTGGCATGCATACTTTGCCTCTTGAATTGAGTATGATAGACGTTGAGTTCATTGTTTGTTTATGTGCATTTCATTCCACATTGAAATTACACACCTTGGTTTCTTGGGCCATCACGCATTGAAATGCGCGATTGGTGGTCCGAGGGTCGAGGGCCATGCTCCCTTGAGTCCCTTGCATGATAGGGAGTGTGGTTGGTGCATACATTTGCTTGAAATACATTGCCATGCCTTGTCTGCCCTCTGCTGCTGTCAAACAGGTTTCAACAGGAAGAATTGGCCGGCCGACAGTGTTTGGTGCCGACCGGCAAAACAGGTTTGGCCGAGAGCACAATGTTTACCCGATGACCATTCTAAATGGCCGGTGATGATCTCACTCAGCCAGTAGTGTCCCACAACACTCAGAGAAGCAACCTTGGAAGTTGTGCAATTTTCAGAGAAGCAGAACAATCAAAGCAGAGGCAAACTTGTGCATGGCAATGACTTTCCGAGTGGAGCCGAGCGCACATTGCATCGCGCCCTCTTCCCGATGCCGTTTACTGCTTTCATTAGATTAGTTAATTTGTTAATTAATTAATTAGTCTGTAATAATTAATTAGCTTGTAGGTTAATTAATTTGTATTATTCTTTTGGTCCCTCCGAGCGAGGATGAATTTGTAATAAGTGTGGGTGCGTGTGTGCATGTCTTCCAACCCCCACTTCTTTCTCCCTTTTACTTACCTGCTTTTGATGGTTAGTATTAGGACATGTTTACTTTAGCATACCTTATGCTATGCATGCGTGCATCATTCATCAGTATTGCATGCACCAGGCTCGGCGCATCATACTAACTGCATAAGTATTTCAAATCTAACTTGAATACATGCTACTTGTCCATTTTCACATGTCATTTATAGACTAGCCGAGCCTACTCTAGTGACATTCCGCATGTGTTACATTAGCCATCTTAACATGAACTAGGATCATGCATGTGATTACTAACTGGTTTCTGTTTTGGCTTGGAGTACTAGGTGAGCTTTTACGCTTTAGCATGCCGCATGCGTGTGAGTGTTGCCATAATTGCATGATTACCATGAGGCTAGCTGCTTATGTGATATAACTGCTTGAATGCCTATGGATGGAGGTTGAATTACCTAAATTGGGATAACGCATTAAAACTGTGAGTTTTGAGCCCACTAGATAGTGGCAAACCCATCTTTTCTAAAAGCCCACTCGAGGGTGGCAAAACCTGCATTTTAGCCTACTTGCGAGTAGCAAACCATTTTCAAAACAAGCATGAAATGTTTTGTTCCAATTTAGGCGATTTGGTCTATACTTGTTTGCTGTGCGCATAACATAGTAATTCTAGGCTAATAACCGGAATAAGAACACATAACGTTTTCAAAAACAGGTATCATGGTTAGTAGAGGCCGATCTTCGGATCGGGCGAGAGGGGGTGCTCATAGCTGACCTTCCCCAATCGTACCCTAGCTCCCAAGCCGAGGCAACTCTGGTGATGACGGACGCGTGGCCTTTGGCACCGAGTCAGGGTTTCCTAAATTCCCCCAAAAATAAAATATTTAGGTGGCGACTCTGTATCTGGCAAAGCAGTCCATGTTTGGCACTTCTTTTCAAAAATCTGTTTCTCAAAACGATTTGCCAGATTTGGACTCCTTGGTTCAGATTAAGAACCGTGACACAAATTGAGTCCGAACTGTAGTGAGGCCCACGGGCGCGTCTACAGCATCGCATTGGGCTCTTTTCCCGAGGCCGCTTATCTGTTTTTCTTTCCTAGTATAGTTAATTTGTTAACTAATTAGGTAATTTGTAATAATTAATTAGCTAGGATAGTTAATTCATTATTCGAACTGTATTATTTTTTCGATCCCTCCGAGCGAGGGTAAACTTGTAATAAGTGTGGGTGAGTGTGTGCATGTCTTCCAACCCCCACTTCTTTCTCCCTTTTACTTACCTACTTTGATGGTTAGTAATAGGTCATGTTTAAATTAGCATACCTTATGCTGCGCATGCGTGCATCCATGCATTTGTCTCGCACGCACCGGGCTCGGTACATCATGCTAACTGCATTTGTATTTCAAATTCCAGATTGAATGTGCATCAACTGATTGCATTTCACATGCCATGTTTAGTGTAGCCGAGCCTACTCTAATTGCATCCTGTATGTGTTGCATTAGTCAATTTGACATGAACTAGGACCATGCATGTTGGCTAACTAGTTTATTGTTTTGGCATGGAGTACGATGTAAGTATTTTCATGCTTTAGCATATCGCATGCGTGTGTAACAAGCCCGCGGGGGACCTCGCTACAGCTCGGACTCGATTTGTAGTCACGGTTCTAAGTCTGAACCAAAGAGTCCAAATCCGGCAAATCGTTTTTGAGAAAACAGATTTTTGAAAGAAGTGCCAAACATGGACTGCTTTGCCAGATACAGAGTCGCCACCTAAATATTTTATTTTGGGAAATTTAGGAAACCCTGACTCGTTGCCAAAGGCCACGTGTCCGTCATCACCAAAGTTGCCTCGGCTCGGGAACTTGGGTACGATTGGGGAAGGTCACTTCGTGAGCACCCCCGCTCGCCCGGTCATAGACCGGCCTCTACTAACCATGATATCTATTTTTGAAAACATTGTATGTTCTTATTCCGGTTATTAGCCTAGGTTATTATATGATGCGCACAGCATACAAGTATAGACTGGATCGCCTGAATTGGAACAAAACATTTCATGTTCGCTTTTTGAAAATGGTTTGCTACCCGCAGGTAGGCTTAAAACATTTGATGATTATTCCAATTTAAGTAACCCAACCTTCACCCACAGGCATTCAGGCAGATATGTCACATAAGCAAATAGTCTCATGGTAAGCATGCTATCATGGCATTCACTCACACGCATGCAAGGATGCTAAAGCATAAAGCTCACCGGGTACTCCAAGCCAAAACAAAAACTACATTAGAAATCATGCATGATCCTAAATATACAGAAATGCCTAATGCAACACATGCAAAAATGCAAACTATAGCAGGCTCGGCTATTCTAAACGTGGCATATGAGATGCTACAACTATCATGTATTCAATTTAGAATTGAAAAATACAATGCAGTTAGTATGATGCACCGAGCCCGGTGCATGCAATACAGATGAATTATGCAAACATGCTGTCATACTGTATGCTAATTGAAACATGCCCTAATCTAACCATCATAAGCAGGTAAATAAAAGGGAAGAAAGACGTGGGGTTGGAAGACATACATCACACTCATGCACACTTATTACAGTTGTGCCCTCGCGCAGAGGGTCTGAATAAATATTCAGTCCCAAATAAAAGAATATTACAGTCCGAATATTACAGTCCAAATAATATACAAATTCCTAATTAATTAACAAATTAACTAAGAAAATTGTAAACTGGCATGCAAGCCAGGGACTGCCTTGCTCCTGATGAATGATGCATGTCTGGGCTGCCTTGCGCGGAAATCCACCGGGATGCCCCAATTAGCCTCTGTTTAGCAGTTATTCTTGGAAAACGTGCCAGACTCTGAAAAGTTGTTGATTCTTCATTTTGCTGCAACAGAGAGCAGGAAAGGGGCATAGCAATGTATTTTCACAGATATATGCATGCCTCGATCCTCGTGCCACCAATCACGCATATCGATGCATGATGGCAGAGGAGTCGAAATGTGCAGCTCAATATATAATGAATGCATGTGAAATCACAACAAGACCTAACTCCATCATGGGTGATCTGGAGTGTCGGTGACTGGGGAATTGAGATACATTCCGTCACTCGGAGTACGAAACGTACCTCGTTTCCCGTGCCCGGGCTAACTCCTATCCCGAACACGATGCAATATGCATGATATGCATGAATGCAACTAAGATACAATCCTAACATACACAATGCTATGAAAATGAGATGCATCGAAATGCGTGCACACAGGCACGCAAACCGAGAAAATGACAGAATGCGATCTAAGATACAACCTAGTATGCACTATGCTATAAAAATGAGATGCCTCGAAATGCGTGCACACGGGCACGCAAACCGAGAAAATGACATATGCAATGCAATATGGCAAAAAATGGCATATAGAATGTAACATGGACTTATACTAACATGAGAGAGCCTCAGCCACACTCACATGAGAGGCCGATGGATGAAAATGAAGTGCCTCGAAATGCGTGCACACGGGCACGCAAACCGAGGCAATGGCATACGCAATGCAATGGCATGGAAATGGCATATAGAATGCAACATGGACTTATACTAACATGAGAGAGCCTCAACCGCACTCACATAAGAGGCCGATGGATGAAAATGAAGTGCCTCGAAATGCGTGCACATGGGCACGCAAACTGAGGCAATGGTATATGCAATGCTATGGCATGGAAATATGATATGGGCTTACACTAACATGAGAGAGCCTCAGCCACACTCACATAAGAGGCCGATGGATGAAAATGAAGTGCCTCGAAATGCATGCACACGGGCACACAAACCGAGGCAATGCCCGCGCAATGCAAATGCATGGAAAATGACATATAGAATGCAACATGGACTTATACTAACATGAGAGAGCCTCAGCCACACTCACATAAGAGGCCGATAGATGAAAATGAAGTGCCTCGAAATGCGTGCACACGGGCACGCAAACCGAGGCAATGGCATACGCAATGCAAATGCATGGAAAATGACATGCAAATATGTTAATGGATTTTCAGCAATGAAATGTGGGGGGAAACAGCCCCGAAATGAGGCGAAAACACACCCGATGCATGGAATCTCTCCCGAAATATGAATTTTGGCATCCGAAATGGCCTATAGCTATACCAAACATGCACAATATGGACATGCAATGAAAATACAGAAGCAAGGCAATCCCAAGATAAGCATTTTTCCAGTTCAAAACATGGCCAAACAGCAAGCAAAGATAGGGCAACAATGGCATGCAAAAATGGCCCTAAACATGAGATTATGAAGCAACTCACAGCTGCTGTCCTCAAACAGGTTAGGGCCCTTCAACAAAGTTGAAGAGGGGCCCAAAATATGATGTTTTCCAGAACTGTAAAAACCCCAAAAACAAACACAGGCATCGCTGCACTCCCATGCAAGAAAAAGGGCCAAAAGGTGGCCAAAGAGGCAAGTGGTATATGCAAAGCCCAAACTGAAAAATTCCCTTCTACAACATTTAAGAGGGACCAAAAATATGACTATTTACAGAACTATAAAATGGCCAAAACAGTATAAAAACATGCTAGAAATGCAATGCAAAATGAGGCTCAAAAGAGGCTATAACACAAAGTATACAAAATATTCCACAAACGGCCAAAGACCCTTAATGAAACATGAATAATGGGCCAAAATAAGACTATTTTCAGAACTGTAAAATGGCCAAAAACAAAAGCATGATAGGCTAACAAAACATGCAAGAATGGGGACCAAAAGAGAGATATAACATGAAGTGGCATATGGAGGTCCTAAACCATGAAAGGCCCTAAATGAAACATGAAGAATGGACCAAAATGAGACTATTTTCAGTGCTGTAAAATGGCCAAAAACCAAAGCACAATAGGCTGCCAAAGCATGCAAAAATGGGACCAAAAAGGGAGTATAAAAGGAAAGTATAGCATGGAGGTCCCAAACAGTGTTGATCCCTTCTTCAATGTTGAAGAGGGGCTCAAAATAAGCATATTTACAGTTTACATCATGCTCCGAAACAGATCACACACAAGCTAAAAAAATCATGCAAGAAAACGGTATTTAAGAAGGGTATTGAAGCAAGTGCAATATGGGGGGCTCAAACAGGGTTGAGCCCTTAAGAAAAAGTGAAAATGAGCTCAAAACAAGGCCACTTTCAGTTATTGCCGGAGCTCAAAGAAAAAAGCATATATGGTTAAGAAAAGTTGCAAAAATAAGCCCAAAAAGGGTGAAATAACAACTCACCCTTGTAGACCAATCTTTGGTTGCTTCTTGGACCAAGTTGCAGCACCTTTAGCCTTTGAGAAGCCCTCCTTGTTGCTTGAAATGGAGTGGTGGTGGTGGTGCTTGGTGGTGATGAAGGAATGAAATATAGAACTTGGATGTTTTTGAGGAAATGAGAGAGATAGAGGGAGGTTTGAATGTATATGCTTGAAGGCAATTTCTCTAACCCCTAATACAAGTGTTGGCCTTTGGTTATATGGACCAAAAAGAGGGGCAAAAGGTGGGGGAAAAAGGAGGTAACCTTTCCCCCACAAAATATCCCCCGGATATAGATATTTTCTGGGGGATAAAGCTATACAGCTGTAAAGTGAACAGTGTGAGGATCATGGCCGGCCAGGTATTTTTGTTGCAGGTGGTCGGCCGGCCACACCCCCTAGCCGGCCGGCTAGGGGTCAAAAGGGTCAAGTTGGTTTAGTGGCCGACCACCACATAATGGTGTCCTCCCATGTGCCCTCAACACAACCCTGTGGTTAAAAGTCCAAGAAAGTGGCTCGAGGGTGTTCAACATTGGCTCGGAAGGAGGTGTTCAAAAGGGTCAAGCAACATTAGTGGCCGGCCACCAACTTTTAGGGTCCTCCCATGTGTGTACATCACAAGTATGTGGTTCAAAGTTCAAGAAAATGGGCCCAAGGTGTTCAACATTAGCCCGGAATGAGGGGTTCAAAAGGGTCAAGTAACATTAGTGGCCGGCCACCAACTTTTAGGGTCCTCCCATATGTGTACATCACAAGTATGTGGTTCAAAGCTCAAGAAAGTGGGCCCAAGGTGTTCAACATTAGCCCGGAAGTGCGAAAAACGGGTGTCGGAGGGCGTCGGAGGATATATAACTGGTTGCTGCAACAATTACTGGCCTCCCACCCTTCAGTGACCTTCCCAGTGATAAAACAGAAGTACCTGCCAAAAATGAACGAAAACCGTTGCAAAACGAATGTTCGGGGGCCAAAACGCGCAGTTCGAGGTCCCGAAAATGGGCTGTTAAGCACCGAAAGTGGCATTCGGCCACGAAGTGGGTTTCTCAGACCCCAGTGTCCCTCAAAAGGGAGAAAATAGGAAGTATGCCAAAAATCAGAGCAAATGGGGATGGTTAAGCGGTCCCAAATCGAGGCACATGGCCAACGATCCCGAAAACCGGGAACCGGACTCCGAAATGGGCAAAATGGCCTACGGCCACCAAATGTAGCCCACGGCCACTGAGAGATGGTCTACGGGACCTCTCCCTCCCCTCAGGAAAAGAAACAAAGAAAACCGAGCCTGGTTCGCAAACCGAGGCAAAGCACAAAAGAGGGTTCGGAAATCCGGAGGCAGGGCTCACAGCCGCAACTCTGAGACTTCTGAACGAGCACATTATGCAACATCACCAAGCGCTCAATCAGTGACGTCTGAGTCTTAAGGTCGGTCAAAAATGGGGTGTCTACAGCGTGTGAATGCTATTATGACGGCATGCTTACCATGTGGCTAGATGCTTATGTGATAAACTGTTTGAATGCCTGTGGGTGAAGGTTGGATTGTCTGAGTTGGAAACACTCGTTGAAATCCGCGTTTTAGCCTACTTGCGGGTAGCAAATTCCAAAACATTTTTCCAAAACAAACGGATATGCAATGCTTATTTCCAAATTAGGCAATCTAGTATATACTTGTTTGTTGTGCGCATAACATAGTAATTCTAGGCTAATAACTGGAATAAGAACACATAACGTTTTCAAAAACGGATATCACGGTTAGTAGAGGCCGATCTTCGGATCGGGCGAGAGGGGGTGCTCATAGCTGACCTTCCCCAATCGTACCCAAGCTCCCGAGCCAAGGCAACTTTGGTGATGACGGACACGTGGCCTTGGGCACCGAGTCAGGGTTTCCTAAATTCCCTCATTTTAAAATATTTAGGTGGCGACTCTGTATCTGGCAAAGCAGTCCATGTTTGGCACTTCTTTTCAAAAAATCTGTTTCTCAAAACGATTTGCCGGATTTGGACTCTTTGGTTTAGATTAAGAACTGTGACGCAAATCGAGTCCGAACTGTAGCGAGGGCCCCCCACGCGGGCGCGTCTACAGTTTCTGGCTACTCCGCTGGTGATTTAGAGAGCTTGACTCGAACTCGTGATATCCTATCTTGATTCCATTTATGTGTCTCTTTGCATTGCATGTGCATTGGTGCGCCTAGGAACACAGTGTTTGCCATCTGCCATTCCTGAACGGTTTGCCGGAGGCTTGTCTTGTCAAGGCATGACCATAAGGCTGACCGGTTATGGGCTCTGACAGTATGGGAACACAAACCCCGGTTTTACCGGGGCACCCTTTTCGACCATTCGACCTAGTGCATATTCGGATCCATAGTGACCATTCTAAGTTAGGACAAGCTGCTTACCCGATGTTAGGTTGTTTGAAAACTGCTGCGTGCATAGTGAAACCCTAGCTCCTGACAAAATAGGACAGGGAAACCTTACCCCTCCATAGGGGTGTTTTGGCTCTCTTTACTTGCTATGTGCTTTTAGAGTGTATCTCTACAGGGAACGTACATATCAGCTTACAAGTTTGAGTATCAGACGTGAGGGCATCAGTGTCAATTTATGAGAATCAGTTATCTGCGGGTATCAGGTTCAGTTTTGGGGACAGTGATTTCTAGGGAACAGTGATCAGCAGTAGAGTATAGTTGTTCAAGCTACACCCGTGTTTAATTCATTTGGGCTGAAATGCTGCTTGTTGCCTCTTTCAGTTCGGACAGCTGGTACAGAATAGCTAGTGTTCCCCCTTGCTGAGGCAGGACTTATAATGACGCAGAATTCGGAAGAGATCGTGGTTATGACAGCTGCATTAGAGCAAGGGATCACTCTGCAAAGTGAGACCAATATTGATATGCCACATCCACCCAGGTCGCCTATCGCACACCCAGTCTGGGCCCCCCAGCTATACCAGACTCGCGAGCCTACTACATTTGAACTAATGGGGATGATAGGTGATCTCCAGAGGTCTGTGGCGGATCTCGCCTACGGAATGTCATCTTCACCTCCAGCCGCACCATATGCCGGGGGTTTTGTACCCCAGGAGCCCTCGCTGTTGGGGCGATTTGTGATTGAACTTAGCCAACCGGAGATGGCCTCCAGCTATCGTAATGACATATCAACATCAAACCAAACCCTCAACCAGGCTGAGGCCAGAGGCAAGAACAAAGTGAAGGCAGATGCCGATCCTAGTGAACAACTGCTGTGGGCAGTCGAGGCTTTGAAAGCCGCGGGGATGAACAAGCAACAGATATCCGCAGTTGTGACAAAAATTGTGGAGGATGTTTTCCCCACTCCACCTGAGAGGAGTTCAAGTCAGTCGAAAAATCGGGATAGGCCCCGTCATGCCAGAACAGTTTCTCCTGTTCCCGCCCCTGCACCTGGGAAAGATCAGAAAGCCAAGGCAACGCCTGCCGACCCTTTTGCTTGTGCGGCTAGTAAGAACGCTCAGACTTCAAAGTACCTGCCCCGAGGGCGCAGGACCTTTCATCCTCTCTATATGCCTCTATCTAAGGCACTTCAGATCCTTGCCGAGAGGGGACACCTTAAACCCTTGGAGCCTCGGCCTCTCCCAAAGAATCTCCCTGCTACGCATGATGCTGCTCAGTACTGCGCGTACCACCAGCAGACAGGCCATGCTACCGACAATTGTTTCCGCCTCCGTCATGAGGTGCAAGATTTGATTGACAACAAGGTTATCCTCCCGCTGACCTCAGCCAAGTTCGTTACCACCTAGTTATTGGATTTTGAGGACGCAGATACTGCAAGTATGTGATCAGAAAGTGAACCACCTGCGGGCGGCATTTGGTATATTTTGGATGTGGCGTCTGGCACGCATTTTTTGAGCATCTGTGAACGCTAGCTTTGTAAATTCTGGCTTGGGTATCGAGTCAGTCTTTTGTTTTGAGTCTGTCTCTTTGTCTTGAGTCAGTCTTTTTGCTTAAGGGTCTGTCTTGTTGTAGCGAGTCAGTCCCCTTTGTATAGAATACCAGGTGATTCTAGGGTTGTTGCCTCGAACACCGTTTTGTCTTGTAATTACCCATTTTTGTTTTTGAGTTTGTTTCTGCCGAGGGGCCAGTTACACCAACAAATCTGAATGAAACAGCTGTGGTTATCTCATTTTCATGCTTGCTTTCAGTGTGAGTTAGTTATGCCAGAGGATTTGAATGGGCTGACAGTACATCTCGTATGCTCTCCTGCGCGCCAAACTCATTGCATTGACCTGAGGTTTTCAAAAACCTCTTTTGAACACTGCGGTGATAAAAACAAAGAGGAAGGAATTCCTCGGGTTTTGCAAAATTTTGATCATTTTGAGCGAAAGAGAGGCATGTTAAGCCCTTAATGAATGAAATCATGCTTGTCGGCGTGAGTACTGAGAAGAATCCTGGCTTGATCTAGATTGGTTCCACACTATCTTCGGCGCGAGCGATTTGTCGCTTTCTTAAAAACTTTCAAAAACAAATGTTTTACGCGGCACTGCGAAGACCTGTGTGGGATCGCTCTTGAGATTGTGCAGCCTAGGATCGCTCTCAACCTCAAGATTCGACCTGTTTGTCTTGAACCTCAAACTCATTCGGAACATCCAACAGTCAACTATCGGAGGAGGCCCGTGTGGCCAATTTTAAAGCAGCCCTCGAGCAAGAGGCACCGAAGGCGAGTCAAAAGGATCAGATCCCACTAGAAGAAGCTCGTGGAGCAACCATGATGGATTCTTCTGCAAATCATTGCAACAGCCATTCTTCTAGATACAGAGAGGCTTCAACTTCAAAAAACCGTTTGGCATGGACTTGTTACACTTTTACCCTTTGAGAGGCTCGCTGGGCTAAAAACCCGGAAGGGCGACCCAGGCAAAAGTTAGAGCAAGAGAAAAAAAAACAAGAAAAGCAAAAAATACAAAAAAAAAAAAGAAAAGAAAAGAAAAAAATGCGAAAAAAAGAAGAGAAAAAGAAATGAACAAAAAAAAGGAAACAAAAAGAAAAGCTCGCAAGGTCGAAAACCCGCATCGGGCACCTTGTCAAAAGTTAGAGCCTGAAAAGTGAAGGTTAAAATACCCGAGTATACCTTAACCGGAACTACGTAAGGCTTGATTCTCATGTTTGGGATACGTAGGCAACTTCATCATGAAGTCCAGTCCCCAAAGCTTTCATAGCGTCTCGGTCCATGCAATGGTTTCGATTTCATCCCAAAGTCCAGTCGCCAACACCTTCAAAGTGACTGTGTCCATATATTTGTTATAACCGTCTTCGTCATCTCTGTGTCCAAGAGTTCAACCACCACCAATGAAGACTGTTTGCGGACTGCTGCGGCACCATCCAAACAAAGGACAACTTTCCGCTGCCACGAGTCGTCATGAGCTGCCATTCAAACCAGGGGCAACTTTCCGTTGCCATCCACCCCTTTCAAGCCAGGGGCAATTTTCCATTGCCTCCGATCCGGGGTTGCGCATCTCAAAGAGTAAGTTCCATGCTCGTTGAGCATTGACTGTTTGCAAAATAGTTTTTGAAAATTTTTACTGAGGTTGACTATTTTCTCGAAAACTATTCCATTTTCCAAAACAGGACCATTTTCTGGGACCCGAAAAAGGAAAATTTTCAGTGCCCACAGCCTGACTTGCATGATTTTCAAATCAAAAATTGAACAAGTATGTTAATCTAACTCTTATTTTGATCAAAACTGTTTTAGTAGAAAGCAAAAACAAAAAAATGGTCAAAGCGATAAACTAGGGGCACATTTGAGTCAGGTGTTCTGTCTTTCCCCCGTCGTCAACATACTTACCAGGAGGGCACTCTACCCACCAGAAGAAATAGCTGTGAGCTAACGGCATCGGTCATGAACCCACGTCTTCCTATTTACCCATCAATCACCCTGGGGAGGGATGAAAAAATGAGAGAATAAAGAATAGAGAGGTGTAAGTTGAGAGAAAAGTGAGGAAAAGGGTTTTGAAAGAAAAACCGAGCCGGAGGGTCGAGTGATGTGAGAATCACAAACGAGAAAAGGGTGGGAAACGATACCCGGAGAAACTGGCTCCTCGTGATCTGAGGTCCCCCATCTTCGTTAACGCGTCTGTATGTCGTGTCCTTTGTTTTGTCTACCTCAACCTTTGTTTTAGGTCTCTTCCGAGCGTGCCTCGTTGTGTTTAGGTCGTGTACCTTTGTTGAGTCCTTTTCCGCTGTATCCAGTTGTAGGCTCGATACCCCGGGTAAGAAAACCCCTTTTCCGAAAGTTAATCGTTTGTGCTCGGAATGCTGTGCCATTCTCTACAATTGGGCGAACCAAAAGAAGGAAGGGAAAATTTGGGGCATCCGAGCATGTTTTAACCCTAGCCGGTTTCACCTTTGAAGGCCGTCTTGTCAGACTGGGCTGTTTTGTTTAAAGTTTGCCGTGTGCAGAATAAACCAAGTGTTGGGTTACGGGCTGTATGCAGATTAATCCCCAGTAGAGTAAGGGTTGTGTGTCTAGAATCAGGCAATGGGTTGCTTGGGTTATTTTGCTGTTGACTATTTAGTTATCTGATTATTACAGTGCAAGTGTTCAATTTTCAGACAACCAATCAATTTCATTTACATTGAGGTGTAATATGGGGTGATGCAATGAAAAGTATGAAATGTAAAGATATACGGATATAAACATCTTTTTTTAGATAAAAAGCCTGTTTCATTTCATCATCTTTTCAAATACACAAGTTTTGGAGACAAAAATCTGCCTGCGGCAGTACAAAGTATCCTAACTACCAACAAAAGAGAAAAATACAAGAAAGAAGAAAAATAACAAAAATCGGTGTCCGTGTCAAGCGGCTCCGAGGGCTATCAGTCTGTCCTAGTCCGCTTCCTGGACGAAGGTCCAGGAGCATCGTCAGCATCGTCATCAGGGCCCGAGCTAGAACCGCCTCCGGTCTCCTCCTCCGATGACTCCGCCTCCGGCTCTGCCTCTGCCTCGGACTCGTCATCATCATCATCATCATCGTCAGGGGTCGGCGCCCGAGAACTACTCCCGACATGAGTACGCCCTCCCCTGGTACGAGGATGTACAGTGTCTCCACGCCCTCCTCGAGTAGGAATAGAGGGCCCAGCCAGAGCACCACCCACCGGAGGAATCTGGAAGGGAGGCTGAAAAAGCACAAAAGGCAAAAACATCAGAATACTGTGAGCAGTGTATCAGTGCAGAATGCAGTGTACAGTGTGAGAATGCCGAGAGCAGTGCATCAGTGCAGAATGCAGTGTACAGTGTGAGAATGCCGAGAGCAGTGTATCAGTGCAGAATGCAGTGTACAGTGTGAGAATGCCGAGGGCAGTGTATCAGTACAGAATGCTATGTACAGTGTGAGAATACCGTGAGCAGTGTATCAGTGCAGAATGCAGTATACAGTGTGTGAATGCCGTGGGCAGTTTATCATTGTAGAGTACAGTGTATAAATGCAGTGCATGCAGTGTATCAGATGTTGTGAGACCAGTGTATCAGGTGTTGTGTCGTGCATCAGATTACATGAATCAGCTTATGAGTGGTTTGAGACCGTCATTAGAAAGGCATACCGGAATACTATAGAGAGCCAGAAGATCGAAGGTCCGCTGCAGCATCCCCATCATGGAGGCATTCAACTCCATGGACTGTCGGGTGTACTCGGAGGATGCCTGCAAGAGTATAAGATACATCAGTGTTCTGCGGAATATCAAATAAACTGAAATGAAATGCCAGATGCAAGATGCAAAATGAAGTAATACATACCGGAGGCAAGTCGGGGATACCGGCTAACTCATGACCAGCCGGGGCAGGAGCAAAGGGGATCTGGTAGGTCGCCCCATCCTGCCCTCTATATGACAGTACAGTGGGCAAGGCGGGCCAGCCAATCCCCCGTCCCCCCTGAGCTCCGCTCCTGCCATGCACTCGAGCCCTCCTCGATGTGCCCGCTCCAGCTGCCGGCGCCGCTGGCCTCTCCCCCTCAGCTCGGCGACCACCGCTCAATGGTCACATAATGTAGGTCCGGACGTACTCTGCGTAGTCGCCCTCGCCTCTGTGATGCTCCTCACCCCAGTCGACGGTGAAGTCCCTCATCTGCTCAAGAGAGAACCCCTCTGTATGCCTCATATGCGTAGGAGGCGGACCCGGAACTATCTGCTCCGGTAAACCCAGGGTCTGACACAAGAAACGCTCGCCCAGGTACCAAGCCTGACAGACCGGGCCCTCCAACAGAATCTGGCAACGGGCAGTCTCCTCTGCGCCCTCATAGTGATCCCTCACCACAGCCGGTAACGGAGCCTAAGGCTGCCAGGTGATCTGAAAATAATATGCAGTTTATCATCTTCCATTATTGAAAATATACGGTGCGAAGCAAAGCCAAAATAATAATAAACTCTAAAGTTGAACATACCTCCGCGGCGGTGATGGTGTCGAAGTATCGGCAGAAGAAAATAAGAGACTCCCGTAGTCTCTGCACGCATCGCACATCGAAGCGATGAGAGAAGGGGACGCCAAGTGGGATCTCCTCATCGGGTACTGGGGTAAGCCTAGGAAAGTAGGCATACACCCATAACTGCAGAACATATATCAGTATGACTGTCAGATAAGGCAGAATACAGAATAAAGCAGGAATAGCAGAACCGTGTGTTGTGCAGTGTATTATGCAGAGTGTGCAGTGTGTGCAGTGTTCAGTCAGTGTAAAGCAGAGTATGTGTGTGCCAGGTGTGCAATGTACAGTCAGTATGGGGCAGTGTACAGTATATGTGCAGTATACAGAATACAGAAAGCAGGAAGTAGAAATGTAAAAATGGAAGAGGACATACCTCCCAGGCTCTCCAGTAGCCACCAAGGAGCTGACCGCTGAGGCTGGAACAAGAGCTCATATAACCATACAAAGTGGCCAGAGCGGCGCCACCCCAATCATAATGGCGGATCTGCCTGACGTCCACCAGCACGCTCAACAGGCATAAGGGCACGGTGTTCGCCCGATCGGCGAAGAAAGTCGTCCCGCAGAGGAACATGATGAAGCCCCGGGCGTACTGGTCCACCTCCTCCGGGGACATCTGCGCCTCCTCTGCCAAAGCTGGCTGGATCCGAAAGTGGCTCTCAAACCACGAATACCTGACGAACCCCGCTCGAGCGAGGGGAGGCTGCGTACCGAGCAGGTATAGCTGGGCAGCGTCCCACTCATCCATATCCGTGTCAAAGGGGATCGAATCACCCCCTACCCCAATGCCAGTAAGCATCGAGAAGTCGTAAGGGGTCATCGTCATGTCCCTTGCGACGGAGAAGTGGAAGGAGTTGGTGGTATCCCACCACCTCTCCGCTAGAGCAGCAAGCAAGGGCCTGCAGGTAGTCAGTCGAGAGAGCCCCCTGCAGAAGATGCCAAAGCCGGCCTTGTCGACGATGCCACGAACCGCATCTGGCAGCTCGAGGTACCAGTCTCGAGCAACGGTATTCCCATACCCGCGGATGGTATGAATCCCCCTGTAATCAAAAACAACAATTGCAAGGCAATATTCAAAATGCAATTCTGAGAAGCATTCAATGAACTACAACGCGTGATGTGTCAGCGTGTTTGGGTGGTTCAGGGCAGATGTAGCATGCGTGCAAGTTTTAACAGATTCAAACAAATACCGGGTGCCGGTGTGCTTACAGTGAACTACAACGTGTGATGTGTCAGCGTGTTTGGATAGTTCAGTACAGTATAGCATGCGTGCATATTTTCAGACTCAAGCCAATACCAAGTACCAGTGTGTATGCAGTGAAATATAGTGTGCGCCATGTGTTTGGGTGATTCGAAGCCAGTGCAGTGTGTGTGCATGTGTCAGTTTCAAACAGATATCAGTTGCACGTGTGTTTACAATCAACTACAGTATACAGTATATCAGAATTAAGCAGTTAAAGAGCATAACCAGCTACGGCAGTTTTGCATCCTACATTGCAGAAAGTAAAGCAGAGAAGGAAAGTTACCTCGAAAGCACCGAAGGACAGATGGGAAGTAGCCTCACGCAGGAGGAGCTCGCGTGCCACGCCCCTCTCGAAGCTCCGGAACTAGCGTAGTCCGTCGGGGAGCATCTCATGAACTGCGGGCCTGTAGGTCTCCGGATCGAACGGCCGGATATGAAGTGGCAAGGGCTCGGCCTCAGGGGCCATCTCGAGCTCTGGAGGAGCCCCGCCCTGTGGAAGATCGTCCGCCATCTCGAAGAGAATGTGAAAATGGCCGAAAAATGAAAAACTGGGCAAAAAGGTGAAAAGTCAACAAAAAGTCAAACCCCGAGAGGGTCGGAAAAGTCAGAAAAGCCGGAGTGCGGAAAAGGCACAAGTATCGAGAAAAACTCGAGGGAAACAAGCCCTGAGTGGCGAAAATCAAGAAAGAAACACCGAAACGAAGTTTCGTTCGGTTGAAAATGTCCGAAACGCGAAGGAGATCGCGAATCGAACAACGAAATGGGAGCTAGAACGCAAGAAAATGAGAGAATCAAAGGAGGAAAATGTCCTAGAGGGGAGGGGGAAGGATTTTCGACCAAAGAGAAGTGAAGAAAATAGGGTTAGAAACCCTATTTTAAAAGACCCGTGGCCAATTGACAGTACTGCCCCGATACAGGAAGTTTTTGCCGGTCGGCCACACTCTTTGCCGGTCGGCAATATATTGTGCCGATGGAATTGAATGATGGCCGGTGGACGGCCAGTGATGCATTTTGATGGACGGTGGACATCCGGTGGTCTCCTACAGTGATTTTGGAGCCTCCTACACCCTTGTTTGAGTTATTTGTGGGGTTCAGGGCCTTCATTGCTCAAAACAGTGCAAAACAGTGCATCCCCGACACTCAACCGGCCTCCGTTGTGACCTCGGGTCGTGTCTTCTGTGTGTGGCACTCGAATTCGTGCAAGGTGTATCCTTTCCGTATCCTTTTGGCTTTTACAAAACTGAAAAGTTGCCCCCCTGTGCATCACATATCAATCGCACTGTCTTGTGCATTTCAAATCTATCGCACTGTCTTGTGCATTTCAAATCAATCGCACTGTCTTGTGCATTTCAAATCTATCGCACTGTCTTGTGCATTTCAAATCTATCGCACTGTCTTGTGCATTTCAAATCAATCGCACTATCTTGTGCATTTCAAATCAATCGCACTATCTTGTGCATTTCAAAATCACTTGCGCTATTTTGCGTATCGCACTGTTTTGTGCATCTACATTCGCGCTATTTTGCGCACCTCAATCGCACTATTTTGTGCAGTTCATCATCGCGCTATCTTGCGCATTGCACTGTCTTGTGCACTCGCGTTGTCTAACGCATCGTGCTGTTTTGCGGATCTCATTGCATTTTACATGCATTCCATCGCGCTATCTTGCGCATTGCACTGTTTTGTGCACTCGCGTTGTCTAACGCATCGCGCTGTTTTGCGCATCTCATTGCATTTTACATGCATTCCATCGCGCTATCTTGCGCATTGCACTGTCTTGTGCACTCGCGTTGTCTAACGCATCGCGCTGTTTTGCGCATCTCATTGCATTTTACATGCATTCCATCGCGCTATCTTGCGCATTGCATTGTCTTGTGCACTCGCGTTGTCTAACGCATCGCGCTGTTTTGCGTATCTCATCGCATTTTACATGCATTCAATCGCGCTATTTTGCGCATCACACCGTCCCCAGCAGACGGTCTAGGAGACCTTAAATCCTTGGAAGGTGCAAGACCTTTGGCGCATTGATGTGCACAGTTCGTTTGCATTGTCGTGCATCTTAAAGCCGCGTGTTGTCGTGCATTCCATGCAACATGCATTTTATACATCATTTGCATTTCAAAAACAAAAAACAAACACACATGCATTGCCACGCATCATCGTAAATAGTTGCATTGTCATGCATCATTAGAACATAGTGCATACTGCATTGTCATGCATGTTTGTAAATATCCATTCCATTGCATATTTGTAGATATTGCATTGTAGTTTGCATGCATTTATTGCATCACCTTCCATCTATGGCTTGCGCCTTTCCAGGTTGAGCTTGGTCTGGTATGTGCCCTTACTTTTCACGTTAAAGCACAGTTCTGCATGTGTACGCGCCTATTCCACGCTGGTATGTTGGTTTGAGGGTTGCGGCACCTTTTCTGTGTTAGACATGGCTCGTATGCGTACATGCCTTTCCTAGGCAAGATTTAGTTTGGCCCGCGTGCCATATCCATTGTATCCATTTCTATTGCATTATAGCTTGCATGCATTCACTGCATCACTGCCATCTATGGCTTGCGCCTTTCCATGATTGAGCTTGGTCTGGTATGTGCCCATACTTTTCACGTCGAAACATAGTTCAGTGGACCGTTCTATGTTAGACCTGGTTTGTACGTGTACATGCCTTTCCTAGGCAAGATTTGGTTTGGCCCGCAGGCCATATCCATTGTATCCATTCCATTGCATATTTGTAGATATTGCATTGTAGCTTGCATGCATTCATTGCATCACCTCCGCCCATGGCTCGCGCCTTTCCATGTTGAGCTTAGTCTTGTATGTGCCCATACTTCTCATGTCGAAGCATAGTTTAGTGGACCGTTCTATGTTAGACGTGGCTTGTATGCGTACATGCCTTGCCTAGGCAAGATTTGGTTTGGCCCGCGCACCATGTCCATTGCCATCTCCCCAGCATATCCATATATATATTGCATTGTAGTGTAATTTTTGCATCCAGCATTAGGATCGTAGTCCTTTCCCCAGCGGGTCGTTTCCCCACTTGTGTCAATCCCCCCAATACTTGTTCTTGTGTCCGTCTACATTACTCATAGTTCAGTAGACCGTTCTGTGGTAGACGGACTTGTTACCTCCATCAATCTATTTGACATAGGCGTGGTTTCGAACCGCTCACGATTGGATCATGATTCAATTACTTTGCATATAGTTTGCATTGTTTCAATTCCATTGCATCTTTATTTGCATTGTTTGTACATTGTTTTGTATATATTACATATCATTTTGCATCCATTTTTGCATTGTCATGCATGTTGCTAACAAACATCGTACCTGTTGAGTTATTTTTTTTACAGGCACGATATTGTATGTACGGTTCATTTGAGGCTAGGGCAACCAGGCGAGCCGCACAAGTATTGTATCCTCCGAGTGAGACGTATCAAGAATTGCATAATTCTCTTACACCCTTTCTGCATTGTAGTGTAGTTTGGTGTATGCTAGCTTAAAACTGTTGCATGTGTGCTCCGTTACAGCTTTTCTTCGCATGATCATAAGTTATGCTCGACTTCGTGCATTGTCTTGCATTTTGCCCCTGCCTTTGGGCGCATACCTTGTTTGTCTTGCATGTTTGTCTAAGTCTTCGGCCTTGTCAAAAATGGGTCGTCTCTGGGCTTTGACATTCACTCCCGTCATTGTTATGACTTTCGAGTTCTGTCAAAGAAGGGCAACTGTAGACACCCCATTTTTGACCGTCCTCAAGACTTGGACATCATCGTTTGAACACCCAGTGATCATCCGTGTTTGTGTTCGTTTGGAGTTCCCGGAGGTCTCGGCTACGCGCCTTGCCTCAGGATCTCCGAACTCGACTGTTTAGTGTCTGGTTTTGCACCAAACACTTGTGTTTTGCCGTGGAGGGGCAGGGAATACCTTGTGAGGCATCCCCAGACATCACCGGCCATGGCCAGAAGCCACCGGCTGGTGTTTTGATGCCATCGGCAATGTATATTGCCGGTCGGCATTCTTTGTAGCCGGTCGGCACTCAATTTTGACAAAATGGCAATTTTGAGCAGCCGACTACTATTCATCTGCTTTTGCAGATATTTTAATACAGCTGTATGGCATTTTGTTCCCCTCCATACACGTGTATAGAGGGATGGACTTCTTGTTAGCTTACCTTGTAAGCTTTACAAGATTGGCTCCTCTTATAGAGGAGCCCTCCCCTCTTGGCTTAGGGTTAGACATTTTAGAGAGAAAAGTTGTGTGAGAGCTCTGATTTTTAGGTTTAGGGTTCCATACATATTCTATCTCTATACCTCTCTCTCATTTGGCTTTTGTGTGTGTATAAGTGTGTTTGTGTCTTACTATTGCACACAAACACATAGTGTTACACCTTTCCTTGGTTTCTTGAAGGACCAGAGGTTGTTCTTGAGGTTCTTAGGCTGTTTTGAGCTCAAAGAAGCTGCTGGAGCTTCCTTTGTGAAGAGGGTCTTCAAGGGTAACAACCTTACTCCTTTATTCCCCATTTTTGCATACTATTTTTTCCTATCTTAGAACTGTTTTTGAGCTTAGTGTATAATATAAAAAAGTTCTGTTTTTAGGCCCTCTAAATAGTTTGTTTAAAGTGTTTTGTGGTTTGGAGGTGTTTGATCCCTCTTAGGCCTTGAGAGGCCCCATTTTGTGCTATTTTGAGTGAGCTCCGGGACCTTGGTGTTTGGGCCTCCTCACCATTGAAATCTTGAGGGATTTCAGAGGTGAGGATGATGCCTTGAGGTCCTAGGGAGGAGAGGGCCACCCCCTCTCCTTGTTGTCCTTGAAATGGACCATTTTTTGGCCTCTTGAGGGAGCACCTAGCTAAGCTTCTTGTTGACCATGCCTTGGTTGTTTTTTGTGCTTATTATGTCATAATATGCTTTTGTTTTTAATTGGTTTTGGTACACCATGCACGCTTAGCATACCTACTTTGTAATGCCATGTTTAGGCCTTGGGTTGTGAGCCATTGTTCTAGCATGTTTTAGGTCTAGCTTTGTGAAGCTTTTGTACTTATTTTATTATGTTTGAGGTCTGTCCTAGGTTGTTTGGGTCGGCCATGGCATGTTTAGTATAGCCCCTTTGCATTTTGGCTTGTTGGCCTTAAGTGTGTGAATGTATAACATGCATCCTTGCCTTAATTTAGTGGGTTGGGACCATTTGCCATACTATTTCAGTCCCTTTAACATGCTTGTGTGCTTGCCTTGGGTGCCTCTTTGAAGCTTTGAAAGCTTGTCTTGCATGCTCCATGTTTTGGCCATTGTGCATACCCTTTGAATTTGAGCCACTTAGATGTCATTTAGGTGTCCCTCGGGTGTTGTCTAGGCTTGCCTTAGACTTGTTTTAAGTCCTCTTAGCCTTGTGAGGCTTAGTTGACTTAGTCTTGGTTTAAGCCTCTTGGCTTGTCTTGGGTTTTGGGCTTGGTTTTCATGCCTTGTTTATTTTGTTTAATTGGCTTGGCACCATGTTCTCGCATGATTTTCAATGCTTAATTTGCATGCCATTAGTCCATGTTATGCCTCTTTCAAGTGTGCTTGAGAGTTGCCCTTTTGTGCTTGACTGTTAGCCACTTAACATGTGCATGTGTGTATGTGTGTTTAGTCCTTCATTTTGGGCATTTTGGCCACTGTTTTGGGCCTAGTACAGGGCTGCCCAAATTAGTTTAAGTCCAATCTTTACATGTTGTTACATGTCTTACACTTTGCATGCTTTGATTGCACCATGTCTTGCATGTCCACTAGCTTGCATGCTTGTTCATTGCTTGCTTGTTTGCATTGCCATGTTGCATCCCTAGCTAACATGCTTAGGTTGCATTGAACATGCATATCTTGTCCCTTGATTTAGTGATAGGGATTGGACCCCTTTGGTTTGTTGGTTTGCATTGCATTTGACATCAAAATGTGCACACTTGGTCCCTTGGGCCATCACGCATGGAAATGCGCGATTGATGGTCCGAGAACCAAGGAGCGTATCACTTTGAGGCACCAACATGATAAGGGACATGATTGGTGCATACATTGTTTGAATTGCATTGTCATACTCTGCCTTGTCCTCTACTGCTGTCGATTGCAGGTTCTGCAGGCATTCTCTGCCGACCGGCAGTGTTCAGTGCCGACCAGCAATCCCTCCTAGGCCGATATCTTCACCAACAGCCGGTGACCATATACCACTGTCGGTGGATATTCTACTCAGCCGGTGGTGTCTCCCAGTGTCCAGGGAAGCAATCCTGAGACTTTGACAGTCTTCAGAGGAGTATAGCAGGGAAAACAGAGGCAGCTCATGTATGGCAGTGTACTTCCGAGCAGAACCGAGCATGCATCGCATTGGGCTCTTTTCCCGAGGCGACTTATCTGTTTTTCTTTCCTAGTTTAGTTAATTTGTTAACTAATTAGGTAATTTGTAATAATTAATTAGCTAGGATAGTTAATTCATTATTCGAACTGTATTATTCTTTCGATCCCTCCGAGCGAGGGTAAACTTGTAATAAGTGTAGGTGAGTGTGTGCATGTCTTCCAACCCCCACTTCTTTCTCCCTTTTACTTACCTGCTTTGATGGTTAGTAATAGGTCATGTTTAAATTAGCATACCTTATGCTGCGCATGCGTGCATCCATGCATTTGTCTCGCACGCACCGGGCTCGGTACATCATGCTAACTGCATTTGTATTTCAAATTCCAGATTGAATACGTGCATCAATTGATTGCATTTCACATGCCATGTTTAGGTTAGCCGAGCCTACTCTAATTGCATCCTGTATGTGTTGCATTAGTCAATTTGACATGAACTAGGACCATGCATGTTGGCTAACTAGTTTATTGTTTTGGCATGGAGTACGATGTAAGTATTTTCATGCTTTAGCATATCGCATGCGTGTGAATGCTATTATGACGGCATGCTTACCATGTGGCTAGATGGTTATGTGATAAACTGTTTGAATGCCTGTGGGTGAAGGTTGGATTGTCTGAGTTGGAAACACTCGTTGAAATCCGCATTTTAGCCTACTTGCGGGTAGAAAATTCCAAAACATTTTTCCAAAACAAACGGATATGCAATGCTTATTTCCAAATTAGGCAATCTAGTCTATACTTGTTTGCTGTGCGCATAACATAGTAATTCTAGGCTAATAACTGGAATAAGAACACATAATGTTTTCAAAAACGGATATCATGGTTAGTAGAGGCCGATCTTCGGATTGGGCGAGAGGGGGTGCTCATAGCTGACCTTCCCCAATCGTACCCAAGCTCCCGAGCCAAGGCAACTTTGGTGATGACGGACACGTGGCCTTGGGCACCGAGTCAGGGTTTCCTAAATTCCCCCATTTTAAAATATTTAGGTGGCGACTCTGTATCTGGCAAAGCAGTCCATGTTTGGCACTTCTTTTCAAAAAATCTGTTTCTCAAAATGATTTGCCAGATTTGGACTCTTTGGTTCAGATTAAGAACCGTGACGCAAATCGAGTCCGAACTGTAGCGAGGGCCCCCCACGCGGGTGTGTCTACACAATGTTTTACCTTGTTAACGGTTAGCATACATACATGCATTGTTATGCATCTCGGTCTAGGAGACATTAAATCCTCTGAAGGTGCAAGTCCTTTGGTGTTTGTCATGCCCGAACGACTCTTGGCGGGTTTTATCTTAGATTGCATTATCATGCACGCCGCACTCGCATTGTTATGCACACACCTTGTGCATTGTAGCGCACACCATACTTGCATTGTTATGCATCTCGGTCTAGGAGTCCTTAAATCCTCTGAAGGTGCAAGTCCTTTGGTGTTTATCGTGCCCAAACGACTCTTGGCGAGTTTTATCCTAGGTTGCATTGTCATGCATCCCTCACTCACATTGTTATGCGCTACTCATGTGCATTGTCATGCATTTCAAAAGACATGCGTTGTCGCGTGTTCAATTTCATCTGCATTATCATGAATTTTCAAAAAAAAAACAAACATGCATATGTCATGCATTACACTGTAAATAATGCATATGTCATGCATTACACTGTAAATAGTGCATATGTCATGCATTTCATTGTAAATAGTGCATATGTCATGCATTACACTGTATATAGTGCATATGTCATGCATCTCACTGTAAATATTGCATTTACATACATTCCATTGCATATTGTATATATTGCATTGTAGCTTGCATGCATTTATTGCATCACCTCCATTTACGGCTTGCGCCTTTCCATGTTGAGCCTGGTCTGGTATGTACCCGTACTTTTCGCGTTGACACACGGTTATGATATTATGTGTCCGCACCTAGTGTTGTGGGTGACAGCACCGTTTCCGTGTTAAAAGTGGTCTGTATGTGTCCATGCCTTTCCTAGGCAAGATACGGTTTGGCCACCTGCCTTATCCATTGTAAATATTACATTCCATTGCATATTGTATATATTGCATTGTAGCTTGCATGCATTTATTGCATCACCTCCATTTACGGCTTGCGCCTTTCCATGTTGAGCTTGGCCTCGTATGTGCTCGTACTCTTCGCGTTGAAGCACGGTTATGATATTATGTGTACGCACCTAGTGTTGTGGGTGACGGCACCGTTTCCATGTTAAACGTGGTCTGTATGTGTTCATGCCTTTCCTAGGCAAGATACGGTTTGGCCGCAGGCCTTATCCACTGCATCCATTGCATTTTAGCTGGTAAATATTGTATTGTACATAGCTTGCATTGTCATGCATCTTTCCTTACATGCATTGTAGTGCATTCTTCCTTACTTTGCATTGTCATGCATTTCCCTACTGCATCATTTAGTATGCAGGTTTCATTGTAAATAGTGCATTGTCATGCATTCATTGTATTGCATTGTAGTTGCATGCATTTACTGCATCACCTCCATCTACGGCTTGCGCCTTTCCATGTTGAGCTTGGTCTGGTATGTGCCCATACTTTTCGCGTTGAAGCACAGTTATGATATTATGTGTACGCACCTAGTGTTGAGGGTGACGGCACAGTTTCTATGTTAAACGTGGTTTGTTTGTGTCCATGCCTTTCCTAGGCAAGATATGTTTTGGTCGTGCGCCATATCCATTTCATTCATTGCATCGTAGTGTAGTGTTTTGCATCCAGCATTTAGGATCATAGTCTCTCCTGAGTAGAGCATGCCTCACTTATATCATCTCACCCAATTACTTGTATCTTGTGTTCCGTCTACACACTCATAGTTCTGCATGTGTACGTGCCTATTCCACTGCTGGTATTGTGGTTTGAGGGTGTCGGCACCTTTTCTATGTTAGACGGACTTTGCATCTCCATCATCTTTATGATATTTGTGTGGTTTTGAACTGCTTATGGTTTGATCATGTTTCAATTGCATTGCATATCATTTGCATTGTTTATACATAGTTTTGTATATATAGCATTATTATTTTGCATCCATTCCACATTGTTATGCGTTGTTATGCATGTTGCTAACGATATCGTACCTGTTAAGTTTTCTTTCTCTTTCAAGCACGATATTGTATGTACGGTTCATTTGAAGCTGGTGCAACCAGACGAGCTGCACAGGTATTGTATTCTCCGTGTGAGACATATCGAGAATTGAATAATTTTCTTACATCCTTTCTACATTGTAATGTAGTTGGGTTCTTGCTTAAAACTGTTGCATGTTATGCTTCGTTATAGCTTTCTTTGTATGATCATGAGTTATGTACGGCTTCTTGCATTATCAGTTGCATTTTGCCCCCGTCTTCGGGTGCATATCTTTATTGTCTTGCATGTTTGTCTAAGTCTTCGGCCTTGTCAAAAATGGGTCGTCTCTGGGATTTGACACTCACTCCCGTCATTGTTATGACTTTCGAGCTCTGTCAAAGAGGGGCAACTGTAGACACCCCATTTTTGACCGTCCTTAAGACTGGGACGTCACCGTTTGAACACTCAGTGATCATCCGTATTCATGTTCGTCTTGAGTTCTCGGAGGTCTCGGCCACACGCCTTGCCTCAAGACCTCTCGACTTGCCTGTTTTGTGTTTGGTTTTGCACCAAACACTTGTGTTTTGCTTTTGAGGAGCAGGGAATGGCTTGTTGGCCATCCCCACATCTCACCGGCCATGGCTTGAGGCCACCGGCCATTGTTTTGTTGCCATCGGCCAAATGTTTGGTCGGTCGGCACTCCTTTTGGTCGGTCGACCATTTATTTGGTCAATTTGGCATTTTTGGCTGGCCGACCACTGTGCATCTGCTTTTGGCAGATATTTTGTGCCAGCTGTGCTAGCTGGCACCCACTTTGCACCCCCTCCATACACGTGTATGGAGGGATTTCACACTTGCTTAGCTTGTTTTGTAAGCTTTGCAAGAGTGATCCTCTATAAAGGGAGGCCTTCTCCTCCCTCCTCAAGGGTTAGAGGTTTGAGCTCCAGAGGTCTGGATTAGGGTTAGAAATAGTGCATCTATCTATCTCTATATCTCCCTCTCATTTTTCCTTTGTGTGTGTTTAAGTGTGTTTTGTTCTTACTTTTGTGCATAAACACCTCGTATCACATCTTACCTTAGTTGTTAAAGTGACAAAGGGTTGTTGTTAAGGTTTTGAGTGGATTTAAGCTTGGAAAGGCTGTGGAGCTCCATTCTTGAAGAGGTCTACAAGGGTAAGAATCTTACCCCTTTATTCCCTATTCTTGCACTAGCTTTTAACCTATCTTGCATCTATTTTTGAGCTTAGTGTATAACATATAAAAGTTCTGATTTTGTTAGTTTTAGAACTTTGTTTAAGGTTTCTTTGGTGTTTGGGGTTGTTTGACCCCTCTTAGGCCTTGTTTGGCCCCCATTTTGTGCTATTTTGGTGAGCTCCGGGACCACCTTGTTTGGGCCTCCTCACCACTGAAATCCAGAGGGATTTCAGTGGTGGGGATGGTGCTTTTAGGTCCTAAGAAGGAGAGGGCCGTCCCCTCTCCTTGTTGTCTTCAAAAGTTGTCATTTTAGCCTCATGTGTGAGCACCATTGTTGAGTTCATGTTGGCCATGTCTTAGCTAGTATTTGTGATTATTTTTCCATGATATAGCACTGTTTTAAGTTGGTTTAGACACACCATGCATGCTTAGCATACTTGTCTTGTAATGCCATGAAATTGCCTTAACATGCTTTGTGCTTTGAGCCTTGTTTTTGGCATGATTTTGGCTTAGCTTTGTGAAGCTTTTGTGCATGTTTTGATGTGCTTGAGGTCTGATTTTGGTCATTTGGGTCATCCATGACTTGCTTTGTATAGCTACCATGCAATCTCCCTTGTAGGCCTTGAGTATTGGATCCTCTAGAATGCTCTACTTGCATCATTTCAGTGGTTTGGCACCATTAGTCATGTCATTTCAGTCCATATAGCATGCTTGTATACTTGCATTTATGGCTCCCTTGATGTTTCAAAAGGTTTGTGTTTTGTGCTCCATGTATGGACCCTTTTGCATGCCTTTAGACTTAGGCCATTTAGATGCCATCTAGGTGTGCCTTTGACCTTGTTTTGGTCTGTCTTGGGGTGGTTTTAAGTCCCCATGGCCCTTTGGGACTTGCTTCATATAGCCATGGTTTAAGCCCCTTGGCTTGCCTTGAGTTTTGGACATAGTTGCATGCCTTGTTCGTCTTGTTTAGTTGGTTTGGCACCATCCTTAACATGATTTTCAGAGCTTAGTATGCTTGCCATATGCCCATGTTTGTCCCTTTTAAGTGTGCTTAAAAGTTGCTTCTTTATGCTTAAGTCTTGAACCATGTATCTATGCATGCTTGTTTGTACATTTTCCTTCATGTGCTTAGCATATTAGCCATTGTTTTGGGCTTAAAAGTTGTTCCTTGATGCATAAGTATTGGACCTTGCGTGCATGAATGTTTGGGTGTACATTTGCCTTGCATGTTGTCACACACTTGACCCCTTTGTATGTTGTTGCATGCTTAGGTGGTAGTGCATTTGGCATGCATTCCTTTTGCTTTGGTTGCTTAACATGTCACATGTCTTGCATGTTTGTTTGTTGGCATTACATTTTGCATGCTTGTTAGCTTGCATACTTGTTACATGTTTGCATACTTGCCTCCATGTTCATGTTGCATACTAGCCTATATGCTTAGGTTGCATTTGGCATGCATGCCTTGCCTCTTGAATCGATTATGATAGAGGTTGGGTCCATTTGTTTGTTTGGTTTGCATTACTTTTGACATCAAAATGCATACTTGGCCTCTTTGGCCATCACGCATTGAAATGCACGATTGGTGGCCCGAGGGTCGAGGATCATCCTCCTTTGAGTCATGAACATGATAAGGAGGGTGTTGGTGCACACATTTGCTTGAAATGCATTGCCATGCCATGTTTGCCCTCTGCTGCTGTCAAAACAGGATTCTGCAGGCATACATGGTCGACCGACCATCTCTATTTCCGACCGACCAAACATTTGAGGCCGAGAGCCATATCAATGGTCAATGACCCTTCTACCATGGTCGGTGATGTCACCCCTTGGTCGGTGATGCTCCACAGTGTTCAGAGAGTGTTCCTTGGGACTTATGCAATTTTCAGAAGAGCAGAGCAAGGTAAACAGAGGCAGCTTGTGCATGGCCACGGATTTCCGAGCAAACCGAAGCACACATGCATTGGACCCCCTTCCCGAGGCTGTTTTATTGCTTTCTTAGCTTAGTTAATTTGCTTAACTAGTTAAGTGGCCTGTAATAATTAATTAGCTTGTAGGTTAATTAATTTGTATTATTCTTTTGGCCCCTCCAAGCGAGGGCGAATGTGTAATAAGTGTGGGTGTGTGTGTGCATGTCTTCCAACCCCCATTTCTTTCTCCCTTTTACTTACCTGCTTTTGATGGTTAGTACTAGGGCATATTTAATTTAGCATACCTTATGCTATGCATGCATGCATTCATTCATCAATATTGCATGCACCGGGCTCGGCGCATCATACTAACTGCATAGTATTTCAAATCTAACTTGAATATATGTTACTTGTTACATTTCACATGCCATCCTAGGATTAGTCGAGCCTATTCTAGATTGCATTTTGCCTGTGATGCATTAGTCATTTAACATAGACTTGGATCATACGTTTGATTGCTAACATGTTCTTTGTTTTGGCTCGGAGTACGCTATAAGTATTTATGCTTTAGCATCTCGCATGAGTGTGAATGTTAACATGATAGCATGCTTACCATGTGGCTATGTGCTTATGTGATATTACTGCCTGAATGCTCGTGGGTGAAGGTTGGATTGCTTGAGTTGGAACAACTCGTTGAAATCCGTATTTTAGCCTACTTGCGAGTAGCAAATTTCGAACTATTTTTCCGAACAAACAGATATGTAATGCTTTGTTCCAAATTAGGCGATCTAGTCTATACTTTAGTGTTGTGCGCATCACATAGTAAGATTAGCTAATAAAGAGGAATAAGAACGCATAATGTTTTCAAAACTAGATATCATAGTTAGTAGAGGCCGATCTTTGATCGGGCGAGCGGGGGTGCTCATAGCTGACCTTCCCCAATCGTACCCAAGTTCCCGAGCCGAGGCAACTTTGGTGATGATGGACATGTGGCCTTAGGCAACAAGTTAGGGTTTCCTAAATTTTCCAAAAGTAAAACATTTAGGTGGCAACTCTGTATCTGGCAAAGCAGTTCATGTTTGGCACTTCTTTCTAAAAATCTGTTTTTCAAAATGATTTGCCGGATTTGGACTCTTTGGTGATTTATCAATCTCATATCGCACATTGTGAGATCAGATTAAGAACCGTGACAATCTGAGTCCGAACTGTAGCATGAGGCCCACGGGCGCGTCTACATTATGTTTTGTTGCAACATTCCTTGTTTATAAGAAAAAAAAATTGACGTCACAAAATTGGATATGTACTTCAGGACAAGTCATTACTGATCAAAACTGTTAAGCGAGAAAAAAATCTGGTTCAAATCAAGTCATTTCTTCCAGAAATGTGAAATTATTAGCGCTACGTTCAGAATTTTATCTCCAAAGACCCTTATTTCATTTCAATATTAAAGAAAACAAAACAAAACAAAGAAATATATCCTACTGAATGAACTAGGAATGTCAAAACAAATCAATTTGTAAAAAAATGGTTGTCTGTTTTTGTATTTTTCTTGTACCCCTGAACATGTATTTGCAACACAATACATTTGAAATTATATAAGTAAACAACCCAATTCAAAGAGAAATGAAGTTCCAAACAGATTTATTTACATTTGAAATTATATAAATAAACAAAATAAAGTGACGAAAAAAGACAATTAAACCAAAAATAGAATAAAGAAGCTACTGAATTAACTAAGAATCTCAACAAATACATAATCACAATTTCAAATTCACAATTGATTCCCAACAACACCCTGGTTTTACCTCATGTAATCCTAAAAAACATAAGACACTTCTATACTAATATACAATATGAAGGCAAAGAATACAAACTCATCCCACACGAATGCCAACAAGAAGAATGAGACTATTCCTCGGGCACTTATGAAGACAATAACCAGAACCACCAAACAACTATTTCTTAGATGTCGCCACTAAATTCACAATCGCAGTTCCACATGCCTGTAGGTCCGGTTTGTTGGCTTGTACTAGTTTTTCAACTTGCTGCCCATTTTGGAAGAAAAAGAACGCTGGAATTGCTTTGACATCCCATGTTGTACTGAATTCCTGCAGCATAAAGCAACAGAATTTATTTCCAATGCATTTCGCCAATGGTACAGAATCATCACAATACATCAACAAAAGAATGAATCAGATAATTTTATACCACACCTTTTGCTTATTAACAAGATGAAACTTTGCTAAACTTAAAAATTGCCAAAGTGAAGCACAAAATGAGAGGTAAGGTGTTCGAATGTCTTAGTTTGCATTAACATTGTGTAACTTACAGTTAGTTTGTCAACGTCAATGGATAGGAACATTAGGACTGAGTATTTTTCAGACAGCTCGGAGTAGAATGGCGTAATCACTCTACAAGGATCACACCATGTTGCACTGAAGTTTGCTACCACCTGTTGAAGATTCAGTACCATTTAGGAGGAAAACCACACTCCACATACAAAACAAACTCCAATCAGGAATAAAAAAAATTTAAACGAACATGTATATGGTACTAGTTGGCATATATAATGCTCATATTCAAGAGAAAGGAAAGGGCACATTGGTTCTTTTTGCTTTTATTTTTTTGTTTTCTTATAAATAACAAAGGTGTGTTCATGATTTATTTTTTAATTAACGTTGGCTTTTCCCCGTCAGTTTTTTAATATTTTTTTCTAAAATTATAGGGACGGGCTACCAGTGGGTGGCAACCCTACCTGACCATGACCGTTAGCCTCTACCCGTCGAAGTCGGTTAGTTTGGAGAGGTTTAGGTATGCCAAAAGGAAATGAAGTCCCAAAGAGGACCTCTATTTAAATAGTTTTTTCATAAGTAAGCATTTGGCCCCATTATATGTCATTATGCATTAAAGAAATTCCATATCTTTTGAGTAACTGTGCTCATAAGCAACCCAATTCAAAGGTACTATGTAGAAAAGGCCAGCAATTTCAAAATGGATTATCTCTCCAAAGGAGGCATCCATGGCATTTGTTTCTAAATTCCTCTACCCAGTTCATGCACTACTGGTTATTAAAGTGAATGAAATAAGGGATAAACTTTGCACCAAAACTAACCTCATGCAATTGTTATCAGATCTTCATCATAGTAATGAAAAAAGAAATAAATATCCACCTACTGCAGAGTACGTGCTTTGGTTGTCCATTTTCAACCACCAACAAGTGTGGCCTCCATCAACAAATAAATATACTGTCTCTCTCCCATTTCCATCAACAAATATGGCCTCTATTTCCTACAAAAACAAAGCAGCCCAAGTTAAATGGTGCCAAATAATGAAACAGGAAAATAAAAAAGTAAAACAAATACATATATTAAGTCAACAGTTGTACGTTATCATCCCTAATTTTCATGTCATTCATCTATATCAACTCCAACAGTATGGCCACTGGATTATCTCAAACCACAAATCGGTGCTACATCCACTGAAGCCATTAACTAAAACGGATGTCCCACTCAATGTTTGACCTCAACACTTACATGATTAACCTATCAAATCAACACAATATCAATAAATTGAAATCTGAAAGTAACGTTTTACACAGTCCACGTATTTTCTTTGTTTGACCAATCTAACAAATACAGTATTAAGTTTGAGTTGTGCAAAAACATAATCAATTATGATTTCCATCAACAAATTATCTATGGAACATATATAGGAAACAAAAAAGTAAAGTACAAATCACAAACATTGTACACTAATTTGTCTCTAAAACACCACATGGCATTAATGTCTGAAGCTACTTACCAGTGTTGGTTTTCCCTAATGTGCCAACTTTTCCCCTATTCCACAACCTCTTCCATGGGTCTGTCTCCTAGGTCTCTTACTATATACTCTTTGAATATCTAGTGGTGTTGCACGTACGACGCCCTCGCCGGCTTCTTCAGAAGGTAGCTACCCATCACCAATTATTACAGTACAAATATTTGATACCACCGCCGGCAATCCTTCACATGTGGCACTAATATGTGAAACCCCCGCATCTGCTGTAATACTGTTGTGGTCTATAGCTCAGCCTCGCCCTCGGCCTCATCCTCTACTCACACCACGACCTCGGCCTCGACGGCTGTAACAAGCCCGCGCGGGGGCCTCGCGCTACAGTTCGGACTCTCGATTTTGTAGTTACGGTTCTTAATCTGAACCAAAGAGTCCAAATCTGGCAAATCGTTTTGAGAAACAGATTTTTGAAAAAGTAGTGCCAAACATGGACTGCTTTGCCAGATACAGAGTCGCCACCTAAATATTTTTTATGGGAGAATTTAGGAAACCCTGACTCGGTGCCGAAGGCCACATGTCCGTCATCACCGGAGTTGTCTCGGCTCGGGAGCTTGGGTACGATCGGGGAAGGTCAGCTATGAGCACCCCCTTTCGCCCGGTCCGAAGACCGGCCTCTACTAACCATGATATCCGTTTTTGAAAACTTTACGTGTTCTTATTCCATTTATTAGCCTAGAATTACTATGTTATGCGCACAGCAAACAAGTATAGACTAGATTGCCTAATTTGGAAATAAACATTGCATATCCGTTTGGTTTGAAAATGCTTTGGAATTTGCTACTCGCAAGTAGGCTAAAATACGGATTTCAACGAGTTTTTCCAACTCAAACAACCCAACCTTCACCCACAGGCATTCAAAACAGTTTAACACATAAGCATCTAGCCACATGTTAAGCATGCTGTTATGGCAACATTCACACTCATGCGATATGCTAAAGCGGAAATACTTACATAGTACTCCGCGCCAAAACAAAGAACTTGTTAGTAATCATGCATGATCCAAGTCCATGTGAAGTGCCTAATGCATCGCATACAAAATGTCGCTAAGATAGGCTCGGCTATCCTAAACATGTCATGTGAAAATGCACAATTATCACGTATTCAGTTTGAAAATTGAAGTATTGATGCAATTAGCGTGATGTACCGAGCCTAATGCATGTAATACAAATGCATGGATGCACACATGCATAGCATAAGGTATGCTAAATTAGACATGACCTAATACTAACCATCAAAGCAGGTAAGTAAAAGGGAAGAAAGACGTGAGGTTGGAAGACATACACACACTCACGCACACTTATTACAGATTTGCCCTCGCTCGGAGGGACCAAATAAATATTACAAATTAATTAACTACGCAAGCTAATTAAATATTACAAATTAATTAATTAACAAATTAACTAATTAATTAAAGCAGGAAAGCGTCTCGGGAAACGCGCCACCATGCGCAAGCTGCCTCTGTTTTCCTTCCTTTCCTCCTCTGGAGGTTGTAAAAACCTCAGGACTACATCCTTGGACAGAGGGTATCATCACCGGCTGAATGAAACTTCCACCGGCAGTGTTGTATGGCCATCGGCACAAAGTTGAAGCTGTCGGCAGAGAGAATAGTGCCGGTCGGCACATTACACTGCCGGTCGGCAGAGTATTCCTGCAGAACCTGCAACTCACAGCAACAGAGGGCAAAACAAGGCATGGCAGCATATTTCAAGGCATGTATGCACCAACCATGTCTCTTATCATTGTAATGACTCAAAGGGACACGTGCCTTGGTTCTCGGACCACCAATCGCGCATTTCCATGCATGATGGCCCAAAGAACCAAGTATGCAACTTTGGTTTCAAATGTATGCACACCAATCAAACAAAACTCCCAATCCCTATCACACAAGTCAAGGGACAAGGAATGCATGCGAGATGCAATGCAACCTAGGCATACAAGCTAAGGATGCAACATGGCATGGCAAAACACTTATGCAAGCATACAAGCATGCATATGGCAATGCAAATGGATGCAAAGATGGACTTAAACATGAATTAGGCGACTCTAAAATAGGCCTAAAACAGTAGCCAAAAGTGCTAAAGAGTGAGAGCTAAATGGCATGCACACACACATGCTCATAAGGACCAACACTTAAGCATGAATCAAACAACATTCAAGCACACTTGAAAGAAGGAAACATGGACAAATTAGCATGCAACATGAGCCTTAAAATCATGTTATAAAATGATGCCAAATCAAATTATAAATCAAGTCAAGCATGCAACAAAAAGTCCAAGTGTTCAAGGCAAGTTGATAAGGCATTGAACTACACTTATCATGACCAAACATGGCATGCATTGAACAACCTAAAACAGGTTTTTAGCTCATAACATGAGGCCCAAAAGACCACTTAGATGGCGTCTAGATGGCTCAAAGACAAAGGCATGCAAAGGCACCAAAACATGGAGCATTGCAACATATGCTTTCAAAGCATTAAAGAGGCATGCAAGGCAATCAAACAAGCATGGAAATGGGACTGAAATGACATATAGAATGATCCCAAATCACCAAAACAATGCAAAGATGGCATGCTACACATGCACATACTCAAAGCCAACAAGCCTAAATGCAAAGGAGCCATATAAGGCATGCAAAGATCGGCCCAAACGACTATGGACAGAGCTAAAGCATGGCAAAATAAGCACATAATCTTCACAAATGCAAGCCTAAAACATGCTCCAACTAAGGCTAACAACCTAGATCATGTTAAGGCACAAACATGGCATTACATGGCAACTATGCTAAACATGCATAAGGTTCCAAAACCAACTTTAAATCATGTTATATCATGGATATATAAGCATGAAAAAAACAAACCAAACATGCTCAACACACACTCAAGCATAGGCTTCCTTAGGAAGGCCAAAATGTGCCCTTTTCAAGGACAACAAGGAGAGGGGGTGGCCCTCTCCTTCTTGGGACTTCAAAGGATCATCTTCACCACTGAAATCCCTCAAGATTTCAGTGGTGAAGAGACCTCAAAACCAAAATCCCGGAGCTAGCACAAAATGGCTCAAAATGAGGCCTTTTGAGGCCTAAAGGTGGTCAACACCCCTCAAACAACAAAACACTCTTAATAAACAATAAAGAGGGCTTAAAAATAGAACTTTTTTATGTTATACAATAATCACAAAAACAGCTCTAAGATAGGTATAAAATTGATGCAAGAATGGGGAATAAAGGTGTAAGTTTCTTACCCTTGTAGTCCTCTTCAACAAGGATGCTCCAATGGCCTCCTTTGGCTCCAAATCAGTCAAGAAGCTCAAGAACAACCCCTTAGAACTCTAATCTTAAGAGGAAGGTGAAACACTAGGTGTTTGTGTGCAATAGTAAGGCACAAAACACCTAGTGTGCAAAATGGGAGGGAAAGAGAGATAGATTGTGTATGTCTAACCCTAACCCTAGAAAACCAGAGCTCTTCTCTGTCTTTTTTTCTCTCTAAAATGTCTAAGCCTCCCTCCTCTAAGCCTTAGAGAGAGCCCTCTCTATAAGCCTCTTGTAAAGCTTATTCAACAAGCTTTGCAAGAGGGAGATCCCTCCATACACGTGTATGGAGGGGAGAAAAAGTTATACAGCTGTCCTAAAATATCTGCAAAAGCAGATGAACAGCAATCGGCCGGCAAAAAATGCCATCTTGGCCAAACAAAGTGCCGACCGGCACAAAAAAGTGCTGACCGGTAACAAATAGTGCCGACCGGCAAACTATTTTGCCGGTGGCAGCAAAAACCAGCCGGTGGCCTCTAGCCACTGCCGGTGATGGGTGGGGATGGTCTACAAGCCCTACCCTGCCCTTCCAAGGCAAAACACAAGTGTTCGGTGCAAAACCGGACACTGAACGGTCAAGTTCGGAGATTCTGAGGTAGGGCGCGAGAGCCAAAACCTCCGGGAACTCCAAACAAACACAAACAAGGATAATCACCGAGTGTTCAAGCGGTGACGTCCGAGTCTTGAGGACGGTCAAAAATGGGGTGTCTACAACGGCCGCCACGACCTCTACCCCTACCTGTCCCTCTGGTAGGTTCATGGACTTGGCCCTCCCCCCTCCCCTCAATGTGGAAGTCATGGGTAATGAGTGGATCATCAAGTTCACTCAAGGTTATATATGGCGTAGGAGATGATCGAGCCATTGTCTCGTCTACATTGGTCAGCGGTGGTGTCAAAGATGAAGATACTATCAAATGGTCAGATGTGGTCAATGTCGAACTAGAGGGCATCCTATTAGACAGACATGCATTGGACAGTGGTGTTAAGGGAGTCACTGGGCTACCAACCTCTGTCCTGTATGGGGGTAGTGAGCAGGAGGGTTCCAATATATGGCCATGGTGTGTGGATGTATGTTCGGACATGAAAGGATCTCGCTCAAGGGAAGATTGGGATGTGTTGTACATTCAATTAAGTCAAAATGCGGTGTAGGCATTGCTGTAGATGGACCATCACGTGCCAAACCCATGGAAGGCCCCTCACCAAAGTGTTCCACATCAAAAGGGTCAAATCGATGTGCATGACATAGGGTAGGATGCAGTGGAGGCACTGAAGGCTCAGAGGATGGCATATTCATGTGCGGCACTGAAGTGGTTATAATATCAACTGCCATGGAAGGATCCTCGCCAAAGTGTCTGAAATCTAGTCGGTCACGTCGATGTGCCTGTTGCAAACCATCGTACAATAACTCCTGGATCTCAGCAATGGCATCCAAAGCATCTGTACCATCACGTGTAATATGGGCTGAGTCTACCAAGTGGTAAGCCCTTGTAACTCTACGAACTTGTACGATAATGGTAGTTGTGTTACGTAACCATCGATGGCAACTTAAAGATAGACAAACTTAACGTAATGTAGTATTGCAGAATATAAACAACTTACCAGGCCCTCTAAACTACCCCCGATGCCTTAGTATCCAAATGCCGCAATGTCGCTCGAATTACTTAAGACTAGACGTGTATGGCGGCAAAACCATAAGATGCATAGATCAGAGGATGTAAGGACTTCATTGCTCCTTTCAGCATGGACAATGTTGTTAGGTCGGTTGTTCCAATCATTCGTAAACGTCTGGTATTCTTTTGCCCAATCAATGGCCATTTTGCCACGTCTATCTCTAAAAACCATCACCAAATGCGCGTCAAACCGATCAGGCACACCCTGAACTCATCCAAATTGTCTAAGGACCCGATCGGGGAGATGCCACTCAATAATATCGAAACATATCAGTGGCACTCGTGCCATCCAAATGTCTCCACCACACATATCAGTGGCACTCGGTGGTGTCACGTTGCCCGTTCTTCGTTCTTCGTACAGCTCTCGCGGTGGCCTTCGTCTTCTTCGCCTCCTCTGCGGTGCTCTTCACGTGTCTCTCTTCTTGGCCTCCTTCGCGGTGCTATTCGACAATTTTGAGTGCAGGGTGTGTGTGTGTTTCGGACTGTTGTTGGACCAGCTGAGTTTTAAGCCAAAACAAAACGAAAAAAAAAAAAAGAAAAAAAAAATTAAATGAAAATGGTTTTAGAAAAACCGTATTATAAAACAGCTTTTATAAAAACATTTTATAAAACGGTTTTTCAAACACCGTTTTATTTTTTAAAATTAATATGGCAACCAGTATGAAAATATAAATGGCAAAAAAAAAATTTACTAAAAATGTTTTTAGTAAAACCATTTTTAATTAACTCAAATTTAATTATACCTTAAGTAAAAACGGCTTTTCAAAAGCCGTTTTCATTGAGCTCTTTTTTTAAATTTTTTTATTCACTAAAAACGGCATTGGTAAAGCCATGTTCTAGAAAACGGCTTTGCTAAAGTCGTTTTACTCTATAATGGGAATAAAGTAAAAAAGACACCTTAGACTGGGACTAAAGTTTTGAAAATGGCATAATCAGGGAAATTGGCCTACTCACATCACTCCACTCTCTCTCTCTTTCACACACATCCACACACATTTATAATAAATAAATAAAAATAAAAATAATTAATTTTATTCATTATATTTATTTTAATAAAGCATATATAATTTTTAATATATATAAATTTTATTTTATAAAATTGAGACCAATATTAAATATATATATATATAATAATTTATAATAACAAATAATAATCAACTATATAAAATGATTGCTTTTTTATTTAATTCTTAAATTTTTTTTTTATTTTAAGGTTTAGGATTTAGGGTTTAATTCTTAATTATTATTTTTTTATTTTAGGGTTTAGGGATAATTTTTTTTTATTTTAGGGTTTAGGGTTTAATTCTTAAAATTTATTTATTTTTATTTTAGCGTTTAGGATTTATGGTTTAGAATTTATGGTTTAATTCTTAAAATTTATTTTTTTATTTTAGAGTTTAGGGTTTAATTCTTAAAATTTATTTATTTTTATTTTAGGGTTTAGAATTTAAGGTTTAAGGCAAAGTGTAATTTATGATGCCAAAAAAAAAATAGTAAGAACATAAAAAAAGAAGATAAAACTATGTCGTTTTAAGCACAATAAAAAACACAATAAGGGATCACAACAGTGACCCGTGGCCAAAAAAAAAAAAGATAAAGCTTAGCATCAGACATCACACACTTACACTCTTTTCTCTCTCTCTCTCTTTGACACACTTACACCCACATCACTCCACTCTCTCTCTTTCACACACATCCACACACACTTATATGTTTGGTTTGGTTATATTTTTTAAATTATTAGTCCCATTTTAAAGATAATCAAACCAAATAGAGTGATTGTTATTTTTTATAGACCAATATCAAATATATGCAACAATAATTTGTAATAATACATAATAATCAAATCAAACAGAGTGATTATTATTTGTTATTATAAATTATTATATATATATATATATAATATTGGTTTCATTTTAAAAATATGATTGATATCTTTTTATTGGTATTAATTTTATAAAAAAAAATTTATATATATCAAAAACTATATATGTTTTATTAAAATAAATATAATGAATAAAATTAATTATTTTTATTTTTATTTATTTATTTGAAGTGTGTGTGGATGTGTGTGAAAGAGAGAGAGAGAGAGAGTGGAGTGATGTGAGTGTGAGTGATGTAGGTGTAAGCGTGTGTCACAGAGAGAGAGAGAGAGAAAGAGAGAGAGAGAGAGAGAAAAGAGTGTGAGTGTGAATGTGTGTGATGTGGGCGTAAAATTAATTTTTTTTTTTATTGAAAGTGTGTTTTCAAAACACGTTTTCATGTTGCGCATTTTTCAATTGCATTTTATTAATTGACGTGATAATTAGTAAACGCGCGATTTGTAATCGCGCGACGTTAATTAGAAGCGCGTTTTCTAAACACGCTTTTATAATTTTGTTTATTTTATTTGTTTGGACCACAAAAATATTGAAAACGTATTTAATAAATACGTTTCAGCTTAATTTAAAAAATTTGACCAAATTAAGCTTAATTTAGAAAATAAATTAGTGTAGGGACTTAGTTTGGAAAAAACCCCGGAAAGTTACTCATGATTTTTCTTCTCCAAATGAAATAATTAGGGTAAATTACATTGACACCCCCTGAGGTTCATATTTATTACAGTTCTCCCCTCACTGTTTGGAAATTACATCTCCTCTGAGATTTAAAGTTTCATTACAGATTCTCTCCCTCAGCAATTTAATTTTTTTAAATTCCAATTTTGCCCTCATTAGGTAAATTACATTGACACCCCTCACATTTTAGAAATTGCAATCCACTCCCTAAGGTTTAAAGTAGCATTACCAATTACCCCATCTGTTAGTATTAGTTGGAAAAAAATTCATTGAAAAAAAATTAATTGAAAAAAAAATTATTAAAAAAAAATTTGTTAGTAAAATTTTTAAATTTTTGTTTAAAAACCAACGTAAACTCATTTTTTAAATTTATGCTTTTTTCTCAAATTTACAAACTGAAACAACCATTTATAAACCAAAAAAAATATCAAATAAGTTTTTATGGCAGTTTTTAAAATTTTTGTAAATATAAATTGAAAACTGAAAATGAAATGATTATCAATAAGCCTCATATAGTAAAAATGTCAAAAACTTAACAAATAATTAAATAAGTTACCAACGTAAGAAATGACTTATCAAAAGATTCTTAGGTTACGTACAATTTGATTTTTAGAAATTTTTTTAAAAAATTAAAAATTAATTTGGTTAAGAAATAAAAAATAAAAAATAATTATCATTTAAGGGTAAAAAATAATTATCATTTTAACTTTTGGGCAAGTTATATACATAAGTATGACTGTTTCAATTTAATTTGTAAAAAATTATTTCTAACCACTCGAAAGATAAAAATTATATAAAAATGATAATTATTTTTATTTCTTAACCAGATTAATTTTTAATTTAAAAAAAATTATAATAATCAAACCACACATAGCCTAAGAATCTTTTGATAAGTCATTTCTTACGTTGGTAATTTATTTAATTATTTGTTAATTTTACGACATTTTTACCATCTGAAATCTGTTTGGTAACCATTTCGTTTTCAGTTTTCAATTTATATTTACAAAAATTTTAAAAACTGTCATAAAAACTTGTTTGATAATTTTTTTAGTTTATAAATGGTTGTCTCGGTTTGTAAATTTGAGGAAAAAACGTAAATTCAAAAAATGAGTTTAAGTTGATTTTTAAACAAAAATTTAAAAATTTTACTAAAAAAATTTTTTTTCAATTTTTTTTTTCCAAATAAATTTTTTTTTTCAAATAATTTTTTTCCCGATTAATTTTTTTTTTCAATGAAATTTTTTTCCAACTAATACTGACCAAGGAGACAATTGGTAATGCAACTTTAAACCTTAGAGAGGAGATTATAATTTCTAAAATGTGAGGGTGTCAATGTAATTTATCCAGTGAGGACAAAATTGGTATTTAAAAAATTAAATTATTGAGGGGGAGATGTAATTTTCAAAAAATGAAGAGAGGAACTGTAATAAACATAAATCATATGGGTGTCAGCGTAATTTACCCTTATTATAAGCAAGTGAGGTGACGTTTGAAAAAGACGACGCCGCTTTGGCAAATATAACGAACGTTTCATGAATGGAAAGGAACGATTCATTTGAACACTGGTATGATTCTGAAAAGGCGAGCGAAGTGAAAACTTATCAATGGCGTCTTCGACAGTGGTGTCTAGGTTATCTTCTCGCCTACGATCTGTACCTCTCAATCTCAACAAGTCTTCACTCTCCTCTAGGTTACATCTTTGCTTTGTTTCCCAAAACTACTTCAAATCTCTCTCTCTCTACATATTCAAGTATGCGTGTTTGGTGGAGTTGGGTTACCATTAGAGTTGGGTGTTAGATGTACCAATTAATTAATTAATGTAATAATTAGTATTATGTCATTATTTAGACTGATTTCACTTATTATACAAAATATAAATATCTAAAACTATTAAAATTATACCGCATCATCATCTGTTAGTGTGTTAGTGCACTAGTTAGTATATTAATTGGTACATCTAAGTATTATTCCTTTGATATATATTTAAAATGTTGTTGGATAAATTATCTGATTAGGTAACTTAAGCGGCAATCTTTTGGTTAAAATTTTAATGAGGGTGTGCGATCCTTAAATTTTAGGACAAATTTCACTTTATCCTATGTATATGTATATAAAGCCATGTGTATATAATCTGTGTCATTTGAAAATAATAGCTTGGGGATGTTAGCTTATTAAGTCGCCTATTTTTTCAATTTTTTTTTTTTTTCTAAGTGACTCTTTTTTCAAAATTATGTTAAAATTTTTACTTTTTCATGTAGACGAATCTAGAACGTAAAACAAAATTAAAAAATTCCAAAAAGATTGAAAAAGCCAAAATAAGCCAGAGAAGTCTACTATTTTTTGCACTTTTTTCTTTCTGGGTCTTTTCTGGACTTTTTTTGGATTAAAATTTTTTTGGTTCATCTAGTCGAGTTGAATCTAGAAGTGTAAAATTTTTTGAATTTTTTTTAAAAGAGGTTGACTATAGACGGAAATAAGAAGAAAAAAAATCACCAAATAATAAAATGTACAATTAATTTCCATTAACGACACTTACAAATTTACCTAACTACCCTTATCTGTCTTTCTCTTAACCTTTCACTTAAATAGTGTAGTGTAGGTTATGTGCATATGCCCCCTCTGTCATTGAAAAATATAGGCACGTGTAATGCACTTTCAGTTAATTAAGATGAAAAATGTGACAGTACACTTTAATTCACAAATCATAGGGTTAAGTGGTCATATTTGAATGACAGATAGCTATGTCCACATGGCCTATACCACATGACAGGTAAAATGAAATTTGCCAACTTTATTTGATCGAATGGTGTTGCCACACCGTCCTAAGGCTCTTGTGCACCTGATAGAGCTAAGAATGAATGTTGTTGAAATTCAAAAGTTCTGCATGAGATGACATGGGAGGTGGAATCAAGACATCGACTTAAGATGATCTGGGAAATAATAGAGGCTACTTAGAATAATAATGAAAGAGTGTTGGGAACTCATATGAAACTGGACCATTATGGATGCATTGCTCTTGAATGTTGATTTCCTTAAAATCCTTTTCCTAGTCCGGTTTGAGATGAATCAAAATTAGGGAATAGTGATTAATTTGTCTATAATATTTTAATTATTAACCACGACCTCATCTAAAAGCTTAAGCTTGTAGTTTTTGAACACATGATCTTACCTGCTCTAAAACCTCAAGTAGTTGGCATGTGGAGTGAGGCATAGCTTAATTATTTATATCTTGACATATACTTGAATACTCAAAATTATTTATATTCGGTTCTTGTTTTGAATACTCATAAATGGGTTGCATATTGATATGACTCGATCTCGTCATTGGCCTCAATTTTCTTTACCATCCTGAAGTTTCTCCAATCCCTATTTCTATTTCAATCATTTGCCAAACACAATCTTGTTGTTATAGCTTCTTCAAGCAAGTCAGCTGATTTTAACAAAGCCATTTTCCAACCCTTTAGGGTCGGATACATGAATTTTGTTTCACCATTTTGTCCTATTAGAGGTCTCAGGGGCCACAATCTCAGTGAAGTGACATGCTATTACTGCCTTCCTAACCATTTCAACCAACGTGTATAGGGTCTCTTTCTTTAAAGGTGTACTTATGTATCTTCATTGCATGATGGAAACCTTCTTACTTTGTTTTTTTCTCATTTTATCTCCACTTGATACCCACTTCTTCCATCTTGTTAATGTATTCAATATCAACTTTTATCAATTTGTGTCGTACTACAAATCCTTAACAACAGCCTCATCATGCATATGCTCATTCTATAAACATGTTTCTTAATTCCCTATATTCTTAGTTCCTTTAACATCTTATATCTCATGGCTTCAAAATTTGAGATTGGGTTATTGTGGATAGTTCAGTCCATTTTCAATTTTGGATTTGCCACAGGTAACCCAACCTTGGAGAACACAGTGACTCTTCTTCATCCTCAAAATGAACACTTGAAGTTGCATCAGAATTTTACTTTGCGATTGTTCATTTCCTTAACCCCCCCTTCCTCTTACTAAGTGATTTTTATTATTATTTGCTTCAAGGAGGGTAGGCGTGTATTTGGTTCAGAAATCCGATCATGTAAATTTTAATTTAATGTGGTGGACACTGTCATTTAGTAATGTAAGAATTAATTGTCATATATTCTTGCTTGAACAGTTTTCTTTACTCAACATGGAAAATTGTTACCAAGAGATGGTAATAATTTGGAAAATTATTTGTCATATATTCTTACAACATTCGTTGCATTATGTTACGTGTGACCACAATTGTCTTTCTAATAATTCCTCTCCATGTTGCAGGCATATCATTGCCTTTATGACAGCATGTTAGCGGTGATTCCTCACAAGACAGATTTTCTTTTGAAGTGGAATGTAGGTCTCATGTTGCTTTTTCTTTTTCCTCAAGTCGAACAGGATATGAAATTAAACTGATTGCTCTATCATAAAGGAACAAAGGTGTTCATTGGTGCCAATTAGTTCTCTAGTTCCTTCCATATTTAATGTCTCTCTCCAAGGGACCACTCGAATTCTTTTTTGGTCCGGAAAGTTTGATATACATCTCTTATGAAAGGTAGCAGAGCAATTGGCTAATTTTGTTGCTCCTACTTGCATGTTCCTAACATAAATATTATATACAATTTCATATGTTTCATCTTCCGATGTAGATATGAGGAGTACACTGCACTGGAAGATTATATGGATGAACCATTCATTTGATCCTTTTGGAGTCCATTCAGAGGAGTCCATTCTTCTCTGAATTCATGTTTTAATAGTTTTAGGCCTCTTTTGAGAACATGCTATTTTAGTAATTTTTTGACTTTTTACGAAAAGATGTGCAGAAAAGTAGAGAGTTATGTGACATTTATAGTGACTTTTGACTTTTTTGCTAAAATAGTTACTCTCCAAACGAAGCCCAGTTATGTTAGTTGCTTAAACCCTGCCATAATGCCTGGTAACTTTTTTAGACACCCATGGTGATTGATTTCGTGTTAAACGAGGGATAACTTGCCTAATCAGCATAATAATCCATCATTTTGCATGTGGATGGCTCATGCCTTTTACTTCGTTTGTGAGTTATTAATCCTTCTTACCAGGAGAAGGGCATTTTGGATCCTCCTCACACGAGTAACATGGAACAATTCTAGGATGATTTGTGAATTAGGTGTTGAAGCCATGGCACCTAGGTGTTAATTGTCGGAGCAAATCAAAGCTTGAGTATGACATAAAATGTAGCACAACTAAGTGTTATAGCCTAATGGTTGTGTGTATGTGTAAATTAAGTGTGTAAATAAAATAAACAACAAAATAAAATTAAATAATCCAAAGAATAATTAAATGAATTAAATTCCAGATTAATAGCTTACAAAAATTATAAGTTGAAACTTGTGTCGAACACAATCTCCTTAAAATAGATTTCGCCCTCGTTCCGGAACTTCGAGATTTAACGATGTCTACTTCTCAGGATGCAACAACTACTACTACTTGATTTGTAGCACTACAAAATCAAGTCTGGCGAGCCAAATAATGCTGTAACTCTCTCTTTATTTTTCTTAGAAACTAAATAGTAGACAGATGCAGGAGCATAGGAGGACGAACATAAGAAGAAAAGAAAAAATTTGATGAAATGAATTGCTGGAATGTTAGGCTATTTATAGCCTAACATGCACCTGTACATGTTGGATTTGGTAGCTGTTCGGACATGGTTGGAAAGGTGCAACCGGAACAACACCGGTTTGGAAAGGAGGCGACTGGAAAAATTTGAAAATTCGAATTTGAATTTTTTACGCAAAATTTGAATTATTTCTATAAAGAAAAAAAAATTTCCGCAAGAATTTTGAAAAATTCAAACAAATTTTGGCCAAAAAATTAAAGTTAAGACCTGACCTGGTCTAACGGCGACGCTCGTGTGGTGGTTTTGGGCTAAGCCCACCTTATCCATAACTCCCCTCCTTACAAAACTTGGGGTGCCCCTTGGGGCTCATCCCAAGTGTGGCAAGCCAAAGTATATACACTCAAATAAATCCTTAAACGTTTCTTATGTGAGACAAACACATTTCACAAATGTGTAAGAAACTCACCTAAAGCCATTTCCATGAACTCGAAAATGCGTATTGAATTCTCATTCATTGGGAAATGGTTTTGAGCAACCAAATACACGATGTTATTCAATACGCGGCATTAAATATGAACCCAATTAAAATTGTCAAAAATAACACTTGGGTCCTACCTTAATTAATACTCAAAATTAGCAAAAAAATAAGTTTATACAAAGTCATTTTCCAATACTAAGTTGGTTGGTCTGAAATCTGGTTGAAAACCAATAAAGGAAGATGTGTGCCTTTGATGTTATTTGGTTACATTTGAGTGATCACTTATTGGATTCTCGTTAGATGATAATAAGCCTCCTAACTCTAATAGAAAGTGTTAGCAGATATTTTAATATTATAATGTGTTATTGGTTTGATTTGTTTTCTTTTCCTCCAAGTTAATCTTTTCTTGGTGTACAAGAATCCTTCAAGTCTTCCAAGTCTTTGCTTAGTCAAGTCTTCTTCTAAGTCTTCCAAGAGTCAAGTCTTATCCTCCAAGCTACTTCCAAGGAGCCTCCAAGCAACTTCCAAGAATCCTCCTCCAATAAACTTGTCCACCAAGCTTTCATCTCCTATAAATTGATCTAACTTCTTATCTTGGAAGTGATAATAAGTTTTTGTTGTTTTATTATGTTTTGTGTAAGATTATCAGGCAAATAAAAAAGAGTGTATGTGATAAAACTTTGGGTTCAACCAATTGTGCAGTATTGATAAACCATACGACTTAGTCGGGCTATTGTATCCTAGGGGGGGACAAGTCAAGGTTTTTTCTGCTGCACCGATGTGAGGCTTTGCCTAACCGCAGAGGGCTTGAATCTCCTTAAAGAGAGCAAATTTCCCGCGCCTCAATCCTTACAATAGTTATTGTAATTTTTATTATTTGTATTTTTCAGTGTTTTATTTGTAATTATCACCAACAATTTTAAGGAAATTCAAATAGCAAAAGTTCATGGAGCCAGTACTGGAGAAACCCAACAAAAATACCAGCAATCTCAACAAGCCCTTTCGGTTCAAGGGAGCCCATTTCAAGAGATGGAAAGGCAAGGTGTTTTTCTACCTTAGTCTCCTCAAGGTGGCCTATATCCTGACCGAGAAAAATCCGAACAAAGTCCCCACTGAAGAGATGATCGACGAGGAGTATGCCGCTCATCTTGAAAATCAAGAAATACAACGCAGATGAGTATAAATGTCGGTATTATCTTTTGAATTATCTTTCAGATCAATTTTATGATTATTATGATACTACCTACACTACTGTCAAGAAAATTTGGAAAGCCTTGCAGAATAAATATGACACTAAAGAGGCAGGCACTAAAAAATATGCTGCAAGCCATTTTTTCCACTATCAAATGATAGATGGAAAATCAGTGGTGGAGCAAGTTCAAGATTTTCAGATGCTAGTGGCTGAAGTTAGATCCGAAGGCATCAAAATCGGAGACAATCTTGTTGTGGCAAGTATTGTTGACAAACTTCCATCATCTTGGAGGGAGTTCCAGAAGTCAATGCGTCACAAACAAAAGGAGACGTCCTTGGAGACTCTAATTACACAGATTCGGGTGGAGGAGGAAGCACGAGGACAAGATGCGCTTATGACATAAGAGCATTCCACTGCAAAGGTAAATTTAACTTCTGGAAATACTTTACCTAAAGGTCAATCACTTGAAGCCATTTAAGAAAATTTGGAAAAATACTGGAAGGCTACAAAATAAAACTTACCCGAGGCAAAAGAAATGGAACCAAGAACCCCCTTCACAAGATCTAACAAATGTGACATGTTTTGTGTGTGGCAAAAGTGGGCATATTACTCGAACTTGCAAATTTCGGAAACAACAGTCTCGACCACAGGCTAATGTTACCGAGGAACCATTTGTGGCTATGATCACAGATATTTTTATGGTTCAATCTGTGGAAGGGTGGTGGGCAGACTCTGGTGCCAATAGGCATGTCTGCTATGACAAAGATTGGTTCAAAGATTTCACTCCTTTTAATGAGGAGAGGACTGTTATGCTTGGTGACTCTAGTTTAACCAAGGTGCTCGGGTGTGGGGTTGTTGAGCTGAATTTTACCTCTGGACGTGTGCTTGTTTTAAAATATATGTTGAACACACCGTCCATGAGGAAAAATTTGATGTCGAGTTATTTGCTCAACAAAGTTGGTTTCAAGCAGACTATTGAATCTGACCAACATGTAATCACTAAAAAAGGCATATTTGTGAAGAAAGGGTATGCCTGTGATGGAATGTTTAAATTAAATGTTGAGAATAAGAAAGCACATGTTTCTGTTTACATGCTGTCTTTTATGAATTTTTGGCATGCTCGTTTGTGTCATATTAATAGCCGATATGTGTGAGTCATGAGTAGTTTAGGATTAATTCCCAGACTAACAAATAAGTTTGAGAAATGTGAAGTTTGCAGTCAAGCAAAAATAACTAAAATGCCTCATAAAAGTGTGGTGAGAAATACTGAATTGTTAGAATTAATTCACACTGATTTATGTGAATTTGAAGAAATTTTAACACATGGTGGAAATAGATATTTTATCACTTTTATTGATGATTTTTCAAAATATACTTATGTATACTTGTTGAAAAATAAAAGCGATACTTTTGAAAAATTTAAAGAATTCCTTCTTGAAGTTGAAAACCAATTCGGTAAAAAGAATAAAAGATATAGAAGTGATAGAGGCCGGGAGTATGAATATTTTGGATTCAACTCGTTTGCTCAGTCTTTAGAAATAATCCATGAAACTACTCCACCATATTCACCTGCGTCTAATGGTGTAGCAGAAAGGAAAAATAGAACTTTAACTGGTTTAACAAATGCTATGCTAATTGAAGCAGGTGCTCCTTTAAATTTGTGAGGAGAAGCAATTTTAACTGCATGTTATGTTATAAATAGAGTGCTACATAAAAAAAAAAAAATTACACCTTTTGAGTTGTGGAAAGGGCATAAGCTAAATTTGGGGTATTTGAGGGTTTGGGGTTGTCTAGTTTTTGTTAGACTTGTGGATCCTAAAAGACCTAAATTAGGTGTGAAAGTTGCCACTTGTGCTTTTCTTGGATATGCAGCAAATAGTACAGCCTATAGATTTTTTAATATGGAAACCAAAATAATTTTTGAATCGGGTGATGCAATGTTTCATGAAGAAAAATTTCCTTTTAAATCTAAAAATGGTGGGGGGTCAAAATTATCAAGAAAATATTTTATCTGAAACCGGTTCCTCTACTCCTCTTTTTCAAAACCAAGATACTGTAGTTTTTGAACCTAGAAAGAGTAAAAAAGCCAGATTAGAAAAAGATTTTGGCCCTGATTATCATGTTTTTAATGTAGAGGAAACTCCATTAACTTTACAAGAAGCTTTGGTATCTCCTGACTCTGTTTTTTGGAATGAAGTTGTAAATGATGAAATGGAATCATTATTATCCAATAAAACTTGGGTATTAGTAGATTTACCACCAAGTTGTAAAACTATTGGTTGTAAATGGATTTTGAGGAAAAAACTTAAATCGGATGGAACTATTGATAAATATAAAGCAAGGTTTGTTGCAAAATGTTTTAAACAACAAGCAGATCTTAACTTTTTTGATACATTTTCTCCGATTACAAGAGTTACATCCGTTAGATTATTAATTGCAGTGGCTGCAATTCATGATCTAAAAATTCATCAAATGAATGTTAAAACAACCTTTTTAAATGGAAACCTGGGTGAAGAAATCTATATGGATCAACCTGAGGTGATTCCTGCATGATTAAGAATGGCTATAAAACGAATGAATATGATAAATACATCTACTATAAATCTGAAGAAAATTCACATGTCATTATTAACCTCTATATGGATGATTTACTTATATTTGGCTCTAATTTGCATATCATCGTGGAAACTAAAAATATGCTTAGTAGTCATTTTGATATGAAAGATCTTGGTGAGGCTAATTATATTTTGGGAATGAAAATTACCAAAACCTGTGATGGTATATTTTTTGATCAGTCGCATTATGTTGAGAAAATTTTGAGAAAATATAATTTTTATAAGTGCAAGCATGTTCTTACTCCTTTTGATCCTTATATGCGTTTATTTCCTATTGAAAATGATGAGAATATAATTAATCAAAAGGAATATGCTTGTATGATTGGTAGCTTGCGTTATGCGACTGATTGTACTAGACCTGACATTGCCTATGCAGTTGGAGTACTTAGCAGGTTTACCAGTAAGCCTAGTAGTGATCACTGGCTAGCCATTGAGCGGATTATGAAATATTTATCTGGTACCATAAAATATGGCTTGTTTTATAATAAGTATCCTATAGTACTTGAAGGTTACAGTGATGCCGATTGGAATACCTTGTCAAGTGATTCATTATCAACCACTAGTTACTTATTTACATTGGGAGGTGGTGCTATAAGTTGGAAATCAAAAAAACAAACCATTATTGCTAATTCAACAATGGAGGCTGAGTTTGTTGCTTTAGGTACAGCTAGTGAAGAAGCAAATTAGTTGCGAGATTTGTTAAATGAAATTTCTTGTTGAGAAAAATCGATTTCACTTATATTGATTCATTGTGATAGTACCGCAGCAATTGGTCGAGTTAATAACCGTTATTATAACGGTAAATCCAGACCTATCAGAAGAAAACACAGTACTGTGAGATGTTATATGAATAACGGCATCATAAATGTGGATTATATTAAATCTGGTGATAATCTTGCAGATCCATTAACTAAGGACTTAGCAAGAGATAGAGTCTGGAATATATCGAGGGGAATGGGGTTGAAGCCCATTGAATATAGCAGGAGCCATGTATGAGGATACTCAACCCAGGGACCAGAAATCCTGTAACTGGGTTCAATGAGAAAAACGATCATATGATGGCCGTGAGAAATGCACTAAATTACTTGTTACCCATCCCTATGATGTAAGTGCATTTATCCGGTAACGTTGTAGAGGTTGAGTTATTAAAAAACTCTTAATGAATTTCTGTAGCTCTTATTGAGTGGGGTGTCATAGTTACAGGAGCACCCTTGACAGAATTCACCTATGCGAGTGTGGTAGTGGGGCCGCTACCTATGAGATTTGGGCTAATTCTCAAACACACTCATGAATCCTGGGATCGCACAAGGCCGTAACGTGCTGGCTTTTAAAGCTTATGTGGACACCTGAAATATTATGTGTGTGCAATAATTATTTATTTCCCTTAAGTAGTCATAGTTCAATGTTGAGCATACTATTGGCTCTGGAGTAGATATTATTGTTTCACTAATGGAGGTTCAATGCAGAGCACACCTACCATAATGCATAATATCCTTATTTGCCTAATAATCTCAGCTTTTTGTTATCTATAATATTAAAATAGGTGGGGGAATGTTAGCAGATATTTTAATATTATAATGTGTTATTGGTTTGATTTGTTTTCTTTTCCTCCAAGTTAATCCTTTCTTGATACAAGAATCCTTCAAGTCTTCCAAGTCTTTGCCTAGTCAAGTCTTCTTTTAAGTCTTCCAAGAGTCAAGTCTTATCCTCCAAGCTACTTCCAAGGAGCCTCCAAGCAACGTCCAAAAATCCTCCTCCAAGAAACTTGTCCACCAACCTTTCATCTCCTATAAATTGATCTAACTTCTTATCTTGGAAGTAAGAAGAAGTTTTTGTTGCTTTATTATGTTTTGTTTAAGATTATCAGGCAAATAAAAAAGGGTGTATGTGATAAAGTTTTGGGTTCAACTAATTATGCAGTATTGGTGAACCATACGACTTAGTCGGGCTGTTGTATTCTGGGGGGACAAGTCAAGGTTTTTTCTACTGCACCGGTGTAAGGCTTTGCCTAACCGCAAGAGGACTTAAATCTCCTTAAAGAGAATGAATTTCACGCGCCTCAACCCTTACAATAGTTATTGTAATTTTTATTATTTGTATTTTTCAGTGTTTTATTTGTAATTATCACCAACAAAAAGGTTATTCTATGCAGCAGGTTGCAAGTCTGACCCTCGTCCTTGTTGTGCACTTTCAATCCCACATGACACGGGCTCATGAGTGACCCTTGGTGTCATGGGGTGTGCATGACCGGTGGCTATTAGCGATGCACATTGATGATTTGCTTATGCATTATTGATCTGTTAATATGCCCTTGGTTAAGGGCAACGGCGTATTAGCACATGATTGGACAATTAGGTTGTGGCATGTGACGTGTAGAATGTTCATTCGTGAGCCAACCAGTGTGGTTTGATGCTTTGATCACATGAATCTCAGTTGTGCGAGTGCCTTGCTTGTGATAACGGCCTATTTTGGGAAGTGAGTTAAAAGTCACTTTTCAACTTTTAACCCACTTCCTTTTCTCACAAAAAAATTAAAAAATTACTTTTAGCCATCTTCTCAAAATACCCCAACTTATGGTCTTAATTGTGAATTTTTTTTTTTAAAGCAATTTTAATAACACAACCAATGCTTTTTAACCAGTGAAGTCTCCCATGCTCTAGTAAATGACAATAATTCCCATCTTTAATCTAGTTTTAAAATTAGAAGATCATGAAATGATGAACTTAAGATAGAGATCATATTGTATGATGATAAACTTGAATTATATTTAGCTTTACCATAGTTGATAATCATCTCAAAAGCTCTTTCCACTGCTAGATGATTGGTCTATGTACAGTTAGAAACCATAAAAAATTATATATTTGTGAGATAGGATCTGAACAATCATACAATTAGTTAGTACTATACAAATAAATTTATATAATATTTTTATTTAAAATGATGCGACAGTCTTAACACCTATTGTTTTAAAAATAAAATTCAATCATTATCAACTCTAGAATATAATTACCACAATAGTTCAGTATATAATTTTGTATACATGTAAATATTTTGGGCAGGGCTTCCCTTCCCTTTAGGTTTGCGGAGTTTATTTTGTTTTGATGATTCTCATTTTGTTAGAATCTTTATGTATATTATCCACATATAACAAATAAAAAAATTAATTGATCTGATAATTGTAATATATTTAATTTGTTAAAAAAAAAAAAACAAGTGTATGATCTATTATTAAAAATATACTTGTTGTTTATTTATTTATTTTTTTAGACAAATGCAATAAATTAAACATGAAACGATTATATCAATCTAAAAAAAAAATTAAATAATATATATAAAAAAAATTATAAAATAAAGAATTTTGATGAAACAGAACCTATATTTTCATGTGAAGCTTTTTTGTTTTTCTTATGTCTTTTAGCCTTTTATCAGCATCAGTGCCAATCAGACACCATAATCACTAAATGGACTTCTTGCCTTTGAGAGAGAGAGAAGAAAAAGAAGAAACAAAAACTCACGGGGTGGCTGACCATAATTCTTTCTTTTTCAACTTTTTGGCTTTTTCCATGCAACAACAGAATCTATTTAAATTTCGTTTGATTTTAGATTTTTGATTAAAAAAAATTGCAAAGAAATAAAATTAGTTACAAAAATTAATAAGATAACATGTCAACTTTAAATTATAATCATCACATTTTTTTTCTTATAAAAGTCAAAATAATACAAAAAATAAACTAAAAAAACCAATACCAAACGAAGACTTAATGAATTTTGATATTTTCTTTCTGTGTTTAGTTATGCAATCATCAAGTCCTACTTTACTCCATTTTCATACTCACTGAGAGATAGAGAGAGTACATGGATCACGAGACTCCAATCACCAACTCATCCCCAAACAAATTAAGCTCTACTCACATGTCTAGGTTTACAAACCGTTAAACACTTGTCTCACATCGATTTCTTAAATTATTCGAACTTTATTTATATATTTTAGAGGCTTCTTTTATTAATCAATTGATTTCGGATTGAATGTCTTCAAAAACGTAATAATATCATTGCTCAGTTTTCGGTGATTTCTTGTGAGCCAAGTATCTGTCCAGATTTATTTCTCTCATATCACCTCTCTCAATTATATGCACATGTGAACAATTAAAAATATTATTTTTTCATCGATTTTATTTAATAAAAATAGACAAAGATTAATATTTAAATTGATAAAATTAAAAACTCAATATCTGTTTTGTTACAAGATTTTTTTTTTTTTTGTAATTTTTCCAAAATTATTTTCATCCAAAAGAGAAAAATTTATATGAATACGATTTTTTATTTTTATTTTTATTTTTATTTTTTATTGACCAAACTAGTTTTGAAAAAACAGATTGTGAAAACAAACCAAACAGGTGAACCTAAACAACCCACAACTCACTGGTCAGTCCTATCCCCTAGTTTAAAAAGAGGTTTTGTATTGTCTTCGCTTCTCTTCATTTCAACTTTTAACCATCACTGCCAACAAGAAACACAGACAATGCAGGACTCAAAACCACTTGTCCTTGAAAACCCAGAAGCTGAATTGGATGATGATTTGACCGGCTTTGACAAGTCTCTCAAGGTTAGTGAGTGCTCTACTCTGTGTCCACATACAACTTCTTTTCTAAAACCCATTAACATGGGGTGTGTGTGTGTGTGTGCGCTTTTTTTTTTCATTGTAATCTGTTTATGTTACATTTATCTTCACATTTCATTGTAATCTGTTTATGTTCACATTCACCTTTCAATTTCTTTGTGGTTTATGTATCAGGAGCTTAAAGATTTGTGTTCTCAGCTTCACTACGCTGCCGATTACTGCGAAGCTTCATTCATCAATGCTGAAAGTGTACATAAGAATATGTGAGTAGCCCCTTCTCTACTCTGCAAAATACCCTGTATATGTCTATGTTTCATGGCACTCTTTCCAGCAGTTTTTAAACTTTTGTTTTTGGCGAAAAACGTTTTCTATATATTTTTTTCACTTTGGTACAACCCAAAACACAAGTCAACGAAAAGGTGAAAGAGCCTTTTTTTTTTTTTTTTTTTTTTGAACTTTTAAAAGGTTGAAAATGTTTTCCAAAATAAGGTCTTACCAATGCTACCACACATAGTCTACCATCACCACCACCACCCCGTCACTGCCTACCCTCACCACCGCACCAACACTACTAGTAGCACTACCACTACTACAACTAGTAACTCATTAGTTTCAAGGTCGTAACTAAAAATAAGAAAACGTTTTCTACTGAAAAACATTTCCACCATAACAAACATAGCGCTAGACATCACTTGGGCTTAGTAAGGTACGTTTGGAGATAATGCTACAAATAATCCCGTTTCTTACCATTTTTTCTCACTCTCAGATGCAAAGACTTAAGAAAAATTATGTAATGTTCATCTTTAAAATACAGTAACAATAATGCTATATGCACCACACAAAAAAAAAAAAAAAAAAAAAAAAAAAAACCAATGTGTGTTGGGTGCCCGCACATTGATTTTTCTATACGAGTAGTATTTTACGAACACAAAATTCACAAAAAAAGGAAATGTGTGATCCAAATTCATCATGACTTCTATCGCCCAAAGGGATATCATCCACAAAGGTCTTAACATATAGCTCAGACTCAGCTCATACAGATTTTCTTACAATTGAGTCTAAGATTTAAGAAATCTAATTAAGATTATAGTGACATGTTTAGTATCATCAACAGTGAGAATTTGACAAAGCTTTTGATGCTTCATCTGCAGGGTAATGGAGAACACAAAAGAGTACTTATCCAAAGCAGTGGTTACAGTAGTTGATCATCTCGGAAGCGTCGCCGCTAACCTAGATTACCAGATTTCGCAGGACAATTCAGTTTCCGAAACAGAGTTCAGAATTAATGGCTTGAAACAAGTTAGGAACTTTCTGTTTTCTACTTATGCTTTTGCAAAGTGTTTTTTCACATCATTTTTTGATTTATTTGTTTTGGTGTTTAAAAAGAGACTTGTCACATGCCAACAATACAGTCACAAGCTTGCTTTAACAAGACTATGCTGGAATGCAAAATTTCCAAGATTTCATCCCCGATATATATTTCCGCGTAAGCATATATTGATTGTTTCTTCAATTTTTCAATCCAATTTACCAAACTTATGAATTTACTATCAGTTTTTACATATGAAATGCCTGTTTTTTTTTTTTTTTCAGCAATGCCAGATCTCAAGAGGTCGATAGAAGTTTCAAGGTAAATTTTTTCTTTATCTTCCCAATTTGTATTTTGCTTGTTAATCATAAAATCAATACGTGACAAATGTCAATAGTATTTAATTTAATAGTGAATAGATTATCCATAATCAATAAATATTGAGAAGTCAAACGTGTCCTAAATGTGTCCAGAAGCAGGACACACGTGTCAATGATATGTTCCAGCATGTCTAATGAGAAAAAATAAAAATAAAAATAGACACACCATGTGGCATGTCCAATACGTGTCCTAGCATGTTGGTGTCTGACATGTGTGGAACATGGCTATGACAACTAATTTGAAGTATCCCGTTTCATAGATAATGACAAATAATACACAAAAATGTCTGTTTCAAGGTTAGTAATAAAGTTGGATCAATGCAGGAAATCTGTGACTCAAGTTGCTGCAAAAACTATCAGTTTGAATGAATTTGAGGCAGAGGAGGAAGCGCCTCTTTTCTTATACACTTGCGATCACAAGCCAAATTCAGGTTTGGACACAGTAGATGCCGATTCAGCTTCAGGTAATATGATCAAATTCATCAGAAACTATGTTAGAATTATTTAAAACATTGAATTAGAGTTCATATTTGGAAGTTGAAAATACCAGAATCGATTTCTCTTAAGAAAATGCTACATATAATCTTATATCTTACTGTATTTTCACACTCCTAGACACGAGTGGATCCCATGTACATTGACTTGTGTCTAAGATTGAGAAAATGAGCTAAGAAAATGGATTATGTTTAGCATTGCTCTTTCTCATATCTTCATAACCTATATTATACACACTTTTCTTTTAACAGTATTGCCTGTTCGCGATGGCCTATCCATGCTACCAAAAGCTCGAAATCCTTTCCATTTTGAGGTAAACTAACTCTCTCATCTTTTGCTTCCCTATTAGCTTTTTTTTTTTTTTTTTTTTTGAACAATCCTAATTAGCCCTCTGGATATTCACTTTTACTTCACCGTTTTTTATTTATATATATGGGTTTTTGCAGAACACTCGTAAGATCAAACGCACCATTCTAAGTTGGAAATTAAAACATAATAATGATATCTTCTCATTTGGTCGGCGAAGTAAAAGAGCAACGTAAATTATTTGGAGATTGTTAACAGATCAGAAGTAGAGAAGTTCCACTGTAGATGTTTGCTTTTAATCTTTTTTTTCCCCCAAGGAATAGAGATTTGTAATATGTAAGTAGGAAGATTGTTAAGACTATGAACATCATGTAATGTAATGTGGTAGGCTTTTAGTTTGATGTGAATTCAACTTGTGTTTTGGGGAAAAGTAGATGTTGGAATTGATGCTCAAAATTGTTTTTGTTTGTGTAGAATTGTTATGCAGAAGAGGAAACATAAATTCTTTGCTTTTGTTTGATGAGAATGTTTTCCAGAAAGCACAAAAATTTGTTTGGATAATTGTTTTCAAGAAAATTTTCCAAAAACAACCCACTTTTTGAAGAGCACCAAAAAATTGTTATCAAATTTTCGAAAACAGTTTCGTTCAAACATGATGTAAAATAAATTGATAGAGAGAGAGAGCAAGTGAATAAATGTGTATATTGAATTTGTTGTAGTAATTACAAAGGGAGCTTAGCTCTCTATTTATAGTCTGATATTGGATGCGAGGCATGCCATGCGAGACGCGAGGCACCGAAAGGCAAGGCTAAAGCTTTAGCCGAAAGTGAACAAACATAATGATAACAATGAACGGATACAATGCTAATAAACAATACTAAAGTAATGCTATAAACAATGCTATATTATATACAAAGTATAATAATATACTAACACATGAAAATGATAGGTGTTTTTAAACTTTTCATTGTTTTTGTTAAAAAAAACACTAAAAACCAAAAAAATGAAAAAATGAGAACAACCAAACATGATAGGACATGAGGTTCATGGAAAGGCACAAGGTTTCAAAGAGCTTGGAATAATTGAGAAAAAAAGGGGTTCAAAATACACATACTAAAGAATCTAAAAGACAAATCTAAAAAAGATTTCTTAAATATATCAAACCCAACGGATGATTAGTACACTTCCCTATCCAAAATCGGATGGAAGAAGAACAAAAGGAATACTAACTGCATAGACCCCTTAGCGGATCTTTATATTTACATTCTGTTAAGTAAAGCTAAAGGTCTGTGTTTTCTTGTTTAATTGTCCATTTCTCTCATCTTGTGTTTGTGTTTTTTCCTCTTTTTATGCTTCTAAAATTAGCACTATCAAAAGTGGGTTGGACTTCTCAGACCGCCCAAGGTTTCAAGCTTCTCCATGTACGAAAACTTTTTGTTGGTCACAACATCAATAGGTTTGCTCAACTTCTCAATTTCCTCCTTGGACAAATTGTCCAAGTTTCCTGTTGATTGACTTTTCTTCATCTCCGCCTCTCCTTGATCCAAACCCCAACCCATGAAATCTGATAGTGTCATTGACGTTGGCGTCTCTGTAGTGTTTGGCTTTTCTATCTCTTCTGCGCTGCTCGGGGAACTCTCTAGTCCTTCTGCTGGCAAGGAATCCATTGAGGGCTTTCGTTTGGATACCACCAATGATGGATCTTGAGTGAGAGAGTCTGCATAGAGGACATCTTCAATGCGAGACATGACTGTATTTGCCAAGCTTTCAAGTACCCTTGAATAGCTTTCCAGGATAGAATGTCCAACATCCTATATTTTTTAGAGGGGGAAATGTAGAAACGATTGGTTACTTTAATTTGGATATACACATGCACGTAGAAAAAGATCATATTGAAAGTGTTAATTGTTCTTACCCTGTTATATTGGATTTTACTTATGTCGAGCGAGGATTGAGGAAGTCCTGGGAACCGTTGTTTGAGTAGGAGCAAGATGGTCTCAGCTCTCTCTTCAAAGAGCTCCCTCTTCTCTATGCTCACAGCTGAACCCCAAGAAGACTTTCCATCCTTATGGTGCATCTTCCTCTTCCAAATCACGATGGAAGCCTCGATTCTATTCTTTAGGTCAAGAACTTTGTGCTCTGTTGTCATGTCCATGTTTGAGAGGAAGTCTTCAGGATCAAAGAATTCAACTGTAATGTTTTTATATATTGAGTCGCCAAGGCTTGATCTACCATTCTACCGAGTAAAAAATGGAAAAAAAATAGCCAAAATTTAGTAATTACTCAAGTCTCTTGGGACTAATTATTGTGAACTCTTTTGTTCTTATACCTTGGGGAGGGATTCAATGTAGTTATCAGGGATCTCCATTTCCGACAGTATTTGAGCATTGATGGCCATTGATGCTTTGAGTACTTGGTTAACGCATTCCTTCTGAAATTGCATCCATTTCCGCGATGCATCTGATAGCCCATCTGGAGGAACTTTGACGGTAGGTAGCCACCATTTGTCATCTCTTTGGCTTCCTTGCTCAGATTCATTGGCATCTCTTGAGACATACCAGAATTCATTCTGGTCTTTGAAGTTGTCGAGGCAGTCCTGTCAATTATCTTTTTATCAGAACAATAAAAAAATTTACCTGTAAAGAACAACAATCCATTCTAACAAGAAAGATACAATAATACTAGGATCACATAAACAAAACACGAAACGAGACATAGTCTGTATCCATTTCGTGTTTTGTTTTTGTGTTAATTAGTAATACATATTGAAAAAGATATATAAGCAGGAGATTGCTAGCTTTTACAATGAGCATTGCATCAAGCTTGCGCAAGGCGGGGATGTTCATGAGCAAATCTCTTCTTTGTTGTGTCAGCATTATCTGTCAATTTAGGAACTAGCATAAGGAATGTGATATTGTAGAATTATAAATCTAATCAAATTGAGAGAGAGAGAGAGAGAGATCACCTCCATATTTGTTCCATCCTTGGATTTCTGTTGAGAAGCAACAAACTCAACAATGTAGTCTGTCACCGATAAAAGCCAATCTATTTCTTTTTTCCACCTCGCTTTCCTATCTGCAGACATGGGCTCTAACTTTCGCTGTTCTCCGAAAGCAGAAGCTGTACATATCAGAAAAATGAAGAGAAAATAGCATAAATTGTAACAGAACGATAAGATCACAATCAAATAATGGAACATAAAAGATGAGTAAATGATTGAAAATTTTGGGGACATTAAATGATATCAATTATAATTCATAATTCTTGTTCTTCAACAATAAACCACTTTGAATGCTGACACAACAAATCTGCTTTGGCTGGTAAGTTTGATTTCTTACCAGCGAGATTTGTAATGGCATTTGACAAAGCCAAAGCGGATGAAACACCCTTTCCACCACCTGACATGTCTTCACCGAGAAGTAGCTTAGCAAACCTTTCCTTCATTAGTTCCATATCTAAGCCAGACAACAAATATGAAAACTCAATCCAAACTCATAAAACTGCTAAAAATAATCATTGGGTTTTCATGATTATGGGATAATTGGATCAATACAATGGATAAAAAAATTTAAAAAAAAATTAGAAATTGTTGATAATATGATGGAAATACCTGAGGGTTGCCGGTCCTTGCCTTGTGAACCGCCTCCTTTGGCTCCCTCCTTGCTCAAGCGCGAAATTGGACTCTTATCACTGGATGGACTGAATGTTGATCCTATTGATTGTACCGGTGAAGGCTTTCCACCTTGACTATAAAATTGCTTCCCCTCAATGTCATCTCCATTTTTTGTACCTTCAAATATTAAACTTTGCGCCTGCCGTTCTGGTACCTCTAACATCTTTTTTTAAAAGTGAAAAGAACTCAACTTCTAAATGCAACGTTCTTCTCTAATAACCATTGTACATCAATTTCATTCCTATGAAATGTAAATACATGCTTTTGTATATCAAGAATGTAGCAAAGAAAGTATGAAAATGGCAATGATGAGCTACTTTTCTACCCCACCAAAAAAAAATTAATTCAATCTAATATTTCTAAAAGTGAGAAAGGGAAATTAAGAAAAACCCTTCTCCAGAATGAGAGGTTGGAGATGGAAAGGGGAAAAAAGTTTTTCTGAATTTCCTGAGTTTGAGAGAGAGAGAGAGAGAGAGAGAGAGAGAGAGAGGAGGGAGTTTGGGTAGTTTTTGCAATTTACTTTTTTTAGAAATGGAATGTGAGGTGATAGTTTGATTGGGAGAGAGGGAGGGGTTAGTATAAAGCGAGGCGGATCCTTTCCCCGGAAATTTCTCTATTTTGTGTTTAGAGATTTTTATCACTGTGCGGCTGAATGCATAGGGACATAGGAATAAAAAACATTGGAACAGAAGATTCCGGGCCAAAAAAAAATCAGCGTCTTTGGTTTGAATTTTTTAGATTAAATTTTTTAAAAATTGAGTTTTTTAATTTTTGTATTTTTTTGTTTTTAGTAAATATTTTTTAAATTTTAAACATTTTTTTTACTTTTTTATATGTATTTTACTTAGATGTATCTAGAAAGTAAAAAATTTGTGAAAAAATATTTTTTAAAAATTAATAAATACATAAAAATACAAAAAATATACTGAATTCTTATATTTTTTTATATTTTTGGTATTTAGTGAATTTTTAAAATATTTTTTTACAATTTTTTTATTTTTTAGGTATATTTATGTTTGGTGTGTCTCAAAAGTAAAAAAATTACTTAAATTATTAAAAAAAATTAGTAAAAACAAAAAAATCTGAAAAATAAGAAAGTACAATTTTTTAAAAAGTGTTTTTAGAAAAATTGAACCAAGCTAATATGCAAAACAAAGAGGATTTTTTGTTGGATTTGCTATGAACACATGGTTAGATTTTTCAATGCTTGCAAAAAGTCCGGGAGATACCTAAAATCCTCTCTCTCTCTCTCTCTTATAAATAACTGCTCTTTGTCATGGACATATAACTAACTTTCGCTGCCAACCACCGTTTCACCTTATTATTCTACTCTTCTTATCGAATTACAAAAATGCCCACAAAATTTAATTAAAAACTAGAGATACAAGGATCTTCCTCCCAAAACACGATTTTTGTTGCTTGAATGCTCTTGATTACCACATAGCCAACATGTGTGTCAATTCTTAAAATTATAAAAAAAATAAATGAATAAATAAATAAATAAAAAGAGTTGTAAATTTGAATTTTAGGATGATCGGTTACAACAATAAAAAGGAAGTATACTCACACTCCTTTTTAGCATCTCAATCTTTTTTTCTTTATTTTTGTCATTTATGTGTTTTCAAGTTTCTTTAAAACTAGAAGAAATTTGATTTCAAAATCATAGGTTCTTTTGATTTTGGAATTGCTCTTAGTTTTTATTTTTAACAATTCTGCATTGATTGATTAACTCATTAATGTGCAACATATAAGTTAATGAATGAAATTTGTAAAAGCTTATAAGACTCAATTTGAGATTTAATAATTTTGAGTCATCGCCTTTTTTTTTGTGGGGTTGGGTCAAGCTATGACTCAAATCTATTTCAAGAGAACACATGCAAATATCCCGTGTTATATTTCTTCTACATTGTTAGGTCTGTTTAGACTCTCTTATTTAGTTCTAACTAGATAAGAGTTTTTATGATCTTGCTGAGAGGTTTTTATTTTATTTTTCCTATAAACTTAGTCATTGGTCGACTACAGTTTGGAAACATGATTAGCGTACGACAAAATGAGCATACAAGCACTTTAAGCATAGATTATATGTTTCCTTCTTTTAACATTCTCCCTTGTTCAATTTAACATGGGGAAAGTTAGTAAATAACATTTGCAGATGATGACCAACGCCCTCCTATTTTTAACAAGTAGATTAATTTTCCTTCTTGAAAACACTAGTTATGGAGATCCAATTACAAATTTTGGACTTGTTTGGTTTGTATCTCAAAATATAATTTTTGAAAAAAAATTTCAAAATTTTGTTTGGTTCAAATTTTATAAAAAATCCAAAATCACTTTCTCTCTCCTACACATTAATCAATTACTTTTTCTCTCTCATCTCTCATTCTCAATTACTTTTTCTCTCACACACATCTACTCAACTACAACAAAATATCAAATCATCTCAAACTCTCAAATTCTAAAACTATTTTCAAGATATACAATCAAACAAATCAAAAAAAAACTCTAAACTCTCTCTTCAAAATTTTTTTAAAAAATTTATCTCAAAACACAAACCAAACACACCCTTGAATTTTTAGTTTGTTAGTTCTCTCTCTCTCTCTCTCTCTCTCTCTCTCTCTCTCTCTCTCTCTCTCTCTCTCTCTCTCGATTTTGATATGTTTAAGAATATAAAAATCAATTACAAAATCAGACACAATTCCCTCCGGACTTAAGATATTTAGGCCAAGTTTGGGAAGTCTCAAATAATCCATATTTTTACCTTTTTATCTTTTTTCCATCACATCATCTCTCTACTTTTCTGCACATTTTTTCGTAAAAAGACAAAAAGTGCACTTATTTAAGTCATCCCAAACAACCCTTTAGTACTTGTTTGGCATGTACTAAAAAAGTGTACTTTTTTGCATACATACACTTATTTGGGTTACATCAATCAACATCTGTCAGCATCTCCTCTCTACTTTTCTATCAAATTTCTTTATTTTTCTACATATTTTTTTTTTTATAAAAAGTCAAAAAATACACTTATTTAGAACATCCCCTACAATGCCTTTGCGAGCTAATCTTGAAACCATTTTCATAATATGAATCATTCATTTTTATAGGTTTTGCCAGGTAAATTATCCATATAAAAAATCATATATCAAATTATATTTATCTTTAAAATGAATGACTAATGTGATTTTGAGATTTCACTACAACAAAAACATACTTTAGTGGCACTACACTAGTGGCATATTTTTAGAAAATGCCACAAAAAATGATATTTAGTGTCACGTTTTTGAAAAATGCCACAAAACGACAAACATAAAAGGCTCTAGTGACATTTCAATGAACAAGTGTCACAAAACTACAACAAAAACATACTTTAGTGGCACTACACTAGTGGCATATTTTTAGAAAATGCCACAAAAATGATATTTAGTGGCACGTTTTTGAAAAATGCCACAAAACGACAAACATAAAAGGTTCTAGTGACATTTCAATGAACAAGTGTCACAACACTCAACAAAAACAGATTTTAGTGACACCATACTAGTGACACCATACTAGTGACATGTTCTTAAAAAATGTCACAAAAAGAATATTTGGTGGCATTTTTTAGAAAAATGTCATAGAGCCACAAACATACAAGGCTCTAGTGGCATTTCATTTAAAAAAAGTGTCACTTCACTATAACAAAAATGTCACTACAAAAACTTTTTATGAATATTTGCAATGGCATTTTTTAAAAAATGGCAGGACACTAGGTAGGTGCAAATTACTTTTTATGGCACTTAGGTGAAAAGTGTCATAAACAAATATTTTATAGCATTTTGAGAAATGCCACTAAGCTAAAAACTTTCCAAGCTTATAATGACATTTTTGAAAAAACAAAAAATGTCAATATATTTTCTAAATTTTTAAAATGCAGTAAATGATTAAAAATAAATGAATTAAACTCAATATACACTACAGGAAAAAGCATATTCGGCGACTAAATTTCCTGACCAAAAAAATTTGGTCGCTGAAAGTATAGCTTTCAGCGACCAAAACAGCATCAGTTGCCCAAAGTAAAGCTTTTTGGCGACTAAACAATTTTAGTAGCCAAAAGTCTACAATTGGCGACTAAAACTAAGTTTGGTCGCTGATTATATGGGTTTTAGTGACTAAAAAATTTTTAGTAGCCCAAAGTAAAACTTTTTGGCGACTAAAAAAATTTAGTAGCCAAAAGTCTACAATTAACGACTAAAAATAAGTTTGGTCGCTGATTATATGGGTTTTGCCGACTAAAAAAATTTTAGTAGCCAAAAGTAAAACTTTTTGGTGCCAAAAAAAATTTTAGTAGTCAAAAGTCTACAATTGGCGACTAAAAAATAAGTTTAGCCGCCAAAAGTGGTCATTTTTAGCGCGGGAGAACTAAAATCCTAAGGCGGGAATAAAATTTTTTGGTGACCAAAATTTTGATAGCTGAAAGTGCATCTTCGGCGACCAAATCCGATTTTGGTTAACAAAAGTTAAGTTTTTTAGCAACTAAAAACAATTAGTAGCCAAAAGTATAGAATTGGCGACTAAAAATATTTTTAGTCGCCAAAAGTAGTCTTTTTTTTATTTTGGTAGTAAATACTTTATTTTACATAAATTATGTTCAATAAAATAATTATGTTTATACATATACTTTTATATTAATATGGATGTATGTACTATATAAATAATAAATGTTGCATATATAATCATGTGGTGCTATAGAGGTGTAGTGGGAAGAGTGTGGTGTATAAGGTTTATGGTGCGGAAGGTTGACGGTTCGAGTCTCCGCAAGAGCGGATCAAATTGTTCTACAATGAATTATTGTCATGTATGGCACTTGATAGCGTCACGAATAGTGCCTACCATGACATTAAAGTGTCACTGAAAGGTTTTAGTCTTAATGGTGTAATGACACTTACAAGTGTCACTAACTCTTTTTTTAATGGCGCTTGATAGTGCCACAAATAATATCTACCATGACATTAAAATGTCATTGAAAGTTTTCAGCTATGATGGTGCAGTGACACTTGCAAGTATCTACCGTGGCATTCGTATCTACTGTGGCACCGATAGAAGTGGCACTTGTTCAAAATGCCACAAGACCAAAAAATGTCATTAGAAGAATAGTTCTGTGGCACTTTCAAATGTCACTAAACTAAGAAAATGTTGTAGTGTTTGACTACATATATTTTTTTAAATAAATATGATTCAATTATGTAGTTATAAATATCTAATTAATCTAAATTGTTATATGAATGATTTACTCAATAAATTTAATTAATTAAACAATTCAGATCATGAAAATACAGGTTCAGATCATGAAAATAAAGTTGGGAGTGAGCCCTTCAAAAGTCATAGTAGCCCTCTAGACGCAACAAACAAGCCCTCTTCCACTGTAAGGGCGTAGTAGCCCTCTAGACACAACGGGCAAGCCCTCTTCCACTCTCTTACATCAAGTGGATTTCACCTTTTGGCGAATTCCATACTCGTGTGACACGATCGTATCCGATTGTGTAATTAATTTATGTGGAAGTAGGAGAACTATTTGGTTCTTAGCTAAGGTGTTCTTTTTTTTATTATTATTCTTCTTAAACTGTCTAGGCCCAATTTGAAAATTCATTTTTTTGTTTTTTTTTTTTTTTGCATGACTTTTTATTTCCATATATACATACTAGCATATATCCGTATCTGAAGATACGGTATAAATAATGTTAGGATAAGAATATAATTGTAATCTCAACAATATTTAAATTTATTTTTTAATTTGATAAAATCACAAATTTGTTATAAAATTTTGGAGTTCTCACAAAACTCCTCACGAAAACTGGTTTTTGCGTATATAATATATAGTTAGATAGATAGATGTGTCTAACATATATACAATTTTCATACGCATACATATAATATTGCGTTTGCTTATATAATTATATGGAGATTGTATGTATGTCCATAATATCTTAGTGTATTACGGGCATACGTACATTGTATAGAAATATATATAAAATATATTGAACAAAAAAGAGAGAATAAAAAAAATAACAAATAGAGAAAAAAAATAAAAACGAGAGAAAATGAAAAAATAAATAGAAAAGAGAGAAAAATGTAGGATCATGGGATCATAGGATTATAGGAGGATGGGTGAGAAAAGAAAAAAGTAAAAGATAGAGAGCAGGAAAGTATAAAATGTAAATGTAGAATATTTTTTAAAAAAATATATCTCAGCCATTGTTTTATAATTTGAATAAATCTGAGTCATCCAAATGTCCTAATAGAACAAAAATATGTTGAAGATTTAAAAATCGTCATGCTTTATTAAAATATGTTGAACATTCATATAAGGTCTAAATTTGTGAAGTCTATTAGGTATTTAATATATTTAAAAATAACAATTAATTGTTCAAATTCATTTAATTTGTAGACTATAAAATTCATTAATTTAATTTCCACTACACACAGTAAAATCTGACTCCTAATTCTAGGATCGTAGACTTTTCCATATAATATGAATAAAAAAAAGTGAACAAAAATGAGAAAATAAAAAATAAATAAATAGAGAGAAAAATAAAAATGAAGAAAATAAAAAAAAATAAAAAGAAAAGAGAGAGAAAGGTGAGATCTTGGGATCATGGAAGGATAGATGAGAAAACGAAAAAGTAAGAGAGAGAAGCGGGAAAATAAAAAAATGTATATGTAGGTTATTTTTTAGAAAATATATCTCAATCGTTGTTTCATAATTTGCATAGATCTAAGCCGCCCAAATGTCCTAGTAGGATAAATGTGTGTAAGACAAATTCAAAAACCATCCTGTTTTATTATATAAATATGATACATTAAAATATGTAATATATATAAATATAAAAAAAAATGTTTGAAAATATGTAAAATGTGTATTGAAAATTTTAACTTTTTTAGTATTGAATCACACACCTATTATGATACAGGAACATATGAATTTTATAAATTTTGGATGCAATAAAAAAAATATCAAGTTAAAAAATATTAAAAATAATAGGGTAAATTATAAATACACCGCCTGAGATTTGATTAAAATACGAATTGTTCTCTGTGATTTTGAAAATTACATTTTTCCCTTGAGATTTCTAATTTTATAACAAATCGCTCATTTTATTAATAAATCATCAAGTCAATTAACAGTTTTTAATAATGTTAAAAATATGTTTCAATTAATAATTTAGATAATTTTATTCATGTATCAGAGAGCAATTATGAATTTTATTTTTTTACTTAATTATGTTAAATAAAAAATTCTAACAATAGGATATTTGTAATTTTTTAAATTACAGAAGGCAATCTATAATTTAAGCAAATCTCAAGAAATCTATTCATAATTTACCCAAAATAATAATCGACAACGTGACAAAATCTTAATTATCAATTAAGACTTTTAAAATCTCTTTAAAAGAGACTTGAGTAGACTGGAGAGGAAATTATTTTGTTATGAAAAAATATGTATCAAAATAATTCATGAAAAAATGCCAAAAATTGACTCCTATAGTTAAAATTGTAACCACATGAACACCCACTTATAGATAAGAGTAAGAATAGTTTCATATGTGAGTAATTTTCTTAGTGTCTTTTGTTTGTGAATTCACTTGAAGATAATTAAAATTCATTTTGTTTGTTAATCTTCGTCGCCTTTTACTTTGTTGTGACACCGGGCCCAGTACTCTATAGAGATTTCAAGTGAAGTTCCGACGTTATTCCGAAAATCTCTTTTACACTTATAAAATGTTGGTCTATACTCTTAAGGCATGTTTATTTGAGTGGACATAAATTTGAGATTAGATTAATAGTTCAATAAAATTATTAATCTAATATTTGGTTAAACAATTGAAATACGGACTAACAATCCATCCGGATATGGTATCCCACATATGATGGACTATTCCATCCCACAAGATGGTGGGATATAAATTAGAGGACTAAGCCAAAGTCTGGACTATTAGTCCATCCTTGTAATCCAAACTCGATCCAAACATAGGATAGAATACATAATCCAGAAGGATTCGTAGTCCTAGGACTATTAGTCATGGGAATGTTAATCCAACTTAATCCAGGCTGTCCAAACAAATATGACCTTAAAGTATAGATTTGCATCTTTAGAGTGTAAATATGGGTTTTTCATGTCTAGAATAAGGATTTTGGGTGTTTCTCCCCGGGCTTTGGCACAGATTTTTTTTGTTTTTTGACACCCACAATGGTTCCTTCCCCCCTCAAGCTTTCTCTCATATTATTATGGGTCTTCTTCCTCTTCAATTCTAGCTTCTGGTGGTGTTCGAAATACGACAGCAACGGTAGAAGAGTTGGACAATAGCAACGGGAATGATATCGACGGCGATGGCGATGACGATGGCGGGTGTTGTTGCAAATTTTGCTTAGGTTGATGCAAATTTAACTTTTCAAACCACATATATGAAAGAATTTGTGATTTTTCTTAAATCGTAACTGATTTTTGATGAATTTGTTTTTTTGTTGTTTAGTCTGTTAGGGTCTTGCTTTTATTTTATTCGGTATGTTATTTGTTTTTATTTTAATGTAACTGCTTTTCATCTTTCTAAAAAAAATAAATAAATAAATTTTACAACAAGGCATTGAATTAAACCCCTCTTTTGTTTGTATTCGTTTGAAGATTAATAAATTTTATTTGTTTGTTAATCTTTGTTACCTTTTACTTTGTCATAATTCCAAATCCAAACAAGTCCTAAAACAAGGTATTTGACACAATCACCTGACAAACAAATAAAACAGAGTCATCCACTGTCGTTACACTAATTCTCTTTAAAAAATATATAATTTATCTTATAATTTTAACATAATTATACTGATTATTTTTTAATAAAATTAAAAGAATTAAAACAACTAAGAAACAACTATACCAATCAGTCCCATTTTTGAAATGATGACTGAATAAGTCCTACTGGTGGAGAGGTTTAGATCTATGTGATCCTATTTTCCAAGTTTGGTAGTTAGCCGTGGTCATTTATACCATTTTTTATTTGATTGGGTCTATTTTAAAGGGATCACCTTTGTTAGGACCCTTCTTGTTGTCAAATTCCATGGACAAACTTATATTTAAATCAAGTTGTAATTTTCCAGTTTTTAGTCTTCTCGCTCGAGCGGGGCAAAGTGGCGCTCTAGCGGAGTTTACACTCTCACAGCATTTTGCATGTCTGCAAAAATACTGAGTGATATGTTTTTCAACTCGAGCGTGAACCCTGGTTTGGAACACGCGATATAGAGTCCCCGCTCGAGCGTCCATTCCCACACTCGAGCGAACCTCGCGATCTCAGCCTCTATAAAACCACTTGTTGTTCCAACTCTAGGGTTACTTTTCCTAGATCTTTTTTACAGGTTTTAGGGTTTTCTTTTGGGGATATTTTTCTGGTTTTCCTTGATGTTTGATTGAGGTTGAACTCATGGTCTTATAAGCACACATCAAAGAGTTTGTTTAATCTTTCTTGGAGAGTATTCTTCTTCGGTGGAATCTGAAGATTCAAGCACAAAGTAATCAAAGGAGTTTGATGTTGTGTGTAGTCGTTTATTTGACAATAGATGTTGTGGATTCAACATCAAGCTAATCAATTCCAAACGAAGGTTGCAGTGAAAGACATACAGAAGATTTGAAGACAAATTGGAAGTAGTTTTGATAATTTGTTTGGTATCTTTGTAATCTTTCTTTCTTCAGTAGTGGATTGATTTGTGACGTTTCGCCTGTGGTTTTTTTATCACAATTGAAGGTGCTTCAATTGTTGTTTTTTTACGTAAAAAATCATTTGTGTCGATTCATTGTTTTTGAAACAACAATCTAAATCACTTCGTACGTGCTTGATGATTTAGATTGTGAGTCTTAATTGGTTGAGAATTGAAACAATTAAATCTTGATCTAAACACGAATCACTTAGGTTTTTCAATTGGTATCAGAGCAGGTCACTCTTGGTTTTATCAAAACTATAGGAGTGTGATTTTGTGTGATTGGTGATATGGATTCAATTCGCGAAGGTAACTCGACCCATAGACCTCCGTTATTTGATGGTACAAACTATTTTTATTAGAAAGCTCGTATGAGAGCGTTTTTAAAATCTATCGATGAGAAAGTTTGGCACTGTAAGATCTATGGGTGGAGTGAACCTATTGTCACCATTGATGGTGTTGATATTCCCAAACCCCTTGATAAATGGGACGCATTCGATTATCAAAACTCGAGTTGGAATAGCAAGGCTCTCAATTCCCTTTTTTGTTCCGTCACAACTGAAGAGTTTCGTCGTATCTGCACGTGTGAGGTAGCAAAAGAGGCTTGGGACATTCTTAAAACGATTCACGAGGGTACTACTTCTGTTAAAAGGTCAAAACTTCAACGTCTCACCTCTGCTTTTGAAATCCTTTTTATGAGTGATGATGAGACGTTTGATGATTTCTATGCTAAAGTGTCATTGTAAATTCCTATTTCACACTCGGTGCAAAAATCCCTGAAGCCAAGGTGGTTGGAAAAATTTTGAGGTTTTTACCCGAGAGGTTCCAATCAAAAGTGACAGCTATTGAGGAGGCTCAGAATGTTGATACCCTCAAGCTTGATCAGTTGGTTGGAAACTTGTAGACTTATGAAACCCACCAGATTTCTAAGAAAAAACTAAAAGATAGTGTGGCTTTCACTAGTGCTCATGAGACTGCAAAAACTCCTGAGACTGAGTCTAGAGTCTAAGATGACGGCTATGTTAACTAAATAGTTCAAAAAAAATTTAAAGAAAAAGAAGTCGAATTTCAGAGACCCTAGTTCAAAAGACAAGAGTAATGATAAACCCAAAATTTTTCCACCAAAACTTGCTCCAAAAACTGAAGAGAAGATTGTAAAGGGGCAAGGGGTCAAGTGTTATGAATGTCAAGGTTTTGAACATATTGCTCTTGAATGTCCATCGACAAAGAATCGGAAGAAAGTCTATATAGTGGCTTGGGGTGATAAAAGTGGCTTAGAGCAAGAACTCGAAGAAACTAAATCCGCTGAAGATGAGGATAGTGCTTTCATGGCATTCTGGCCCACTTTCACTCAACCTCCTCCAAAGCCAGTAAAATTTGCTCGTGGTCAAAATCTGCACCATACTCCTACCTTTGATGGGAGTAGTTACTTGTATTGGAAGATTAGAATGAGGGCGTTTCTGAGAGCTTTCGACCCTGAAGGCTGGCAAGCCATTGAAGAGGATGTTGAAAGTATTGACAATCTGAGCAATCAGAGAGTTCTGATTACTATTCATGAAGCAATTATTGATGGAGAACAGCAATGGGTTGCTCACTACACAAAGGCCAAAGATGCTTGGGACATTCTGAGTCAATTTCATGAAAGATGAGAGTCATCTTCCTCACCATCTATCACCTTTTTTGCCTTAGTGGCTCGACTGGATGAGGTCCAAGAAAAAGAGGAGCAAAAAGAAGATGATAAAATATCAGAAGACAATAATGAGATTGATGGTGATGATCTACAACAAGCTTACGAAAAGCTTTACGATAAATCTCTAAATCTGTCCAAGATCAATGACAAACTCACTCTCAAGCTCAAAACATGTGAGAGCGAGAATGTCAAGCTAAAAGGAGAAATTACAACAGCAAAGTAGAATGTCATCAAGATCTTTAATGACAGGCAAGACCTATGTGGGAAACTTCTTTCTTGTAAGACTGAAAGGAATGAACTTCTGAAAATATATGCCACAAATAAAGAGAAGATTGAAAGCCTTGAGATGTCACAAGCTACATTGGAAGAGATAGTCTGTCATAAAGATGAAGAACTCAAAATTGCTAGAGCCACAATTGCCATGTGGAACAAAGGTTCCAAGTCATTAGAAGACATCCTCAGGTCTCAACAAATGGGTTATGACAAAAGTGGGCTAGTATATGGTAATGCGACAGCTCACAAGGGACAGGCCTCTACATCTCATGACCTGAAGACTCAAGAAAAGGGAAAACTGAAGGTGCACCAGGGTGATCCCTCTCTTCATATGCGGAATGGGGGTAAGATCAACAAAATAGAGGTAAAACCTGTTTTTGTTTGTCATCATTGTGGTAGTTATGGCCACATTCATCCTTATTGCTTTGAATTGTTTGGTAAGGTGTCTCAAAAGGGTAGAAATTATAATAGTTTTTGGGTTAGGAGACAACCTTACATGTCTAGGCGGAACACCAAGATACATGAGAGTGTTCACAACGCTAAGACATTTACCAAGACTGCCAGTCCTGATTTTGTTAAGGCCAAAAAGATATGGGTGAGAAAAGATTATTTGACTTGTTTAGTTGTTCACACTACTCTAAAAACACGTGACTCACATATGTGGTACATTGATAGTGGGTGCTCTCGTCACATGTCAGGTGACAAATCCTACTTCACATTCCTTGAAAAATATGAAGGTGGAATTGTTACCTTTGGAGGTGGTGGCACTTCTAGAGTCATTGGTAAGGGCTCTATAAGTGTGGCTAGTCTTCCCAAGCTTGAAAATGCAATACTTGTTGATGGCCTTAAAGCAAATCTTTTAAGCATCAGTCAAATGTGTGATTCATACCATGAACTATTGTTTTCAAAAAATGAATGTGAAATTTTGGATAAAAAGGGAAATACTATCATGCATGGGGTTCACACCTCTGATAATTGCTACGGGATTGTTACCACTGATGATCTCACTTGCCACTCAGCCATCATAAGTAACATTGATTTATGGCATCAAAGATTAGGTCACATGAATTTCAAAGACCTAACTAAGATAGCCAACAAAGAGCTTGTGAGAAGTGTACCTAAACTGGGTAAGAATCTGAACCATGTGTGTGAACCATGTCAACTTGGAAAGCAAACCTGTGCCCCTCATAAAAAGGTGAATAGCTTTACAACCAAACGTCCTCTTGAATTAGTTCATATGGATCTAATGGGACCTACTCGCACGGAAAGCATTGGAGGTAAAGGATATATTTTTTTAACTGTTGATGATTTTACTCGTTTTTCATGAGTAAATTTTTTAAGAGAAAAATCTAATACGTTTGACGTTTTCCAAGCCTTAGTCCTTAAAATCCAAAATGAACAGGGTATTTCTATTGGCCGTATCATAAGAATCCGAACTGATCATGGTCGTGAGTTTGAAAGCAGTTCGTTTTCAAATTTTTGTGATATGCATGGAATTAAGCATGAATTTTATGCTCCTATTACTCTACAACAAAATGGAGTTGTTGAGAGGAAGAACAGGGTTGTTTAAGAGATGGCTAGGGTCATGCTCCTTAGTAAGAAAGTTCCTCTAAAGTTCTGGGCTGAAGCCCTGAATACTGCTGTTTATGTCATAAATCGTGTGTATTTAAGGCCCGACACTTTACAAACTCCATATGAATTGTGGAAAGGATTGAAACCTAATGTAAAATACTTCAAAAATTTTGGGAGTAAGTGTTACATCTTCAAAGATAGAAAGCCCTTGGGCAAATTTGACTGCTGAAGTGATGAAGGTATCTTTCTAAGGTATTCAACCACTAGTAGGGTTTTCGTGTCTATAACCTGCGAACTTCATCTTTATTGGAATCGATCAATGTGGTTATAGATGACACAAGTTCTCCTACTTTAGCAACAAATGAGGAAGAAAATAGTGAGTCTCCAATCATGGATATTGAACCACAAAGTCAAAGAGAAGCTGAGGTCCAAGCACTAGAAGTTGAGACAACACCAACTTCTCAAATAAGTCAGAGTCCAAAGAGTGCACAGAGAGACACCACTTCTGATGCTTCTATAACCACAAGTCCTGAGTTCAAACCATCAGCAAGGGTGAAACTGAATCATCCAGCTCAACAGGTGATTGGAAGTGTCTCAAATCGAATGAAAACCTGAAGACAAATTCGAGATGAGCTATCTCATATGTGTTATGTTTCATTAATTGAACCTAAGAATATAAAAGAGGCCCTACTAGATGATAGTTAAGTCAATGCTATGCATGAAGAATTAGGTCAATTTGAACGTAACAATGTTTGGACTCTTGTTCCCAGACCTAGAGACATGAATGTGATAAGTACCAAGTGGATCTTTAAGAATAAATCTGATGAGAATGGTACTGTGGTTAGAAATAAAGCTAGGTTGGTTGCTCAAGGCTACACACAAGTAGAGGGTGTTGACTATAATGAGACGTTTGCCCCAGTTGCACATCTCGAATCTATTCGTATTTTACTTGGTGTTGCATGCTTTCTTGGTTTTAAATTGTTTCAAATGGATATAAAAGTGCCTTTCTAAATGGGTACTTGAAAGTAGAGGCTTATGTTGAGAAACCGAAAGGGTTTGAGGACCCTAAATGTCTAAACCATGTCTACAAGTTAGACAAGGCTTTGTATGAGTTGAAATAAGCCCCTCGGGCTTAGTATGATAGACTTACTACCTTTCTACTTAATGATGATTTTCAAAGGGGTATTGTGGACAAGACTTTATTTGTGAAACATACTAAGTCTCATATTTTTGTTGCTCATATTTATGTTGATGATATTGTGTTTGGGTCCACTGCTAATCATCTTGTTAAATACTTTTCGGATTGCATGACACATGAGTTTGAGATAAGCATGATAGGAGAGTTGTCTTACTTCTTAGGTCTTCAAATTAAACAGTCTCCTTCAGGTATGTTTGTTTCTCAGACCAAGCATGCCAAAAACCTTGTCTCTAAGTTCGATCTTGAGTCGGCCAAACATGCTCGCACTCCCATGAGCACCAGTCTTCACCTTTCTAAAGATTCCTCTGGTACTGATGTTGATCCCACCCTATATAGGAGTACGATAGGGAGTCTCTTGTACCTCACTACTAGTCGTCCTAACATTGCATTTAGTGTAGGTTTTTGTGCCCGTTACCAAGCCTGTCCTAAAGAGTCTCATCTGATTGTTATCAAACGTATCATTAAGTATGTGAATGGGACATTGGGGTATGGGATTTGGTTCTCGACCGACACTACGGCCGAAATCACTGGTTTTTCTAATGTCGATTGGGCAGGGTGTGCTGATGATCGTAAGAGCACATCCAGGGGGTATTTTTATCTTGAGAATAATTTGGTTGCTTGGTATAGCAAAAAGAAAAATGCCATATCTCTTTTGATCGCTGAGGCTGAGTATATTGCTGCAAGGAGTTGTTGTGCACAAATATTATGGATGAAGCAAATGTTTCACGATTATGGAATAGACCAGAACACTCTCACTCTTTTTTGTGATAACACAAGTGCCATTAACATTTCTAAAATTCCTGTCCAACACTCTCGCACCAAACACATTGACATTCATCATCATTTTATCTGAGAGTTAGTGGAAGAAGGCCTTGTTGTACTTGAACATGTACCCACTAAGCATCAAAAAGCTGATATTTTTACAAAAGCCCTTGATCTTCTTAGGTTTGAGTTCCTTAGAAAGACCTTGGGTGTAGTGCTTAGTTACTAGGGTGTTGTCTGTTATTGGAGGGGGTGTGAGTGATTGCTTTTCTGTGTATTTGGATGCTATAATCTCATTCTCATTGATTCCTGTTATCCCTACATTTAGAAAAATATGAACTCCTCTTATGTTGCGTGCTAGATTTCATTTTTCATTGTTCATAGCTCATTCTGAATGCTCATGCTCATTGACTTCATGACCTCATTTTGTACACATTCGTGAGATAAACTGTTGCAGGGGTTTCCGCACAAGTGATTAAAGTTCTCTATGGACCACTAGTAGTATATCTTTTACATTATTTGAGGAATTAACCTATACTGGTTTATCATGGGTGATGCTGAGTCTCTTAACCATCTACCATCATTTTTCACTTTCACGGTTCCTCCCTCAGTTTATTAAAGTTCGGGCATTAGGAAAAAGCTAACCCAGAGGCACCAACCAGGTCATCCTTTCTGATTTCATGCTTCTCTAGTTTGGTCTCCATACTCTTGAGCGTGCAAGCCACCAATGAGTGCCCACAGAAAAGAAAAGTCTCATGATAAAAAATAAAAGGGGACTCATTGACTGAGGAGGAGCCTCCGCGCTTACTCAACAAATACCCCTTGATTCCTAGTGGTTTGACTTTTCTCTGTGATTATTTCGCTACTCTTGCCGGAGGTCCAGCCATCCGATCACTACGAGGATTAACTCTAGCTCTGTGGCCTCTCAAGGATTGCACATACACACATTCGTTTTGTGAGCTCTCATGTTTGTTTTTGAGTTATGCATTCTCCTATAGCTTATGATCATTGATTAAATTTTATCTAATTGCTCATGTTCTTGTGGTTCATAATTTCAAAATGTGCAAGTTTGCAGGCTTCATGGTTTGTGGATAATCTCATCTCAGTGTCACAGTCTTGCAATTATACTCACATCTGTTTTACAGGTCACACTTCTCTGGTTGAGTTGGTTTTTTGTTTTTTTTAAATTTATTTATTTATTTATTTTTAAAAAAGGAGGTGTTTTGAGGTTTGGGGTTGTTTTGTCCCCGCTCGAGCGGAAACTCTCATGCTCGAGCGTGGATTTCATTCTTCCAGCATTTTGTGCAGAGTTTTTCAATTATGTGAGGTCATTTTTGGCACTCGAGCATCCAATTTCTTACTCGAGCATAGCCACGCGTGTTTTGGCTTATGTTCGAGCATTCAAACCCACGCTCGAGCAGACTGGTTTGATATAAAACTCCTTCCCTCGTCTCTTCAGTTCAATTTTTCCCCCAATTTCGATCTCTCTCACCTAGGGCTTCTTGGCGACTCAGTGTTTTGTCCTTCCTTGGACTGTTGATTGGTGATTCTTGTATTTTTTGGGCATCTAAGGTTAGTTTGTCTTGAATTGTCTCTTTCCTTCTGTTTATTTGTTGTTTTTTTTGGTTGTAGCTTGTTCCTCTCATGTTCATAATTCTTTCTTAATTCGTAGTGTTTGCATCTTGTTGGTTGATTGAATCTTGTTATGGAATATTGTGCTTTGGAATATTGAGTTGTGTTCAAAAATATCAATGCATTAAGTTCTAGTTTTTATTTATGTATTTGATCCATCTGGGTATATTGGTTATGCTCTCTCTGTTCTCCTTAGGTATTTGTGTATTTTGTTACAATATCATTTATACAACTCTTGGCTTTTTAATGTTGATAGATTTGAGTTTACTACTAATGCTTTGTTTCGGTTTTTTTTTTTTTTTTTAAATTATTGTCTTAGGTTGGGGGCTTTGTGTTTGTTCTTTTGTTTTTGTTTTTGGTTTAGTCATGTCTTTTTCTAAGCGTAAGAAGTCCACCACCTCACGACCCTCCTGTAACACAAACCGGTTTCCCTCGGCTGATAAAGCCAAATTGTTTAGAGAGTCCTATCCTTCTCGCACTGTTCATCCTGAATGAAATGTTCTACCAAACACCCCTGAATCCTCTCATATTCATCCATTGTTTGATCTTTTGGATGGGGAGTTGGTACTTTCCTTCTCGGGTCCACAAAATCTTAATTGGGTGAGGGAATTTATCTAATATGGAAAGTATTGATGATATTGGTCCTTCATTCAAGACTTGGGTCCAGTCCAAATCTATCATAGTTATTACTAACCTCATTCGTGAGCTTTTAAGGATTAGTAAAGTCTTTCTTATTTTCTATCCTTTTCCTGTGAGACCCACTTGTGATTTTAATGAGGTGGCCACTGCTTTATGTGGTACATCTCGTCCATGGCTTCCGGGCTCATTGATCAAGCAAAATGAGCTCCTTCCCCAATTTCGGTTACTTAATCTTATTGTGTGTGCCAACATTATTGTGACCACCCATAGCTCGAAAATAAATCAGGAACAAGGTTTTGTCCTTCATTGTATTGCTCGCCATCGCTCCATTGATCTTGCCACCTTGATCATTCAAAAGATGGTTACGGCATTTGAGCGTAACAACCTTGGCCTACCTTATGGTTGCCTCATTAACCGACTTCTCGCCAGGTTTGAGGTTCCCTCGTTTAACGATGATGACTTTGCTTCTCCTTCCCAGCCTTTCACCAAAAAGACTATCTCCCAGAGTCAGTCTCATGTTAGAAGGGTCCCTATCGGGATGGGTCGTTCAGGTACGAGTACAGGTGATGCTGCTATGGCCGAGGAGGCAGAATATGATGCGGCTACTGCCAGTGAGGCTGCTGGTGAGGGGGAGCAACAACCTCCAGTCCGTACTATCCGAGGCCAGCTCCATCATTTCGAGCAGTCTATTGTATCTCATTTTGATCGCTTGAGGACCGAATGGATATTTTCGAGACCAGGCTTACGGATCTAGAGACTACTGTCGATGCTCAGCTCACTGCGTTGGAGGCCTCATCCAAGCAAATTAAGGAGTCCGTTGCACAGTCCTCTACTCATTTGTCTCAGATCTTGACTCTTCTCTAGATACTGTCAGCTCCACAGCCACTAGCTCAGTGATCTCTTGTTGCACAGACATATTTTTTAGCTAGTATTCTTTTTGCACAAATATATCTCTTGCACTGATTTCTCTATTATTTTTTTCTCTCCCGAACAAAAAGGGGAAGTCGATGCATGTTGCATGTTGGTTGTTAGGAATATTTTTGGAAGATATTTAAGATATTGTTTTTGGATTTTTGGATGTTAGAAGATACTTTATTAGAAATACTTGTGGCATGCCTTATTTTTTGGATGGCCATAATTTTTGGATTTTGGATATTGGGCTGCTGTTGTTTCAATATGTATATGTATATATTTGGCTATTTATCCAGTTCCACAGTTTTAGTTTGTGTGGTTGTTTCTTCCGGTGGATTGTTCAAGAATTGTGTGGTTCATGGTCATCGTATTCAGTTCTTGTGGATTTTTTTTATATAGTGGTTTTGTTTTTTATTTATGAGGTTGTTAATTGTTTTAGCTAGTTTGTGTTTTGGGTTGTGTGTTTGGAAAATTGTTTAGAATAGTTTTTTACGGGATTTGACAAAGGGAGAGATTGTTAGGACCTTTCTTGTTGTCAAATTCCATGGACAAACTTATGTTTAAATCAATTTGTAATTTTCCAATTTTTAGTCTTACCGCTCAAGCGGGCAAAGTGGCGCTCGAGCGGAGTTTACACTCTCACAACATTTTGCGTGTCTGCAAAAACACTGAGTGACGTGTTTTTACGCTTGAACGTGGGATCTTCTGCTCAAGTGTGAACCCTGGTTTGGAACACGCGATATAGAGTCCCCGCTCGAGCGTCCATTCCCACGCTCGAGCGGACATCGCGATCTCAGCCTCTAAAAACCCACTTGTTGTTCCAACTCTGTGGTTACTTTTCCTAGACCTTCTTTAAGGGTTTTAGGGTTTTATTTTGGGGATATTTTTCTAGTTTTCCTTGATATTTGATTGAGGTTAAACTCATGTTCTTATAAGCACACATCAACGACTTTGTTTGATCTTTCTTGGAGAGTATTTTTCTTCGGTGGAATCCGGAGATTCAAGCACATAGTAATCAAAGGAGTTTGATGTTGGGTGTAGTTGTTTATTCGACAACAGATGTTGTGGATTCAACATCAAGCTAATCAATTCCAAACGAAGGTTGCAATGAAAGACATACAGAAGATTTGAAGACAAATTGGAAGCGGTTCTGGTAATTTGTTTGGTATCTTTTTAATCTTTCTTTCTTCAGTAGTGGATTGATTTGTGGCGTTTTTCCCGTGGTTTTTTTATCACAATTGAAGGTGCTTCCATTGTGTTTTTTCCACATAAAAAATCATTTGTGTCGATTTATTGTTTTTGAAACAACAATCTAAATCACTTCCGTACGTGCTTGATTATTTAGATTATGAGTTTTAATTGGTTGGCAATTGAAACAATTAAATCTTGATCTAATCACGAATCACATAGGTTTTTCAACCTTCATTTTTGGTAAGTTACATGTTACAGTGATACACATTTCCACCATTGACTGTTAGGGTTTTGGGTTTTTGGGGTGGGGCAATGATGCGTGGTCTGTGTGACATCTTAGCAAGAATAGCATTTTCGATCGTTCATTTGGCCGTTGTTATGCAGGTATGTATTCTTTCTTTTTTTTTTAATAACACAGAGTTGTTTTGTTTTATTGGTAGTATCAGTTTTTGTTATGGAGTTGTTTGTGTCCATGTCATTGTGGGTTAAATGTGGGTTTTAGGTTTTTAGGAAGGGGTGGTGTTGTGTTTTCTGTGTGATGTCACAGTAACGGTAGCATTTCCGGTCATTCAATTAGTCCCTATTATGCAGGTATGGATGGGGTGGGTGTATTTGATTGGTAAGGGATTTGTGGGATAGGTTGATTTCAGTGTCTAGTGTGGGTTGTTTTTTTGATGTTATGTTAAAAATATGCAAGGGATGGACAAGCATGTCATGTTGGTTTGTTGTTAAGGTAATACGAATGCCGTAGTCAATTTGCAAGCCCCGTTTCATTACCATGATCTAGTAAATCGTACGTGTGGGAATTTTTGTGGGTTGACAGCCGAGAATGTGAGTTTGTTTTTCAAAATGCCAGGTTACAATACCTTTACGTTGTAAAATGATGTTGATATTGAGAACATGGTCTCACTTGCGCGATCTTTTCGCCTACAATGTGTTAATGTCATCATTCAGTTGCGAGACATCAAAGATACCGATAGCATTGATAGTCCACCTCACAATGCACGGATTGTCCCATGTCAAATGGATGGGGATGTTGACGAGACCGACGTGGATGATGAACAAGATTTGCAAGCCAAATTTTGTCCTCATGTAAGGAAGGTTTTTTTGTCTGTTTCGTGGGCTAATGGGATTCAACATATTGGGCAAAGTTTTGAGAGAGGAGCTACTGAGTTCCGAACGATTCTTCGCAAGTATGCGGTTGAGTGTAGATTTCGATTCAAATATGTGAAGAATGATTCTGTTCGGATTACAGCGGTATGCATGATGAAAGAATCCAAAAGATGCATATGGTCTATACATGCATGTGTCTTACATGGCAATGGTTTTTTTTACCTTCGTAAATGGAATAACGAGCACTTTTATGGTGTTGCTGTGCGGGCACCCAATCATCCGAGGGCTGGGTCTGATTTAGTGTGTGGTGTTATATCCAAGAGGGTACGTGACAAACCACTCACATGGCCTACCGATGTTGTCTGCAACTTGAAGAAAGATTACGGATTAGAGGTTAGTTACCGAGTTGTATGGTTAGATGTTGAAAAAGCTCGCGGGAAAATGTTCAGTGCATACTCCATTTCGTTTGACCAATTACGTTAGTGCAGTAACGTAGTTATGGACAAGAACCCAGGAAGTTATATCAATATTGCCTACGACCAGCAAAACAATCATTTCATAACGTATTTCATATTATTCAAAGCATGTATTGATGGGTTCAACCATTACAGACCGTTACTCTTTTTGGATGGGACGTTTTTGAAAGGGAAATTCAAAGGGAACTTGTTAGCCACCACTGCAAAAGATGATAACCAAGGTATGTTGTATTTTACTATGTTGAAGCACACAATTACTGTTCATTATTTAAGTTCATATGCACTCTTTGGTGTGTTTCCCCACATTTGGTGTGTGTGTTTCTGCCACCCAATTATGTGGTCCCCCATTAAATGGATTAATATTTTAATCGACATTGCTTGTTTTATTCTTAATGGAATAAAAAAAAAAATTAGGGTTGTTTCCTTTAGCTATCGCCATCGTTGATTCGGAGAACACAGCCAACTGGTCTTGATTTTTGGGACACCTCGTGAATGTGGTGAATGGACATAGAACACTTACGTTCGTCTCAGACCGACACACTAGATTGATAGAATCAATACCCATTATGCATTCTGCTTACAACATTTGCAACGAAACCTGCAAGACAAAATGCGATACGTGAATAATTAATACCGGGCTGGTTTGTTGGCTAAATTCTTAGCGTGTGCATATGCTCCAACAGTGGCTGCATTCAACCATAGTTTAACGGAGTTCATGAACTCCGGACATAAGGTCGCAACGACATTTTTGAAGGATTTGCCCCCAGAATATTGGGCGAATGCTTATTTTCAATAAATACTTGTAATCCATTTTATTCATGCCTACAACATATTTAAATTGTTGTTCCCCATAATCTATTGTCGATTTGCATGTTGTTCATTGTTTTAAAACTAATGTCTATTTTTTTTCCACTAGCGGTGCACATTACGAGGAGATGAGTTCTAATGCAGTGGAGTCATTTAACTCATGGATACGGGATGCAAGACACCTTCCAATAACTCAAATGATAGCCAGTATCCGAACTCAGATTATGCGGTAAAGGGCCAAACGTCGACACAAGGCGGAAGCGTGGCATGGTGTTGTCTACCCGAAGATGCAAGCTCGTTTGGTTAAAGCGTACAACAAAGGCAGATCGTGGCTTGTGAGCCAATCAAATGATGAGGTTTCTGAGGTTCACTCTTTCCCATCTGTCATGGTTGATGTTGGGAGACATACATGCACATGTTTCTGGTGGCAAATCAAAGGTTTCCCTTGCGCTCATGCAGTTATTGCCATCCGTAACAATGGCAAAGACCTTTACACTTTTGTTGATGCGTACTACCATGTGGCAGAGTACCGATGTTTGTATGCACACAACATTATCCCAATTCCAACTATTGAGAAACCACCATTTAATGTGGATGATTTTGTCATATAACCACCAATTGTCAAAAGACCACCGGGTAGGCCCAAGAAGAAATGGATGCTTTCCATGGGGGAACAAGTTCATCAAATTCAGTGTAGTTGGTGCCAACATATGGGGAACCATAATAGAAAGACGTGCAAGAAACCAATCTAGCATTCAAGTTAGCCATAAAGTTTTAGAATATTTATTTGCTACTTTTAATTACTTTTAGTTTAAATAAGGGAATGTACCAAACACACCCATGCAGACATGTGTGATTATTACAGACATTGTCCTACTCAATTTTAATTCCCATTTCAACATTTCTAACTTTTCATGTTTCCATTAAGGCTGATTCTACCATTTAACACGGTTTTTTATACATTCACAAGCTTCTACATTTTTTTCCTATCGACTGTGCAAATTGTTACACAACTACACTGGTGCAACTTTTGCACTGTTCCACACACCCACCTTTCCAATAATACCCGCAAATCCAACACCGTATTGCCGAATGTTCTGTGACTTACGTCACCACTACACCCGTTCCAACAGCACTAGCACCAACATTCATCCAAAATTCACTTGCTATTATGCTCCATAAATTTCCTGTGTCTTTTGACTTATAATTTTGTCAAAAGGGAATACATATGTACAACGCGCTCATTTGAACTATTGCAACAAACCGAAACAACATTTTCCCATTCAACATTGCTTATTCCATTTTTATCAAGCTGAATGTGTCACACACCAATACTTACACACTACCAAAATAAGGTGCGTTTACGATCCCAACAAAAAAAATACGGCATGTACTGTTACGTATAACTGAATTCAAGGTTAACAAACTAAAAACTAAACAAAATGAACAACCTTCCAATTCAAAACAAATACAACCACGACATATTGTTCATTGTTGGTTGTAAACAAAATTCGACCATAACACAAAACAATTCAACTACATTCCTTAATTCCATGCACCGGGTCATTAACAAAACCCTTGACCATGTTTGCACGCAACACGCTACAGTTAGTTCCTTGTAAAGACTGAGCCGCGTCACACTGGTGCACGTATTGCTGCATGATAGCACAAACAATTATCCCACAATCAAATCTGCGTACAAAACCATTACGTGCAATAAGTCACATGTCGTGATAATTAACATTCTACACAAACCGGATTGCAACAACAATACAACACAAGGCTACTTACGTGTCTGTTTTCTGTTGTGGACACTGTGTGACAGCTTCTAGGGGCTACCTGAAGTCTACTTCTTCCCTACCTCATCCATTCCAAACGCATGTAACGATTTCTTCATCATGTTGGACACCCATTCCTTCTGCCACACATATTACAAATCCAAAAAAAAAATCGGTCAAACCAACAAAAAGAAAATCATTACTCAACCATCCCATGCAACACCTTATCATCAAAATGTGTGCTCATTTTTACCAGCATTAGAGCTTCATTGTAATGCACGTCTGTACGCACTGAGCGTTGCCTCATCGGGTTAAAATGCTTCCAACTACTGTCATCTGTATCGTAAACGACAAGCGTCCAGTGTGCGTCATGACATATGAGGAAATGAATGTATCTGCATATGCTTTCCTCCGTGATGCTTCTTGTCACATACCTCTCCATTGCATGAATGTTGTTGTTTTTCACCATATCCTACCACACATATGCCACTCATGTCACAACAAATACAGACACATAGCAAACAGACATACATCGTCCACCCCAAACTTACCAAGCAAATGTTACTGAAGAAATACAACTTGTCCACTGTCTCATCATTCGCATACATCTTATACTGCTCAGTTTTAAGCACCTCCAAATAAGCATTGATCACCTAACATGCACCAAAACTAATTTCACCATATTAAAAAAATATGTAACACAGTAACCATCTACCACCATATTTCTACTTGTACACACATGCAAAACCAAACCAAACAAAAACAAAACAAAAAAACTTACATTGCCATGGATAGAACTTTGCCTAACAAGGGCCTTCACATCGTTGAAATACACTGACACTCCATTTGTACTGTCCCCCCAAATGACGGCCCTACACAATAACACAGGTTAGACACATCAGTCCGCCCATGTTTATGTAAAGAAAAATGTATTAAAATACGTACCCGTCTCTGTGACGCTCTTACACAGTTGTGATTTTTGCATTCTCTTCAATCATCATCATTTTCCAAACACCCAACCGATTGTTTATACCAAATCCGGACCACTTTTTCCCAAGTAAAACAACTGCATCCATATCTATAATATCATCTTCAACAACACATTTCTCTTCCCTTCCAACATTGCCTACAATCAAGCCCCTTATTGTTCCACAGCCAGCTAATAATGGGTATTCGAACTCACACAGCTTCCACTCTTTCCTCACTTTATTCTTAATGTTACGCACATAAGACTTCTACACACCAAACCCTGAAGCAACCTGCAACACATCTGCTACCATTTCGGTTTTGGAATCATACAGCTTCAAATCGCTCGGCCCATGCACCTGCACCATCATCTCATCCGTCCCCAAGTTCAAATCATTTTGCCCACACCCTTCGACTGCACATAATGGTGTCACACCGCAAAAACCTTCACCTCGGATCTTGCTACTACCAACACTAACCCTACGAATTTCACAATCAACTTCCACTGTATGAAACGCTTGGGTCACATCATGAACATTACAATCTGCCAATTGGGCTTCAAGAACCGCAATTTGTTTACACAATTCCATGTTCTCCTTCTTCAACCTCTCCACCTCTTCGTCCTTTATTTTCAGAACACACCCAAACCCACCTACTATATGAACTGCTTGCATCTCATTTTCTCTCTTCAACCTAGATGCTTCAACTTCAAGCATTGCAATCTTATTGTTCTTTAATTTGTTATCATTTTCCAGGGATGCTATTACATTGTGTGCTTGTTCAGAAATGGCACCTTCCACGCCGTCACACCTTGCAACGTCACCGTGCACGCACTCCACTATTGGGTACGTAACCATCACAACTAGGAGTACGCTGGACATTGTCTGCAATGCAATCACCATGCTCTTTGTTGCTTCCCATTTCAGCCTGCACACCAGCCACTTCACGATCACCCATCTTAATTTTCTAGTCACCCTCTTCAACAAAACTATCATTATCCCTTTCCTCGTCCGGAACCCCGTCAACAATATCAATCACGTCTCCCCCAACCACTTCAATGTCTAATCCCATCAGCTCTCGTTCATACTCAAACGACCTCAACCGGTCGTCCTTTACCTAATCAAATCAAATAAAAATTTAAATGTCATAGTTGTATGGCCATTAACAGCAAACAACCACTACAGAGATAACACACAACCAAGCACGAACAAAATACCTGAAAACTGACAAGCCTAGACAAATCAACCCATTGACAACTATTAAGCAATTCCCCCAATGTCCCACTTCAAAAACCTGGGAAACATGTGCTTGTTTTTTGGTTGTACTATGTTCGAATATTCACAAAGCCAAAACTACGTGACAAGAAACAAATATTATATAAGTTAGTCCAACCATTTGCAGAATTTAAAAACACATTAACCACGAAAAAAAAAACACAACATAACAACTAATGCCATACGAATCATACTAGCAGTACAACCACGCAGCCAGTCACCCTTCCAGACATTCGGTGGAACTCTTTTATTGATCCCATCAATTTTGTCAGTATCGCGCTAGTCTAGTCATACAATCGGACTGTACTGAGGTCGTTGATGTAGCGAACAAATGCCCAGCTGATTGTTTCCCCCGTGTTGGAAAAAAATAGTTTGCCACACATGTACAAAGCTAGCAACTTTGTCGTGTCTTCCTCATCCTGCCTTGTGCGACCCCTAGTTGTCTCTAAGAACAAAGTCTTTACCAATTTCGACGTTACTCATGAAATATCACGCGCTCTTCATTGCACAAAATCTTACACTGGCCTCTAACCGGGTGTGTAACGACTCCATCACGTATAATGATTAGCACTTAATTAATTAAGGAGTTTTTGAAATTTAATTGCCAATTATTCTAATTTAATCTGGGATTTACTAAAATTATGGAGATTGATTCATATATGACTCTATCGAGGATTTATTTTGGAATTAGAAATTGAAAGCCTAAATGGTTCAAAAGAGTACAAATGGTGAATTGAATTATTTTAATTTTGAGTATCAGACCATATGGGAGTTTAATTAAATATTCAATTCAGGTTTATAAAATTGAGATTTGGTTAATTGGGTCCGAACTGGAGTTAATTCAGTTATGAGGATTGGGAATTAAAGGTTATTATGAATTAACTTTATTTATGAGGTGTTCAAATGAATATGTAATTTATTGACAGAAATCTTGAGTTAATGTGAAATTGAAGGCCTTACTAATGTGAGAAGCCAAAATTGATGATGAAAATTAATTTAATTTGATATTTGGAGCCTTTGGGGAGTTTGATTAAAAATCTGATTAAAAATGATAAATCTTAATATAATTAATTGGACTCTAAAGGAAGTCAAATTAGATAAATTAAATTATGTGGAGGTTATGATTAGTTAGGATTAATTTAATTACGTGTTAATCAAGGTTTATTAAGAATAAGAGTTATTTAATTAAATTCATCTCAATCATAAATCAATTGTAGAATGGTCTAGAATTTAATAGTGAATGTGGGTGCAGATGTGGGTGTGCTGAGAAATTTTGTGGGTGTGTGTATGTGAGTGTTGTGTTAGAGGCTCAAAAGTGTGTGTGTGTGTGTGTGTATGTGTGTGTGCGCGCGCACACGTGGTGTAGTGTAAAGAAGGAAAGTGTATTGTGCTGAGAGCCCCTAAGTCAAGATGTGCTGAACTTTGGGCTCATTTCAACTCTAGAGACAAAGTGAGAGTGAGCTCCAAAATTTGGAGAGGAGAAGAATTATAAGAGAAGCTAAAAATTGGGCTAGAACTCTTCACGCTAAAGACTCTAAGTAAGATTTTAGTCTTTCATTCTTGTAAAGGAATCATCTAAAAGTTGAATTCATGAAGTAATTGAGATTAATTACATAAAATCTGTTAGGAAATGTCAAGAAGATGATGAATAGTAAACTAAGTTCATATCCAAGGTTGCATGTCTCATGTTTCATCATTTTTGAACTTGGTTTTAAAGGTCTTGCATACAAAAGAGTATATATCTTGCACATTTTCAGAAAATTAATGGCTCACATGTTTAATTTCATGTTTTGAAAATCAAGAAGAAATAGAATCCAATTGTATGTAATTTTACATATAATGAAAAGAATAGAATTAAGGTCAAGAACTAAGAATTGATTTGGAAAATTTATCAAGCGAGTTTAATTTGTGTTATTTCTCATGAATTTGGACTTCATCTTTACATGCATCAATGAATTTTTAAGAGATTTGAAGAATTAATTTCATGTTTGGGTACAAGAAAAACATGTTTTGGTATATTATGAATTCATGAACATTATGAGCTTGATTTTTGAATTAAAGGGATTTTGATGTAAATGGTTTGGTTTTGATTATAATTTCACGCATGCAAATACTTTTCTAAGAGTTTTATAATTTCAATTTCATAATTTAAAGGGAATAGAAAAGAGTTAGAAATCAATTTTATGGGATTAGAAAGAAATTGACAAGAAAATGATGAATTGGAGCTAAGATCAAGTTTATGAGAGTTAATTTAGAAATTAATTATTTTTTGTTTGATTTTGTAGAATCATTCTATAATACTTAAGATTGAGAAAGATTTGAGATTAAGTTCATGGAATTAGGAAGAAATTGGGTTTTGAACATAAAATGAGATACATGCATGTTCATGATTATGGAAGCTAATTATTTTGGATTTGCTTTTGAATATCTTACATGAGTTTGAGTCTAGTTCCTACATGCATGAACAAATTCTATAAGTTTTGATATTCTAATTGTACATTTGATTTTGAAAAAGAAGTGTAGAAAACCATGAGTTCATGGTATTTGATTTTGAAATTAAGTAAAGTTTTGATTTAAATAAATTAATTATTATGTTTCAAGATTTTGAGCAAATAATTTATGAATAAATAAGTGTTTATATTTTCTAAGGTATTTTCATGGTTTTGATCAAAATATGCATGGATATAAAAATTGAAAATGCGTTTGAAAGCCATTTTTGAGAAGTTCGGAATTCTGAAATTTTACAGACTGCTCGAGCGGACTAATTGCCGTTCGAGTGCATATTGAAGGCTTCCAGTACTTTTATAGTCTTTTACAAACCGCTCAAGCGACTAAAGGCTCGCTCAAGCGAACAACTATTTTCAGCATATTTTGAAAAATTACATTTAGTTCATATTTTTATTCACATCTCTTCCCAAAGCATTCTAGACATGATTTATGACTCAATAAAGATTAATAAGCTACCAATCAACATAAATTAGTTAGTTAAAGAATAAATCATTGATCTAGTAGTAATTGTTTAAGAAGCCAAGTAAAAGATCGGTCTATTTGGAAAAGCACTTAGTAATGAAATAATATGTGAAATAAGAACCCGGTTTATTTGAATGAGAAAGAATAAGTGTTGTAGAACTTCGAACTATTTAGACAAAAAAAAAAACTAGAAAAGTCAAGTTTGATCAAGGAAATAATATTGTGTTTCAATGTCCATATGTTATGTGTTTCTGTAAGTCACGCGCTATTGTCTACCTGATTTGTTTGATTTGTCTAATCTGTCTGATCTGTTTTTGCTACTATCTGTGAGTAATAACTTAGTAAAGCTATATTCAACTTTATTTATTTTTTGTATGATGAATTAAGATCTGTTTTCTGAAATAATATGTTTTGTACAATGAATGATTGTCCAATTTCTGACAATATATTCGTGGCATCTTTAGCATCATGTGATATTTGTTAGTTGTTACCCGGTATCCAAGGTTCCATTATGGAACTTAATATGTCTGCACTCTGTTACCCGTACCGGAGGCTCCATCATGGGGCTTAGCATATCTATTCTTTGTTACCCGGATCCGAAGGTTTCTTTATAGAACTGGTTACTCATAACCACCATCTGTTCTGCATCTATTCTATATTTGTTTTGTATCTGTTCTGTTAGCACTAATGGATATACCACGTATGCTTAAGCATGAACTTTAATTTGTGTATATGATTTGGACAAGATTGTGAATATGGATCTACTTCTGTTTCTGAAATAAATATGAATCTGTTTTCTAAAGCTGATATGGGACATCATTCATTAAAACCCTTCACTCTGTTATTGTTCACTGGGCTCCAGCTCACTGTTAATATATATGTATGTAGGTGATCAGGAGTGTGACCAGGCTTAGAAACGTCTGCCTGGAATCAGTTTTTGCCAGCCAACCAATGTGCCTCCTGTGGAGGTTCCAAATATATCAAGTGGTTATTACTATGTGATTAAAGTTTAAGTTTTGTTTTCTTGTTTGGTTAAACAAGTCCTTGTTTATTTTGTAAATAGGGCTAAGTCCCTTTTTGTCTAGTCTGCATATATATGATGACATAAGGACGATGTATATATATGTATATAAAAATTTTAAAATTTTTCTGTCTCATATAAGTCTGCATAGCTCAATGGACGTTATATATTTGTTATTTGCTTCCGCTAGCCCCTAATATTATTTTAATTTCTCTTAGAGGCCTTTAGTAATCCCAGGATTACTGGCCTGTTACGATACTAACCCTACAGGGGTGAGTTTGGTTCGTGACAGGGTGATAGATTAATTCGCCTCTTCTCGCATTGTAATCCGAATAGTAACCTTACGTCGCAGCTCCCAAGCTTCACACTTGACCCACCAATGTTGAACATAGTTTCCCGAGGATTGTATGCGTTTATAATTTTAAATATGAGCTCGACATACTTTCTAAACTCGTTGTGATTCAGGTTATTCACATGTATTGCCTCGATCATGATCCAGAATTGCGTCCTTTTCAATTGTTGTAAATGTGCCTCCTTCAACTTTGCTGAGTTGACAAGCCTAACAATCCCAACTATGTTAGACCAGAAGTTTAGCCTCATTTTATGTTGACGTTGCCCACAAGTAGCTGCCTTTTCTACACTATGGCCCACCCCATATGTGACAACTTTAGCCTGTTTGAAGAGTATACATCCTTACATGTTCACCCCAAGTTTGTTTGAATCCAAACCAATACCCTCCTCAGCTCATTTTTTTTCACATGAACAAGTCCATGGACTCATTCCCTTACGAGAACCTGAAACAAGAACAACACAACATATTCGGTTTAAATGCAATTTCCAACATAACAAAACAAACTTAAAATGGTACATGTCACAGCTACACCATGTGACACCCAGCCACATCAATACATTCCATAAAAACATACATAACTGTACACATTGCATTCCTCCCCCAATTTTTCCAACAGCCAACACCCAAATTAAATAAGATATGCACATGTGTATTCACAACACCACCCATACACCCCACAAATCACATACGAAACGCCGTCACCAAACAACAAGTTCTTGTTTGTGTGAGTACATGTTATGCATATTCACTATAGCGCCAACACGAAACATGTCAGAGCATCTCAGACGAATTTTAATTTTGCTTCACTTATACGCAACGTACATCACACGTCCTTCACACATGCAAGCTTTACATTTACAAAAAAAACACGCGCCACTCTCCACCCAAAAAATAAAAAATAAAAAAGTAGCCAACACCCACATTTACTACGCTGCGCACAATTTTTCCCACAATCCCACCTGTATTGCACACACACCATGCTTACCTTCGTGTGCATACATTGTTTGCAAAGTCATTATAAGACCACCTCTCAACATGTCACACTAGCCCTCCTTAACATTCAACATGCACAAAAAATCATAAACCATTCGACATCATAACCACTACACATAACACACACACATCATATCAAACAAACCCAAACCCCTACCCCCAGCCCCTTACCCCCACACACCATACGTCACACATACAACACAACACCAATTCACTCAAACCATTTACAACAATCATCATACTTTACAAAATTCCACACCAACTAGCAACAAATAAAGTAAAAAATGGGACCCCAAACATCATAACCAACTAAAAACACATATACTCTGCAAATTGGACCCCATACTATAAACTCTTCTGACAACACATACACATCCAAACCCTACACCAACAAATAAAGTCAAAAAATGGGACCCCAAACATCAAAAATAACTGACAACACACACACTTTGAAAATGGGACCCCAAACTTCAAAAACAACTGACAACACATAATCTCGGAAAATGGGTCCTCACATATCCATCCAATAAACCAAAATCAACAGTAAGGTCTTGCCACATACCTTTTTTCGCCATCGATTCAATCCACAGGGATGAACACTGACACAATAAGGCTTTCGATTCACCGTCTTCCTCCCACCCTCCTTTGAAGTGTGATGACGTAATCAACAAAATGATGCACTATTTCAACGTGACAATCTCGCACCTTAAGAATATTCCAATCAACTCCCCCAAATCACGTACAGAATCACAATTCAAATTGTTTTGATAATGTAAAATTAGGGTTTCACACAAAGTAGTTAACCTCCCCTAACAAAATGGGGATGAGTCATGGGTTTAGGTTTTGGGTATTGTGATTTGATGGTGTCGGGTCGAATTGTGTGACACGCTAGACCTGCACAACTAAGACAAAAACCACAAAAAGCCTTTAGTGTGCTCCCCCACTATGTGGCACCCACAACATGTCACGTGCCTAGACCCACCCAACCATGCAGCATATACACAACACCCCCTATGTAATTGAATTATGTGTGGCACACGTGAAATCATACTAATCCATCTACAACTCATACATCAATCGTCTTAACGATGGCAAATACATCATTTTAAAAACAAAAGAACCAAACGGATCATTAGAAAACAAATGGGACTAATTGGAAAACAAGTACAACTTTTAGGATTTATTAGTAAATTTCCTCAAATATAAATAGTATGAAAAAAATTGTCCATTTCAATGTGAAATAGATAACAATATCAAAAAAAAAAAAAAATATTCTTCTATGTAACTAATAAATTATTGATAAAAAGAAGATTAAGTGTTATGTAAATTAAAATATCAAATAAAATTTATGTCAAAATTGTGCGACTTGTTATTTTTTCTTTAAACCTGTTGGTGAAAATACCAGAAAAATTATATTTTATTGATAAATAATGCAAAGAAAATGAGATACAAATAAATCAGGCTGAGGCACAGATATCTCATTTTCTTTAAGGAGATCAACGCCACTGCGGTAGAAAGAATCCAAATATCGATGCAGCAATCACAAAACTATGACTTGTCCCCTCTAGGATACAATAGCCCGACCACTTGTCGTATGATTCAGCCCAACTCTGCACAAGATGGTGAATCCAAAGCTCCACAAAGAAAAACACCCTTCTTTGCTAGTAATCTCTCAAGTATAAACAATAGTTGATATAGAAAAGAGTAGATGAGAGAAACTATTTATAGGCCACTAGGACCTTACAATTTACACCAACAAATAATAATGACTATTGAACTAGAAAAAGTGAAGAGTCTCCAAATATTAACTCACCACCAAGTCCTTGAACTTCCAATTAATCTCCATTCATGAATAAGACAAAAGAAGATTCATGAACAAAATAAATAAATAAAAGATATTAAAATGGTCCAACAATCCCCCACTCATTTTAATATCAACAAGGACAAGAGAGATTACCAAACAAAGATAGACTAGTATGCATCATGAAGGTATGCTCTACATTGAACCTTCATTAGTGAAACAACAACCTCTACTCCAGAGTCAGTAGTGGTCTCAAACTTGAACAATGACTACTTAGGGGAAATAAAGTATTAATGCTTACACATAATAATCCAGGTGTTGACATGAGCTTTTAATAGCCAGCACATTATAGCCTTGTGCCTATCCTAGTTTTCATAAGCATATTTGAGAATAAGTTTTGTTCTCATAGAAAGCAGCCCCACTTCCATGCTCACATAGGTGAAATCTATCAAGGATATTCTTGTAATTTACACACCCTAGTCAATAAGAGTTACAAAATTTCATTAAGAGTATAAAAACTCAATCCTCCAACATTATAAGACAAATGCACTTACATCATAGGGATGGATAACAAAATATTAAGAAGTGCATTTTTTACAACCACTATATGATTCGTTCTTCCTATTGAACCTAGTTACAGGATCTCTGGTCCCTAGGTTGGGTATCCTCATACATGGTTTATGATTTTATAAGCTTCAAACCCATCCCCCTCAATATATTCCAAACCCTATCTCTCGCCAAGGCCTTGGTTAACGAATCCGCAAGATTATCACAAGATTTTACATAATTCACAGTTATGATGCCATTACTCAAATAGGATCTCACATTACTGTGTTTCCTTCGAATAGGTCTGGATTTACCATTATAAAAATAGTTGTTCACTCTACCAATAGTAGCAGTGCTATCACAACAAATCAACATAAGAGGAATTGGTTTTTCGCAAAAAACGGATTTCATTTAACAAATCTCTTAGCCAATTCGCCTCCTCACATGCGAAAGCTAACGTTGTAAGCTTAGCTTCCATTGTAGAATCAGCAATTATAGTCTATTTTTTACACTTCCAACATATAGCATCACCACCCAAGGTAAAAATAAAACCTGAGGTAGAAAGAAAATCACCTGACAAAGTGTTCCAATCAGCATCACTATATCCTTCAAGTACTGCAAGATAATTATAATAAAACAAACCATAATTTTTGGTGCCAGATAAATATCTCATAATTCTTCCCATGTGTAGACACCCCATTTTTAACCACCCTTAAGACTTGGGCATTACTGATGGTTTACTTGGTAATGAAAGGTGTGCAGTGCAAAGGCTCGATTTCTCATGCAAGAAGAAAGTCAAATCCAAACCTCACACCCCATTTTTGGACCAAAAATATTTTAGATCTTAAACTCCTTTCTTTCAAAATATTTTTGAAAAGAAGTTTCTACAATGTTTTGAGGCTCGCATTTTATCAAATATTGCGCTTTTCAATAAACCGAGCAAGGACAAAGTGGAAATAAATGAAAGAGAGATGAAATCTTTGGAAAATATTCAAAAACATCTGGTTTAGGGGTTTGGAGTTGAAGAAAAGAAGAGGAGAGGGAAGAAACCTAGTTGGAGAAGAAGATGGCATGAATCGTTAAGAGAGAGTCGAGCAACCCTCACTAAATCAGGCATATCCTTTTAAATACTTGTATTTCATATATGAGGCCACTACCGTTGGAAAGGTTACTTCTGGGGCTTCATTTTTCACTTAAGAATCTCCTAAAGCCAAGTCCGGATGGGGGAGATATGATTGGTTGAAGTTGGGTATTATTCCGGTTGGACTGAAACTAAGCAGTCTTCACTAAAAGAGGGATATCTCTTATAACACTTGGAAATTTGAGGTGAGTCTTCCAAATTTGGAAAGAAGACTTTCGGGGCTACAGTTAGGCTCAAGAATGACCAGAAAAGGAGTCCAGATGAAGGAATTAGGCTTGCTTCAAGTCAGGGACCAGGACTGATTTTTTCCATCGGCCTCTATGGGACTTCAGCGGCCACAATTGGACCTCATTGGCCATAGGTTGGCCAAAAGTGAACCTTATCGGCCAAAAATGATGGCCAGTCAGCACCAAAGATGGCCGGTTGGCCAAAAGTGTCCAGAAAGTCCAGAATTTTGCAGATATTTCTCCTCCAGCTGTTGTGCACTGCATCAGATATTTCCAATTAAGATATTTCGACCAAAAGCTCTTGAATTGCTATATATAAGGCTATATCTCATATATTCAAGGGGTTAGAACATTTGGGGAGTCTCTCTCTCTACAATTTTGGATCAAAAATCTTTGCCTCTCTCTTGCCTTTTGGGCATGCAAGTAGAGAAATACCTATCTTTTGCCTAGGCATCCTTGATGAAAGTGGTCCATCTATGGGTTAAGGTTGCTTGAAGCTTACTTGGAGCCATGTTTGAGCTCTAAAAAGAGGATTAAAGCTTGGTTTAGTGCCTCTTTTGTGCCTAGTGTGTGCTTTGCTTCAAAGGTATACAACTTACCCCATTTAAGCTTGTCTTGCACTTTTGATTTGCCATCTTTCTACACTATTTTTGGCTTGGTTTTGAACTAAAGAAAGGTCTGATTTTCAGTCCTAAAAATGTTGGTTTAGGCCTATTTTGTGTTAGGGGGTTGTCTCTCCCTTTTGTTCCTTAGCTTGTATAGCTTTTGAGCCATCTTCTAAGGCCTTTCAAAATAACTTTTCGTGGCCTTTGAACCACTAAAATCTAGAGGATTTTCAGTGGTAAAAACCCTATTTTGAGGGCCCAAATAGGAGAGGGTAGTCCCCTCTCCTCTTGTCTTGCTTGCTAGTGTTGATGGCCAACCAAATGAGCATGTGTTTTTACTTCTTTGTGGCTTTGTTTAGGCTCATTTTTGTGACTTATCAGACCTTTCATAACTCTTTTTTTGGCTGTCTTGGTCACCTCTTGCATGCTTAGTGCACTTGTAATGTAAATCCTCTTTGCTAGTCATGTTAGCCTTACAAAGTAGCATGCTCTTGTGGTTTGAATTAGCTTAGTTCGAGCATGTTTTTGGTATTATATTAGCATGTTATAACTCTGATTTTGATTGGTGGACTCACCTCTTGCATGCTTTATACACTTGTAGTGTAATCCACGCTTACTAGTCTAACATGCTTGATGTTTTGGCCAATCATGCTAGCTTATTTTGGCTATACTCCATGCATATTTTAGCATTATTTTGGGCTGTTTTAGGACTCTTTTGGGCTGCCTTGGTCATATGACTCATGTTTTGTATAGCTATAGTGCAAATGCCTTGACTAGTCTTGAGTTTTGAGGCCTCTACCATGCTATTCTTGTGATGTTTGCATGCTTCGACATCATTTGGAATGTAATTTTAGAACTTTTTTCTTTGCTAAACTCTCATGTTTATCACTCTTTAATTATGTTTAAGAGTTGAGCATTATGCCTTGTGTGTGAGCCAATACATGAGCTTATTTTTCTTGCCATCTATGCTACGAGTCTAGCATGTTTTTGCCACTATTTTGACCTGCCTTAGACCTGTTTTGAATGGTTAGGGTCATTTGAGAATTGCTTAACATGGTTGTAGTGTAAAGAGGCTTGACTAGTTTTGAGTTTCGGGTCCTTTAACATGTTGTGCATGTGATGATTGCATGGTATGGCACCATTTGACATGTAATTTCAGTGCATGTAGTGTAGTTACACTCTCACATACTTCACTTTTTCATTGCTTTTGAGGGTTGTGTATTATGCCTAGTTTATGGACCAATATGTGTGCATGCATGTTTTGCCTTTTGGCGCCTTAGTTTTGGTGTTTTGGCCACTGATTTGGGCATGACTGAGGTCTGTCCATTTTGCATGTTTTTGTATGCTTGGTACATTGTTGCATACTTGTTGCATGCCATGTTGTTTACATGTTTAGGTTGCATTGCATCATGTGTGCATGATTGAGTTACATTTGCATTTGGCATGCTTATGTTACATTGCATAGCATCTCCATGTTGCATGCATTGCATTGTGTTTGGTTTGGGGTGTTAAGCCAAACACGAGAAACGAGGCATGTTTCATACTTGAAGCGATGAAACGTACCTCAATTCTTGGTCGCCAACACTCTTGATCCAACATGAAAGAGTTTAAGGCATTTATGTGTTTTTGTGCATTTCATTCACATTGAATTGTGCAACTCGCCCTCTTTGGCCATCATGGATCGAAATGCGTGATTGATGGCTCGAGGGTCGAGCACTACACTCCTTTGAGCTTTGAACATGATAAGGGGTGTGGTCCCACAACATTTTCTTGCAAATGTATTGCCATGCCTCTGTTTGTACTCTGCTGCAGCAAAAGGAGCAATTTGCAGGAAGAGATGGCGATCGACTATAAGTATTTGGCCGATAACTTCAAAACTGGTCGATGACCCTCATCTCTTGGCCGATGGCCTTACCACTTGGCCGATGACCTCTCAGCATGTCCATGAGGTGGATCAGAAGTGTTTCAGAAGTTGGCACGGTTTTCAGAAGTCTAAAATAGTGCAAACAAAGGCAACATGAGGCATGGCAACGGATTTCCGAGCGAAGCGATCGAGCATGCATCATTCATCATTCTAAGAAAAGGCTGTGGCAGCTTGTTTTAGCTTCTTTCCTTCCTTACTTAGTTGGTTTTGTAACTTAATTAATTTGCTTAATTAGTTAAGGTGTTGTAATAATTAATCAGTGTAGCGTAGCTACCTAATTTATTTATTTGGACCCTCCGTCGAGAGGGCGAATTTTATAATAAATGTTCGTGAGTGTGTGAATGTCTTCCAACCCCACGTCTTTCTCCCTTTTACTTAACTACTTACGATGGTTAATTCTAAGTCATATTTTGATTAGCATCCATATGTTATGGATGTTTGCATTCATTCATCTGTATTGCATGCACCGGGCTCGGCGCATCATACAAACTGCATTGTATTTCAATACCGATTTGAATACATGGTTATCAAGTTGCATCTCATATGCCATATTAGAATAGCCGAGCCTATTTCTAGTTGCATTTTTGCATGTGTTGCATTTTTGCATGTGTTGCATTAGGCATCTTAACATAGCTAAGATCATGCATTGATTATTAACTAGTTGTTGTTTTGGCTCGGAGTACACCGTAAGTGTTTATGCTTTAGCATCCTTGCATGTATGTAAGTGACTGCCATGACAGCATGCTTGCCATGAGGCTATTTGCTTAAATGATATAACTGCCTGAATGCCTGTGGATGAAGGTTGAATTGCTTGAATTGGAACAATTCATCAAAATACGAGTTTTAAGCCCACTTGAGAGTGGCAAAATCATGTTTTCTAAGCCCACTTGAGGGTGGCAAATCCACGTCCTAGCCTACTTGCGAGTAGCACCTTCAAACCATTTTCAAACAAACAAATATGAGATGTTTTGTTCCAACTTAGGCGGTCTAGTCTATACTTGTATGTTGTGCGCATCGCGTAGTAAGCTAGCTAAACCGGAGTAAGAACACATGTGTTTTCAAAAACAAAATATCATGCTTAGTAAAGGTCGATCCTTTGATCGGGCGAGCGGGGGTGCTCATTGCATGACCTTCCCCTCTCGTATCCAAGTTCCTGAGCCGAGGCAACTTTGGTGATGACGGACAGGTGGCCTTAGGCACGAGTCAGGGTTTCCTAAATTTCCCAAAACAAAAACATTTAGGTGGCGACTCTGTATCTGGCAAAGCAGTCCATGTTTGACACTTCTTTATTAAAATCAATTTTCCAAAACGATTTCTCGGATTTGGACTCTTTGGTGATTTATCGGTCTTGCATTGCACTTTGCGAGATTAGATTCAAAACCGTGACATTAAGTCCGAACTATAGTAGCTAATGAACCAAAATGGATTTTGCGCACATTCGCCGAACGGAGCTAGGACGTTCGAGCATGTGTACACCATGGCTAGCTAATGATCTCGACTTGGCTTGCTAGTAAACCTGCTAAGTACTCCAACAGCATATGCAATGTCAGGTCTAGTACAATCAATAGCATATTTCAAACTAACAATCATGCTAGCATATTCCCTTTGATTAATGTAGCTCGGCTTTTTCACGCCCCCTTTCGAAAGCTCGAAAATAAACCCTACAGTTCAGACTCCCGCGGTTTTGAATCTAATTTCACAAGTGCAGTGTGAAATTGATAAACACCCAAGAGTCCATATTCGAAAAATCTTTTGGAAATTTGATTTTGAATAAAAAATGCCAAAAATGGGCTGCTTTTCCAGATAAAGAGTCGCCACGTAAATATTTTATTTTGGAGAAATTTAGGAAACTCATGACTCGTGCCAAAGACCACGTGTCCGTCATCACCAAGATTGTCTCGGCTCGGGAACTTAGGTACGAGGGGGGAAGGTCATGAATACATTTGAGCACCCCCGCTCGCGCAGATCAAAAATCGGTCTCTACTAATCATGATATGATTTTTATCAACATTATATGCTCTTGTTCCGGTTTATTAGGCTAGCATTTACTATGTGATGCGCACATACACAAGTATAGACTAGTTTGCTTAAATTGGAACAATTCAATTTCATGTTTGTTTTTTAAAAGAATTTGATTTTGCCACTTAACAAAGTGGGCTTAAAGTTTGTGAATTTGCCACTTGACAAAGTGGGCTTGAACATGCATTCATTGAATCATTTCAATTCAAGCAACAAGCATTCATCCACAGGCATTTAAACAGTTATAGCGCTAAAGCAATTAGCCTTATGGCAAGCATGCTAGACATGGTACTCACTCACACTCATGCAAGTATGCTAAAGCAAGTAAAGGCTCACCTAGTACTCCAAGCTAAGATAAACAAAAGAGTTAGGAAAATGCATGATTCCTAACTATACAAGATGTCTAATGCAACGCATGCAATAATACAACTAAGATAGGCTCGGCTAATAAGCATGGCATATGAATCGATTTGATGACATGCGTTCTAAGCACGTATTCAAAGAAGTATTGAAATGACAATGCAGTTAAAATGATACGCCGAGCCTCGGTGTATGTAGGACAAATGAATCAATACAAACATGCGATATGCTATTTGAAACGTGATGCCCCTAATCTAACCATCATAAGCTGATAAATAAAAGGGAGAAAGACGTGGGGTTGGAAAACATACACATTATTACAAAATTGATGCCCTCACGCAGGAAGGTCCAAATGAATTAAGCTAACTAAGCTAAGCTAATTAAGCTAATTATTACAAACCGAATAAATAGCTAAGCTACTTAACTAATTATTACAACACTTGAGTTAATTAACTAATCTAGCTAACTAAAATAATTACATCATAACTAGTTAACTACTTAACTAATTAAAGAATTACAACGCAATTGCAATTAATAATTAAACTAAACAGTTAATTATTCCGCCTTGGGAAACAAAGGATGTGCATGCACATGCTTGGATTCCACCCGAAAAGACCACCGTTTTGCTCCCGAATGCCTTTGTTTGCACAGTTGAACATTTCCAGAACAACTTTGATCCACCTTACCAACACTCTGCTGAGTTTTGCATTAATTGCCAGCCGGCCAAAGATAAAGTTTGCCTGCCACCAACAGGCCATGGAGGTGGTTTGCCAGCCACCAGCTGGCCATGGAAAGTGGCTTACCGGCCACTGATGCCTAGGTTCATCTTGCATGCAACAGAGGACAAACAGAGCATATATAGAGTATTTTCAAGGATTATCTGCACAACTCACCTCTCATTTTCATGAACAAATCTAAAGAGTGGTGAACCTAAGCCACAAACCACGAATTCAAGCAATTTCATTGCATAATGGCTTGTGAAACCAAGTGTGCAATGTTCAATAAATACAAGAAAAAAAGACACAAACCTCCTCCCTGTCATGAAAGATCAAGGGAAGTGATTGACCTTGGAGACTAGGATCATTTCATCACTAGCAAGTATGAAATGGTCCAAGTTTCATGCGTTCAATTAACGTCCGATTGAACACAGCAAGACACAATCAAATTCTTATCTTTGCACAATTTTAGTCCCAAGTTTACTTATTTTAATTACCCTTTCATTCTTTAACCAATTAAGTCCATTGGTGAGTTGAGTCCTCTAATGGAAAAAGGGTTCAAAACACAAGTTGCTTTGGGTATGAAAGAAACCTCATACCATTGGTAATGAACCCCCTAAGGGATTAAACCATCAAGTATAAAAATTCAATTTCATACTTAGGCAAACAAGTGACTTGAAACCACTTTCAAAGAAAAATAAAACGTCAAGAATTGAGGGAGGTTGCAGAGATTATTAGTGCTGAAAAGAAGTATGAAAAGCCCAAAATAAGTGCTATCAACTCAAACAAATGGTGTCCAAAGGCCTAAAACACCAAGCTTGTGACGACACTTACACTAGAAACATGCAAAACAAAGCTCAAACACAAAAAACACTTAAAAACAGTCTTAAAACAAGTCTGAAATAGCCCTAAAACATACTGGAATTAAGCTAACAAAAGCTAGAAAAATAAGCTAAAACATGGAGCATGTTAAGCTAGTAAGAAAAACACAAGAAGGGGAGGCTACCCCCTCCATTTTTAGAAAACATGATTTTAACTACTGAAATAACTATGAAAATCAGTGGTAAAAAGCTTAAAAAAAGTTGATGAAGAGATGGGAAACACAAGTGTAAAGGCTTAGAGAACAAGATTTAAAGAAGAGTGGTTAACCCCTCTACATTTAATAGACTTAAACCACAAGTTTCAGCCCATAAAAACAGGTTTTAAAGAGCTTAAAAATAGCAAGAAAACATGGAAAACAAGTGGTGTAGAGATGGTGCAAAAGCAAAAGAAGGTATACTTCTTGGAGAGAAATGAACCCTTAAGTTATAAACCACTAATTTCACACTCTCAAGTGCTTCAAGAGCTCAAATTCAAGCTCAAATCATCTCAGCAAAAAGTTCTCTAGGTTTGGTTTAGAGTGTTTGGGCATAAGCTATGCAAGTTGTAAGAGAGAGAGAATTGTAGAGAGAGAGGATATTTTTTTCTCCCAAAGTTTTTCTAACCTTGAAATATGAGAGATAGGTCATGTATATATAGAAAACATGAGCCTTAGGTCAAAAATATCTATTCAAAAACAGCTGGAGCAATGTGGAAACAGCTGGAGGAAAATATCTGCAAAAAATCTGTTTTTGGTCACCAGTGGCCAGCTTGTGGCCGACTTGGACATCAGTGGCCGGCAGGCTAGAAGTGGTGGTTGGCCATCCACAAATGGTGATAGCCGGCTACCTTCCGGCCACAAGAAAAATCTACTTCCAAACTCGACTTCAAATGGGCATATCTCCTTCATTCAGACTTGGTTTTAGGTCAATCTTGAGTCTAAATTGAAGCCCCAGAAGTCTACTTTCTAACGGTAGCCTCACATCTAAATTCTAAGTGTGAAAATAGATATGCCTATTTTAGTGAAGGTTGCTCAGTTTTGTCTTAATCGAATTGATGTCTAACTTCAAACAGCATATCCCCCTCATCCGAACTCGATTTTAGGAGATTCTTGAGTCTAAAATGAAGCCCCGGGAGTCCACTTTCCAATGATGGAAGCCTCACATCTAAATGCTAAGTGTACAAAAGGATAGGCCTGATTTAGTGTAGGCTGCTCAGTTCTCCCTTACGGTTTCATACCCAACTTCTTCCCCAACTAGTTTTCTTCCCTCCCCTCTTATTTTCTTCAACTCCAAACCTCTAAATAAAAAGTTTAAAAGATTTTTCAAAGAGTTCACCTCTCTTCCATTTATTTCCACTTTGTTCTTACTCGGTTTACCGAAAAGTGCAATTTTTAACGAAATGTGAGTCTCGAAACATTGTAGAAACTTTTCAAAAATATTTTGAAAGAGAGAGTTTTAAGGTCTAAAATAGTTTCAGTCAAAATAGTTTTGATCCAAAATGAGGTGTAAGGTTGAATTTAGAGCTCTTTTTGTTGAAGAAATCAAACATTTGCACAGCATAACTTTCATCATCAAGTGATCAATCAGGGGCGCCCAAGTCTTAAGGGCGGTCAAAAATGGGGTGTCTATAATTAATCACTTCTTTTTCATTTGTTACAACAGATAAATGTATGTTTGCATCAAAAGGAATAGCAATATGTTTACAGTCTATAAAGTTATATTTCTTTAAAATTTTCTCAACATAATGCGATTGATTAAGAAAAATGCCTTCATTAGTCTTGGTAATTTTAATTCCCAAAATAAAATTGGCTTCACCAAGATCTTTTATATCAAAGTGACTATTAAGCATATTTTTAGTCTCATTTATAATATGCAAATTAGAGCCAAAGATAAGTAAATCATCCACATATAGGCTAATAACCACATATGTATTCTCACAAATTTTATAATATATGCACTTATCACATTCATTAGTCTTGTAGCCATTCTCAAGCATTCAGGAATCAAATTTTCCATGCCACTATTTAGGAGCTTTTTTTAAACCATAAGGGATTTAGTTAGCTTACACACCTTGCTTTCTTGGCTAGGCTCCACAAAGCCTTCAGGTTGGTTCATGTAAATCTCATCACCTAGATCTTCATTTAAAAATGTTGTTTTTATATCCATTTGATGAATTTTTAAATCATGAATTGTAGCCACTGCTATCAACAGTCTAATGGATGTAACTCTAGTAACTGGAGAAAAAGTATCAAAGAAATCAAAATCAACTTGTTGCTTAAAACCTTTAACGATAAGCCTCACTTTATATTTATTTATAGTTCCATCCGGTTTAAGTTTTTTACGAAGGACCTATTTACACCCAATAATTTTACAATCTGAAGGTAAATCCACTAGCTTCCACGTTTTATTTGAAAGTAGTGAATCTATCTCATCATTTACAGCCTCTGTCTAGAAAATAACATCAGGTGATGATAAAGTTTCTTACACTGTAAGAGGAATTTCTTCCACATTGTAAAGATAATAGTCAGGACCAAAATCTTTTTCAACTTTAGCTCGTTTACTCCTCCTTGGTTGGATTTGAGAATTTTCTTATTTTTGAAAAACTTAAGATGGAGTAAAAGAGCTAAGCATAGATAAAATATTTTCAAAAATTATTTGACTCCCACTATTTCTAGATTTGAAAGGAAATTTATTTTCATTAAAAATAGCATCACCTTATTCAAAAATAATATTATTTTCCATATCAAAAAATCTATAGTTTGTACTGTGCAACGCATACCTAAGAAAAGCACAGGTGGTAGCTCGTTCACCCAATTTAGGTCATTTAGGATCTGCAAGCCTCACAAAAGCTAAACAATCCCAAACACTCAAATAACCTAGATTTGGTTTATGCTCCTGCCACAACTCATAAGGTACAATTTTAGTCTTTTTGTGTGGCACTCTATTTATCACATGACAAACTGTCAAAATAGCCTTGCCCCAAAGATTTGAAGAAGCACCTGAATCAATAAGAATAGCATTCGTCAAGTCAATTAACGTTCTATTTTTTCTTTCAGGTACGCCATTAGATGAATGTGAATATGGTGGAGTAGTCTCATAAATAATTCCCAATGACTAAACAAAAGAGTTGAATCTAAGAAATTTATACTACCGGCCTCAATCACTTCTAATTCTCTTAATCTTTTTACTGAATTGATTTTCCATTTCAAGAAGGAATTCTTTAAATTTTTCAAAAGCATTACTTTTGTTTCTTTAATAAATATACGTTTGTGTATTTTGAAAAATCATCAATAAAAGTGATAAAATATCGGTTATCACCCCGAGTTAAAATTCCTTTAAACTCACACAAATCAGTATGAAATAATTCTAGTAATTTAGTATTTTTTTCAACACTTTTATGAGGCCTCTTGGTAATTTTTGCTTTACTGCAAACTTCCCATTTCTCAAAAAAATTTGTCACTTTAGGAATTAATCCTAAACTATTCATGATTTTCACATATTTACTGTTAATATGACACAAGCGAACATGCCAAAAATTAATAGAAGACAACATGTAAACCGAATTGGTAGATGGTTTATTAATCTCAACATTCAATTTGAACATCCCATCACAAGCATAACCCTTACCCACAAAAATACCTTTCTTGGTAATCACATATTGATCAGATTCCATAGTTTGCTTAAAATCAGCCTTATTCAACAAATAACTTGACATCAAATTCTTCCTCATGAACGGTGTATAAAGCACATCTTTCAAAGTAAGCACCCGTCCAGAGGTGAACTTAAGGCCAACCTCACCACTTTCAAGTATCTTGGTTTGACTAGAGTCACTAAGCATAATTGTTCTCTCATCATCAAAGGGAGTATACACCTTGAACCAAGCTTAATCATAACAAACATGTCTTTGGCACCAAAATCTACCCACCAACCGTCTACATAATTAACCATGCAAATGTCTGTAATCATCATCACAAATGGCTTATCGATAACGTTAGCCTTTAGGGCAGGTGCACGTTTTCAGAATTTGCAAGTTCGAACAATATGTCCACTTTTGCCACAAACAAAGCATGTAAAATTTTGTGGAGGTGATGGACCTTGGTTCTTATTTGGATTAATCCATTTATTGTGAAGTTTACCATAATTCTTCATATTCTTTTTATAAGACTTCAAATAAGCATTCTTGGAATTGTGACCTTTGGATAAGTTATTATTTGCTGAAACAAAGTTTACCTTTGTGGTAGATTTGTCATTACCCTCATGTGTTATTAATGCATCTTGGCCTCTAGCCTCCTCTTCGACTTAGATACGAGTGATCAACGCCTCTAAGGAAGTCTCATTTTGCTTGTGGCGCATGCTCTTTTGGAATTCTCTCCAAAATGGCGGTAGTTTGTCAACAAGTCCTGCAGCTGCCAAGTTGTCACCAATCTTGATGCTTTAAGATCTTACTTCTGCAACTATTATTTGGAAATCTTATGCTTGCTCTACAACAGGTTTTCCATCCACCATTTGGAAGCGAAAAAAGCGGCTAGCTGCATACTTTTTTGCTCCTGCCTCTTCAGTATCATACTTAATCTGTAAAGCTTTCCAAATTTTCTTTGTGGAAGTGTAAGTGGTGTCATAGTAATCATAAAATTGATCAGCAAAGCAATTTAAGAGATAAAAGCAACAATTATACTCATTTGTATTGTAGGAAACCACTTTTGCTTCATGTGCCTTATAGTCTTTATCATTCATCTCCTCGGTTGGGATTTTGTTTGGGTTCTTCTCTGTAAGAACATATGCAACTTTCAAAAGGCTTGAGGTAAAAAAGAATTTTTCATTTTCACCGTTTAAAATGAACTCTTTTGAACTTGAAAAGATTGCTGAGATCTCCAATTTCATCATAGGTTTTTTCTGGTACTTGTTCCATGATTGATCTCCTTAAAATTATTGGTGAAAATACCAGAAAAATTATATTTTATTGATAAATAATGCAAAAAAAAATGAGATACAAATAGATCAGGCTGAAGCACAGATATCTCGTTTTCTTTAAGAAGAGCAAGCCCGCTGCAGTAGGAAGAATCCAAATACCGATGCAACAGTCACAAAACTATGACTTGTCCCCTCTAGGATACAACAGTTCGACCACTTATCATATGGTTCAGGCCAACTCTGCACAAGATGGTGAACACAAAGCTCCACCAAGAAAAACACCCTTCTTTGCTAGTAATCTCTTAAGTATAAACAATACTTGGTGTAGAAAAGAGCAGATGAGAGGAACTATTTATAGGCCACTAGGACCTTACAATTTACACCAATAAACAATAATAACCATTAAATTAGAAAAAATGGAGAGTTTCCAAATATTAGCTCACCACCAAGTCCATGAACTTCCAATTAATCTCTATTCATAAAAAAGACAAAAGAATATTCATAAACAAAATAAATAAATAAAAGATATTAAAATTGTCCAACAAAACCTTAACGATGTGTTTGGATCATGAATTTCGATAAGAACTTAAAAAAAATAAAATAAAATAAAAAAAGAAGAAGAAGTAATTGAAATGTGAATAAAATATAACTATTTCACTCATATTTTTCTTTTTTATTTTCAAATTTTTATATAAATTCATATTCCAAACACAATATAAGAAAAAGGGTCGTGCTAGGGAGCTCGAATCTGAGCTCCCCCGAATGCCCCGAATTCCTTTCTCTTTTTTTTTCAGCAGAAGGAAGAAGAAGACGGAGGGGGAGGGGAGGGGGAGGAGGAGGAAGAGGGGGGGAGGGGGAGAGGGACTGTAGGGGGCCTAAAAAATGGGCTGGAGGCGGAGGCGGAGGCGGAGGCGGGGGGCGCAGCGATCGGCGATGGCAGAGGCGACGAGCAGAGGCATAGCGATCGGCGACGAAGGCGGAGGCGCGGCGATCGGTGACGGTTCTGCGACGAATCGGAGACGACGGCGACGGCGACCTCTTTCTCTCCCTCTCCCTCTCCCTCTTTCTCTCCCTCTCCCTCTCCTCCCCCTCCCCCTCCCCTGCAGGTCGAACGCAAATGGCAAAAAAAAAAAAAAAAAAAAAGCCTAATGCCCAAAACGACGTCGTTTTGGGCATTAGGGAGATTAGAGGGGCTCATTTTTGAGCTCTCAAGCATTATTCATAAGAAAAATTAGTGTAATTTACACAAATTATTATTGTAATAGCAACCATAGATCCGGGGACTGATTTAGAGGAAGATCATGTAGGGCATGGCCCTCTGCTGCAGTGAAAAGATCTGGGCTATCTGATTTAGAGGAAGATCATGTAGGGCATGGCCCTCTGCTGCAGTGAAAAGATCTGGGCTAATAGGTAGTCCTAATGCAAAGGATTTGCTTATTTAGTGATTTTTTTAATGTTTTATAAAATGATGTGGAAAAAAATAAAGGAGTAATACGACCTAAATAAATAAATAAACAAATAAGTACTATATATATTTAGGTTGTTTCCAAACAATCCCTAGTCTTACCATTTAATAGACTTGGCCCCTCCAGTTAGGAAAATTAGGGTATGTTTGATTTGATTTTGAGAGAGTAGTTTTTAAAAATTATTTTGGAAAGAGAGTTTAGAAATTTTTTTGATTTGTTTTGTTGTGTATTTTGAAAGTAGTTTTGGAGTTTGAGAGTTTAGAATGATTTGATATTTTGTTAGAATTGAGTAGATGTATGTGAGAGAAAAAATGATTGAGAAGGAGAGAGAAGAGAGAAAAAGTAATTGATTGATATGTAAGAGAGAGAAAGTGATCTTGGAAATTGTTTTGGAAAATTTACAAACCAAACAAATTTTTAAAAAAAAATTTCCCAAAATCACTCTACAAATCCAAACCAAACATATATATCACAGCAATTTTGTGAATAATGTTTCATTTATATACACAAGATTTATCATTATGAACATAATTTATAATTTTTTATTGTAATTATAAATAAAATTAAATTAAAAAAAAAAACTCAAAATATAGATGTAACCAATTTGATAAATTACTCGTAAAGGTTCACATCAAAATAGTATTAGTTGATTAGAGTTATTTCATAAATAAAAAGAATTATCTTTTATTTCTAATTTTCCAGAGTCTCCAGTAACACAGTCATATAGCGAACAATTAGTTTAGATATTTACAATCAAGAAGTATTAGATTCTCTTTCAGATAGACTTGGAAAGGAGAAGGAAGGTTGGATGGCAAACTCATGATTTCAATTCAGTTAATATGTAAATTTTATCGTGTATATATATATATATATATTGTTTTAATTTAATTTTAATTTTAATTTTAATTTTCAATGGGATCAATTGAACCTACTAGTTGTCATTTGGTATTAACTTTTTTAATTGGCTATTTTGAGTTGTGACTATTTTAACTTAAAAGTAAAAAGTTCGTTTGGTTTAGTTTTTTTAAATTTTTTGATTTTTGTAAAAAAAAATAAAATGATTATAATTTGAATATGATATTTTATCTTATTAACTTATTTAACTTATTTTATCTTTTGTACTTTTTTAATCTAATTAAATTAGCCAAACAAGGCTAAATTACTTATAACTTTGTCTATTATTTTCTTTCAATTTTTTAGTTAGGCTCCGTTTGGCAAGTTGGGCTTTTTTGGCTATTTTAGCCACGAAAGACAAAATAGGCTATTTTAGCCACAAAAAATAAAACATCACATCCAATCCATAATCATTACACTCTTCTCTCACAAAAAAAGTCAAAAAAGCCAAAAAACTAAAAAGTCCTTCCCAAACCAAGCTTTTTAACCCAGGCTAAAATAGCCAAAAAAACCAAAAATCCAAAAAGCCAACCCACTCCCCAAACCAAGCCTTAATGCCTTTAAAAAGTTGTCAAAAAATATTTTTTGTAAGTAAAAAATATTGATGTGATGTTTTATTGACAAACGATTTGGCCATTTTTTAACGCCCTTTTAGGATTGGTTTGACATCTTTTATATAGTAATTTATTTTTTTATTTTTTTATCTTTTTTTTCATCACATTATCTCTTTATTTTTTTACATATTTTTTATAAAAAGACAAAAAATATATTTATTTAAATTATCCCAAACAATCACTAAAAGTCGTTTTTTGTAGAGGGTTGCCAACCGCCCTATAAGTAGGCTCCACCACTACAATTTGAGATTTGTTTGGTTTGTATTTGAAAAATATGTTTTGAGATAAAAAGTACGAAAATTTGTTTGGTTTGATTTTTTTTCAAAAAATGTTTTGAAAAATTATTTTGAGAGAGAGTTTTGGAAAAAGTGATTGATTTGATGTGTATGAGAGAGAGATTTATTTGGAAAACTTATAAACCAAACAAGTTTTGGAAAAAAAATTTAGAAAAATTTATTTTGTTTAATTATTTTTGAAAACTTATTTGTAAAACAATTTTCCTAAAATTTTTTTGAGAAATACAAACCAAACAAGTATTATACTTGAATCTGAGATAATGTCAAGTAGTATTATCATTACACTTGAATCTCGTTTGACAGTTAATTTTTTAGTTAAAAATATTAAAATGTTATATTATCTACATTAATTAATAAAAAAAATTTGCACAATTATTTGTTCAATTAAATAAATATTTTTAAAACATTATCAAAAATATGATATTTATCGATAAATCCTATCTCACAAATAAGAATTTCAGTTAGTCTCAAATATTTTTTATTAATATTTTAAGTCCTATTAATGGAGAGTTTCTTTCGGTGTAATACTATTTTTGAATTTAATAATATTTTGGTGGACAGTTATACCATTTCATTAATGTAATAGGTATGATGTAATACTTTAATGTGACAAGTATTAATGTGACACTTCAATGACGTGACATTCCAAAAAAATTAAAAATTATTTTTTCCAAATATGACAATGTAACAGGTATGATGTGACACTCCAAAACTTTTACTCCAAAAAAAATAAAAAAAATTTAGTGTATTTTTTTCTAATGTGACAACATAACGGGTATGATATAACACTTCAAAAAAATAAAAACTTCTTAGTGTACTTTTCTCAAATATAGCAATGTGGCAGGTATGATGTGACACTCTAAAAAAATAAAAACTCCTTAGTGTACTTTTCTTAAATGTGACAACGTGACGAGTATGATATGACACTTTAAAAAAATTAAAACTTCTTTAGTGTACTTTTCTCAAACGTAACATGTGACACTCCAACATGGCGGATATGATGTGACACTCTAAAAAAATTAAAAACTCTTTGGCTTAATTTTTTCAAATGTGACACTTTAACGTAACGAGTATGATGTAACACTAAAAACTTTTTAATGTACTTTTTTAAATGTAACACTTCATTATAGCTGGCAAATGAGTTATTACACATCCAAAAGGATTAAATGGATCACAAAAAAAAAATGAGATTATACGAATTATAAGTTCAAAATATGAGATTTATTGGTCAATCTCCCATTAAAATTTAAAAAGCTAAAAAAATCATTAAAAAGTTAAATTATCAAAAGGATAGTTAATATTTAAGAAAATTTCCGAATTAGTTGTAAGACCAAAAGAAAATTACAAAATCATAAAAAAAAATTATAATTTTAATTATTAAAATTGATAAATTTTACTATTAATTTAAAATTTGTTTTGAAAACACTCACAGTATAGTGATCTAAATAAGTATATTTTTTAATTTTTTATAAAAAATAATGTGACTGAAAAAAAATAAAAAAAATAAAAAATATAGTAATATAAGAAATACCAAATAATGGCTTATATGTCTAACGGTACAATAATAATTTATGTTAACAGCTAAAAGGAGAAAAGCAGTTGTATGAATAAAGTTTGAAAATTTATTATAGGCACCGAAAGAGAAAAAAATAATAATAATAAATAGCAAAGCAAGAGTCCTGTGACTGCATTGAAAGTGCCATTTGGGTTCGCTTGGCAATTACTTGCCATGACTTGAACTTCACTTTCACTTGTAACATCTCGGCAATTACTTGCCATGACTTGAACTTCACCTTCACGTGTAACATGGTTATATTTTTAGGGTAATTATTGAGTAATTTTATGTTGTCTTTGCTTGGATAATATATTATAAAAATTTTAAGAAGGAAAGAAAAATATGAGTGAAATATAATTAGGTTTTATTTATATTTCATCTATCTTTTCTTTTTGAAAAAATTATTTATAAGTCCTATTAGGAAGACTTATGCTACATATAGTCCTACTAAAAAACTTACATTCCCATAAGTCGTGTGTGAAGTTTGTTAACATATTTACCCTCAATATTAGTTGTTAATATCATAAATAATGGTAAAACCATATATAGGAAATTGAATATTACCATAGATTAAGTTTGCGAAACGTAATGTGACACCTACATAAAACGTAATGTAACGAGACCATATCAAATGAGACATTACATAAACATAACGTGACGTGACACCTACATAAACGTAACGTAACGTGACACCTACATGAACGTAACGTGATGTGACACCTACATAAACGTAACGTAACGTGTCACCTACATAAACGTAACGTGACGTGACACCTACATAAACGTAACGTAACGTGTCACGTTGGTGCCGTTTGGTAACACTTACGTTTTCAGTTTTCTGTTTATATTTACAAAAATTTTAAAAACTCAAATAAAAACTTGTTTAGTAAAATTTTTGATTTATAAATCAGTGATCTCAATTTATAAATTTTGCCAAAAAATGAAAATACAAAAAATGTGTTTCTATTTTGAATTTTCAGTTTTTTTTTTACCACCCAACACTAGCCACAACCCGCCACTATTTTCCACCACCGTCTTCCGCCACCACCACCCACCACCCACCCCCACCTGCCACCACTACACACCACCCACCTGCCACCACCAGCCACCACCGCCCACTAGCCACCACCCACCTGCCACCCACTCGCCACCACTACCCATCCCTCGCCGCCACCACCACCACCCACCTGCCATCCACCCGCCACTACCATCCACCACCCGCCACCACCACCCGCCACCTACTTGCCACCACCACTCACCACCCACCTACCACCACCATCCACCACCAGCCACCCACCACTACTAGCCATCTGCCACTCCCCCACCACCACCACCCACCGCCACCATTACCATCACCCACCACCCACCCGCCACCCACCTACCACTACCACCCACCACCCACCACCATCACCACCACTACCACCCACTCGCTACCACCTACCACTTGCCACCGTCACCCACCCATCCACCACCACCACCACCCGCCACCACCCACCATCACCCACCCACCTGCCACCACCACCACCCACTCGCTACCACCCACCACCCGCTACCGTCACCCACCCACCCACCATCACCACCTACCACCCACCCGCCACCTACCTGCCACCACCCACCATCACCACCATCCCCCACCCACCTGCCACCACCACCCACCACCCACCACCACCACCCGTTCGCTACCACCCGCCACCGTCACCCACCCACCCACCATCACCACCTACCACCCACCCGCCACCACCCGTCATCCGCCACCCACCTACCACCACCACCCGCCACCATCACTACCACCACCCACCACCCGCTACCGTCACCTACCCAACCACCCACCATCACCATCCACCACCCACCCGCCACCCACCTGCCACCACCACCCACCACCTGCCATCACTACCCACTTGCTACCACCTACCACCCGCCACCTGCCACCGTCACCCACCCACCCACCGCCACCACCCGTCATCCGCCACCCACCTGCCACCACCAGCCACTCGCTACCATCCGCCACCGTCACCCACCCACCCACCACCACCAATTACCCACCACCCACCGTCACCACTTTCCACCACCGTCTTTCGCCACCACTTGCCATTTCTCACTATTTTTTATATTTTTAAAATTTTTTAAACATTGTTTCAATTACCAAACGCATTTGTAGTTTATGTTTTTCTAAAAATAAACAAAAACCAGTTTATAAAATTTTTGTAAATATAAACTGAAAACGTAAGCGTTACCAAACAGACCTGTTACGTTTCGCAAACTTACTAAATTTTTGATTTTTTTTAATAATGTGAAAATGTTACTTTCTATGGTAACATTCAATTTTCTATATATAGTTTTGCCATTATAGTGTATAATAGTATATTAATACTGTAGACACCCCTTTTTTTACCATCCTCAAGACTTGGACATCATCGTTTGAATACTCGATGATCATCCATACTCGTGTTCATTTTGAGTTCTCAGAAGTCTCGGCTACGCGCCTTGCCTCAAGATCTCTTAACTTATTTGTTTTGTGCTTGGTCATGGACCAAACACTTGTGTTTTTGCTTCTGAGGGCAGGGAATGGCTTGTTGGCCATCCCCACACCTCACTGGCCTTGGCTTGAGGCCACCGGCCCTGTTTTCTTGCTACCGGCCAAATATTTTGGTTAGTCGGCAATGTTTTTGGTCGGCCGACCATTTTTGTTGGTCAATCGGCCATATTTTCTAGCCGACCCCTTTCCATCTACTTTTGGCTGATATTTTATGCTAGTTGTCACAGCTGGCATTCACATTTTCCCCCTCTATACACGTGTATGGAGGGATTTGCCTCTTATTTAGCTTCTCTTGGAAGCTTGAGGATTTGAACCTCTATAAAGAGGGAGCTCCTCCTTCCTCCTCAGAGGTTCAGAAAAATTAGGTTAAAGAGGATAGATATAGTGATGTATCTATTCTTTTTGTTTTAGCTTTGTTTTGTGTCCAAAAGTGCAGTATTGTCTTACTATTGTACACAAACACACACTAAAACACCATCCTTGGTTGCTAAGGGGCTAGAAGGTTGATTTCAGTGTTCTTGGGTAGGTTTAAACTCAGAAAACCTGTTGGAGCTTTGTTCTTGAAAAAGTTCTACAAGGGTGAGCTTCTTACCTTTAGATACCCCTTTCTTGCTTAAGCTTTTAGCTTATCTTGCATCTAGTTTTAAGCTTAACTTATAACTGATAAAAGTTCTGTTTTTAAGTGCTTAAAATAGTTGTTTAAGATCACTTTGGTGTTTGGGGTTGTTTACCCCCTCTTAGGCCTTGTTTGGCCTCATTTTTTGTGTCATTTTTGTGAGCTCTGGGACCACCTTATACTGGCCTTCTATCCAGAGGGATTTCAGTGGTAGGGATGGTGTTTTGAGGTCCTAAGAAGGAGAGGGCCATCCCCTCTCCTTATTGTCTTCAATGTTTGTCACATTTGCCTCATATGTGAGCACATTTGCTAAGTTCATGCTGGCCATGTCTTAGCTGGTATTTGGTGTTATTTTGCCATGATTTACCTCTGTCCAAAGTTGGTTTAGTGGCCTCTTGCATGCACCATATACTTGTCTTGTAATCTCTTGATTTGCCTTAACATGCATCATATTGTAACATGTCTTTCTAGCATGATCTTGGCTCGACTTCAAGAAGCTTTTATCCATGTTTTGGTATGCTTAAGGTCTGATTTTGGTTGTCTTGGTCATCCATGACTTGTTTTGTATAGCTACTATGCAATCTAACTTGTAGGCTTTGAGTGTTGAATCCTCTAGCATACTTTATTTGGGCTATTGTAGTGATGTGGCATCACTTAGAATGTTATTTCAGTCCATGTTCCATGCTTGTGTGCTTGCATTTGCCATCCCTTCAATACTTTGAAGAGTTGTTGTTTTGTGTTTCATGTTTGGACCATTGTGTATGTCTTCATGATTAGGTTATTGGGATGCCATCTAAGTGCGTTTTTAGGTTCATTTTGACATGTCATAACTCTATTTTGGGTTGCTTAAATCATGCCATGTTTGGTTGTATTAGGTGTAGTGTAACACCTCTTTGATAGCCTTGCATGCCTCATGATTTTACCCCTTTGTTTTAGCTTATTTTGGCTTTGGTCATTGCATGTTTTAGGCTCACTTTAGCATGATTTAGGACTGTTTTGGGTCATACTTGCCATATGCTCTTTGCTTTGTGTAGCTTTGGTTCAAGTCCCTCGACTAGTCTTAGGCTTCAGTCTTGAGCATGCCATGTTTGACTTATTTATGTGATTTGGCATCACTCCTAACTTCATTTCAGAGCATGTAATGTTGTCACATTTGCATGCTTTTCATTCCTTTTAAGTGTGCTTAAAGGTTGCCCTTTTGTGCTTAAAGTGATGGGCCATTAGCATACATGTTTGTATTGTGGTTTTGTCCCTTATCCCTTAGCATTTTGGCCGCTGATTTGGGCTTATTCGAGAGCTGCCCATTTTGGTTTAAGACCATTCCCACATGTTGTTGCATGCTTGCCTTGCATGTTGTTGCATACTTGGCCTATTAACATGTTGTTGCATGTTTAAGTGGTATTGCATTTGGCATGCATCTCTTGTTAAGTTGCCTAACATGTTGTTACATGTTTGTCTCACACGTTGCTACATGCTTGCATATCCTCACATGTTGTCACATGTTCGCCTTGCATGCTTGAACGTCCATGTTGCATCTTGCATGTTTGTCTAGGTTGCATGGCATTTGGCATGCTTGTTACCTTAACATGATCATGTTGCATTAGTTTTGCTCGCATATTTACATCCCTTGCCTCTTGATCAATCATGATAGAGGTTAGGATCTATTATATGTTTGTGTGCATTTCATTTGATATCAAATTGCACACTTGGCGCCTTGGGCCATCATGCATTGAAATGCGTGATTGATGGCCCGAGGGTCGAAAATCATACTCCTTTGAGTCTCAAACATGATAAGGAGGGTGGTGATGCAAACATTGCTTTGAAAATGCATCGCCATGTTCTGTCTGTCCTCTGCTGTAGCAAAACAGGATTCTGCAAGAAGAGATAGTGGGCCGACCATCTTCAGTGCCTGCTGGCCATTAATTGTTAGCCGAGATTACAGCAAATGGTCGATGACCAGTTTCCCCATGGCCGGTGGCCTCACCTCTTGGTCGGTGACATCCCACAATGCTCAGGGAGTGATTCTGAAGCTCTCTTGGGATTTATAAAGTTTTCAGAAGCACAGATCAGTGTAAGCAGAGGCAGCATGAGTATGGCGATGGATTTCCGAGCGGAGTCAAGCGTGCACGCATTCATCCCTCTTCCCGAGGCCTCTTTACTGCTTTCTTAGCTTAATTCATTTAATTAATTAAGTATTGTGTAATATTTAATTAGCTTGTTAGTTAATTAATTTGTATTATTCTTTTAGCCCCTCCCTCGAGAGGGCGCAATTGTGTAATAAGCGTGCGTGTGTGTGATGCATGTCTTCCAACCTCCACTTATTTCTCCTTTTTACTTAACCGCTTACGATGGTTAGTTCTAGGGCAGGTTTCAATTAGCATCCTTATGCTATGCATGTTTGCATCATTCATCTGTATTGCATGCACCGGGCTCGACACATCATGCTAACTACATAGTATTTCAATTCCAACTTGAATACGTGTATCGAGTTGTTGCATTTCACATGCCATCTTTAGATTAGCCGAGCCTATTCTAGTTGCATTTTGCCTGCGATGCATTCGCCATTTTAATATGGACTTGGATCATACATTTGATTACCGACATGTTCATTGTTTTGGCTCGAAGCACACTGTAAGTGCTTATGCTTTAGCATCTTGCATGTATGTGAGTGTTAACATGAAAACATGCTTACCATGAGGCTAATTGCTTATGTGACATAACTACCTGAATGCCTGTGGGTGAAGGTTGGATCACTTGAATTGGAATAATTCATCGAAATCCGTGATTTAGCCTACTTACGAGTAACAAACTTCAAACCGTTTTTCAAACAACAAATATGCGATGTTTTGTTCCAAATTAGGCGACCTAGTCTATACTTGTGTGTTGTGCGCATCACATAGTAAGATTAGCTAATTAACCAGAATAAGAGCACATGTGTTTTTAAAAACTCGATATCATGTTTAGTAGTGGCCGATCTTTGATCGAGCGAGCGGGGGTGTTCATAGATGACCTTCCCCAATCGTACCCAAGTTCCCGAACCGAGGCAACTTTGGTGATGACGGACACGTGGCCTTAGGCACGAGTCAGGGTTTCCTAAATTCCCCCAAAATAAAATATTTAGGTGGCGACTCTGTATCTGGCAAAGCAGTCCATGTTTGACACTTCTTTCTTAAAATCAGTTTTCCAAAACGATTTGCCGGATTTGGACTCTTTGGTGATTTATCAATCTCATATTGCACACTGTGAGATCAGATTAAGAACCGTGACAATTTGAGTCCGAACTGGGGTAGCAAGGCCCTCGGGGTGCGTCCACAAATACCATTTATTTACAACTCATAAGATCTTGTGGAATACATTCCTATCTAAATAGGATTTGAAACTCTATAAGAAATTTCATAGGACTTAATATAGCATAAGTGTCCGAAATAGGACTTATAAATAAGTCTCCCTTTCTTTTTTTCTCTTTCTATCTCTATCTAAATTTATGATCTAAATATAATTTTCGAACATTTTGTAGTATTGTTTACATGATATTTTAAATTTATGTAAAAGGAAAATTTTAAAGGAGAAACATGTTGATTTACTTTTGTTAAGTAGATAGGAGATTTAAAGATAGCCCATAATATGTATTGCATTTTGTTATTTCATTTGGCATATGAGTTGGGGTTAAATTAGCTACAAAATAAATTAATTTAACTAATAAGATAAAAATGTTATATCCAAACCCATTTCACTTTTTGTTTCACAATCATCAAAATAATTACAAAAAAGTTAAAAATTTATTCCAAACAAATTTTTTTTAATCAAGCTAAAATAATTAAAAATTAAAAAATTGGGCTAATTAAAAAAAAAATAGACAAACAAACAAACAAATCTCAAGATTTCGCGTGTTTTTCAAATTAAACCCTAGGGTTTTAATTTTATCAATTTAAAACCTAACTTTCAATAAGATTTCAATTCCAATCCTCCGTTCAGTTTTGTTAAATACAATTAACAAGAAAGTGGTGTTTTTGTCAATACACTTATCATTATGTAAAAATATTTATTACAAATTTATATTTATTTAATCAAAAAATTGAAACCCACTCTCCCCTCTCCCTCATTGCTACGACGCCGCTCATCGCATTAGTAGGCTACTGTTACCCACAACCCATATTTATATCCACTTTTGGCTAGGGGTGAGCATGGTCCGGATTGGACCGGATTGAAATAAAACCAGGACCAATCCGTTATCTACGGATCCTGAAAAATTGGAACCAATCCAATCCGTTTAAATCGTGGAACCAATCCGAACCAATCCATTTAAACACGGATTGGATCGGTTTAGGACCACGGATTTACATAATTAAATAACAAAAAAATATATATAACACTTTAATTTCATAAAAATATAAATATAGCACCATATTAGTTTCACAATAATATGTCTTTTCATAATAGCGACAAATTGTTCTAGAATTTAAACAACCATAAGAAAACTATTTCCACCATAAGTATTTAGACCATTACAAATTAACACTAAAAACTAGCAAACAAAAGTAATAAAAGAAGATACTATGTAAGTTTAGGTTTGGATTTAAATTTTATATGAAATCAAAGAAGTTACTATGCAGGAGGGTGTATAATAAAAATATAGACTATTTGTATACGGTCCGGATCGGTTCCAATCCGAAACCGTGGGGTTCAATCCGGAACCAATCCGTGGATTACGGATTTTTAATTTTTCAATCCGGAACCGAACCACGGATTCAAAAAACCAATCCAAACCTACTGGATTGGACTGGACTGCATCGGATTACGGATTTCACGGATTCCTTGCTCAGCCCTACTTTTGGCAGTTCTCTTGCACCACCACCAGCCCACAAGGCCACCAGTCCTCACGTCTCCTACTACCACTTTTCTCAAATCCACTACGGTTCACCTTCACATGTCATCACCTCATTCAAATCCATCGCCCTCTGCCCTCAAATTTGTTGTCACCATCACCGTTGCACTTAGATTCGTCACTCCCCCATCTTTATTTCCTCAGATCTGCCATCCCATTCCATTGTCTCTCTCAAAGCTATTGACGCATCTCATTTCATTTCCCTTAGATCTGTTCAATCCCATCACCATAGCACAACCTGTTAATCCGTCAAAGAGAGAGGGAACAAAAGAGGCATCATTTCGGAAGTGGGTTGGCTTTTTAACTTTTTGACTTTTTTGGCTATTTTAACCTGGGGCTAAAAAGCCTGGTTTGAGAAGGGCTTTTAATTTTTTTGGTTTTTTTATGAGAGAAAGAATGTAATGATTATGGGTTTGATGTGATGCTTTGTCTTATTGGGCTAAAAAGCCTATTTTGTTTTTTGTGGCTATTTTAGTCAAAAAAAGCCACAAAACTTTCTTCCCAAACATAGGCAGAGAGAGTTAATATCTAGACAGTCTCAATTGTCGAAATTGATCCATTGACCGTGACCAATAGAAGTAAAGGTGGAGAGAGAATGGAGGCGACTTGCATGGTCAGTAAATAGAAAAAGCGAAAGGTGATGATGATGATGATAGGAAGAGGAAAGACGGATGTCGACAAAGGAATAGATGTGCTTGGTGTGGACGTTCGGACCATGATGGTTGTGGGGCTGCCATAGTTTTATACAACAAGTTACGATGGTGGTATGGGAATGGATGTGTTCTCCGGTGGTTGTGGGAGGATGTATGAGTGGTTGTGGAAATGGGGATTTTGGTGAGGTCACTAGAAAAGGGGGCAATTGGGGAAATGGGCGGTGTTGGGGAATGAATGGCTAAAAGTGAAGTTTGGTAAACAAGTAGGTTTGATACTTTGTACTATGTTCATGGTAAAAATGATTTTTATTTTACATTAATTTTGAATAACAAGTAAGAAAACGACACGTGTTAAAAAAAAAGTTTTCTGTTAGTTCAGCAAATAGAGATAGACAGAGGGTATAGATTATGACACATTATGAAATTTAGGGTTTAAATTGATGAAATTAAAACTTTAGAATTTAATTTAAAAAACACGTAAAATCTTGAGATTTTTTTTTATAATTTATCCTAAAAAATTTATACCAAATAGGCCTATATCAAATAATATTCTAAGAGTATCTTATTATTATTTATTTATTTTCATTTTTAATATAAGTACTGAAATGTAAGGTGTAAATGTCATTTATGGTTGTCCTTTGTTAGGTTTCAATTAACAAAAATGTTTGGGTTATGCTAGAGATTTTAAATAATTTATTAAAATTTTTATCAAGTTTCTCACATGGGTATGGGACCCACACACTTGTGAGTTTGTACGGGTCTCACATCCATATGAGAGGTTTGGTAGAAAATTTAGTAAATCATTTGGGATCAATAGCATTTTTCAAAATATTTGACAGCTCTAAAACATGAGCTTTAAAAGAGCTCTAAACAGGTGGGTCTCACTTATAATGTGATACTTAATCCTTCGTAGCTCGAGAAAAAGTTGGCCCGAGTGGCTCAAATACCCAAAATGATATCGTTTTGGGGTTTTTTTTTCTTTCTTTTTCTTTTTCTTTCTTTCTTTCCCTCTTATGTCATTGAAACAGAGGAGAAAAAAAGAGAAGAGAGAGAGGGAGAGAGAGAGAGAGAGAAAAGAGGGAGGGAGAAGAGAGAGGAGCACCACCGGCGCCGCTATCACCGGCACCATTACCGGCGCCACCTGGGTACAGATCTGTGTATGATAATGATGATGATGATAATGATGATGATGATTATGTATTGTTGATGATGATGATGTGTTTTTGATGATGATGATGATGATGTGCTGATTTTGATTTTTGATTTTTGGGTTGAATCTCTCTAATTTTTGGGTTTAATTTTGAATTTTTGAGTTTGATTTTTGATCTTCAAAAAAACAGAGGATAAATCTCTCTAATTTGGTGTTGTTTGTTGTTTTTTTTATCAGCTTAGTGTTGTTTGTTGTTGATGTTGATGATTTGGTGTTTTTTTTTTTTATCATGATGAATCTCTCACACAACTTCCTTTTCCCTCCTCATCCTTCTTCTTCTACTTTATCTATAGAGAGAAAAGGACCTAAAAGTGTCTTATATTATGTTGTTGTTTAGTAGCAGCAGCAGCAGCAATAACAACAATAATAATAACAAATAATAATAATAATAATAATAATAATAATAATAATGATGATTAATTCATTTTTTAGAATTAAGATTTTTTAAATTTGAGTTAAATTGAAAATTTTAATTTTTATGAAAGAAAAAATAAAATAATTATAATTAAATATGATATTTTATCTTTTAATAACTAATTTAATTTCAGATCAACCTAATCCAACTCACCTAGCCAAACGAATATGTGTTATAGAATAAAAGGTTAAAACAATATTTATATATATATATATATATATATAATTAGAAGCTCCAATAAATGAGCTCCAGAGAGTTCTAATGGGAGTGAGTCCCATTATAATGTGATGTTTTGATTTTTTTTTTTTTTTTATTAGATTTTTCACATCACTAGAGTTGGGTTTAGAGTTCTAGCTCTAGAGCTCTCAATCACGGCTCATATATATATATATATATATATAAGTAGTGACCATTAATTTCTCTTATATATATAAGTAGTGACCATTAATTTCTCTTAAGAAAATGATACATCCCTTAAAAATGGAGTTCTAAATAAAATTTTATACACTTAATAATGAAAAAAAAAATCAAAATATTATATCACATAAAACCCACCACCCGTAAAGTTCCATTAAAACTCTTGTTTTAGCGCTTTAAAATATTTTTGTTTCTCTTATCTGTCTTAATGTTTTGCTGCATGGCAGAGCTGTCCCGTCTCTCTCCTAACCTCCTCTTGTTAGAAGTCTCGCGGCAGTTAATGAGCATTTTTTACAGTCTCAAATGATAGTTCTATGGACAGGGCCAACTGACCTATCCTAATGAGCAAGTTAACAAGGAGAAATTAAGCTTCCATTTGGTTTAGTTTTTAAATTATAATTTAAATATTAAATTATGATTTAATTATAAAATTATAAGTTGAGTTTTAAGAAAAGAAAAATTATTTATTTATAAATTTTGAAAAGAGTTTTAAATTGTATTTTGAGTTTTGAGTTTTTGAATTTTGACTTATATTTTGAATTTTTTTGGATTTATTTTTTTTAAATATTAAAAAATGTTTAAGAAAAATTTATTTTTTATTTTAAATATATAATTTTTTAAATATTTTATTTTATTTTGTAAATATTTTAATTTTAATATTTTAAATTCAAAACACATTTTCACACTCAAATCATAACCATACACATAACTCAAAACTTAATTTAAAAATTATTTTTAAAACTCATAACCAAGCACATAACTCTAACATCCACACTACTCATACTCAAATCGTAACTAACAAATAACAAAAAAATTAAAATATTTAAAAAAATATTTATAAAATAAAATAAAATATCTAAAATCAAAAATCAAAAATATTTAAAATAAAAAATAAATTTTTAAAATTTTTTTAATATTTAAAATTTTAAAAATATACAACATACAAACGTATGAAATATAATGCACATTAAAATAAATATTTAAAATATAAAATATTTACCCTAAAAAAATAAAATTAAGAAATTTTTTAAATATTTAGAAAAAAAAGAAGTCCAAAAAATTTCAAAATATAACTCAAAACTCATAACCAAACAATTTTTTTTTTTCAAAACTCATAACTCAAAATAAGACTCCACACTCAAATCATGATTCTAAAAATAATTTTAAAAGACAAAACAAGAAAATATTTTAAACATATATTTTTTAAATAGAATTTTGAAAAGAATTTGATTTTGAGTTTTGAAAAGAGTTTAAAATAGTTTTGAATTGTATGTTTAATTATGAGTTTTGAAAAAAAAATTGAAATTTTTTTATTGGAATCATTATTCTAAAAGAGAACCAAACGCAACCTGAGTTCTGAATAATGCTAGAGATAAAATATTTTATTAAATTTTTTTATCAAGCCACTTATATGTGAGACTCATATTATATGAGTAATTTGATAAAATTTTTAAGGGCAAATTACATATACACCTCTCGAGGTTTGGCTAAATTACAGATACCCCCCTGAGGTTTCGGAAATTACATCCCGCCCCCTGAGGTTTGTATTTTCATAACAATTTGCCCCCTGAGGTTTATATTTCATAACAAATTACCCCCTAATTTCTTATGCAAATATAGCATTCAGGGGGGAATTCGTAATTTCTCAAACCTCAGGGGCATCTGTAATTTAGCCAAACCTCGAGGGGTGTATATGTAATTTGCCCAATTTTTAATAATACATTTGATGTTTCTAATATTTTTGTTGAGTTCTAAGTGAAACAGTAAAAAAAAAATAAAAATAATATTCAATTTTACTGGTATGGTTTTTGGTGTTGGAGTACTCTTCACTTTTTGAAAAAAAATTAAAACTATTTTTTTATTTAAAATATTAAAAAAGTATTATTATTTGTTAACAAAAATATTCAGTTAGTGCTTTAAAATTATTTTTCATTGCATATTTGGTTGGAATTTTTTTTAATTGTTTTTTTAAATATATATTTTTTATTTTTTAAAAATTACTGTGACAAATTAATTTTTATTTAAATTTTTTGCTAATTTTAAATAAATGTCCAAATAATTTGTCATTTTGGTCTCAAAAAAATATTTCTATATTTAAAAAATATCAAAAACAAATATATATATATATATATATATATTTTCAGATAACAGGTGCCCATTTTTGTTTAAAAAAAAAAAAAAAACTGTTTCGATTAATCGACTGGACGTTCGGGAGGATATGCAGGAGACGACGAGGGGTAGACCTAAAAATTCAAAAACTGTCTAGAAGGATATCCAGGCAGATTATCATGTAGATAAAAAATTCAAAAATCCTTTGATTTACTAAATATATTTTTAAAATGTATTTTGAAATTGATTTAAAATTATAATTTAAAAACTATAATCAAATAAATAATTAATTTTTAATATAGAATCATGATTTAATAATCAAACCAAACACCTCTGATTTCGGATTTCGGAATAAAGTACATATAATTAATTCTATTAATGAAAAATGTAAAAGGACATATGATGACACTGTCTACCTTCCCTTTTCACTGTTTCACACTAATCCATATGATGATACGACTCATTATAATGCAAAATATATGGAAAATGCGTTGGACCCCGGTAGGGTACTGGGTCCTCTCTGATTGGTGAAAAATTTTTTTTTTTTTTTTTTCAGCTAATGGAGAGCCGACACCTCACTGGGGGTTCTCAGTGGGGGTCGGCTCACTGGGGGTCTGTAGCACTTCCCAAAATATATATACATATAGGTGTGTTTGATTGGGGGATAAGAAAGGAGATTATTTACTGTGCGGATTATAATTCAGGAGAAGTATTCAATCCGCTGTTGGTTTTTTTTTTAGTCCGTCAGATATGGAGTCCGGCCGGACTCCTTATCCCCCATATGGGGGACTATTGTATCCTATAGGGGTATAGGACAATTTTTTTGGGACTATTCACAGTTAGGATTAGGTGGTAAAATGATCATTTTGACCATCTACTATTTAATTATGTATTATATTTAATAAAATTCAATAAAATTTAAATGTCTCAATTTAAAAATAAATAATTTTATTTAACTTTTTATTGATGTTTTATTTAATTAATTTTTTTTAAATAATTTTTTATAGATATTTTATTGATGTTTTATTTTAAAATTTCGTTTATATTTTATTTAATTTCATTATTTAAATTTAATAGATGTTTTATTTAATTTCATTGTTTAATTATTATTATTTTAAAAAATATATATTTAAAATTTTAATTTAAAAAATAACATATATTTTTATTGATATTTTATTTATTCAATTTTAAAAAAATAAATTTATTTGATTGTGTAAAAAATAAAATAAAATAAATTTGTATTTAAGCTAGCTAAAAATAATTAAAATATTAAAGATATGTTTAATGCCATTACTTAGTAAATAATTGAAAAATGATAAAATAGTATTTTGTTCATTTATCTTATCTAATCCGTCCAACCAAACGTTGGATTCACTAAAAATAGTCATTTCTAGATATCTAATCTCATGAAAAAACAAACACATGATACATATTCAATCCAACCAAATAGTCCGGAAGATTTACAGTCCCAGAAGTCCGATAGATTCTAATCCCTTATTATTCAGTCCGTCCAATCAAACACACCCATACATTAATAATAATTTTGAAGAAAAAAAAAAGAGTATAAATTACAATATTCTTGTCAGATATCTGTAGTGATTAGTTTTGTACTTTATACACATAATTTAATTGGGGACCTTAATTTATTATTGCCATGTTGGATCTAAATCATCTAAAGATTATCCAATGAAACTAATCAATCTTTCTTCCAAAAAAAAAAAGTATATATATATTATTATAAGTTACATTATAAATTATAATGTAAGAAAAAGTAAAAGGCAAAAGCTAATTACCTCTAATCTTGAATTACAGGTTGAAACCATGTTGAAGTAATATTTTTCTTTCTTCAAGAATATTCCCTAGTAACCAATTTTTTTTATTTTTTATTTTTTAAATGCGGAGGGGCCTGTCTTATCTAGCTTGAAGATAATTCAAAGTCAGTACTCATATTTTTTTCGACTAACTTTAAGATATTGAAATTAAGGATCATGTAAATTTTCAGTGGCTCTTTATTCTTTAGGTAACTCAAATTAAAGTATTTAGATCTTATCCTCAAGTTTTTACCATTCATCAAACTCCTTGGTTTTGTCAATACTAATATAATAAGAAGATTTTAAAAAATTAAATTAAAAAAAAAAATCCTAGTGACTTCTACGGTGTAAGCAACACGTTCCTTAAGTAGGTATTCGTTATTTTGAAAAATATGTTAAAAATTGAATTTTTTTAATTTTTTATACTTTTTTTTGAAAAAATATGCAAAAAAAATAAAAAGGTGATGCGACTCAAAAAAAACTAAAATGTCATTAAGTTAACTTTTAACCTACATGCTAAAAAAGGCCTTGTGTCTCATAATATAAGAACAAGATCGTAGGAAAAACAATATGTCAATAGCGGTTAGGAAGAAGAGAAGAGGGAGAGGTTCGTGAGATTAGTGAGAGACAGGGATGTAAATTGGGCCCGACCTACTCGGGCTCGAGCTTGGGCAAGCCCATGTCTGGCCGCCTGGGATCCCGACAAAATTCGGGCCAGGCCAAACCGATCCACGGGCCAAAAAATTAGACCCAAGCTCAAGGGATATTCGGACCTTGGAAGGGCGAGCCTAGGCTTAAGTTTGAGCCAAGCCTGGGTCTGAAAATTTTTTTTCTATTTTTTCTACCAAAATTTTATTCTTTTCTACTAAAAATAACACCGGGTCTCAAGCCGAGTTTTGAGTGAGTCTTGAACGAATTGATGGACCGGATTTCAAAATGACGACCCAAGCCTAGGATCCCAAGCTAGGCTTGGATCCGGGCCTAACCGGCCCGAGCCCACTCCCGGCCACATGCCATTTTTTACATCCCTAGTGAGAGAAGTAGTGAGGCAAGGGACAAGGGGCTGGAAGACGGTAAAGATTGGATGATGTTTTCATGTTAGGGCTTTCAATAGGCTAGGAAAAATATGAAAGCAGGGGAATCTTTGCCTTTTTACATTAAAATTTAACTTTGCCTTAATTTTATTATGTCAAATATCAAAATGTGTGTGTATCATATAAATTCTCTCAATTTAAATGAAATTTTTTTATTACAAGTAGAGGGTCATTATCATACAAAGCAATTTTAAATGTTGGAAGTAAAGGGAGGAAATGAACAAGATAAGAGTAAAATAAAATTTGTCCAATTTTAAAAAAAGAATGCTAGATACTCATACTTTTGATTCTCAAATTTATTCACAATGATGTGGTAAAGAAGGTGAGACATATATGATTAAGTGTGTAAGAAATTACAAATTAACATCAAATATGTCACATCATTATGGATTAAATTGTAAAACACTCTTTGAGGTTTCAATTTTTTTATTTTTATTTCTAAAAATGAGTGAGTGAAAAGTTCCTGTCTTTAAATGAAAGTGGAAGTAAATGCACAAAAAAATGAGCGAGTGAAAAGTTAGGGGTTGTTTGGGATGACCTAAATAAATGTATTTTTTATCTTTTTATAAAAAGATGTGCAGAAAAGTAGAGAGGTGATATGATAAAAAAAAGATAAAAAAATAGATTATTTGAAATATGTCAAACTTGACCTTAGTATCTTTAATATGAATGAAAGTGAAAGTAAATGCACAAAATAGGGCAAGGTTTAAATGGTGTGATTCTGAAACTGTCAATTACACATGCCCGGGACAGAAGAAATCAGCTTATCCACCCAACCAAAGTAAATTTGTTAATACATTATCCAACTATATAGAAAAAAACAAAAACAAAAACAATAAAGAAAAAAGCATTTATGTTTAAACCACAAACTAATTTAAAAAATCAATTGGTCCCTCCCAGCTGGTCAAGGCCCCTACTCAAATCCCAACTTTTGCTACAAAAAATAAAAAATAAAAAACTGAGAAAAATGATATGGTATATTAATATACCATTACTGGCTTGCTAATAAATCGATGTTGTACACCTCAGTCGAATTCAAAATACTGCCCAACAACTTACAGTCCTCTTTAGACTCATTAAAGCATCATGGTACATTAGCTTCAAAATTAGGAAATCATACTACCAAATAGAAAAAGGAATATATGTATACATAGTATAACAACTACTTTATATTGGTAAATCAGGACTTTAAGTAGAAGTGGATAGCAGTGTAAACAGTTCGCTTCAGTCAATTTTGAGGAAAAACTTAGCACCGAATCTAAAATTTTAATTTTGATAATTGAAGAATCGACATAGACCGTATACACGATGTTTATTGCAGTCAATCTAGTAAACAAAAACTAAACAAATAATATAATTTAGTTTTTTTTTTTTTTTTGAAAATAAGAAATGAAATTGAGTTGAAATTAATTATTTTTTGAATACTTTCATTAATGAAATTTAATTTGTAAGAAAAAAATTATTTTTGCATGCCCTTATTATCTTTAATTAAGAGTGAATTTTTTTTATCATGATATATTAACATAATATGAATTGGATATGAATTCAAAACAATACAACATAACAACACGAAAAAATAAGGAGGTTGAGTGGGATTTGGGATGCTAGCTTTTTGTTCAAAAAGCCAACCTCCCCCCCTCTAAAAAAAAAAAAAAAATCCCTGACATGACAAAAAAATGTTAGAAAATTCTCTATATTTACGCTTACGAAAGGATGATACGAAAGGTTCAGGCAGAAAAAACAAAGGTAAACAATTAAGAAAAGAACATTCGATTCGTAAATCTCGATTTTATTTGATTAAAGATTCAAGCGCTTAGGTATTGTGTCTAAAATAATAAAATTTTATAAAATGGCTAAACTACCCATGTATATATATATGTGTGTGTGTTATATGATCTCAGTCTCAAACAAGATCAACACACACTCTCTCTCTCTCTCTATAATCTACCCCATCTCTCTTTCTAAACCTTCACCGAAACCCTTACCTTGAGCTCTTCCGCCGTTCTCTAAAGCCTCCTTGCAGACTCGCTGGCGATGCCCAATCAAAAAAGCGTAAGTGAGACGGTGCCAAAAAAAACCAAGTTCCCAAAACTCTTCCAACACCGCCGCTATTCATCAAGACAGAGATGGCTTTAACCGCTGTTATCGCTATCTCCTTCGCCTAAAACGGGCATTTTAACCGACTCAATGGCAACGTGAAGTACAATTGGTCATGATAGAGCTCTTCGTCATCGTTTATAGCCAAAACAACGTCGTTGAAGTCCATTTCATCAGAGTTACAAATGCAACTAGAAGGTGCTTTGATCCGTCTTAACTGGCAGAGATCGCGGTGGTCCACGAAGACAACGACAAAGATGAACCCTCAGCGATCGAGCTCCTCCTCCTCAACTTCAAATATGAGCAGATCTAACCACCGTCGTTGCCCGTGCCTCTCTCTCTCTCTCTCTTCTTTTATAGATCTGAATGTTGCTGACACCACCACCGTTGTCGCCATGGTATGACGGCGGCATAGTTGAAGCAAGTGTCATAGCTGCTTATTTTCTCTTGGCATGACCCAATATAATCTTTAATCTTTAAACACAATGTTATAATTCAAAAAAATTACAGGATAATGGAGTTAAAATGACTAAATATTATATTGCGTCATGCCAAGATCGTACCTATGCATTTATCATACCTGTACTAACAATGTTAAGTCAACTAGATTGTGCACAATGCATAACCTTTGTTTTAAATATAGATTGGTCTGAAGAATGTATATACTTTGTAGAAGGTAAAAAGAATATATATATATATATATATATATATATATATAAGTATAACATTTTATAAATATATAATATATGTGTTGTTCATCAATTATAATATTAACTATCATGCTGACATCTGATGGAAGACCAACAACAGTTTAGATTTTAGTTATACTTTCTTTTATTTATTCAGTGAATTCCAAACAAATGTAATAAATTCTTAGTTTTATTACTTTAATTATGCAATGTCAACATTTTTTTTTTAACATTACATATATTTTATGCTAAAAATTTAAAAATATATTTGATATAATCATAAATAATTTTTTTAAATTCAATCTCATACATAACACGAATGATATATTAATTAATATAAAAAAAATTATATAAATTTAACATGACACGACACAAATACAATATGGACGACCACACGATACCCTACCCTATACTCAACGCAAAAGGCCAAGCCGATAATCTCAATGCCAAGTGTTGAGTTACCTGCTACACTAATCAAATGAAAAATATATATGTAAGTTATATTTTTTCTTTTACCAAACAGTCCCTATAAATTTATACAAATTACTCTCTTTTTTTCATATTTTTTTTTTTTACCATGGGCTTTTTCATTGCAGTTTCCCAGTTCCCATAATCCCACCTTCCCTCTTCAATCTTTTGAATAGATTTCCTCTGTTTTATTCGGTACTCTGCATTCTGCAACACTAATACGACAAGATTCAATTTCCACCATTACTCACGCACTCTCCATAACAATATCACTCATTATTCAAACCCATTTCATTATTATTAAACAAAGTACACCTAACCAACACCCAGCTCTCTCTCTCCCTCTCTTTCTCTCTCTTTGTTTTGGAAAGAGAAAGTCAAAATTCACCTGCTATTTTGCTCTTTTCTCTTTTGGATCTGAGCTTTTTCTCTGCAAATGTTGATGGGTTTTGGCCAATTCTTGTTTTTCCATCATTTTCTCATCTGGGTCTCTCAATTTCTCTTGGTTTCTTGGCTTTTCTTTGACTTGGGTTTCAAGTAGATGCCAAAGGACAGAGAATTGGGTTGAACAGGGTTGACAGAGGCTGTTTGTTTGCAGAGAAAATACGCAAGAATTCAGGTATCACGCTTGAAATTTTCACGGACATATGATGTTATTGCTTTCTGTTTGTTACCATCATCTACAATTAATCTTTCTCAAGTTCAGATCCAACACTGAAAATTTTACTATAGCATTGCTCTCTCTCTCTCCATTTTGTTGGGTTCTTAACAGAAATTAGTGTTAAATTATACTTGAACATACCCAATTGCTCCTGTTTGAATTTTTCAACACGATAATGATATTTCAGTATTTTAACGTTCTCATTTTTTTACCATAGGCTTGTTCTCTCTCTCTCTCTCTCTCCCTCCCCATATAATTTTGTTGGTTTCTTGAAAATTGACAGAAATTAGTGTAAAATTATACTTTTGAGTGTTTGAATTTTTCAACAGGAGAATGATCTTTTAGTATTTTAACATTCACATTTTTTGTTTCATTCGGCGGCAACTGATTGTTTATTTTTGCTTTCTCTTTCAACAACACCAAAGAATTGTGTGTCTTTGAAAATTATCATTAGAATAAACCCAATTACGCAACTAATTTATGCAAAATTGAACTAGATTATCATCATTTGACTCTTTCAATGGAATTTTATGTCACAGAAATATGCCGCAAGACAGTCTAAGATCAGCTGTCTACAGATCATTTGTCACATGTGATGATCCCAAAGGTGTCATTGAATGTAGGACAATCAGAAAATCCAAAACTAGTTCTAAAAAATCAGATAAAATCGAAAGAAATCATCAGTCACACAAGGAAGGAGGAGAGGAGATGGAGTCTAAAAATGTCGCTGAAGATTCACCTAGCAACCCATCTTGCTTTCAGCTCATGGAGGTGTCGAAAGGCGCTCATAAGATCAACCAAGTGATCGATTCGTGGTCTAAGAGAACGAGCTTTGATGGGAATTCAAAAGAAATAGCGAAAGATTTGTTGAAAGGAGCTCTTGATTTGCAAGAGTCTTTGATGATGCTTGGCAAATTACAAGAAGCTTCTCAGTACATGGCTCAGTTGAAGAAAAGTCAGAAGGAGAAATCCGAGAGAGAGAGAATTGATGAAATGGGAGTCGAAAGAACAAATTCTCGTCGCTTCGCGGATCATAAAATCCAAACTGGATTTCAGAAACCAAGACTTTCTTTTGATGATTATTCAAGGGGTTGTCGAGAAAGTTCTCAGTACATTGATAAGTTAAAGAAAACGCAGGAGGGGAAATCTGGGGGAGAGAGAGTTGATTCAATGGGAATTGAAAGAATGAACTCTCATCGCTTTGCAGATCATAATTACCAAATGGGAATTCAGAAGCCGAGACTTTCTCTTGATGGTTACTCAAGGGGTTATCAAGAAGGTTCTCAGTATTTGGATAATAAATTGAAGAAAAAGCAGGAAGAGAAATCCGGGGGAGAGAGAATTGATCGAATGGGAGTTGAAAGAATGAATTCTCATCGCTTCGCAGATCATAATTACCAAATGGGATTTCAGAAGCCAAGACTTTCAGCTGCTGGGTATTCGAGTGATTGTTTTGAGGAGCTCAGAACAGCAATCAGAGACGGTCTTGCTAGGCAAAATCTTCTTCCACCTGGTGAAAAAAGGGCTTACTGTGATAAAAGAACACTGGACTCAGCTCTTGATATGGCCTCCACTAGCTCAAGCCAATCCTCTCTGTCCTCATCGAAGGTTCCACAGAAATTAAAAGGCTCGAATTTGATTGCTAAGCTTATGGGTCTGGAAGAAATTTCCTCACAAGCAGTGCAGATTATTCCAAGAAAACAGTCGGAGAGTGAAAACGTTTCGATTCAGAGACGACCCATATTTGATATTGATATGCCGAAGGCAAGGAAGCCTCAGTCTGCTACTTGTAAGGTAGATTTGGAGCGAAGGAAACTGAAAGAAATAGTCGAAACTATGCATTATAAAGGGCTTCTAAAGAGCAATTCGGCTTATTCTAATGCTTCTAACTCGAAAAAGAGGTTTAATGAAGATCCCCCACCTATTGTAATTATAAAACCCCTGCACTTTTCGAGTTTGGAGAGAGAAGAGCCTCACTTGCAAAAGTTTGCTGGAGATGTGGGAGGTCTTGACATCCATGAAGTGCTCAGAAATTTGAAAAAGAACGAAGGAGCTTTAGGTTCAAGTGAAATGTGTAGAAGATTTAGAGGAGAAGATGCTTCGATCAAAAGGATTAGTCAGGAAGGGGCTGAAAACTGTAAAGAGGGACAAGCAAAAGCAGGAGAAACAGTAGTCAAGCCTATTGCAAAGTTGTCTTCTAATAAGTTGAAAGTTTCTGAATCGGTAAATCAAGAACAGAAAAAGAAAGCAATTGAGAAGAAAGTCGATAGAGTTCAAAAGGTGTCACAGTGCAGAAGAAAGCCAGCAGAAATGGAGAATGTGAAATCTAAAGAGGTTTCTAGGTCTCACGATCAAGCCAAAGTGACCTCTACGAAAGAAAGAAAATCTGAAATCGGGTCAAACGCTACAAAGACTCGAATTTCCCAGAAAAAGTCTACTTCCTCGAGTCCCATGCCAGAACACTCAACTCCTGATGTGCCTCACAGCTACGGTGACAGGAAAAAGAACATGAAGAATGAGAAGCTTGTGAAGAAGTCCTTGGCAGCTAATTTAGTTGTGAGTCCACTTGACATTCCATCTTTATAATCTTGATGTTCTTTTAGGAACTTGTGTTTGTTCTCTGATTCTATATAGATGTAGTTGTTTTAGAATTCTTTAAGTCTTTTTTTGGATCTTAGATTTGAGGAGGGTTGGAGGAAAAGAAAAGGGTATTTCTGTTTCTTTTCTCTCCACAACTCCAAGATTCAAAGCATTAAGGAACTAAAGAAGTAATAGGGATTGCGATGCAGAGATTAGACTTGGCCCTTGGATAGGGCTGCAAAATGAACCAAGCTACTCCAGTTTGACTCGTGTTCAGCTTGTTAAAAGTTAGTTCAAGATGGGCTCGTTATGAAAACAAGCCAAGCTTGAACAACCTATAACTCGGCTAGACAAGCCTATATGCATTATAAAAAAACAAGCCACTCAAGCTTGACTCGTTATGTAAACAAGCCAAGCTTGAATCCATTCTGAAAGTCAATTTTTTAAGTCAAACTTGATCAATTTACTACTCTGCTCAACTAGAGTCATCAAAGATTGATACGGTATATGTCAATGCAGGTTGAAAATGTAGGAAGCAAGTATGGTGACAAGACAATTGAATCAATTGAACTTACTTGCGAAAATGAAACTGATATGACAAGAACTGGCTCGACTGCTGATCGACTCCTTCCTGAGGAAGGGACGGATGCCTCTGAAATTCAGATTAAAGGTATGGCACATTCTTAGATACTAGTTACATGGGTGTAAATGACTAAACTTTGATAAATAAGTCGAGTAAGTTGGTAATTAAGTTGATCTGTGTTCACAAATTCTACACATATGCATGTATAAAAAGCATGTATAAGGTTCTCATTTCATGGAGGACTATCTGTTATCTGAGTGAGTGTCCTCTAGGCAAGAAAACCATTTTGCAGTTATGGTTTCTTCCAAGGTTTTAAAAATCAGCTACAACCGTTACGTAACGGTTCAGTGGTTACTGCCACCCATTACTATCACTATAGCGATGTGGCACAAATTCACAGCTGTAACAGCCACCACTGCCACTTTTTCTGATTTTTCTTTTTTCCAGCTAATTAAATCACAAAAAGGTGCATAGAACTTATATGAAATCTAAGATTTACATGTTTTGAGTTTCTAATCTTCAAGGTCTGCAAGATTGCTGTCAAGGTTAAATGAACTTTAATAATTGAGTCGCATAATTTGGTAATTAAATAATTGAGCGGTTTCTTCCAAGGTTTTAAAAATCGGCCTCGTGTTTTCTGCCACATATTACAGCTGCTATAGTGGTGTGATAGAAATTCACAAATGTAATATTGCCACTGTTATGTAAACGCTGTAACGGCATTGTTATGACCCTTATGCTTCTATTATTTTTGCATATTTTGTATTAAGGATGCCTTTTCTCAACTTCTCTCTTTTTTTCAGTTGTGAAAATCACACGCAAAACACATAAAACTTATTTGAAAATCTTCGACCTACATGCTTTGAGTTTCTAATTTTCAAGTTCTACAAGATTTTCAAGATTTTAGTTGATGTCAAGGTTAAATGAGCTTTGATAATTACGTCGGGTAAGTTGGTATCTAAGTGGATCTGTGTTCACACATTCAACACATGCATATAAAAAACATTATTTCATCTGTTATCTGTTTATTGGTTTTAATGGGACTCAATGCCTCTTTAATTGCAGACCAATGCGATAGCAGCTGGAATTTTCCTCACAATGTCACTCCACTGACTATCCAACATGAAAGCAGCCTCAAATCTGCGGAAGAGGCTAACGAATACATTGGTACTAAAACCGTTGAAAAAGATTTTCTTTTGAGCAGTCCATCATTCTTGAGTTACGCAGAGGAGCTCTTTGACATCAAGCCTAACCAGACTCTCAATGGATTGACACCAGACTCTTGTTTAAACGATTGCGAAAAAACTGATACCAGACTCTTGTTGGACTGTGCAAATGAACTCGTGCGACACAAAAGCATTCGATGTACACAAAAAGTGCATCCATTGTTACTAGCTCATGCAAGGAATTCAAAACTCACCATCTCTCTAGCCCAATTGGTGGAGGAAGTGAGCGATGGAATTAAGGATCTGAGGAGTTATAGTAAGCACGTTGGCAAGAAACGCACCATAGATGGGCTTTATGCGGTTTTGGAGAGAGATTTGAGGTGCGAAGGAGTGGCGAGTGGGGCATGGGATTTGGGTTGGAGGCATGCATTCACTGTGGATGAAGTTGAGCAAGTTGTAGGTGACATAGAGAAGCTAGTTTTTGATGGGATGGTAGAGGAGATGTTTACAGATTTTGTGCTTTAGCATTTCATACAAATTTGGATGATGTGGGATTTTTGGGGCCGGAAATTCTACTTTCTGTAAATATGGATGGAGTTAGGCTCCTCTCCAGTGCACTATCGTCAAGTGAATTCACTGGTTGTGAGAGGCGTGTTGGTCTCACAGACTCATTAGGCTCTCACTGCTTGTGGGTAGAATAGTCCAGTGCACCAGAGAGAAGCATACAAGATCAGGATCAGTATGTTGAATGATATGGATCTCAGATTCTCTAATGTATTGATTATAGACTGATGAAATATCTGTAATTTTTTTTAAAAACATTTATACAAGGTCACACTAGATGGGTATTTGGAAACTGTTCAGCTCGAAATATATATTTGTAAACCATATTTAGACAAGTATTAAGAAATTATGTTTTGCTTGCTTATAAAAAAAGGTTGGTTATACGGACAACACTTCAACTATTACTAAATGTCATTTATCCCTCTCAACTTTAAAATTATACATTGAGACCTCCCAACTGTTTAAAAACTCTATTAATTACGCTCTTCTTAAAAAGTAATTTAATTTATAATTGAAGGGTTTAAATGTTCAATTTTAAAGTTGAGGAATGAATTGATGTACAATGATTTTTTGAGAATATAAAAAACATTATATTAATAAATAACAACATTATAAGCAAGACCTCAAAGGGTCACCCAACTAAACCACAAAACAAAAAATAAACAATAAATTTATCAAAAAAACAATTACGAGTTAGAAAAAATTGCCGATCTTCTTAAGGCTATGGTTTGAAAAGCAAAATTTGTTTGAAAGCGCGTTGTTCCCGTCGATGTCGTCTCCATCGCTGTTGTCCAACTCTGCCAGCGCCGCCGCTGGATATCGAACACCGCCAGAAGTTAAAGTTAAAAAGGAAGTACATACTACAAAAAAATTAAGATTTTACAAACAAAAATTTAGAGACAAAATTATTTTTTAAGGACCAAATAATTTTGTTGCGAAAGTGTCGTTATTATATTTGTAGCAACAAAAATTGGACATTAGTGACAAATTATTATCTTTTTTGGATCAAATTTTTTATCTTAAAAAATAAACCATTTTGAGACCAAATTATTTTGTCCCTAAAAGTCTATTTATTAGTGACATTTTTAAAATTTTGTCGCTAAAAGTCTTGTTTTTTACTTTTTAGAACGATCTTTTAGCGACTATCATCATGACGATAGAAATTGGTCCCTAAATATTTTTTATAATAAAATTTTTACTTTTAGAAATTAAAATATTTGATTTCTAAAACTCTTATATATTGTAGTGACACCCACAATGATACGGGGGGGAGAGAGAGAGAGAGAAATGACCTTGTTTACAATGACATTTTCTTAGACATTGTAACATTTTCTTAAACATTTGGAGCGGAGTGACATGCAAGCCAATGAACAATATGTAAATATACTCCCACACAACATAGAAAAAGAAAGCCAAACTATATCGTTAGTCTTTACATTTTACTATTAGCCCCCTCAATTTTAATTGGTTTAATTTTAACATTTAATTTTAGATTTTATATTAATTTGGTCTAATTGATACTACTATTACGATTTTTGATAGAAATTTTTTAGTGAATTAGTTGCATTAAGTCACTGAATTGATCAAATTTATAATTTTGCTCTTAAAAACATGATATATGTTGTTCATTTGCGTATTTGCTACAAAAAAATTGCTAATAATTAAATCAATTAATTGAACCAATTTGAGACAGTAACAAATTCAAATTTGAAAGTTAAAATTGATTTAATTGAAATTATAAAAATCAAAATGATAAAAAAAATTAAAATATAAGGATTAGCAATGTAATTTATCTAAAAAGAAATTAAGAGAAAACGAAAGTAGACAAGGCATTTTTGTCACTTGAACTTGAGTATTTTGGTACATGAGGAGGTATATTTGAATTTTAAACTTGCTAAATTTCTTCACTGATTGAGGAGGAGATAGAAACATTTTACCTACTAGTCTCCTATTGATACATTACACTCCTAACAATCCACATTTGACTACCATACAAAGAAAATCCACCAAAGCCTATGTCATTGCCCCTTAAAATCCATCTCTCTCTCTCTCTCTCTCTCTCTCTCTCTCTCTCTCTCTCATCAATACAATCAAGATTCAAGCAGAGGCAGCCTTAAAGATAAGAACATTGAGGGATTCAAGTGCAAAGTACATGAAAGTCCCATGTGAATGAGTGAAGAAACAACCAAAGTTTGAACCCACCACACATTGCCATCCACCTCCATATATGTTGTCAAATTCCTGCAGCCATGTAAACCAACCCGCAAAAAGAGAAAAAAACAAAGCTTAAAACAAAAGCAATAATGAGAGTGAACGTGGCAACCAAAGGAAAAGTAACCATGGGCAAAAAATTCATGACTACTGATACAAGTATATGGGTTTTTTTTATCCGCAAATGTTAATTGTTAGATGTTAGATGTTAGATTAACACTTATAGGAGAAAAATTTCCACCCTTGGCAAAGCACGTAAATGCTTACATTTTCTTAATTCAACTCTCCTAAGGGGAGTTGAACGCATGATCTCCCTTGAGACTAAGCCCTACGAAAGGTATGGTGGTCAATTAGACTAGACCTAATTGGTTTACTGATAAAATCAGGTAAGGTTGCAATTCGGGTGGATTCTGTCATAATAGAAGATTATTCAAACTCAAGGTTCGTTAGGGTTGCAATTCGGGTAGATTTTGTCATATTAGAAGATTATTTAAACTCAAGGTTTGTTTGGCATATGGGTTGGGATTAAATTAGTTTACTAAAAGACAAAATAGACTAATTTAGCCAATAAGATAAAATATCACATTCAAATCATAATTATTTTATTTTTTCTCTCACAATTATCAAATCAACTACAAAAAAAAAAAAGTTAAAAATTTATTTCAGACAGAACCTTTTTTAACTAGGTTAAAATTGTCAAAAAAATCAAGTTAAAAAAATTTATCCCACATTAGACCTCAATTTGAGTTGTGCTGAAAGTCATTCAATCTCAACTCCGCAACTCAAATTTGTTAGTTCAAGTCTAGCCGGAACTCAACAAATTGAGCCTGAATTGCCCATAAATTTGAACTGAGTTTTTCGTTTTTATGCAGTTTAGGTTGGTTAATTTTTTAAGATTGGAACCCAATGCAGGCTAAAAAGTAAAGACAAACATGGATATAGATATCGAAACATAAACAGTGATTTTGAAAGAAAAATTGAGACACAAACAGAACGAGGACACAGCCAAAAATAACAATCAAAATTAACAAAAAGTGACACTAATTCAATATATATAAACAAAAAACAATAAACATTTATGTATCAAAATACTAAAAAAGAGGGAGAATAGTTGTCTCTAAAAAATAAATTATTTAATAAAAAGACACATCGATATGTGATCACTATGCCCCAGCTTATCTGTGCTTCATAGATATGTACAGGGTAGTCCCAGTGCATAAAGCTCCCATATTGCATAGTTTGAAGAGAGTCATATATACACAATCTTACATAATTATTTCCGCCATTTGCATCCGTGGCATTCAAAGAGCCTGTTTGGTAGAGTTTTTTTAAGTTAAAATTTAATTATCAGAAAGAGAAAGTTCTAACACTTCTCTCTTAACTTTTCAATTTATTTAAACTAATTTTACCTAATAAATTATAAATAAAACTGCACCAAACAGTCAAACATAAATTTTTAAATTAAAATAAATTATAATAAGCTTTCATAAGATGCAACAAACAGCCCCAAGTCACAATGGAGATGCAGGTGACGATCATAAATATGAGGAGTTGGGTATAGGAGGAATCAAGTAAAGTACCTTTTTGATGTGGGAAGCAATGGAGATGCAGTCACAGACATCATAGAGATCAAGAGCTTCAGAAGCTGAATCCATGGCTTGAATCTGCATCTTCATTGGCATGTCTGTTTCCTTCACTACACCTTTCCCTTCCAACATTCTCCCTCTCTCTCTAAAACACGCTTGTTCTCTCTCTAAAAGGAAGCTTTGGTTTTCAAATATGGATCACAATTTAGGACTGGAGCTTTCTCCGTTGTACATTTCTTCTAATCGTAGAGGACTGTCTCATGTGGCGCTAGTAGGACTGTCTCATCATGAACACTGTTTTGTAGTTTTTTTCTAGATTTTTCAGTCATTATAGAGAACTTTAATTTAGGAGTTTTAATTAGAACTCTAAGAGCATCTCCAGCAGCTTGGCTATTCTTTCCTTTTAGCCATAGAAGCGAGCTTGGAAGGGTAAAACATTGCTCCAGCAGACTCGCTCAAGGATCGCTACAATGGTGGTGAGCTACAGTACCTCGCCAGGACAAGCGAGGTACTGTTCATGCACCTTTTAATTTTTTATTTATTTTTGGCTCCTGAACTTTGTTTTTGGCGGTAAAATTAATGTCATTCTGTTAATGCCATTCTGTTATTAGTATAATTTTGATAGATAACAGAAAATATTGATCAATCTTCAATGGGTTCAGAAAATATTGATGAAACAGAGAAGAAAATTTATACAGACTATTTTCTTTCTTTGTTTCTGGCTAATAGTAAAAAGTATTCATGAAAAATCAAAGATTACATCTTGCATATATTTGAAATTGTTGAATTTGGTTTAGTATTTGATGTTTCTTCGGATTTGGATAACATAGAACACAATTTAATGCTGTTGCACAATGGCCTGTCAACTGTTTGATAAAATGCTTATAAGAAACTTAGGCTACTAAAATGAAGTGAGTGATACTATATAACTGTTGATTAGTGGGTTCAAAGATTGATTTGAAATAGCTAACCTTTCTATGTCGCGACATGTAACTGGACCAAAGCATTACTGGTCAATCGATTTTGTTGCTTCTGGTGTTCTAAACGTTAATGTCATGGAGACAATTTCGAATATATGATGGCTTTGTGGTTGCTAGTATTTTATATCTGTTGTAGGCGTTGAATCAATTTGTTGCTAGAACATTAGAAGAAAAGGAAAAAAAGAGAAAAAATAGTGTTATAGTTCATATTTTGTGTTTGGTCACATTGGTGCAATATATTCCTGAACAGGTGAATATATGGGTTCAGAGATTGAAATTGTTGAGGAGAGATTGAAGTCTTTCCTTGGTCAACTCCAAACGGAATGTGGCATCCTTGATAGAAGTTTCCTTGGATCATTTGGGTTCTGTGACATATAAGGTTAATGATCATTTGAGAATTTTTTGGGCTTTTGCACCTACTTTTTCTTTGTAGATTATGCTGAAACTCAGCTCAAGAAATTGTGGTTGCAGAGATAAGTTTGGATTTATATGTTTACATCATTATTATTCAACATCACTGAAATAATTTAGAGGTGATGAACGCCAGTTAATAATTTACTTAAACTACAAGTAGATGGTTATTCACATGAATATGAGTAGATGGTTAATTACGTGAATTTGAGCTCTGTTATTCTTTTATTGTTATTTTTATTTATTAAAATTTTAAGTGTGATAATGGGTTGTGTAATGTGACAATAAAATATATAATGTTCCATACATTTTTATATTAAAGTGGTTTTAAATTTTTTTATTCCGTTCGGTTAAAATAATTAGCACAAGGAAGACCACATGTGGCAATCGAGCTGCAGGTTCATCACAAGAGTGTACAGCAATAGCATGCAATTAATTCTCTTGTAATAAACTCATTAGTCAGTTAGATATTAGTTAGACATGTGTTTGTATATAATAGTTGTTAATCAAAATAATAAATCAATTCTGTTTTTCAATCATTGATCAACTTTGTTAGATTCTCTCTTTACTCTTCTCTTTCTCGTTTATACATATTATTTTAATTATAACTCAAGAATTTTTTGATTATACATTATTTGGTGGTTTTATATCATAAATATATCTCATGTTTTGCCTCTATGATGTCAGATAGGATAATTGAAATTTCCCAACTTCACAAGAACCATCATAGACTTAGATACAATACGTAATATGCTTATTGCTTTAAATATGTAATATGCTTATTGCCCTTGGCACAAATAAAGGATTTTTTTAAATGCGTTGTCTATGCATTTTCGTCTGTAATTAATTTTTATTTAGCATGTTTCAACATTGTTACAAATGTTTGACTCTTCAGGTTGTCATCAGAAAATGCTACCACCTATTTTGCAATCCGTGCATTCAAAGGATTATAGAATCACACCATCGCAAGTGCCCAGTTTGTGCTGCCAGTTTCGGTGCAAATGATGTCAAACCTGTTTACATCTGACTGGAAACTTGAGAAACTGCCTATTGATGAGACTTACTCCCCCAGAGGTGCCCATGATGCAGGACTCGGGGTGTCAATGCCCACAGGTTCACATGTATTATTAAATTAGAGGTTGAGATGAAGAAACATTGACATGAAACAGTGGAAGTTTCTGTTGCTTTCCCATTCAACCTTGTGCAAATTGGGCTGGGTTTGCGGGTCCTAGTTTTAGGTTATTGATTTCACATAGTTTGTCAAGTTTAGTGTAATTATGTAGTCTGAAATTTTCATTGACTATTGAGCAACTGGATTATTTCCATTTATTATTTGCAGTTTTTTTTTCTAAATTAGTCCAGTGCTAGTCCATGGAAGTAGGGCCATCATGTCAGTGAGGGTTTGAATTGTCTCAAATTTGGAAAGGTTATAGTTGTTCTTTCTACAGTATGATTGAATATTAACAGTTTGTCATTATCTTTTAATTTGTTGCCTGCACTATTGATAGTGTTTTTTGATTTCCAACTATCCTTATTATTAATTTCTGGTTTGTTTAGTATCATTCCGGTATATTTGCTTCCTTTTTGTCCTCCCCCTCCCCACTTGTCTATTTCTGATTTTCTGTATCTGTTTCTTCAATTCACTTTGCTGCCTTTAACTGCCAGGTCACAAAAGCCATTAACTAAATCAGATGAGAGAAGTTTGAGGAATCCTCTTGGGGTAGACAGAGATGCTACCAAAAGGCAAAAACTAGAGAATGGTTAATTGTGTAAGGTAAATTTGATGTATTTACCCATATTTTGGTGGACTTGAGTCTTGATGTATGCATTATGAATGTAGAATCTGTATGAAAACCAATATCTTTTTGTCAATGTATTCATGTGTTAATAATTAAATACATCACACACATGTTATACCAATTACCTTGGTATTAATCTGGTTTGGAAATTGTGTGTGCATCATTTACTTTCTAGAAGCCAGACTGAACTTGAAAGCTGAAGCCTGAAACTATTTTGACAAGTTTTAAGTGAATTTTAAGGTTTACTTCTAATGACTTTCCATTTAGAGTAGAATAACATATGGAAATGGGAAGAAGATAAGAGTGGAAATATAATTAAAGTGAAAACCATATAATTAAAGTGAAAACCATAGAATTAAAATGATAACCATATAATTAAAAGACATATAGAATTATAAAATTACACATAAATTAAAAGCATATACTGATTACATTCAAAACTAATAGCATACTACATAAAATGAAACTTCAAATTCAAAACTTTTACAACTCGCTGTGTAATTGCCACAAGTGTTCGACAAGGTCCGATTGGAGATGAGAATGTGTTTGCCTATCTCTAATGTTATGATGGCATTGAATGAATTCCATAAGTTCAGTAGTTCTCTCCTGTAACATTGTTACATGGGGACTGTCATCGATTTGATCATAATTGAAATCTTTTACTCCATTGTCATCCCGCTCATCTTCAATGATCATATTATGTAGAATTATGCACGCCTTCATAATATATTTAAGTATTTTAGTATTCCAAAAACGTGCTGGTCGACGCACAATTGCAAATCGTGCTTGAAGCACTCCAAATGCACGTTCTACATCTTTTCTTGTCGCCTCTTGAGCTGCAGCAAAAAGTTTTTTCTTATTTCCTTGAGGAGAAGGAATTGTTTTCACAAATGTTGACCATTGTGGATATATACCATCGGCGAGATAGTATCCCATTGTATATTCATTACCATTGATGGTGTAATTGACTGCAGGAGCACGCCCTTGAGCAAGTTCGGTAAATACAAAAGACCTTTCTAGCACGTTGATATCATTATGAGACCCAGGTAATCCAAAAAATGCATGCCAAATCCAAAGATCATATGATGCAACAGCTTCCAAAATAATTGTTGGTTCATGAATGTGACCAGTATACATACCTTTCAACGCAGTCGGACAATTTTTCCATTTCCAATGCATACAATCAATGCTCCCCAGCATTCCAGGAAATCCACGACTTTCACCAACCGCTAGTAGTTTAGCGATGTCATTGCTGTTTGGTGACCTCAAATACTCATTAGAAAAAATATCAACAACTGCTTTAACAAAATATTTTAAGCTTTCTATTGCAGTGCTTTCTCCAATTCTCACATATTCATCCATAAAATCAGCGGCTACTCCATAAGCAAGCATCCTAAGTGCAACAGTTATCTTCTGAAGAGAAGACAAACCAAGCTTTCCAGCACAATTTCTTTTTTGAAGAAAGTATGGATCGTGCGCTTCTACTGCAGCTTGAATTCGAAGAAAAAGTGAACGCTTCATCCGAAACCTCCTTCGAAATAGCTCAGGAGGATATACAGGCGATTCAGCAAAATAGTCGAGAAAAAGCCTTTCATGACCTTGAATATGATCACGATGAATGACTTTACGACCTCGAACAGAACCACGACGTGAGCTTGATCCTATTTCACTATCTAGTAGTTCTTTATCCATAGTAATAGCTTTGAGCATCTCCAAATCATCATCAGATTCGGAGAAGTCAGAGTCATTTACAAGCATATCATAAAGAGAATTGGAAGCCATAGAGAGAGATATGGAAGTTTGGATGAAGTAGAAAATTGAGTTGAGGATAAGATCAAATGATAGGGAATGTCTTATTTATAATAGAAAAGTATAAAAATATGACCGTTGCAAAATATGACCGTTGGAAAAATATGACCGTTGTAAAAATATGAAAAAATATGACCGTTGTAAAAATATGACCGTTACAAAAATATGACCGTTGAAAAAATATGACCATTTGAAAAATACGATAGTAGAAAAATGTAACTTTCACAAAAATATAATTATATTTAGAAGAATGAAAAAAATAATAATTTGAAAGAAGTTAGTTTTTTTTTTTTTAGATTGGAAAGAAGGTAGTTAAAGTATAAGAATATTTTAATAGAAGATAGCTAAAGTAGATAGCCTTGTTGGAGTGTATATTAAAAAAATGACTAGCTAAAATAGTAAAGTAAAATTTTGAATAGCTATTTTAACTAGCCTTGCTGGAGATGCTCTAATAATGTAATAATCTTTATATATATATATATATATATACATCACATCACATTTTAAGAATTAAAATTTTAAAACATTTTTCTAGACTTTTAGACCTACGTGGAGACCAGCAGGAAGGTAAAAAAAGGCTTCCAATTCAATCACGCTACGTAATGGCTGTTTACAAATTCCAAGTGGCATTTTTTTTTTTATAGTATTTTTTTAATTATGTTAATCTTTTTGATTTTTCGTTCATATTGTGTAGATAAATTTTTAAAAAATTTTAAAAATTTAAAAAAATTAAAATAAAAAATATGCAACAAAAAAAAATTCACTATTTTTTTTGTTTTATTTTTTAATTTTTATTTTTTAATTTGTTAATCAAGAATCTTAAAATTTTTTGAAAAAATCAAAAAAATCTATAGATGAAAATAATCAACAAAAAAATAATAAAAAAAGCAAACCCCAAACATCTTGCTTTATTACTTCAATTACTTTCTAATGAATGACAATAATGTTACATAAACAGAAAAAGTGCCTAAAGTGATATATTTAGGGATAAAAATCATTTTAAGTATAACTCACGTCTCATCAATGTTAAATCTACAACAATCACCTCATTTTCGGGATGATTTTCAAGATAAACTTTCATTTATCTAACTATTTTCAATGAGCAATATTATACATAGTAGTGTTTTGTGAATGGTTTTATTTGCCTTTTTTGTAAAGCTTGTTTTCGTCTTTAATGAATTTTTTTTAAAAAAATTCAAAAAGCTTTTAAGGTTTTAAATTCAGCTCACAAGATGAATCAAAAAATTCAAAAAAGACAAAAATAAGTAATTTTTTTTAACTTATTTGCATCTTTAGTGATTTTTTTTTTTTTGAATTTTTCAAAAAAATATACTTTTTAGATTCGTTTCGACAAGATGGACAAAAAAAATAAAAAATTGACATAATTTTGAAAAAAATTACTTAAACAAAAAAATTTAGATTTTTTTTTATCTTTTGCTAATATGGGCCATTAGCAAAACTCTATGCATAAAATTATATCCAAACAAAAATTTAACTTTACAAGAATGATGTTGTAACGTTATTATTGTAATAAAAAAAGGGGTAAATTACACTGACACCCCCTAAGGTTTCTATTTAATACAAATCCCCCTCTTATATTCGGAAAATTACATTCCCCTTCTTGAAATTTGTAAACTCATTACAAATTATCTCCCGAATTGCTGATGTCTTGCCTTAAAAATTTTGAAATGACCATTTTGTCATTTTTTCTACAATTTTTTCTTCCTATTATCATAACTACATTCTATAACTTTCCATTATTAAATTCTACCTGAGCATATTTTTATTGAGTGAATATAATTTTTCATTTTATTTCCACCATTATATTTAGATTAGATCAATTTAATCTAGATATATTTAAAAAGCATAAAATTTGTACCCAAAAAAAAAATTAAAAAAAAATTATTGAATACAACAAAATAAGATAATAAATTGAATTTTTGTATTTTTATATTTGGTGAATTAAAAAAATCACAAAATATTATACTTCTTAAGTATATCTAGATTAGGTGCATCTAAAAAATAAAAATAAAAATTGCTTAAAATATTATAAAAATTCAGTAAAAAAAAAACACAAAAAATAAATATAAAAAAAATAAATTTTTTGTTTGATTTAAACCAAAGAAGATAATTATTATTTTCTTTGAAATGACATGAACAAAATATTTGTATTATTTTATTATTTTATATGTGAAAGGGTAATTTGTATAATCAAATTTGGCCGAGCTATATGCAAGTGATTTTGAGGCTTGGGCCGCGAGTTGGTTTGAGTTATGCCTTGGGAAGAGCTTAGCGTAGGGCGAACAATGGATTGAACTGGTCAAAAAAGTTTGACCAAACTACCAAAGGGCCCACATTCGTGGATCTAGCTACCTCATCATAGCGGTCAACGCTTTGACTGAGATATAAGGAAGGCAATCGAACGGATTGAGAGTGGAGGTTTGACCAAGTTAGAAGACGAGCCGCGCAATGTCAACATGGTGGCATGCCGTGCAACCTATGCACAACGATGTGTGTTGCACGGCTAAACCAGTGGCGGACAGATCAAAAGTAGTCCGATTGCACCGTAGAAACTGTGATGACTGGCTTCGTTGTACGTCACTACACTCTTTGTCTTCATTGGGTTTGTTGCGTTCAGAAGTTTTTTTTCTCAAATTCCAGTCCTTGTTTATTCCGGGTTTGAGTGTCACTTGTTTTGGAGAGTGCACGGTCGAGTCCGAATTGTCTAGAGTTGAGCAGAGAAAATTCTGGGTTGCAGGGCCAGGGCCGCACGTGCAGGGCCTTGGGCTACAAGTGTGGAGAAGGGCCGCACATGCAGGATGGGTGGTCCTACGTGCGGTGAGGAAGGAGATTTATGGGCTGCACACTACATTATATGCAGGTGCGGCTGGTGGTGCAGGGGAGGACCGCCGCACATGCGGGAGTGATTGCCGCACGTGCGGAAGGACGCTCCGCAGGTGCAAGCGTAGGTGCCACACGTGCAGGGCTCCGCTGAGTCCGAAAATTTTGTTTTTCTTCTCTTTTAGGGCTGTGTGGATTTCACTTTTTGCACCTCTCTCTCTCTCTCTAAAAGTAACATTTCCTCTCCCTTCTCTCTAAAAACATCCACCAAACACATCAAACTCTTGATCTCTTGCTATCTATTGAGGTTTAGATCAATCATCCTTCACAAACTTTGGAGAGCTAAACGAGGGCTTCACTTTGTGCGGTGGAGATCGAGTTTCTACAATGTTGGTTTTGGGGGTTTCTTCTCTCTTCTTCTCCAAAGCTTGAGGTAAGGACTTCTTTGAGTTATATATACATGTTTTGCAAGGTTAATGTTGATTTTGGGGTTTTCTTGGGGATGTTATAAGGGCTTTGATTTTTGGCTCAAGAATGTAGGGATTTTCAAAAGTGGGTTTTAAAATCTCAAATCTCTCTAAGTTAATCCTTGAGGGTTTCACTTTCATCACGTGAAAGAAAATGTTTTGTGTGTGTGTCCTTTTAAAAAGGTGAAGAGATACCAAATCTTAGCCATAGACCCAAATTTATGGATTTTGTTTTTTGACATGGGTTGAGGATCTATAAAATTAATCAATTTGTTGTTATGTCACAATAGAAAAATGGAATGGAAAATATCTTTTGCCATTATAGAAATGATGAATTACATAGAATATGTGAAACATGGAGATGGAAATTTGTAGTTGTAATTGTAGATAAAGTTATGAAGTAACAAATTGTTGGTTTAATACGAAATGTGAAAGTATTCATTTGTTAATGAATTTAAATGAAATTATGGGTATCATGCTTGATAATGTTGAAAGAGGAGTGGAAAGTTTGATTATGATGAATCATCGTTGAAAAATGTTATATAGTGATGACGATTATTGCATTGCATGTTCATTCAATTGATTATTACAAGGTTATTATTTAGTTTTGGCATATATTGTATTGGCATTTCTAATATTGCATTGTTGAAAGTTTTGAGTTGAGATTTAAAAACATTTGCATTGAGAAAGAAAAATTGCAAAATGAATTTATTGAAATATTTTGGGGTAAATACGTTGGTAAGTCCGGATAGGAGGTGTAGATGAAATTGATTAAGTTGGCCTGAGTATCCAGGGTGAAAAACCAAAAACACACGCAGAGGAAGTACCACTTCCCTTCCGGTTAGCAACGAGTAAAGTGGGGTTTTTGGTAGTGCTAGTTAAGCCTACTGTAGACACCCCATTTTTGACCGTCCTCAAGACTTGAATGCCATCATTTGAATACCCGATGATTGTGCTCGTTTGTGTTCATTTTGAGTCTCTGAAGGTCTCGGCTGAGCGCCTTGCCTTGGAGCCTCCAATCTTGTTTGTTTTGTGCTTGGTTGTGGGCCAAGAGCTTGTTGCTTCACTTCTGGAGGAGAGGGGTGACCTGTCGGCCATCCCCTTAGCCTGCCGACCATGACTTGTTCCTATCGGCCACCAGTGGTGGCCGGTCAGCTATGTTGATGGCCGGTCGGCTACATTGATGGTCGGTCGGCCACTGATGATGGCCGACGGCCATTTTTCTCCTTTTTCAGATATTTTTTTGCCAGCTGTTGTTCACTGATGCTCATCTCCATACACGTGTATGGAGGAATGAATACAAGCCTTTAGCTTGATTTTCTATATAATGGGGGGTCTCTCCCCCATTTTGAGGGCTTACACAATTTGGAGCAAATTTCTCTCTCTCTCCCTCTAGAATTCTTTTTCTCTCTTCTTGTTTTATGCTTGAAAGTGAGAATTCTCTACACTTTTGCACTAAGACCCTTAACTAAACATCTTCATCTTGGAGCTAAGGTTCTTTGAGGCTTGGTTTGAGCTTCTAAGAGTGGTTAAAGCTCAAAATTGTGACTGATTTTGTGCTGTGCTTCAAGAGGTAAGGGACTTTCCTTGTAGACTTTGCTTTAATCAATTACTTGGCTATCTTTTTACACTGTTTTGACTTGATTTTTCAACCATAAAAAACTTTGTTTTTAAGGTTTCAAAATGGTGGTTTAAGTCTTGGTGAGTTAAGGGGTTGTCTCCTCTTTTTGCTCTTTGGCTTGTGAAGCCTTTTGTGCCATTTCTTACCACCTTTAAATCAAAATTTTTGGGCCTTTAAACCACTGAAATCTAGAGTTATTTCAGTGGTAAAAATCAACTCTTGAAGTCCAAAATAGGAGGGGTTAGCCTCCCCTCCTTGTGTCTTGCTTCCATGCCTAGTTAGCTTCACATATTAGCTTGATTTTGTAGCTTGTGTTAGCTTAGTTCAAGCATGTTTTAGGCTCTGTTGTTGCATGTTTCAACTCTGTTTTGGGTTGGTTGGAACATTTGTTGCTTGCTTTTTGTACTTGTAGTGCAATTGTGCTTACTAGTCTAGCATGCCTAATGGTTTAGCCTATTATTCTAGCTTGTGTTAGCTTAACATCAGTATGTTTTAGCTATTATTTTGGTCTACTTTAACTTTGTTTTGGGCTAGTTAAGTCCCTCAAGGCTTGAATTGCATGGCTATAGTGTAATGGTCTTCACTAGCTCATTGTTTTAAGGCTTTAAGCATGAAGTGTTTGAGTTGCTTGCATGTTATAGCATCATTTTACATATGATTTCAGTGTTTATAGCTTTGTCACATGCTCATTCATTTCGCTCTTTCATTACTTTTGAGAGTTGTGCCTTGAGTCTTATTTGCAAGCTAACATGTGAGCATATTTTTCTAGCATTTTATGCCTCAATCTCAGCATGTTTTGGCCACTATTTTGGCATGTCTTAACTCTGTCTTGACTTAGTTTGGCCCTTTGAGGCTTGTATTGTGTGGTTGTGGTGCAATCTCTTTCATTAGCTTAATGTTTTAGGCTCTTAACATCACTTGCATGAGTTGCTTGCATGATTTAGTGTCTTTTTGCATGCCATATCAGCACTAAAATGTCTGCAACCTCCCTCTATTCTTCACTCTTTACTTTGTTTTGAAAGTGGTCTTGAGCCCCATATTAGCTTGAGTGTGAAATTGAGCCTCTTATGCCTAATGGTTTTAATCCTCCCTTGAGGGTTTCTACTAACCAACAGCATGAGGCCTCTTTCATGCTCTAGGGACTTGTGACTTAGGCCCTCTTTCCAATTAGAGGACTCTCACTTTGGACTTAATCGGTTAAAGGACTAATCGGTAATGTTAAATGTGTAAACAAAACATGACAAGTAAACCTTGAGCAAGATAAGCATGTTGTGTTGCATTGCATGTGTTTGGATCGGACGTTAATCCAAACACAAGAAAAATGGAACGTTTCACACTCAAAGTGATGAAATGTGTCATTTTTCTTGGTCACTGTCACCCTTGATCATGCGTGATAGGGTGGTGGTCCTTCAAGTCTTATTTGTGTATTCATTAAGCTTGTATAAGCTTGGTTTTCTAGCAATCATGCATTGAAAATGCGTGGTTGATGGCTTGAGAGTCAAGAGCTACACTCCTTTGAGCTTGAAAAATGATAAGGAGTGTAGCAGTACACACATTCCTTGAAAATGCTTTGTTTTGCCCCCATTGCTCTCCGTTGCAGCAAAATAGAAGTCTAGAAAATTGAGGTGGCCAACTGGCCACTTAAACTAGCCGACCGGCCAGTTAAGGTGGCCGACAGCCACTTTTTGTGGCCGACCGGCCACCAGTGAATATTTGTGCAAGTGTGTTCCTGTGTTGGAGCAGAGGCAATCTGGAAGTTTGTGCAATTTTCTAAGATCAAATGAGTGCAAACAGAGGCATCCGATGGCAAGGTAAGAGCATTTTCGGGAGGAGGCAACCGAGCATGCATGCATCCCTCATCCCTCGAGGCCGTTTAAATCGGTTTACTAGTTAGTTAGCGTAGCTAATCATTCAATTTGTTTTGTAATATTTTAATTAGTTTAGCGTAGCTAGTTATTCAATCGTGTTGTAATAATTAATTACCTAGAATAGTTAATTAGTTCATTTTGTAATAGTTAGCTTAATTAGCGTAGCTAGTTAATGCTTATTCGTTCGGACCCTCCTTCGAGAGAGCACAATGTTGTAATAAGTATGTGCGTGTAGGTGTGCATGTCTTCCAACCCTACGTCTTTCTCCCTTTTATTTAACCGCTTTTGATGGTTAGATTAAAGACATATTTCAATTAGCATACCTTATGCTTGCATGTTTACATCATTCATTTGTCTTGCATGTATCGAGACTCGGCGCATCATTCAAACTGCATTGTCGTTTCAATACACTTCTTTGAATACGTGTTTATCACATGTTGTTAAAATCGAATCATATGTCATATTAGTAGCCGAGCCTATTAATTGCATTATTGCATGTGTTGCATTAGGCATTTTGTATAGTTAGAATCATGCATTTTTTTAACTAGCTTTTGTTTTGGCTTGGAGTACTCGGTAAACTTTTACACTTTAGCATATTTGCATGAGTATGAGTGTTGCCATGATAGCATACTTGCCATGAGGTTATGTGCTTAAATGCTAAACTGAATGAATGCCTGTAGATGAAGGCTTGGTTGCTTGAATTGGAACAATTCAACAAATGTGAGTTTTAAGCCCACTTTGCGAAGTGGCAAATCATGTTTTAAGCCCATCATGTTTGGTGGCAAATCTGCGTTTTAGCCCACTTGAGGGTGGCAAATTCAAACCATTTTCGAAAGCAAACATGAGTTGAATTCGTTCCAATTCTCGCGACATAGTCTATACTTGCTTGTGTGCGTCACATAGTAAAGTTAGCTAATAACCAGAATAAGAACACATGAGGTTTATAAAACAACATATCATGCTTAGTAGAGGCTGATCATTTGATCGGGTGAGCGGGGGTTCTCATTTCAGGACCTTCCCCTCTCATACCCAAGTTCCTGAGCCAAGGCAACTTTGGTGAGGACAGACACATGGCCTTTAGCACGAGTCAAGATTTCCTAAATTTTCCCAAAATAAAATATTTAGGTGGCGACTCTATAATCTGGCAAAGCAGTCCAATTTTGGCATTATTTGATTCAAAATCGATTTTCCAAAATGATTTGTCGGATTGGACTCTTTGGTGATTATCAGTTTCACATTGCACTTGTGAGACTAGATTCAGAACAGGAGTCTGAATTGTAGGACTAATTCGAGCTCTCCGAAAGAGGGCGCGAAGAAAGTCAAGCTACAGTTTCTGGCGACTCTGCTAGGGATTTAGAGAACTTGACTCGAACTCATGATATGTTGTTTTATTTACACTTATGTGTTTCTTTGCATTTGTATTTGCATCAGTGCGCCTAAGTCACAGTGTTTGCCATCTGCTATTCCTGAACGGTTTGCCGGAGGCTCGCTTGGAAAAGCGTGCCATAAGGCTGACCAGTTGCGGGCTCTGCCACGATGGGAACACAAACCTTGGATTTGGACTACCGCTGTACCGTTTGATCCACCTTTCACTTCTTGGTGTTAGGTATGAGAGGTATATTAGGTGGTCTTGCTGAAGTACCCCCTTTGACCATCTGGCCTAGTTGCATATCGGAAGTCGTAGAGACCGTTCCAAACTAGGACAGGTTGCTCACCCGAATGTAGGTTTGTATGAAACCACATGTTTGCGTAGTGAATTCCTAGTTCCTGACGAAACTAGGACAGGGAAACCCTACCCCATCATAGGGGTGTTTTGGCTCTCACTTGCTTGATATGTGCTTTTAGAGTGTAACTCTGCAGGAATGCATGTATCAGTTGCAAGTCTGGGTATCAGTTTGAGGGTATCAGTTTTCAAGCAGAAATTTGGGGGTAGAAATCAGTGTTTGAGTATAGATTGTTTGGCTTATGATTTCAACTATGTGTTGTTACTGTCTAAGCCGAGATGCTATGCGTTTGCAGATTGTTGTTTCTTTTATTTTTTTGCTTTATTTTTTTTTTGCAAGGTAGTATTTCATAATTACTTCCGACGAGGCAGTTTCCCCCCCAGCACTCTGGACCAGAATCAGGAAGATTTACCGATCTGAGGATCTTATTGGAGGACAGCCAGTGTTTGCTTCGCTACCCTCGGTTACAAAACGGAGGACAGTCAGGCATAGATCACCGGTTCAACAGTCGCCAATTCAACGGTCACTATCTACGTCGCTTGTGCATAGTTGGGCTCAGCTTTCCGCTTCTAACTCAGAAAGAGAGTATACACCGGTTCTAATAAATCAGCACCCTTCAGACAATATGAAGGATATGATGCGTCAACTTCAACAAACCATCGAGGCCATGCAACTGGACGCTGCTCGCCAAGCTGAAGTTACTGCTCGCCAAATAGAGATTGCAGCCCAGCAGGCTGAACTAATTGTTAGGCTTCAACAGCAACAACAACCACAACAAGCAGTAGCTTCTGCTTCACATCCACCCCCAGTCAGGGTTCCAATACCCGAGGATACAGCTAATGTCTAGGAGAATACGAACATTCCAGCAGGGCCAATCCCACCTTAGACTTCCAAAGCGCCGATCTACCCAACCGAGACGCCGTTTGAGTTTGAAGTCGATCCTACCGCTCTAAAAGTGAGCAAGCTTGAGAAGCTTTTCAAACAAGCTCAGGGCATTAACTCGATCCCAGATATAGAGGACGGCTATACAGATTCGGCAGTGACATTATCGGATAGATTTAAAATGCCACATATAGACCACTTCGACGGCTCAGGCGATCCCATGGTCCATTTACGGCTATTTTCAAATATTTTTAGCGGCCGATAGGCCTAACTAGATTACAGAAGTTATCCCTCTTTGGCCGGACCCTGTCGGGTATCGCGGCTATTTGGTATACTAAACTGGAAGATTTTGTGAAAAGGAGCTGGGAAGAGATGGCTGAGGCCTTTGTCGCCCAATATTCCTATAACACTCAAATTGAGATCACAACTCGTGATCTCCAGACTACTCATCAAGAGCCGAAGGAGGGCTTCTCTGATTTCGTCACTCGGTGGAGGGCCAAGGCCTCCATGATGACAACTTAACAAGCTAAAAAGGACCATATAAGAATGGTCGTTCGTAATCTGCAACCGAAGCTGCTGTAGAACATAATTGTCTTACCCCTACCTACATTTGCTGACCTTCATGAGATAGGGGTCAAAATAGAGGATGCGATGAAACAGGGTCAGATTGACCATGAAAAAGAGCAGTCCAAGAGGGCCTTTACACGCAGTTCAAATGCGGCTACAAGTAGTAATGCAGCTGCAAGGACCCCTGATGTTGGTATGGTCACCACCACACCGAAAACAACCACCCATTTTACTGGTACATCTGGAACTACCCCACAACCTGCAAAGTACCCACCTCGGGGCTAGAGGGTTTTCACCCCACTCTACATGTCTCTATCTAAAGCCTTGGAGGTCCTGATCAGAAAGGGGCATCTGAAGCCCCTGGAGCCACACCCATTGCCTAATCTCCTCCCTCCTACACACAACCCGGCCAAGTATTACGCCTTCTACCAGCAGCATGGTCATGACACCGACCTATGCTTTAGACTCCGTCATGAGATTCAAGATCTCATTGACAACAAAGTAATAGCGCCTCCTGAGAAGCCTAACGTCACTACAAATCCTCTCATACCAATAACCAACCCCCGCCACCTAGGCAAGTAAACCTTATCCAAACAATGGTCGTCCCATATGACCCCAGCATATACATCACCTCCTCCCACTTACCTAAGCTAGCATTGTTCATTCCAGAAAGCACAAACTTGTGCATGATGAGCACGTCCATATCCCAACCCGAACCCGTGGTGGTGGTTGTGGTAGAACAAGGTATGCTTGAGGGCTCCATGAGCTTAACTGAAGAAGAGTACAACCCTTGTTGTTACATTGTGCTAACTAGTCAGGCCAGACCAAGGGTGGAATTGCTAATGGGGATGGAGGTTAATGTAGTCCAGGAGGACGGGCCAAGCCAGGGACTGGATGACTTAGCTGAGCTTGAGAAGGACATCAGTAATCTACAGTTCTTTGATGAACAGGACCTGGGGAATGTACAGATTGGCTGGTTTAATATGAACGGATCAACGGATAATACAGGGTGGCTTAGTGATGAGCCAGATGTTGATGAGGGGTCTCAACCGAAGTAATAACAGTCAGAAATGGGGATTGTTGCAATGGTCAGAACAGTCGACAACAAGGGGAAGTTGCCGGAGAGTACCAATACTAAGAATTTTGCTCAAGAATTGGGTAGCTTGTACAGTCGATATAGAACAGGAGGCTGCACTGAAGCGGTTCGAGCAGGAAAGAACTGAAACTGACCAGAAGGTTAGAAAAGCCAAAGGTCCTGCGGGGACTAACTGTGTTGCGGATACAAAAGTGCTTGCAACGGAACCGAACAATTGCTTGTCGGTTGCCAAAGGAATGTGGTGGGAAGATGATGATTTGCATCTTGCCCACACGGATGAAGATTGGGGACAAAATCTGCCAGATGATACATGGTATGCCGAGGAAGTCGATTACATGACTCGAAGTGGGCGGTACTTTAAGCCCCCACACCTGGACCAACCAGAAGCATCAGGGAAAGACAAGGAAGCCGAGAAACAAAAAGATAAACTACTAGAAGAAGAAGATGTACTGAAGCAGCTAAAGAAGATTCAGGCAGATATATCCATCTGGGGTTTGCTTATGGCTTCACGGGTGCATAGACAAGCCATCCTATCAGCAATGGATAAGGCTAAGCTCTCCATCAACACAACCCCTGAGCAGTTAGTGGGACTGGTTTTCCTGGGTGGCGCTTTACCGACTTTAACGCTCACAGACAAGGAATTGCCGCCTGAGGGCTCTGAGCACAACAAGCCATTGTACATCTCTGTGGAATGTAAAGAGAAGTGGATATTAGTTGTCTTGATTGATACTGGGTCTGCAATTAATGTGTGTCCGTCGCGCAAAGCCTATGCTATCGGTTTGAAACCCACAGACTTTGTACCAACAGCCCAGGTGATTCGAGCTTATGACAATACAAGTTGGGAAATGATGGGGACAGTGCGGATCAGAACTCAGGTTGGCCCGGCGAAACAGGACATTGAATTTCACGTCTTGGATGTTCCAGCCACCTTTAATTTACTCCTTGGACGGCCGTGGCTGCACCAAGTAAGAGCTGTCTCTTCCACTCTACATCAAATGCTGAAGTACCCCCATGGGAAAAGGGTAGCTATTGTTTTTGGGAACTCTTCCATACATCCGCCGCCGGAAGTCACTACACCGGTCTTGGAAATTGTACACGGCGAGGAGGATGTCTTTTTGTCTGGGTTTACCTTAGCCGAGGCCCGTGTAGTGCAAGATATTCAAGATATTAATGAGGGATTATATGTCAGTGCTTAATCCATCTACCTCATGAATAAGCTGCAACATGTACCCGGAATGGGATTGGGAAGGAGCGGCCGAAAGGGCGTCGCTGCATTGGCCGAAGTGCCACATAACCCTTATACCTTTGGTCTAGGTTACACGCCAACCAAAAAGGATTGGGTAAGAAAAGGAAAGGAAATGGCAGGAAGGGCCAAGGCTAAACAAATTGGGAAACACTATGAGTTGGTGTATAGACCTATTCAAGGAACCCTGAACAGCCGCTTTGTCCAAGAAGGAAAAGATTTTCCCTTCTGCGGCTTTCCTGAGCCATGGCTGAATTCAGAAAAGTGGCGCTTTCCCGGCTTTGAGATCTTTTCGATCTACAATTACAAGGGGATGAAGTTGTGAAAGAGCAAACTGACCTACCAGTTGAAGCTGAACAGTGTATAGAGGATGAGTCCGATGGCACAGAACTTGAGCTGGGAGTAGTGCTGGCTTGTCTCCTCTCGGATCCTCAGATCACACCAGAGAGCTTGGGGGATGACTTTTCTGTTTCCATGATTGGAGATCAATCGGATGTGGGCCTTTCTTCCGGCATTCTGGATACATCTATCGCACCCTCCCTCGTTTGGCAGTTCAAGGAGGGCTTTTTGTCCAACAGTTCTGAATTAAGTAGTGAACCGAAATCTGATTCCACAGAGTCTGTAGAGTCGGAATCAGATTCTAGTTCTTCTGAGTCAGAGTTCGGTATTCCTGGGGTTGATAACCTGGATGCCGTTGTTTTGTCCAGGTCATCTTTTTCCTTTCCTTTTGAGTCGGTTGTAACCGAGGAATTGGACGAACTGGAAGTTGTGAATGAGAATGGTGCCACTGCTATTTCTGAGTACTTCTTTGTGCCACTTGTGTATTGCATTAATCAGGACTTTCAAAACTTTGATAAAAATGACGAGGAAGAAATTCTTTCGGTTTTGAAACATTTGATTGATCAAGAGGAGGAGAGGTTTGTAAAACCCCTGGTTGATAAAATCACTTCAATTAACGTTAGTACTGATAAGGATCCGCATCTGGTCCAGATCAGGTCCACGTTGTCTTCGGAAGAACATGAGCGCTTAGTCGCTTTATTAAAAGATTTCAAAGATGTTTTCGCGTGGTCCTACGAAGACATGTTTGGAATCGATCCTAAGATTGTACAGCACCAGATCCCTCTTGACCCTAAGGCCCGACCCGTCAAGCAGAAGCTTTGGAGAATAAGACCGGATTGGGCTCTGAAAATCAAGGAAGAGGCCACCAAGCAGATAGATACAGGGTTATTGCTAGTATCTGAGCATCCTACTTGGTTGGCCAACATTGTTCTGGTACCGAAGAAAGATGGCAGAATTCGGGTGTGTGTGGCTTTCAGAGATCTGAACAAAGCTAGTCCGAAGGACGACTTTCTTCTACCGCACATCGATGAGTTAGTGGACTTCACCGCAGGCCATGCGTTGCTCTCATTTATGGATGGGTTTTCCCGGTACAACAAGATCTTGATGGCACCCGAAGATAGGGAGAAGACTGCCTTCACCACGCCGTGGGGAACCTACTGCTATAGGGTGATGCTGTTTGGTTTGAAGAATGCTGGGGCTACTTATCAACGGGCTGCAACTACGATCTTGCATGATATGATCCACAAAATGGTTGAGGTGTACGTGGATGACATGATTGTCAAGTCCAAGGAAAGAGAAGGCCACTACACCGCCTTGAAGAAATTTTTCCAACGGATCAGAGAACGTCGATTGCGACTAAATCCTCAAAAATGCACTTTTGGTGTCACAGCAGGGAAAATTCTAGCGTTCTTGATTACACAAAGGGGCATTGAGGTTAATCCTTCCAAAATCAAGGCCATCTTAGAAATGCCACCACCAAGGACTGAAAAGGAGGTGCAAGACTTTCTGGGTAAAGTGCAATTCATGAAACGGTTTATTGCAAAATTAACCTTGACTTGTGAACCACTATTTGGTCTCCTGAAGAAAGGAAAGAAATTCCAATGGGATGACCGATGCCAAGTTACTTTCGAGCAGATCAAGCAATATCTACAGAACTCGCCCATGTTGTTGCCACCAGAGTCAGGGAAGCCGTTGATTTTGTATTTGTCAGTAACCGACACGATAATGGGTTACATGCTTGCGTAGGAATCTGAGGACAGAGTGGAGAAGGCCATCTCTTACCTGAGCAAGAAGATGCTGGAATATGAGACCCGTTACACTCCGCTCGAAAAGGCTTGCTTAGCTTTAGTATAGGCTACCAGGAAGTTGAGGCACTACCTGTTAGCTCACTTTGTAATTCTGGTTTCGAGATTGGATTCTATCAAATATCTCTTTGAGAAACCAGCGCTTACGGGTAGGCTAGCCCGTTGGTTGCTTCTTCTCTCCGAATTTGATTTGAAGTACATGACTCGCAAGTCTGTTAAGGGGAGAACAGTAGCAGAGTTCCTAGCCGATCACCCAGTGGAGGGAGACAAAATAGTAGAGTATTTGTTCTCAGATAAGGCCATTCTGCAGGTCGAATAAGAGATTTGGACTATGTACTTTGACGGAGAGTCTAACTAGTATGGGTATGGGTTAGGAGTGTTGCTAATAGCGCCTGACAATTCCCATATACCTTTAGCTTTCAAACTCCGGTTCAAGGTATCAAAAAACGAAGCAGAATACGAGGCATGTATCGCTGGCTTGGAAGCTGCCCTAGAACTAGGGACAAAAAGGTTGGACGTCATTAGGGACTTGAACTTGGTTGTGTCTCAAGCGAAAGGAGACTGGAAGGTCAAGGAAAAAAGGATAAAAATCTATCACCAAACCCTAGATGTTCTGATTCCCAGGTTTGAGAAGCTAACCTTCACGCATCTGTTAAGAGAGAGCAACAGGTTCGCTGACGCCTTATCAACTCTATCTTCCATGATAGACATCCCTTTGGGAGTTCGGATACGTCCGATCATTATTGAACAGAGATATGTGTTGGTTTACGAGTTAATCACAGCAATAGATGAAGTACAAGATCAGAACCCCTGGTATCATGACGTCTAGAACTTCTTAGAAAATGAGGCTTATCCACAAGGGGCAAATGCCAAAGATAAAAGGGCAATACGGTGAATGGCTGCTCGGTTTATCATCTGTGGAGGTAAATTGTGCAAACGAGGCCATCTGGGAATGCATAAACTGTGTGTCGATGTTGAAGAGTCAAAGCACCTAATGGAGGCCATCCACGAAGGAGAGTGCTGAGCATACATGAACGGAGTGATGCTAGCTCAGAAGATTCTCAGACAGTGTTACTACTAGTCAACCATGGAAAAGGATTGTATTGGTTTTGTTCGGCGATGCCACAAGTGCCAGATCCATGCAAATCGCATGAATATCCCACCGTCGAAACTGTACAACATGACTTCACTGTAGCCATTTTCAGTTTGGAGAATTGATGTTATTGGGGCAGTTACTCCGAAGGGGTCAAATGGGCATGAGTACATCCTAGTGGCAATAAACTACTTTACAAAGTGGGTCGAGGCCGAATCCCACGCAGTGCTGAAAGCGTCACACGTAGCCAAATTTATCAGGAATAATATCATCTGTCATTATGGGGTCCCGAATGAGATCATTTCAGACAATGGTTCCCATTTCAAGAAAGAAGTGATCGACTTGTTGGAGAAATACAACGTGGTTTTACATAAGTCATCTACATATCGGCCGCAAACCAACGGAGCTGTTGAGGCCGCCAATAAGAACATCAAGCACATTCTACGGAAGATGGTGGAAACCTACAGGGATTAGCCAGATAAGCTGTCATTTGCTCTTTGGGGCTATAGAACATCAATTCAAACTTCTACTAGGGCAACTCCGTATTCTCTGGTTTATGGGATGGAAGCTGTTCTGCCGATCGAAGTTAAGGTTCCATTGCTGCGGGTTATGGCTGAGTGCCAGATAGCAGAAGCGAATTGGCAACAGAGCAGGTTTGAGGAACTAATGTTATTCGATGAGAGGAGGCTGAAAGCACTGTACCACGTCCAAGGTTATCAACGAAGAATCGCCAAGGCTTTCAACAAGAAGGTTAAGCCCAAGAATCTAAAAGAAGGGGATTTGGTGCTCAAAGACAACCGAGCTCCCATCCACAACCCTAGGGGCAAGTTCAGACCCAATTAGACTAGTCCTTACATCATCAAATCAATTTGGTCGGGTGGAGCTGTCATTCTTATGGACCTAGATGGCCTTGAATTCTCCCAACCAATCAACATAGATAAGTTGAAGAAATACTACCCTTGAGTGGCTCACTAGGCCAAAAACCCAAAAGGGCGACCTAGGCAAAAGTTAGAGCACAAAAAATTTGAAATGAGAAAAACTGAGCTCACAGGGTTGAAAACCCAGAAAGGGCGGTCTTGGCAAAAGTTAGAGAGCAAAATGAGAGTGTTAATACCGGAGTGAACCCGAACCGAACTACATAAGGCTTGATTCCCATCTTCGGGATACGTAGGCAACTTCATTCTGAAGTCCAGGCATAAATACTTCCAAAACAACTGTTTCCATGTGATTGTTTTGGTCATCTTTGTCTTTTTCTACATTCAAAAGTTCGGTTATGATCTCCAGTACAGTGCAGTGCTATTCAGCCAAGGGGCAACTTTCCAGTTATTGGGTTCAGAGTTGTATGTCTCAAGGATAAATTCCGGGTGTGTCCAGTTGTGATCCTTATCGAAAATAGTTTTGAAAAGTTTTAATAAAAATTGATTTTGTTCAAATTAATCTTTTTACAAGTTAGACCATTTTTTGACCAAAAGAAAAATTTTTAGTACCCATAACCTTCAATTTCATTGATTTCAATACAAAGTTCTCCAACTCTTGATATAAATTGAAGTTACTTTTTTTATTACATTCAAAAGGAAAACTTGAAAGTACAGATTAAAGCAATAAACTTGGGGTATAGTTGAGTCAGGTGTTCCTGTGTCCCCTCCCAGAGCTTGAAGAAGCTTCAGATTCCAAAGTAGGCCCAGTTTGTGCCTCATCTTCAAGCCAAGCTATGCATTCGCCAGAAAGGGCGTAACTGAAATTAGGAGCGGGGGCCAAAAGTTCTCTTGTCCTCCAAGCAGTGGGATAGCGAGCTAGTTGTGAGCCTCGGACTGGAAATGAAGCTAGGTACTTTACCCCATCTTCTGGGCAAGTCTGGTCGTGTCCGAACTGACGCTTGAACCGAAATGGAAAGTAGAAGACACAGTGTGCCAAAGCAACCAACTGAATGCCAGGCTGGCGAGACATGCTGTAGCTCATCTCAGGCAGATCAAACCAGTGGCAACGCCAAGTAATGTCAACAGTGGATCTGTGGCACATCCATTGGCACCACCATCCCTCGTTTGGGAAATCAACTAGCTGTTAGCGAAAGAAATAGCCGCGTGCTGAATATGCAGGGCAAGAGTCCACTACTTTCAACTTAACCATGAGCCATACCTGGGGAGGGATGAAAAATAAGAAAGATTAAAGAATAGAGAGGTGTACGTGGAGAGAAAAAGTGAGAAAAGGGTTTTGAGAGAAAAACAGAGCCTGAAGGCCGAGTGATGTGAGAAATACATGTGAGAATGGTGGAAAATATTACCTGTAAGAGTAGTGGACTTCCTCCAAACTTGGTTGTCTCCCGGCGATGGAAAGCATCCAAGCCTATCAAAGTCTCGGCTAATGTCAAGCCAATGCAGCTCTTGCCCTCTTTTAAGCCTTGGGTAACTTCGATCAAGCGAATGCTAGACCCTTCGAAGCCAGGGGCAAGAAGAAAATGAGCCAACATGCACAAGCAAAGGGCATGTTGCCGAAAACCTTGCCAGAGACGATCGTCGCGGTTGCCGACGTTAGAAAATCGATGAATCAAGCTGGGAATATCCAACTCCCCGTTGTAAACCAATGATTGAGCATCGTGTAAAGTAAGCCCACACATCCGTCCTAAAGCTTGGATGTGGCCAAAACGGGATTGGGGCAAGATTTCCTCGTCACGCCAAGATTCCATCAAAGCTTGGAATTCTTTGATTGTGGGGCATATCTCTTGTCCGCCAAGGCTGAAAACATGCGTAACCGGGTTCCAATATCCAGCCACGGCGTGGAGGAACGAAAAACACAGTGGAGTACGATTCAGCGAGAATAGTGCATTTATCCCGAAACCTCAGAAATTCAACTTTTTCGAGCCATCTAAAGTTGCAATCCAAGTCGAGAGTTTTTCGGCAAAGAATGGCTCCATTTGTGGCAAAAATAGAGCTGAATTGAAGAAACAACGAAGCTGGAGTTTTTGTAGAAGATAAGGTGCTAAATGGAAGACTGGTGGCAGCAATCTGGAGGTTCCCTGCACTGGTGGCCGACCGGCCACTTTTGTAGTCGACCGACCAGTACTAGTGGCCGACAACCATTTTTGATGGCCGGCAGCATATGTTTATGGCCAGTGGCCTCCTATGTTTCCCTCTGGTCCATCCATGTGTTGAAAGTGCTAAGAACCTGTGTTTTGTTCCACTTGGTGCATTTCTTCCGTCTCTCTTTAAGAATTTTGTCGAATTGTTTATTGAGTTGTTGTTTTGCTTATCAAGTTGTTGATTTGCTTATCGAGTTGTATTTGTTTTGATTGTCGAGTTGTTGTTTTGTTCATTGAGTTGTTTTACTCCGTTTGTTATGTGTTGGTTGGTTCAGTACCTGATTAAGCAGTTGCCAATACAATATTCAATTTCCATCGATCCTGTTTTCGTGAAAAATGGTGCGATATGATGAATGCTCAGAATACAAAATATAACACTTTTTAATCAAAAGCTGTTTTCATTCCAATCATGGTTTCTTTTTACAAAAAGAGTAAAAGTTTTTAAGAAAATAAAACTGCCCAAGGCTGTACATTGTGCTAACACTACTAGCAAAAAGCATCTAAATCAGCGCCAGCCACCTCAGGATCGAGAGGCCCTCTTCGTCCTCTTCCTCAGTAGAGCGGACTCAAAACTATCGCCATTCGGCGCCACTGTCTGGATCTGAGCCGGAACTTGATCCAGAGTTGTCTCTGCTCCCCTTCTTGGAGCCCTCCTCAGCATCGCCACCGCCCTAAGAACTCGAGCCAGTGTCATGCCTCTACCCTCAGATGACTCTGACTGGGGGCTCACTGGCTCCTCGTCCTCGTCTGTCTCGTCATCATCCGGGATAGGCTCTGGTGGGCCGCTCTCGTCATGAGTACGTCTAGCTCTGCCTCGGCTGTGCATCGGAGTCCCTCGTCTCTCTCTCCCTGTTGTTGGGGGAGGCACTGAAGGTCTTACTGCGGCTCCCGCTAGGGCGTCCGATGGGGCTGGCATATGAAAAGGGACCTGAAAATGACAGTTTGTCAAATGCATCAATTATGGTATATATTGGATGCAAAGATGATTATAGTGTTGTATGCAGTGTGTGGGAGCAGTGTATCAATGCAGTGTTGTTAATGTAATGTATTCAGATCAGTGTGAAGCAGATTGCAGTTGAAATGCTAATGTATCAGCAGAAAATTTCATGACATGAAGTGCGAACTGAAAGAAACTTATCGGAATCCTGTAAAGACTGAGTAGGTTCATGCTCATCTGAACCATCCCCATCAGAGAAGCCGCTAGCTCGAGAGCCTGCCCGGTGTACTCTATGGATGCTTGTGAATATGTTGAGATAATCAGCGGTCTATAAAGCATGACTGAAGTGAATTAAATGTGCAAAATGTAAAGTATAGTACATACCGGGGTTGGGCCTCGAACTCTGACAAGCTCGTGACTAGCTAGTGCCGGCTCGATGGGAATCTGGTAAGCCTCCCCTGTAGGTCGCCAGCAAGTCAGTGTGATAGGTAGCTCTGGCCATCCCGCTCTCTGTCTCGTTTGAGAACCTCTCCTGTCATAAGCCCGTGACGCCCTCGATACTCCTGCTCTCCCTCCCACAACTGGAGCTCTAGCTCTCTCACCTCTGTGGGCGCCAGTCAGAGGCGGCATGAGGTATGTCTGGATGAAGGCAATGTAATCACCCTCAAGTCTGAAGAAGTCAGCATCCCAACCTCTGGTGAAATCAATCATCTCATGCATGGTGTATCTCTCTATGATCCTCATATATGTAGGAGGCGGCATCAAAACTACTGGCTCGGGCAAGCCGAGGCTCTGGCGCAGGAATCGCTCCCCTAAGAACCACGCCTGACAAACCAGGCCCTCGAGCAAGATCCGGAATTGAGAAGCCTCCCGAGCGCCGGCAAACTAATCTCTGACCCCGTCAGGTATCACTGCCCACGGCCGCCAAGTGATCTGCAAATAGTGAATATACAGATTGTTAGTTGCCATTAGAGATGCAATATGAAGTAGAGCTGAAATGACTGTAAGGTTTGAGTTACCTCTGCTGCAGTCACGGTGTCGAAGAATCGACGAAAAAATTGGAATGACTCCCAGGGCCTTCGCTGGCATCTCTCGTCGTACCTGTTCAAGTATAGTACTATAGGAGGCATCTCCACCTCTGGCTCAGAGGCAAGCCTCGGAAAATAGGCGTACACCCATAGCTGCAGAAGGCGAAAGGACAACAGTGAGTATATATCAAATAAATACAGATGATGCAGAAAGCAGACAATATGTGCAGTGAACAGAGAATGCAAAACAAAAAGCGTACAGTGTGTGCAGTGTACAAATAATGTGATGCAGAAAGCGTACAGTGTGTGCAATGTACAGATAATGTAAAGCAGAAAGCAAATTGTGTGCAGTGTAGTGTACGGTGTGTGTGGTATACAGGAAATGCGAAGCAAAAATGTAAAGTAGAAGGGTATGACGTACCTTCCAGGCCCTCCAGTAGCCTCCTAACAAATGCCCGCTCCGGCGAGAGGTAGAGCTCATGTACCCGTACAGCGTAGCCACGCCTGCGCCACCCCAGTCATAGAATCAGACGCGAGACAAGTCCACCAGGGCCCTCATGAGGTAGAGCCCGACGGTGTTCGCCCGATCAGCGAACAGAGTAGTGCCAAACAGAAACATGAGGAAATCCCGAGCGTAGTACTCGGTCTCTTCGCAGGTCGTCGGCGTCATCTCTCTGAAATGATCAACGAACCATGTATATCGCACCATCCCTAATCGGGAGATGGTTGGGCGAATCCCCAGCAGGTAGATCTAAGCGGCCTCCCACTCGCCCATGTCTGTGTCGTAAGGAATCGGATGACCCCCTACTGCTATACCGGTGAGCATAGAGAAGTCAAAGGGAGTCATCGTCATCTCCCCTGCTGTAGAGAAGTCAAGGGAATCGGTGGTATCCCACCACCTCTCTACTAAAGCACCCAGTAGAGGCCGGCTCGCAATGAGACGTGAGAGCCCCATGCAAAATGCGCCGAAGCTGGCCTCGTCGATGATGTAACGGACGGCGTCGGGAAGCTCCATATACCACTCATTCGCGGAAGTGGTCTTGTATCCACGAATGGCATGTGAATCCCCCTATAAGAATGACAAACAGATGCAAGACAGTGTAAGAAATACAGTGCAAGGATATGTTCAAGACAAGCAGATGCAAGGCAGTGTAAGAAATACAGTGCAAGAATATGTTTGGGATGAACATATGAAAAGCAGTGTGAGCTATACAAGAAATGCAACCTACATTGCGAAAAATAAAGAAAAATGTATACCTCGGAGGCGCCATGGATAAATGTGACTCTGGTTCGCGTAGCAGGAGGTCCTCCGGTGCACCTCGCGTAAACCCCCTGAACTGGCGGATGCTATCGAGAGGTAGCACATGTACCTCAGGATGGTACGTCGTTGGGTCGAACGGTCAAATACTGAGCGGCAATGGCTCAAACTCTGGATCCACCTCCATCCCCGGAGGAGCTCCATAGTGTGGGATGTCGTCCGCCATCTCGAGGAAGGATGAGAAAATGGTCAAAATGTGGAAAATGGGCGGGGAATGCCAAAAGTCAACAAAAAGTCAACTCTAAGAGACGAAAAATGGAAGAAAAGGTCAAGGCTCGGGAGAGGGCACTGAAATCAAGGGTAACTCGAGGGAAACAAACCCCGAGTGATGGAAGTCAAGAAGGAAGTACCGAAATCACTTTTTAATCGATTCAAAACGGAGTGTGCGAAAAGGTTTTAACGAATCGGACGTTCATGGGATGTTTGAAAATGCGTATAAAGTGTGGACCAGAATGAGAAAATGGTCTAGAGCAAGAAGAGAAGGATTTTCGGGTTTGAGGTAGTATGAAAATAGGGTTTGAAGCCCTATATTTAAAGACCTATGGTGAAATGCCAAAAATGCCCCGAATCTGCCATCAATGGCCGATGGCCACCATTTGTGGCCGATGACATCATTTTGTGGCCGATGGGTGGCCGGTGGCTTTCTAGAGTGGCCGGCAGGCCTCTGGTGCTCTCCTTGGATGTTGTTCTGTTGTTTTGTGCCTTGATCCCTCAAGAAAGTGCAAGGGAAGTACATTTTTAAGCTCAGGTGGCCTCTGCGGAAGCTCCGAACTGTGTTTTCAGTGTGTGGTACTCAACACGAACGAGGTGTATCCTTTGAAATTCTTGCAACCCCTCCGAGAGGTAGGTTGGAGGTTGCGGTCGCATTTTTTTTTACCATGCACCGTTTTTGTCATTGCACAAAGCGCATGCCTCTTTGTCATTACATGGAACATGCCTTTCACTTGAGGGTTTGCATTGTTTCTTGTTCACATAGAGCATGCATTTTATACTTTAACATGAGGCGTGCTTCTACTTGGGCGTTAAACACGTGTTTTGAACTTTAGTGCGTAACATGCTTGGCATAAGATATGTATTGTCATCATCTCGCATGGAAAGTGCTCGCATGGCATTACATTGTATATGCTCTCACATTCGCATGAGAATGTTTGTGTCTGTTGTATAGAGCATAAGTTTGCTAGTATGGCATAAAATATGCATCTTGATGTTGCATGGAGCATGCCACGTTTTTCGTTGCATAGAATATGCACTTCTCACTTGCATAAAGCATGCATTCGTTAATTAAGCATGGAGCATGCATTTGTCACCTTTGCATAGAATATGCACTTCCCACGCTTGCATAGAATATGCGCTTCTCACACTCGCATAGAACATGCATTTGGTATTTAGCATAGAACATGCTGTTAGTCTTGCATAGAACATGCATTCTAATCTTGCTGTATCTGTTAAGTCTCTTTCTTATACAGGCACGGTATTGTATGTACGGTTCATTCAAAGCTAGTGCAACCAGACGATATTGTATGTACGGTTCATTCAGAGGAGTTCCAGGTAAGATCACTCATGTTCTCTATACCTCTCTTGTTTTGGTCAGAAGCATTGGGTCCTGTGCCCGATGTTTATACCTTTCTTTGGTTAAAAGCATTGGGTCGTGTGCCCGATGTCTATACGTCCTTTGGTTAGAAGCGTTTGGAACATCGGGACGTGTGCCTGATGTTTATACCACCCCTCTCCAGTTAGAAGCGTTTGGACCGTGTCCCAATGCTTATACCTCTCTGTTTTGGTTAGAAACATTGGAACGCGCTCTGATGTTTATACCACCCTCCGGTGTTTGCACCGCTCTCTTTTCCCTCTCGAGCGCGGCGCGTTAGGACGCTTTGGTTAAATACATCTGGACGGATTCCAATGCTTATACCGCTCTTTGTTTTGGCTGTATAATGGTTTAATGTGTTTCACTTGTTATTTTTGTTGTTCTCTGTGGCTCGGAACCTTAGGATGTGTCCCTAGGATCACACCATCTTGCTCCTCATATGTGCCATGCATTGGGATCTTGTTTGCCGCCTCGGGTGCGCCTGACGGTTGTGGTTCTTTACCTTTCCTGCGTGATGCGTAGTTAAGATTACATAATTTTCTTACATCCTTTCTGCATGAAATGTGGTTTGGTTCATGTTACCTTGCTTATGTACGAGTTTGCTGTAGCGTTTCTTCGCATAACATTTGCATGTAGATGTTTCATTACAATCTCATTGCATGATCATAAGTTACGTTCTTGCATCATGGATGTCATTTGCATCTTACCCCAGAACTACGCTGGTTTGATTCCTTGCAAAGGGATACGTAGGTAGCCTGTGGGCGCAACTGTTTTTTGTTTTGATTGCTTGTTTGTCTAAGTCTTTGGCCTTGTCAAAAATGGGTCGTCTTTGGGCTTTAACATTCACTCCCGTCATTTTATGACTTCCGAGTTCTATCAAAGAGAGACAATTGTAGACACCATATTTTTGACCTTCCTCAAGACTTGGATGTCATCGTTTGAATACCCGATGATTGTGCTCGCTCGTGTTCGTTTTGAGTCCCTGAAGGTCTCGGCTGAGCGTCTTGCCTTGGAGCCTCCAATCTTGTTTGTTTTGTGCTTGGTTGTGAGCCAAGAGCTTATTGCTTCACTTCTGGAGGAGAGGTTGACCTGTCAGCCATCCCCCTAGCCTGCCGGCCATGACTTGTGCCAGTCGGCCACCAATGGTGGCCGGTCAGCTATGTTGATGGCCGGTCGGCTACATTGATGGCTGGTCGGCCACTGATGATGGTCGACGGCCATTTTTCTCCTTTTTCAGATATTTTTTTGCCAGCTGTTGTTCACTGATGCTCATCTCCATACACGTGTATGGAGGAATGAATACAAGCCTTTAGCTTGATTTTCTATATAATGGGGGGTCTCTCCCCCATTTTGAGGGGTTACACAATTTGGAGCAAATTTCTCTCTCTCTCTCTCTCTAGAATTCTATTTCTCTCTTCTTGTTTTATGCTTGAAAGTGAGAATTCTCTACACTTTTGCAGTAAGACCCTTAACTAAATATCTTCATCTTGGAGTTGAGGTTCTTTGAGGCTTGGTTTGAGCTTGTAAGGGTGGTTAAAGCTCAAAATTGTGACTGATTTTGAGTTATGCTTCAAGAGGTAAGGGACTTTCCTTGTAGACTTTGCTTTAGTCAATTACTTGGCTATCTTTTTACACTGTTTTGACCTGATTTTTCAACCATAAAAACTCTGTTTTTAAGGTTTCAAAATGGTGGTTTAAGTCTTGGTGAGTTAGGGGGTTGTCTCCTCTTTTTGCTCTTTGGCTTATGAAGCCTTTTGTGCCATTTCTTACCACCTTTAAATCAAAATTTTTGGGCCTTTGAACCACTGAAATTCAGAGTTATTTCAGTGGTAAAAATCAACTCTTGAAGTTCAAAATGTGAGGGGTTAGCCTCCCCTCCTTGTGTCTTGCTTCCATGCCTAGTTAGCTTCACATATTAGCTTGATTTTGTAGCTTGTGTTAGCTTAGTTCAAGCATGTTTTAGGCTCTGTTTTTGCATGTTTCAACTCTGTTTTGGGTTGGTTGGAACATTTGTTGCTTGCTTTTTGTACTTGTAGTGCAATTGTGCTTACTAATCTAGCATGCCTAATGGTTTAGCCTATTATTCTAGCTTGTGTTAGCTTAACTTCAGCATGTTTTAGCTATTATTTTGGTCTACTTTAACTCTGTTTTGGGCTGGTTAAGTCCCTCGAGGCTTGAATTGCATGGCTATAGTGTAATGGTCTTCACTAGCTCATTGTTTTAAGGCTTTAAGCATAAAGTGTTTGAGTTGTTTGCATGTTATAGCATCATTTTACATGTGATTTCAGTGTTTATAGCTCTATCACATGCTCATTCATTTCGCTCTTTCATTACTTTTGAGAGTTGTGCCTTGAGTCTTATTTGCAATCTAACATGTGAGTATGTTTTTTTAGCATTTTGTGCCTCAATCTCAGCATGTTTTGGCCACTGTTTTGGCATGTCTTAACTCTATCTTGACTTAGTTTGGCCCTTTGAGGCTTGTATTGTGTGGTTGTGGTGCAATCTCTTTCATTAGCTTAATGTTTTAGGCTCTTAACATCACTCGCATGAGTTGCTTGCATGATTTAGTGTCTTTTGCATGCCATATCAGCATTGAAATGTCTAGAACCTCCCTCTATTCTTCACTCTTTACTTTGTTTTGAAAGTGGTCTTGAGCCCCTAGTTAGCTTGAGTGTGAAATTATGGCTCTCATGCCTAATGGTTTTAATCATCCCTTGAGGGTTTCTACTAACCAGCAGCATGAGGCCTCTTTTATGCTCAAGGTACTTGTGGCTTAGGCCCTCTTTCCAATTAGAGGACTCTCACTTTGGACTTAATTGGTTAAAGGACTAATCGGTAATGTAAAATGTGTAAACAAAACATGACAAGTAAAACTTGAGCAAGATAAGCATGTTGTGTTGCATTGCATGTGTTTGGATCGGACGTTAATCCAAACACAAGAAAAATGGAACGTTTCATACTCAAAGTGATGAAACGTGTCATTTTTCTTGGTCACCGTCACCCTTGATCATGCGTGATAGGGTGGTGGTCCTTCGAGTCTTATTTGTGCATTCATTAAGCTTGTACAAGCTTGGTTTTCTAGCAATCATGCATTGAAAATGCGTGGTTGATGGCTTGAGAGCCAAGAGCTATACTCCTTTGAGCTTAAGAAATGATAAGGAGTGTAGCAGTACACACATTCCTTGAAAATGCTTTGTTTTGCCCCTGTTGTAGCAAAAGCAGAAGTCCAGAAAATGTGGGTGGTTGATCGGCCAGTTTCAGTAGCCGACCGGCCAGTTAAGGTGGCCAACAGCCACTTTTTGTGGCCGACCGGCCACCAATGAATTTTTGTGCAAGTGTGTTCCTATGTCAGAGCAGAGGCAATCTGGAAGTTGGTGCAATTTTTCAAGATCAAATGAGTGCAAACAGAGGCATCCGATGACAAGGCAAGAGCATTTTCGGGAGGAAGCAACCGAGCATGCATGCATCCCTCATCCCTCAAGGCCGTTTAAATCGCTTTACTAGTTAGTTAGCGTAGCTAATCATTCAATTCATTTTTTAATATTTTAATTAGCTTAGCGTAGCTAGTTATTCAATTGTGTTATAATAATTAATTAGCTAGAATAGTTAATTAGTTCATTTTGTAATAGTTAGCTTAATTAGCGTAGCTAATTAATGCTTATTCGTTCGGACCCTCCTTCGAGAGGGCGCAATATTGTAATAAATGTGCGTATGTGTGTGTGTGCATGTCGTCCAACCCCACGTCTTTCTCCCTTTTATTTAACCGCTTTCAATTGTTAGATTAGGGACATATTTCAATTAGCATACCTTATGCTTGCATGTTTGCATCATTCATTTGTCTTGCATGCACCGAGGCTCGGCGCATCATTCAAACTGCATTATCGTTTCAATACACTTCTTTGAATACGTGTTTATCACATGTTGTTCAAATCGAATCATATGTCATATTAGTAGTCGAGCCTATTAATTACATTATTGCATGTGTTGCATTAGGCATTTTGTATAGTTAGGATCATGCATTTTTCTAACTAGCTTTTGTTTTGGCTTGGAGTACTCGGTAAGCTTTTACGCTTTAGCATACTTGCATGAGTGTGAGTGTTGCCATGATAGCATGCTTGCCATGAGGCTATGTGCTTAAATGCTAAACTGAATGAATGCCTGTGGATAAAGGCTTGGTTGCTTGAATTAGAACAATTCAACAAATGTGAGTTTTAAGCCCACTTTGAGAAGTGGCAAATCATGTTTGGTGGCAAATCCGCATTTTAGCCCACTTGAGGGTGGCAAATTCAAACCATTTTCGAAAGCAAACATGAGTTGAATTCGTTCCAATTCTCGCGACATAGTCTATACTTGCTTGTGTACGTCACATAGTAAAGTTAGCTAATAACCGGAATAAGAACACATGAGGTTTATGAAACAATATATCATGCTTAGTAAAGGCCGATCCTTTGATCGGGCGAGTGGAGGTGCTCATTTCAAGACTTTCCCCTCTCGTACCCAAGTTCCCAAGCCGAGCCAACTTTGGTGAGGGCGGACACATGACCATTGGCACGAGTCAGGGTTTCCTAAATTTTCCCAAAATAAAATATTTAGGTGGCGACTCTATAATCTGGCAAAGCAATTCAGTTTTGGTATTATTTGATTCAAAATCGATTTTCCAACATGATTTGTCGGATTGGACTCTTTGGTGATTATCAGTTTCACATTGCACTTGTGAGACTAGATTCAGAACCGTGACAGGAGTCCGAACTGTAGGACCAATTCGAGCTCTCCGAAAGGGGGCGCGAAATAAGTCGAGCTACACCTACTTGTAGACACCAACCTAGAGATTACCTGAGTCCTCATTGAATTAAATTATAAATTTCTGAATTGTAGAGAATTCAAGTTATCATTGTGCATGGTGGTTTTCAAAGATGTAAACGAAATCTTTTTTTAAGGCACGGCACAGCATGACATGAGCATTTCATATTAGGAGTCGTGCATAAATGTATATACTTTGTTAAGATTTCTCTACTGGGCTTTATACTCACCCCTATGAGATTTTGGTGCAGGAAATGACGTAATGAACCTACCAATCTAGGGGCGTAAATATATGTATATAGAGCATAGAGCTCAAGGCTCTATTTTGTTGTGATTGTATTTTGTAAGCCTAGGGCTATAACTATTTGAGTCCGATAAACTATTTTTGTGTAACCGGGCTTAAGCCTTAGAACTTGTAAACCCTCAAGGGCATTTATTTATTTTTGATGGAATAGTCTACATGCTATAGATTCATGTGCTAGAATTCCTTGAATGTATAATCGCATGTGGGATTATTTTGTATAAACATTGAGTTTATGTAATGGAAAATGTTAGGGATATATCCGGTATTTCTTAAGAGCCATGATTTTTGGGGTGTTACAGAAACCGAGCAAAGAGTCGTGCTATCTTACTTGGCATACAGTGAGAAAGGTGTTAAAGGATAAGTATTATCCTTTAGGAATGTGGTTCCTGAAAGGACCTTACAAATGAGAGATAAAGTCCTATTAGAATTGTGTCATGCGAAATCTACAAAAACTCAAGCCAAACCCTAATATCAAGTATTGCAATTATTACTCTCGAATACACAGAGCTTTTGTATCCTTAATCTACTTGCTGACTTAGGCATCGGAGGGGTTTCTAGCACACACCCACTGGCCAACTCACGTTTATGATTTCAGGTATTACGATAACGTTTGGAGGAGAGCAAGTTTGATCAACAGGATTATACGAGTGAAGATTATTTCATGTTTGATCAACAAGATTATATAAGTAAAGATTATTTCATACTCGTACAATATGTACAAAGGTTAAGGGATAAATATATTATTTTAATCTGATAGGAGATAAGTGTAATTTTTTAAATGTGATGGAGATATCTGTATTAAACAAAAATCTCAGGGGTCATTTGGTATCTAACTAAAAAAGTCAAGTTCCATTTGATATCTAGTTAAAAAAGCCAAGTTTGTTCTAGTATTTTTTTTAAAAAAATTTAATGATTTTAAAAAAAAATTGTTAATTTTTTTTTTTTTCCTCTTAATGTTTGTCTAGTGTAGAGTAGTCAAAAAATGAAGAAGTTTGGGGGCAAAAAAAATCATTTTTCAATATTATTTTTAGTGGACTTTTTTCTAATTTGTTATGTAAAATCTAAAAGTTTAATTCAATAAGCTTTGAGGTTTTAAATTTCATTCTTCGTGGAGTCAATCACCCAGGTGATAGTAGATACAGTTGGTAAGACGAATCTTTCAGGTTTGGGCGAATTGTACCCAGTGTCAAGAGTGTAGGTTCAAATTTTTACTTATGTGCGAGTCTGCAATTTACCGTTACATGAATGAGTGACTTTGTTATATAGCGCCACCTAAGGATGACCTCTGAGATCTCGGTTTCTTAGGATCTAGCCCTAAATGTCATTTTTCTGTGGCTAGGCCTTTTAAAATCTAAGCCTGCGTTTGGTCGTGTTTTGTAAATGTAATTTGAGAGTATGAGTTGTATTTTGAGTGTGTGGGTTGTAGAATTATGATTTGAGTGTAGAAAATTTGTTTGGTTATGGTTTTAAAATAGAGTGTTGAATTGTGTTTTGAAGATGTATTTTGAATTAAGTTTTGAAAGTTTGATGTGATATGTGAAAGGTAAAAATTTGTTTGGTGATGTGTTTTGAAAATAGTTTTCAAAACTTAATTCAACCAATAATTTATCATCAAACACAACTCATATATCGATATCCATATTTTTTTATTAACAATAATAACCAAACTATTTTTAAAATACTGAAATTAAAAATTGATTTTTTTGTCAATTAATTTTTTTTAGTAATTTTTTTGAATAATTGTTTTTTCCAAATAATTTTTCCATTTTAAAATAAAGGTTCAAACAGTTCTCTTCGTGCAAAATATCAAACAGTTCAAAATAGAGAAGTTGGCAGGAAGGGATGACCGGTGGGATGACCGGCCGAATGACCTGGGGGACGACCGGCCGGGTGTCCCAGGTACTGCGCCTCAGGTTCTCTTCGTGCAAAGGTTCGAACAGTTCGGAGTTTAAAATACCAACAGATCTGAAATGAAAAAAACTTGTCTACAAATTCTCAGAAATCATTTGGGAACTGATTTCAACTTCTCTGAAATCATTTATACATAACAGATGAATATTGATTTACCAGATTAGTGGGGAAAAGGTTGAAACAATTCGGGAAAATCGAAAAACATCTGAAACAAAAAAAATAGTCGGCTACACTTCTCACAAAAGATTTGAGAACTGATTTCGACTCGTCTGAAATCATTTGCAAATAATAGATGAAGAATTTATTTACCAGATTAAGAGGAAAAGAGGAAGAAGACAGACACGTTAAAAGCGGAGAACTGAACTACGAGATGCCAAACGGATTTTCAAATTGTAATTTGAATTAACACGCGGAATCAACTTTTGAACGTCGTATCCAAACATCATGTGCGAGCTCACGTGTTAAAAATTGATTTGAATTCACAACCAAACAGAATCTAAAAGTTTAATGGTGTTTGAAAAATTTTATAAAAAATTACTAAGAACCAAAAAAAATAAATAAATAAATAAATAACTAAAAGTCAATTCCAAACAACCATTTAAAATAGTTTTTTTTTTTAAAAAAGACATTTATAACATGACTAAAAGTCAATTATAGATTAATTAACTTACGTCACATCAACAAAATTTTCATCTTACCGTTTCTGCTACGTATTTTTCGAGACCAATGAGGAAGCATAAGAGCATTGTTAACTTCAAAACTAACAATGATATATACGCAAAATCGCTGTCTTCCGAGAAGAAAAATCCAAATTCCAAACATAAAAGTTTAATTTCTATTGTTCAAAAAATCACCTAAGCCGAATGAATGAATGAAATTAGGAGAAACTTACATTCGAAATTTAGGGTTCGTTTGGGATGTTCTAAAAAAATATATTTTTTAATTTATTAATTTATATGGGTTGAATTTGATGTGATGTGTTAGAAAGGTGATGTAATTTAAATAAGATGATATGACTTAAATAGGATAGTGACTTTTTGACTTTTTGTATTATTTAATTTATGTCAAACCAACCCTTAAAAATAATAATAGCTAATAAGATTATTAAAATTTGAGTCTCACAATTATGAAAAATTCAAAAAAACAGTTAGGTCCCGTTTATTTTTATAGGTATAATAGAAGGAGTTGATAGTGAGAGAACTAATAGTGAGGAAATTGTTAGTGAGGGGATTAAGTAAAATTACGTTTTTTTTTATGGTAGTTGTTAGTGTAAGAATTGTTAGATTATTACCCTATAAAATAAATAAATAAAATATAAAAATAAATAAAATTATGATTTTTATTTGACAAAAAATACAAAAACATTAAATATTAATATTATAAAAAAATGCTTTACATGAAAAAAATAAAATAAAATAAAATAAAATTTAAGCCGAATGATTAATTTTCTAATACTATCTCCACCTCCTAAATTTGGGACCCATTATCTCAACGAACCAGATTCACCCCTCAATCTCTCAAAACAAACACCACATCTACATCTCCCAAAACAAACACAACATATAATGAGTCCCATCTCCATTTTAATCTCATTCCTACCTCTATTTCTCAAAACAAATAGGCCTTAAATAGTATGAAGGGTTTTAAAAAGTCACAAAGGCCTCATTTGTTTAGCTCTATAAGATAGAACAGATTAGGAGTACGATAAAATTAAGTGAGAAGATTATTTGTGTGGTGGTATTAGGTTGAAGATATAGGATAAAGAGTGTTTGGTTGTATACCACCGAATTAGTAATACTATAAATAGTATTAATATATAAAATTAATATTTTTAAATTTTTAGTAATTTTAATATTATAATAATTATTATTTTTATACTTTTTAAGTCCACTTAATCTAGAGACACTTAAAAAAATGTACATTTTAGGGAAAATTATTTATAAGTCCTATTAGGGAGACTTATGCTACATATGGTCTTACTAAAAAACTTATGTTCCCATAAGTCCCGTGGGAAGTTTGTTGACACATTTACCCTCAATATTAGTTGTTAATATCATAAATAATAGTAAACCATATATAGGAAATTGAATGTTACCATAGATCATATCTATATAAACGTAACATAACATGGCACCTACATAAACGTAACGTGACACCTATACGTAACGTGACACCTATATAAACGTAACGTAACACCTATGATCTATGGTAACATGCAATTTCGAAAATTGCATGTTACCATAGATCATGTCTATAGGAAATTACATGTTACCATAGATCATATCTACATAAACATAACGTAACGTGACACTTATGATCTATGGCAACATTCAATTTCCTATATAGGAAATTGAATGTTACCATAAATCATATTTACATAAACGTAACGTAACGTGACACCTACATAAACGTAACGTGACACCTATGATCTATGGTAACATTCAATTTCCTATATAGGAAATTGAAGTTACCATAGATCATATTTATATGAAACGTAACGTGACACCAACATAAACCAGTAACATTTTCACATTCAATTTAAAAAAATAAAAACTCATTCAGTGTGTTTGGTTTGAATTTTCTGGATTAAGTTTTTTCAAAACTGAATTTTTTTATTTTCATGTTTTTTTGTTTTTAGTGAATATTTTTTAAATTTTAAACATTTTTTTTTACTTTTTTAGATGCACATTACTTAAATGTATCTAAAAAGTAAAAAATTTGTGAAAAAATATTTTAAAAAATTAATAAATACATAAAAATACAAAAAATGTACTGGATTCTTATATATTTTTGTATTTTTGGTATTTAGTGAATTTTTAAAAGATTTTTTTTACAATTTTTTTACTTTTTAAGTATATTGATGTTAGGTGTGTCTAAAAAGTAAAAAATTTGCTTAAAATATTAAAAAAATTCAGTAAAAACAAAAAAACACGAAAAATAAGAAAGTAAAATTTTCTGAAAAGTGTTTTTGAAAAGTGGAAACAAGCAAGTTTGTGAAACGTAACGTGACACGTTACGTTACGTTTATGTAGGTGTCACGTTACGTTACGTTTATGTAAGTGTCACGTCACGTTATGTTTATGTAGGATCTTGTGCAATACATTCCTATCTAAATAGAACTTAAGACTCTATAAGAAATTAAACAGGACTTAGCCTACCATAAGTGTATAAATAAGTCCCCCTAAATTTTACATAAAAACTATTTAAAAATTCACTAAATATTAAAAAAAATCATATTTTTATAGTATTTATTAAAAAAATTAAATATTTCTTTCACAAATAAACTATTTGAAAAACAAATAATATTAAAAATATTTTAATCCATTTTATTTAATATTTTAATCCATTAATCCTATCCTAGATTACTAATCTCATATGTTTTCCTTCCATGCTAGTCCAACCATGAAGAGAGATATTTGATTGACAGGATTAGAGTATGTGATTAAGATTATTAATCCGTAAGCCTAATAATCCTGTGTTTGTTTTGAAATTTTATTTCATAATTATCAATCCAATGGATAATTAATCCAACAAATTTGTAAGATTATTAGTAATGAGGTAGGGGTGGAATTATATATCCTAAGTTGGGAAATAAAATAAAAAGACTTTTTTACCCTTTACTAAAAATTAAAGCACTTATTATTTTTATATAATTTTATATTTTAGAAGGCTAAAAATAATTTTTTAAAATTTAAAAATATTTTTTGATATTTATTTTATCAAATTAGTTTATATTTTAAAAAAATTAAAAAATAAGCCAAACATGGCCTTCGTATTTTGTTTTTATTTATTTATTTATAATTTTTTTCAAAATCACGTTTATGAATAAATTTTGATAAAGTAAAAATTGTGAAAAAATATTGATGGAAGATAAGATTGGAAAAGAAGATAAATATAGTTGTAATCCTACATTCATATATTTTCTTATCCAATACAAATCAAACAATAGATAAGGAGATAATTTATCTTACTAATCCAATTGGATAGTGAATACCACACTAATTTAATGGGATTATTAATACTTTCATTATTAATTTTGTGAATCAAACATAGCCTTAAAGTGTTAATTTCATCACAATCTTCTATAACCAAATACTCTTTATATTGCCATTCATCACTATTAGTCCAATCACAACCAAACAAACATGACTAAAAAAAAAGTCTTCGACACCTTAAAAAAAATATATTTAAAACCTAATATAGTGGTATTTTGGCAACAGAGTTTTACGCTGTGTCTGGCTGAGAATGCCAACGCCAAACGCCAGCGTTTTTGGGCAAAAATTGGTTTGGGATTGTGACTATAATCAACTATGTGAAATTACGATACTACCCTCATTGTTGTTTAGGGTTACATATTGCCCAAAAAGGCTTACACAGATTAGAAAGAGGATGCCGCTTGGTTACTGCTCCGCTGCGACGTTCCTATGATTGCTTCGCCTCGCCAAACCAACATCTCACCCGTCGACCCTCCGTAACGCCTCCGACGGCACTCTTCCACGTCGACTTCGTCGTCGGTGTTTGCACAGAATCACATAGGCCTCCACCTTCAGTCGTGAATCTGAAATCCCTTGGAGTTCTTACCTAGATTTCTTATTTTCCTGTGGATTTTCACCCAAATATGGCTTGTTTGTGGAGAGTGAACCCTGATTTGCTTGAATCTTGCATGTTTCCCTTCGATTACTCCATCATGTTTGTGTTTCATGTTTGGGGATTTCACTCTTCCACACGGCTGCCTCCCTGTTTCCCTTCGATTACCTTATTGAAAATTTTTGCATTAGTGTAGTAAAATTTTGTTTACCATTAAATTATTTATTGAGAACATTCAAATGCCAAATTAAAAAAGGAAAAAAAATTGAAATTAAAAGTAACTTTGCAATTTTAAAATTAACAAATGTGAAAAATTTAGATCCTTGTTCCAGTTTTTACAAATTGAAAATGTTTCAGTAAGGTAATGCGTAAAACAGAGGTGTTAACGTTAGAATTGGTGCAGGATCATGCATGCCAATATATTACATTGGGTGAGGGCATTTTGGTAATTATACAGTTCTACACCATGACATGACAACTTTAAAAAAATATTATCTAAAAAAACAAAAAAACAATTTTTTACCAACTTCTCAAGTCACTTTATAAAAAAAACTAAAAATCTTGATTAAAAATAAAAAGTTAATTTTTACCGCCTTCGCCATAATGTTAGTTTGTTCCCAATGGACCCAAGTTAGGTGAGTGTGACCTCATGTTGCAGCTACTATGAAAAAACTAGATTATACGTACTAAGGGTTGTTTGAGGTGTCCTAAATAAGTGTATTTTTTGATTTTTTGTAAAATATGGGTTGGGTATGGGTTGAGTTTGAAATGATGTAATAGAGAGGTGATGTAACTTAAATAAGATAATGTGACTTAAATAGGATAGTGACTTTTTGACTTTTTAGATTTTTTTGAAGATGCCAAACTTGGCCTAAAATTTTTATTAAAATATATGTGCTCAAACATTATTGAAAATACAAGTATCATTCAACTTGTTTGGTTTTAGTTTATAAAAAATATTTTTCAATTTTTTTTTATTTTTATTTTCAATGAATTTTTTCAATATTTTACGTAATTTTTTAATTTTTAGACACACCTAACATTAATACACTTAAAAAGTATAATATTTGTAAAAAAACTTTAAAAAGCTCACTAAATACCAAAAATATAAGAAAAATACAAAAATTCAGTACATTTTTCATATTTTTATGTATTTATTAATTTTTTAAAATATTTTTTTACAGACATTTTACTATTTAGATACATATAAATAAAGTGCATTTAAAAAAGTAAAAAAAAAAATTGCTTACAATTTAAAAAAAAAATTCACTGAAAACAAAAAAATATAAAAAACAAAAAACTCAATTTTCAGAAAACTAAATTCAGAAAGCTGAAATCAAACACACTAGGCCTCGTTTGGGAACAGGCTTTTTTAGTAATTTTTTGACTTTTTTGGCTAAAATGTGATGTAAAAAAAATTAATATGTTTAGGATTACTTTTTGGCTTTTTACGAAAAGATGTGCAAAAAGTAGAGAGAAAATAAAATTTTTGACTTTTTGGTATGAGTTGTTGGCTTTTTGATTTTTTTAGTAACTTTTTGACTTTTTGGCTAAACCGGCCGCTTCCCAAACGAGCCCTTATTGTTTAATCATATTTGATCTATTTTAGGCCTCGTTTGTCAACTATATTTTTAGTCAAAAAAATTAAAATGTCACTATAAGTTATCACATTACTCTTTCTATTTTTCTACATATCTTTTCGTAAAAAGTTAAAAACTTACTAAAATAATCTATTCCTAAATGAGGCCTTAATTTCAATAAAAGTGTTAGTATCTACCCAATTCTTAAAAAAGTATATTTATCACTAATTTCTATTTTTCCTTATACTTATTAATCATTTTTTTTCTCTTTGTTTTAAGGTCATGTTTATTTGGCAGACATGATGGTTTGGGATGATTTAAATAAGTGTATTTTTTGACTTTTTATGAAATATGGGTTAGGTATGAGTTGGGTTTGAAGTGATGTGTTAGAGAGGTGATGTGATTTAAATAAGATGACATGACTTAAACAGGATAGTGACTTTTTGATTTTTTTAGATCATGCCAAACAAGGAAATAGCATTGAAATTACTAATATGATGGTATTAAAAAAAAATACATTTATTTGTATACTATTGTGATGATATTAATAGATTGAAATTAAATTTATGAATTTATATAAAAATTCTCAATATAAAAAAAAAAATTTTACTTTCTTATTTTTGTAAAAAATAGACAAAATGATAAATTTACCTCAAATTCTACGTGGATTGGATTGTGAATCCTAACCCTATGAGATTGGTAGCCTAGATAGAAAATTCGATTAATAATTCATTTGGATTAATAATTCAGTTCATAATTAACCAATAAAACATGTTATAAGTACTTGTCTGATCCTTCAACCTAGTAACCAAACAAAGGGGAGCTAGAAGACTATGTACCCTCTCCTATCTTAAATTATCTCTTTATTACACATTAAATTTTTTATTTTTAATCTTGCAATGAAAAAAGACAGGTAAAAATAAGACAACAAATCATCGGGTTCGTTTGGTTTGTATTTCTGAAAAAATTTTGGGAAATTTTCTCTACAAATAAGTTTTTAAAAGTAATCAAACCAAACAAATTTTCCGAAAAAAATTTCTCTAAACTTGTAAACCAAACAAGTTTTCCAAACAAATCTCTCTCTCACACACATCAAATCAATCACTTTTTCCAAAACTCTCTCTCAAAATAATTTTTCAAAACATCTTTTGAAAAAAACCAAACCAAACAACTTTTCGTACTTTTTATCTCTAAAACACATCTCTCAAACACAAACCAAACATACCCATCATTTCTGATGTTACTCGAGGCAAGTTTGGAAACTAACTAAAATAGTTAAAAATTAAAAAAAATCATTATAAAAAGTTTACTATTCTCTTTATTTTTTTAATATATTTTTTAGATAAAAAAAAAACCAACTAAAATAGTTAGTTCTCAAAATAATATGCATCCTAAATTATTTGTCTACTTTGATTACTCTAGACATTAAAGAAAAGTTATTTATATTTTGTAATTATTTTTAATAATATAAAAAAAATTATTTAAAAAAAAACTATATTTATTGGTGCCATTAAAAAACTTGAATGTGGAGTAACAGTTGTTTTCTTTAATGTTCCGTTTAATTAAAGGAATAAGACAAATGTTTCCTCGAAGTGATCGCATCTAGTTCAGTTTTCCCATATAACGCGTTATGCAACATTATTATATAGTAAAAAATAAATAAATGTTATATAAATTTAAATTTAAATCAAATAGAGGAAGGAAAAAAAGTAAGAGATTGCAGAGTTTGGGACTTTGTTTTGGGGGGTAAATCTGGTCCGTTGAAATCGGTGGTAGAATTGATTGAGAGCCGTGTGATGGGCGATGACAAGTCGTCAATGATAATGGCGAGCAGCAGAGATAGCAGAGATCGAGAGCTCCTCATTCCCGTCGCCGACTCCGTTCACGACGGCGATGCCTCCTCCAAACACGCCTCCTCCGCCTCCTCCTCTCATCACTCCGGCCGCGAGGTCTCTCTCTCTCTCTCTCTCTCTTAAATTTGAATCTTTGATATGGTATAGGGTTTGGAGCTATTGTCACTTTTTGTAGGTTTTTTTTTTTTTAAATGAGGAATTGAGCATGTACAGAATTCAATTTAGCTGATTCGTAGTTGTTAATTAACCAAATAGGCTGTACACACTTGATTTTGTTTAGTCTGATCGGTTTAAAGTTTTGTTTGGTTATTTGGAACAAAAATTGAGGAAAAGGAGCTAATTTTAAGCATTTTTGTTCATTATTCTCATCCTTTTTTTTTTCCAAGATCCAAAACAAAAGTTTCCTGTAAAATTCTACTTTTTTATGGTTGGTTGTACAAGGAATTGTTTTTGGTGGCTATAAACACCCATTAAGTCTATAATTTAAACCTCGGGCAGTTAATTATTTTTGTTCAGTTAATTTATTAGTGTATAAACATTGTACGTCCTGCTGATTGTGAGGAACTGTTATCCATTGTGTAGTAATCCGGTTGGTTAATTACTTACTAGTTGGTTTAAAATGCTGTCTAGAAATCCCATTGGTTAATTACTTGCAATTAGTTCATTACTTGCACAGATGTGGACACGAACATGGACGAGGTAATAAAATATATATTTTTCATATATTTTTATTTGTTATATACATTGATATTACATTCACAATTAATCAAAATAAACAAAAATTAGCACTAATTCGATATTTTAAAAAAAATTAATACTTATTAGTTATATCTTTTTGATGAATGATCTATTAAGTTTTTAAATCTAATCTAACATCCATCAAAATCATTGAAGAAAAGGGGGGAAAAACTAGTCAGTGTGTCCCCTAAAAACAAATTAATTAAATAAAGGGACACGCCTTGTCCCTCTGTCTTACACCGATACGACACTTGTTTTGAAGTGTCGGTGCTTCATAGATCAAAACTCCTAACCTAATTATGCTTTTACTGAAGATACGACTTAAAATGTTGGCCCTAGCACTTGAATCTTAAATGTCTGTAAATACTTTTTCCATGAAAGTTGATGAAACAACCAAATTCTCTGGCCATATGGTTATGTAGACTGTGAAGTCTTAGGTCTCTCTGGACCAAGTTTCTGTGTCTTATTAGAGCTTTGCAAGGAGTTGGGTATGAGTGGGGTAGGCTAGGCTAGGCTATAGAAGATAAGGACATCATTGATCGTTGGGCATCTTTGATCTTTCTTCCATTCTAATCTATGATAGTTTCAGACAATGTGACATTTTTTAGTTTTCTCATTGATTGGCTAACTCATGTTTGTCTGGAGAATTTGGTATTATTTTTTTATTGCGTATAAATTTGTTAAGTAGGCTTGATACAAGGAAAAACTAGTCATTCTAATACGAAACTTTTTGCAACAAATTGCATGCAAATTTACAAAGAACATAGTTTCCCAAATACAATAGATTTTTGCTTATTTTGGGAAGTAGGTTAAAAGACTTTTTTTGGCTTTTTTTGAAAAACATGTAAAAAAGTAGGGAGGTGATGTGACAAAAAAAAGCCAAAAAGTTAATTTTTTAGCTTTTAACCCAATTACCAAAATATGCCACAACCAGCTCTGTTTCAAATCCTACAAAGAGGGTAAACATGGTTTGAAATGAACTCATATAATCTCTCAACATGAGTAGTTAGGCTTTGTTTGTCATTCAACTAAAAAAGCCACATTTTTTCCCGAATTTTTATTTTTAGTATTTTTTTTTCAAATTTGTGTCAATTTTTTTTTTACTTTTCCAATCCATCTAATATAGAAGAATGTAAAATGTAAAAAAAATATTAAAAATGCAAAAAAAGGCTCATTAAAGAGAAAAGAAAAAAAAGAAAAAAAAAAGGCAATCACCTTGCTTGTTTTCACTTTTCAAAAAATACTTTTTAGAAAATTCTACTTTCTTATTTTCCGTGTTTTTTTGTTTTTACTGAATTTTTTTAATATTTTAAGCAATTTTTTTACTTTTTAGACACACCTAACATAAATACACCTAAAAAGTAAAAAAATTGTAAAAAAAATCTTTTAAAAATTCACTAAATACCAAAAATACAAAAAAAAATACAAGAATTCAGTACATTTTTTTGTATTTTATGTATTTATTAATTTTTTAAAATATTTTTTCACAATTTTTTTATTTTTTAGATACATCTAAGTAAGGTGCATCTAAAAAAGTAAAAAAAATGTTTAAAATTTAAAAAATATTCACTAAAAACAAAAAAATACGAAAACTAAAAAAGTTAGTTTTCAAAAAACTTAATCCAGAAAACTCAAACCAAACACACTGATTGTTTTTTTTTTTTTTTGGTTGTCTTTAGTTGACTTTTTTTTTTTTAATTTTTTACTTTTACTTTTTTGGTTCGTGTAGTCAATTAGATTCTAAAAGTTTAAAGCTTTTTGAAAATCTTTAAAATAAGTTCACTAAAAATGGAAAGAAGTTAACAAAAAAGTCACAAAAAAAGCCAATCCCAAACGACCCCTTAATCATTTCCAGCTGGACACACAAACAAGTGTGTGGAGACATTATTTCTTCCATGATTATGCCACTAGGCACCGCACAACTTTAAGTTTATGTCATTGGATAATTTGTTTAAGCTAAAATTGTTGTACCGTAGACTTTTCATGAAAACCACTGCTACATAAGTTTTTGTTTTAGCATTTGCGTGTGTCTATATTTCTTGTGTTGTCTGACAAATGTTGTATCCTATGTTGGCTCCATGTAGACTTTCTGCAAAGTTGTTAGGAGCTGGGCTTCAAAAAAGTTTATGACCGGATGGTGCGCACTTTTTTTTCCTATTTTCTCCTTGTTTCCTTTCAATCATGAACATATGTTGTTATTTTGTGATCTTATTATTTAGGACATTTTATGATATGCATTATCTTATTTTTTCTTTCTATAAAATATAGCTTTTGACATGTGCCATGTTCTTTAATCTTGATTTATAATAGAATTGATATATATTCAAGGCTGGGTTGGTCTTTCCTTAATCGCAATGCTCCAAACAAAGTTTGAGCATTGCTTTCCTCCCTAAACTTTCCCCATCCCACACTATGGTTAATCCCTCCCCAAACCTGTTCCATGAATGTGACAGTATGGGGCAGGAGGTCTTGCTTGGAAATTCAGGTATGTTGCCATCAATATTCAAAATTGACCTCGTGCTTTGTCTGTAATAATGCATGGTCTTAAACAAAAGTAATATCATCCATAATCAAATAAAAAATCAAATGAGATATTAGTAAAGAAGATTCAATTGTTCTTAAGGGTATCCAAATGAATTATACTATTGTGCCTGAATAATATCACTCCAGTGGCATAAATAGTATTGTGCTTCAGTAATGTCAACAGTGATGCTAATGCATTGTGAGTATTAGCTTGCTGTAAAACATATTCCTAATGTCTGGAAATTAATCCACCAAGTGCCCATGCAAACCTTGTATTGCCATCATTGACACCAAATTAAAGCTCGACGCTTAGAAATGTTCCTCTTTTGTTGTTCAATAAACTCCTAGCAGGTGATATATAATAATGAAAGTGTATGTTGAAAATCACACATCTGATTTCTTTAAAGAATTGTTATATATGGTTGTCAATTGAGATCTGCACTGTGTTGTTCACAAGTTTTCGTTGTTTTACACTTAAGAGCTGTGTATGCTCCTTGCTGCTATATTTGTTTCTTACTCTTAGCCCTCTTTCAGTGTCATCCTATTTCCGATAGCAGTCACTTTCTATATAACTTGGTGGTTTATTCATCTTGTGGATGGCATCTTCTCTCCAATTTATGCTCAGCTGGGCATCAATATCTTTGGTAAGAATATCCAGTCCTTCTGTGCCTGGGGATCCCTTTTTCATTTTTATCTTTTCTTGGTACAACTTATGATATGTATAAATTATTACCTTTGAAGTGGTGTTACCAGGGCAACATTTCCTATACAAAGTGACTTCATTTAGTTTTGTTGTCTCTTCTAGCTTACTTTGGTCCATTTTCTGAAATTTTAGAGTTATGAATTACTTATAGGTACATTATTGAAGATAAATACCATTAAAACCTTTCTTTTATTGTTGATATTGGAAAGTTAATTCAAACCAAATTCGTTTTACATATTTTTTTATAGCCATTGTTTTGCATCAACATTCATTGTATTAAACCTTGATTTTGAGATCTTGTTGCAAAATCTAATGTTTCTTGTCTAAGAAAGGAATAGAACATAGTTCCAATGTTTATAAAAGGAATTAAGTCATTTTTTCTTTTTGAATTTGTTGTGCATAAAATATCAGGGCTCCGTTTAGTTTAGTTTTTGAAAAGAATTTTGAGTTTTGTATTTTGAAAGATAATTTGTTGAAAAGAGTTTTGAAAATTGAAAATTTGTTTGGTTGTGAGAGAAAATTTGATTGATTGATGTGTAAATTGTGAGAGAATGAGAGAGGAGAGAGGAAAAGTGATCAATTGATTTATTAATAAAAAAAAGAGGAGAGAAGAGAGAGAAAAAAACAATTTAAAAAATTGATAAATCAAACATGTTTTTTTTAAAATTTTTTGATCCAAATGTTATTTTAGAAACTAAACCAAACGGTATCCAAAATTTTAAGGATCTCAACTTAGACGCATCTAGAACATCTGCCTGAATGAAAATTTGTGTTAATGTTGAGGTATTTTCAGAAGTCATTCTTTCTTTTCTTCTTTTGGGGAAGAAAAGGATGTGTGCATTCTGATTTCGTTTTGATCCAAGATACATGAATTATGTGCTTTCAGTACAAATAAATGATGTATTTGAGCAACATTCATAACCAAATTACGGCTTTCATGCAAGTTAATGATTTCTGAGGTAGACCTGAGATATATCTATGATCCTTATTTTCTATGATCCTTATTTTCCTTCTTGTGGCAATTGATCTGTTTTAAGACAATGAAAAGGATTCTGTGGCTCTGTGGTTTGAACTTTATGAGAAAGGGATTCTAACCGTTACATTTTCCTATGATCTGTCTTAACTTTCAAAGTGCATTCTATTAGTTTGTCACACTCCAGGCAGACTTGGTGCAGTGGGCCACTTTTTTACCTATAAACTTTTCTGCTGGAATGTCACTTAGGTCACCTAAATCCCTTGAACAGTTGCCCAAGAATTCAAGCTGAATAAGGTCATTACCCAGTTTACTCCATATTAATCCGGAGTGCTGGAAGGGGTGCACTGGGTATATAAGAGGCCTATCACAGACTTGAGCCCATGTTGTCATGCTTTATCAGGCTGTGTTTTGACTGTTGCACCCACCAGCTGCCCTGGAATTCAATCCCTAGCCAAGGATGATGTAACGCCTTTTGTTAGTAAGGTTATGGAAGTGCTAGAGTTTCACATCCCTGAAATAGAATGGTTTGTGTTACTTAAAACTACAGAGTCCAAGCAAAAGGAAAATTTTGGTAATTGGTTTTTCCTCATTACTTGTGTTTGAGTTTGTGGTGTTAAATGTTATCCCAGAAACTGTTGTGTCCGAACACTGGTACTAAAAAACGTGGATTTTCTTTTCCTTGCATGTATATTGGGTTATATTTCGTGTGATTTGGTTGATCATCTTATTGGCATCTCAGTGAACGATTCTAATACATGTCTCATTGACTTTTATTTGCTCGTACCTCTTGGTTAGGTCTTGGATTTGTAACTTCGATTACATTCATCTTCTTGGTCGGCGTGTTCATGTCATCATGGTTGGGGACATCAGTATTGGGTCTTGGAGAGTGGTTCATCAAACGGATGCCATTTGTCCGTCATATTTACAGTGCCTCAAAGCAAATTAGTGCTGCCATATCTCCAGGTAATTTCTGTTAGTACACTGTTTTTTCTTTTGCCACTTTTGGTAGGGATGGATGATTAATGTTCTTATTTCAACACTGTTGCAGATCAGAACACACAGGCCTTCAAGGAGGTGGCTATCATAAGGCATCCACGTATTGGTGAATATGCCTTTGGGTTCATCACTTCATCTGTTGTCCTTCAGGTCTGCTAATAATTTTGCTGTTCTGGTAGTTTAACTCATTTACTCTGCCCTCATTGCTTTTATGGAAGTATCATCATCACACACACATCTGTTTTGTCATGCTTATTAGTGCCTTGTTGCTCAGTTTGCAGTTCTCACTTTCCAACTAAAACTTAGTCGTGATTTAAATCAATTTTAATGTTGTGAAACTATCATTAGCTTGTCCTTTCGTTTGAATGATGATGATGGTATTAAACTTTTGCAAATATTTTGTTTTGATTGCTAATGTAACACATTTGCATCTAGTTTCCTGGAATTTGCTTAGTCTTGATACTTACTGTTGCCATGATGTCAAACCATAATCACCCCAATTTGCAATTTTGTTTATGATCTAACAGCAATGGTTTGGTTAAATATGAAAGGGTGCACCGTTTTGTACATTGTTGCAAACAGACTCCTACATTTTAATGTAACTGTGTTAGTATGGAAGTTGATCTTTTTTGCTTAAATCTTGGGAAGCAGTAAAGCACCAAAGTGGTGCTTGTGTTTCAAACTGAATCTTATTGGCTTGGTTCACTAAATCCATTCAATTCAAGTGTCGGAGACATTTCCCCTTTCATTCAAACAGATGAATGGTTCTTGATTTCTTACCACAAAGTAACTGCTCAAAAGCTATGCTTTATGTGTGATTTTGAATGTCACGTCAGTTCCTGAGCACTGGAGTTGTTGATCCTTGGTGCTTCCATGTTTATTAGATATGATCATATTCAGCTGCAGAAGTGTATGAAAGGCTGTGTGCGAGTCATTTTGTTGAAACCTGAGAGAACCTAACAATCAAAAGCCTACAAATTGATTTATGTTTGTCTTGTCTGGTTGCTAAATTTTCTTGCATTTAAACCCCTCTATATTTTAATTTGCAGAGTTATTCAGGTGATGAAGAGCTATGCTGTGTATATGTTCCCACCAACCATCTTTATATTGGTGATATATTCCTCGTCAACTCCAAGGAGGTTATTAGACCAAACTTATCTGTTCGGGAAGGAATTGGTAAGACTTCTCTACTTGTTGCTCTACTGAAAATTGCACATGACAGGAAGGAAATATGCCCTTCAGCCTTCTGCCATGTATGACTCTTCTCCCGGCTTTGCTGGCTGGCTTGTGCTATAGTGATGCAGACTGAATTTAAAAATTATATATTTTATTTTTATTATTTTAGTGTTTGATTATGAATATTATTTAAGGCTAGAATCTTCAGTTTCCTATGTATTTAGGTTTTTTATTTCATTTATTTTATTGTTCCACGACAATTAGGATTGCTTGCTTTACTAAATTATTTTTATTTCTTAATATTTTATTTTTCTTTTTAGTCCTAGTTGTTTTAGGAGTTACCCTTTTTTTCTAATTAAAATTATAAATAATGAAATGATTGTAAGCCTTATAGCTCTTTAGTTTTTGATAATTAACATAAAATTTCATTGAGAGATATCTCTTTTCTTATAATTCCTTGGATTCAACAAATTTGTACAAGAGTTTTTAGTGTTCTTATTGCTATAGATGCTCTTCACGCTTTCTTGCTACACCATATTGGAATATCCTTATCACTATCCTTTGTTCTTTACTTCCAGAAATTGTTGTGTCGGGAGGAATGTCAATGCCACAGATCTTATCGACATTGGATTCAAGCATTATTCAGGTGGATAGAATCGGGCCTGTCAGAAGCTGAGAACGACAGTCACATTAGATGTAGTTGAGTTGTTTATTTATCGCCTTGTCTTTCAGTTTGTCATCGGAATGACCACGCGATCTGTGTATGCATCGGCACTTGGAATCTGCATCAAGCTTTTTAATTATTTAAAGATTCGAGCATCAAATTCTGATGGCATATGTAACATTGGTCGCCGTGTACATTTTAGTAGAAGATAGCGCGTTTAGATATATATTTGGGTTTTTTTACGAGTGGAAGTTCTACACTTAAATAGGGCTGTATTGCATTGTGGTTTTATAGCTTGAGCTTGTTTTTTTGATAGAAAAATGAAACTACTGTTGATTCTACTAGGAGACATTGCTGTAAAACACTCAGCTCAATGTGGAATTAATGGAGATATGGCCTAGATATAACATGTTGATTCTATTTATAAATTTGGAGCCATTCATTTTGTGTTTATTCCTTATTTACTTGTAGGTAAGGCTTCATTTGGCTAAAATTAAATTGCATTATGCTTGTAGCTATTAATTTTAAAAAATTATGTTTTGAAAACAATTATGCTTGTAGCTATTAAATTGCATTTGGCTAAAAAATTATGCAATTAAAATTAAAATTGCATGGCCTCGTTTGATAACAATTATTTTAGTAAATTTTTTTATTTTTTACAAAAAAATGTATAGAAAAGTAGAGAGAATGATATAATAACTTATAATAATTTTCTGACTTCTTAGCTAAGTCTCCAATTGAGAGCCACCGGAAATTGGAAATTGGGCTAACGGTGGTGAAATAAAATTAAATTAATGATAGTTTTGGCCTCGTTTGGTAAATAGGTTAAAAGTAATATTTTAGTTTTTAACCTCTTTTGAATCAATCACCTCTTCACCTTTTTACGGGTTGGGGGATACTGCTTTGAGGTGCTGCGAGTCAAAATGTGATTTTGACTCTTAGATGCATATTCAAGTATAAAAAAACAAACTAGTTGTCAAGAGGGCTCGAACCCAGACCACTTGAAGAAAAAAAGCCGATGCACTAGTCTACTCCTAAATATATTGGACATATATTTTATTTATTACATTATGAAAATATCTTTCAAACCAACATAATTGTTTTTTATGCAAAAAATTACTTATATATGTATATATATGCTTGTGTACCTAAGTTAAGAATAAATATTACGTATATCAATTATTTTAAATGGTGTCATTAATAAAAAAAAATTATATGTACATAAATCAAACTAGGTGGATGTCATTTAATATTGATGGGTCATCTCACACACCAAAAATAAATACTAAACTAAATCAAAATTCTTAAAATAATAGTAAATTCAGGTAGGGGTGTGCGCGGTGCGGATCGGTGCGGTTCGAGAGAAAAATAGAAATCGTATGGCGAGTGGCGGATTGATAAAAGTGTCATTAGAATTTGCCATTTTTCTTATCAAAAACCGACAGTTCGGTTGGCAAATAATAGCGGATTTGCCTTTGCGGTGCGGGTGGATTGGCGGTTTATAAAAAATATAATTCAAATTTCAAAACTTAAATCAAAGAGTAAAAAAAAGACGAGAGATACCGTGATGTTAAACATCTTGCGAAGTTTTCTTCTGATGCAACAAGTGTAGCAACAACATGATAATATCAATGACTATGTCATCAGTTCATTACAAGCATATGTGAAAGCTACAATGATCAAATACAATACATAAAATTAATATCATTCAGGGTTTACAATATATTGAAAATGTTTACTATTGAAAAGTATTTAAACTGAAAAGTGAGCTGATGCAAGTTTGCAATATGGCTAGAAAAAAAAAAAAAAGATTGAAAAGTGAATTGGAATCCAGCTTTATTTTGGATTACTGACATCTTGAATTCCTCTCGAGCAGTAATGTAATACTAAATTCTAAGGTATAGAACAACAAGCGAACTTAAGTAAAAAAAAAAATTTAGAATCTTATAAAACATGATTTAATAGCGGTGCGGGTCGGTGCGGTTTGGAAGAAAAATAGAAACCGACGGATTAATAAAAGTGTCACTAGAATTTGTCATTTTTCTTATTAAAAACCGGCGATTCGATTGGTAAATAATAATGAATTTACCTTGGCGGTGCGGTTCGATGCGGTTTCGGCGGTATTATGCACACCCCTAAATTCAGGTATCAATCCACATGGACAATTGTGAAATTAAACTAATTTAAATGCTAAATTCATAAACTAATTTTGATGAAAAAGATGGTTGTTCATAACCTAATAATAATTAAATTAAAACAAAGCAATTAAACTAGCGATTAAAATTGAAATTGGAAGTACTGATTGTGGAAAAGCCTAGAGTAATGAATTCACCACTAGTTATAAAAATAAGGCTTCAATTTGAGACTGAATTATGTTACGGTTCAAACGGAATAATACTTCGCAACTACAAGTTCGAAGCATTTATCAAGAAAACCATCACGTTTAATGTATGGACACGAATCATCTCAAGTAGTACAAATCGTTCGCTCTAAACTAAGGTAGCGATATGACTCATCTATCGTAGTATAGTTCATCTCATATCTTGAATATGAAATAATAGAAAACAATTACAGAAAGTATAATACTTAAAGAGATAATGAAAAATAAATATTTGGAACTTCATAAACACCATAGAATTTGTTCAAACTTGAACATAATCAAAAACCAAAGAGAAAACCTAATTACATAGCTAGGATATCATCAAAACCCTAGAAAAAATGAGCCTAGCCACTCACGAAAGAGTGGGAAGAGATAGAGAGAGAAGAACCATCCATGGAATGGCAAGCTTGAGAATCCTCTCTTCCAAACCCTAGTCTTTTCTTTTTCTTCGAATTTTTTAGAACCCTATTCTAGCCTATTTTTTGTCTTTTTACACCTCTAGCTTCTTCCAACAGATTCAAAATAACAGGCTTGTGTCCCAAGATACGCCCGTACGTACGGGAGTGGTGCGGGAAAGGGTGCTGTACGTGCGGGAAGCTTAGGCTCTGTTTGGCTACGAGCTAAAAGCCGCACGTGCGGGAATGGGCCTTCGCATGTGCGGGAAGCAATTTTCTGCTTATTTTATACTCCCGTTGTGTACAAATCTGATTGACATTAAACAAGGATAAAATGTATAGTTTGTCAAGCAAGTAAAGTTAAAAAATCCTAATTAACGGCCTTAGTATTGCATAATTCAGCTTTAATCAAATATCATTTTATCATGTAATTCTTAATTTTATAGTGAGAAAGAAAATAGTCTCCACCTAGTTAAAATTAAGAACTGCATGGTAAAATGATATTAAATGACATCCACCTAATTTGATTTATATACATATAATTTTTTTTATTAATAACACCATTTAAAATAATTGGTATAAGCAATATTTATTCTTAACTTAGGTACATAAACATATATATAAATAATTTTTTGCATAAAAAACATACATATAAACATATATATGTTGGTTTGCAGGATATTTTCATAAAATAATAAATGAAATATATGCCCAAAGTATTTAGGTGTAAGTAGTGCAGTGGCTGAAGACGCTTCTTTTCTTTAGGTGGTCAAAGTTGGAGCCTTCAGGTGGTCTGTCTTCGAGCCCTATTAACAATTAAGTTTTTTGTTTTTGTTTAAATAAGGTTAATATATTAATTAGTGTACTAATTGATATTGTGGTATAATTTAATTTTTTTTAATATTTATAATTTTTATAATAAGTGGGGTCAATAATAATATCATAATTAATATTGGTACACTAGTTAATATACTAATTGGCTTATGTAACATCACTATTTTTTTTATATTTGAATATGCATTTAGGACGTCGTTTTGACTCGCAACAGTTACTGCTGTGAGAGACTTACAGTAGGATTTGGGATGGTTACTGTATGGGAGAACACAGTTGCCACTGTTGTGCACCCAAATGTACCAATTTTGGGACCCATTTAGATAATCCGAACTATTTACATTTTAGAATATATCAAGTAGAACATACCTGCAAAAAATCAAATTAATCGGATATCGTTTACCCTTTCATTTTAGAATACATTAAGTAGGACATAACTGTAAAAAAATCAAATTAATCGGATATTATTTACCCTTTCATCCACTCACATTAAAATGTGAACGGTTCAAATTATCGAAATGAGCTAATTTGGTTATACAACAATAGCTACTATATGCCTCGTACCGCAACTATCCCAAATCCCTTACAGTAGTATTCTTAAATCCATTTTTTACACGTTTTTTTAAAAAAATTAAAAATTAATTTTTAACCTACTTTTCATCACAACCCTTCTATTTAAAAAAAAATTAATGTCTTTAAACTAATAAATATATATTAATTATTTTTAAATTAATACAAAATATTTTTTATGGAGCTAAATATAAAAATTTCAAAAAAAAAAAACAGCACATTATTGTTTACTTCCATCTTTAATAATATATATATACAAACTCATTTTATTTTTTTAGACATATCTAAATTATGATACATATATACAAACTCGTTTTATTTATTTAGGCATATCTAAATTAGATATACCTAATTATTAAAATAAAAATTATTAATTTAAAAAAATTAAAGGCAATTCTTAAAAAACAAAGCAATGTTTGGTTTCATTATGAAAAATGTCTGCCCGAAAACTTAAAACTAGTTGTATTGCCAATTGATTGTGTCGCCTCTTCCTCCTAAAACCCTAGCCAACTCTCTGTTGGCTTCACGACCTAGGGTTTCTGGCTTCCTCTAAACCTCTCCATGGAAGGATTCGAATTTGATGCACCACCGCCGTACACGGCGGCCGACGAGACCGATGACTTCTGCAACTCAATCATCACTCGATTCAGCTCCTCCACGGAGGACCACCACCACCGCCTCTGCGCCATCATCGGCGCAATGTCTCAGGAGCTCAAAGACCAAAAGCTCCCTCTCACTCCCGTCGCTTACTTCGGCGCCACTTGCTCCTCCCTCGACCGCCTCTCTGCCGAGGCTGAGCCGCCCAGTCACGTCGTCGAAGCCCTCCTCACTATTCTCTCCACCGTTATTACCCATATCTCTGCCGCCATTTTGAAGAAGAAAAGCGAGTATGTGTCTGAGCTTCTTGTTCGTATTCTGCGTTCGAAATCGATCACTCCTGGTGCGGCTGTGTCTGGTTTGAAATGTGTTTCGCATTTGCTGATCATCAGAGAGAAGGTCGCGTGGTCCGATTTGTCTTCGCTTTATGGATTTGTTCTAGCTTATGTTACTGATGACTGTCCCAAGGTGATAATTTTCCCAATCTACAATTCTCTCTCTCTCTCTCTCTCCATTAAATTTGAGTGAAAATTTGGTTAAAAGATTGATATATGGAACGCTCCAATCCTTACTCTATTTTTTTCATCAAATCTTTTTGAAAAATTACCAAACTTGTTCTAAAAATCTGTTTGAAAACCATCTCCAATCTCTATTCCTTTCAAAATGTCATTGAATTTGAGTAAAAATATGGTATTTTTGAAAAATTACAAACTTATTTTAAAAATCTGTTAGAACCATTTTTATGAAAGACAACCATCTCCAATCCAAATCCTTGCTCTCTTTAAAATTTTGTCAAATTTGAGTAAAGATATGAATGTTAGAAATTTGGAGAAGGATTTAGTTCATCCTTGATTTGGTGAAAAAATATACAGATTTGATGAAATGGTTGGACACTTCTAGCCATTGTTTCATTAAATTTAAATTTGCCGAAAAAAATTGATGAAGGATTTGAGATGCTCTTATTTGTCTTGATTGCTGTGTCTTGATACATTTTCTATTACATTTAGCACTAGAGTGAGACTTTTGTATCCCAAGATCCACTTTTAGACCATTCAGTCTAATGTGGTTTGTTTGTATGGAAGTTCATTTTTTTTTTTTAAAATTTTTTTAAAAAAATTTCCAGTAATGGTTCTATATCTACGCTTCCCCTTAGCATAATGAATTGATTTTATTGTCGCTTGCCGAGAAACAGTTATATTCTTCCAATGTGACTAATATTTATTAAGAAAACATGCATATATGTATTATTTTTAAGAATGCAAAACTTCTCACTGATGTTCTATATTCGTTAACATATTTCATGAACTCTTGTGTTCATGAAAGGTTTAGCTAGGAATAAGTTAGTATGATATTAAGTGGCATTTCTTTCTTCTTTTTTTTGGGATTTTGCTGTCTTTTGTTTTCTGGTTTTTGATCTTCCCTACTTTCTTTCTTAAAAGTTATTATATGAATTAGTTACTAAAAGTTTATTGTCAACAATTTTCATTATAAAGCTTCTATTTCCTTTCTGATTTTTTTCCCATTGACATGGGATATCACTTCTATAGTTTCAGAAAGATTATTTTTCATTCTTTATGATAATTAAAGATCTTGCTGTTTATTATATGTTTGGGGATTATTAGTGAGGTTCTATGAATGCTAGTCCATGGCATGGATGACTCTGAGTTTTGTTCATATTAAATTTTATAGATTGCATTCTTTCCCCATAAGCATATAATCATAAGCCTTCTGATGTTGCTAACAATTCAGGTCAGGAGGCAGTCACATATGTGTCTCCGTGATGTCCTGCTTAGTTTTCAAAGAACATCAGTGCTGGCACCTGCAAGTGAAGCCATCACAAACGTCTTTGAAAGGTTTCTGCTACTTGCTGGTGGATCAAATGCAAGTTCTTCAGAAAGGCCCAAAGGAGCTCAGGAGGTCTTATATATTCTGGATGCTCTTAAAGATTGTCTTCCTCTTTTATCCTTGAAGTTCTCTACTAGCATTCTGAAGTACTTCAAATCTCTATTGGAACTGCGGCAACCGCTTGTTACCAGGCGCATAACAAACAGTTTGAATGCACTTTGCCTCCACCCAACAGTAGAGCTTTCTCCTGAAGTGCTGCTTGATCTGTTATGCTCATTAGGTCTTTCTATCTCTGCAAATGAGATGTCTGTGGATGACATGACGTTCACCGCTAGGCTGCTTGACATTGGGATGAAAAAGATTTATTCTCTGAACAGGCAGATTTGCATAGTCAAACTCCCTCTCATATTCAATGCACTTAGAGGTTTGATATATCTCTTTTGGTTATTTCACTCTTTCCTTTAAACAATTATAGTTACATATAGTTTGGAATAATTGGAGAACATGTGTCAATTTTGTGTTTACTCGAATTTCAACGACAGTATGGAACCGGTGTACAAGTTAGTAAGTTTCTCATGTTGTTTTTGTTTTTCCAGATATTTTGGCATCTGAACACGAGGAGGCCTTATTTGCAGCCACAGAAGCCTTCAAGAGTGTAATACATGCATGTATTGATGTAACTTTGATCAAACAGGGAGTGGATCAGATTATAGCAAGTGTAAATGTTGACACAAGAAAGTCTAGGCCAACTATCATTGAAAAAATTTGTGCAACTATTGAAAATTTACTTGATTATCGCTATTCTATGGTCTGGGACATGTCGTTTCAAGTTGTTTCAACAATGTTTGACAAATTAGGTATCTTATTTTTGTATTTGATCTGTTATCCCTATCTATTTTGCTTTATGTCTACATCATCATATATTTTGCATGCAGTGAATTCCTATTCTCCAAATTAGAAGTGATTTCGTGCATTGAGAATGATCTTTGGATGCAATGCTTACTTTCGGGTTTTTTTCATGCTGTTCAGATATATTTCTCGTGTTGTCATTGTTGGTTTTCTGTATTCTTGTGATATGATTCCAAATCTTTTAGTCTGGTGGATTATTGATCTCGTAATAACAGTAAAACTACTAATGCTTCAGGTGTATATTCTCCTTACCTATTGAAGGGAACACTTGAGAACTTGGCAGATATGCAGAAATTGCCAGATGAAGACTTCCCTCACAGAAAGCAGGTAGCATTAATGTTTGTGGAGAACCCTTGTCCTTGGTGTACTCTGATTTAATGGTGTTATTTAATTGTTTCATGTTTGTTGTGCTATTATGGATTTTGGATTGGTATTCTTGTAAAATTGCTTATTAATTGTTTGTAATTTCTACAATTGCTAAGGCTCTGTTTGGTTACTGGATTACTAAAATAGTCAATTTTATTTAAGCGTTTTTTTTTTTGGGTGCATGTTTGGAAGTGCTAATTTAGTTAACGAGGAAAAGTCACTTTTTTAATAAAACCCACCTTGTTTGGCAAATTTTTTGTGATTATATTCCTTGCTATGAAGGACGGGTACGGGTACGAGTACGAGTACTGGTACCATACGGGTATGTTGATAAAGCAAAATTCAAAAAAAATAGGGTACGGGTACGAGTACTAGTACATTTGTAAAAAAAAATATTTATTTTTAATTTAGAGTAAAGCAAAAATTAATTAAATGGTTTAATTTGTTAAGGTCCAACCTACAATTAACATTTAATGTTAAAAGTAAAAGTATAAATCAAAATTAAATGTCAATATATTAAATAATTTACAAACCATAGTTTAATTTTAAAATCATGCTAAGTATAAAATAAAAAATAAAAAATATATCTAGTGAAGTAGTTTTATCCTTATAGTAAAAGAAAATATTGTTTAAATTGAGGTACGGTATAACTTGGGTATATACTAGGTACGTTTGGGTACACTAAAAATTAAGAAGAAAAATTTTGAGTACGTGTTTTGTGTACCCAGTATGTATGCAGAAGTACCATACGAGGTACCATAAGCCAGTAGATACCCGGTACGGGTATGCCATGTTTTTCGAAGTATCCAGGCTTCATAGCTTCCTTGTCTAGTGTTTTTTTCCAAATAAATTATTTCGAATTTTATTTTTTTACTTTTGGTGTGTGTGTGTGTGTTGGGGGGGGGGGGGGGTGGTTAACTTCCCTGTCTAGTGTTTTTTTAAAATATTTTTTTTTTGAACTTTTTGGGTCCTTTTAGTCTAGAAGGATCTGAAAAGTAAAAAAAAAAGTTCACGAAATATAAAAAAAATTCAAACCATAATATAATTAAGACCTATAAATATTTTTCATGGGTACCATTGAAGATAAATAAACCTTGTCACATTCAAAACGGATATGCTAAATTCACATTATTGAAACATAGAGTATTTCACATTATTGAACTTGTAGCCAGAAGTTTGGGACATGCAAACAACTGCCCAAGGTGATTTTTATTTTTATTTTTCTGATCCCCACTTTGTGAAACAAAGGTAGCCTTTATGGGTAAAGTACTAGCTTTTTTGGCTACAAGTTGAACTGATTTACAAAGATTTCTTTGTCAGTGACAGTCAACATCGTTATGCTCTGCTTTTCATGTCCCCCCTGGTCTTTGACATATTGATGTACTTGTTACGCAGCTGCATGAATGCATTGGATCAGCCCTTGGTGCCATGGGTCCTGAAACATTTTTAAGTATCCTACCTCTTAAGCTAGAGGCTGAAGATCTATCCGAGGCTAATGTTTGGCTCTTTCCAATTTTGAAACAATACACGATTGGTGCTCGTTTAGGCTTCTTTACAAAGTCAATTTTGGCTATGGTTGGAATTGTAAAGAAGAAATCTCAAATGGTATGGATATTTTGATTCCTAGTTGTATTATGTTTTTGTTTATTGTATGGGCTATGCACTTATATCTTGCTTTTGGCAGCTTGAGCGCGAAGGAAAGATTTATTCATCAAGGAGTGTTGATGGACTCGTATACTCTCTATGGTCCTTGCTGCCATCCTTTTGCAATTACCCCTTGGATGTTGCTGAAAGCTTCAAGGACTTGGAGAAAGCCTTGTCCCGTGCTCTTCGTGAGGAACCTGATGTACATGGAATAATATGTTCTAGTCTGCAGGTCCTCATTCGGCAAAATAAGACAATTGTGGAAGGAAAAGATGTTCTATCTGGTATTGAAGTAAGCATTCCCAGACAACAAGCTATGACCCGTTATACCCCACAGGTTGCAGCTGATAATTTGAGTGTGCTGAGGTCATCTGCTCGTGAGTTATTATCTGTCTTATCAGGAATCTTCCTGAAATCCTCAAATGATGCAGGTGGATGCTTGCAGGTACTTCTACATTCCGTCTCAATCAAAAACCATGTGCATTCTTAGAATTGCCCTTGCAAATAGAGATTCTTTTCCATTTGATTGTTAGTATGATTTGTACTAATTTTATTTAATATGAACTTAAATAGAACTTGAGCTTCTCCACCCACCCACCCATTTTTAATTTGGTAGGTTGGTATTCAGATCTTAATTACAACTTAGAAAATCAGAATTCTGTTGTTTGTAATTAGTGTCAGAGATAATATAGATGGTAATTTGATATGATCTAGTTTAGTTTTTCCGTTGATTTTTCCTGAATATTATTAGTAAATTCATTTTTTGTAATCTGATGGAAATGGCTAACAAATCTTGGTTTATATGATGCTTTCAGTTATTGATTGCTTGGCCATCCTAGTCAAATGTACTTGAAATGAATAAATGTTAATGTGTTGTGTCCATTCAAAACCTTCGCCTTGGATATGCCTTAATGGTGAATAGTAATTTTCCATTGATCTCATCATCTTATTTTGGTATGTGTATTGAGTGTGTTCTAGGTATTATGTGGAGAATGTCCTTACATCAACTTTTGAAAAAATGTTTTTCTTGTTCTCATTAACTTAGTCATTGGATGATTAGATGCATGTAGATGTTTGATCATACAATATGAATGCATTCACCTGAAGAGCTATTTACATTACACTATTTTTATTGAGCAAGATGCATGTAGATGTGCTTATGCAATCTGAATGCATTCACAGTGAAGAATTATTCATTTTTCACCTCTTTTTTTTTTTTTTTTTTTTTTGTGGAGTTATGTTGATTGAAATTGCTAGATTTGAGGTTTCTGAGTTATTTAACAAATCTTTGCTCAACTTGCAGACCACAATTGGTGAATTTGCTTCAATATCTGATAAAGCAGTTGTCACAAGGTTCTTCAAGACTACAATGCAGAAGCTCTTAAAAGTGACTCAAGAAGCTTGCAAAGCAGAAAGCTCCCGAAGTTCTAATCAGATGCAGATGGACAATTCATCGAATGAAAATTCGCTGTCACTAGCAAGGTGATTTATATACTTATTACTACATGCATATTACTCTTATTTTTAGCATCTTTGGCAGTTCCTTGTTATGATATTTGTTGTTTTTCATATCTGGATTACCAAATATATATCTACAAATTAAGTGTGAGATATTTGGCAGTTAGGCTTGTGTGATATTTGACAATTACTTTTTCTTGCAAGTGTAGGGCACAGTTGTTTGATTTGGCAGTGGCATTTTTGCCTGGTTTAGATGCAAGCGAGATTGATCTATTGTTTATTGCAGTAAAACCGGCATTAAAGGTTTGCTGATGTTTCTGTTCGATTATTATTGATTAAGACTGTCTTGGTCTAATCCTTCAGAAGTTGAAGTAATAAAAATTACTCTGAATCGCAGGATGTTGAAGGTTTCATCCAAAAGAAGGCATACAAAGTTCTCTCTTCTATTCTCATGGTATTTTTCTTTTTTATTTACTATAAATGGCTGTGTTTTATGGGAGAGACCTTTGCTGAATAGTTCCCAATGGTTAAAAAAAAGACGAGAACTTAACCAAAATGCATTGACCATGATGTATCACTTCCTAGGTATTAAATTGAAAGAAGTTTGAGCTCATAGGGATTATAGCCGACGTCAATTATGCAACACTTCTTTGGCCATAGACCTTAATTTTGTAATCCATGATAAAGAGAATCAGTGTTGAGCACTTAACTTTTTCCTGAATTTGAGATATTACAACTTTTCATCATCAATAATTTTTTCTCAACAGAATTTTTTCCCTGACTGATATGCCTACTGATTTGGATGGACAGAATTCTGATGGATTTCTTTTAAGAAAGCTCGAGGAGTTGCTTAATCTGATGATTGATGTGCTGCCTTCATGTCATTTTTCGGCCAAACGTCACCGGCTTAATTGTTTGTACTTCCTAATTGTTCATGCCTCCAAGGTCATAATTGAGATTTCACGATAATGTGCCGTCCTTGTTTGCAAAAATTATATATGATAGACAAATTTGGTTTACTATAATCATCACATAAGATAGGTAAGTTGCGTGATCCTCAACAATGTATGTTTGCCACAGGATGAATCGGAGCAGATGCGGCGCAACATCATTAGTTCTTTCTTAACTGAAATTGTACTTGCACTGAAAGAGGTATTCTGTTTTATCTGGTGGGAGCTTGGGTCAACAAAGCATGGCTTCCAATTCTGTGCTTGTATTTTTTATTTTACTGATTATCAAGTGAGGTCTTTATTTGGTAAATCAGAGTTTATTGACATGTTGCTTTTCTCATTATTGTTTTTCCCTGAATCTTGATTCTAGCCATGCTAATAGTCTCAGTTGAATATGCCTTTCAATACCACATTTTGCCTCAATTAAGTGGGTGTTTGGGATTGGCTTTCTTAGTGACTTTTTAACGTTTTTAAGAGAAAAAAATGTGTTTGGGAATGGCATTTTTAGTTGTATGGGAAAACACGAATGGCTGGTGTCATACTTTTGTTTTTTGCTTGAATCTTCTATTTTACCTTTCCAAAGGTGTAAAGACCTATGTGCTCATGAGGGGAGCCTCTATTTGCACACACCATTTACCCTCTTTACACACACTTAATGAATTTTTTTTTTATTACATTTCAATCCTAAAATGAAACTACCAAAATAACCTTCCTCTTCTCCCCCAACCCGTCTCTTTCAGTCCAAAAACCTAACCCTAACCCTAACCCTAACCATCAGTCACCACCATCCTCCATGGCCGCCGCCGCCTCTCTTTTCCTCCATCACCGCCGTTACCTCTTCTTCCACCACTGCAACTCCCTTTCATTTGCGAACCCATTGCCTTCCCGCTTCTCTTCCCCACCACGTCGGGCATCGTGGAATCGCCTCATTTTCTTACCATTCGGACTACCAGTGTCGAAGGAATCGCCTCCGTTCGGAAATCAACCATCGAACCAATGAATTTGGTTCGACTATCACCATCCGAACAAGACACATTGGTTCGACCATCAACATCCGAACCCCCTCTCGTCTACGAGTCGTCGTCGCCTTCCTTTTCGCGACTGAGAGGAGAGAGAGAGGGGGGGGTCGCGGTACGTCGCCAGTGCTGCGTCGTCGCCGGCAAGGTAGTTGCTGCCTAGGGTTAGGGTTAGGGTTAGGGTTAGGATTTGGGTTTGATCGTTGCTTGGGTGTGGAAGAAGGTGTGTGGATTGGGAGTGTGTGTATGGGGATAGAACTGGAATACAATTGTGTGTGTTTAGTAAATTTTTTTTTTTTTTTTTTTTTTTTTGCGTGTGTGAACTAAGAAAGATGTGTAAAAAGAGGAAGGGGGGTGTGTAAATAGAACCACCCGCTCATGAGGGTAGTTTAGTATTTCCATACTGGTAACACTTTTTGGCCTTTTGAGCATTTTAGCCAAAAATCCCAAACCAGGCCTAAGAGAGCAATGGTTTATGTACTTCTTACTTTGGAAAAAGAAATAGTGGTGCTATGAGAAATGAACTTTGAGCTCTCTTTTTGTGCTTCTAAGCTTCTTGCTGTGTATTATAGCACAGATAGAACATGCTGATGCATCTTTTTTGACAAATCTTCTTGCAGGCTAACAAAAAAACGAGGAACAAAGCTTATGATATACTTGTCCAAATTGGCCATGCTTGTGGAGATGAAGAGAAAGGTGGAAAAAGGGAAAACTTGCATCAATTTTTTAACATGGTACAAAATCTATTCTCTTATTACGATGTATGTTACATGAACTCGGGTGCGGGTGTGAGTACATATCTAGAAGTTGGACCTATGAAACCTTAAATTTTAGGGTATGTGGAGTCCACAAAAAAGGATAATATTTTTAATCTATTATGTGAGATATATTATATGTAACATATGGTGTCAAAAGGGCATTTTTAATCTATTATGTGAGATATATTATATGTAACATATAGTGTCAAAAGGGCATTTTTAATCTATTATGTGAGATATATTATATGTAACATATAGTGTCAAAAGGGCATTTTAATCATTTTATAGCAATTATACTACAATAATATATACACATAGTGATAGTGTTACAAATATATAAGAAGTGTCCGATGAAAAGTATCGGACACATTTCCCACACCCTTGTCCAAGTGTCCGGTGTTTGATATGTATATTTGATTTGTTTTGAAGAGTCTATGTAACATAGATTATAACGAACATCAATATATTGATAATTGAAGTTGTAGTCTTGTTGCTTACTTTGTGTTGTCACAGGTAGCTGGAGGCCTGGCTGGCGAGACCCCTCATATGATCAGTGCGGCAGTGAAAGGCTTAGCTCGCTTGGCTTATGAATTTTCTGATCTAGTTTCAGCTGTTTATAATGTTCTCCCATCTGCATTTCTCCTCCTTCAGAGAAAAAACAATGAAATAGCTAAAGTTCGTTATGGTCTAAGTAAACAGTAATACTTGATAGGGCATAGTTTGTTCACCTTTTTTTTGAGTCATTGAGAGATTTGATTTTCTTGATTTTTCTTTTTGATGCAGGCTAATCTAGGTCTTTTGAAGGTATTGGTGGCTAAATCACAAGCTGAGGGGTTGCAAATGCACTTAAAGGGCATCGTGGAAGGTCTGCTGAAGTGGCAAGATAGCACCAAGAACCTTTTTAAAGCTAAGGTCTTGTTTTTTTATCTTAGCTTGGCCATTTTAGTTGTTAGAATAGTACTAATTTTAGGCGGTGTTGTCTACCTCTAAGCTAGTATTCTGCAAACCAATGGGTACTTCTGGCAGCTGTGGCATTCCTTATAGTTGCCTTTGATAATCCATTGCTTCCTGCTTCAGAATTTCCTTATTTCTTCAAAGTAAAACCCGAATTTGAGCAATTTACAAAGGAGTGTAGGTAAATACGGATAGATTGGTAAGAGGTAGGAGTTTGATTCTGTGTCAATAGAACCAGTTCCTTTTGATACTATTAAGACCATTTGATAGCATAGGTTTGTATTTCCCCTTCACTTGGTCATTTCAGTTGTCATAATGGTAGAGATCATTACAGAGTTGTCGACCTTTGAGCCAGTATTTGAAAACAAGCTAGAACTCATGCTACACGCTTCTATGTTAGTTGGTTAGACCTGGGAAAATATGATCGTTATGCTTTAGAATTACCTGAGGTCTTGAGTAAATTACATAAACCAATCCTATCATATATATCCAATCCTTCATCCCATCTAATCATATGATAGGATTATGGATAGGATTATGTACGGTATTCATTAAATTGGTAGGTTGGTAAGATATTGGGGCTTGACTCTTTGCAGTAGATTGAAACTGGTTCCGTTGATTGCCAATGCATTGGGTTTTGATCCTGTTAAAAATCTTTTGTGACTGAAGTTTAATGATTTGAATGCCAAACTGCTACACTTACGAAATTTCTGTATGAACTTTTTTCAATTACATATCGGAAGACTGGTGGATTTGGGATTGTATATGTTGGAATGTGTCAATTCTGATTGAATAAATTTTGATATATTCTTTTACATCTGATCTGAATTTGATCTATCCAAGGCCTAGTTGCAGCATATATAAATGGTAAAACAAAATTTCTAAATTTATGGTGTCCATGCTACAAGTAAGGGTATTTGTAATCCATACAAGGCCAGATTTTTATTTATTTATTTATTGTGATAAATAAACTTACTTTATTGAAAAAGTATCAAGGTGATGCAAAGAATACAAAACTTTTGCCTACGAAAGGCCAAAAACTAACTAATCAAATCATCTACAAAATCTACCAATGTCAGCACATTTGGGTCTACTGAAAACCGTGACCCAACTATGAAGCACAGTAATCAACCTCCCCTCCAACCAAGGGCCAGATTCTCTATTAACATTAGTGTTGTTGGTGAGCTACAATCTCAGTTCATTACAGCTGTGCGACCTCTATGGGTCTTACCCTTCTCCTCACGTATTTTGGATTAATTATCATTCATGCTACACACATAATTCTACCATGCATCAATAGCTATATTGCATATGGTATTGTGTTCTGAAATGGTTCCAAGCCTATGCTTGTAAGTTGGATTTAAAATCACTGGGTTAGTTTATTTTCTGCAGATTAAGGTTCTCCTTGAAATGCTAGTCAAGAAATGTGGTTTGGACGCTGTTAAGGCTGTAATGCCTGAAGAGCACATGAAACTTCTCACTAATATACGAAAGGTATATAAAAGCTTTATACACATTTATTGATGGTTTATATACTATTCAATCCAACTTTAATGTATTTGGTCTTTCAAAATGAAGATCAAGGAACGGAAAGAAAGGAGAGTTGCTGCCAACTCTGAGGAAAGTAAAAGTCATCAGTCAAAAGCAACTACATCCAGGTTTGTCTCTTAAACAGACACATGATCTATTGAACATGTAATGTCCTACCAAGTAACTTGTTTTATGTTGCAAATGTGTGGAGACCAATTCTTTATTGTTCACCTGTGCGTGCATGGCATGACGGTTGAAAAGTTGTCACATCGCCTGATTGGATGGGATATGGTTTTTTTTAATTTTTTTATTATGTATATTTTGCTGACAGAATCGGAATGTTAGAAACTTGCTTTTTCGATGGTTTTTTTTTTCATCAAGGAGTTTTTTGATTAGCTTTCATAGATCAAACACAAATAGTACACGGAGTATATGATCCTTTATTGGTTTAGAATTGTGCATGCTACTGTCGGATAAAGATTTTTAAGTGGCCGAAGGGCTTTCCTTGGCTAGTGGGCCCAACCCAAATATTAAGACAACTCATTTGTATGCTAATTTACATGCTGATATATTTTGTTAAGAAACATTTATTTTTTATGTTGGTTGTAACTTGTGATTTTTTGATTTTCTTTGCAGGCTGAGCAGGTGGAATCATACAAAAATATTTTCTGATTTTGGTGATGAAGAAACTGACAGCAATCCAGAAACAGTTTCTGGTCGACGGAGCAAGGCTTCCGCACTGTTGACATCCGAAGCATCTTCACTCCGGTGAGTGAGCAGCTACTTGACCTGGTAGAAAATTATTGAGGGTGCAAGGATTGGATCTTGAGGGATTGAGGGCTAAAAAGTTATCCTAATCCCTCCTTTTTAAACTTTCAGAACATCTTCTCTGTTGGGTTGGTTGTCAACCTTTCTGGCACCAATTACAACACCCACTGAGATGCTTGGTTCGCCAGGCCATCTATTGGCCCAACATACCATGACTCTGTTTCTTTCTTTGCCAAAGTTTTAAAAGGCTTTATTGAGGCTTGCCTTGATGCTTGCATTGAGGTGAGGCTAAGGCAAAATGCATCGATCCTTTGATTTTTAGGCAATACTTGTTGACATATTATAATCACCGAAAGGCACTTAACATTTTATATTAGCCGAAAGTCTCTAAGATTTGTAATCATTTTTACGCACTCAGGGATCACCTTGTAATTGTCTTCTTTGTAAACCCTAAATCTTCATTTATAAATAAGGGGTGATATCTCATCATACCCTAAGCTGGTTACCCAAGCTTCATGGTATCAGAGCTTCACCTCCAGGGCTAGGGTTCAAAGCATACCTAGTTGGATCATCTGCTGAATCGATCTTCTGCCATCATCATCATTCCGCCTCTTCTTCGTCTCTGCCATCATCATCATTCCGCTTCTTCAGCCCTCATCATCATCTGCTTCGTCTTCGTCTCAGCCCGTCGATCTTCTCCCGCAGTTCGTCGCTCGTCTTCATCAATCGCAGTTCGTCGATCTTCATCGCAGGTCGTCGCTCGTCGATCTTCTCCCGCAGTTCGTCGCTCGTCTCAGCCCTCGTCCTCGTCGTCCTCTGATCTCACGGTACATAGAATATATATATATATATCCTGATATATATATATAACTGTAGCCTGATATATATTTATATATAAATACATGTATATATAAATAACTCAACATAAAAAAAAAAAAAACAAAAAAACAAAAACAAAAACAAAAAAAAAAAAACAAAAAAAAAAAAAAAAACAAAAAAAAAAAAAAAAAAAAAAAAATGGTTTCTTAATTTTGTATTTTGTATGTCTTTATAGTGATCATTGTGCTTGTTATCTCACTACCACCTTCCGGGTTTGTGATTTCCACTAATTTGTTGCGGGTTTGGTAGTATTGTATCCATGACAGATTCCACTAGTGTGTCCCCTTCATCTCAAACACCAAAAAGTGAGAGTCTCATTCTACCTACTACCATGACTGAGAACCCCAACCCTAGTCTGAAAATCACCACCTCTCTATTTAATGGTCAGAACTACCTAGCATGGTCTCAAAGTTTGACTTTGTTTTTAAAGAGCAGAGGGAAGATGGGGTATGTTGATGGCAGGATACAGGCACCTAGTACCACTGACTCAGGTTATGACCAATGGGAGATTAACAACTCTTTGATTATGAGTTGGCTTATCCATTCGATGGTTCCAGAGCTTGGTGAGGGCTACTTGTCTATGGAGACTGCCCAGGACATTTGGGAGGCTGTGGCTGTTACCTATTCCCACAAAGGAAATTTTTCACAGGCATTTGAGTTGCGTCGCTCTATTGAGAGCACACTTCAGGGGGAGCAGACTGTTCTCCAGTACTTCACTTTCCTCACCAACGGCTGGAAACGCCTTGACCACCTGGAAGACTATAAGCCCGTTTGCCCTACTGATTCTATCGGGTACAAGAAGTTCATCGCACGGGAACGGGTCTTTAAATTTTTGGCTGGCCTAAATATGGAGTATGATCCAGTTAGGGGTCGAGTTCTGAGTATGGACACTCTTCCTTCACTGCAAGAGGCATTTGCCTATGTCCAAAATGAGGAGAGTCGTCGGTCTGCTATGATGTCCCCTGTCTCTACTGACCGTTCCGCATTACTGTCCACTCCTCGAGATAGCCTCAGCCTGCCTCCTCCGTCTACTGCTAAGGAGTCTGTATTCTGTGATTATTGCAAAAAGCCGCGGCATACTCGTGAGACATGTTGGAAGCTTCATGGGACTCCATCTGGGGGTCGAAGTGATCGGTCGGGTTCTCGAGGCGGTCGGTCAGGCAACTCTCGAGGACGTGGTTCCTATTCCCGGGCTCATCAGTCTAGTACCGTTGATACCCTTGATTCTAATTCCACTCCTGCTACCCACGCTTCTGATACTGAGCTGGAGGATGCTTTGCGCCAATTGTTGGACCGCAGATCTTCTACTGCTCTCAGTCCCGCTTCCTCGTCCTTTGCCCGCTCAGGTAACTTAGTACCTTCTCCTTGTGCTTTCCTGTGTCATACATCTTTGCCTTGGATTATTGATTCTGGTGCCTCAGATCATATGTCTGGCTCCTCTGATCTTTTCTCTGCCTATAAGCCTTCTTCAGGTCAGGACAAAGTTAGGATTGCCGATGGAACTGTTTCTTCTATTTCTGGAAAAGGTTTAGTCCAAGTCACTCCTACCATGCATCTATCTTCTGTTCTCCATGTTCCCAAGTTTTCTGTTAATCTGTTATCTTTAAGTCGTCTTACCCAGGATTTGAATTGTTGTGTGACGTTTTTTCCTGATCATTGTCTTTTTCAGGACCTTGTCACGGGGAGGACGATTGGCAGTGGTAGTGCAGAAAATGGTCTCTACTTCCTAGATCAACCAGACAAACTTGCTTATTCTTCCACCCCGTCTTCTCCTACACCCGCTGATGTCTGGCTGTGGCATCGGCGTCTTGGGCATCCCTCCTTTCATTTACTTAAGCATTTATTTCCTTCTAGTTTCGCAAATCATCATGTATCTGACTTTCTTTGTGAGTCTTGTCAACTTGGAAAACAACATAGAGCTTCTTTTGCTCCCAGTTTGAATAAAAGCTTAGTTCCTTTTTCATTAATACACTCTGATGTTTGGGGTCCCTCTCGTGTTCTGTCTGTGAAAGGTCATCGCTGGTTTGTTACATTTATTGATGATTTTTCTCGTGCTACTTGGGTGTATCTCATGAAAGATAAGAGTGAAGTTTTCTCTGTGTTTCGCACTTTTCATAAGATGATTTGTACTCAGTTTGGGGCCACTATCAAAATATTTCGTTCTGATAATGGCGGGGAATACATAGATTCTGGGTTAGGACAATATTTCTCTACTCATGGCATTATCCATCAGACCTCTTGTACCAATACCCCTCAACAAAATGGGGTGGCCGAACGCAAGAATCGGCATCTTCTTGACATGGCTCGGTGCATGTGTTTTTTTATGAACGTGCCTCGACCCTATTGGGGCGACGCCGTTCTCACCGCTGCCTATCTTATTAATCGTCTCCCTACCCAGGTTTTGGACAAACAGGCTCCGCTTCACGTCCTCCTCGGTTCTCAGTCCTTGTTTTCTATTCCTCCCAAAATATTTGGTTGTGTCTGTTTTGTCCATAATCACTCTCCCTCTCGTGGTAAGTTGGACCCTCGCTCCCTCAAGTGTGTTTTCCTTGGTTATTCTCCTACTCAAAAGGGGTATAAATGTTACCACCCTTCTTCTCGTAAGTGGTTTGTGTCCATGGATGTCACTTTCTTTGAGTCCCAGTCCTATTTCTTGTCCTCTCCGGTGTCCCCGTCCTCCCTTCCGGGGGAGCCTTGGTATGAAGTGAGTCCTGTGCCTCCTATGGTAGAAGTGAGTCCTGTGCCTCTGGTAGAAGTGAGTCCTGTGCCTCCTATGATCGAACCAGTTGTTCTTGCACCACCCTCTTCTACTGGAACTATAGAACCCACTGTCACCAAGAATAAGGATGGACATGTTTATATCCGGGACATCGACAGAAAACAAGTTAACTGGATACACGGGACCGTTTCTGCTACTCCACTGCCATCTCCTGCTTCTGATGAGAGTCTAGGTAATTTTGAATCTCGTGAGTCCATTGATCTTGATGTTCCTATTGCCAAAAGAAAGGGTGTGAGATCTTGTACTCAACATCCTATCTCACAGTTTGTATCATACTCTCATTTGTCATCCTCATATAGAGCATTTGTGTCCAATATTTCCTCTGTTAGCATTCCTAACCATTTTCAGGATGCTCTTGCTATCTCTGAGTGGAAACTAGCCATGATTGAGGAAATGAAAGCACTTAGGAAGAATGGCACTTGGGAATTGACTGAGTTACCTACAGGCAAACGACCTGTGGGCTGTAAATGGGTATATACTGTGAAACACAAAGCAGATGGGTCTATTGAGCGTTACAAGGCAAGACTTGTGGCAAAAGGGTTCACTCAGACATATGGCATTGATTATCAGGAGACCTTCGCACCCGTGGCTAAAATGAATTCAGTCAGAGTACTTCTTTCTCTAGCAGCTAATCTAGATTGGCCGCTTTATCAGTTTGATGTCAAGAATGCTTTTCTCCATGGTGACCTCGAAGAAGAAGTATATATGGACATTCCTCCGGGTTTTGAGAATCATCAAACAGAAGGGAAAGTATGCAAACTTCGGAAGTCATTATATGGTCTCAAACAGTCTCCAAGGGCTTGGTTTGAGAGATTCACTCAGGCTATGTTTAAATATGGCTTCAAACAAAGTCAGGCAGATCACACATTATTTGTGAAACATTCCTCATGCGGTAAGACTACAGCACTTATTGTTTATGTAGATGACATAGTTCTTACAGGCAATGATAGTGGGGAAATACCTCTGTTGAAGAAATATTTAGCCAAAGAGTTTGAAATCAAAGACTTGGGAAGCTTGAAGTATTTTTTGGGAATTGAAGTTGCTCGCTCTAAGAATGGGATATTTATCTCACAGAGAAAATATGTGCTTGACCTGTTGAAGGAAACTGGGATGCTTGGCTGCAAGGCATGTGCCACCCCACTGGAACCCAATCAGAAATTGGGGGATGATGAAGGAGGAGAAGTTGTGGATAGGGGGAGCTATCAACGTTTAGTTGGTAAGCTCATTTACCTATCTCACTCCCGTCCTGATATTGCTGTTGCTGTCAGTGTAGTTAGTCAGTTTATGCATGCTCCTCATCAGATTCACTTTGAGGCTGTCATGAGAATCTTGAGGTATTTGAAGTCTGCTCCTGGTAAGGGTCTGTTTTTTTCAAAGTATGATCATCTTCGTGTAGAAGCCTATACAGATGCTGACTGGGCTGGGTCAGTAACTGATAGGAGATCAACTTCAGGGTATTGCACATTTGTCGGCGGCAACCTAGTTACTTGGAGGAGTAAGAAACAGAATGTGGTTGCCAGGTCAAGTGCAGAAGCTGAGTTTAGAGCTATGGCACAAGGTGTGTGTGAACTTTTATGGATCAAATTATTGTTGAGTGATCTAGGTATTGCTCAGACGGACTCCATGCGGTTATACTGTGATAATAAGGCCGCCATCAACATTGCTCACAATCCCGTTCAACATGACAGGACAAAACATGTTGAGATTGATCGCCACTTCATTAAGGAGAAACTCACTAGTGGTACCATTTGTACTCCTTTTGTTCAGTCTGGTGAACAACTTGCTGACATTCTCACCAAGGGAATTGGGAATAAACCGTTTCATGACATATTAGGCAAGCTGGGCATGAAAGATATCTTCGTACCAGCTTGAGGGGGAGTGTTGACATATTATAATCACCGAAAGGCACTTAACATTTTATATTAGCCGAAAGTCTCTAAGATTTGTAATCATTTTTACGCACTCAGGGATCACCTTGTAATTGTCTTCTTTGTAAACCCTAAATCTTCATTTATAAATAAGGGGTGATATCTCATCATACCCTAAGCTGGTTACCCAAGCTTCAATACTCCCCAAAGACTAGCGCATGCGCATTTTGCGTATATGAGGAGCACCCATATGAAGAAGATGTTTTTTGCTCTTGTTAAACTTAGTCTAGTAGATGGTTTAAACATTTTAAAAGATCAACCACTTTTGCAACTATATTCCATAGCAAAAATCAAGTGAATGACCTGTTAAGAGAAAAACACAAAATTAAAGGCTCAAGTGAGAAGTCTTATAATTGAAGCCAAGAATGCTGATTTCACTTTTGATGAGGGCAAGCTTCCTTTTTGCAATGGAATGTTTGATTCCTTAAGGAGAAAAGAATTCACATTTATATTTACTTTTTGATATATTTTTATTATTTTAAAATATTTAATTTATGTACTACGTGTACAATTTTGAAATTTGAAATGCTTACCTTTCGACACTTTAAGGCTTACGCCTTGCCCCAGTAAACCGTGCTTGTATTACACATTTGCCTTTAGAAACTTTGTTCTTTGCCCTGCTTTTTGAGCATTTTTCTACAATGATTTGAATGACAAAGCTCTACCTAATTCGTCCAGGTCCAAGAGAACTCGTAAAGCAGTCAAGAGCTTGCCAGAAGATTTGTTTGACCAATTCGAAGATGAGCCACTGGACTTGCTTGACCGGCAAAAGACAAGGTCATCTCTGCAATCATCTGAGCATCTCAAATGGAAGGCAGATTTGGATGATGAGCCAGAGATAGACTCCGAAGGACGACTAGTAATACGTTTGGGAGGGAAGGAAGATGAACAGAAGAGGGAGATGTCACCTGATCCTGAATCTGATGGAAGGAGTCAAGCAGGTAGTCACGTGTCGATGAACTCACAGAGAGGTCAAAAGCGTAGGAAAACATCAGACACTGGGTGGTCTTACATGGGGAGCGAGTATGCTAGCAAGAAGGCACGCGGGGACGTGAAGAGGAAGGGCAAGCTCGAGCCATATGCGTATTGGCCGCTTGATCGGAAAATGATGAGCCGTAGACCAGAGCAAAGGGCAGCTGCAAGGAAAGGTATGGCAAGTGTGGTGAAGATGACAAAAAATCTTGAAGGCAAGAGTGTGTCTAGTGCACTTTCTCTCAAAGGGTCCAAGTTTAAGAAGACTAAAAAGAAAGTCACCCAGAAGAAAAGCAGGAAATGATTTTGAGTTTTATTTTCCAAAATTATCAGATTACCAACTACTCACAATGAAGAATGGGGTTTATACTCAGTACGGTGTGGATCTTACACTTGGTTTGTAAGTAGTTGATAATTTAGTTTTGTAATTTATTTAGGGGTCTCTAGGACTCTTACATATCCATCAGATGGTTGGTGGAGAGATGCAAGGCTAAGTTGGTAATTTTATATTCTTTTCGTGTATAGAGGTTAATGGTACAAGGTTACTAAGCCAATTTTCTCAATTGTGTAATTTGATTTTGGATCTCATATGTGAGTGAGCATCCTATTCAGAAACCACTACTGTTTTGGTTAATGATAACGATTTTTGAGTATTTGTAGTTCATAAATAAGAGATTTTTTGGTTTTCCTTGAGATTTTATATTAATATTTAGAGGTCATTTGGCAATAAGTTAATTTAGTCACATATTTAAAACGTCAAAGATTTTTTGATATTTTTGTTATGTTTTACACGTATTTTTGGTTAAAAAGTTAAAAAGTTATTTTTAAATATTTTATTTATTTGTCTTCTATGTTAATCAAAAACTCCCTTTTCAAATGAATTCTTAATTAGGCTGAAATGCAAGATTACAAAATTTCTTTTAGTGCATCATTGGTGTGCATACTTGTGAACTTGAAACAAAAGTTTTGAGGGTGAAATTTAAACACAGGCCTCGTTAACAAGTGTTATTGTACATAAAGAAAAAAGAAAAAAGAATTTCCTCAAAAAAAGAAAAAGAAAAAGAAAAAGAAAAAGAAAGACAAATATTAAAGAAAGCAACACTTGTTACTTTTAAAATATTTTTAACTAATTTGGTAATCTAATCTTTTCATATATTTGTAAAAGTGCTTTTTACACCAATTTCGAAATTAATGCCTAGGGTACCCATTAGCATTCCGTCACTTAAAATCATCAAAAAAAATGAATGAAAGACTTTTGAGATATTCTCTCTTTAAATCTCTTTGTTGCTATATATAAATTAATTAAATTGACATATGCAATTCACACTTTATTTTTTTGATTTCCTTTCATAGCAAAATGTTAATAGAAATTGAGATTGAAATAAATGGGTAAATTACAAACATCTCTCTCGAGGTTTGGTGAAAATGCAAATTCCCTCCTGAGATTTGAGAAATTACATCCCGCCCCCTGAAGTTTATATTTCCATAACAAATTACCCCCTGAGGTTTTTATTTTTATACAGATTTCTCCCTAATTTGTTATGTAAATTTGATCCTCAGGGGGTAATTTGTAATTTCTTAAACCTCAGAGAGAATCTGTATTTTCACCAAACCTCGAGGGGGGTGTTTGTAATTTGCCCGAAATAAATTTAAAGATTAAGGAGCAAAATGTAATAATTGTTTAGTTGAAGTGAAATAATATTTTGATGGGAGTAAAGTGTAGTTTGCCTCGTAAAATCTGGCTAACAATCAGCCTTGAGCTAATGAGTAAATAATGCAAAAAAATAAATATATATGTTTATAATTATTTTTTCACTGTTTATGGCTGAGATAAATGACAGAATATAATTTATTTCTATTATTTTTTTTAATAATTATTCCCAACTATATTTGTACACATTTTTTTTCCCGAGAGTAATACTACGAATCCATCCTTATTAATCCAAATATTACTCAAAATTTTTTATCTTGTGATTCAGATTTATTTTACGTATAAACTCCACGTCACACAAATTTAATTACTACTGCACAAACACTAAACTAGAAAATAACGAGTTCAGAGTTTTTCTTTTAGAAAATATTATAAATTTCTAATTTTCTACCAAATGAATAACCAAATATCCCATACGAATGTGATTCCACAAAATTATAAATCTCAATCACTTATTTAATATAAAATTTAATATTCCTAACATTCCCTTTTCTTTTTTCCCCCACATGTGCCGCGCGGGGCAGGAAATTAATACCAATTCGCACCCGGCCCATTATAGTAAAACCCTAGACATCTGTGAAACCCTAGTTCATCTCCCACCCGCCTCTCTCTCTCTCTCTCTCTCTCTCTCTCTCTCTCTATAAATACAATCGAAAGGCTTCACCTTTCGATGGCGTTCTATTAGGGTTTCTGCTGCAGATGAGCTCAATCGCCTGTCACGGTTTGCTCTCTCTCTCTCTCTCGATCCAATGCTTGCATAGAGTAATAAGCTCAGCTAATTTATTAGCAAACGCTTCTTAAGTCTCTGTATGTTTCGAATTGAGAGATTATTACAAAGAAATAGGTTTTGTTCCATCTTTGATTTTGTTTATTTAATTTTGTAATTTTTCATATATATATATATATATATTTGGGACAGTGATGACTACATGTGATTGGTCTCGTTCGTCGTAATGGCAATTATATTGCCTTGCCGACCATCCTGATATATCACCACCCATAAACTGAGTCCTCTCCAAAATTATGGATTTTTTTTTAGTTGTTTTTTGCTTTTATAATTTTCTTCTTGTAAAATGGCCAATGATTAAACAATTTTTAATAGACAAGCATATATCTGAATTATATTGTGTTGAATAACTAATCTTCTCTATGAGGCCAATTTCTTGTTTTATTTTATTTATTTATTAATTTTTTTGGCAGCTTTGTATGATTTTGAGTTTTGACAATGCCAATGATGAACAAAAGTACTGTGTAATTTATGATAAATCATGATTACAACTATACTACTGCCTTCCTTCTGAGGCTTTCTTTTGTTTTTTATATTTTAGACTTGGATTTGTATGTTTTTGAGTGTTTTGTGTATGTGAAAATTAGCAGAACAGGGTCAGATGATGATTTAATGCATAGTTCAAATGATAATATATGATTAAACATTTGAAAGTCTTTCGCTCCTATCTGATGACTCTGTTTTGGTCCTCTGTGAGTCTTTTTTTTTCTACTGAGGGGTACTGAGGGGTGTTTTGGAAAGATGATTAAAAGTTATTTTTTGAAATTTTTTTTTTTTGACTTTTTTGTGAGAGATCTCACTTCTTAAAATAGGCCTGAGTTTTTTGGTTTATAAAAACTATTATCGGTTTATATTTTGATTTTGCACTGGAACTAATAATGCTTTTATGTGAGTTGTTCAGCCATGATGGTGAAACTGCTTGGTTGCTTGATGTGGTGACCTTGAAGAGGATCTCATATGTTGAGATTTAATATATTGAAATTTATAGAAAGTGAATAAAAATACCAGCTTGGGACTACAAATTGGGCTTTTTGGGAGCTCATTTTCGGACTAATTTTGATAATCCAAATCATTTATAGAATATTTGCAGGCACAATATAATTTAATTATGAATCAATTTGTGAACTGATCCAAACTAATTTGTTGATGTAAATGTTTGAGACCCCTCACAACATCATTGCCCTTAATTGAAGCTAGCCTCATTTTATTGGCATTTGAGGCGTTTCAACCTTTGATAACACTGGACTGATCTATTGTATAATAAGAGCATCGCAAATGTGAGATGGATCATGAAGCTGAGAAGGTCCTCCTGGCCACAAAGAAAGGAAAGGAACTTAGTTTTTCCAAATTGAGAAATTTGATAGAAGTGAGCTTGAGGGGAAGAAGGAAGTGATTAACACCAGAAAGAGATGGGAGGGATGGTGACAACTTGAGAGAGGAACAGAAACAGTGGGATTGTCGAGGTAGAACTTGAAGAAACACGAGTCTTGTGCCAATGTAAACAATAATATTCAAACTAGTGATTGAATGGTCTCACATGGAGTTTACACAATTGATGGATATGTACAATTAGGCAAGTTTGGCTAATCTAAAAAAGTGTTCTTATTTTATCTTTTTATCATTTTTAGGTCACATCAATCAACATCTCCTCTTTACTTTTTCTACACATAATATAAAAAAAGTCAAAAAGTGCACTTATTTAGTCTTCTCAAACTTATCCTTAGGCCAAGTTTGGCATATTTAAAAAAAGACAAAAAGTCAAAAAGTCACTATTCTATTTAAGTCACATCATCTTATTTAAATCACACCATCTCTCTAAAACATCACTTTAAATTCAACTCAAACAAATTATATTTCATAAAAAGTCAAAAAGTATATTTATTTAGATCATTCCAAACAACTCCTTAGTTTTACAATAGATCATATATGCTATTAGTTGATATATGGAAACTACTGACTTCTTTTATCGACTAACTTTTATGGTGATGTATAATCTCCTCAACTATTTCTAAATAAAAAAAATTATTATTTGGTACTGATTAAAGTATTTTTTTGTTCAATTTAATTAAAATAGAACAATCGAATAAGAAGTAACTTTTTAAAGAACTCCCTCTAGAATGGTGCTACAATCATTTTTCTCTATGGGTACTTGCTCATTTTTTTTACTTTTATTGGTTCATTATTTTTATTTATTTTTTATTTTTTTTGATCGGAAGAAATATATGTCAATTAAGAGAGCCAAACGGCACTTACAAGAGTCCAAACAACTCAAATCTTACACCAAACAAAGTGAAAATAAATCAAGAAGCACTCACGAAGAAGAAATATGAAAATATTCAGACGTACATATCGTACTCGTGTTCATACTGCGAAACAGAGCCGATCATGAAAGTTCGGCAATATAGCATGTCCGAAATATTTCATAGATCCCAACCACAATGAGGGTAAGCCAAACAAAACGCACATATGGACTCTAAGAAAACCAGACAAACCCAAAAAAATCCAACACAAACCAAAGGAAATAAAACGAAAGAAAAAACGAACACACCCACACCCAATCAAATTCGGCAGTGGCTTCGGCGGATCCGGCGTTGGAGAAGAACGGCGATGAAGAGGCAGTGGAGAAGAGGCGGTGAAGACGGTTGGAGAGGCGGAGAAGAGGCGATGAAGGCTGTGAGAGAGGCAAATCTGACGTGAATGGAGAAGACGACGAGGAAGAAGCGGTGGAGAAGAGGCGGTCAAGCTATGGAGGAGACGACGAGGAAGCGGCGGTGAAGGCAATGGAGTCGGCGTGGATCCGAGAAAGCCACTCCCGGAATGAATGGATGTGGGAGAAACACCTCACAAAGGAGGGAGAGAATGGAAAGCCCAAGCTTCCAAGTTATGGGAATGCACAATAAGGAAAGGGAAGAGCAAAAGAGGGGTAGGGGGAGGGGAGAGGAGGCCGGAGGCCGCCGGAAACCCCTCTCCCAGCGCCGGCAGCCTCACACTCGGAAATCCTAGGAGGAGAAAAGTTTAGAGAGAGAAACTCTCAAACTAGGGGTAACTTGGGCCTATTATTTTATATTGTTTCAAAATACATTTTCCTTTTGTTGTCCTAAAATGGGTCATTAAACATTCTTTGTAACAAAATTACATAATTTTCAGCAATGCATTGTTTTTTTAACATTTAATTTAATTTTCATAAACAAATAAATAATTCAAAAAGCAGCAATTGCATAAATCAATCCTTAGATGGAACTACTAGTAAAAGACTGTCCAAAAACATTTTAATAACCAAATGATAGCAATGAAATCCAAAGGTAACTGTTGAAGAGGTAAAAAAGATAAATGACCCTAAGTTGCATGCGCAATTAGAATTTGGGATAAACTTTCAAACATATAGTTTAAAAAAAATATTGTAAAAATCAATTCAAAAGATTTTTAAGAAGTATTCATGTCGAAATAAAGTTAAAATTAAGGATGTAAAAAACCTAATGGAATCAAATTAAACCGAACCAATCAGTCAAAAGTGATTAAAATTTCACTTTTCAGTTTGTTTTACGTAAGGTACAAAGTGACTAAAAATTCACTTTTCAGTTTGTTTAACACAAGGTAAAATCCTTTTCGATTTTGAAAATTTTAACATCAATACTAATCAAGCCAATCAAATATTGTATTAAATACTTCATATTCATTTCTTTGAACATTAGATAACAAGTGACCAATATAATATATATTTTTGTGATAAAAACTAAGAATGGAGATATTCATGAAGTATTTATTCTCAATATGAAATTTTATAAGTTTATACAAAACTTTTTAAAACTTCATATGAGCTCCTTTTCTACACCAAACCAACAAATTTGAGCAATAGCTTATGGTTTGGATCGATTTATCAACCATCAAAATTGAAAGATTCAATTCAATACTAATTTTTTTTTCAATATCGACTGAACTAAACCATTTATACTAGTAGTTAAAATAGACTATTGTTTGAACCAAATTGAACAATATGTGTGATTTGCTATCATACCAACCCCCCATTCATATAGAATAATTTTTTAAGGCAGAGTTAAATTGCACCTGTGTTAATGTTGAAAAATTTATAAAGAGGTAGTTGTGAATTGAAATAGACTCCATTTTGAATGAAATGATGTAACCTTTCATGGTGTCTTTTTATTTTAAAGGAAGGGTCAAACCTCCATGTGAATGAAATGGTGCAAACCTTTCATGGTGTCTCTTTATTTTAAAGGAAGGGGTATGTCCCTTCTTCATACATTTTCTATTCAAATTGAATAGGTACCAACAAAACCTATATAAAGGTAGTCCCATTCCAATTTTGATTGATTCCGAAAATTCATTTTCCTTGCCTTCATTTTGCTCTCTTGCGTCCTTTATTCTTCATATTATTTTAGGAAAAATTTCAGAGAGTTATAGAACATAAGGTTTTGGTTCGTCGAATAAATTTGTTTGAAGTGCTACTACAAATTTGTGAAGATCATTGTATCCTGGAAGATAGACGCCACATAACCGTAAGCACCGTAGCGGGGCGAATCTGTCTTAAGGACAGAGTGTCACACACTCGACTTGGTCTTTAAATTATTGATTCGGTTCAACAAAATAAATTATGTAAGTTTTATTTTATTTTGTTTGAATTAATATAAGTTATTTTATTTACACAGAAGATTGTTCCAACAATCTTAAGACAGATTAGAATTATTCTGTTTACAGAATTTTTCGTTTGTTTTCTTTTTTTCATTCTTCGTAAATAATTTCGAAAGAAAATTATTTTCTGTGGATTTACAAAATAATATTCTGGTTGGAAAAACAAATAGTGATTATATGCTATTTGACAGATAATAGTTGTACGGGGAGCAAATATTCTGGCAGGCCCGTACTCCTTTCTTCCGAGCTCCGTCTCTGTCCGATTACCTGCGAACACAACGGCGGTAAGCTACCCGGCGGTGTGTGGCCGGAAAACCCCTCCGACGATCAAGTTAGAACACACACACAGGGGATAGATAGAGAGAAGGGAGAGTGTTGAGTGTTTAGTGTATGTCTCACCAAATGTTCATCTGTTTCAGCATGGGGGGCCGCAGATTCGCTTATATACCTTTTGCGCCCCAAATCTACTCTCATTCGTCTCTCGACACATAGTGTTGCTATCCCATCTGTCGGCACAAATCTTGCTGGGCACCACCTAACCCAACTGCCTTCCCATTCTTCTGGGAGCTCGGCAGCCGGTCAGTACCATCTCGGCCATCGTCTGCCATGCTGCGCTTCTTGCCGAAGTACTCCAACAGCTAAGCTCAGATAGGGACCGGACTCGGCGGCATCTCGGCAAAGCCGAGCTCGGGACAACTCACGCTTGTCTGCGGTCAACCTATCTGCCGAGCAAACAGGTACCCCGGCGTCATAACCACGGATCCTCGCAGCTTGTTTAATCCACGCGCTGCCTTAACCGAGCAGCTTCCTTCACGGCCGGGCCATACAACTTGGCCCAGCGCCTGTCCGGCACAACCCTGTCCGGTCCAAATCTGTTCGGCATAACTCCATATCATTAATCTCCCTCTCAATTACCCCTTAATTCCGTCCGCAAGAGCGTGACTAGGATTACATATTCTGACCGGGATAACATTTCCTCGGTCCTCAAGATACGAAACGACGATCGGGCTAGTTGACTCCTATCTGCGAAATTTGTTCGCTCCTACTCCTCGGTTGACGTTCTCTTCTTCAAAACTTGCCCGGTTGTCTCCTCGACTCTTCAACCTGTCCTTTCAGTTTTGACGTCATCATAAATGGGGACACGTGGCAGGCTTCCATTGGACCTTGAGCAGCCAACCCAGTCGTCTGCCAGAATTTGAATTCTTGGCGGTTTCTCCGTCTATACATACAAGCCCCCTCTTCCTCATTTCGCTCCTACTGCCTCTCTGCAATCCGACGCTTCAGAGCTCAAGCACCTTTCTCCAAGCCTCGTCTGCCATTCTTCGTGCTCGAAGGATTAGTCCCTGCCCTTCATTGGTAAGTCCTTCAACTCCTCTTTTGTTGCTATTTTCTTAAATATTTCACACATTAGGGCACTAAAACATAGTTCTTAGGACGTAGGCCATAGAAATCGTCCCAAACCTCCCACTGTTCATGGTGTTCTTCATTTTCGTTGATGAACTTCGAAGAACTAGGGCGGACCGGGCTCCAGGTCTTCGTTTGATCCAAAAAACCATCTCGACCGAGCAAATAACCTATTAGATATAACCATAGCAAGAACCAGGATAACAAAGGTCTTGGCCGCTCAACCGGGCTAAAATCTGGTCTGCTTGGGCGGCCGAGCTCCTTGTCAGCCTCTACAACCGAGGTAGTTTGGCACTCTAGACGACCGAGCTAAAGTCAAGCTCGCTTTGCGCGACCGCGCTCCCTCTTACACTTGCCCTCCTTTTCCTGCAGAGTCCAAGGGGACCACTGTCCAATCCTAAGGCTCCCAAAGACCAAGCAGCCACAAATCACCTGACAGTGCCAAACCAAAGCCGAGCTAATTTAGCCGGTCGTAAATGGGGAAATTCCGCTTCCTCGTAGATACTCCGGCTACCCTAGCTGCGTTCAGGAAGGAGTACGGCATCCCAGCCGATGTCCACCTAGAGCTCGTAGAAGAAGAGACCACGCCTTGGGGCAGAACAGAACAATGCCCCTTCACCGTGCTGTCGATCGTCGAAGGAGGCCTCCGCTTCCCCCTCAACCCATTTATCACCGAGTTCCTCCGCCGCACCGGGCTGGCACCCACACAAGTGTCCACCAACACTTACCGAATTATCAACGGCGTCCATGAACTGAACAATCGGCTAGGCACCAACTTAGGTCTAGCCGAGATATTAAGGCAATACACAATGGGTCACACCGGTGACGACCTAGCCTATTACTTGAAAATCAGACCGGGCAAAGAGAAAATTGTAACCGGCACCTCGGATAAAGACTTGCACGACACGATGTTTTCTGGGTGTCGGGCAATTACAAAACAGCCGAGGTACCGGGCTGGTTTATAAGCAAGAACTTCGGTTCCTCATGTAAGCCGCTCAAACTTGCTCGGTCAGCCAGCCTTCTTTATTCTGTAATTAACCAGTTTTCTTGTTTCTTTTACAGCAATCCAAGCCTTGCAAGCCAACTACCAATTTCCCAACATAGAGGCAATTCGGACCGTGCTCCGCCATCGCCACCGAGATTGCAACGAGCTGCTCGGCTACACTCCAACCTACAGATACTCCGCTCCCCACCGGAGTAAAGTTACAGACTTCCTCCGTGCTCCATCACCTCCTCCAGATCCAACTTTGCTAGACGTTCCACTAATCCGGTTGACAGAAGAGCAAGAGATGGCCAAACGAAGCCGAATCAAAAACCTGCTCATCGCAACGTTTGCCGAGATACCGAGCGTCGTCACCCGCTCTCCAGCCGCCGGTCAGTCAAGGGGCGCCGTGGTCGCCCTTGCTTCTCAAGCTGCCGGGGAGTCAAGTCAAGCCAAGCAACACGCCGGGCTGGCAAAAGAGCTCGCGCGGACTCGTCTGCCGAGCTGATTACCGAATTATCCACTGAGCAACCTACCGTCACAGCTGACCCAACGCCGGCATGGAGACCGCAGCTCAAGCACCGGGGAAAGGAGATCCTGGCAACGGCTTCCATCAAGGGAGACAAAGAACCTTCTCCTGCCGAGCGACGTGGTTGGCAGCGACCACGTTCCTGACACCCGGCTGGTGAAATCAGCCGTGAAGTCTATGACCAGGGTAAAAGTCTCAACCTTCTACTCTAATTTTCTTAGTGTTTGCACGGTTTCTTCTTCTCTGATCAGGTTTCCTTTTTGCAGGCCATCCAAAAATAACACTTAGTCATGGAGCGCATCCACCGACTTCGGCAAAAGGCAGCCGACACTGACAGCCAAGTCCAAAGCCTCCAAGCCGAGCTTGGCCGGGCAAAAGCATCTCTCCAAATCGCCAATGCTGACAACAACAGGTTGCACGGTCAGCTTGACGAGGCCGAGAAAAAGCGCGATGAGCTCCAGGCCGAGCTGGATGCTCTGAAAAAGTCAAGGAAGAAGGACTGCCGAGATGCAAACAACGCCGGCTTCCTAGAAGCCGAGGGAAGCTACAAGAAGCAGGTCTTCGCTACCTAAGACATCTACTTCAAAGCGGGTTGGAAGTCTGCCTGCGAGTATCTCGGTCAGGGACCTGATACTGACGTCTTTGCCACCCCGCCGCTTGCTTCCCTGCCGGCCTACCTCGTGCCATATGCCAATGACGTCTTCAGTGCATTGCAGTCTGAGGCCGAGGAAGGGCTTGAAGAGGAAGAGGCCAGGGAAGATACTGACGGAGAGGAGCAACCAGAACAGGAGCAGCCCGGCCGAACTAAGCCCGGTGTTGAAGACCGATCTCCAGTAGTGAACTTGGAGACAACTCCAGATGATGAACTCACCAATCTCTTCCCCTTAGCTTAGTTTTTTTCTTTTTTCTATTGCCCCTTTTTTTTTTTGCTTTGCACATGTAACCGGGCTCTCTGCCCCTACTTTTGTATTAACTTTCAATCAATGAAAAGCTTTAATTGCATCAAGTGTTTGCACGGTTTTCTCGAACTCTATCTTCAGCAAAACATCTCGATTTAAATCACGAAGTTGCACAAATCACCAACTAGCTTGACCGGAGTTAACATCTTGGTAAATTTAGTAAAATTGAGGAACTTCTTCAATCGGAATAAACATCTCAGTCGGAATAACAAAGTTGAACAAATCACTAATTCTTTCAACCGGACTAAACCATCATGGTTGAGCGTGCCTGAACTGAACCAAACATCTTGTATGACTGGAATACACCATCTCGGTTTTAATTCTGATAGAATTGAACAAACCATCAACTCCTTCAACTGGAGTAGGGCATCTCGGTTGGAATCTTTGAGTTGAACAAATCATCAACTCCTTCAACCGGCGTAACTCATCTCGGTTGGAATCTCTGAGTTGAACAAACCACCAACTCCTTCAACCGGAATAACTCATCTCGGTTGGAATCCATGAGTCGAACAAACCATCAACTCCTTCAACCGGAGTGACTCATCTCGGTTGGAATCCCTGGGTCGAACAAACCATCAACTCCTTCAACCGGAGTAACTCATCTCGGTTGGAATCTCAAGTTGAACAAAACATCAACTCCTTCAACCGGAGTAACTCATCTCGGTTGGAATCCCTGGGTCGAACAAACCATCAACTCCTTCAACTGGAGTAACTCATCTCGGTTGGAATCTCAAGTTGAACAAAACATCAACTCTTTCAACTGGAGTAAATCATCTCGGTTGAGCATCTCAAGTATTCAAAGCAATCAATCAAAATGCTAAGGCAAAGAAGACACCTCTATATATTGACAAAAAGAATTACATTCTGGAGTGTAAGGCAAAAAATTCCTTTGCACAAAAAGAAAACAAAAGCTAGTAATAGTACAGTTTGAGGTTGGCCGCATTCCATGGCCGGGGTATTCCTCTACCATCGAGATCCTCCAAGTGGTATGCCCCCTTGCCCGCCAGACCGGTTATCTTGTAGGGTCCTTCCCAATTTGCCCCTAGTTTGCCTTCACCTGGCACCAGGGTGTTGCCCATAACTTTCCTCAAAACCCAATCACCTACTTTGAACGGTCTGGGGTGCACCGTTTTATTGTACTTCCTTGAGAGCTCTTGTTGGTAGGCAGCGATGTGGATGAGAGCCTTTTCCCGGCGCTCTTCCACCAAATCCATTTCCAGAGCAATGGCTTCGGCGTTTAGCTCGGGTTCAAAACTTTCACTTCTGAGAGTGGGCATACCTACTTCCAAAGGTATGGCCGCCTCCATGCCATAAGCCAAAGCGAATGGAGTTTTCCCGGTAGAACGCCGAGGGGTAGTTCGGTATGCCCAAAGGACACTGGGAAGTTCCTCGGCCCACTTTCCCTTGGCCTTCTCAAGTCTCTTCTTCAGTCCATCAAGAATAGTCTTATTTGACGCCTCGGCTTGACCGTTGGACTGTGGGTAAGCCGGAGTGGAGTTATAGAATTCAATCTTCAAATCTTCACAAAACCCTCTGAATAGGTGACCGTCAAACTGGGTGCCGTTGTCAGAGATCAAAATTTTAGGGACACCGAACCGTGTTACCACATTCTGCCAGACAAACCGCTTCACGTCTTTCTCCTTGATTGTTGCCAAAGGCTCGGCTTCAACCCACTTGGTGAAGTAGTCTGTTGCCGCGATGAAGAACTTGCGGTTGCCTGGTGCTGTTGGAAGCGGCCCCACTATGTCTAATCCCCACATCGCAAAAGGCCAAGGGCTGGTTAGGGGAAGAAGTTCTCTGGCCGGCTGATGAATCTGGTGCGCAAACTTCTGGCACTTCTCGCACTTGCGAACATATTTCTAGGCGTCGGCTTGCATGCACGGCCACCAATAGCCTTGCGAAATAGCGCGGTAGGCCAAGGACCTGCCCCCTATGTGATTGCCACAGATGCCTTCGTGAATTTCGTACAAGAAGGCCTCCACGCTACTCGGGTGCACGCACTTCAGATAAGGACCGGTGAAGGACTTTTTATACAACGCTCCAGATAGAGAGAGGCAAAACCGCTCTGATTTGACCCGGACTTTGTGCGCTTCTTTCTTCTCGTCTGGCAGAATCCGATCTCTGAGAAACAGGGCTATAGGGTCCATCCAGGAAGGACCTAGCGTGGCGCAGAATACATCCGTCTGTCCGGCTTCCTCTATGCTCGGCCGTAGAAGAAATTCAATTAACAGGGGGTTAGGAGATGCGCAATCAACCATTGAGGCGAGGCCGGCCAGCCCATCAGCTCGGTTGTTCTCTTCTCGGCCAATCTGTTGAACTCTGATTGCCTGAAATTGCTTGATGTGTTCCCTGACCAAAGCTTGGTACTTTTCCATTCTGTCATCCTTTGCTTCATAAATCCCAGCGACTTGGTTAACCACAAGCTGGGAATCACTGTACACCATTAGCTCGGAAGCTTGCATCTGAAGCGCGCTTTTGAGACCGGCCAAAAGCGCCTCGTACTCAGTTTCGTTGTTGGATGCTGGAAAGCCAAGGGTGATAGAGTGTTCAATTGTCAACCCGTCCGGTGATATCAAAACTATACGTAGCCCGGCGCCGTGATGGTTCGAGGCTCTATCAACAAAAAGTTTCCACATCTCCCCCACAAAGAGCTTCCAGCGTTCTGAGGGGTCCTGAGAGGCTTGAAGGTTAATGGGGTCACGACTGCTCAGCGGTGCGGTTTCAAGTTCTGTGTTGATCGGTTCCAATTCAGTCACCCTTGATGATTCGGCACCTGACTCAGCAAGTTGATCTGCAATGCTCAAGTCTGTAGGCGAATCACTAGGTTGCGGTATTATACCGGCCGCAAGTTCTGAGCTGTGTGGTTCCATTTCTTCCCCCCTGGTGATGCGGGACCGGACAGAGCTGGTTGGTCGGTGATATTCAACTCCGTCATCGCATTACCGGGTGGTAAAACCGTACAAATTGAGGGTGCTGCAGTGGTGCGCGCAAACTCCGCGTCACTTCCTCCACCAACTGGTTGTATCTCGGATGGTCTTGCGTGCACCTCATCATCTGCCGCGGTAATATCGACCGGGCATACCGGATGAGTTCCAAGTGAGAATTCGGTGACGAAGTCAGCCAAAGTCTGGGCTTTGATGGCAGTGCGTGGCTGGAACTTCACATCAAACTGTCCCAACTCGACTGCCCACATAAGAATCCGACCGGAGAAGCCTGCCCGCTCGAATAAAGCTTTGAGGGGGAATTCGGTCAAGACGATGACGGTATGTGCATGGAAATAGTGCGCCAACTTTCTTGAAGCCATCATTAATGCCAAAGCAAGCTTCTCCAACGGAAAGTATCTCGACTCTGCCGGTAGCAAAGTTTTGCTGACATAGAAGATGGGGAGGTGCTTGATTCCTTCAGCCCGGACAAGCACCGCACTGACTGCATGCTGTGATACGGCCAAATAAAGATAAAGCTCTTCTCCAGGCTCCGGTGTGACCAACAGTGGTGCTGAAGATAGATACTCCTTGAGCTCGGCCAAGGCTCGGTCACACTCTTCATCCCAGGAGAACTTTGATTTTTAGGACTGAAAGAAAGGGCGGCAGCGATCTGATGACCGGCTTATAAATCGATTAAGCGCGGCGGCCATTCCGGCCAGATGCTGCACGTCTTTTGCCGAGCTAGGCTGTTTTAACTTTTGCACGGCTTGGATTTGTGTAGGGTCTGCTTCGATACCTCGGTTCGTGACTAGGAATCCCAGAAATTTTCCGGATCCCACGCCGAAGGCACACTTAGACGCATTCAGGCGTAGCTTGTGCTTTTTGAGAATGGCGAACATCTCGGCCAAGTCGGACAAATGATCTGCCTGATGCCGGCTTTTAACCACCATATCATCAATGTAGGCATCCATTGTCCAGCCCAGCAAAGGAGCAAACATCTTGGTCACCATTCTCTAAAAAGTTGCCCCGGCGTTCTTCAAACCAAAAGGCATGACTCGGTAGCAAAAGAGTCCCCTTGGTGTAGTAAACGAGGTGATTTCTCGATCGGGGCCATGCATGGAAATCTGATGATAACTGCGGTAGGCATCCAAGAAACTTAGCCTGTTATGTCCGGCCGTCAAATCCACAAGCTGGTCAATTCTAGGCAAAGGAAAGCTATCTTTCGGACAAGCTCGGTTGACGGTCTTGTAATCAACGCAAACCCGCCACTTCCCATTCTTCTTCGGTACCACCACTGTATTTGAGATCCACTGAGGATAGTGTACTTCTTGAATTGCTCGTGCCTCCAGTAAATTCTTAACTTCTTCCGCAACTACCTCAGCGTAATGCAGCACCGATCTCCTTGTTCGCTGAATGACTGGCTTGGCTCCGGGGAAGACATTGAGATGATGGCAAATAAAACTTGGATCGAGGCCGGGCATGTCGTAAGGTGACCATGCAAAAACTTCGATGTTGGCCATCAAAAACTCAACCATCTCGGTCCGTTCTGTGGCTGTAAGGCTTGAGCCGAGCAAGAAGAATTTGTCCGGCTGCTCTGTATCAATTCGCACCTCCACCAATTCCTCGACAACTTTGTCCTCGGCCTTGGTGCCCACATCCTCCAAGACACCCTGGTCCTCCGGTCCCTCAATCATTTGAACAAATCCTTTGGCAGCCCGGCTCCCGTTGACTGCCACGAAGCACTGTTTTTACATGACCTGATCGCCCCAAATCTCCTCGATTGCACCCATAGCCGAGGGGAACCTCATTACTTGGTGAAAAGTCGATGCCACGGCTTGCATGGCGTGAAGCCACCCCCTTCCAAGGATCAAATTGTAAGTAGATAGCACCTGTAACACCCAGAACTCCACTTGTTTGACCACGGATCTCGCTTTGACCGGCAGGATAATCTTTCCCAAAGGCCACTCCGGTTGTGAGTTGAAACCAACCAATGGCGAAGTCGCCGGGGCCAAATCCATATCTCGGAGCTTGAACTGTTTGAAAGGGTCGTAGTACATGATCTCGATCGAGCTTCCCTGATCGATCAAGATCCGTTTGACTTCAAAATCTTTGACGCGGAGTGTAACTACTAAGGCGTCATTGTGCGGTGTCTGAATGCGCTCCAGATCCCTTGAGGAGAAACTGATCACATCTGTCGCTTCCGTCTTCCCTCTCTTGAGCGCAGGCTGAACTGACAAAACTTCCCTCATGTGCTCTGCCTTCTTGATCATACCACGGAGCTCGCAAACGCGCGCCGGTTCTACTATGCCGTGGATGACATTCACAACCCCTCGAGGAGGTGCGTCTCGGTCATCCGGTCCTCGCGGATCAACCGGCACCTGATTCGCCTTAACGCCCCCATCAATGTAAAGATCCAGGTGCCCGGCTGCGACTAGCTCTTCCAAGTGTTGCCTCAAAGGCAAACAGTCCTCTGTTCGGTGGCCACGCTCCCGGTGAAATGTACAACGGTATCTCGGATTGAAGCCCTTCTGACCATCGCCCAACTTAGTAGGAAACTGGACATACTCCTCGTCACGGATTTCGCTAAGTATGCGATAAATTGGAATCTTAAAGACCGTGGTGATGCTGGTCTTTGCCTTCAATCTCCTGTTTGCATCGGCTGCGTCATCCCGTGGGTAGTAATCCCGGTCATTCTGACGTCCTCTACCCCAGTTTTTCCGATTCAATCCACGGTTCGATTCCTCAGCGCGGTCAGTAGATCGGCCGGACTCCTGTCCGACTGTATGCACTTTTCCAGCCTTCTTGTCTGTCGCTGTCGGAACTGACTTCGCGGTAGACGCCGACGCGTCATCCTCAACTCGAATATGCTCATTGATGCGTTGCATGAGTTAGCCCATGGATGTCGGCTGGTGCATGGTAAGTGAGTCCCGCAGTCTGTGTCCGACCGGGAGACCACGCTTGTATTGCGTGATTGCAAGGTTGACCAGGCAATCCAAGATCTCGTTAAAGGTTTCCCAATACCTTGAGTTGTATGCCTTCAATGTGTCGCTCGGTTCCATCTTGACACTAAGTAAATGATTGACTTCCTTTAGTGTTTTTGTGTTAGTTTTGAAGCGCGTCACAAAGGCTTCGGCCAACTGATGCCACTGTTGTATGCTCCCTTCCGGCAACCTCTCGAACCACTTCAAGCCCAGCTTGCCTAAACTTGACGGGAAGATCAGGCACATAAGTCCGTCATTTCGCCTATGTCCGGCCATAACCTGTCGGAAGTGGCTCACATGCATGTAAAGATCGGTTTTTCCATCGTAGAGTGTGAACTTAGGCTGGTGGAAGCCTGCCGGAAGCGGTGTTGTTTCTATTTCCAGGGAAAAAGGGGTGGCACTTAACCTGGCCAAATCTAAATCCACTAAGAGTGGCACTGCCTGGCGGGGTGGAGGCATTTCGACCTCCTTGCTGGCGTGAACCCCGTAGGATAGCCGCTGGAATGCCGATATCCTCTGAGCTTCACGTCGGCGAGCCCGCTCCTTTAAGACCGCCCTCAAATCCTCTGAATGAGCGGAGTAAGAGTACTTCGACGTCATCACCGGACGTGAGGGCCGGTAAGTGCTATCTTGCGCGCTAGACTTCTCTACATGCACATTGGAATCACCAACCTGGTAACTTCTGGTAATAGAGATGGATAGAGTACGTCGCTGACTCTGACCGCCTGAATGGCGGGATGGGGTGCGCTCACTGTGGTCACCCACTCCAGCTACACTCTTCCCTTTGACATGCCGCTTGAGCTCCTCCATCTCCGTCGCCATTCGCCGGATGACAGCGTCATGGTCCCTCAACTTGTGTTCTAGACGTCGGGCATATGATTCTCTCCGCCGCCGATGACCGTCCGAACTTCGTGAATGACCATAACTTCTTCCGCGCTTATCCCGCGCGTCTCTTGACTGTCCTCCGGTGGGTGTCTCCAAGTCTACCATTGGATGGATGGCGGGAGGTCCTTCTCTCTTTCGAGTGAACTCTGGGGTGGCTCCGTCTATGGCAGACAACGGAAACTCATCGTTGTTAGCCATGGACGGCGATCAGACGAGCCTGGAAGACAAGGTTTTGTCTGTCAAGCTTCCCACAGACGGCGCCAATTATACAGGGAGCAAATATTCCGGCAGGCCCGTACTCCTTTCTTCCGAGCTCCGTCTCTGTTCGATTACCTGCGAACACAACGGCGGTAAGCTACCCGGCGGTGTGTGGCTGGAAAACCCCTCCGACGATCAAGTTAGAACACACACACAAGGGATAGATAGAGAGAAGGGAGAGTGTTGAGTGTTTAGTGTATGTCTCACCAAATGTTCATCTGTCTCAGCATGGGGGGGGCGCAGATTCGCTTATATACCTTCTGCGCCCCAAATCTACTCTTATTCGTCTCTTGACACGTGGTGCTGCTATCCCATCTGTCAGCACAAATCTTGCTGGGCACCACCTAACCCAACTGCCCTCCCATTCTCCTGGGAGCTCGGCAGCCGGTCAGTACCATCTCGGCCATCGTCTGCCATGCTGAGCTTTTTGCCCAAGTACTCCAACAGCTAAGCTCAGATGGGGACCGGACTCGGCCGCATCTCGGCAAAGCCGAGCTCGGGACAACTCATGCTTGTTTGCGGTCAACCTATCTGCCGAGCAAACAGGTACCCCGGCGTCATAACCACGGATCCTCGCAGCTTGTTCAATCCACGCGCTGCCTTAACCGAGCAGCTTCCTTCACGGCCGTGCCATACAACTTGGCCCAGGGCCTGTCCGGCACAACTCTGTCCGATCCAAATCTGTCCGGCATAACTCCATATCATTAATCTCCCTCTCAATAGTAATATACTGTCTCTTTTCTTTGACAACAACTAGTAGTACGATACTGGTGTCATTAACAATTCAGAATATATTTTTGTGGAATTTTTTAGAAATTAATTTTGGGTTTTAGAAATTATTTTCTGAGTTTTCATTACTTAAAATTCTGTTTTAGTATTTTAATTATTGAAGTGCTATAGAAATTAATTTTCTGTGTGGAATTAATTTGGTTGAATAAAATTTTATTTTATTTCCAAATTAATTGAAAAATAAAAGTTATTTTCTTATTTCTTTTATTTTACATAATTTAATTTCTTGTGTGGAATTAATTTGGTTAAATAAAATTTTATTTTATTTTCAAATTAATTGAAAAATAAAAGTTATAGTTTTTATTTCTTTTATTTTACAGAATTTATTTTTCTGTGTGAAATTAATTTGTTTAAACAAAATTTTATTTTATTTTCAAATTAATTGGAAAATAAAAGTTACATTCTTATTTCTTTTATTTTTACAGAATTTAATTCTGTGAATTTGGTTTAATTTTCTGTGTAGTGAAAATTTTAATTATAAATTTGTTTTATAAATTAGAATTGATGGCTACTGAAACAAATGCCAAACAAGTACTACTGTGGTGGCTGCAATTGCACCAACCCCCTCTTCTGTGATGACAGTACCAATAAATCATGGAGAGAAGTCAGAGAAGTTCTCAGGAACTGACTTTAAAAGATGGCAACAGAAAATGTTGTTCTATCTTACAACTCTGAACCTGACTCATTTTCTCCGTGAAGATGCTCCTATCCTGAAAGAGGATGAAACCGACCGGCAAGTGGTTGCTGCGGTTGATGCTTGGAAACATGTCGATTTCCTTTGCCGGAACTACGTCTTGAACGGACTTGACAACACATTATACAACATCTACAGTCCAATCAAGACAGCAAAGGAACTTTGGGAATCGTTGGAGAAAAAGTACAAAACGGAAGATGCCGGCTCAAAGAAATTTGTGGTTGGCAGATTCTTGGATTTTGTAATGGTTGATTCAAAAACTGTGATCAGCCAAGCTCAAGATTTTCAACTCATTCTGCATGACATTCACGCAGAAGACATGTCTCTTAGTGAATCCTTTCAAATTGCAGCCTTAATTGAAAAATTACCAAAAGGCTGGAAGGAGTTCAAGAACTACCTCAAACACAAACGCAAAGAAATTTCTATGGACAAATTAATTGTGCGTTTGAGAATTGAGGAGGACAACCGCAATTCTGAAAAGCGGGCTGGTAAGCATCCTATGGAGTTTAAGGCAAATGTGGTGGAACATGCTTCAAAAACCAAGAAACGAAAGTCTTCTGGAGAAAGTTCATCACAAGGCTCTAAAGGGGGGGATAATAAAAAGTACAAGTTTAATGGCAAATGTTACATCTATGACAAAGAGAGACATCGGGCCAAAGATTGCCGTAGCAAAGGCAAAAGCAAAAGAAGAACAAGCAAGAAGCCTGCTCAAGCCCACATGGCTGAAGTGGACAATATTTCCAATGGTATAGATGATATCAATCTTTCTGCAGTTATTTTCGAGGCAAATCTTGTCGGAAATCCTAAAGAATGGTGGATGGACACTGGTGCTACTCGCCATATTTGTGCCGACAAAAAGATGTTCACATCTTATTCTATAGTGGACAATGGTGAACAACTCTTTATGGGCAACTCCTCAACTTCCAAAGTTGAAGGACAAGGAAAGATTGTACTCAATATGACATCTGGAAAGGAACTCACTCTCAACAATGTGCTGCATGTACCGGACATTCGCAAGAATTTAGTTTCCACATCTTTGTTGAGTAAGAATGGGTTTAGGCTAGTTTTTAAAAGTGACAAGTTTGTACTTACCAAAAACGGGATGTATGTAGGAAAAAGTTACATGTCTGATGGCCTTTTCAAGTTAAATGTAATGACCGTTGTACCCTCAGTTATTAATAATACTACATCTTCTTCTTACTTGCTTGAGTCTTCAAATTTATGGCATGGTAGACTAGGACATGTTAATTATGGATCTTTGCGTAGATTAATTAATATGGAATGTTTACCTAAATTTAACATTGATTCAAATAATAAATGTGAAGTTTGCGTTGAGGCAAAATTATCTAAAACTCCTTTTCATTCAATTGAAAGAAGTACGGAACCACTTGAATTAATTCATAGTGACATTTGTGATTTTAAATCAATTCAAACTAGAGGTGGGAAAAAGTATTTTATCACTTTTATAGATGACTATACTAGATATAGTTATGTTTATTTAATTCAAACCAAGGATGAAGCTTTGGAAACTTTCATTCAATATAAGAATGAAATTGAAAATCAACTTGGTAAGAAAATCAAGAAACTTAGAAGTGATAGAGATGGTGAATATGAATCACCTTTTGGTGAGTTTTGTAAAGAACATGGAATAATTCATCAAACCACCGCTCCTTACTCACCTCAACAAAATGGAATTGCTGAAAGGAAAAATAAGACTTTAAAAGAAATGATAAATGCCATGTTAATCAGTTCTGGATTACCTCAGAACTTGTGGGGGGAAACAATACTTTCTGCTAATTATATTTTAAATAAAATACCCCGAAAGAAAGTGAATCAAACACCTTATGAAATGTGGCATGGTAGAGTACCATCCTACAAATACTTAAAAGTGTGGGGGTGTTTAGCTAAAGTGGCTATTCCTAGTCCTAAAAAGACTAAGATAGGTCCTAAGACCATTGATTGCATTTTCATTGGTTATGCCAAGAATAGTAGTGCATATCGGTTTGTGATTCATAAATCAGAACATTCCGAAATGCATGTAAATACTATTATTGAGTCTCGAAATGCATCATTCTTTGAGCATGTATTTCCAAATAAAACTGGACAAGAGACTAGTAATAATAAGAGATCTTTTGATACTATTACTAGTAATGATCAAGAACATGATCAAGAGCAAGAGTTAGACCAAAATGAGGAAGAAGAACCTAGGCGTAGTAAACGTGCTAGAACCTCAAAATCTTTTGGTCCAGATTTTCTAACATTTTTGTTAGAAAATGAGCCTTTAACTTTTAAAGAGGCTATGTCCAGTCCTGAAGCTCTTTTATGGAAAGAAGCTGTCAACAGTGAAGTTGAATCCATCTTGCAAAATCACACTTGGAAATTGGTGGATTTGCCTCCAGGTTGTAAACATCTTGGGTACAAGTGAATTTTCAAAAGGAAATTGAAAGCGAATTGTGACACCCCTGTTCTGTATTATGCTAATTGGTCCTTAATGTGTATACGATTATGTGTTTGTTATGGTTTTGTATGCCATTATGTGAAAATATGTGGTTTTGAATTTCTATCTGTTCACCGTAGGAATATCTGTTCGATTTTACCGCTTCAGAAATTAAATTGGAGGCCTTATCGGCCACAGAACCCGAAATTGATTACGCCATTGTGATTGGCATAATTTTTAGAGCCTACGGTGAAATTTAATTGAAAATTTGATTCGGGTTAGATTAAACCGATTAAATTGATGAATTAGAACCCAACTACTTTATTATTATAATCTCGGCCTTAGTGGATCTTGTTGTCAAGCTTTAAACACTCAATCTCTCCCTCTCTAGCCTTATTTTGACTGATATTAAACACAAAGAAGAGAAGAGAGGGCCGGTTGTAGAGAGAGAAAGGGAGAGACTTGTGTAATTTGGGCTCAAGACTTGGGAATTTGAAGATCTAGCTCAAGTTTTGGCTAGAGCTTGAGTGTTGAAGCTCTTAGGTAAGTGAATTCATGGACTCTTGTTTGTAATTTGTAAGTTCAAAGTTGAAAAAAAATGTTAAAGAACATGGAAGGAGTTGGTTTTGATGAATTTGAAGACTATATATGCATGCATGTATGTATTGTTTTGAAATTGCATATTTGAGCTTGAATTACATGACTCATGTTGCAATTTTGGTTGAAATCCATGTATTTGACCATCTTTTCATCATATGAGATGAGAATGAAGGTTATATGTCACATGCATGTACAATCCATAAAAGTAGAAGCTTTGAATGCATGAAATGGTTACATTGGTAATGAGTTGGTGGAAAATGAGCCATGCATGTAGATAAATTATGAAATTGAGCTTTAATATGTTGTAATTCTATGTTTGTACCATGTTAGTAGATGATTATGTAAAGTTTGGACCGAAATCATGCATTTAGAGCCTTTGAATGTCGAGATGAAGCTCAAGAACACAGTTCTGGGTTTTCCAGAATTTTGATGTCCGCTCGAGCGGGGACCAGACGCTCGAGCGGAAAATGCGTGCTCCCAGTACTTTTTACAGACCTGACGTCCGCTCGAGCGGGGTAATTAACGCTCGAGCGTGGGAGCTATTTTGGCAGGCCTTCCGCTCGAGCGTCCTATTTAACGCTCGAGCGTAATTTTCATGCAACCAGTACTTTTGCAGGCCTTAAGGGTCCGCTCGAGCGGGTGATTCGACGCTCGAGCGGGGACCCTATTTTCTGAAATCCTGTTTTTGCATTTTGTGTTCTGTTTTCCGTTCTCTTTCACTCGCAAGCACTCTTAGATATATGTTAAGCATTGTAAATGAGCTAATGAGTTAATAATAAAGCCTAAGGAGGAATATGTGAATTGAAGAACGGATTGAACTGTTAATGACCCTTTTGTGTTCGTGAAACGTGTAGGGTCAAGCTCCAGGGCAAATCCACAAGCCGATCACTATGAGTAATATCAATATTTGAAAGCTTGTTAATGTCCAATTGTTTATTCCCTTTAAACTTTATGAGTTGTTAATTGGGATTGTGGACAAAAGTCTGACAGGAACGAATGAATGGACCAAAGGTCGTTTTGATGTAAACGAATGGACCAAAGGTCGTTTTGATGTAAATGATTGGACCGAAGGTCGTTTTGATGTAAATGAATGGACCAAAGGTCGTTTTGACATGAATGAGTAGGCCGAAGGCCGTTTTGACATGAACGAGTGGGCCAAAGGCCGTTTTGACATAAATGAATGGGCCGAAGGCCGTTTTGACATAAATGAATGGGCCGAAGGCTATTTTGACAGAAATGAATGGGCCGAAGGCCGTTTCGACATAAGTGAATGGGCCGAAGGCCGTTTTGCCATGAATGGGAACCCGAATGGGCCAAAGGTCAGAATGTTTGGAACTACAGTTACTTGATTTGCATTTCGTATAGTTATATATATTTGTTTGTTAAATAGAAGTATGAATTGGGCCCAAGGCCGTTTGAAGCATGTTGTTCTACATATTGTTATGTAACTGTCATATCTGATATTATTCACTGGGCTATCGCTCACGCTCATTCATGTGTTTGTAGGTGAGCCAAGAGAAGCACAAACCCAGCCCCAGTGAAGTCTGCTAGGAACAACATGAGTTTTGGGAGAGTCAGCCTTGTGCCTCACGCATGAGACCATCCTTGCCCTTTTACTATGTACTTATGTTTTGTCTTGTTGGCAAGGACCTAGTGCATGTCTGTACATAGTCTGTTATAGGTTGACTCGTTTTGGATGATCCTGTCTGTAATGAATTTTGTGAAACTGTACTTTTGATGTGAGTTATTAACGTATCTGAGTATGGTTTGTTTGATGTGCATATAAGCACGGCTCTATGGACAAAGTTTTTTTTAATTTTGCTTCCGTTTGGCCCCCATTAACTCTGTTAAAATACGTTTAGATCTGTTTGAGGCCGTAGGTAATCTCATGATTACTGGCCGGTTACGTCCTTAACCCACGGGGGCGGATTCGGGTCGTGACACGAATGGATCAATAGACAAATACAAGGCAAGACTTGTAGTCAAAGGTTTTAGACAGAAAGAAGGTCTAGATTACTTTGACACATACTCACCGGTTACTAGAATAACATCAATTAGAATGCTAATTGTCATTGCATCTCTATACAATCTAGAAATTCATCAAATGGATGTTAAAATCGTTTTCTTAAATGGTGAGTTAAATGAAGAAATTTATATGGAACAACCAGAAGGGTTTTCTGTTCCAGGAAAAGAAAAGAAATTGTGTAAATTGGTTAAATCATTGTATGGTTTAAAACAAGCGCCAAAGCAAATGGCATGAGAAATTTGACAAGGCAATGCTGTCAAATGGATTTAAAATTAATGAGTGTGACAAATGTGTTTATATTAAAAACACAGATAAAGGTTATGTCATTGTATGTCTTTATATAGATGATATGCTCATCATTAGTAGTAATAATGACATGATTAAAACTACCAAAAAAAATGTTGAATAAACATTTTGACATGAAGGACATGGGCATTGCTGATATAATACTTGGTATGAAAATTACCAAAACATTAGAAGGATATGCTTTGTCACAATCTCATTACATTGAGAAAATACTTGACAAATTTAGTAAAGATGATGATCATCTTGTAAGAACACCTGTAGATATTAATTTGTATCTTTCTAAGAATGTACAGGAAAGTATTTCTCAATTAGAGTATGCCCAAATTATTGGAAGCTTAATGTACTTGATGAACTGCACTCGCCCAGATATAGCTTATGCAGTAAGTAAATTAAGTAGATATACGAGTAATCCGGGAGTAGAACACTGGAAAGCAATTATAAGGGTTCTAAGATATCTCCGATTTACTCATAACATTGGGCTTCATTGTACTAGATATCCAGCAGTACTTGAAGGATACTATGATGCAAATTGGATATCGAATACTAGAGACTCGAAGTCCACCAGTGGGTATGTCTTTACTCTTGGTGGGGCGGCTGTATCTTGGAAATCTTCCAAACAGGCTTGTATTGCTAGGTCTACTATGGAATCTGAATTCATAGCTTTAGACAAAGCAGGGGAAGAGGCAGAATGGCTGCGCCACTTCCTTGAAGATATTCCAATATGGCCAAAATTAGTGCCTGCTATATGCATACATTGTGATAGTCAATCAGCAATTGGTAGAGCACAGAGTCATATGTATAACGGTAAGTCTCGACACATTCGTCGTCGACATAATACCGTAAGACAACTACTCTCTAATGGAATTATGTCCATAGAATATGTTAAGTCTAAAGACAACATAGCGGATCCACTAACCAAAGGGTTAGCAAGAGAGTTAGTTGAGAATTCATCGAGGAGAATGGGACTTAAGCCTATTAAATAAGAGTTACTACAACCGCAACCCAACCTAGTTGACTGGAGATCCCAAGATCTAGGTTCAAAGGGACAACCGAGTTGTGAATGACTCAGAAGGATCACTGGGGAGTTTATCTCCTACCCATTTCTTTGATGAAATAGTGATGTCTGCAGCGGTTTAGTTTAAGTAATACTTTTAATGATTCTTATATCTAGGTAAACCTAGTGGAGTATGGCAGGATACTTTTCATAAGAATCACCTATGTGAGTGTGAACTGGGCCGGTTCTATAAGATTTGTGAAGGGCTACAAGTCTTTAGAGCACTCATGAAAGACCAGGTTGTTCAGGGCCAAAATGAACACAATAGTGAGAACTAAACTGTGTCTGGAGATATACTGTGTGAGTTCTATTGTCTTGGTTTACACAAACGGCTGAACAGTTCAAGACATCATGTTTACTGTTTAGCTAGTAAATCCGATAGTATCTCACAAGGGAAGGTTCAAAGCCAAAAGCTACCTATCATTTGCAGAATATTTTCAATTTCTGTACTCTCTGTATTTACATCATATTGTTGCATTTTTTCTCTGTCAATTTCATTCATGTGAGGGATTGTTGGAAAACTTATAAAGAGGTAGTTGTGAATTGAAATAGACTCCATTTTGAATGAAATGGTGTAACCTTTCATGGTGTCTTTTTATTTTAAAGGAAGGGTCAAACCTCCATGTGAATGAAAGGGTGCAAACCTTTCACGGTATCTCTTTATTTTAAAGGAAGGGGTATGTCCCTTTTTCACACCTTTTCTATTCAAATTGAATAGGTGCCAACAAAGCCTATATAAAGGCAGCCCCATTCCAATTTTGATTGATTCCGAAAATTCATTTTTCTTACCTTCATTTTGCTCTCTTGCGTCCTTTATTCTTCATATTATTTTAGGAAAAATTTCAGAGAGTTATAGAACACAAGGTTCTGGTTCGTCGAATAAATTTGGTTGAAGTGCTACTACAAATTTGTGAAGATCATTGTATCCTAGGAGATAGATGCCACATAACCGTAAGCACTGTAGCGGGGCGAATCTGCCTTAAGGAAAGAGTGTCACACACTCGACTTGGTCTTTAAATTATTGATTCGGTTCAACAAAATAAATTCTGTAAGTTTTATTTTATTTTGTTTGAATTAATATAAGCTATTTTATTTACACAGAAGATTGTTCCAACAGTTAACAGAATAAAATTCTAAATATACATACACAATATAAATCTGAATACATTGGCTCCGTTTAGGAAGCAAATTTGGGCTAAAATAATCAAACAGGACAAAATAGACCACTTTAGCAAAATAGGACAAAATATTACATTCAATTCATAATCATTCCATTTTTTATTTCACAAAAGTCAAAAAAGTAAAAAAAAATCTATCTCAAACGAAATTTTTTAACCCCAAACTAAAATAACCAAAAGGTCAACCCACATATCAAACCAACTCATTATCAATATAAATTGTTTTTTTTTTTATAATTATTTTAAGTTACCATTGTGACAAAAACAACAAACCAAAGAAAACCTTATACAAATTAATAATTGCTATAAATTGGTTACGCAATTACTTTTTTTTAAAAAACTATCATAATATTATAAATATCACATTAATAAGTAAAAAACTTATTAATTTATTCAGAAAATAATTTTGCAGCATGAACTCTCTCTCTCTCGTGCCCGAAGTCCGAAAACACACAAGTGTGATGATGTGTCGTGGGACAAAAGTCTTGCGCTGCCTTTTCTGTTTGGCCGTTGAGAATAGTCGAGAAAGTGACAGGAAAAATGTCCCATTTCTGTTTTCACATTTCTCTCTCTTCCTCAGTATGACACTAGAGAACGAAAAACTACTGTGAGAAAGCATCAGAGAGGGAGTTGATTGAGCAAGAATACACGGCATGATTGACGAGCTCTAGACAAGAAATTCATCCCCGAGTGTGAATTGGAATGACGTCTCTCTCTCTCTCTCTCTCTGTGTTTTCCACTAGAAGAAATTGCCAAAGAATTGAACCTTATGCGTCCGTTACATGCAGAGTCAATTTGGCGTTTCTTCCCTCAATTTCTTCATCGGGAGCAGATAGTGAAACCGCATCATTTGTCGCATTCGAGATGGAGAAAAAGGACAAAAAGTCCAACAACTTTGAGCTCCCTTCAAAATTTTCTATAACTCTCTGAATTGATTCTGTAACTTTCTCGAGAAAAACTGCGAGAAAGCTGCACGAAAACAGAGCACTAATAAGCATTTAAACACGAAATCCCCAAATCTTCATTTCATCAACGTGTGTGAACACATTAAATTCATTAATCTCGAAAGCTATAAATCTCCATCAAATCTACACAGATTCACAGCTTTTAAAGATGATCCACGGGAATTCCGATTCAGACGTGACGAGCCAAGCTCCATCATCTCCAAGATCTCCGAAGCGACCATTGTACTACGTACAAACCCCCTCGCGCTACTCATCTTCACGCGATGGCGATAAATCGACTCTGGCGTACACGAGTCCGATGGATTCGCCATCGCATTCGTCAACAATGGCGTCGTCGGCGAGCAGAGTCTCGGGCCATCGGAAGAGGAACGAGAAGGGGTGGCCGGAGTGTGAGGTGATTGAAGAGGAAGGAGATTATGAGGATTACGTGTACGGTGGTGATGATGAACGGTTTAGGAGGAGGAGTCAGTGTTTGATTGGAGTTTTGGGGTTTGTCTCCATCTTCACTCTGTTCTGTTTGATCATCTGGGGAGCTGCTAGGCCTTATGGACCAAGGATTGCTGTCCAGGTATATCCATGTTTGATCTTTCTGTTTTGTTCTAAATTTGCAAAAACAGTTTTTATGGTTCATTTGGAATTTTTTTTTTTTTTTTAAGTGAAAAAAAATTGAGATATTTTTTTTAAAATGTTACCTATTTTAAATATTTTATCAAAAATTCCATCAAACACTCACATGTGTGTGGTCCACTCCCATGTGAGTGTCATATTCATGTGAGTATTTAGCAAAGAATAATTATACATATACTAATAATCTTACTTAGAACATCTCTAAGGGTTCACCAAATTTTTCACTAAATTTGAGTTAAAAAAAGATTATTTTCTCAATCTGATACAGACTGCTTCAATGGTTGTCATCAAAGCAGGGGTTAACCGGTTAGTGTATTTTTTTTTTACCTCTTTGAACCTTTTGACCTGCTTGAACCAACCTATTTGCAATGGAACCGGTCGACCGGTTGGTCTCCCCCAACGGTTACGCATAGTAAATTGGTGAAATCTTCTCCCTGTTCTCACTTTGATGAAAAATTTGGTGAATTCTCGTTTTGATACCAATTTGATGAAACCATTGGAGCTGTAAAAAGTGACTTTTTTACCAAATTTCAAATCTGATGCAAAGGTTTGGTGAAGCGTTGGAGATAGTCTTAGGCACTATTTGACATTCCCTACAAAAGTATATTTTTTTTCTTTTTTATTTTTTTGAGTTACATCACTTCTCTATTTTTTTTTTCACATCTTTTTGTAACAAATTAAAAAGTATATTTATTTATATCATCATTTCCCATGTGATTGGTTGTCCCAAAAAAAAATAACATTTAAGACATATATATTTTTAATAAGATTGTTGGTAAGATATTAAGGCCAAGTTTGGGAAGACTAAAAAAGTGTACTTTTTGTCTTTTTGGACTAAAAAATTGAGGTTGAAAATATAGATGTTTGGGTTAACTTTTTGACTTTTTATTAAAAAATGTGTAATAAAAAATTGTAAAAATTGATTTGTAGGGAAAAATTTGAATTGGGAGTTGTGCAGCCGTAATTGTTGACTTTTGGTGAATAGTGTTAACTTTTTAACTTTTTGAGTAACTTTTTGACTTTTTGGCTTTTTTGGATCTTCCCAAACTTGGCCTAAGTAAATGTAGCATTATTTTGGTAAAATATTTTATACTTTTTTTTGACTTTTTATAAAACAAAACGTGCTCAACGTAAAGCGAATGAGTAAGATTTTGACTGTTTTTAATAATTTTTGGCCTTTTCGTTTTCGACAATGCTAGGTAGCTCAAATTTTTGTGGCTCAAATGGCTCAAATCTGTCAAAACGACGTCGTTTTGACAGATTTTGTGTGTAAAACGACGTCGTTTTGACAGATTTGAGCCATTTGAGCCACAAAAATTTGAGCTACCAAACATTTTCCTTTCGTTTTTTTGACATTTGTAGTGATTTTTTTGACTATTTACTTGGATTTGTAATCAAAAAGTCATCATAAATTGTAATATCACTTTTTTTATTAAAAAAATTAAAAATTCAATTAAAATAGATAATTTTTAAATAGGGGTTAGAGTTCCTTTGAGAATTAACTAATTTTTTTTGACATTTTACAAAAGACATAAAAAATAGATATATATATATATATATATAGATAATGAATTGACTTTTTGTAATCACGTTTTGGCTGACAAGTTTGGCAATAGGCTATTTCAATCAAAAAGTTAAAAAATCATTACTAAAATGTTAATTATTCTCTTTAATTTTTCACACATTTTTTCATAAAAAATTACAAAACTAACTAAAATAGTTAGTTCTGAAAATGACACCACTTCCCAAACACCATTTGCCATGCAGCCTTAAAATTTTAATTCACATAACACCCCACCACTACTACATTTTTTTCTAAACAAGTACTGTAAATATTTATTTTAAATAAATATTGACCATATTCCTTTTAAATCTATAATATCACTGAAAAATATTTCCATTACATCCTTTTAAATCTATAATGTCACTGAAAAATATTTCCATTACAGCTAAATTATAGTATATCAAATCTTGTGTCTACAATAAATCATTTCACTTTTTTAAGTTTTGATGCATTGTTATTGATTTTTGAAAATGCTTTCATTTGGAATGTTTTTTTTAGTGTTTCCATGGTATCTGAAATATGGATGCATCCCCTCACAAAGTACCCTTTTGTTTTCAGAGCTTGATAGTAAACAATTTCTACTTTGGGGAAGGAACAGATGGCACAGGGGTCCCTACCAAGTTACTTACAGTAAACTGTTCAGTGAAGATGATGATACACAACCCTGCTACATTTTTTGGCATTCATGTCAGCTCTAACCCTGTTCATCTTTTCTATTCACAGATTGCAGTTGCAACTGGGCAGGTGAGAAAAATTTTATTTATTTTTTCAATATAGATTAGTAATTGGTATTATGGTATGAATTAGAGCTGTGCGAAAAAAATCTATCAACTCTTGCTAACCCAAATCAACTTGCGTTGTTTGAGAGGTAAAAATTGATAGGTTGGCTCACCTACGAGTTGAAATTTGTCAATTCACCTACAAATCAACTCAACCTGCCTATCTGTACAAGCAAATTTACCTAACGTTTGCTCACAGAATCTATCTATAATATGATTAAAGTACTAAATTATATACATATCTCTAATTTTTCCTTCTCTCTCTCTCTCCCATGTTTAATCTTTTTAATTCTTTTAACTCATCAATTGCTGTCCTTCATATGCTATATCATCCCCATTAGTATGAATAAATCACTTAGTTTTTTTATTTTTACAGACGATGGGTTATAGGGCATCAAAGATTAGATTATCCCAATTAGTCTAATGATCATTTTGCAGAATCAATTACCCAAACAAATCATGAAACAAAAAACTAATCATGTTAAACATGGAAGTTTAAGTCTCCAAACTCCATTCATATTGTTGTTGAACTTCCTTTTTTTTTCTTTTGAATTTTCATTTAGAATTTTTCTCACTCTTTTAATGATTCCATTCCAGTTGAAAAAATATTATCAGCCAAGAAAGAGCCAAGGAATCGTGTTAGTGAACCTGGAAGGCAATAAGGTACCCCTATATGGTGCCGGAGGAAACATAGAAGTGTCAGACAAGAGCGGTGGAGTTCCATTCAGGTTAGAGTTTGACATCCGATCACAAGGAAATGTAGTTGGCAAGTTGGTGAAAACAATGCATAAAAGGCACATCTCTTGTAACTTGCTCATTGGCTCTAGTAACACCAAATCCATCAAATTCAAGAATGATTCTTGTTCATATGACTAAATTTATTGGAGTTCGTGCGCCTGCAATACATACCCATCTCCATGTTCGAACTCTGAGGAAGCCGGTTGAGACATTCACCCTCCTCAAGCGTTCTCTTCAAGTGGAGGATGATAATCACCATGAGTGGTAAGTCTGAGTTTATATTTGATCAAGTTTGTGTCGTACTATCTTTTCTTCTCCACCTTTTGTTTTAAGAGCTGGTTTTTGATAGTTGAGTTTATAAAAAAAAAATCATCATACCCCAAATAGTTTTCATCAAGCTATGTTAGCTTTACAAGATTATGAAATTTTAGTGGTTGAATGGCCTTCAACATGTACAAACAGTTGAGTAATTTAAAGTCCCTGCATTTCCCGTAATCTCGCTTATTCGTTCCAAACAATGAGATAATGAATTTTCCCTAATACTGTGATTTGGCTTCCCAAAAGTTCCAACAAGAGTTGGTGTATGATTTTAGATGCATACCAGGGCTCATGTCCATCTCAAATATAACAGATTGCAACCAATTACATCTGTATTTGTGTGTGTGTGTGTGTGTGTGAGAGAGAGAGAGAGAGAGAGAGAGAGAGAGAGAGAGAGAGAGAGAGAGAATTTTCTCATTATATTCCAAGATAATAAAGGGTCAATGTACAATTACATCACCACATGAAACCTCAAGAAATTGAGCCGTCTAAAGAAATGTCCTCTTTCTCTCTATCTCGGATAAATAATATATTTTACAGGAGGAATGGCGAACATTGTGAGATTTTTTTGAGGAAAAAAAAAGACAAGACAATAAAAAAAAAAACCAAAAAACAAAAAAGATGGCATTAACAGCCTGATAATGCATCTCCAACCTACTGATGTAATCAGAAGCAGGTTTCATTGGGATGCTAAAGTGCTCTCCGGCTTGTCAACAGCACAGCCCTCTGGAAGAACTGTCCCACCAACCCTAGTCAGGGGCCAATATCGAAATACAGATCTTCCTATGATATTCTTGGCAGGAAGGGGACCCCTACAAAACAAAATATTTCTAAAATCAGCAACGTCGGTGAGGGAAGCTATGACAACAGAGAAGAGGAAGATGAAAACAACATAAATAAAATAAAATAAAAACTCACGAATGCGGACCAAGGAATAAGAATATTACCATACGTGTGAATCATAGCTGTTATTACGATTATCGCCCATCACAAAGACTGAGTTCTCTGGAACACGCTGCATCACAACATACATAGCAATTTTAGAATTGAATCGTCTGTAATTTTATGCCCATAAGCTTTCTGTGAGATGGAGCTCGAATTTTATACCCAAGGTCATAGGTTTGAATTTTGAATTGTTGGCCTCCAATACGAGCCACCTCTAAATTCACTTCAAAAGAAAGGGGAAGAGAAGGGGGGTGAGGGGGGATAAGAAAAGAGAAGCTCCGATTGTAGCAGAGGAAAACTTACAATTGGTGACATGTCATAATTAGGCGATTCAAGGATGTAGTTTTCGTTTCTTACAACCCCATTCACAATTAGCTTACCTCCACGAACCTGCAGTGGATACCAATAAATTTTAAGGGGAAAAAAACTGGGGAAAAAAAAAAAAAAAAAAGTGTTCTAAAAATTAAATGCTCGTGTTTAATGCAGGCTCATTTGAATATGCTTCTATATTTACAATATAAAAGGTAATTCACAGTAGTGGTCTGGCAGTTGTAGAGAATCTGATGATGATGATGATCTTATTTCTTTGGTGGAGTTAAATAAGTAGCCAAATTTCAACTTCCTTGAAATTTGACTTTTGATGTTGTTGACTAATTAGACCTAGAATGTCAAAAGCATGTTCACATGGCCTTCTATGGTGTTTCTCCAAACTTCATATTGTACTTGAGATAGATGAAATTCAAGATGTCTATATTGATAATAAAAACAATGTAACTATTGGCAACAGGAATGGTGTGCACATATTTACCAGGATTACATTTAGATGACTCCGAAACACAATTATGATGTATCATCTATATGCATCACACCTTCTCCTTTGCTGAGCTAGAACTTATTTGAATACAGTTTTATGACCTCTTCCCCCCCCCCCCCCCCCCCCCCCCCCCAAAAAAAAAAAAAAAAAAAGGGTTGTCTTCTCCGATAGAATCTGTTCAGCAAGTCTCACATTGTCTAGGTATGAAAGTAAAGTGCAGAATATACAGGAGGGCAGCCTTGGTTCAATAGCTACCTTTTGGGGTTCAATTTTACCCAAGACTGACAAACACTTGGAATAGGAGTGGATGAATTATGGGTCAGTCACCTCCAGGCACCTAGTATAGGATGAATATTTTGCTTTTACTGAAGTTAATTCAGAAACAAACATAATCAAACAAGGCCTCCTAGAAAATAGACCCTTTTGGTTTAACAAGAAAACACCATTGGCAGGATTAAGACAGCACAAAGTACTACGAACAGAAAGGCAGACATCATGTTATTTATTCTTTACTTTTTTATTTCATATTACCACAATAACAAATAACAAAATGCCACATCCTGTAAAGGGGAATTACTCTTCCTAAAGACATTATGATAAATTGCTAACCACAAGATTATTGAAGTAGACAGAATATAAGAAATAGAACTAAACAATGACGATCATGTTGTCCATTATACACAGACAAAATAAAACAAAGTAAAATCGTTTACTAAGTTTAGCAGACTGACCTCCACAACATCACCTTCCTTTGCAACAACTCTTTTGATGAAGACATCCTCATCAGTATATCCTACTTCCTGCAGGACTGGAGGGCTTTTGAAAATCACTATATCATTCGGACATGGCTTTCTAAAATAGTAAGTTACCTGAAAGTTGAAGATACATATCAGTTATTACAAATTCAATGGTACATTTGATCATAGGCTGCAACTCTCTCAGAAAACCAGAAGAACACATAAATCTCCAAGGACATGAAAGCTCAAACATAGAGATCAATAAGTAAGCATGAGTCTTGACCATTAAATTAGTGGGCATATTAATTTAAGCCCAAAAAATACCTTATTGGGAACTAAATGCAAACTGTCCATATGGAAAAATGAAGGAACGGGAGATTGAGCTAGTTCAATCTATAGATATATCTCACAACCCTAATATTAGTGTGTGTGTGTGTATAAATGCCATAGTTAAGGGAACATTGCTTGGTGCAATGCTAAAAGCTTAGGCTGCAAAGTCTCAATCTATCGGAAGATATATTTGAGTTCAACTGTGGCAACTAGAAAAAAAAAATGCCAAATATGACCCATCCACTGCGAAGATACCAACGCCCCAGGAAGCCACACATTTATTTGGGTCCTGTATGCACCATCCAAGACGTATCAGGGCAATGACCCATGGCATACTATATAATTTTCCCCATCCACTCCTTCCCGTACCTCGATGACATGACCCACTCTACTGCAGCCGATACCCTTCATTTACATTTCCAGCTTGTTTCATTTAATTTTTTTTATTTACTTCATTGATTCATGAGAAAATCAAGCCTTCAAACCACTTACACACAAACAGCACAATTACGAGTTTTGTTTTTTTATTTTTTTTATTTTACCAAATGCAAGATTTTTGAAACAAAATACCCAAACCCAGGCAGTTTTAAACTTGTTTTGCAAATCCAGATTGTTTCATGAAACAGTGATTTCAAAACCCATATTTTATGGTTGAAGAAATGATTCCAAAAACAAGACATCAAAATTCTTTATAGCAAATTAATTGAAGTTGTATTTTGAACCACACGAAACATGTTAAAAACTACCACCTTCATTTGGTAAAAAAACACTCACACCATTAAAGTTCAAGTTCCACATTCATAACATTCATAATTGAAAACTCAAAACATACCGACATTAACACTATGTTTGGATTGAGTGATTTGGAGAGAAAAGAAAAGAAATGGAGTGATATGTATTTCTCTTATTTGTTTGGATAACTTAAGTTTAGCAGAAATGGGAAGAAATAGAGAGAAATGGAGAGAAACTTATTTCTCTTGCAAGCCTCATTTTCAATCTTTTCAAAAGTGGAGAGATTGAAAGAGAAAAGAAATCACTATTTTCATAATACCAATTTTGTCCCTATAAAAATAAAAGAAATAAAATGATTGAAAATATAAAAAGGTTATTTTGATAATATAACATAAAATAATTTCTTTTCTTTTCTTTTAATGAAATCTAACCGAACAAGAATCAGAGAAATCACAATCATTTCTTTTCTTTTTTTTTTCTCTTATTACTTAAGTAATCCTTCCTTTACTTTTCTCTCCTAAGTTGCTAAACATAGTGAAATAAAATAAATTTAAAAAAAAAAAGAAAAAAAAAAAAGAACAAAAAGAAGAAGTCACGCAAACAAAAGGAATTTCAAATTCTAACAAAATTACGGTTAAAAATCATCACCTTCTCTGCAACAAGTCGATCCCCAACATCAAATGTTGGATACATAGACAATGAAGGAATATATCTAGGCTCAGCCACAAACGACCTAAACGCAAGCGACACTGCAATCGCCGCAAAAACAGTTCTCGCATCATCCGAAGTAAAATCCAACCATTCTGGCAAAAACCCATTTTTCTCAGCCACCTTGTCATCGTCTCCTCCACCGTCTCCGCCACCGCCACCACCGCCGCCACTTTCTTTGTCCAAAACCGCCTTGGTTTCATCAGCCGAGTTGCAATTCACTCTGCGAAACCGGGTTTTGGAGCACAGGCGATTAAACCCAAGAAAATTAGGGGTTTTCAAGGTGGGTGTGAAGTGGGTGGGATTGAATCGAAGGGTTTTTGATAGAGGGTTGAAATTGAGGATTGCGATAGTAGGGTTTTTGATGGGTGTGAAGCATTGGGGGAAGCTGAAATCGGAGATTGATAGGGAGGGTAATGGAGGAACTACCTGTAGAGATATCCTCATCTTCGTCTTCCTCAATTGTTTACCCTCCAAGATTCGTTGAAATTGAATTCGCAATTAACTGTATTTATATTTATATATGTGCTGTTGGATATGATGTTGGTCTTACTGCCGAAATGTCTGACCTACGAAAAATTATCAAAAATGTCAGTGATTCAAAATTTTACTAAAATTTTTATTAAATATTTCACTTGAGAGGAGGTGTGAGAGTCACCCGCAATTTGTATGTATCAGTTTAACACTTATATTTATATGAGATATTTAATAATATTTTAAAAATCTTTGATATTATTTAAAAAGTATTAGCTGATTTAGGCATTACTCCTCACTAATGGTAATTTATTATTTTTATTTTTTAATTATTTAAAATAAAATTATAAATATCATTCTTGTCATTATTCACAGCACTTTTAAAAGACCATGTAACGTGATGGTATTTCAAGACTAACCACTAGGCTCTCCTAAACTATCTCCCTAGTGCTTGATTTTATCATGAATGGTTTCATTTATTTAGGTGAAAAACATTTTTTACAAAATTTTTAAAAAATATATTTTTTAAAGAAAATATTTTTTTATGTTTGGTGGTAGTTAAGAATAGCTAAGGCTTCGTTTGGGAAGCCATGGTTTGGGTTTTTTTGGTTATTTTAGCCACAAAAAATAAAATAGACTATTTTAACCATAACAAACAAAACATCACATCCAAACCATAATCATTACATTCTTCTCTCACAAAAAAACTCAAAAAAGCCAAAAAGTCCTTCCCAAACCAAGCTTTTAAGCCCAGGTTAAAATAGTCAAAAAAGTCAAAAAGCCAACCTAATTCCCAAACGGAGGCTTAATTCGATCCGTGGAGTCTTGCCCATACCTACCTAAATGGGATAGATTTTACTCGCCCTGACACTTATGTGAGGCGGGAGTAGATTATGTTTTAGTCACTCGCAATAGGCTAGAGCAGCAGCAAGTATTGCTTCCCTCAATCTAAACCCAACCCGATATAATTAATAATATATGTATATATATAACATAATTAGATATAAAAAAATAATATTAAACGTCTATGATTTTGTTTAAATATAAATAAATATTAATTTTAAAAGTCTCACTATTTATATATATGAAAATTAAAAAAAAAATTTATTTAGTTTGTTAAGAATTTAAATGATTCTTAATTTTTTTGACTAGTTGAAATATGGTCGGATATCTACAGGTATCGGGTATCCTTGAGGCAGGGATGAGGTTGAAAAATTCCACTCGTAGCAGGGGTGGAGTTTTTGGGCAGGGCGGGGGTGGAAAATGGAAAATCCGTCCCAAACTCGCCCCATGACCATCCCTAATGGTAGTGGAACGAAGGTGGAGGTGGTGGCATAGTGGTGGGATAGCGGCAACAGTGATAACAAAAACGACAGTGGTCATGATGATAGTGGAATGGTGATGGAGGTGAGAATGGTGGTGATAGTGTGGTGACATTGATCAAATTTTAGTCTAGAAATTTTTTTTTCGCATTCTAAAGTACATTTTCTATCTATATAGATTTATTTTTTTGTTGATCATGAAAAATATTTTCTAGTGACTTTTGATTTTTTGATTGGTGGTGATGGAACAAAGATGTATTGGTGGCATAGTGGTAAGGTGACGGCAACGGTGATAACAACAATGTCATGGTGATGGTGGCATGGTGATAGATGTGAAAGTGGTGGTGGTACAGTAGTGACATTAATAAAATTTTAGTTCAAAAAAAGTTTTTCGTATTTTAAAAATGTATTTTCTACCTATATAGACTTATTTTCTATTGATTATAAAAAATATTTTATGTTTATTTTCATTTTTTATTATACCAAACACCAGAATATACTAAAAAAAATCTGAAAAATATTTTTCTTCTAAACAAACAAACAGATCATAAAAAATTAAAATAAAGACTAGTTTCACAACGCTATTCCGCAAAAAATAAAAAAATAAAAAAAATAATAAAAATAAAAAGAGAAGTAGTTTGATAACCAAAACCACGTTTGGTTGTGTTTTTATTTTGATTAAAAATGTTGGTGCATAAAATGTTTTTACATGAGGAGATGATTTGTCTCGCATCTATTTTATGATTTTTTTTTTAAAATCGTAATATAACTGTTTTATTATGTCTCAGAACTAGATTTTATCATAAAAAAAAAAAGATTTTTTTTTTTTTTTCTTTCAATAAGTGTTCTTAGGACACTTACTAAGAATTTAAAATGCTTGTACATAATACATGAGAGCACGTGCAATATAATCAATATAAACATTGTTAACCAATGCCTATCAAACTCGTTTGTTTTCAGAAGTAAGTTGGATGAAATTGTTAGATATGAAATTATTAGTGAGAGGACTAAGAAAATATAGTATATTTGTTTAATAACTAGTAAACTAACAATAGTTCCTGTTTATTTTGATAAATAAGAGTGGGGAGGTTCTATTTACATACGCACATTCCTCTTTTTACACATCTTTCTTAATTCACACACCAAAAAAAAAAAAAAAAAATTTACTCAACACACACAATTTTATTCTAGGTATACCCATACACACACTCCCATTTCACACACCTTCTTCCACACCAGCCAACAACGATCAAACCCTAACCCTAACCCTAACCCTAGGCAGCAACCACCTTGCCGACGGCGACGCAGCATCGGCGACCCCCCCTCTCTCTCTCTCTCTCCTCTCAGTCGCGAAAAGGAAGGCGATGACGACTCGCAGACGAACGGCTACGGCGGCTCGCAGACGAAAGGGGGTTCGGATGTTGATGGTCGAACCAGTGTGCTTTGTTCAGATGGTGATAGTCGAACCAAATTCATTGGTTCGATGGTTGATTTTCGAACGGAGGCGATTCATTCGACACTGGTAGTCCGAACGGAGGCGATTCCACGATGCCCGACGTGGTGGGGAAGAGAAGCGGGAAGGCAATGGGATCGCAGATGAAAGGGAGTTGCAGTGGTGAAGGAAAAGGTAACGGTGGTGATGGAGGAAAAGAGAGGCAGCGGCCATGGAGGATGATGGTTAGGGTTAGGGTTAGGGTTAGGTTTTTGGACTGAAAGAGACGGGGGTTGGGGGAGAAGAGGAAGGTTATTTTGGTAGTTTCATTTTGGGACTGAAATGTAATAAAAAAAAATTCATTGTGTGTAAAGAGGGTAAATGGTGTGTGCAAATAGAGGCTCCCATAACAGTGGGATTAACCATGTAAAATTCCACGAATAGCCTTGTTACATCACTATCAAATTTGGACTTACCAACTAATTAATGCATTACATATTCTAATATTAAAAATATATTTTATAAATATTAAAATTATATTTCATAAATAAATAAATATATATATATATATATATTTGGTACTATTTTTTTTTTTTTATATAAATATTATTATATTCTTATATTAAAGTATTTTGAAATAAAAGAATGGTGGAATAATTAAAAAAAAAGGATAGAACAAAGACCATACTAATCAGATAGAGTAAGTAAATTTGGTAGGATAATAGAGGGCAAAATAGTAAGGGAGATTTGGTCAAAACCTCCTCATAATAAAATTTCAATATATTAAGGACAAGTACAAAAAAATTACCTTAAAAAGTCCAATACATAGCATTATTATCAAAATATTAAACTTTAAAATAATATAACTTTTAATGTAAATATTAATTTTTAATAAAATTAGTTATTTTAAAATCCTCTCATCAAGATCTATCAAATAAGATTCATACTGACCATGAAATGCTTTAAAAAAAAAATTATTACCGTTGAAATTGATATAAACAGTGACAGTAATATGTTATTCTGTTTGACAATAACATGTTACTTTGTTTCACAGTAACATATTACTCTGTTTGACAGTAACATGTTACTCTTAATAATGGCAACGGGCCGGGCCGGGCCGGAACCGGGGATGCCACTCCCCGTCCCCGATCCCCGAAGACTAAAAAATCCCGTCCTCGGCCCCGATCCCCGACGGGAAAGGCATCACCTCCCCCGCCCCCTAACGGGAATCGGGTTTCCCCGACCCCAAAAAACCCCCGACGGACCTGTTCACAACACATAGAGATTTGTTTAACACACACAAATCTGTTCAAAATAATAATAATAATAATAATAATAATAATAATAATAATAATAATCTGTATATGGAATCAACAAAAACAAATTTCTTAAAAACATCATCAACACTTCTTAGGCCTCGTTTGGCAATAGGCCGGTTTAGCTAAAAAGTTAAAAAGTTACTAAAAAATTCAAAAAGCCAACAACTCATACAAAAAAGTCAAAGATTCTCTTTTCTCTCTACTTTTTGCACATCTTTTCGTAAAAAGTCCAAAAGTCACCCCAAACATACTAGTTTTTTTTTAGCACATATTTTAGCCAAATAGCCAAAAAGTTACTAAATTAGCCTGTACCCAAACGAGGCCTCAGTGTTGAAATTTTTTTTAGTGTAACATACAAAAATATAGAGACAGATACAAAAAAAAAAAAAAATAGAGACAGATAGACGGTGGCGGAGGGAGGAGCAGGCGAATGGGAGGATCTGAGTGGCGAAGGGAGATCTGCTCAGATCTAAGAAAAATGGAATCGATGGTACCGGTGGCGGGATTTATTCAGATTTGTTGTGGCGGAAGGAGGAGGAAGCGACGGTTCGACGGTGGCTTGGAGGAGGAAGAAGAGGAGGAGGAGGCGGTGAGCAGGAGACAACGACGCCATCACCGACTGCAGAGAGAAGAGAGAGAGTGAGAGAAGAGAGAGAAAGTGTGAGAGACAGATTAGAAGGCTAATTAACAAAGAGTGATTATATATATGAATGATGGAGGGGTATTATGGTAATTTTATTCCACGGAGAATCGAGGCTGGGGTTGGGGCCGGGCCAGGTCCGGGACTGTGCAAGCTATCCTCGTCCCCGGCCTGAAACTAATCGGGGATTCAATTCCAAATACCATCCCCAGCCCGTCAGAGATATTTTTTGGAAAAAAATCACTCTTATCGGGGACGGAGGGTCGGGTCCCTGTCAAGCCGGGTTTAAATTGCCATCCCAGCAATATTGAAAAAAAAAAAATATATATATATATATATATATTATTTTATCCTTACTCAATTATGTATTTTCTCCTTAGGAGGATTTATGAAACAAAATAAATTGGACAATCTTTTTCACCAAACAAAGATCCGATGGAGCAATTTTGACTAAATTTTACTATTCCCCCCCCCCCCCAAAAAAAAAAAAACAAAAAAAAAACCCAAGAAATTATTTTTCTAATACCATCTTCCCTAGGGGACTACTTATCGTATCCATGAGACCTATCATAATCCCAAGGTATTGTAAATCTCCTTTCCCATTTTACAAACAAACACAATATTAATAAACCCTACATTTATCCTAATTCAATCACATTCTCTATAAACAAAAACAAACAACAAACGGACCCTTAGAACATTTGTTAACCAAATCCAAAAATAAAATAGGATAATAATTTCACAACAGAAACGTGTTTTTATCTTTAATTTTTTAATTTATTTTGTAAGGATCATATCACGTACACTGATTAGTGTTTTCAAACTATATTTTTGGAATACTTGTTCTGAAAGTACCCCACTTAGCAAGAAACACCAAACACTATTTGAAAGTTATTTTTGTGCACCAAACATTATTAGCACTCTTCTTCTTCTTTTTTTTTTTTGGTGCCAAAAAAGAAGAATAAACTCGATCCCATAGCAGGCTCAATGACATTTAGGTTCGGTAGCTAGCTAGGCTGTCTCAACAATTTTTTCCATGGCCATACGTCTAATATAAACTTTTGATTGCATTGTATTTGTACCAATATACATTGAACCAAAACATATATAAAGACCAATTCACAGCAAAATACACTAAGTTCATCTGCACTGTAGGATTAAGTAGTAAAAATCCACATCAACTGACTCGGATACAGAAAGATGAAGAGAAGCAACATCCATATATCCAAACAAGGAAACACTCAGGCGAAAAGATTGTTCAAGAATTAGATTAATTGACTCTAATTAAATAAACATTACATAAATGTCTGCACCCAGCCAAGCATAGCTTCACCAGGCATGGCATACAGATGAAATAAAGCATATAATATGAAAATTAAGGATACAATTGTGGTGAACCGATATGCGAAATTTGGGAACATATCTTGCAAAATTTTCTGAACTTCACTTCAAAATTGATTTCCGCATTATAATACACTATATTGGTGACTCCCATATGTCCAAATATATATGTATATACGCAAAGCCCACTGGTCTATATAGCAATAAGGCTCTTACATTAGATTAGATAAATGAGCTATGGCCTCCACCAAGAGGTACTCTAGGCATGAAAACTGCCGATACTGCCAAGCAGGGGCAATACTTGAATCCAACACTCTGAAATGTGAGAGAAAGAGAGAGAGCTCATTAGATCTCAAAAGGCAGCTTCAATAATTCACAAAAAATATACAATTCAATGAGAACTGTCTCTACAGGATCTTATTAGCCTAACTACTTCCACATATAGGTTAAACAAGTATCCACTTATCAGTTGGCAAAAGAAAGGGTTATGATAGCAAGCCCCTCCCTGGCCAGAGGGCCTCCAGTAGTAAGGACATAATGAGCATAAAAAGTTTCCCAAAAGAGGGGAAATCTGAGCAATGTTTTTTTTCCCCCTCTTTTATTGGTTGGAAAACAAATATGATACAATGGATTTTCTCTCCACCCGTTCAGAAAACACAACAAACTTTTAGCTTTCGCAAATGGGTGAAGAGGAAATAATTAATTTCTCAGCAACAAAATAGGAAGAAGATCTATTTGGTTAGAGAAATAACAAACAGGAAGATCTACAGATTTTAGGTTTGATTTGCCTCTGTGAGGAATGGCGAAGTATCTTCTGCAGAACTGGGGTTGTTTACCATGGCATATAAGGGTACGTCTGTTCAGAGCTAGAGCCAATCAGTAGGAAATTAGAAAATTAAATAAATAAATAATCAAGACACTTCTAACATGGCTGATTAAAAATTCTGAGCCAAAAACCTTCGCCAATGGAACATACCAATTGACCATATGTCAATCTCCTTTCCTAAAAAGGGGGGTTCAAGTTCCGGTTTTAACATGTCTTAAACATAATGTTATGCTGTGATATTTTACATTTATTAAAAATCAAGTCTCAGATGGAAAATCAGACACGTTATAGATGTGCTTAGTCCCAAATCAAAATCAATTGATCAACCAAAAAATAAAGGCAAACAGGAAAGGGGTATACATACCGGAATACTTAGTAACTGTCCTTGAGGATTGACTAGTACCGGTAGGCCTCTTCTTGCAGCGACAGGGATAGATTTCAACAACCACAGGGCATTTTGTGCAGATATCTGTGCATAATCTGAACATACATTTATCTTTCCTGTTACCTGCTCCAATTTTTCAACAGAGAGAACTCTTTGCACTTCAGAATTTTCCATATGATGACACTCTGACAATTTGGCAAGATACAGCCAATCAGCATCAACCATGTGGCGCACCTCAGCTACCTTGTCATGACCAACTAGACAAGACTCGCAACGGTAACCATCAAGGGAAATTTTCTCAATCAGTTCCCACTTGACCAAGAATCTGTTCATAAAGTAACCAATATACCCGGGTTGAAGTGTTGGACTTGAAAGATTACTACCCAAAGTTTCAACTTTATGCATTAACTCACAGTTCGACACATCTTCAGTTTTGGACCTGAACTTTTTAGTTTCATCTCTCCGCAATGAAAGAATGTTCCTATAGGTAGACTCACTGAGAATATTAATTCTTCTTGCCTCAACTAAAACAGATTCAGAAGATGTTCCATCCAAAAAAAGCACATTTGAGGCGTCAGGAACCAAGTGATCTAAGTATGGTTTTCCATCGGCTATAATTTGTTCTATTTCACGCAGCATAAAGTGCTTCTGTCCTTCACAAGAGAGTTTGTGGAACAACTCTGTCTTCAAAGGCAAACAAGAATCAACAGAGCAGCAAACCAGGATTTTGGAGCCTTTCGAGCCAGGAGCTGGACAAATGTAACAACCAGCTGCTGTAAAAGAAGTCTGAAAAATCAGAAGAATAGAATTGTGCATTAGAAAAACCAATAATGTGCATTCCAGCACTTTGCAAATTTTAACAAATAATAGGTTCAAGCATTTTTCACTTGAAACCCCAGTGTCTTAATTTCGACAAATTAAAACCTGGAGTTCCATCGTTATTTCATTGTGCCCGCTCCGTCCATTTCCGTCATTGTAAAGTAACGGAGGGGGTTAAAAATGAAAAATGCGTGAAACCTTGCGTTTTTTTGTGTAATTAACCATTTTTTTAAAAATTAAAATCACTAAAGGTTAATTACAAAATAAACTCCAAGGTTTCACGTGTGGACGGAGAGGAAGCACATTGAAACACGGATGGAACTCCAGGATTTAATTTGTCTAAATTGAAACACTGGGATTTAAAGTGAAAAACGTGTGAAACTTTTAGATTTTTTTATAATTAACCCTAATAATTTCTATAAAAAAAGGGTCGGGCAGCGGTTTCTGCGACTTATAATCTTATCTCTATTGATTGCAACAATAAATTCACCAATGACTCAAAATCATGCAGGTCAGGCAGTTTCTTTCCATTTTACAAACATGAACAAAGTACCAGTTGTGAATCAAATGCACCTTGCATGGGAAAGTGCGAAAGTAGTCCAACAGCAATTTTAAAGCACTACCACGAACTGGTCTGTGCCTTTGTGAGATGAACTGATGAAGAAAGAATAATAGTGTTAGCATTTGTCCAAATATATATATATATATATATATCAATTGAATCATAAAGGTTGAAACAATTTTTTGTATGTGAAACAATCACTATGGTTACAACTAACTGCACTACCTGCAACACCAAGGCAACAAACTTTGAAAGAAATATGTCCTCGACTTTTGATGGATTGAGAATCTCTATATCAATAACGGCGTACCCTTTCTGTACACAGTAGAGAGAGAGATAATCAGATTTCCTTAATTTTCTTTGATTCCTCTTATAGCTCCTTGTTTATGTTATGTGGAGGTACAAGGGATATCAAGTAATCACTGTGAAGTTTACTTCAGGTAAAAATGAAATTATTTTTCTAGTTAGCAATAAAGTCAAATACAGACAACTGTTGACACTGAAATGTATATATCATCATTATCCTTTGCAAAACGGCAAAAGATACATGGTACCTGCAGTACAGCAGCAGGTGCTTTAAATAAAGGGTTTGAAAAAGTTTTTTATTTTAATATTTTTTAAAGGATATACTTACATTCATGATGGTCACAGACTGATTTATCAAATTACAACAACTTTGGTCAACATACAAGCGTGTTCTTCGACAGGTCAAAATAACTGCCTGCAAATCAGAATTGAAGATAGCTGCAAAATAAGAAAAGACGAATTAAGCCTGCATTCTTGTGCCTGTTAATAAGAAGTCAAAAAATCAACACATAAAAGGGAAGATGATACAATTAGTAATATTACCAAATCATCAACCCAATTTAACGAGATTGTTTACCCAAATAAGAAAAAGAAGAGATAATTTGCATGGCAGATATCACACCATATAGCAGACTATTTAAAATTCTATACAAATACTTATACGAAAAATAATAATGTCGATTTATTCAAGATTTATCCAAGATTTATCCAAGTTGTCATGTCTATCAGTATAATTACATGATGATAATCTTTTCAATGCCATTCGGATCCTATTACGAGCAAACAGTGGACTTTGATTTGTCGGATCTTCTACCCATTCTTGATTACCCCCTTGACAAATCTGCGATATTTAAAAAATATACATATTTAGCCAACTCAAAGTAAATATGGAAAGAAACCATATATGATAAAAATGTCACATCATGGATACTCAAATTAAAGTTCTAAACTACAAGTCTCAATACAAGTTTACATGCCTTCAATTCCAGTCTGATAGCTTTACATACCAGCAGATCTGGAGTTAAATAAACACGTTTAAAGTTAAAACCACAAAGTCTCTTTTTTCTCTCCAAGGAATGATAAATCCAGATCAGATCCGACTCTGATTGACTAGACAATGCTTCAGAGATGGTATGCCAAATAACATGGTTCTGATAAAACTAACCATACAAGCAAACATGATTCACCTTGTACATATCCTCTTTTGATAACTCCAAGAGTGGTCGAACAAGTAAAATACCATGATTATTTGAAGCTTCACCATTAAATGTTGGATATGTAGAGTACAATTGAGAGATAAATGCCATGCCAGCAAGTCCAAGCACGCCACTGTTGCGAGATAATCTAAGAATGAATGACTCGGCCTGCAGATGTGCTCTAGCAATCACTATATATCTAGCGTTTCTATGATGGATTCAACTCAATACTGAAATATTCTTGCCAATTTGGATAACTAGACATCCCGCATTATTTTTCCATTCGTCAATTACATATAAAACCTTACCTGGAAAAAAATTGAAAAAATCCAATTACATTTATAATAATTTCTGTACATGCTACTTATTTCTTTTGTCCACCACAAACCACTAGAGCACATTCAAGGGTAATGCTGGCCCAAACCTGATCATCTGCATGGTGAGCAATTAGTAACACACCAATCTGGTGTTGAATGCAAACATTCTGAAAAATTTGATACCTGGAGATTTTAAATAAATAAATAATCCAAAAATAACATGGTATTTAGTGTCAGGCTAAAGAATAAGTTCGAAGCATTTACATATCAAAATGAAAAAATGAAAACAACTAATAATCAAGGGAAAAAAAAACCCTAGTCGCAGATACTTCAATAATTTTGAGAAAAATCACCTCCTGTCACGAGCTGCTTCTTGCAAGTGACCCTTCTTTGGCCTACCATCTGGCCATTCACAACTGGCAATCTCACACCTGATTCCTACACAAAGCCTGTATTAACTGTTTATTGTCCCAGGGGATATCTAATAAACTTCAATGTACAACATTAATCCAAAACCACTCGGTAAAAGAAGGGTATACAAACCCATATCCAGAACTCGATGGGACACAGTATTTGCCTCATCTTTACTCTCAGAGCGTAATCCATGATCAACTATTATTGCCAAAAGCCCATCAATGAAACTGCTGCTCTGACCTCCGGTAGCATTAGTGCCATTGGTTTTCCAACTTGCAGCTAACACGCACAGTGCCATACTGTCAGGACCACCAGAAACCCCAAGAGCTGGAAAAAGATTAAAACTTGAAAAATTTCAATGATATCCTCTGTTTACTTGTAATAAAACAAAGGATAAGAGCAAGAAATAAAGGGAGATTTCAATGAAAATAAATGGAGAAGGAAATCAATAATAGAATATCATAAGATGAAATTTTGGCCCAATAAAATGGAGATTTCTGAATTCCCAGATCTGAATTATCAAATTTCAATATTTAAAGTTTTGATTATTTATTTATTTATTATTCCTTCCCTATATTTCAACCAAACAAGCCTGAAAAATGAGAACATAGTATGAAGCAAACTGTCATGTCACAAAAAAAACAGAGAAGGAAAGACGAAAAAAATTGTTGTTTGGGTCCATTTTCAAGATTTTTCTTTTCGTGAAACAAAAACAATGAAAAGGTTTGTAAACTCTCATAATTTTCAAATTGTTTTCATTTTTGCATGAAAATAATTTCTAAAATTCATAAATCAACTTTAAAGTGTTACCTAAAAATGGATTCTTTCAAAAAAAATTCAAAAAATAGTTTTAGGAACAGTTTGTCAAACAAATTTTCCAACTCAGTTTCTATTAAATACAAAAAACCATATCGAAATGCACGCCAGTTTGCTGTCATTTTTCACTATATTCATATTATGTTTTCTTTCATATTTTTTCAAAATGTGAAATTGTTGAACTTTCAAAAACAATTTTCACATAAACAGAAAAATTGATATGAAAGTAGTTTTTGAACTTTTCATACATATATATATATATATATATATTCAAATATATGAAAAACAATAACAAACCATACCAATCAGTCATAAAAACCTTATTGTTTTCAAAGTTTTCATGAAACCAATTTTTTGAAACTCATACAAGTGTTTAAAATAGTTCCATTAAAAACTCTGTTTCTTTCTAAGAAATTCGCTTGAAAATGCTTTTCCAATGTCGTGTTTTGAAGAACTAAAAAAGACAAAACAGTTTTCATAAAAATATAGAAAAGAAAAAAAAAAAAAAAGATTCAAATTTTGGTTTTTATTTACCATCCTCTGTTTCCCAGTAACCAAATGGAGTAGCTGAGAAAAATACTCAATTTTTATTGATTCCTTATTTTGCTGTTTGTTCATATTTAGGTCATCTGGAAAGAAGGAAGTATAAAAATTTCTCACTGGGATTGCCTAATGCGAACAACTAATTGGCTTCGATTGGTAAAAATTCAACAAACAAAAAAACAATTCACCCAAGAAAATGAAAACAAATAAACTCAACAAATCCAAATATTTGTGTGAAAAAAGACTCAATCGAATAGAAGAGAGGGTATGGAGAGACAGACCGATACGGTGATGAGGTTTGAGACCAGCCATGGCCATCCTCTTCGCGAAAGCTTCTATGTACTTCGACATGTCGATTGGGTCATGTTGGCGACTGGAACAACTGCATAGTAAGCGATTGATGGACGCAATGGATGGATTTAGAGGAAGGTGATTCGCTGAGAAAGGGCTTGTTCTCAATTGGATTGGTGAGGAAACCCTAGGAATGGAGGTTCGTATGAAATGCGAACTAGTTTTGGTCTCTGAAGAGAGGACGAACCCTCGTGCCATCAGGTGGTGATGGCTGCTTATTCTGCGCACCCTTGCGCTGTATAGCATTCCGAATTGTTGAAGAAGAAGAAGAAGAAGACGATACCGATAAGCTCGGCTTGGGAACACACGCTATCTTCAGTTTAGTTGATGACATGATGTTTGGTTGCGGGGGTTAAACTATCCCATCCTCGACGGATGTTTGTAAGTACTCTTGTTAATACACAGGCCAAGTTTGGAAAGACTAAATAAGTGTACTTTTGACTTTTTATGAAATATGAGTTGGGTTTGGGTTGGGTTTGAAGTGATGCGTTAGAGAAGTGATGTGACTTAAATAAGATGATGTGATTCAAATAGGATAGTGACTTTTTAACTTTTTAGCTTTTTTTAAACATCCCAAACTTGGCCACAGTGTAAACAATCAAGATGCTTTGGTAGTTTTTGAAAATCAAGTACATAATTTGTAACAGTATGTTTGGAAACTTGGGAGAAAAAAAAAATGATTATTTAAGTTATAAGAAAAGAGAAAACAAGAGAAAAAAATGATTGTGATTTTCTCCTTCTTGTTTGATTAAATTTCATAGAGAAAAAAAAAGAAACTGTTTTATATTATATTATCAAAATAATATTTTTACATTTTGTCAGTCATTTTATTTCTTTTATTTTTATAGGAACAAAAATGATATTATAAAAATATAAGAATTTGTTGGTTTCTTTTATTTCTCAATCTCTTCACTTTTGAAAAGATTGAAAATGAGAGTTATAAATAAATGAATTTCTCTCCATTTCTCCTCATTTCTTTCCACTTAAATTATCTAAACAAATAAAAAAAATACATTTTTTTTTTTCCTTGTCCCTCCAACTCACTCAATCCATAAGTCTGCTTGTTGCAGGCATGGTCAATCTCTCTTGTGAGAGGCTCTAGATGGCCTATTGAACTCTGTTTGCTTGTTATTTTCAGTTTAATAAAACAATTAATTTAAAGGTGATGCTACCAATAGCCCTATGGGTTATTATTAGTAGTAAAAAAATTGTGTATAAAGTGTTTTAAAATGTATAAATAATGAATAAAAATATATAAAATTATTGTGAGATATGTAAAATATGTATTGAGACTATAAACCCTTGGTCCTCAAAGTATTTTATACATTTTATTTTTAAATTTTTTTAATTTTTTTCATTTTGATTCCTAAAACTCATTTAGGCAACTAATTTTTGTTCAGATTTACAACACATGTTTATTTACCAGATATAAGTACAATGATATTGAGTGATTGAATTACTAATGTAGCAGTATTAAATTGGAGATGTAAGAAAATTTATATTTATTTGTGCAGTAAAATAGTGATATTAATTTGTTATAATTAAATTTATAAAGTTATATAAAATAAAATCTCCTATTATATAAAAAATAATTTTATTTTTATTTTTATTTTTATTTTTGGTAAAATCAAAGTAATAATGTATTTTCACTGTGAGATTTCTAATCCCATATAGGAAATTCCATGCAATTGTTAATCTCATGCCTTTCATCCTAATTAAACAAGATTTATGTAAAACTCACATCATCATTAATCCAAATTCATCCTCATAGAGGAATAACCAACATGGCCATTGATAGGGGAATTCATGCTGTGATAATTGGATCGGATAAATCAGGTTTTTGTGGTGAACTGAGATATGTAGTAGAGATTGCTTGGTTTGGGTCGCACTGTAACAATTCCAATCCGTAATCAGTCACTAATCAGTAATTAATGATGTTAATTAAGTGAATAAGATAAATTATGTGTTTATTTTGTACTTTGTATGATTTTGGCTTCCTATCTGTTACTTATAGAAATATCTGTTTGGAATTTCACTTTAGTATGTAAATTGAAAGTCTTATCGGCATCCGAAACCGAAATTGATTACGTCAATATGTTATTTGGAATTTTTAGAGCCATATGGCAAGTTTTATTAAAAATTGATTCAGTCTGATTCGTTAAGTTGCGTTTGGCAAGCCTTATGTTCTAATTAGTGTATTTTAGTATCATAACTTTATATGTGAGCCTTAAGCTCATTTTTGAGCTAATCCTTTTGCCCCTTAGTGCTAAAATCTGGTGAAACATTTTAGAGAGAGAGGGAGCACAATCTAGAGAGAGAAAGGAAGAGATTGAAGAAGAATTGGAGGCTATAGCTTGAATTGATCAAAGATTGTGCAAGTACCTAGCTAATTGAAGACTCTAGATAAGGATTTAAGACTTAATTATGACTTTAACCATCAAGTAGATCATTTCAAGAAGAATTTGTGATTATGTACAAGAATTAGACCAAAGATGATGAATTTAGAGTTAATTCATACATGCATGCTTAGTTTAGTTTAATCATCATTTTGAACATGATTCATATCATCCATGTTTGAATTATCATGTTCCTTCACTTAAAATCATGTTTTGGGAAGAATTTCTTACATGCATGGAGCTTATGAGTTCAATTTGCTAGTTTCATGAGGTTTGAAGAAAAGATTTTACATGCATGTTGTGTTTATGAACATTCATCATATTTTAAGTTGAAATTGTGAGTTTTTAACAAACCCTTGGGCCATGATTTTATGCAATGATCCTAAATTCTTCATGTTTTACAAGTTTACTATGTTATCTCAAGTTTTGGGGCCCAAGAGATGTGTTTTGAAGGTTGGAATTCGAGTTTTGAGCTTGAAGGTGCAATCTGAAAATTTCAGAATTTGCATCTACGCTTGAGCGTGGGAGTTCATGCTTGAGCGACCAGTCTGAGTGCGTACACTCCGCTCGAGCGACCAAAAGTTCGCTCGAGCGTGAATTGCAAGCTCCCAGAAGTTTCATGTCTTTTACAGATCGCTCGAGCGAAGGAATGTGCGCTCGAGCGACCATTCACATTTTGTATGTCCGCTCAAGCGAGAAAAACTACGCTCGAGCGTGGACCTTATTTTCATAAATTTGACTAAGTGTTTCAAGGCATGTTTTGGCATCCTCATTGCATCTTAGGCATTTCTAAGCCTTAATTAAGCTATAGTAATGAGGTTATGGATTAGAAACACACTAAGGAAAGAATGTACTAAGTTCCGAGACTGCAAGTGTATGTGTTTTAGGCAATGTGATAAGAAAGAATAAGAACCAATGTAATGAAAGCTAAGCCGTAATGGCCACTTGAATATGTAATGATAAGACATGCTTGTTTTATGTATTTTGTGATTGTAGGTCAAGACTTGAGGGTTGATTGACCATTGTTGGAACCATTGTGAGTAACGTTATTGTAAAGATACGTTCATATGAATTACGTTCCAAATGAAATATGATAAGTTCTGGTTTCTGAAATGATATCTGTTTTCGTGAACGAACATCCCAAGTTTGAAATCTATTATGGCATCCATAGATAGTCCCAAGTCATGGGGGACGTCATGAAAATGCGAGTCCATGACATACAAGTTTACGAGATCTCGTTAGCCATTGCATTGTGGTGATATATGTTTAATTGGTATCCGGAACCGATTACTCTAGTCGGAAGACGTTCTGTGATGTGTTCTATGGGATGTACCATTATTATGTTCTGATATGAGAATGATTATGCTCTGGTCTATTTTCTGCTTATGATATATTCGGATTTCGTTCACTAACCTTTTTACCTTAATGTTATTCATTGGGCTTTAGCTCATTGTGTGTGTATATATGTATAGGTGAGCATTCTGGAGCCCGAGCCTGAAGGCTTTTGTCTGGATCTGTGTTCTGTTGTCAGCCAACCATATGCCTCACGTGGAAGTTCCCGAAGTGTCCTGTGTTCAAGTTCTGTTGGTTCTGTGTATATGTATGATTTGATTTAATTCTGTTGGCTAGACTTAAGATACTATTATGTGTGTGGGTATAATGTATGAATGACTTATGATTATGTATATAAAGTTTTCAAATATTCCGTTTCATATAAGTCAGCACAGCTCATTGGACAATTATATTTATGTATTAGCTTCCGCTTGCCCCTTAATCTTGTTAATCTGTTCAGAGGCCTTCGGTAATCCAAGGATTACTGGCTGGTTACGATGCTAAACCTATAAGGGCGGGTTTGGGTTGTGACAGAGTGGTATCAGAGCACAAGATAATACCTCACACACGTGTCCATTGAGCATTGGGAAATAAGTAGTTAATTGTGCATTCAGGATTATGTATTCACATTTGTGTGATATGTTTAGGTGTTGAAGCTAAGTTTTATGAGCTGCCAAGGAATTGTGATGGTTATAGGGGAAACTCGAATGTGTTTAACAAGCTTAGCGACGAGGCTAAAAGTTAAGAAATGTTGTGAAATGTCTAATGTTATAAAGGAATCAAGAGTTTTGACTAAAGCATTGGTGAGAATAGGCATGTTGATTTGTGGAAACATAGTATTATGCAAAATTAGAATCTTCAATGAAGGTCATGGAAGCTATATGCGTTATATGTTAAATTGGACTATGAGAACACTTGGAAAATTGAGGAATTTGATGATCAACGAGATGCGTAGAACTATGGTAATTGAAGGCGAGAGAAGTCATTTGATATGTAAGGTAGTACATTTTAGTGGGAACCTATTATGTGGAATAGTAAACCGTAGAGTCTCATGCCTTTGTAGAATGACCTTGAAAGTCTGATTGGAATCACGTTTGGCCAGCGTGCTTCGAATAAGAAATTCTTGGTAAATTCCTTGGGAATGAATAGGTCACCCTACCAGCGTCCTTATATGTCTATGTATGTATGTTTACTTGTATACGATATGTGCTTAGTAATATAATTTAAGTCAGTGAATCAACCCAACTATTGTCAACCATTTTCTTGTGTTTAACCCTTCCCTTCCGGCAATAGGAGGAGGTGGTGAAAAAGTATGAATGGAGTGGAAATTGAGTCTTTATCAGAGTGATGAGGTTAAGTGGAAGAAGCACTAGAGAACGTAGTGAAAGCTGTGAATCCTACAGCATATAACAAGGTCAAAAGTATGAATTGAGGGTGGAAGTGAAAAGTGAACCAAGGGAGAAAACTAAGAATTTTGTGGCTGGAAAGACGAGCAATTCTAGGTAAAGTTGTAAGAGAAGTAAGTTATCCTAGTATGTTATATGTCACAAGATCTATTGGGGACTGTGTCATCGAATTACTGGAAATGTGATAAGTTGGGGCATTAAATAAAAGACTATCCCAAAATCTAAGAGAAAGCTTAAATAATTTAATTGGTTAAGGATAGTACTTATGTACAAATAGGACTGCTTGAAGTTAACAGTTTATGTGTGGGTGTTTCTTTTTTTTTTTTAAAATAAAGTTGTGTTATAATGTTTTGATAAAGTTTTGCTTTGTTTTGTTTTGGAAGAGTATTTGATCTAGCATGAATGATTATCCATTAGTTTATGTATCAAGTGTTAGCTTTGTTTTGATGACATTCTTGAAAGATCCTTTCGTGCTAGGGGACATTAAGCTTATGTAGCACCTTTGTTGAGACATCTCCTTACCATCGACGGTCATGTATGGATGGTACCACCAACGGTCTTGTGCGGATGGGTTATGTTCTGCCACCGAAGGTCTTGTACGGGTGGGTTGTCTAACCGATTCCGAGTTAGCCACCGACGGTCATGAACGGGTGTGCTTCGATTCCGGGGCGGTTATTCCTCTGTTCTGTCAAGAATGTCATCCCTTGTGTTATGTATATGTTAGTAAACAACCCTAGAGGCTTTAAAAGATTTTGATTGGTGAACTCAATTCATCCCATGTTTTATTACCAGTTATGTTATTTGTTATTTGATTAAGACAGAACCCATTTGTTAGAATCATTTAGAACCCAACCGAGGTTGCTAAAAAGGAAATTATTATTAGAGTATCGCTAAGATTTGAACTAACTTAAAGACTAAACGATTTGAGCCAATGAAAATTTTCCTACTTGATATCTGAAGAAGTAAGACTTCATTTACTGAAATTATATTATTATGGAACATGTTTGGACCTACATATATCTATCCCTTTCCGTGGGATGTTAGTTAATCGAACCCGGCACACTCTTTTTATCCGCTGTATTTGTATCTAGACGGAGTAGACTTACGACTTGTTGCCTTCATTATCGTATCTAGAGAAGCTGTTTTGTGTTCATCTGTACATTGAACTCGTGAATCTATATTGCGAATGTTATTAGACTCTGGACATGTATATATATGACTAAACCGTTGCCCAGAATGATTGATATGATTATTTGTTGATAACTTGACTGTTGGGACCATGACTCTGGGAAATTGTTATATTAACTGTGATGCTTACTTCTTAATATGAACAATTACATACTTGTGCACCCATATGTGAACTTGCTTGGAGAATGTAACATTGTATATGACCTGAACTCTTCAATATGAACTATTGTGATACATAACTCTGATGTGATTTGAGAACCGAAGAACTTAGAACAACTGTCACTACTAGAAAAATGACCTTTTGCTACCATATAATTTGCGACCCCCTTATTATCAGTCGCAAATAATCTATTTATTCCTTATATTTATTTTTTCTTCCTTTTTTCCTTATAATTGCCCTAGCCCTATTTCACAAACATTGATATCGTTCCCCTCTCTCTCTCTCTCTCTCTCTCTCTCTCTCTCTATGTCTTAAATCAATCGTCGAAGCTCTCAGTTCTCAGGTCGCCAGTAACGTTTCTCTCTCCTTCGGCTGCCTCGCCTTCGCCCCTGCCCTCCTCAACCTCTTCCAGGTCTCTTTCTCTCTCTTTATATACATGCATATATTTGTGTATATATCTCTGATAGCTTGTGTTCTAGATGATTCTAGAGAGAGAATTGACAAATAGCTCTAAAGATCTATGGCGGATCCACTACAACAAAAAATACTTTTAATAACATTTTTTTATAACATTCTTTTTAAAAAGCTATTGAATATGATACATCAATAGCATTTGGTTATAAAAAGCTATAAAAAAAGGGACAACTCGTAACATTAGATTTTCCATCATATTTTGTAGTAATTTTAATAACGTTTTATAAAGGTTGCTAAAATTGTGTAATTTTCACATTTAATAGAAATTTATCAATGTTATCACCAAAAATATGAATGCTATACATTTAATTAATAAAAAAAGAATTTTAGTGATAAACATGCCCACCCTAATCGCTTCACTGCTATTTTCTTGAAACCCACTTCCCCATGGTTTCCAAACCATCATGGACTCTCCTCTAATTCATTTTTCCATTCTTTGATCATCAATAATTTTGTATCAAGGTTCCAATTCAATTCCATATTCAAACCAATTGCTACTTCTCTCTCACGATTTTGCTAGAGGTATTGTATATACTCATATATATACACACACACTATAGAAGATTGCAATTGCAAAAAAAAAAAAAAAATAAAATAAAAAAAAATTCATATTGATATATGATAAATTTAATTGATTTTAATTTATATTCGTTTTGATTTGAAGCATCTATGACCATTGCAATCTCAAGAGTTGGTGAGGAAAGAGACGCATACAGGTTTAGATTGTGTCTGTGGGTAACGATTTGACCATTTTCTCTTATTTTCTTTGTGTGATTTTAATTCAAGTTCCTATTAGGTATAGTTTGTTCATTTTGTTGACTTGTGCATATTCTTAACGTATATGGGTTGTGTATATACATATATGAATTGTATTGATTTTAGTTATATATATATATATATATTCTAATATACGCATATATATTTGTAATTTGGGTAGTCTTGATTTTTATTACGAAGAATTGAAAGAATCTCCTATGAAAAAAATAAAAACAAAAATTATGTGATATTTCAAATCAATCACAGATGAATATTTTTTACATGATGAATATAATTATTGACCCTTGTTAGGTAATTAAAAAATGTGAGTTATGATTTTTCATTTGTCAGGAATGTCATGTACACATAGTGCTGCTACAATATTTAATAATTTTCCCTTAATTAGTTATAATTTTTTTTTTGGTGCTTGGAAATAAGTTACTAGAAGACTCAATATGTCATTGATTATGAAACTAATATTTTTGTTTTTTGCATTTTGTTTAATGCTTTATAATATGCAGGATCTAATTAATAGATAGAGTAGTTTATATATGATTTAACACCTGGGCCAATTTTAATTGTTAGTTTTAAAAGTTTTAACTTAGTATTCCTTTTGATGCTGTTTCTTTCAATTCTATTCTATTAATTTTGACTTAGTACCAATAAGAGTTTTACTCAATTCCAATTAAATTTGAAATATGATGCCAAGTTATTTTTTTGCTGGAATAGGTTGATAGCCATGGCTGCTGAGCAGGTTGTAATGAGAGAAATGATAAATTTACAGGTTTGAATTCCCTGCTAATATGATTAGTAATTTTCATGTTGTTAATGAGCTAAGAAAAATTTTAAAATTATAGGGCATATCATATTTGTATCCATAAACATAGGAACATTAGTTTATTTTATATTTCATGAAGTTTATTGAAAATTTGGAATTATTGGGACATTGCCTATTGCTTTATAAATTGACTACTTTTTATGTGTTTTACCTTCCGCCAATTATTTCTGCAAATCACAATTTTATTTGCCAATCTTTAGAAACTAATTTTAATATGGCTTGTTTATTTCTCTTTTGAATTTAATTTTCAACAATGATTCATACCACTAAAAAAAGCACCACTAATAGCACTAATGCATTGGGAATACCAAAAAAAAAAAAAAGGCGTAGGCAGTGGGCGGGTCCCACTGCCACATCATTAGTGCTCCCCCTAGTGCTTCCAACCATTTTGCTTTAATTTTTTGGTGAAATTTCATTAGTTTAGTAGTATAAATATTCCTACTTACTAGGGTTTTTGAATGGTATCATCAATTTTTTTTTCTTAGGTACTAAGCCAAGATTGAATCCTTAGGATTTCTGAATTGTTTAATCATCCACCATTTTTTCCAAATGCTTTTGTTGACCAGGGAATTTCATTTTGGTGTTGCTGTTGGTGGCTTCGCAAATAAAGAGGGACTAAACTCACCAAAAAATGAAGTTTGAATGATGAAAGTTGTTGGTGAAGAAGATAAATGAATGTATACCTTATTTTCAGTTGTACATGGTTATGTTAGAGATCTAAATTGTTTATAAATTGTCCTTTACGAATATGGAGATTATATTTTGGTGCTTTGGTAAAACAATGTAATTACTTGGATGCTTTAATGAAATTTGTGTTGAATGTTTTCCTCTTGATGATACATTTTTTTGTGTAATAGATGAAAATATTTTGAGAGCCTTGGTTGCTTTGGGATTTTCTATATGGAAAAATTAAAAAAAAAAACACACACACACTTTTTATTAGCAAAATACAATATAACATTCATATATAGTTACAATCAGATATATGATAACATTATTAGATTTCTATAAAAGATATTTCATAGCATGCACAAACTGCTATGATTATATATTTTTTTAATAATTTCGTACCATATCATAGCATTCCAAGAATGCTATTATACACTTTTCATAGCATTCATTCATAGCATTTTATGAATGGTATAAAAAATTAAAGACTTTTAATAACATGGGCTAACATAGCATTCCATCGAATGCTATAATTTACTTATGATAGCATTCATTGCATGCTATAAAAAGTCATTTTCGTTGTAGTGATCATTCTCTTTCTCTCTCTCTCTCGCACGCATTCAACAGACTTGTACAGCTCTGCTCTTTCGCTCGTCATCGTCGTCTGAAGATCTCCAACGGTTTGAATCTCTCTCTCAATCTCGCCCCCAATCCCTCTCTCTCTCTCTCTCTCTATCTATCTATCTATCTACACATACATATCATACGAGGAAGCTCTGGTTCGACTAATTCGTCTCATCCTCGTACAGGTATGTACTGGTTCAACTCATCTTATTCTTGCCCTATTTTGTTGCATTTTCCATATCTATTAGTGTATATCTCTTAATTTCTTCTTCAATACATTATAGTGAGTAGTACATTGTTGTTTTTAACTTGAAATCAAGATTTCATTTATTATCGGCAATTTTGAATTTGTTGAGGCAAGAACTGGTAAATTTGAATTTGGAAGATAAAAGGTCCTAGTGTTGAATTTGCTTGATTTATATGTGATATTAAATTAGTTCGTTGATCATGCTGATTGGATTTTCTAGTTGATTGATCTGTTAGCATTGACATTGACATGAAGTCTGTATTGAATGAATCTGTCTCATGGATGAAGTTTCTGTGTAACATGAAGCTCAACATTGATTATTAGTGCAGGAAGACATAGAACATTTTGGAGATGTCGGTTCTCTGGATGATAATATGGATTCATTTCTGTCGCATGATGGAGGAGAGGGAAGAGATCTGTATGGCACCTTAAAACCAGGTCTTACTGAGCATAAAACAGAGTCTTCTAAGGGTAATCAATTGTTGTATTTTGTGTATTTTGCCTCCTTGCCCCCTTTTGGTTTAAACCTGATCAGATTTTGGTGAGCAATGGAGCAAAGCAGAGCATCCTTCAAGTAGTGCTAGCTGTTTGTTCTCCTGGAGATGAGGTTTAGTCCACACTTTTACACTCATCACTAGATCTATAAATTCTATGAATCTTCTTTTTGATTTCCTTGTTCTGAAATGAATAGATTAAATCTAGTGCACTCAATTGGCTGCTGTGCAATGAAGACTTTTTTTCTCTGTATTCACCTCTCACCACAAATGAATCATGTTAAGATTTCAAACAATGACTTATCAGTCAGCTGTATCATTTCAGCCGTAATGACATCAAATTTTAACTTCTGGGAGTACTGGGAAGGAATTGAGTTCTTGCTGAACTGCCACCAAGACAATAAACTTATTATGATTGGTGCGAATCATTTGAGGTGTTGATCATGTGTCTACAATGAAATAAGATGTTGATATTTGCCCAAACCCCCTTTGACTTTCTTGTTTCCTTCTAAAATAACATTCAGTGAGACCATTGGTGTTGTATGAAAGTATCATCCCAAGCAAATCTTGATCAGTACAAAAAAGAGCCTGCAGTCTCTCATTGCCTAACCTGGTTTCTTCATGCTTCAAATCTTTTAGATTTGACCTTTATTTGGTTCTCAGGACCATAGTAATTACAAAAAGAATATAAGGAGTCTTGTGGATGTTAGATAGATAATAACTGACCAAGGAATTATGACAGAATAAATGGAATGGTATTTCTGCATATACAGTGCAGTCAGGAAGGCTACACACACAGCCAATTAGGGCTGAGCAAGGAATTCGTGAAATCCGTAATCCGATCCAGTCCAGTCCAATCCGATAGGTTTAGATTAGTTTTTTAAATCCGTGGTTCGGTTCCGGATTGAAAAATTAAAAATCCGTAGTACACGGATTGGTTCCGGATTGAACCCCACGGTTCCGGATTAGAACCGATCCGGACCGTATACAAATAGTATATATTTTTATTATACATACTCCACCATAGTATCTTCTCTTATTCTATATAAAATCTAAACTCAAACCTAAAACCGTATAATATCTTCTTTTATTACTTTTGTTTGTTAGTTTTTAATTTTAATTTGTAGTGGTCTAAATACTTATGGTGAAACCAGTTTTCTTATGGTTGTTTAAATTCTAGCACAGTAAGTCGCTATTATAGAAATAGATGGTGCTATTGTGGAACTAATATAGCACTATGTTTTTATTTTTATGAAATTAAAGTGTTATATATATTTTTTTGTTATTTAATTATGTGAATCCGTGGTCCTAAACCGATCCAATCCGTATTTAAATGGATTGGTTCGGATTGGTTCCATGATTTAAACGGATTGGATTGGTTCCAATTTTTCAAGAACTGTAGATAACGGATTGGTCTTGGTTTTATCCCAATCCGGTCCAATCCGAACCATGCTCACCCCTACAGCCAATTACATTGAAGAGTTTTAGTTCAGAGATGTTATGTTGTGGATAAAACTGTTCACTGATTTACCTCCTTGGCACAACCATTCAGCTGGAAGAAAAAAGAAGTAAACTACACCTTATTAGTTACTAATAGGCATGTTTTTTGGGATATTTTATCCTCCATTTCAAATGTGTGTGTTATGAAGTATGGAAATGTGGCACAATGGAAGTAATCTTTGTTGGTTACTTGGATGAGGGTGCTGACATTTTAAATGTTTATATTTAATGCTCTACCTTTGCAGTTGATAGACACTTACAGGATAGCATTTATTCTTCAGGTTATAATTCCAGCTCCATTTTGGGTGAGTTACCCAGAAATGGCAAGGTTGGCTGATGCGACCCCTGTGATTCTTCCTACCCACATCTCCGAAAATTTTCTCTTAGATCCAAAGCATCTTGAATCCAAACTCAGTGAGAAGTCGAGACTGTTGATTCTTTGTTCCCCATCTAACCCAACAGGATCTGTTTACCCAAGGAAGTTGCTTGAAGAGATCGCTCAGATTGTGGCAAGGCATCCCCGGCTTCTGGTAAAATATCACTTATCATGGAACTTTTGGTATCCTTATTTGGAGCATATTCAAGTTACCTAACATCAAGTTTTGGATTGCCTTTGGTTGTTCTATTCAGGTGCTGTCTGATGAAATATATGAACACATTATTTATGCACCAGCAACGCACACAAGCTTTGCATCTTTGCCAGGGATGTGGGAGAGGACACTGACTGTCAACGGGTTTTCTAAGGTGTTTCAGCTTAATTCCTTTCAAGTTTTTTATTTATTTATTTATTTATTTATTTATTTGCACTGAAGTGCTTTCCTTGCACATAATTTTGATATGGTCATACATATCAAGTCATGAACCTTAGAAAATGTTGATATTTATAGGCCTTTGCAATGACTGGTTGGAGACTTGGATATCTTGCTGGTCCTAAACACTTTGTTGCAGCATGTGGAAAGATTCAAAGCCAAGTATGCACACTTCTTTGCCTCTTTTCTTTCATCATCTTTAGTAGACTAGTAACTCTTATCAATTTGTATTCTGTAACCTTCATCAATGTCGGTTAACATGACATCTAATGCGTGGAGAATCCAGATTCTTGAATATGCTTCAAAATTTGATGATACATTAGATTGTTTCTCATCCCTTGTGGAGGTTTTAACCTTCTAAAGATATGGAAGATATTGTTAACATGGTTGAGACCAACCCTTGCTAATATATTGGTATATGTCAGTAAAAAGAAACTGCATGAAAGCTATTGCAGACTGCATTGTTTTGGTCTTCAATTGAGCTTCATTGCATTTGGTTATTTTAAAAAGGCTATTTTAAATTTTGGGTGAATTTCTTGAACTATGTTCTTGTACTATAATCAACATGCTCAATCTAATTCTTTCATGCATTATTCCAGTCCACTTCAGGTGCCAGTAGTATATCTCAAAAAGCAGGTGTTGCTGCTTTAGAATTGGGCTATGCTGGTGGGGAAGCAGTTTCTACTATGGTTAAAGCATTTCAGGAGCGACGAGATTATTTGGTTAAGAGTTTTGGGGAATTGAAAGGTGTTAAAATATCGGAGCCCCAGGTATGGGTTTTATTTTTTATGTACACATTTAGTGTTTAAAACCCAGATCTTTTTCTTCTCTCTTCTCTGTTCTGGTGCTGTTTCAAGCTTGATTTGTTGGTTCTTGTACTTCTCATTTGCAGGGAGCTTTCTATCTTTTTCTCGATTTCAGCTCATACTACGGATCAGAGGCTGAAGGCTTTGGTATGATCGAAGATTCAGAGTCCTTATGCCGCTATTTGCTGGAAAATGCTCAGGTAAGCTTCTAAGCGGTGCCATTTCTGGATAAAATGAAAAGGAAGTAGAAAGAAATGTAAATTGAATGAGAATTAATGAATGGAATAAGTAGATCAGGAAGAACTCACATGAGTCCATTCAATAGATCGCTAAGTCCTGGACAAAAGAAATAGTTGGGATTTCCCTCTTTGAAGAATGGCTGTCTCTTTGAATTTATATTGTGTTTAACTACATAGCATTTTATAGTATGAAGGCACCTGGTTGAGTTTGATATATGTTTTTGCAGATTTTGTTGAGGGAACAGTTGATATGATCAAGCGGGTGATGTTGGGAGCCAAAGATTATGTTTTTTTTTTTTGAAGACTTGAATTTTTTAGTACAGTGTATTTAAGGATGGATAATGGATAATGTCTATTATAAATTTAATTAATTTGTTAATTTTGTTATTTTTCATTAACAAAAAATTGTTTGGTACTTGTAATTGATTTTTTTGTTGTAGCAAACCCGTATATGATTTTGTTTTTAAGAAATAATTATTTGCGACAGTAAAACAATGGTCGCTAAAAGTTTTTTTTTATTTTTTTATTTTTTTTGCGACGGCAAAATAGCTGTCGCAAAAAATAGTTTAGGTGGTCGCAAATAATTTGCGACCGTTGTTTTGCCGTCGCAAAAAGTATTTGCCACCCCCACATTTGCGTCCCCCATCTGCGGTCGCATAGGCCGTCGCAAAAAGTCTTTTGCGACTGTATTTTTATTATTTGCGACGGCTTATGGCAGTCGCAAAAAGTGTTTTTTTTAGTAGTGTGTAGAACTACCGACTATGCACCTAAGCGAATGAAGTATGAACTAGCACCTTTACCTGATCTAATGTAATAGAACTATGGTTTAATGAGACCTTTGTTTACCTGAGAGAACTTCTGTTTGATGACTCACGCTTGAACTTTGACTTGATATGACTGTGTAGAACTTGCATCTGCCATGGCCTGGTTGAGCCTTTATTGATTTGATCTGAGGAGACTTTGTTGAGAGCTATTATCTGATTGATTATATTATGGGGGATTGTGAATTGCTTATGATTGAATGATAGGGCTGTGTTACTAAGGGAATTAACCGAATGAAAACTTGAATCAATCTCGAACATTTAAGAAGAATGTGAACCGTCGACAGCAGACTACGTGGTTATAGATGACTTCTTACCATATGCCTGTAACCAATTGGGAAAACACGTGAATGAGATTATGAAATTTGGTAACTTGAGCTGGGGAAATATGGGAATACCGTATACATGACACGTGGTTAATTACTCTGGCATTACCGTTACTACCATGAACTTGTTTGACTAAGAGAATGATTGCTTTTGTGTTACTATACTTAAAAACTGATGGAATTTATTGACAGCAGACTGGTTCGATTATAAACTCTGACTACCTGGTAGGATATGCAATCAGTAGGACTGCTTCTGTATTGACACATAGTACGATTGAATTTGTGAAAACTGAGGCTGATGAATAGTATATGAATGATAACTTCAGAATGACCTGAATTAACTGTAATAAGATTACCAGATTGAAAACCAAATCGAACAAGGACCGAATGAATGACTCGGAAATGAATAAATCAAATCTCTGTAACTTAACGGGGGAAATTACTTATGAAAATGGAAACAGTGTGAATTTATGACGTCCCATAAGTACTTGATATAAATAATGAGAGTAATAACTTAATAAAGTTATGTCCAACTGTATTTATCTTCTGTGTGACAAAATAAGTTTTGTTTTCGGAAATGCTATATGTTGTATGCTGAATGATTGTTCAATTTATGATATGTATTCGTGACATCCTTAGCATCATTTAATGTGCGTCCCGTCATGGGTCATCAGTTCCCTTTATGGGTCATCAGGTCCCTTTATGCGTCATCGAATTTGTTAGTGCTAATGTATGCACCACGTATGCTTAAGTAAGAATTGTGACATCTGTGTATGATCTGGACAAGAATGTGTATATGAACATGTATATGAATCTGTTTCTGATTAAAATCTGAATACGTATAAGACTCTGTTTTGATACGAACCCTAATCTCTGTATATGATTTGTGATTCTGTTTCGGAACGAAGCAAAGGTCGAGATTGCGTTATGAGCATATTTATGAATATGGTTATGCTTCTGTTTTGTAAAGTAATTGCAGTTCTATTTTCGATGAACATCATTTCTTTTGATATAAGATAACTTGAGTTTGGAGGACCAAACTTCTTAAGGTGGGGAGACTGTAACAACCCCAATCCGTAATCAGCCACTAATCAATAATTAAGGATGCTAATTAAGTGAAGAAGATAAATTATGTGTTTGTTCTGCACTTTGTATGATTTCGGTTTCTTATTTGTTACTTATAGAAATATCTGTTTGGAACTCCACTTTAGTATGTAAATTGAAAACCTTATCGGCATCCGAAATCAAAATTAATTACGTCAATATGTTATTTGGAATTTTTAGAGCCATATGGCAAGTTTTATTAAAAATTGATTCAGTCTGATTCGTTAAGTCGCGTTTGGCAAGCCTTATGTTCTAATTAGTGTATTTTAGCATCAAAGCTTTATATGTGAGCCTTAAGCTCATTTTTGAGCTAAATCCTTTTGCCCCTTAGTGTTGAAATCTGGTGAAACATTTTAGAGAGAGAGGGAGCACAATTCTAGATAGAGAAAGGAAGAGATTGAAGAAGAATTGGAGGCTATAGCTTGAATTGATCAAAAATTGTGCAAGTACCTAGCTAATTGAAGATTCTAGGTAAGGATTTAAGACTTAATTATGACTTTTAACCATCAAGTAGATCATTTCAAGAAGAATTTGTGATTATGTACAAGAATTGGACCAAGGATGATGAATTTAGAGTTAATTTATACATGCATGCTTAGTTTAGTTTAATTTCATCATTTTGAACATGATTCATATCATCCATGTTTGAATTATCATGTTCCTTCGCTTAAAATCATGTTTTGGGAAGAATTTCTTACATGCATGGAGCTTATGAGTTCAATTTGTTAGTTTCATGAGGTTTGAAGAAAAGATTTTGCATGCATGTTGTGTTCATGAACATTCATCATGTTTTAAGTTGAAATTGTGAGTTTTTAACAAACCCTTGGGCCATGATTTTATGCAATGATCCTAAATTCTTCATGTTTTACAAGTTTACTATGTTATCTCAAGTTTTGGGGCCCAAGAGATGTGTTTTGAAGGTTGGAATTCGAGTTTTGAGCTTGAAGGTGCAATCTGAAAATTCCAGAATTTGCATCTACGCTTGAGCGTGGGAGTTCATGCTTGAGCGACCAGTCTGAGTGCGTGCACTCCGCTCGAGCGACCAAAAGTTCACTCGAGCGTGAATTGCAAGCTCCCAGAAATTTCATGTCTTTTACAGATCGCTCGAGCGAAGGAATGTGCGCTCGAGCGACCATTCACATTTTGCATGTCCGCTCAAGCGAGGAAAGCTACGCTCGAGCGTAGACCTTATTTTCAGAAATTTGACTAAGTGTTCCAAGGTATGTTTTGGCATCCTCATTGCATCTTAGGGATTCCTAAGCCTTAATTAAGCTATAGTAATGAGATTATGGATTAGAAACACACTAGGAAAAGAATGTACTAAGTTCCGAGACTGCAAGTGTGTGTGTTTTAGGCAATGTGATAAGAAAGAATAAGAACCAATGTAATGAAAGCTAAGCCGTAATGGCCACTTGAATGTGTAATGATAAGACAATCTTGTGTTATGTATTTTGTGATTGTAGGTTAAGACTCGAGGGTTGATTGACCATTGCTGGAACCATTGTGAGTAACGTTATTGTAAAGATACATTCATATGAATTACGTTCCAAATGAAATATGATAAGTTCTGATTTCTGAAATGATATCTGTTTTCGTGAACGAACATCCCAAGTTTGAAATCTATTATGGCATCCATAGATAGTCCCAAGTCATGGGGGACGGCATGAAAATGTGGGTCTATGACATACAAGTTAACGAGATCTCGTTAGCCACTTCATTGTGGTGATATATGTTTAATTGGTATCCGGAACCGATTACTCTAGTCGGAAGATGTTCTGTGATGTGTTCTATGGGATGTACCACTATTATATTCTCATATAAGAATGATTATGCTCTGGTCTGTTTTCTACTTATGACATATTCGGATTTCGTTCACTAACCTCTTTACCTTAATGTTATTCATTGGGCTTTAGCTCATTGTGTGTATATATATGTATAGGTGAGCATTCTGGAGCCCGAGCCTGAAGGCTTTTGTCTAGATCTGTGTTCTGTTGTCAGCCAACCATTGTGCCTTACGTAGAGGTTCCTGAAGTGTCCTGTGTTCAAGTTCTGTTGGTTCTGTGTATATGTATGATTTGATTTAATTCTGTTGGCTGGACTTAGGATACTATTATGTGTGTGGGTATAATGTATGAATGACTTTTGATTATGTATATAAATTTTTTAAATATTCTGTTTCATATAAGTCAACACAGCTCATTGGACAATTATATTTATGTATTAGCTTCCGCTAGCCCCTTAATCTTATTAATCTGTTCAGATGCCTTCGGTAATCCAAAGATTACTGGCTGGTTACGATGCTAAACCTATAAGGGCGGGTTTGGGTCGTGACACGCACGAATGTCAAACTAGTCAAATAAGTTTGACTGAACGCGTTAGATCAAGTATTCTTGGATCGAGCTACTCTTCAGTGGCGTTCAAGATTGGACTTACCTAAGAAGACGGGTCAAACGAGATTGGGTTCAACACTTCGACCGGGCTAAGTGAAGAACCCCACAGCATTATCTTGGTGGTGCGCTGTGCTAGAGTTGCACAGCGTTGTATGTTGCACAGTTGAGTCAAACGTTGACAAGGTTAATGTAGTTCGTGTAAAACCCAAGTTGTGTGTAGGATCATTCTATTGGATAGATAAGTAATTAAATTAATTTATACGGGTTATTTATTAATATCAAAGAATTAGTTATGAGGTGGCATTATATCTATACTATATATTAAGCAAAAGGGAGTTTTTATCCCCAAGTTTTGTGGGAGCTTCAATTTTCCAATCCAAATTTTCTGATTTTTTGATTTTAAAAAAAAATCTTAACATTTATTAACTTCTCCTAACTCCCAAGTCTTACTCTCATAATAACACTTTAATGCATTGAGAACAAACATAAAAAACTTCTTTGAAATCCAACACATATGAATTCCTTGAAAAGTCCCAACACATATGATTATTATCCCTCATAATAACACTTTAATGCATTGACAACAAGCATAAAAAAATTTCTTGAAAAGTCCAACACATATGATTATTATCAAAATATTAAACTTTAATATAATATAATAATAAAAAAGACATTTAATTCCTTGAAAAGTCCAACACATATGATTATTATCAAAATATTAAACTTTAATATAATATAATATAATAATAAAAAAGGCATTTAATTCCTTGAAAAGTCCAACACATATGATTATTATTAAATTATTAAACTTTAATATAATATAAAAAAGAAAAAAAAGAAGACATTTAAAAAAAAAAATTAAAAATCACAATTCACATATATAGATAATTGTAAACACAATCCGTGCATAGCACGGATGATATGCTAGTTTCTTATTACTTAGATGGGTAATTTTGTAACTTTGAGAAATTAGGTTAATAAGCCCACCTATTGTGGCTTTAAGTCTTGGAAAACAAACAAAACAGAGGCTGGGAATTGCTCCATAGACGGCTAGGGTTTGAGAAGGTAAAAGAAAAAAGAAAAGAAAAAGAGAAGAGAGGTTCAAGTGAGGCTGCATTAGGGATTGGAGGCAGCACGTTGGTGATTTTGGGACACCCATTGATTAAGGTAAAATCTGTCTTTACTGTTAATTATTAAGTTTATGTTGAGGAATTTAACAATCAATGCATTAAGGGGATTTGGAAGATCTATAGATGCCTACTCAGGTTTTGAGAATTAGGTGCAATGTGTAAGTGTAACTTTGGGTGGGTAATAGAAACAATGGAGTTTTGTATCATGGGTAAGGGTGTGTTTGGCTATAAAATTGGGTTGAATGGTTTAATCACTTGGATATTAAAGTAATACATTAATCTAATATGGTGGGGCTTTTGTGGGTGTATGTAACAAGTAAAAATATTAATTTATTTGAGGTTTTGTTTATTAGGTTTGTGTGATTGAAGTGGTGGAGCTGGGTGTTTGGAGTTGGTGTTGGAATATTATTTCTAAGCGTTTGGAGTAAGTAACGTTCTATCACTGTTGGTTCATTTATATTCCTATTGAATCGATTAAAATTATAAAATATGGGTCAAGTATAAAACAACATTGAATATTATTATGAAAGTTATTTGAATATTTTGTGAAACTATTCTGAAAATTGTACCAAATGTTTATTATGAAAATATCGAATATTTTATTTTAAAGTTGTGTATTGTTTGAATATTTGAACATCACTCTAGTCTGACTATGATTTGGACCCTAGCCAATGGGGGTTATTTATTGGCACAAAAACTAGTTTCTATTGGGGCTTTACCACCGGCTTATGTGTGGTTCTGGGCCTTGTCATGGGCTAAGTGACCATAGTCATCAAGACTTGGGTTTTGTGAATCAAATCATTGAACCATCTGAATATTGAACCATCGATTTGAACGACGAATTTACTTTGAATTATCTTGTTGTCTTTTCAATTAAAATGTATTGTACATTGTTTATTTTTAGCTATGAAACCATCTTACAAATAATTGTTCATTTATTGAATTGTAGCAAAAATTATATTTATTGGTTATCAACTATTTATTTTTTTGTATACTTGATCCAGCTAGCAGTGATGGTTGGTTATTTACTGGGCTGTCTAGCTTACCCTTATTTTATTTATTTATTTTTAGATTTTGAGGAATAGAGTTGCGCGGGGTTTTTACTTTGTGGGGAGTGCTGAGAGTAGGACTATGATTTAAGTATTTGGTTTATTATGTTGGTTAGTGGATTATATTAGTGGACTTGGTGGACAATTTCATATGATAAGAATTATCTATTTTTATGGATTTTAACATTATGATATTTAAGGATTTAATTTGAGTATTTTACGTTGTTGGTTATGTGTTGGACTCTTAGCCTTGCATTCTAACTTAAATGAGTGTACGGCGTTGTCACAGAGCTTGGGGCGTGACAGTTCGATTGCTTGGTTGGAAGCCGTGCAAAGAGCTATGTCATTTCACTTGGTTTGCAGTAAAAAGAGTGTTAGAAGACGAGTTTTATCATTTAGGAATGTGATTTTTATGAGAACTCTACAAAGGATAGTTTGAGTACTACTAGGATTTTGCTAGGCGAAACTTATAATAGCTCAAACCAAACACAATTCCTAGTATTGCAATTAATATTCTTGAATTTTCAGAGCTTTTTAATCCTTGTTGGTCCTATTTGCTTAGGCATTGGAGGGGTTTCTAGCACACATCTGCCGGCTAGTTCACGTTTGTGATTTCACGTCTCACGATGACGTTTGAAGGAGTGCAATTTGATCGACAGAATTATATAAGTGACGATTATTTCGTGCTTATACAACCACATAGACAACTAACTTAGTCATACATGAATTTGAACCCACTTCAATTATCAAAGGCATCACATTCTCTTCGACATTGTTGGGACAAGAAAATTACTACATTAAGGTAGGGGTGTTCATGGTTTGGTTTTGGATGGTTTGCGGATTGGTTTAAACTCGCCGGCATGTATGCAGTTTGGGAAAAATTCAACCCGCAACCGCCCGCAGTGCGAGTTGCGGTTTGTGTGAATAGAGTTCACGAATGTGCGGGGTGGTCGTGGGTGATTCGCGGATTGGATTTTTTTTAATTTCCAGATTCAATATAATATAAGATTGATTTCAATTTCAAAAATAATTAATAGATTCAATTTCCCTCATGATGAAGTAGATTTAATGTCCTACAATGTTCACAGAGCAAAAAAAAAAAAAATCAAAAACAATGTTCTCTATAACATTTCTTTTTGTATCATGAAATTTGGTTTTGGTGTGTTGGCAAAAATATCTAGGATATGATGAATAAAATCAACGGTACAGTTTTTTTATAAAAAATAAAATAAAATTCTAAGTGCGGTTGAGTTCTTGCAGGTGTGGGTTAAACCCACAATCCACAATTATGTCATATTCTAAACTGCATCCGCTTATATTGTGTCTGGGAAACCTCCCATTTGTATGCGGATTGGTTCTGGTTGAACGTGTGGTGGGTTCAGATAACCCTATGCCCAACTCTATTAAGGGGTTGTATGGCACGTGTTATTTTAAAATATATTTTTATCTTAGTTGGATCACATCACATTTTATTTAAATCACATTACCTCTCTACCATTTTACATATATTTTTATAAAAAATCAAAATATATACTTATTTAGCTCATTTCTAAATAACTCCTAAACTCCATTCTAATTGGGACAAGTTTGTGAATTTATTATCCCGGGATTGTGATTTCCACAAACATGGACCAATCCCACGTATGATTAAAGAAAGGAATATTCATGTAACCAAACACACACGCACGCGCGCACACACACACAGAGCTCCATCCTCTCGCTTCCGTAGTGCAAGAAGTAACGAATGTCTTCGTCAACCAAAAACCCAGAAACTAAGAAAACTGTATCCATCAGATTCAACACAACCCTATCTATCTCTCCCTCCTCCGATGATATCAATCCAAACTCGACAACAACACCTTCAAGATCACCATGATCGCTCCTACAATCTCCAAATTCAATCTCTCTCTTCTCGTCTTAATCATCTCGATCTCTCTTATCCATTTCAAACCCTCCCTTTACCGAACCCAGTTCTCACCTTCCCAAAACCAAACCCTAACCCTAAACGTACCACAAGAAAGATCCGAATCTCACAATCACCAAGAACAACACCAACAAATCACTCGCAAGAACTATATCGTTCGATTTCGCGAGTACAAGAGAGCTGAAGATCATTGGAAGTATCTCGAGGAGAGCGTGAAATTGGGGGGTTGGGAATGGGTCGAGAGGCGGAACCCGGCGGCCAAGTTTCCAACGGATTTCGGGGTTGTGGCGATTGAGGAATCGGCTCAAGCGGTGCTGATTGAGGATTTTGGGAAATTGGAGCTTGTGAAGGATGTTTGGGTTGATTTGAGCTATCAAAGGAGCTTGCTTGGGAAGAAAAGCAAGAGGGTTGGGAAAGTCGGGGCGTTTGTGAATGGGAAGAAGCGGCCCGGGAAGATTTTCACGGCAATGTCGTTCAGCGAAGGTGAAAAAGGAAAAAATTACGCCTCCGCCGCGACTGGTAATGCGAGTATTAGCTGGAATCGCCATCTCTTGATGCAGGTAAATTCTATTTTATGTTTATAATTACTTGTTTAGTGTGATTATTGTGTTTGTTGGGGTCACATTTGAAGTATAAAAGTCAACGCTTACTGATTGTGCTTTTCTTACTGTGTACTCTGTTTGATTTCTGAGAAATCTGGTCAGAAAATGATAATGCTTTATGTTCTGCATCCGAAAAATAAATAAGATATATGCCTAAGCTTAGCCATATAGTTGAATTAAGAACAAATTATGGGAAGTTCTTTTTCAACATTTTGGTTTATTTTTGTGATTGTTTTTCATGGGTGGTACATTTTGTAGCTTTGATGCTTTTTTAATTTTAGGGAAACACCACCTTTTTAAAAATAAAAAATAAAAATATGTCCACTGATATATGTGGTGTGAAATTGATTGTTTTCTTGCAGAAATCGCAAGTTACATCCTTGTTTGGTGCGGATGTGCTTTGGTCAAAAGGGTATACTGGTGCAAAAGTCAAAATGGCAATATTTGACACTGGTATTCGATCAAATCACCCGCATTTTCGTAATATCAAGGTATCCATTCAGGGGGAAGATATTTGATTACTATGCACTAGTGGTTTTTTTTTTTTTTTTTTTCTCCCCATATCTAGTTATGGGTATCTAATTTAACACTTGCCTAAATAAATTAAGTAATTTGACATTTTCACTGGGTAGGAATTCTTCTGCGTCCGGTTTAAGAATTGGTATTCAATTTAGTATGAGTTGAACTTTTTTGGGCTGAGTTGATATCATGTGGGCCATGTCTCAGGAGCGGACAAATTGGACCAACGAGGATACCCTAAATGACAATCTTGGGCATGGAACTTTTGTCGCTGGAGTTATTGCTGGTGAAGATTCAGAGTGTCTCGGTTTTGCACCAGACACAGAGATTTATGCATTTCGTGTGTTTACAGATGCACAGGTAATGTGTGTTGTGTTTTTAAGAAATATGTTCATACCACCAATAGGTGTAGAATTTTACTTTTTTGCTACCTTTTCTTCATGTTTTGGTCCATATCTCAGATTTGATGTTGGCAACTTCCTTTCGGAGGAGAATCATATCTATTAATTACTTGAAAGTGTTGTTTTGCAAATTTTATACTCTGTTAATTGCTCCATTAATAAGGCAAGTGATAGCTTGTTTTGAATCTAGTTTCAGCAGCATTATCTTATATTGTATTTTTTTAATTAAAAAATTATGATATTGATGCTCTTAGTTTTTTGATGAATTTTATCCTATGGCCATCTTTAGGTTAAATTCAACTGCTATTTTATAAGGGCAGCTGTAAGCTTTGGCTAATAATGTGTTCTCTTGTAATCTCGAGTTTAGTAGCTCTGTAACGAATGAAAAGGACCTGAAATTCCATATGTAATGAGTTTTCTCTGTAATGAACAAATGAAAAGGACCTGAATTTCCATTTGTATAGATTGTAAACAAGACAGTATTCACGTGAAGAGTGAAGGATAGAATCTAAATAATGAGAAATTAATGTTCAGCCCATTAAGTATGTGTGCCTGGCATACTATCAAAATGTCTTATTTTCCAATTCAGACAATATAGTCTGGGCAAGATTATGAGAAGTTTGTATTCAGCTTATTGCAGGTATCATACACATCATGGTTCCTTGATGCCTTCAATTATGCAATTGCAACCAATATGGATGTGCTGAATTTAAGTATAGGTGGACCTGATTACTTGGATCTCCCATTTGTGGAGAAGGTAAGATTCCCCTTGGCCTTCTGATTGCAGTTTATATTTTAAAAATCACATAACATAATTGATTTATTTAATTTCCAAATTTTTTTTTTTTTTAAATTTAATATCGTTTTTATGCTCACTGAATGCTTGCCTGTTTGCCACACAGTTTATATACGCTATGCTTGAAGGAGTCTAGAGTTGGTTGTTGTCTATGACCTTAGAATAACGCAGTTATCTGGATGAACTGTTTAGATCTTTAATATGCCTCAGGCATCTGATGCTTCAGGCTATTGTATGCATCCACTTGGTTCCATTTGAACTTTTGGATGATTCTTAAATATGACGAGTTGTTCTCATGCTTCTGTTGAGTATCTGGATAATCCTAGGGCATGTAGATTAGGATTTAAAAAGTATGTGGACCATAAAATACCAAGTACTCCTTGTGAAAGTCATCCCAACTATAGAAAAATTTAGTTTGCAGGGTGGATCAGCTTTTCACTGGATATCTACTTGTGTATGTAAAAGCTTTTTTTTAAAACATTTATGTTGTTGGAACAAGGGAGTTCCATTTGCATATGTAATAATCTGTGTTCTGCAATTTTCACCAGGTCTGGGAACTGACAGCAAATAATATTATCATGGTTTCGGCAATTGGAAATGATGGACCACTTTATGGTACTCTAAACAATCCAGCAGATCAAAGTGATGTTATTGGTGTCGGTGGCATTGATTACAGTGATCACGTAGCCTCATTCTCCTCGCGGGGCATGAGTACTTGGGAGATTCCTCATGGGTAGCGTATCTGTATTTTTTCATCATGTTCTAGTTCTTGTTTTTTTATTTGTCTGGTTTAATTTCATCCAGATTTTAGTTCTTTTTGGTTGTTAAAGGTGAAAACATCGGACCAAATGCTGACATGCCTAAGCACTAGCATTTCCAAGTTCCAACAAAGGAATACAAAAATATTAATTGTTTACTAGGACATATGTAATTTAGTTTCTAATATATTATTGTAATATGTCAGAATTTAAACTAATTAAACTACCCCATGTCCAGCACACTTTCTATTTTTTTTATTTTTTTTAACTTCTTTTGTTTCTCAGACAAATTAAATGATGTGTTTCGGAATTAAATGAATTTATTAACATACACCCAAGACAATGTACTATTGGTCCTCATTTGGGGAGAATATGGCTTTGTCATCTTCCTTGTGGTTGCATAGACATTTATTACTGTTTCCACATCATAAGGCTTAGCATGTGGACTCTGAAGCTCTTTTTTGCTTGGGTTGTCAAATATATTTTGTGATGCCATGCTGTGAATGAAGAACCATAGGGCAGTGTCACAGATGTTGTCAGTGAATTGTTTCCTACCTTCATAGCATGATTTAATGGTGATGTTAATTAATTCGGGGGGAATTACACATCAGTGGGGAACACACAAAAAAATATTTACAAAAAAGTGGAAAAGTTTATGATTTTAATTATTAAAATTTATAATGTTTATCACTTTTTTGTAAATATTTTGTCTTCCCCACTGATATGCAACCCCCCCCCATTAATTTAGGAAGATTTTCGCATAGGCTTCAGTCCTTGCTTTGTCATAAAAAAATCATGCTTCATGTCACCATTTGTTTGGATCATGTTACCTGTGATGTCTGATTTGTCATCTGTCCATAGTTACTTCTATTTCCTGTCTTCCTTTTTTTCCCCTTTCCTCTCTCTTCCTCTCTCCCCCAAGAAAATTATAAGAACAATGATAATGATTATAACTTGTATATAGTTAAGCTTATAAAATTGCCATCTGTAACCATGAAAGTCTGCCTCTGCAGCTATGGGCGTGTGAAGCCAGATGTTGTTGCGTATGGTCGGGAAATTATGGGATCTAAGATCAGTACAGGTTGTAAAAGTTTATCTGGTACTAGTGTGGCAAGTCCGGTTGTTGCTGGTGTGGTATGCCTTCTTGTTAGTGTCATTCCTGAAGGAAATCGAAAAGACATTTTAAATCCAGCAAGCATGAAGCAAGCACTGGTTGAGGGGGCTGCGAAGCTTTCTGGTCCCAATATGTATGAGCAGGGTGCTGGCAGAGTTGATCTGTGAGTTCTCCAAGTAACCAGACTCTTAGGCTTTGTTTGGCACATCTTATAAGCTGGCTTTATAACCCCTTTAGGCCGTTTGGGATTAAAGATTTCCCATGAAAAAGTGAACTTTAGCCACTTAAAAAAGCCTTAAGAAAAGCCAAAAAAGTTCTATGCTCCAAACGAACTAACTTTTTTTAGCATTAGATTTTTTGTTGGCTTATTTTTAGCCAATAACCTAGCTTTTTAGCCAACTCCTGTTTGGGGTTGGCTTTTTGGCTTTTATTTTTATTTTATTATTATTATTATTTTTAGAATCTAAAAATGCTGATGCACTTGGGAAGTTGAGTGGCTTTTTGGCTTTTTTAGCTGATGACAAACAAGCTTTTAGCTTTTTAGCTTTTTAGCTTATCTAGCCATATAAGTGAAAAAGTCAATAAGCCACCCTCACTTTTATGTACCATCACATTTGGTGTTGTTTTCTTCTTCTGATTGTCATTATTTCTTGTTATTGTGTTTCTGATTCTAATTTTGACTTCTATGTCAGGTTAGAATCGTATGAAATCCTGAAAAGCTACAAACCTCGAGCAACCATCTTCCCAAGTATTCTCGATTATACCGATTGCCCTTATTCCTGGCCCTTTTGCCGTCAACCACTCTATGCAGGTGCCATGCCTGTTATCTTCAATGCTACCATTCTGAACGGGATGGGTGTAATTGGCTATGTTGAAAGTCCACCAACATGGCATCCTTCAGACGAGGAAGGAAATCTTCTGAGCGTTCACTTCACCTATTCAGAAGTCATTTGGCCATGGACCGGTTATCTAGCTCTGCACATGCAAATTAAAGATGAAGGAGCTCAGTTTTCTGGACAGATTGAAGGCAACATAACTCTTAATGTATACAGCCCTCCAGCCCGAGGAGAGAAGGGTCGTCGAAATAGCACCTGTGTGCTTCACTTGAAATTAAAAGTGGTTCCAACTCCTCCAAGATCAAATCGGGTTCTGTGGGATCAATTTCACAGTATTAAATACCCACCTGGTTATATTCCAAGAGACTCATTGGATGTTCGGAACGACATTCTTGACTGGCATGGTGATCATCTGCACACAAATTTTCACATTATGTACAACATGTTGAGAGATGCTGGATACTATGTTGAAGCTCTCGGTTCACCTTTTACATGCTTTGATGCCCACCAGTACGGGACACTTCTGCTAGTGGATCTTGAAGAAGAATACTTCGCTGAAGAGATTAAAAAGCTGAGGGATGATGTCATTAACACTGGACTAGGTCTGGTTGTGTTTGCTGAGTGGTATAATGTGGACACGATGGTGAAGATGAGGTTCTTTGATGATAACACAAGGAGCTGGTGGACCCCGGTCACTGGAGGTGCGAATATTCCTGCATTGAATGATCTTTTGTCACCATTTGGGATAGCATTCGGAGATAAGATTCTGAATGGTGATTTTTCTATCAACGGTGAGCAGAGCCGATATGCATCTGGAACTGATATTGTGAAGTTCCCGAGTGGTGGGTATGTGCATAGATTCCCTTTCCTAGATAGTTCAGAGAGTGGGGCCACTCAAAACATCCTAAGCTCTGGCATGACTAAGGTGAGCAAATAAGTCCACTTCTCTTTTCTTTCTACATGATGAAAACAACTATAAACTAGGGCTCCATTTGGATACATGGATTTGAAATGCAGGGATTTGACGTTCAACTTTATAAAATTGTAAGAAGGTTAATTAATGGATATAAATTGATAATTCTAAAGTAAAGGATATATAGAGATGGGAAAGATTCATTTTGTTACTGATTAAAAAAAAAAAGATCCATTTTGCTAATATTTTTGTACAAATAGAATCATTCATGGAAAGATTTCAAATAACCATGTCCATTTAGTTAGTTCAAATTAGTTAGTCTATAACTCTCAAATCCATTATTGAAATCCATAATTAGAATATTACATTTAATTAAATGTTATAATCATTGAGTGGATACCAAATCCTTACATTTTAAATCAAAATAAAGTCTAAATATAAAACAAGATTTGATGGTGAAAGTAAACTTTTATACTTCTTCGGGCAGCAGGGCAAGGGTTACGTGTATAGCTTACAACTGAACTAGGGCTAAAAAAACTTCTGCTCTTTGTTAGCTTAGTTATCCTATTTGATGTCCAGTAGTTGGAAAATAATTTGCACAAGCATAAAAGAAATATTAGTACAAAAAAAAAAAAAAAAAAAAAATTCGCTTTCAAATTATGAAATGTTTGGCCATTTATTAGTGTCAGCCAATGAATGTGTCAGGTTGAGAGGAATACACTGGGAGACCTAACTGGCAGTGTATTATTTACATTAATTGGCTGTCCTTAGACTAAAAACGCATGTTCTCATGCCCATTGTCCCATTACTTAATCTGAATGCAAGGAGCAGGTTGCTCTGAAGAAGTGAATTTTGCCTCTGGCCCTGACATCCACCTCCCTCTCCATTAATGAGGAACTTTGTAGACAACTTTCTCCCTCTCAAATAAGCCTGTTTATAATTGGGTGTCAAAAAACATGTGTGTGAGTCGCTCTAAATGTTATGTACCGTGTGATTTGAACAAAAAATATAGTTCCTTATGGACAATTGGAATTACTCCAATGACATGACAATTCTCTTAAACTTTTGAGGTACTATGCATATTGTAGTCTTAACTGGTGTATATCTATAACTGCAGGAAGACTCCCCTATACTTGGTCTTCTTGCAATGGGTGGGGTTCGAATTGCCGTGTACGGAGACTCCAACTGTCTGGACAGCAGCCATATGGTTACCAATTGTTATTGGCTTTTGAGGAAAATATTAGATTTCACAAGCAAGAATATCAAAGATCCACTGCTCTTCTCTGATTCAGTTAGACACGATAAACCCTTGTACCTAGACGACAATCAATTACCTTCACGCAGAACTGATATAAATTTTTCTACGTATTCTGCGGTTGTCGGAAAGGAATTGATCTGCAGAAGTGACTCCAGGTTTGAAGTATGGGGCACTAAGGGCTACGGTTTACAGGTCAGAGGAAGAAACCGCAGATTGCCAGGCTATCAGGTTATTGATTTTGGTGGAGGTTTGAACTCTACTACAGAGAATTTTAATACGAAGAGGTCCAACTCAACTGAGAAGAATAAGGACGAATCGTTGGGAAACAAGTACTTGGGTTCACTCTACAGAGATGATGTAAGAAACTGAATTTTGTGATATTGATTCTATCATTGTACGTGATTTATTATCTCAATTCTTTCCTATATTGCATGGACTTAGGTACGGATGTTAGGTATGTATGTAGAGGTTGGAGCCATCAAATTTTAGGGTGTGTGGACTGGGCAAAAAAAGGGTCATATTTTTCTGTTGTTAATCTATCATGTGAGATGAAATGGTGTTATATGTAAAATATAGTATCAAAAAGGAATTTTATTCATTTTCTATCAATTATACAACATTATATACATGTAAACTGGTGTTCGAGATGGGTATTTGAGGAGTCCATGCAACATAGATTCTTTCACATTAGTTCTGCTCATTACTCTACGCAACAAAGACTGAAACTTTTCCCATTCTTGCAGCCTGATATGCCCATGGAAGTTGCTAGTCATTGGCTTATACCCGCTATTGTCACTGTTTCTGGTTAGTTGAACATCATTTTTAGCTTCGTCAAATGTTGAATTGCATCAATTTTAATTGACCCATTTGCTGTTTGTAGGTCTCTTGCTTTTATTGAGCTTTTGGCGAATTCGGCAGAAGCGACGCCGGCGGAGGAAAGGATCCAGCTCTGGTCGTTATGCCAATTTATAGCCGTGGATGAATTTGGAGGTAGCTGACCCCTCATCTCTTGTACTATCACAAAGTGCAGAAGTACATTGTTACACAGGCTCAAAAGTTTGGCTCCAGCATCATCGCGGGAATGAATTTTGTATTCATAATATAGATTTGTATAATCTTTTGTTGTTTCAAATTCTTTTCAATGGCAGAAATAGAAAGTAATGAGATCAAGTTCAGGCGACACCGGCTTCCTGAATCGATTAGATGAGAAAGCGTTTCTCTTCCATGTGCAGAAACAAAGCTTTAGATTCTCGGGTTTGGCATTGGAAAGTGAAAAGAGATAACTTCATGCTAAGGTTAGGTTTTGGTAAGATGTACTTTCACTTTTAATTGAAGCTTATATCCAGAGGCCTTTTACATTGTACATCTCAAATTTTCAACCAAATTTGTAATTGCTAAGATGGGAAGCAACGAATTTTAGGGTCTTAAAGAAAAGCAACATTATGGGTATCAACTTTCAACGCGAAGGTTACAAAGATTGACAGAAATTTAGGGTGTTCCATGGAGTATTTACCTACCTTGTATTTGGAGTTACCATTGGGAGAAAATCCTAGAGCGGGGCCTTTTTGGACTCTAGAAAAGATTGGTAAGAGGTTAGAGGATTGGAAACGAGTGTTATTTTTTAGAGATGGCAATTATATTTAACCAAAGTCAGTTTAGAGAAACATTCTAATTTGTTATTTAGCTTTATTCTTGTGAGATTGGTGTTTTTTATGCAAAATTTTGAATTATTTGGTTGGAGCATGATCGTCATGGATTTGTTTGAAGAGGTTGATTACTTATGGGATCAATAATGTTTGAGAGTTCTAATGTAACTCTAATGATACGGAGAGTATTCATGTGAAGGTGGGGTTCACATTCCTCTCTCTCACTAGAATTCTATTTAAAATTCTCAAATTAGAGTTATGTATGATTTCTTTTTGGGTTTCAATCTCCACTCTAACTGGCTAGCCAAAGTACCTCAAAAAAGTTAAAACCAAGTTATATTAAAAGAAAAGGTAAGCATCATATTAAAAAAATAAAGCCCGTTGGGTCAAATTAGAATCCTATGACAAGTTACAAATTACTAAAGTTGCTAAAAAAAAAGGTTGCGGTTTTAGGAAATTTTTTTCACAGATGTAGTTTGGAAAAATAAAATTTGTATCAAAGTAAAATCGAAACCTGCTGCCACCATTGCCGCTGCCAACTTTGGTCACTGTAGGTGGCGAGAGTTAAAGAAGAACAAGCGGCGAGAGTTAAAGAAGAACACGCACAATAGTAAAGTAGGGAGGTGGATTAAGAGAAGAGAAAATTATTATTAAAATTAAAAAATGTATGTAAGAAATCAAGAGAAACTTTCAAAATCCCTTTTACTAGGCATACAAAGTTCATATCTATATTATGTAAGTGTTTTTGGAGCTCGCTAAAAAGTCGTTGGAGTAGAGGTGAAAATTGCTAGAGAGACGCTCTCTAATGTCTACTGTTGTGATCTTTATATGAACTAAATATTACATGAAATGAAATCAATGTGACGACTCATAGTATTGTGTTTATATGTTAGTAAAGTTAGGATTGGGCCAAAATAGTCAATAGAGACAAAATAGACTAAAACAGTTAATAAGATAAAACATTGCATTCAAATCATAATCATTTTACTTTTTTTCACTCCCATCAAATCAATTACCAAAAACAAAAAAATTACCTTCTCAAATACAACTTTTTTAGTTAGGCTAAAATAATAAAAATGTTAAAAAAATCAATTAAAATAGCCTATTCTCAAATAGAGGCATTTAATTCATGATGGTTTGATAATTTGTGGCTGATCTAAAACAAACCCATCAGGACAAACTCTCTTTGATACCCTAACTTTGGTAAAACAAAGTATGGGCAAGGGGGAAAAAAAAAGTTTATTATCTGATACACAAAACAACAATCAGATTGAAGTGCCGCACAATCCAGAAATTTCGATACAAAACAAATAGAATTCTGGAAAATGAAAAACTTAAAAAGGGATTGAACATTGAGGGAACAAAAAAACCAAAAATCACTATAACAATCGACATGCTTTTTGCTTAGTCACATAAAATTACATCGAGCTTTTGTTTTAAGAATTCCTCAGATTATTGCCATGAGCTGAGTGAAAGTGAAAATGACGGTGGTTTCTATCCCTTTAAAATACAAAGTAACCGGCAGAAAGAACTTCTAACATTCGCAACCAGAAGATTTTTGCTGTAGTCCACCCGCCACATCAATAGTTTCGGGAAGGTATCTTCATCAACAAACAAGGAATATTCAAAACAATTAGCATCTCATAAATGAGAGAATGTCTCAACAATTTGCTTAACTTTATAAGAACAAGTGAACAACAGAGTCAAACAGGCAAGAATCTCATTAGAAGAAGAAGAAGAAGAAGAGGCAAGAATCTAAAGAATTAGACCTGTTTGGAATAGTTTTCAAAAATCATTTCTCTGCAACATATCTTTATAAAAACTGAAAACAATTTGAAAAATGGAGTAACGGAAACAACTTGTTTTGTATTCCTTGAAAAACTGGTTCTAGTCAACTCAATTTTCTGAAAAAATTTCATTGTTTTCTATTTTCTACATTTCAAAAAACAGAAAATTGCTGTCAAAAAATGGCACAAATTTCTAAATATCACAACTATTTGGTTACATAAACACATTTGTTTGTATCAAATGTGGACCATCATAGTAATTTACAAAATAACACCATTATAACTGCTTATAGAGCTTAGCAAGACAATTCCACTGTTCTAAAGAATCACATATTTAGCAACAATAATATGCAATCAGCAGATAACCTGAAAAACCCAATATATAACATATCCATGAACTAACAAGCTGTTGGATTCGATTAGAATGGTATTTTCACCAAGAGGAACTCAAATTTCATTAGAACCCTAGACTAGCACCATATATAATGAATTGAAATTGAAATGAAAGTTAATTGCAGGTACTTTATAAAAAAAAAAAAAAAAAAAGGAACTCATAATTGAAAGCAAACTTAGAAGAATGCTCACATTTCCTCCTCGGGTTCATGGTTTAGAGCATTTTTGGCTATGCACTGGAAAGCAGCTTCTACATTGAAACCTTCTTTTGCCGAAGTTTCAAAGTAAGGAATATTTCCCTTGGAAGCACACCATGCCCTTGCCTTCTTCTCAGACACCTGAAATTTCGGAGCAAATAACCTCTAACATACTTCTACAACTGAGAGGAAAAACAAACACTACAAAAGTTCCCACAAAACCTATAGAATGCCCTTATTCAGCATAGAAATTATAGAGCAAAAAGTTATGGAAAGCTGTACAGTAATAGGCAAATCTTCCCAAAACAAGAATACAACCAATCATCCTACAACTCCCAACAACAATTAACAGCTTCCAGTTGCTTATAAACAGATCCCAAGTACAACGCAACCTTTAGTCCTATACTTCCTCAGTAGACTCCATTTCTTTTGGAGTATCTGTTCTATTCTATCATATAAAGCAGGCAAATATTATTCTCCACAAAAAACCCTAATTTCTCACACTGGTGTCATCCTAAACTTCAAGATTTTTGAGTTTCAGATCTTTTTCTGTTGAATCTATAGCTCTCTTGATGTAATCAACTATTCTATCTCATATTCAATGATTATTTGTTTTTTATCGTGTTCCCATTTTTAAAAATCGAAAACATTGCTTAGTTGTTAATTTATACGCCCTAGATGTTTAAATTGAAATTATAGTCAGTTGTTCTGTTTGAATCGGATAGTTTTTACCTGAAAGGACTAGTTTTTCTTTGGAAGGAAAGAAAATTTGGGATAGAGATAGCCATGTCAAATTGAAGAGAAACTATATCCATTGACATGCATTATGTTTTGAGGCTCTGATTGTGTTTGGTTGAAAATTTCCCGGAGATATAGGCCTGTTTGGCATAGATTTTACAAATCAATTCTCAGAAGAACAAAAAATTATGAACATTGTGAAAATTTTGCAAACTTGGGAACATTACCCTCTAACATGGCTGTTTTCTGTTTTGGTGAAGGATTCACCATGTACTTGATTATTTGCTTGGCTATCAATAATATTATTCTAGCATTTTGACCAAAAAAAAAATTGAAAAACCATATTACCCCTACTTATCTATCTATCTGTTCACTATCCATATATTTGTTCACGTCATCTATTTGTCCACCTATATGTCCATGTGTCACCCCCCTATTTGTCTACATGTCACTTATCTATCCACCTAATTTTCCTGTTTGTCCATATCACCACCACCACCACCAATTGCTGCCGCTGGCAAACGGCAGGTGACAGTGGCGTAAAAATAAAAAATAAAAAATTCTTTCAAAACAATAATTTATCCTACTTACCAAACAATTTCATTAATCATGTCCTTATCTCTGCACTTTTGCCAATTGTATAAGGCTTAACTCCTATCTAAGATTATTGTAGATCCATTTTAGATTAAATCGCAAGTCAATAACATTTCTTTTTTACATTTGTACAAAAGTTGCATGATAACAACAAAATAGAGTGTTTTCTTTTTGGTTGAAAATGAGAGTGCTAATGGCACCACCTTAATTAAATCCTTGTTCTTATAGCACCACCCTTATTCAGCATAGAAATTATAGGGCAAAAAGTTATGGAAAACTGTACAGTAATAGAAATCTTCCTGAAACAAGAATACAACCAATCATCCTACAACTTCCAACAACAATTAACAGCTTCGAGTTGCTTATAAACAGATCCCAAGTACAACGCAACCTTTAGTCCTATACTTCCTCAGTAGACTCCATTCCTCTTGGAGTATCTATTCTATTCTATCATATAAAGCACGCAACTCGGAACATATTTTGAAGCTATATCAAGCATTTTTTCGTACTTAAATTACCCCTATGCAACTATCCATATTTTTTATTTCAAAATTTGATTTCTTCTTCTTCCCCCCTACCATCCTTTTGAGTTTTTTTCCCCAGGTGACAGTTACAACTGCCATTTTCACGCACGCATCGCGCATGTGTAGCCTTCCAATATATATATATATATATATAGATTCACACACTACACTACTATCCTTCATGAAAAAAATGAAAAAGTCATCTTACCACTCGGCTATTTCCGCTATCAACATCAATCTTGTTCCCCAGTACAATAAATGGGAAGTTTTCAGGGTCAGGTGGACTGGCCTGTACAAATAAATCCATACAGAACAAGATTCAGTCCCCCCCAAAATAATAAAAATAAAAGAAAAACAAGAAAGAAAGAAAAGTTGAAGTCAGGGGTTCGGACCCTGCCCCCTCCCCCTCCACCCACAAAAAAAAAAAAAGAAGAGAGAAGATAATTATCACCTGAATCAGGAACTCCTCCCTCCAGTTGTTGAGGTTATCAAATGATTTCATGACGTTCACATCATAAACAAGAACACAACAGTCTGCTCCGCGGTAAAAAGCGACACCAAGGCTCTGAAATCTTTCCTGTCCAGCTGTATCCCATATCTGAAAGTATCACAATGAAGTTTGTTTCAGCCTCAAATGCATATAGTTGGATACTATAGCTAACGATGTCAATGTCTTATTATCTCCTCTAAACTGAAGGAATGAAACTCAGTTTCTTTAAGAATTAAATTGTCGTCTTAAAATCAATAACAAGAAAACCAGAAATAAACTTCTTCCACAGCATCTTTAAGCTTTTTGATGCAATAAACAAAACATCATATACATTTTAATGGATCAACTGAAGGCTAGAGGCTTTTAACGATAGTTCCTAAGTTGTCTCCAAAAACATGGGTAACAAATGTTACCAAGTGATGCGAACTCTTTAAAGTTGATTGAAATGGCACAAGAATCTGGAAAGATAAGGCCTTTAAACTTAATAGTTGTGGATTGATTAAGAGGAGGAAGAAGTGAAATCGGCTATGAAATTGGTTCAGGATTTGGATAGAATAACCCTTGGGCAACGACAGTTGGGCTCGAGCGATAGCGAGAGGGAGCTTTAGCTGGACTCGACTGACAGGGAGAGGTTTGTGAAAAAGATTACTTCTAACTTGAAATAATGTTCTTTGAAGTCAATCGGGGTAAGCAAGTAGAGAGCGAGTTATTAAAGTCTAAAGAGTGAAGAAGTATCATGCTATCATCATTATCACAAATAAGATGTTATTGGTATAAACTTCAATTTGTTGTTAGTAAATTCATAACATAGACCAAAGGGTTCAGTCTTCAAGCCTGAACTCCTAATCCATTTGAAATACTGTACCCAAATTTTAAAATAAATCGTTTTTGAACAGCTAGTTTCTTTCTTAGTATTTTTGTTTCTTAGTCAAATGTACATTCTTTTTTTTTTTTGGTTAATCAATATGGAATTATTTACAAACATTAAGATAATAACAAAAAATGGAACAATCATCTATATAAGAAAGTCGAATGACACATATTCGCAAGCCCAACGCCAAAACAAGAATGAGCCCCACAATGGGGGAAGAAATAAATATAAGAAAATGAACCCCTAATCGTAAAGAAATAATCCATTTGTACCAGATTGACTGTCTGACCTCTCAGTTGAGAGTGTACAAGAGTGGCCAACTAAACTAACCCGTTTGGTTTTAGTCATATGTACATTCACGTTACTCATTTTCATGGTTGATACTATTCCAAATCAGAAGCAACCAAGCAAATTAACAAAATACATCGAGGCAAAAAGAAACCCCTGAGAGTACACAACCAACCAATCAAACCAAGCCTTAAGTCCCATTAGAAACCCCTGAGAGTAAAAAACATAAATCTACAATCATATGGAAGAGTAGTTATCACCTGCAATGTGAAAAGCCTATCCTCAAACTTGACTTCTTTGGTCAAGAAATCAGCCCCAATTGTAGCTTTGTACTGATTACTGAACCTCCTATTCACATATCTAAATTCCGGCATTTAAGGCCAACCACAATGCGACATCCTAAACTGCTCAAGCCATGTCCAAGCCCTTTCCCAAAATTGAGTCACAAAATAGCTTTGAAAATTGGGTAATAATTCTATTTACACACCACACTTTGCCTCAATCCCAAATATCAATTTCCGAATAAAAATCAATTATGTATTTGTTAAGTAGTTGATATCTGAACTATTGATTTTTATTCAGAAGTTTATATCCAAACAGCAAAATGATGATGGTGCGAATTGAGAGATAATGTGACCATCCTTGAAAATTTTGAATAAATATTTGAGTACTTTGATTTGAATAAAAAATTGAGTAGAACTCAATTGATGAATGGTGTTTTGAGTGATTTTTATCCAAATTTAAATTTGATATAAATTTGAGTCAAGATTAAAGATATCCTGAAAACCTAATAACCTATACAAAAACACACACACACACAGAATATTTATATGTAACACTACGTAATCTGGAGCTTGATAAGGATACTGATTCATCAGAGACGTCTTCCCTACCCTGTCAATCACAATTAAGAATCACAAACACTTCAATTCCTCAAATTCACAAATGTATATGTATATATATGTATAGAGAGAGAGAAAGAGACCCGCTGTCGCCAAGAATGATGACCTTGAGTAGCACACGCCTACGAGACGCCATGGAATTGTTTTGAAGCTTTCAGAGATTGGCAATTGATTCTCTCTCTTCTCTTCTCTGCTTTGTTTTTGTTTTTTTTTAAGATGATTATTGGTCTATTATGGAATATGCAATGCCGAGATTATCTTCTTAATTTTCCGGGAAAATTATATGAATTGACTTTGAAACAAAGCTTTACCAGAGAGACTCCTATAACTACCAGTCTAATTTCAGTCACGTTGCTTGTATACCAGCCAGCAGAGCTCGTTGACGAGTAGTTAAGTTTTAGTGTGGAGTCTTAAATTGTTTAAATTTAATTTAAAATTTAATGAGTTTTAAAATTTATTTAAGTTTGTCTTATTTATATGATGAGCCGAATATGAATTAAGTTTAAGTAAATTTTTATAGTACATATAAATTTATAAAGTCGACTAGTAATTTGTTTAAGCTTAGTTTAATAATTTAACAAATTTTAAAATGTTCTCCCATTTTGCTTGTTTGTATAAAAAGCTGATTTTAAATTAAGTTGAATATAAATCCAATTCGAGTAATTTGATTGGTTTAACTGTCCTAGTGAAATTTGAGTTTGAGTCGTGCTCGAATCAAACTTAAAAGATGTGATGTGAACTAAGTTCAACTCTAAATCTCTTACTTTGAGCAAGTTTTCACTTCACTATTAGACTCAAACCCTTGGGTTGTCCTCCGGTTCACTGATTTTCTTAGTTTAGACGGCCAATCTCTGTTCATATCACTTATCGGCCTCGCATAGGTTCGTCTGGCTTCTCTCCAGATTGGGGGATCGCCTTTGACTTGCCTGACATGCTCTTTACTTGACTTCATTCTTTTTCCTTAATCGTATCTCCACGAGAAGAAAGCCAAAAAGAAGACGACTAATCATCTCCTGAATCAAGCCCATGTTGGAATAGCAGTACTAATAATCTACGAAACCAAGGACGCATCCCCTCAAGTGAAACAAGGAGTAGGCGCCTGAAGAACGAAGATGAATTTTCACTCCTAAACCAGCAATTAGAAAAGAGAGTTCACCCGCAGGGTCGAAAAAAGGAGTGTGTTCACGTTCACCTTTTTTTGATTCTACTATTTTATGGAGTTAGGAGAAGTTAGAGAAGTTAGGCAACGAAGAGATAGTAGGAATTTACATTACTTCATTTGTTGGCTTGAATGCCAATTTATAGAATAAATCTTATAGAAACAAACAAAAGGCTAAAAACAAAAAGTCTTCAAGTCTAACTGTAGGCTTTCCCCAATCTTCTAAGTCTATAAACAAAAAAGTATACAAACTAATTGTTAGGTTTTTGTAATTGCCAATCCTCTTTGACAAAACTCCTTTCAGTTGTAATTTTATTCGATCTTTTATTTCAGTGAGGCTATGAGTATTTAGATGCAAATTCAACCCGAATTTTGCCTATGCAGAGGAGTTTGTGATCTTAATCCTATCATGTTTGCTATTTCGCTGAAGCAAAATTGTAGTCGAAGTTGTTTGACCGCTCGAACAGTTGATTATGCGTTCGAACGAAAATGCAATCCTTTCAAAAGTTTTACTTGCCTGTAAAAGTACTGGGAGTTGTATTTTTATACTCGATCGGCCTTTCCTACACTCGAACGTAGATCCTTGTTCTAAAACACGTGTTTTAGTCAGATCGCTCAAGCGTCCATTCCTGTGCTTGAGTGAAGGTTGTGATTCTGTTTGTTATAAATCTGTGATTAATTCAGTTTCTAGGTACGGCTTCCAGATCTTCTTCTTGAGTATTAGGGTTTTCATCTAGAGTTTCTTGGCTTGTTTCCTTTGATAGCTGTAAAAGTTTATATCATGAATTGAGTGGATTATATTAAAGGGTTTGTTTATTTTGTTTTATTCACAAAAGAGAGAGTTGTTTTTCGGTGGATTCCTTGAAATTTGGGTCTAAAGCTTTGGTGGATTCCGAAGTGGCTCATCGTCGTGGATTCGACATCGGCGTTATAGATTCAATGTTGGACAAGACAATTCTTAGGTGAAGATGATGGTTATAGCGATCCCGGTTGTCCCTTTACTGTTCTGTTGTATTCCGGACTCGGTTCCGTGAAGTTGGTAGTGGTATCTATCTTGTTGTCGTCCTTTAATTCCACTTGATTGAGTTTTAGGATGTTTTGAACAGGGTTGTTATAGGTTGGTTAGGCCTTGATTTCAATTCCTTGTTGTACAGTTTTTAGGCGATCCGCTCGAGTGGGTCTTCTTGCGCTCGAGCGGGTATTGCACACCTCTAGTATTTCGGGTTTTTGCAAAACTTCTGTAGATGTGATTTTTGCGCTCGAGCGGGTTTCTTTACACTCGAGCGGTGGCGCTCGAGCGGGTTTGTTGGCGCTCGAGCGGGTAGTACTTCCTAGGTATAAGTTCTGGGAGGGGGAAATCTACGCTCGAGCGGACTGGTTTTCGCGCTCAAGCGGATGTGCTTTACTTTTGTGTCTTGGCGCTCGAGCAGGCCTTATTGCGCTCGAGCGTGTCCAGATTTTTGTTCTTGACGCTCGAGCGTTGTGTTTTCCGCTCGAGCGGGAATGTCGTATAACAGAGGGCAGCTAGGCATTTTTGAATCACTTTCTACACTTCCTCTCTCTCCTACTTTCTAAAAAGATATTTTGAGAGCCTCTCTCTCTAGAAATTCCCTTCTCTCTAGGGTTTGATCTAGTTAGAGTGCTTTCCTTCCCTTTGCCCTTTGTAAAAGTTGTGTTGATCGTCGAGGGCTTTGTTTTGATCCGTGAATCTTGGAGTTTGAAGCATTTTAGTTTTCTACATCTTCTCCTCTTGGGCTCCGAAATTGAGGTAGGGATTCCTACTCACTTTTATGGTCTTTAACATAGATTTTTGGTGATTTTGATTAAGTGTTGAAGTTGGGAAATTTTGAGACTTAGGGTTTCAAAATGTCAAAGAGGGTTTTATTATTTTGATTCTAAAATGAGTATTTTGAGTTTCAAAATAGCGGTATTGATGTTGATTGTTGATATATGGACCATTGGGTCAATATAAAAAAAAATGGGGGAGAAAGCCCTAATTCGTTGTGTAAATTAATTGATATAATTAATTTGGGAAAAATGTTGATATTTGGAATTGAATTTGGAAATAATGAAGTTGACTCATTATATGGTAGAATAGTGGAGTTGGATTTGTTAATCGCTCACTTTTGAAAACATTGATATTTTATCTGTTGGAGCTTTTATTATCTGTTTAGAAATAACTGTTTGGGCTACCGGTGGAGGGTAGTTTTGATTGTTGTAGACAATGCATGATGATTAGGCAAACTAAAACTAATCAATTGGATATGTCATAGAATATGACGGTTGATAGAATACATTAATGTTATGTATTGATTGATTGTGTATATGACCTTTGTGTATATATGCATTGTGTGTGTGTGAGGAGATAGGGGATGTACTCCACGGTTTAGGGGAAGATAGGGGATGGACCTCTAAACCGGATGTTGTGTGGGAGGAGATAGGGGATGGACTCCACTGATACAGCTCATATGCTTGTCAGATAATGCGTTGATACAGCTCATATGCTTGTCATTGGAAGTGTTGATACAGCTCATATGCTTGTCATGGGAAGTGTTGATATAGCTAATATGCATATCTGTTGAAATGTGGATATAGCTTGTATGCTTATCTGTTGAGTTATTGATATAACCTGTGTGTTTATCTATTGTAAAAATGGAAAACGTTTAATATGAGTCTTGGTCTCATATAAGTGGTTGGCCAGGTTCTGAGCCATTGATGGAAATTGTGAAATTGATAAGAAATGGAAATGGATTATGAATTGGTTTATGGAAATTGAACACTTATCAATTGCTAATGTCTTAGTCATTGCTCATACTGTGTTTAGCATATTTCTACTGGGTTGTGGCTCACCCTATATGGGAATATCATTTTCAGGTACAGGTAGCATGCCACCTCCAAGGACATAGCTTGGGAGGCTAGAGGCGGACACACTTTTGTTGTCTTATTTCTTTTTGATGTATTACATGTAAATTCAAGCCAAGGGCTTAATGTGTAAATGAGTTAGTACCCTTTTGTTGTAACCAAGTGTTAACTTGGAAAGCTGTAAGCCCTTAGGGCATTTGTTTTTGTCGTTAACATGTAATACTTTTTGTAATGGAATTCTGATGAATAGAAGAATGTGGAGTTTTTATATATCAATGCATGTCTATATTGGTGGTTTAATGTTATTGTTTTGAGGGCGTTACAATGGTAGAAGAGGCACATTGGGATCAGTTCAATTTGGGTGTGGATTCGCTAGGTAATTGAGAGTACACTTGTGTAATTCCTTTTTGTATTCTTAGTGGATTGTTTTGTGGCTTTGGCCCATATTTTTTTTTATCGTGATTGAAGGTGCTTCAATGGTGGTTTTTTCACGTTAAATCATTGTGTCGATTGGTCTTTGATTGTTTGATTGTGATTTTTATTTACTGGTTAAAATTAATACATAATCACAAATAAATATCTCGGGAATTTTTAGATTTTTTTATTAATAAATACAAAGACAAAAAAAGTCTTTAGAAACATAAATGAAAATTATTTGCCATCTTCTGACAAACTACCAATTATATACATTGTTTATCTTTTCCGTGGTTCAAAGAGATAGACTGAAACATATAAGATTTGGTTGATCTTATTTATCATGTAGCATCAGTTGAAATGATTTGTCGGACCACTTTTCGCCTAATAATGCAAGTTGCTCCACGTGTCCTGGATAAGGTTAGAGTCGATCATGAGATAATTGCATGTAATAGTGGGGTCCACTATATTTTCATCCTGTTTACGAGATTGTGATATTCTTCATTAGTTTCTGATGGAGGGAAATCAGGATCTTGACTGTATTGCTCATTTCGAAATTATTCTACATCATCCGCGGTCATGGCTAGTTCCAACGAAAGAGCCAAATTATTTCTTTTTATGAGATTTAATAACATGTCAAGAGCTTCATTAATTTGTGTAGGAGACCTTTGATATGTTATGGAAAAATGAGTTATAAATAGTATTCTACCATCTGTAACCATGAATGGCAACTTTGCTGAGCCATGGATATTAGAAGCAGCTTGTGAAACAGTTATTAGACTGTTTATCCAATATTCTATTAAATGAAGTTTTCGAATATTTTTTAATCTCTTCCCCTGGCAATTTTCATCAAAATCTTCAAATTCGAAATCTTTTGTTTATTTAAGATACCAAATTTGATATGATTGGAAAAAATGTTCTCGTTCTCGCCAACCGATTGTGCTGGAGATTCAAAAAGTAAAATATTTACTCCATCGGAAGTCTTTTACTATCCATGAGAGCTTTGCTTTTATGATCATTGGATGCTCTGGATTGGATCTAAAATTTGAAAAATAACTTGATTAGTTATTTCACAATCTATGTCTTCAAAAAAACCACACGTCATGATTTGCCATGGTGATTATTTTGGGAATTCTATCTTTAAAATTTAATTTGTCATAGAATCGTTCTAAGATTTTTCTAATCTTATCGCGTTGATCCTCAACTTGATTTTTTATTAAAATAAAATTTTCAAAGTTCTTATTTTTTTAAAAAGACAAATTCTTTTTATTTGTTCAAAAACTGGATCAGAAAACTCATCTGATATGAGATTTGATAGGTGAAGAAAATTGTTTATTTTTTTGAAATTAAAGTCTTTATTCCAATTCATTTGTTTAAGGATATTGAAACAAAGGTTTTGTAAATCTTTTAATTTAGCTGTTTGCTTAGCTAATTTGTAGGCCAGAACTCCCATGTGTTTTCGAAATTTCACTTTGTTGTCTACAATGTGAGTTTTCCAAACTCCATTGAGTTTTGTATAAATTTCTCTAGATATACCAGGGTTGAAAAAATCTTTTATTTCAGATTCATCTGGTTTAGATGTCTAAATATTAGTTGGAACTAAGTTAGTTCTCATTTGACAAAAATTATTTTGATAAACAAGCATAGCTGGTGCAGTGCAAAAAGTTTTTTTAGTTTTGGTCATGCTATCATAGGATTTATAACTAACTACTGGAAATCTGCAAGCTTGCTTATTACAATCATTCCATTCTGTGTAAATTTCAGGTTTTCTTCCTACAAACACATCATAAACTTTTTTTTGTCTAGGGATTGCTTTTTTAATAATTGTCACCCAATCTCCTTGTGCGGGTTATTTACCCTTGTTCATTTTTTCCTCTTGGTCTAGACGTCTTCTGCAAAAATTAAAATTACTTGTTTATAATTTAATTTTTTGAAAACAATTCCTACTAAGAAAATCTGCAAGAAAATTGTTAGTACTTTTAAGATGTTTTACTCAAAAGTATATTCAGAAATTTTATTATACCAAACTAATTTTCTTCCTTGCTCAATAGTTTTTTTATCGATCAAGAAATCTCTTATTACCTTATTATTCGTGCGTACAATAAAATTTTTTGAGGCTAAATAAATATGAAAATTTTTTATTGCCAATTTTATTGCAAGTAATTCTTTTTAAAAAATAATATATTTTCGTTCGTTTGGTTTAAATCACTACAACATATAAGACTTTTGGCGACAAATTATTTTGGTCCCTAAAACCATTATTTTGGTCTCTAAATGGCTTTTGTGACAAAATTAAATTCTTCACTAAAAAAGTTACTAAAAGTGCGTTTAGAAAAGTCTTTAGCGACGAATTTTTGAAAATGTCACTGAAAACGACAATTAGTGACCAATTTTATATTGTCACAAAATGTTTGATTTTGCAAAACTAAAATATTTTGTCGCTAATACTTTGTCACAAAATGTCTCTATTTGGTCACAAAAAGCAAAATAGTGACCTTTTTAACAACAAATCTATTTGGTCGCTAAAGGTTTGAAATAACATTTTGAAAACATTCAATTTCATAGCTACAAATTAACATCCACTACCCAAATCTATCTCTATATATAGAAAAAAAAACAAGAACAAAAAAACAAGATAAAAAAAACACACAAGATCAAATCTTGCACACAAGATCAAATCTATTCTTGTATATACAAAAATCAAATTACAAAAATCAAAACTCTAAGTATCCAAATTCACTTCAACATAGTTTATTATATGAGTTAAATCCCAAAACAAGATCAAAATAGTTCAACATTGTATGAGTTAGAACTCTAAGACGACTTCAACCTCTTCATAAGTTTAGTTACAAGAGCAACATGCCCTAAACAATTAGTTGTTCCACGACCACAAAAGCTTATCACCATCTATAGTCATAGAGAAAGGATGAAAATCCTGCACACATGATAATAATCAGAAGTGTAAACAAAGTTCAAAAATGTAAAAGAGATGTAGATGAAATCCAAAAATGGATATCAACCTTGAAGAACTTAACTAAGGCATTTGAAGGAAACTAGACACACAAAAAATACCTTAACTCTCCCCTTATCATTAGTGTCCATAATATATGCCATATACATAGGACATAGAATAAACATGATCAAAAGGCGCAATTAAATAGAATAAGGGACCATCCATGTCATAACCATTAGATATTCAAATGCTAGAAATGACATATTTTGAATAATGATCATAATTTGTCTAGAAAAATACAATAAAGTCAATTAAAAAATAAGATGAAAGCTGTGATATCCAATGCTGATAAAAATTCTCAAACAAGATTAAGGTGTATACTCTATAAAAGGAGCCGGTAATTTATTCATCATTTGAACAAATAGGATTTTGGAGTTAGTTAACTAAATCTCACATACTAACTTGGGGAAGGTAACAAATAAAAAAAATGGGAATAAACATCATGGAGTAGAACTAGACAAAACCCCTTATGCATAACAACAAATGTTAACAGAGCCATGAATAAATGTTAATAGAAAGCTTATCTAAGATGTGAAAGAGAGGATCAGAAGAAAAAGTAACTACCTTGAAAGCTCTAGCATGCAAAGTGAGTGCATGTGTAATTTGCTTATTCTGCTCCGGGTCAGAATGAAGACATTTACTCAATTCTTCACAAAGTTCAACCTGTAAACAGACAAAGAATGACCATACCATCATCATAAAATATCTCCAAAGAATTTTTTATGAATGAAGACATGGCATTACTAATGTAGAGTTCTGATAGAGTACTTTACTTACCAAATAAAAACTAACTTTTTGAATGCTTGATGGCACTTGCAACCTAAGAAAAGAACAACCTAAAATTGATTACTTAGAGGGAGTGGATTACCTTTTTAGCTAATTTAGCATGTTCCCAAACATAGCCTTAATGTTCTAGTTTAGTTGCTGAGGAAAGAAAAAACAGTCATGCTTAAAAATTTTAGATAAGCTTCACAATTGTGATGCAATAGAACAGAAGGATTGCACTGAAGTAAAGCTAATACAAAATTAAATTCATATATATTTTTTTATACATCATTTTCAACATCCAACATAGGGAAAATAAAAAGAAAATCACACAAAATTGAAAATTTTGTAAAATTTGTTGGAACAATCTTCTGTGTAAATAAAATAAATTGAAATAAATCAAACAAAATAAATAAATAACGTACTGAATTTATTTATCGAACCGAATTAAAAATAAAAGATCAAGTCGAGTGTGTGACACTCTGTTCTTAAGACAGATTCGTCCCGCTACGGTACTTACGGTTGAGCGGCGTCTATCTCCCAGGATACAATGATCTTCACAAATTGTAGTAGTTCTCCAAACAATTTGTTCGGCGAACCAAACCTGTGTTCTAACTCTCTGAAATTTACTCTAAAACTAATATGAAGAATAATGCAAAAGTGCAGAATTTAGGACAGCAAAATATAGAATATCAGACTGAATTTCTGATTACTTGGACTGCAGGAAATGGATCTATATATAGGCACAAAAGGTGACTAAAAATCTGTCCGAACAGGTGTAAACACTGCCGAACAGATGCAACCTATTTAGTATCCAAACAGTTTCGGACCGTTGCACAATGAACACTTTTATTTAAACAAATGAAAAAGTATCCGTTGGACAAAGTTTAAAACTGTTGGAATATTTCTTTTTATTAAACTATTTGAATAGTTTGATCTAAGAAGCCCATAGTGGAAATGTTTTTTCAAACTGTTTGAATATTATTATTAAATTATTTGAATAGTTTAATTAATAAAGGAAAATGTACAATTTTAAGGAAGCCAAAATTTGAATTTAAATTTAAGTTAAATTCTCACAATAATTTTTTTTTTTGAAAAAATTCAAAAGAATTTTGTCTAAAAAATTAATGTTAGACCCTAAAACGACGTTAACTTTTCATTCACTCATAAATGGTTTTGACGTCCCGTCTTTACCGTGTGACTTGCCACGCGGCAAGGAACACGTCACCTCTTCGGACCCACCCCAAAAGACGTTTGGGGCCCACTCAATTTTGGCCTCAAAGTTAGCCAAAAAAAAAAAAAACCATATAAAACACCATTTTTCAACAATCTCCCACATGAATGGAATTTGACAGAGAGAAAATGCAACAACATGATCTAATTACAGAGAGTACAGAAATTGGAAATATTCTGCAAAGGATAGGTAGCTTTTGGCTTTGAACCTTCCGTTGTGAGACACTATCGGATTTATTAGCTAACCAGTGAACAAGATGTTTTGAACTGTTCATCCGTTTGTGTAAACCAAGACAATAGAACTCACAAAGTATATCCTCAGACACAGTTTAGTTCTTACTATTGTGTTCATTTTGGCCCTGAACAACCTGGTCTTTCATGAGTGCTTTAGAGAATTTTAGCCCTACACAAATCTCATAGAACCGGCCAAGTTCACACTCATATAGGTGATTCTTATGAAGAGTATCCTACTATACTCTACTAGGTTTACCTAGATATAAGAGTCATTAAAAGTTTTACTTAACCTAAAACGCTGCAGATATCACTATTTCATCATAGAAATGGGTAGGAGTTAGACTCCCCAGTGATCCTTCTGAGTCATCCACAACTCGGTTGTCCCTTTGAACCTAGATCTTGGGATCTCCAGTCAACTAGGTTGGGTTGCCGTTGTGGTAACTCTTATTTAATAGGCTTTAGTCCCATTCCCCTCGATGAATTCTCAACTAACTCTCTTGCTAACCCTTTGGTTAGTGGATCCGCTATGTTGTCTTTAGACTTAACATATTCTATGGAAATAATTCCATTAGAGAGTATTTGTCTCACGGTGTTATGTCGACGACGAATGTGTCGTGACTTAACGTTATACATATGACTCTGTGCTCTACCTATAGCTGATTGACTATCACAATGTATGCATATAGCAGGCACCGGTTTAGGCCATATTGGAATATCTTCAAAGAAGTGGTGAAGCCATTCTGCTTCTTCCTCAGCTTTGTCTAATGCTATGAATTCTAATTCCATAGTAGACCTAGCAATACAAGTCTGTTTAGAAGATTTCCAAGATACAGCCGGCCCACCAAGAGTAAAGATATACCCACTGGTGGACTTCGAGTCTCTAGTATCCGATATCCAATTTGCATCACAGTATCCTTCAAGTACTGCTGGATATCTAGTATAATTAAGCCCAATGTTACAAGTAAATCGGAGATATCTTAGAACCCTTATAATTGCTTTCCAGTGTTCTACTCCCGGGTTACTCGTATATCTACTTAATTTACTTACTGCATAAGCTATATCCGGGCGAGTGCAGTTCATCAAGTACATTAAGCTTCCAATAATTTGGGCATACTCTAATTGAGAAATACTTTCCTATACATTTTTAGAAAGATACAAATTAACATCTACAGGTGTTCTAGCAAGATGATCATCATTTTTGCTGAATTTGTCAAGTATTTTTTCAATGTAATGAGATTGTGACAATGCATAACCTTCTGATGTTTTGGTAATTTTCATACCAAGAATTACATCAACAATGCCCATGTCCTTCATGTCAAAATGTTTATTTAACATTTTCTTGGTAGTTTTAATCATGTCATTATTACTACCTATGATGAGCATATCATCTACATAAAGACATACAATGACATAACCTTTGTCTGTATTTTTAATATAAACATATTTGTCACGCTCATTAATTTTAAATCCATTTGACATCATTGCCTTGTCAAATTTCTCATGCCATTGCTTTGGTGCTTGTTTTAAACCATATAATGATTTAACCAATTTACACACTTTTTTTTCTTTCCCTCGAACAGAAAACCCTTATGGTTGTTCCATGTAAATTTCTTCCTCTAACTCACCATTTAAGAAAGCGGTTTTAACATCCATTTGATGAATTTCTAGATTGTATAGAGATGCAATGGAAATTAGCATTCTAATGGATGTTATTCTAGTAACCGGTGAGTATGTGTCAAAGTAATCAAGACATTCTTTTTGTCTAAAACCTTTGACCACAAGTCTTGCCTTGTATTTGTCAATTGATCCATCTATTTTCATTTTCCTTTTGAAAATCCACTTGTACCCAAGAGGTTTACAACCTGGTGACAAGTCCACTAATTCCCAATTGTAATTTTGCAAGATGGATTCAGCTTCATTGTTGACATCTTCTTTCCATAAAGGAGCTTCAGGACTGAACATAGCCTCTTTAAAAGTTAAAGGCTCATTTTCTAACAAATATATTAGAAAATCTAGACCAAAAAATTTTGAGGTTCTAGCACGTCATTTTGATCTAACTTTTGTTCTTGATCATGTTCTTGATCCTGACTAGTAATAGCATTATGAGATCTTTTATTGTTACTAGTCTCTTGTCCAGTCTTATTTGGAAATACATGTTCAAAGAAAGATGCATTCCGAGATTCAATAATAGTATTTACATGCATTTCGGAATATTCTGATTTATGAATCAAAAACCGATATGCACTACTATTCTTGGCATAACCAATGAAAATGCAATCAATGGTCTTAGAACCTATCTTAGTCTTTTTAGGACTAGGAATAGCCACTTTAGCCAAACACCCCCACACTTTTAAGTATTTGTAGGATGGTACTCTTCCATGCCACAATTCATAAGGTGTTTGATTCACTTTCTTTCGGGGTACTTTATTAAGTATAAAATTAGCAGAAAGTATTGCTTCCCCCCACAAGTTCTGAGGTAATCCAAAACTTATTAACATGGCATTCATCATTTTTTTTAAAGTCCTATTTTTCCTTTCAGCAATATCATTTTGTTGAGGTGAGTAAGGAGCAGTAGTTTGATGAATTATTCCATGTTCTTTACAAAACTCACCAAAAGGTGATTCATATTCACCACCTCTATCACTTCTAATTTTCTTGATTTTCTTACTAAGTTGATTTTCAACTTCATTCTTATATTGAATGAAAGTTTCCAAAGCTTCATTCTTGGTTCGAATTAAATAAATATAATTATATCTAGTATAGTCATCTATAAAAGTGATAAAATATTTTTTCCCATCTCTAGTTTGAATTGATTTAAAATCACAAATGTCACTATGAATTAATTCAAGTGATTCCGTACTTCTTTCAATTGAATGAAAAGGAGTTTTAGATAATTTTGCCTAAACCCAAATTTCGCATTTATGATTTGAATCAATGTCAAATTTAGGTAAACATTCCATATTAATTAATCTATGCAAAGATCCATAATTAACATGTCCTAGTCTACCATGCCATAAATTTGAAGACTTAAGCAAGTAAGAAGAAGATGTAGTATTATTAATAACTGAGGGTACAACGGTCATTACATTTAACTTGAAAAGGCCATCAGACATGTAACCTTTTCCTACATACATCCCATTCTTAGTAAGTATAAATTTATCACTCTCAAATACTAGCCTAAACCCATTCTTACTCAACAGAGATCCGGAAACAAGATTCTTGCGAATATCCGGTACATGCAGCACATTATTGAGAGTGAGTTCCTTTCCAGATGTCATCTTGAGTACAATCTTTCCTTGTTCTTTAACTTTGAAAGTTGAGGAGTTGCCCATAAAAAGTTGTTCACCATTGTCCATTATAGAATAAGATGTGAACATCTTTTTGTCGGCACAGATATGGCGAGTAGCACCAGTGCCCACCCACCATTCTTTAGGATTTCCGACAAGATTTGCCTCGAAAACAACTGCAGAAAGATTGATGTCATCTACACCATTGGAAATCTTGTCCACTTCGGTCATATGGGCTTGAGCAGGCTTCTTGCTTGTTCTTCTTTTGCTTTTGCTTTTGCTACGACAATCTTTGGCCTGATGTCCCTCTTTGTTACAGATGTAACATTTGCCATTAAACTTGTACCTTTTATTTTCCCTCCCCTTAGAGCCTTGTGATGAACTTTCTCCAGAAGACTTTCGTTTCTTGGTTTTTGAAACATGTTCCACCACATTTGCTTTAGACTCCATAGGATGCTTACCAGCCCATTTTTCAGAATTGCGGTTGTCCTCCTCAATCCTCAAACGCACAATTAATTCTTTCATAGAAATTTCTTTGCGCTTGTGTTTGAGGTAGTTCTTGAATTCCTTCCAGTCTTTTGGTAATTTTTCAATTAAGGCTACAACTTGGAAGGATTCACTGAGAGACATGCTTTCTGCGTGAATGTCATACAAAATGAGTTGAAAATCTTGAACTTGGTTGATCACAGTTTTGGAATCAACCATTACAAAATCCAGGAATCTGCCTACCACAAATTTCTTTAAGCCGGCATCTTCCGTTTTTGTATTTTTTCTCCAATGACTCCCATAGTTCCTTTGCTGTCTTGATAGGACTGTAGACGTTGTATAATGTGTTGTCAAGTGCGTTCAAGATGTAATTCCGGCAAAGGAAATCAGCATGTTTCTAAGCATCAACTACAACAACCACTTGCCGGTCGGTTTCATCCTCTTTCAGGATAGGAGCATCTTCACGGAGGAAACGAGCCAGGTTCAGAGTTGTAAGATAGAACAACATTTTCTGTTGCCATCTTTTAAAGTCAGTTCCTGAGAACTTCTCTGGCTTCTCTCTATGATTTATTGGTACTGTCACCACATAAGAGGGGGTTGGTACAATTGTAGCCACCACAGTAGTACTTGTTTGGGCATTTGTTTCAGTAGCCATCAATTCTAATTTATAAAACAAAATTAGAATTAGAATTTAATATACACAGAAAATTAAAACCAAAAACCACAGAATTTTAAATTCTGTAAAAATAAAAGATAACTTTTATTTCTAATTAATTTGAAAATAAAATAAAATTTTATTTAAACAAATTAAACCAAAACTACAGAAATAAATTCTGTTAAAATAAAAGAAACAAAACAAAATGTAACTTTTATTTTCAATAAATTTGGAAATAAAATAAAATAAAATTTTATTTAACCAAATTAATTCCACACAGAAAACTAATCCAAATTCACAGAATTAAATTCTGTAAAAATAAAAGAAACAAGAATGTAACTTTTATTTTCCAATTAATTTGGAAATAAAATAAAATTTTATTTAACCAAATTAATTTCACACAGGAAATTAAATTCTGTAAAATAAAAGAAATAAGAAAATAACTTTTATTTTTCAATTACTTTAGAAATAAAATAAAATTTTATTTAACCAAATTAGTTCCACATAGAAAATTAATTTCTGTAACACTTCAATAATTAAAATACTAAAACAGAATTTTAAGTAATGAAAACTCAGAAAATAATTTCTAAAACCCAAAATTAATTTCTGAAAAAATTTCACAAAAATATATTCTGAATTGTTAATGACACCAGCATCGTACTACTAATTGTCAAAGAAATTAGACAGTATATTACTACTATCTGTCAAATAGCATATAATCACTATTTGTTTTTTCAACCAGAATATTATTTTGTAAATCTACAGAAAATAATTTTCTTAAAAAAAGAAAGAGAAACGGAAACAAATGAAAAATTCTGTAAACAGAATAATTCGAATCTGTCTTAAGATTGTTGGAACAATCTTCTGTGTAAATAAAATAAATTGAAATAAATCAAACAAAATAAATAAATAACGTACCCAATTAAAAATAAAAGACCAAGTCGAGTGTATGACACTCTGTCCTTAAGACAGATTCGCCCCGTGGCGTCTATCTCCCAGGATACAATGATCTTCACAAATTGTAGTAGTACTCCAAACAATTTGTTCGGCGAACTAAATCTGTGTTCTAACTCTCTGAAATTTATTCTAAAACTAATATGAAGAATAATGCAAAAGTGCAGAATTTAGGACAGCAAAAGATAGAATATCAAACCGAATTTCCGATTACTTGGACTGCAGGAAATGGATCTATATATAGGCACAAAAGGTGACTAAAAATCTGTCCGAATAGGTGTAAACACTGCCGAACAGATGCAAACACTGCCGAACAGATGCAACCTGTTTAGTATCCAAACAGTTTCGGACCGTTGCACAATGAACACTTTTATTTAAACAAATGAAAAAGTATCCGTTGGACAAAGTTTAAAACTGTTGGAATATTTCCTTTTATTAAACTATTTGAATAGTTTGATCTAAGAAGCCCATAGTGGAACAGTTTTTTCAAACAGGTTGAATATTATTATTAAACTATTTGAATAGTTTAATTAATAAAGGAAAATGTACAATTTTTAGGAAACCAAAATTTGAATTTAAATTTAAGTTAAATTCTCACAATAATTTTTTTTTTGAAAAAATTCAAAAGAATTTTGTCTAAAAAATTAATGTTAGACCCTAAAACGACGTTAACTTCCCATTCACTCATAAATGGTTTTGACGTCCCGTCTTCACCGTGTGACTTGCCACGTGGCAAGGAACACGTCACCTCTTCGGACCCACCCCAAAAGACGTTTGGGGCCCACTCAATTTTGGCCTCAAAGTTAGCAAAAAAAAACCCATATAAAACACCATTTTTCCAACAAAATTAACCTGTGGATTGATGTTAATGGTACGTTGCGATTATCTTGCCGAAGCTGAGGCAGATGCAGAGACAAGAGAGAGCATTATCGAAGCCATCTGAATCAGTCAAGACGATGAAACGATAAGATCAATTTGAAACACTTAAAATTAGGAAAAAAAATCAAGTAGTGATCTTCGAGAGAAGTAAAACTTTGTTGAGTCTAAATTCGAATCGGTAATTGATGTAAGAAAAAACAAGAGTAAGAACACAAAAATAAACATCAGAAAAGTAATGAAGTCGTGTTCAGATCTAGAAACAAAACAACCAAAAGCAGAAAACCAACCTTGCCTTTCAAAGAAAATTGATAATTCGAACAAAAACGAACTAATCACTATTTTTGGTTTTTGGGTTGATAATTCGAAAAAAAATGAACAAAAACGGCATAATATTTTCTTTCCTATACATACCTTCTCAATCATTTATCAGTAATCTCATAGGGTCCAAAGCTCCATTTCAGCTACTGGACAGAAATCGGTAATAAACCTGTAATTGCAAAATTGAAATATCACCTCATATGAAGGAAATTAAAACCGGAGAAAGAATAATTAAATCTTGTACCTCCACACATACCTACAATATACAAGATTGGGTTGACTTTCAAGCATTGCCAGACAAAAAATGTACAGAGAACAGGGCACGTAATTCTCCTGCAATCCTTATTGCAGCAGTGTGAGATCTAGGGGCAGAGAGGATTTGAATTGAAATAATACAGCGGATAACCATTGGGGTTAGACTTCCCCCTCCCCTCCAAGGGTTGTCATTTGAAGCCATAACCATTCACGGATTTTAACTAATACTAAAAATTTGGACATCTCCAATGGTCAGCATGCTTACAAAATATGAATGGAAGATAGACCGGTAAAGGCATCACTTCTCTATGATTAAAAAGAAGACATTCTAGTGCAAATATTATTATAGACTGAGAATTGACAGAGTAAAAAACCAGTAAGCTAATACTAAAAATCTGTATCTGTATGTGTATGTGATTTGGGTGTGTTGGGCAAAAAGTGCTTAAGATCTCGGACAATACCATTTCGGCTAGTTGGGATTGAAGATGTTGAATCTAAGCGTGTTTTGATTGAATTGCCTGAAGTTTTAAGGGTAGAAGCAACAGGAGGAGATTAAGGTGAATTCTGGGTGTTTTGATTAATTAGGTTTAAAAAACTCATAATTACAAAAGTTTCTTCCTCTCTAAACATTATTTAATACTTTCATATATACCATGGTATTATATTTTTGACTAATAAAAATCTGTATCACACTAATTGGGTTTTTTTTTATCTCCTAACTAATCAGCAGTCGACATGTCAAATCTGTAAAATTTTCTATTATGGTAATACTGTAAAAGTGTGGAAGCTTGATAATGGAGTTTGGAAGATGGATTGCTTCCCTACTCTTCAAATGCATACTGATTGGGATAGGGATGTTTCTTGGGCACTTAACTTGGGACTCCCTAAATCCACAATTGCAAGTGCTTTACAAGATGCGAGAGTCATTGTGTGGACTGTGGTGAAGGAAGGGGATCAATGGGATGGTAAGGTTTTGAAGGATTTTCAAACCCCTGTTTGGAGGGTCTCTTGGTCACTCACTGGAAACATACTGGTCGTGGCTGATGGGAAAAACAATGTAACATTGTGGAAATAAGAAGTAGATGGAGAATGGCAACATGTGACAACAGTTGAGCCGTAAAGCTCGAGCCCCCACCCCTTTTTCTCCTAATTATAGTTCAATACTTTGCTTGAAATTGAGGGTCCTAAGACAGTCAAAACTTTTAGTCTTTCTGAGAAGTCAGTTGCATGATATGAATGCTTATGAATAATTTTTCCCTGATAATTACTGCTCACCTGAATGTTTACAATATACTTCTCAATATCTAGTTTAAAGATTTGTTTGCCAGGTTATCTACTCACGACAACCTGAAACTCATGTGCATTTTAAATTGAATGTGGATAAAATTTCTGCAATGTGAATGTGTAGCCAAAAATTGCTAATCTGAAGAAGCTTTTAAATAATGGTAGTATTTGAAATGAGAATTTTTTAAGGGAAACATACTGGATAATATAGCAAGTATACATAATTGTGTCTCATAGCGCATGGAGATATTTTAAGCACTGATAATCTTATTTATTAGTTCTGATTTCTTAAATGATATGTTTTTTTGGCACAATAATCTATTATAATGCAATTCTGTTTGAGACGTAGATTTCATTATAGATTTATAACGAAAATGGCAAAAATAATCAGAGAATAGATGATATTCTTGTGTCCTTTTTCTCTTACGCATCCCCAATTCTTCATCTCCAACACACATTAGATTAGACATACATATACACGCACACACAAGTTCAATCTATGTAAACAATTCTTCAATTCCAACATGCATCAAGATAAGAAACAAGTTCAATCTTTGTAAAACACAGATTAAAACACAATAAGAAATTGAAAATACAATAAACAGGTCGATTACGGAGATCAGAGATCGATTACGATAAACAGAGATTGAAACACGATAAGAAATAAAGTAAGACATAGATTGAAACACAATAAGAAATTGAAAATACAATAAACAGTTCAATCTATGTAAAACATAGATCGATTACGATAAGAAATTGAAAGTTCGAATTGGAGCTCTTATATGTCGATTACGGAGAGAGAGAGAGAGAGAGAGAGAGAGACACCAAAATTTGGAGAAGATTGATCTCCCAATCTGCCTTGGAGCTCCTGACTTTATGGTTGAAGATTCAGCAAACCGAGGTGCGAGAGATTGATGATTGACAATTGAAGATTGAGCTCAGTCTTCAATTGTTAATTGAAAAACGACTATTAATCTTCAAATGTGGAGCTCAATTTGCCTTGGAGCTCTTACAGGTCCACTATGTATGAAGATCGATTACGGAGAGAGAGAGAGAGAATGAGCAAGTTAGGGCTGAAGTGAAGAATGAGGTCCCGACTTTTCAATTGTTAAAATGATGAAAATAATTGGTCTTGTTTTTAATTGATAATGAAGAAAATATTTGGTCCCTAAATGTTAATAATATATTAGCAACCAAATTTATTAGTCTAAAAAAGTTATGTAAATGTATTAGCAACCAAATTTATTAGTCTAAAAAAATTATGGAAATATTAAGTGAAAATATTAATAGTCATTTTTACAATCTTATAAGTAAATTATCATATCTTTAAATTTGTCCCTAAAACTATTTTTAGCGACCAAAATTAGTCCCTAAATATTAGTCTCTAAAGAACTAATTTATTGTAGTGAATGTTCTAGAATTATATCCACAAATTAGTTTTTTTTTTGTTTGTTTGTAATTTTATGGGTATTAGATTTTTTCTTGGTCTAATCCCATTCTCTGATAAAAGTATCTATTTATTATACCATAATTTACTTGGTATTGTTTGAGAACACATCCCCATCATGATTTTGAGGCATCTGTTTCTAAAACTAATTTATCACCTCATTTCTGTTGTCTATTCAAAAAAAATTTCCCCCCTTAATTTGGTTAATTAAGAAATTTCTATTTTTGAAATATTTTTGATAAAATTTCGTCCATAATTTAAAATACCTAATAAACTCTATAATTGTGTTATATTTTCAAGAGTATCAAGAAAGTCTTGTACTTTGGACAAAATATGTTCCTGTAATTTTAAACCTTTCTGGTCTAAAATTATTCTCCAAAATTCAATTGATTCTTTTTCTAGCTCAATCTTTTTTGTTGACAAAATAATTCTATATTTTTGGAATTTTTCACAAAGTAATTTTAAAAGTTACTTATGCTCCTCCCGGGTTTTAGAGAAGATAAATATATCATCAATATAAACTACACAACAATCCTAAGATCTTTAAAGATTGTATCCATCCACCGTTGAAATACCTATGGTGCTATATTTAAACCAAAAGGCATAACATTCTAGTGGTAATATCCTCTAGGTGTACTGAAAGCGGTCAATTTTTTTGACTCTTTAGTCAATTAAATTTGCCAAAATCCACTCTTACAATCGAATTTGTTAAATTTTTTTTATTATTTAGTTAAGTTAATCAAAACATCTTTTTTCAGAATAAAATATCCATCAAATTCTAAATTTTTATTTAGCCATTTATAGTTGACTATCATTTGGGCTTTTCCTCTTTTAATTTAAGCATAGTTTCTTACCATAAAAGCTGGATTAGAGTGAGGGCTTCTAATTTCTTCAATTAACTTTTTGTCTAAATGTTCCTGAAGTTGAATATCAAATTCATCTATCTTGTCTAGTATATATCATTGATCTTACTCTAATGATAATATTAAATTCTTTCAATTTCAAACTACAATAATGCAAACTATGTTGCCATAGTTTTAATGCATTTTCACTAAAATTTTCTTATAGAATTTTATAAATTCAATGTGATTCATCAATGGTATAATTGGATGCGATTATACAAATCAATAATCGTTAATTTACAATTTGATAGGCAAAAAGATAATTTTATAATTTGGACAACTTAAATTATTCAAACAAATATTCATTAAATTGGTTGTGAGGTGCAGTTTGTTCAAAATAATAAGAAAAAGTTAAAAATAAAATAAAATTTGTTGTATGATTTAAATTGTTCAAATTTTTAAATAACTTTCTTTTTCTTATTAAATTAGGCCTCAATGGTTATTAATTTGTATAATTGTATCCAAATGCACATATAAACATAATCTGGACACTTTAGTGGCCAAAATAATTTGAAAAACCATATTATTCCTACTTATCTATCAATATATTTGTTTCCGTTATCTATTTGTCCACCCATTTGTCTATGTGTCCTATTTGTTTACATGCCATCTATCTGTTCACTTAATTTTCCTATCTATCCATATCACCACCACTACCAGTTGCTGTCCCAAACGACCAGCTAGCGACAATGGAATAAATATAAAAATAAAAATTCTTTCAAAACAATTAGTTATCCTACTTGCCAAACAATTTTATTAATCATGTTCTTATCTCCTCAATTTTGCCAACTACCTCAACAATCCCTCCTCAAACCACTACATTTTACTTATTTTCCTATTCATTAATTCAAGGTTTATATTATTATTTGGGAGGTCAATGACATGCTATATTAAATATTAATTTTTAATTTGTCATACGTTTAATTGTGTAAGACTTATCTATTATGTCAAATTATTATAGGTCAATTTGAAAATATGAATTAGAAATTTATTACATTTCATTTTTATACTCGTACAAAAGTTGCATGATAACAACAAAATAGAGTGTTTTCTTTTTGGTTGAAAATGAGAGTACTAATAGCACCACCTTAATTAAATTCTTTTATTTGTTCCAACAAAAATAATCTGAAATAAAATTACTTCTTAAGAAATCATAAACTTACAAGTGCAATAAACTAATCATTAATGATATAACTATGATATTTTTACATTTATAAATCACAATTATATGTTTTTTTATTTTTTAATAAACAAGTGTGGCCTATCCAATAGACGATTTAGGCATTTGCCCAAAGGCCCTCGGTTTTTTTGTAGTCCCAAATTTTTATCCTCTTTGATCTTTGCGAGAAGCTCCCCCAAAAACTCATCCCTAGAAAAATTACTATTAAAAAAATATATATATACTCTTTGCCAAAAGGCTCAACAACAAAATATCCTTCTTGTATAAAGATCTAACCACCCCCCCCCCCCAAAAAGGGGGTTAATTACAAAAAAAAAATTCCAAGGTTTTATGCATTTTTCATTTTAAATCTCAGATTTTCAATTTTTACAAATTAAACCCATACTTCTACCCGTATTTTAATCTGGCCCCTCCGTCTATCTCTGTTATATTATACTAATGGAAATTTGGAAAAAATTTCAGATTCAAACACACATGTTCAAGTATTTGTATCTCTCTCGACGTAATTTCGTTTTGTCTCATTTTTGTGTCGTTGGATTCACCTCACGGCCTAATTTTCATTCCATCTCTCATACACCTTATTTCACCTCTTTTTACGTACCGTCAAAGCTTCGAAAGTTAACCAAAAATAAGTTTTTTTTTTTTTTTTTCCCTCTATCTTCCTCTCCATGCTTCTTCCTTCCTCCTTGATTTCTACAATTATTATCTCAACAAGAAGACAACAACAACAACGTCAACAACAAAAATAAAAACAATAGTGGCGATGAATCGAGCAAGAAACAACAAGGTAACAAAAACAAAGAAGGTTTGAAAGAGATTATAAACTCACTGTTGCTGATTGATGAGCAAGAAAAGCTTGATTCAAAAGAGTGGTCAAAGACTCAACAAGAAGACAAGCTCTTATTCTATGCCAACCACAAGAAAAAGACTCGAGCTAAGTTGGATTACTACAAGTTACATGGTAGTTATGATCATTTGGATCAAAATGATCGTGGGTTGAGAAGGAGGATATCAAAAGCTGTTGCTGTTGCTACGGCCGTTGCGGTTGTGACTACCCTAGTTGGGACGGAGGAGGAGGGAGAGGAAGTGGGTGGTTGTGGTGGTGGTGGTGGTGGTGGAGGTGGAACCGCCACTCATAGGAGGTTGTGGGTGAAGAACAGATCCCAAGCATGGTGGGATGAATGCAACAGTGCCGAATTTCCAGAGGAAGAGTTCAAGAAAGGGTTTAAGATGGGGAAGGAGACATTTGAGATGATATGCAATGAGCTAAGCTCGGCGGTTGACAAAGAGAACACGAGTTTGAGAGATATAGTGCCGGTTAGACAGTGTATGGATGCATGTATATGGAGGTTGGCTACTGGGGAGCCTCTTAGGCTTGTTTCCAAGAGGTTTGGTTTGGGTATATCTACTTGTCACAAGCTCATTCTCGAGGTTTGTTCTGCAATTAGGACTGTGTTGATGCCAGAGTAACTTCAATGGTTTGATAAAGAGTCTGTGAAAAGGGTTAAGGAACATTTCAAATCAGTTTTTGGGATTCCCAATGTGGTGGGATCAATGTATACTACCCATCGCCATGAAAGAAGAGGAAAAGAGAGAATAATTATGGAAATGAAGGAGAAAGGGAAAAGCATAGAGATAGAAGATGGAGGGGAAAAAAAAGAGAGAGAAAATTTTTATTTTTGGCCAACTTTCGGAGCTTCGACGGCATATAAAAAGAGGTAAAACATCGCATATGAGGGATGGAACGAAAACTAGGCGATGAAGTGAATTCAACAATGTAAAAATGAGGCGAAAAGAAATTACGACAAGGGAGATACAAGTTATTGAACATGTGAGTTTGAATCTGAAAATTTTGCCTAAAGAAAGAAAAGTCTTAGTTTTAGCCAATTTTTGGAGCTTCAATGACATGTAAAAAAAGGTATAATTAGGCGCATGAGGTATGGAATGAAAACTAGTCCGTGAGATGAATCCAACGACACAAAAATGAGACAAAACGGAGTTACGACGATGTGAATATAAGTGCTTGAACACGTGTGTTTGAATCTAAAATTCTGTCCAAATTTCTGTTAGTGTAATGTGACAAAAATGGACGAAAGGGCTAGAGTGAAACACGGGTGAAAGTATGGGGTTTAATATGCTGATATTGAAAATTTGAAATTTAAAATGAAAAAGACGTGAAACCCTAAATAATTTGAAAGACCATATTATTCCTACTTATCTATCAATATATTTGTTTCCGTTATCTATTTGTCCACCCATCTGTCTATGTGTCCTATTTGTTTACATGCCATCTATCTGTTCACTTAATTTTCCTATCTATCCATATCACCACCACTACCAGTTGCCGTCCCAAACGACTAGCTAGCGACAGTGGAATAAATATAAAAATAAAAATTCTTTCAAAACAATTAGTTGTCCTACTTGCCAAACAATTTTATTAATCATGTTCTTATCTCCTCAATTTTGCCAACTACCTCAACAATCCCTCCTCAAACCACTACATTTTACTTCTTTTCCTATTCATTAATTCAAGGTTTATATTATTATTTGGGAGGTCAATGACATGCTATATTAAATATTAATTTTTAATTTGTCATACGTTTAATTGTGTAAGACTTATCTATTGTGTCAAATTATTATAGGTCAATTTGAAAATATGAATTAGAAATTTATTTCATTTCATTTTTATACTCGTACAAAAGTTGCATGATAACAACAAAATAGAGTGTTTTCTTTTTGGTTGAAAATGAGAGTACTAATAGCACCACCTTAATTAAATTCTTTTGTTTGTTCCAACAAAAATAATCTGAAATAAAATTACTTCTTAAGAAATCATAAACTTACAAGTGCAATAAACTCATCATTAATGATATAACTATGATATTTTTACATTTATAAATCACAATTATATGTTTTTTTATTTTTTAATAAACAAGTGTGGCCTATCCAATAGACGATTTAGGCATTTGCCCAAAGGCCCTCGGTTTTTTTGTAGTCCCAAATTTTTATCCTCTTTGATCTTTGCGAGAAGCTCCCCCCAAAAACTCATCCCTAGAAAAATTACTATTAAAAATATATATATATATATATATACTCTTTGCCAAAAGGCTCAACAACAAAATATCATTCTTGTATAAAGATCTACACCCCCCCCAAAAAAAAGAAAAAAAAGAAAAAAGAAAAAAAAAAGGGGGTTAATTACAAAAAAAAATCCAAGGTTTCATGCATTTTTCATTTTAAATCTCAGATTTTTAATTTTTACAAATTAAACCCATACTTCTACCCACCCATATTTTAATCTGGCCCCTCCGTCTATCTCTGTTATATTATACTAATGAAAATTTGGAAAAAATTTCAGATTCAAACACACATATTCAAGCACTTGTATCTCTCTCGACGTAATTTCGTTTTACCTCATTTTTGTGTCGTTGGATTCACCTCACGGCCTAATTTTCATTCCATCTCTCATACACCTTATTTCACCTCTTTTTACGTACCGTCAAAGCTTCGAAAGTTAACCAAAAATAAGTTTTTTTTTTTTTTCCTCTATCTTCCTCTCCATGCTTCTTCCTTCCTCCTTGATTTCTGCAATTAGGAAAATGAGTGAGAGTACTAATTAGTGCTACCATTAATGATGTAGCAGTGGGTCTCACCATGAATGATTTGATGTTTTGGCATTGGTGTTGTATTTTTTTTCTTTTTTTATTGAGTGTCATGTCATTAGTGATCTTTTTAGAGCTCCAAAATTAGTGGTCTCTATCATTGTTGCTGCAATTATTATCTCAACAAGAAGACGACAACAACAACGTCAACAACAAAAATAAAAACAATAGTGGCGATGAATCCTTCCTCCTTGATTTCTACAATTATTATCTCAACAAGAAGACGACAACAACAACGTCAACAACAAAAATAAAAACAATAGTGGCGATGAATCGAGCAAGAAACAACGAGGTAACAAAAACAAAGAAGGTTTGAAAGAGATTATAAACTCACTGTTGCTGATTGATGAGCAAGAAAAGCTTGATTTAGAAGAGTAGTCAAAGACTCAACAAGAAGACAAGCTCTTATTCTATGCCAACCACAAGAAAAAGACTCGAGCTAAGTTGGATTACTACAAGTTACATGGTAGTTATGATCATTTGGATCAAAATGATCGTGGGTTGAGAAGGAGGAAATCAAAAGCTGTTGCTGTTGCTACGGCCGTTGCGGTTGTGACTACCCTAGTTGGGACGGAGGAGGATGGAGAGGAAGTGGGTGGTTGTGGTGGTGGTGGTGGTGGTGGTGGTGGTGGTTGTGGAGGTGGAACCGCCACTCATAGGAGGTTGTGGGTGAAGAACAGATCCTAAGCATGGTGGGATGAATGCAACAGTGCTGAATTTCGAGAGGAAGAGTTCAAGAAAGGGTTTAAGATGGGGAAGGAGACATTTGAGATGATATGCAATGAACTAAGCTCGGCGGTTGACAAAGAGAACACGAGTTTGAGAGATATAGTGCCGGTTAGACAGTGTATGGATGCATGTATATGGAGGTTGGCTACTGGGGAGCCTCTTAGGCTTGTTTCCAAGAGGTTTGGTCAGGGTATATCTACTTGTCACAAGCTCATTCTCGAGGTTTTTTCTGCAATTAGGGCTGTGTTGATGCCAGAGTAACTTCAATGGTTTGATAAAGAGTCTGTGAAAAGGGTTACAATAATGCTTGAGACCACTAAAAGTGGTGCTCTAAAAGCACTACTAGTGATGTGACAGTGGACGGGACCCACTGCTTGTGTCTTTTGTTTTTATTTTTTTTTTGGTTAAAGTGCTTGCCAACTCATTAGTGGTGCTTTAGAGCACCACTTTTAGTGGGATGTATCATTACCCAAAGGGTTAAGGAACATTTCAAATCAGTTTTTGGGATTCCCAATGGGGTGGGATCGATGTATACTACCCATTTCCATGAAAGAAGAGGAAAAGAGAGAATAATTATGGAAATGAAAGAGAAAGGAAAAAGCATAGAGATAGAAGATGGAGGGGAAAAAAAAGAGAGAGAAATTTTTTATTTTTGGCCAACTTTTGGAGCTTCGACGACATATAAAAAGAGGTAAAACATCGCATATGAGGGATGGAATGAAAACTAGGCGATGAGGTGAATCCAATAATGTAAAAATGAGGCGAAACGAAATTACGACAAGGGAGATACAAGTTATTGAACATGTGAGTTCGAATCTGAAAATTTTGCCTAAAAAAAGAAAAGTCTTAGTTTTAGCCAATTTTTGGAGCTTCAATGACATGTTAAAAAAGGTATAATTAGGCGCATGAGGTATGGAATGAAAACTAATCCGTGAGATGAATCCAACGACACAAAAATGAGACAAAACGGAGTTACGATGATGTGAATATAAGTGCTTGAACACGTGTGTTTGAATCTAAAATTCTGTCCAAATTTCTGTTAGTGTAATATGACAAAGATGGACGAAAGGGCTAGAGTGAAACACGGGTAAAAGTATGGGGTTTAATATGCTGATATTGAAAATTTGGAATTTAAAATGAAAAAGATGTGAAACCCGAGAATTTTTTTTATAATTAACCCAAAAAAAATCCAAAGGCCTTACAAAATAAACATTATTGTCTATTGGGCCTATTATCAAAGGTTCAATAAAAACTCATTAGCTCCTTTAAAGTTAAAAAAAGGCCTCCTTATTTCTAGGGGAATCAAAATAAAAGCCAAGTCTAAAGGTCTTTCTTTTTTTTTTTTTTTTTTTTTTTTTGAACTATGAAAAGCCAAAGGCTACACAGAGGCATCAACACACAATAGCTCCTTTAAAGGAGGAGGAATAATTTTCACCCAATCTACAGAAAGCTTCCCGCTGAGATGAGAAGAGAAGAAGCCAACCAATGGGCCACCCTATTAGCCTCTCTAGGAATCCAGGAAAAAGAGCATCTAAGACTGGACTTCAAAGAGTGAATATCGTGTAGCAATGCGAGACAATCCCAGGGGGGATCCAGCTCCGAGACACTGAGATCAATAACCCCCTTACCGTCGCTTTCAACTTGGACATTTGATAGACCAAGAGTTTGAAGAAGACGACAAGCCAAACGAATCGCACGAGCTTCACCTTGCAAAACCGAGGAAGAAAGGGCTGAGACAACAATGCCATCGACCAACCGTCCGTGCCAATCGCGCAAAACGGCTGCTATGGACGTTCTTCCACTGTCAACAGCCACACTGGCGTCACAATTAATTTTCAAACAGCCACGTGGTGGACAAATCCAAGTAGAACAAGACTGGGATAGAGGAGGAACTGCTGGAATAGGGGCAATCATCGGAGTGAGAAGTTGATTAATTTCCCTCCAAAAAGAAAAAACCCTACCCACAACTGCTTGAGGATTTAAAAATTGAACAAAAAATCAATAACGGAAGTTAATTGTAGTAATTCTATCAACAAAGAAGAGAGTGAGAGGGAGAGAGAAAAGAATTTGTTTTATTGTTTTTATTTATATATTCATTTAACTCATACTCTAATATTTTCATTGTAATATTTACTCACTCTTTAAATTAATAAGGGATAAATTTCTCTTAGTTCACTTTGTAGACTGGAGGTGTGGTTGGGCTTTGTAAGGCCTATCATAGGCCCCACTTTGACAATCGCAATTGTTTTGTTCAAATAAATGCTCAAATAATCATAATTCGCGATTTTATCAAAATTGTCTATACAAAAAAAAAAAAAAAATGAAAATTGGTGGTCTATTTTTTAAAATAATCTTTGTTGTTTGTTTTTTTTTTTTTGCAGACGACTCTTTAAAATACGTGGTTATTATTTTTAGATAAATTTAATTTTTTCATGAACAATCTATATCCATAATTAAACAAAATTAAATTCAGATTGATAAAGTAAACCCGTGATGGGCCACGACCTAACAACACCTTCAACTGAACTAGAGAAAAGCTTCTCCTTATTAACAAACACTTGGCACATAAAAATAAATTCCACTTTTACTACCTTTTTTTCAATCAACATACCTTGCCACACACAATTTTAACACTTTCCAACTAAAGATTCCCTGAGCAGTTGGCAATTAACTTCAAACCATATTATAAATTTGGTGGAATCTACAACCACCACTTTGCAGCCAAATCAACCACCTACTAAACCCCACAAACACAAAAAGACAACAAGAAAGAAAGTAAAAGCCCCATGTGCATAAAATGACCAAATAATGCATTATGTATGTCAGTTCAAAAAAAAAAAAAATTGTATTGTGTATGTGCTGGCCACCTTTTCATACTCCAAGCATGATGCATCACATTTGACAAAAAATAAAAAATAAAAAATAAACAAATGCTGGACTATGAAAGCTTTCTGTGGCATTTAAAATGTGTAGCAAGAAGGGGGACCATTTTTAGATTCAAACAAGTAGAGCAGTTCTTGACAGTTCTACATCTAGATAAGGTCAGGCTTGCTATGAGTTTGAGTTTCTTTCAAGTTTATCCATACACCATCATTGCTTGGGATGGTGATGAATAATGCCCTAGTGTGAGTTTGAGTTTCTTTCAAGTTTATCCAAATAAGAGAATTTTTCTTAATTTGATTAACCAAGGAATTTATATTTTTAAAAGATTTTTGATAAAATTTCTTCATAATTTAAAATATCTAATAAACTTTGTAATTGTGTTATATTTTCAAGAGTATCAGGAAATTCTCGTACTTTGAACAAAATATGTTCATGTAATTTTAAACTTTTCTAGCCTAAAGTTATTTCCAAAAATTCAATTTATTTTTTCTCTAATTCAATCTTTTTTGGTGACAAAATAATTCCATGTTTTTGTAATTTTTCACAAAGTAATTTTAAATGTTTCTTATGCTCATTTCAGATTTTAGAGAAGATAAGTATATCATCAATATAAACTACACAACAATCCTTACGATCTTTAAAGATTGTATCCATCTACCGTTGAAATACTTATGGTGCTATATTTAAATCAAAAGGCATAACATTTCAGTGGTAATGTCCCCTAGGTGTACTGAAAGCGGTTAATTTTTTTGACTTTTCAATCAATTGAATTTGCCAAAATTCACTCTTACAATCGAATTTGCTATTTTTGATCATTTAGTTAAGTTAATCAAAACATCTTTTCTTAGAATAAAATATCCATCAAATTCTAAATTTTCATTTAGCCGTTTGACTATCGTTTGGGCTTTTCCTCTTTTAATTTCAGCATGGTTTCTTACCATAAAAGCTGGACTAGAGTGAAGGCTTCTAGTTTCTTCAATTAACTTTTGTTTAAAAATTCTTGAAGTTAAATATCAAATTTATCTATATCTTGTCTAGTATAGATCATTGGTCTTACTCTAATGATAACATTAGGGTCTTTTAATTTTAAACTATAATAACGCGAACTCCGTTGTTATAGTTTTAATGAATTTTCACTCAAATTTTATAAATCCAATGTAATTCATCAATGGTCTAATTGGATGCGATTATACAAATCAATAATCGTTAATTCATAATTTGATAGACGAAAAGATAATTTTATAATTTGAACAACTTAATTTATTCAAACAAATACTCATTAAATTGGTTGCGAGGTGTAGTTTGTTCAAAATAATAATAAAAATAAAATAAAATTTGTTGTATGATTTAAATTGTTCAAATTTTTAAATAACTTTTTTTTTTTCTATTAAATTTGGCCTCAATGATTATTAATTTGTATAATTGTATCCAAATGCACACATGAACATAATCTAGAAACTTTAGTGGCGAAAATAATTTGAAAAACTATATTATTCCTACTTATCTATCCACATATTTGTTCACGTTATCTATTTGTCTACCTATTTGTCTATGTGTCGTCCCCTATTTGTCTACATGTCATCTATCTGTCCACCTAATTTTTCTATCTATACATATCACTACCACTATCAGTTGCCACCCCCGACGACCAGCTAGCGACAATGGAATAAAAATAAAAATAAAAATTCTTTCAAAACAATTATTTATCCTACTTACCAAACAATTTTATTAATCATGTTCTTATCTCCTCAATTTTGCCAACTACCTCGACAATCCCTCCTCAAACCACTACATTTTACTTCTTTTCCTCTTCGTTAATTCAAGGTCTATATTATTATTTGGGAGGTCAATGACATGCTATGTTAAATGTTAATTTTTAATTTGTCACACATTCTATTGTATAAGACTTAACTATTATGTCATTATTGTAGGTCAATTTGAAAATATAAATTGTAAATTTAGAACATTTCATTTTTATATTTGTACAAAAGTTGCTTGATAACAGCAAAATAGAGTGTTTTCTTTTTGGTTGAAAGTGAGAGTACTAATAGCACCACCTTAATTAAATCCTCTTATTTGTTCCTACAAAAATAATCTGAAATAAAATAACTTCTTAAGGAATCATAAACTTACGTAATCAGTGAGTGCAATAAACTCATGATTAATGATATAACTCTGATATTTTTACAATTATAAATCACAATTATATGTTTTTTTTATTTTTTGATAAACAAGTGTGGCCTATCCAATAGACGATTTAGGCATTCGCCCAAAGGCCCTCGGTTTTTTTGTAGTCCCAAATTTTTATCCTCTTTGATCTTTGTGAGAAGCTCCCCACAAAAACTCGTGCCTAGAAAAATTATTGTGTATTTGGTTTGAGTTTTTTAGATTAAATTTTTTGAAAACTAATTTTTTTTGTTTTTTGTGTTTTTTTATTTTTATTTTTAGTGAATATTTTTAAAATTTAAGCATTTTTAAAAAAAAAATTTAGATACACCTTATTTAGATGCATCTAAAACGTAAAAAAATTGTGAAAAAATATTTTAAAAAATTAATAAATACATAAAAATACAAAAAATAGTGAATTCTCATATTTTTTGTTTGTATTTTTGATATTTAGTGAATTTTTAAAAGATTTTTTTCACAAAAATTATACTTTATATGTGTATTTATGGTTGGTGTGCCTAAAAATTAAAAAAAAAATTACTTAAAATATTAAAAAAATTCAGTAAAAACAAAAAATTACGAAAAACAAAAAAGTATAATTTTCTAAAAAATATTTTTAAAAAATCAAAAACAAGCAAGCTGATTACTATTAAAATATATATATACTCCTTACCAAAAGGCTCAACAACAAAATATCCTTCTTGTATAAAGACCTACAAAAAAAGAAAAATAGAAAAGAAAAGAAAAAGGGTTAATTACGAAAAAAATTCAAGGTTTCGCGCCTTTTTCATTTTAAACCCTAGATTTTCAATTTTTACAAATTAAACCCCATACTTTCACTTGTGTTTCAATCTGGCTCCTCCGTCCATCTCTGTTATATTACACTAACGGAAATCTGGGCAGAATTTCATATTTAAATACACATGTTCAAGCACTTGTATCTCCTTCGTCGTAGCTCCGTTTTACCTCATTTTAGCTTTATTGGATTCACCTCATGGCCTAATTTTCATTCCAACCATCATACGCCTTATTTTACCTCTTTTTACGTGCCGTCAGATCTTTGAAAATTGGCTAAAAACAAGATTTCTCTCTTTTTGGGCAAAATTTTCATATTCAAACTGACACATTCAAGAACTTATATCTTCCTTATCATGACTCCATTTTGCCTTATTTTCGCATTGTTGGATTCATCTCATGGCCTAGTTTTCATTCCACCCCTCATATACCTTGCTTTACCTCTTTTTGCATGCTGTCAAAGGTCCGGAATTTAGCTAAAAATAAGATTTTTTTCTCTTTTTTTTCCTTTCTTTATCTATCTTCCATCTCCATGCTTCTTTCTTCCTCCTTCATTTCTACAATTATTATCTTAACAAGAAGAAAACAGCAACAACATCAACAACAAAAACAAAAACAATGGTGGCGATGAATTGAGCAAGAAGCAATAAGGTAACAAAAACAAAGAAGGTTTGAAAGAGATTATCACCTGTAGACCCGGCTTTCTTTGCGCGCCCCCCTTTTGGAGAGACGCAAATTGGTCTTACTATAGTTTGGACTCCTGTCACGGTTCTGAATCTAATCTCACAAAGTGCAATGTGAGACTGATAAACACCAGAGAGTCCAAATCCGGCAAATCGTTTTGAAAAATCAATTTTGAATGAAAAAGTGCCAAACATGGACTGCTTTGTTAGATTACAGAGTCGTCACCTAAATATTTTGTTTTGGGAAATTTAGGCAACCCTGACTCGTGCCAAAGGCCACGTGTCCGTCATCACCAAAATTGCCTCGGCTCGAGAATTTGGGTATGAGAGGGGAAGGTCCTGAAATGAGCACCCCCGCTCGCCCGATCAAAGATCGACCTCTACTAACATGATATGTTGTTTTATAAATCTCATGTGTTCTTATCTGGTTATTAGCTAACTTACTATGTGATGCGCACAACATACAAGTATAGACTTAATCACGAGAATTGGAACAAAACAACTCATGTTTGTTTTGAAAAATGGTTTGAAAGTGCTACTCGCAAGTAGGTTAAAGCGCAGATTTGTCATCCTCAAGTGGGCTTTAGAAAACATGATGTGCCACTTCCAAAGTGGGCTTAAAACTCACAATCATCGAGTTGTCCCAATTCAGGCAATCAAGCATTCACCCACAGGCATTCATGCAGTTAATCAATTTAGCAAATAACCTCATGGCAAGTATGCTATCATGGAAACACTCACACTTATGCAAGTATGTTAAAGCATAACACTTACAGTGTACTTCAAGCCAAAACAAAAGCCAGTTAGAAATCATGTATGATCTTAACTATACAAAATGCCTAATACAACACATGCAATATGCAATTAATAGGCTCATCTATCTAAAAAGGCATATGAATGTAACAACTTGATAACATGCTTTGAAACACGTATTCAAGAAAGTATATTGAAATACGATGCAGTTTGAATGATGCGCCGAGCCTGGTGCATGCAAGGCAAATGGATGATGCACACATGCAAAGCATAAGGTATGCTAATCAAAACGTGCCCTAAACTAACCATCATGAGCGGTTAAATAAAAAAGAGAAAGACGTGGGGTTGGAAGACATGCACACATGCACGCACACTTATTACAACATTGCGCCCTCGCGAAGGAGGGTCCAAATAAATGAGCTAAGCTAAACTAAGCTAAGCTAACTAGCTAATCTAATTAAGCTAATTAGACTAATTATTACACAACCAAATTGAATAACTAGTAAACTACTTACTAATTATTACAACACTTTAACTAATTAACAAATTAATTAATTAAATTACAAATTCATGCTAACTAACAAGTAAAGCATTAAACAAGACTGCCTCAGCTCTGTTTGAAGAAGATGCATGCATGCACTCGGTTTCTCACCCCGAAAAGCCTTCCGGTTTGCTCTTTAGAGGCTCTGTTTGCAGGGTGTCTCCAGGAACTCTTTTCTGAACCTTACCAAAACAATGCTAAGGAGTGCACCAGCGGCCTGCCGGCCATCTTCCGGCCAAAAGAGTGTGCTGCCGGCCAAGGATGAAGCCACTGCTGGCCATCAGTGTGCCACTGCCAACCACTGGTGTGCTATGACACCAAACTGCAACAGAGCACAAAACAGAGAAAAGGGAGGGGTCTTCCAGGGACATGTTTGTACTATGCCACTCCTTATCATCTTAAAACATCAAGGGAGTGGCACCATTGGGTCTAAAGCCACTAATCAAGCATTTCAATGTATGATGGCCAAGGATCCAACTTGCACAAATTCAATGAATGCACAAAACAAAGACACAAGTCCATCACCTCATCATGAGAGATTAAAGGCAATGGAGACAAAGGAGATTGACTCATTTCATCACTTCAAGTATGAAATGAACCAATCTCCTTTGTGTTCAATATAACGTCTGGTTGAACACAATGCAATGCACACATAACATGCTTATCTTGGCATGTTTTACTTGGCTCAATTCTTGTTTACACATTTTAAAATTACCGAGTCATTCATTAACCGGTTTAGTCCAAATGAAAGTCCTCTAATGAGAGAGAGTTCAATCAAAAGATGATTTAAGACATGAGAGAAGCCATGCTTTTGACTAGGAGGAACCCTCATAAGAGTGTTAAAGCTATTTAAGCACAAACCTCAATCCCAAGCTTAAACACAACTTTAAGACTAACCATCCCTCAAAACAAATCAAAAGTGAAGAAATGAGGGAGATGGCAGATATTTCAGTGCTGATATGGCATGAAAAACAAGGCTCTAACATGCAAACAACTCATGTACAACATGTTAGGAGACTAAGCATTAAAACTAGTGAAGAGCTTTACACAAGAGGCATGCAATATCAAACTCAAATGACCAAACCAACTTTGGACAGACGTCAAACATGTCAAAATAAAGGCCAAAACATGCTGAGATGGAAGTCCATGAGGCAAGAAAATCATGTTCAAGTATTGGCTCACAAACAAGGCATAAAGCACAACTCTCAAAAGCACAAAAAGAGTGGAATATGTGAGAGTGTGACTACACTATAAGCACTGAAATCATGTGTGAAATGATGCTATGGCATGCAAACAACTCAAACAAAGCATGTTAGGGACCTTGAAACTCAAAGCTGGTCAAGGCCACTTACACTACAACCATGCACAACAAGTCTCATATGGCCAAGACCACCCAAAACAGAGCTAAAGCATGTTAAAATATGAGCAAAAACATATTGAGATAGAGCTAACATAGGCTGGAATGGAAGGCTAACTCATGAAACATGATAAGCTAGTAAGCATGATTACACTACAAGTGCAAGATGCAAGCAACATGTGGCCAAACCAGCCAAAAACAAAGTTAAAACATGTTAAATTAAAGCATAAAACATGCTTGAACTAAGCCACAAAAAGGTAGAAAAGCATGCTCAAGTATGAGGCCATCAACACAAGCAAGCAAGATACAAGGAGAGGGTATCACCCCCTCCTATTTTGGACCTCAAAACATGGTTTACCACTGAAATTTCCCTGAGTTTTAGTGGTAAAAAGGCTCAAAAAGTTTGATTTGAAAGGTGATGAAAGATGACACAAAAAGCTACACAAGCTAAGGAGCAAAAGGGAGAGACAACCCCCTCACACAAAATAGGCTCAAACTACCATTTTTAGGACTAAAAAATAATTTTTTTTGCATTTGAAAACCACCCCAAAAACAGCACAAAAGGATGGAAAAAACAAGTATGAAAACAAGCTTAGAGGGTGAGTTTTATATCTCTTGACGGGAAGACAATACTTAAGCAACAAAACCAAGCAAAACCACCCTAAGGAGCTCCAAGGAGGCTTCAAGAGAGCTTCAAGCAATCTCAGCCCAAAGATGAACCACTCTTGTTAAGGGTTGATAGGTTGAAGATGGATATATGCAAGCTTCCAAGCACAAAAGCTTTAGAGAGAGAGGAATCTAGAGTGAGAAGATTTAGAGAGAGAGGCTCCCCAACCTTTGCTAAATTGTTCTAACCCTTCAAACCATAGAGAAGCCTCTCTATATGTAGCAAAATACAAGCTTTGGTTGAAAATATCTCAAGAGAGACAGCTGGAGCAAAAATATCTGCCAAAAACTATTTTTTTGCATCAATGGCCAGCACTTCTTCACTGATAGCCGGCACTTGATCATTGTTGGCCGGCATGGGACACTCTTGGATGGCAGGGGGACGGTATTGGCCATTCATGGCCGGCACATGGCCAAAAAATCCTATTCATGGTCAGAAACTTCCACCTCTGGTTGGACAGAAAAATCTGCTTTTTGGGCCCGACTTCAACCGGACATAACTCCTTTATCTGGACTCCTTTGCAGGTCATTCTTGAGGCTTAATTGAATCCCTGGAAGTATTCTTGCCAATGGGGAAAGCCTCACATCAAAATTCCAATTGTGCAAAAATTTATGCCTGTTTGAGTGAAGACTGCTCAGTTTCGATCCTACCCGGATTCATGCCGAACTTCTCCCAAACTAGTTTATTCTCTCCTCTCCTCTTTTCTTCAACTCCAAACCTCTAAATAAGGTGTTCTGAAATATTTTTCAATGATTTCAACTCTCCTTCATTCATTTCCACTTTGTCCTTGCTCGGTTTACCGAAAAACGCAACATTTAACAAAATGCGAGGGTTGGAACATCGTAGAATCTTGTTTTCAAAAATGTTTTGAAAGAGAGGGTTTTAAGGTCTAAAATATTTTTGGTCAAAAGGCTTTGGTCCAAAAGTGGGGTGTAAGGTTGGGATTTGACTCTTCTTTTGCAGAAGAAATCGAACTTTTGCCCTGCACAACTTTCATCACTAAGTAAATAATCAGTGGCGCCCAAATCTTAAAGGTGGTCAAAAATGAGGTGTCTACATAACCTCACTGTTGTTGATTGACGAGCTAGAAAAGCTTGATTCAAAAGACTGGTCAAAGACTCAATAAGAAAACAAGCTCTTATTCTATGCCAACCACAAGAAAAAGACTCGAGCTATGTTGGATTACTACAACAAGTTACAGGGTAGTTATGATCATTTCAATCAAAATGATCGTGGGTTGAGAAGGAGAAAATCAAAAGCTGTTGCTACGACCATTGCGATCGTGATTGCCTTGGTTAGGATGGAGGAGGAGGAGGAAGTGGGTGGTGGTGGTGGAGTTGCCACTCATAGGAGGTTGTGGGTAAAGAACAGGTCCCAAGCATGGTGGGATGAATGCAAAAGTGCTGAATTTCCAGAGGAAGGGTTCATGAAAGGGTTTAAGATGGGGAATGAGACATTTGAGATGATATGCAATGAGCTAAGCTCGGCAATTGACAGAGAGAACACGAGTTTGAGAGATATAGTGCCGGTTAGACAACGTGTGGATGTGTGTATATGGAGGTTGGCTACTGGGGAGCCTTTTAGGCCTATTTCCCAAAGGTTTGGTTTGGGTATATCTACTTGTCACAAGCTCATTCTCGAGGTTTGTTCTGCGATTAGGACTGTGTTGATGCCAGAATATCTTCAATGGCCTAATGAGGAGTCTGTGAAAAGGGTTAAGGAACATTTTGAATCAGTTTCTAGGATACCCAGTGTAGTAGGATCAATGTATACTACCCATTTCCATGAAAGAAGAGGAAAAGAGAGAATAATTGTGCAAATGAAGGAAGAATGAACAAGCATAGAGATAGAAGACATGGGGGGAAAAAAAAAGAGAATTTTTTTATTTTTGACCAACTTTCGGAGCTTCGACGGCACATAAAAAGATGTGAGACATCATATATGAGAGATGAAATGAAAACTAAGCCATGAGGTGAATCCAACGACGCAAAAATGAGACGAAACGGAGTTACGATGAGGGAGATACAAATTATTGAACATTTGAGTTCGAATCTGAAAATTTTACCCAAAGAGAAAAAAGTCTTATTTTTAGCCAATTTTCGAAACTCCAACGGTATGTAAAAAAATGTAGAATAAGGCGTATGAGGGGTGAAATGAAAACTAGGTCATGAGGTGAATTCAACGACGCAAAATGAGGCAAAACAGAGTTACGACGAGGGAGATATAAGTATTTGAACATGTGTGTTTGAATATAAAATTTTGCCCAGATTTTCATTAGTGTAATATGACAGAGATGGACGAAGGGGTCAAATTGAAACATGAGTGGAAGTATGGGGTTTAATATATCGAAATTGAAAATCTAGGATTTAAAATGAAAAAGATGCGAAATCCTAGGGTTTTTTTTTTTTTTTGTAATTAACCCCCAAAAAAATCCAAAGGCCTTACAAAATAAAACATTGTTGTCTATTGGGCCTAATAATAAAGGTTCAATAAAATCTCATTAGCCCAACAAAAAGTTAAAAGAAGGCCTCCTTATTTCTAGGGCAATCACAATAAAAGCCTAGTCTAAAGGTCTTTCAAAATAAAAACACTCTTCATTGATGGACCCAAATAATAAAAACATATTATTCAAAGGCCTCCAATAATAAATGTAGAATAACCATTTTAACTACAAGAGTAAATATGTAAAGATTTAAAAACAAAACAAATGAATATAAAAATAATAAATTACATTAATATTTATTTTTTAAAAATATATCATTTGAGATTTTACCTAAAACACCGGTCTGCTGCGAATAAATAAATCTTAATGAAATTTCTAATTAAAATCCTTCAACTTTGACCTTAAACCTTTCCTATGATCAAATCCATTGACCTCAAGATACTGATATTTTTCCAAAATATGTGACATTTTTCCATTTCAAGTTTTCAAATAATAATAATAAAAAAGTATAATAAAATTTTGAAAACACTCATTATTTTTATTTTTTTTTGTGTAATTCATAAATTATTTTTTAATGTTTCCTGATATTTGACGACAATTTCTACTAGTTTAACACCTCCAATGGAGGTAAAAATTGAACAAAAAATCAATAACGGAAGTTAATTGTAGTAATTCTATCAACAAAGAAGAGAGAGAGAGAGAGGGAGAGAGAAAAGAATTTGTTTTATTGTTTTTATTTATATATTCATTTAACACATATTTTAATATTTTCATTGTAATATGTACTCACTCTTTAAATTAATAAGGGATAAATTTTTCTTAGTTCACTTTGTAGACTGGAGGTGTTGTTGGGCTTTGTAAGGCCTACCATAGGCCCCACTTTGACAATCGCAATTGTTTTGTTCAAATAAATGTTCAAATAATCATAATTCACGATTTTATCAAAATTGTCTATACAAAAAAAAATGAAAACTGGTGGTCTATTTCTTAAATAATCTTTGTTGTTTATTTTTTTGCAGACGACTCTTTAAAATATGTGATTATTATTTTCAGATAAATTTAATTTTTTCATGAACAATCTATGTCCATAGTTAAACAAAATTAAATTCAGATCGATAAAATAAACCTGTGGTGGGCCATGACCCAACAACACCTTCAACTGAACTAGAGAAAAGCTTCTCCTAACTAACAAACACTTGGCACATAAAAATAAATTCCACTTTTATTACTTGTTTTTTTCAATCAACAAACCTTGCCACACACAATTTTAACACTTTCCAACTAAAGATGCCCTGAGCAGTTGGCAATTAACTTCAAACCATATTATAAATTTGGTGGAATCTACAACCACCACTTTGCAGCCAAATCAACCACCTACTAAACCCCACAAACACAAAAAGACAACAAGAAAGAAAGTAAAAGCCCCATGTGCATAAAATGACCAAATAATGTATTATGTATGTGTCATATGTGCTGGCCACCTTTTCATACTCCAAGCATTGTGGTGACCTCTTCATCAATGATGCATCACATTTGACAAAAAATAAAAAATAAAAAATAAGAAAATGCTGGACTATGAAAGCTTTCTGTGGCATTTAAAATGTGTAGCAAGAAGGGGAACCATTTTTAGATTCAAACAGGTGGAGCAGTTCTTGACAGTTCTACATCTAGATAAGGTCAGGCTTGCTATGAGTTTGAGTTTCTTTCAAGTTTATCCATGCACCATCATTGCTTGGGATGGTGATGAATAATGCACTAGTGTTCTGTCTTCCACATAATTCATCTGTGGCATTAACTTTTATGGTATTCCAAATCAATTATGTAGTGAATATTTTTATGAGTGGAACATGTAAACTCATCTCTATTAAGTAGTTAAGAGATAAATAATTACCTATTAGTATGCATTGCAATTTTCTATTAATTAAGAATATCACCTAAATAATACCACTTGATATCTTGAAAATATCTAATAATTTTTCTATAAGAAATTTATATAGAATGCTGTATTTACTTGTGATATTATTATTTTAAAATCAAAATTTCATCAAGATGCCTTTTTATTTGCCAAAGGACCACATATTTTTGTGAAAATAAATAAACCATAGAAGAATAGCATTTTCAATAAATTTTGTATTTTTCATGAAAATCTAGACAAAATAATATTAGCTCAACCTACTGTAAGTTCATTCAAAAAAAAAAACAAACTTGCTATGTAAATAACTAAAATTTAATCATTTTAAAATTTATTAATATTCTAAGCTCGACTCAACATGCTTATATACTTAAGAACATTAAACTACTCAAATTCCATAACATTTAAATTCCATAACCATCTTGATTAAAACTCATTTGAATTTGAATTTTTTTTTTTTTTGGTACAACGGAAAAGAAATTTGAATGAATAAAGGAAGTTTAAACTCAATCTTTACAACTCGTTAAAATTTTTAAATTAAATTTCAACAATAGCTTATAGTAGCCTGTCATCTACCCTCCAACAATCCAACTGTCAAGTTTGAACTTAAGCAAGTAAGACACACACAAGAAGTTAAAAATAAAAAGCAAAATTCTCAACAGATCTGAACAACCAAATCAAATCAAAGCTTTCAAGCATCAAATAAAAATAAATAATTAATTATCTCAATTATTTTCATGTATAAGCCTATTAAATACAAGAAGAAACCACATCCTTTCTGGGGGTCAAAAAAAAAAAAAAAAAAAAAAAAATTTGTGTATGTTAGCTCATACCAGACATGCCATCTTTGCCATTAAATCAACAAACAAGTGACTGTATAAGAGAATTAAGGGATGGGTGTTATTACAGGTAAACAGACAGGGCATAAGTTGTCATGAGCTTCCTCCACTGAACCCTCGGCTGTCTTTCTTCATCTTTCCCATCTCCATTTCTCGAGTGGTTTGTTGGCCTTCGCTGCTCGAACCAGATGGATACAATCCATATTCGCTAGTTGGTGCACTGTACTCACTGCTTCCATACTCTTGGGTTCCCAGAGCCATCTTCCTAAATTTTTTCAAGTCCTCATTGTATTGGCTAGTGTCATAGTCTGAGCTGCCATGAGAACTGTAGACTGTGCTGTGTCCGGGTTTGATTCCTTCGTTAAGATCAGACAAAGATACGTCTCCTTCTAAGGCCCGCACCACCTAACGCAATTCGAGTTATGCATATCGGTTAGGAGTTAGCTTACATATAGCACATCTAAGTTAAGAAGCAAGAATCTTGCAGGCTACGGACATGCTGACACATCAACTATAGAAAATAGGACATGACAAATGACGGACATACACAAAATATATGATTTTATATATTTATTATGTCACATATATGAATAATTCATTCCAAAATAATAAAAAATACAACATAATATTAATTCCTTAATTTAAAAGGAGCAGGGACTAATGTATATAAATTTATATTGTTTTTCTTATGTCATTGTATCCTTTAAGTTATTTTGTTCAAATATATCTGTGTCATCGTGTGTGTCCGACGCATGTCAGGAAGTGCCAAATGAGCGTCAACATCGGACAAGGACACGCAACTTAGAAGTGTTCCGTGCTTCTTAGGAAAAACGACATGGGGCTCAAGTGTTATGGTGCAAGATACACCAACCTTGGGAAGCAGAATCAAATTATTTGAAATCTGTAGATCAGATCATTCATAGCTTTGTGTGTCTTAAACCAAGACAATGCATTAAATTGCAGGCCTGACTTCCACTTGCAAGTGACGTAAGTAGTATGGAATGGTATAATCTATAATTGAAGAACCATTCCACAATGTAAGAATAGACTTTATCAAAATGCCACACTGGATTCAGAACTTGTTGGCATAAGATACGGGAATTGTTTAGCTTGACTATATTGCAAATAAACCTCAAATCTTACTTGGCTCATTCGTGGTCGACGCCGTGCTGAATGGCGCACACAAGCAGCAGCACAAGCAACCATACGAGCCATCTCGTTGGGTTTGTAATCCCTTTGCAACCGTGGATCAACAAGGGTATCAAAGTTTCCATCTTCCAAAGCTCGTGTGAGCAAGGGCCGTGCCTACAACAAAGATAATTTTGTTAGACTTCGAAAAAAAACCAAAAAATAAATAAAACAAAATAAAAGCCTTTCATCAGAGTGGAAAGAGATTTAGTGGTTTTGATGTAATTGCTCACCCAGTCTACCAAGCTATCATCTGTGTAAGATTGAGATGAGTCCACAGGTCGGCGTCCAGTAATTAACTCTAGAAGCATGACTCCGAATGAGAAAACATCAGACTTGTCCGTAAGTTTCCCAGAAGAAGCATATTCCGGAGCCAGGTACCTAGAAGTGGTGAGCTTATTATTAGAATGTGATTGATATTGTAATAAGAACTAGTGTAGAAAACATTGTAACATTTTTGCCATTATCAAAATGGAATGAGAAATTGAAACTTGGAAATGAAAACAGAGCATCCAGGATGAGATAACAATAACAGAATCAATTATTGACAGAAGCAACTGAAAAGTTCCCATCACCCAAAAGAATTAAATTATTGACAATCAATTATTAGAAACTTGGACATAAGAGGTATAGACCTTACCCAAAAGTTCCCATCACCCTGGTGGATATGTGAGTGTTGACATCAGAAGAAAGCTTTGCAAGTCCAAAATCCGCAACCTGAGAAGAGCATAAAAAATGTCAGGTCACAGACTTAATGACAACAATCACCACTAATATGAAGTTTGGACAACCCAATCAGTGGTTTGAAATTTTTTGTTTGTCACTTGTGATTAAAAATATTTGTTCCACTCCTTGCACCTCATAACTGATAAAATCTCACCAAACATATCACATCCAGAAAGGGGGAAAAACTCTGTTTTTCTTGGATTTATTATGACGAACTTCAAAGATGCAAATTGAAATTTAATGATTCTCGACCCATGCCTACAAGGAAATCCTACCATTGCCTCAAAGTTAAAATCCAGAAGTATGTTAGCTGCCTTAATGTCACGATGTATAATCTTAGGATGGCCTGCAAATAAAAAAAATTCAATTAAAAAAAAAAAAATTAACCCCGGTTTCATATGCTAAAGAGTTGCTTCTTGCTTCTAAAACGCGAAGCAAGTATATGCATGAAGAGAACTTACAGTCCTCGTGCAGATAGGCCAGTCCTTTGGCAGACCCTAGAGCAATTCTTAATCTTGTGGACCAATCCATGGTAGGTCTTCCCTTTCCTGAAATGTTTTACTTTCTATATCAGAATCAATTTTACCGGAAGCATCCAGCATCAGCTCAACAGGTTCTTAGACAATAAAGCATATGTAGGACTCATAACTTAAGTACATTGGCAACTAGAGTTCATTAATATTCTATTGTTTATTGAGAAGGATTGTTCAGAAAATATACATACAAATTTAAAATACTGAAAAGCAACTTAACCCAAAAAATTACCTTGAAAAGTACATTGAAAATGAAGTATATGCTGTAGATTTTAATTTTGTGTGATGTACACACAAAATAAATTGGGTCCACACATTTCATTTTCGGGGTACTTTTTCCAAGTGCGTAGCATTGTTGTTTAAAATAAAACCAAGAAGTAAGAACCACTAAACAATAATTACTAACAGACTTGAAAATTTAACTAACCCTTTAGACCCTTACCATACCAAAAATTTAATAAAAAAAAAAAAAATTGTAAGAACAGTAGATAGAAAATCAGATAAGCATGAAGATAAAGTAGTTGCCTCCGTAATTTGCTTAGTAATGAGAAGAACACTCACCATGTAAGTGAAACTCCATGGTGTTGTTTGGAACAAATTCGTAAACTAGCATTCTTTGGGACCCAGTGATACAGTATCCAACTAATGAAACAAGATGTTTGTGATGCACTCTGCTAATGATCTCAACCTCAGCTTGAAATTCACGCTCCCCCTGACCACTTCCAGCTTTCAGCTGCTTAATGGCGACTTCTTTTCCATTTGGAAGGACTCCCTTGTGCACATACCCAAAACCACCTTGTCCAAGGAGATTGGCGTCTGAAAATCCATCTGTTGCCATTGCCAATTCATTGTATGAGAATGTGCTCTTTGCAAAACCTAGAGACATGCCAGGGGAAAGTGGTGGCAATGAGTTTTCACCGCCTGAATAATTGGACCCAGAACCACCACTACTGCTCATTAATGGGGGTGGAGGTGGGGGTGTAGGATGCTTTGGTGAGTTAGGTGGCCACGACGCAACTGCAGGTGGAGGAGAGGGTTTTGGTGGCATGGTGACCAAATGATCCCCAGGTGGGGGAGCATTGTGTTGCCAATGCTGCGGCGGTTGACTATACGGGTCATCTGGAAATTATAAACAAACACCAGAATGAGTGAGCAAATTCTGGGATAAGTATGGTTTTGAAAAAAAAAAACAAAGAAGCAACAAAATTATCCAATCTTGTCCATTTAATAGGTAAAATATTAATGTATATTATGCTTCTTGAAGCCTTCACCAAAATCATAAATTCTGATAATCATAATTCCAAAAATGGTCAACTGGGAATCTGAACAGATAAGCATGATGTTGCTTTTTCTTTTTGTAATTCATCTTGAATTGGTCTGTCAGATAAGCATGACCAACAACATCTTTTACTCATTCATGGTTTGCACATCCTCAAACCATAACAACCATCATATATTCAAAATGTTAAATGAAAATAAATTCTTGGGAAGGGAATACTTAAAACTGACATTGAAAGATAATAAAAAATTATATTAATTTATTTAATTTAATTTAACTGAACAAATAGCGTTGCAAGGGCGAAATGGCAAAAAGACTTCATGCAGGGATTCAAGGCTTAGTTTGGTTTGCTTCTATTAGGTTGTAAGAACACATACATGCAATTGATGATCCAATATTTCATGTTTGAGAAAAACAACCCAAGTCATGAAAATGCTAAATTCAACAATTTTTAGCAGGAGAAAAATACTATTTCAAGAAGTTGAAAGAGTAAAGCAATTCCCCAGACTGTGACCAGATCTATATAACAGTTACAGCTTGACAATTATTATACAATTCTAACATATACCCAGTCAAATTTCCCAGAATTAGACTTCCAAAAACAAATTAATGAACAAATCCATGAGTTTCTCAAAACCCTAAGAATGAATAATAAAGCTTTCTTTTTTTTTTTCTTTTTTCTTTTTATATATCATAAATGCATGTGAAGAATGACAGAAATTCAGGGGAATTTGAACACATGACAAGATGAGAAAGAACAATAAGTAGATCGGAAAAAAGGTCCCTCACCTTTAGGCCCGTGTGGTGGTGGAACATAGTAATCATGATCTCTTCTCTTCTTCTTCTTGCAACATATGAACAAAATGCTCAAAATTACAAGAATCACTACACCACCAATCGCAATCCCAACAACAAGCCCTGTTGATATACTCGACGAGCTTGGCGGCGGAGATGGAGTTGTAGAAGACGGCGGAGGCGGAGGCGGAGGCGGCGATGACTTTGAGGTCCCCGGAGGTGGCGGCGGAGACTTGGTGGCCGGAGGGGGCGGCGAGGAACCTGACGGCGGAGGAGGAGATGAAGAAGAAGAAGTTGGCGGCGGAGGAGGAGAGGAGTTAGGAGGTGTGGGAGTGGTTGATGGAGGTGGAGTAGTAGACGGCGGGGGCGGCGAAACAGGGACCGGAGCAACCGGAGTTGGTGGTGGAGGAGAAGAAGAAGCCGGCGGCGGAGATGTTGCGGGTGGAGGTGGACTTGATGGTGGTGGCGAGATAGTCGTCGGCGGAGGCGTTGCGGCGGCAGGTGGTGGTGGTGAAGTAGTGTTGCTGGCTGGTGGTGATGTCGGACCCGGAGACGCCCCCGGAGATGATGACATTGTCAGATACCCTCTCTCTATATATATATGTATGTATATGTATATCTGTGTGTATATGAGAATTGAAACTGTGTGTATAAAAGCGAGCCCAGCGGCCGGAGCAGCGGATTTTGTTTCTCTCTCTAGAATTTTTCAGAGAGAGAAATAGAGAGAGAGAGAGAGAGAGAGAGAGGGGGATTTGCAAATTTTGTTTTTGTTTTGTTAGTGTGTGAGTGTCCGCATGGTAGTGGGGAATGCAGAGTTCGGCTAGTGGGACCCACGCGACTGGTCCGCTCCGCGTATTTGTTCTGCCTTTACTTTACTCGTTCAGACAATGGTGGGGGGTGGGCGGACTTCAGAAGAGCAGTTGTAGGAATCTCCAGCAGATATAAGTAAATATCTTATATAGACATGAGATTTAAAGAATGTGGGTTTAATATCTATGTAAAATATTTGAAAAAATATTTAGAATTTTTAATATTTTTTGTTTTAGAATGTTTCCAGCAGAGCAAAGCTACCTTCGGGTCTCGATTGGAAATAGGTTTTTTTTTAATAATTTTTTAATTAAAATATGATGTAAAAAAATTAATATGTTTGTGATGACTTTTTAATTTTTTACGAAAAGATATGCAAAAAATAAAGAGAAAAGAGAATATTTGACTTTTTGACTTTTTTATTTTTTTAGTGACTTTTTAACTTTTTAACTAAAAAAATCACTTGCCAAACGAGACCTAAATAGTTATAATTAGACTTTTCATTTTTTTGTTATTTTAGTTTTATTAAAAAAAAATTATGAAAGGCTTACATATAGGTCATAATAGGTACATTTATTATCTATTACAAAACGTCACTAATTATTAATTTTTAGCAACAGTTTAAAAATTTTGTCTTAAAAATTGTCACTAATTATAAATTTTAGCAACAATTTATTAAAAAAAAATGTTACAAAAAAGTCATTAATTTTCAATTTTCAGCGACAGTTTAAAAATTTTGTCAGAAGAAAATGTCACTAATTGTAAATTTTAGTAACAATTTATAAAAATTGTAATAAAAAATCATTAATTATTAATTTTTAGAGATATATTAACTATTTTTTGTATATTTTACCATAACTTGTTTTAAATATAACTTCATGGGAATTAAATCTAATTATTACCATCTATTGGTAACTTACCTAAAATTTAATTCCCTTATGATAAAATAAAAAAAAATGAAGATAAGGGCTTATTTTGGGAAGTGGGTTAAAAGCTACTTCTCAGCTTTTAACTCACTTCCCTGTCTCACAAAAAAGTCAAAAAATAGTTTTTAATCATCTTTCCAAAACACCCCAAGATAAATTATAGACTTTCTTTTATATCAAATTTGATTTATTTTCCTTTTTAGTATACTTTTGAAATATTAATATAATCAAATTTTATGTTTAGTGTCAATAATGGAATGATCATTTTTTTTTAATAATGATTTTAGCAAATCAAACTTTGAAATACACATTTTGATGGAATAATTATCCTATTCTAATTTATTATAATTATACAAACATATCATGAGTTTGTATTTAATTATGAATTTAAAGTAGATATTTGGAAAAGGAATAGAAAAAACATAAAAGCAATATAAATGCAATATAATATTTTTTTGCCCTTTTCATTTTCTTTTTATAAATTCATAATTCATATGCGTGTAAGAGTTTTTAAAGTACACACACAGTTGGGAAAATAAAGTAAGGTGTCATTTGGTACCCAGTTAAAAATTCACTCTTTTTTTTAAATTTTTTTGTTTATCTTTACACTATACTTAGATTACGGATTTACATAGAATTTTTTTGAAAAAAATAGATAAAATGTGAATAAAATATAGTTATATATCACCTATATTTCACACATATTTTCTTGTTTCCTTTCCAAATTTCTACCCAAATCTATACTCCAACATAATCTTATATTTTTTTGAAAAGAATTTATGTCAAAATCTTTTAATTTTTCATCTAGTGTAGAAAAATTTGAAAAGTAAAAATAAATAAATTAAAAAATATAAAGTCACTAAAAAAAAGAACTACAAAAGCCAACTATTATATATATTGTCATTAGTGAAATTTTATTTTATTTTTAATTTTTAATCGTTACTTTTCTGAATTATCTAATTGAGTAAAACCAAAATTCTATATTTTTTAAAGGGGTTTTTTTTTTTTAGGGTTCCTGGTATTATGACTTTATAGTATAAAAGACATCTAATATTTTCATAATGTCTAAGGTCCCTCAGTTTGATCTAGAGAAATTCCGTCCAGAGAAATTCTTGTCCAGAGAAATTCTTTGAGTTGAAAATGTTGAGAATAGATTGATAACAATTATGGGAAGGAAATGATCATGAAGGGCAAAGCTTGCAATTCAACATCAGGGGGTGGTTTGGAGATGCAACATGACATAGAGGTTGACGATGGAAATAAGATAAATGACAAACTCTATACTGAAAAATCTTAATACCAGGGACCAATCTAGAGAAATTTCAGTTCAAACCAGAGAATTTCTTTGTACCAACCTAGAAAAATTTCAGTTCAAAGCAGAGGTGTAGACACTCCATTTTTGACCGACCTTAAGACTCAGACGTCACCGATTGAGCACTTGGTGATGTTGCATATTGTGCTCATTCAGAAGTTTCAGAGTCTTGGCTGCGAGCCTTGCCTCCGGACTTCAGGACTCTTTTGTGCTTTGCCTCGGTTTGCGAACCAGGCTCAGTTTTCTCTATTTTCTCTTCGCGAAGGGAGGGAGAGGTCTCGTAGGTCATCTCTCAGTGGCCGTAGGCTACGTTTTGTGGTCGTAGGCCATTTTGCCCGTTTGGAGTCCGGTTTCCGATTTTTCGGAGCCGTTGGCCGTGTGCCTCGGTTCGGGACCGCTTAACCACCTCCATTTGCTTCGATTTTTGGCATACTTCTTATTTGCTCCCTTTTGAGGGACACTGAGGTCTGAGAGACCCACTTCGTGGTCGAATGTCACTTTCGGTGCTTAACAGGCAGTTTTCGGAGCCTAGAATTGCGCGTTTTGGCTCCCGAACATTCGTTTTGCATCGGTTTTCATTTATTTTTGGCAGGTACCTCTGTTTCATCACCAGGAAGGCCGTAGAAGGGTGGGAGGCCAGCAATTGTTTCAGCAACCAGTTATATTCCTCCGGCGCCCTCCGACAGCCGTTTTTTTTCTCACTTTCAAGCCAATGTTGACCACCCTAGGGTCACTTTTTTCAATCCTAACCCCCATATTTGTGATGTACACACATGGGAGGACACCAAAAGTTGGTGGCCGGCCAGTAATCCCACCTGACCCTTTTGAACTCTTCCTAAAAATGGCCTATTCTCTCTCCTGTTTTACAGTTGATAATTTTGAACCACAGGGTTGTGTTGAGGGCACTTGGGAGGACACCAATTTGTGGTGGCCGGCCATTAATTCACCTTGGCCCTTTTGACCCTTGGCCGGCCGGCCGGCCATGGGGGGTGGCCGGCCGGCCACCTGCAGCTCCAAAAGTTGGCCGGCCATGATCCTCAGGGTGTGTACATTCCAGCTGTATACTTTTTTCCCCCCAAAAATCTGTATCCGGGGGGACAACTTTTGGGGGGAAACTTAGCTTGTTTTCCCCCCACTTTTTCCCTCCTTTTCTCCCCCTCTTTGGTCTATATAACTGGACTCCAGCATTGGTCCAAGGGTTGGAAAAAATTGGCCTTGAGCTTGCATATACACATCTCCCTCAATCTCTCTCTTTCAAGCTCAAACAACCAAGTTCTACCCCTTTTTCTTCATCACCACCTAGCACTACACTACCACTTCCATTTCCAGCAGCATGGGGAGCTTTCCAGCAGCTAGGAGGCATCACTTCTCAAGCCAAGAAGCAACCAAGGGTTGGTCTTCAAGGGTAAACATCAATTCTCTCTTTTTGAGCTTAATTTTGCAACATTTTTCTAGCTATTTTTCTTGCTGTTTTGAGCTTCGACCAAAACTGAAAGTACCTCTTATTTGAGCTCTATTTCATGTTTCATTAAGGGAATTTTGTCATTTGAGGTCCCCATCTTGCACTTCCTTCTTTATCTCTCCTTTAGGCCCTAATCTTGCATGTTATTTTTGGCCTATGTGTAATCTGTTTTGGGGCATGTAATAAACTGTAAGTGAGCTTATTTTGAGCCCTTATTCAACATTTAAGAAGGGCTCATCACTGTTTGGGACCTCCATGTGCCACTTGTCATTATACCCCTCTTTGGTCTCCATTTTTGCATGATTTATTAGCCTATTGTGTCTCTGTTTTTGGACTTTGGTCCGAACTAAAAGTGGCCATATTTTGACCCCCTTGTCATGTTTCATTAAGGGTCTTTGGCTGTTTGATGATTTTTTTGTATACTTTGTGTTTTGACCTCTTTCGGGCCCTACCTTGCATGGCATTTTGAGCATACTTGTATATTTTTTTAGGGGTTTCCATAAACTGTAAGTAGTCATATTTTTGGTCCCTCTTCAGTTTTTAGAAGGGTCTTTTTCTGTTTGGGCTTTGCATATACCACTTGTTTCATTGCCTCCCTTGCGGAGCCACTTTTGTATGCTAATTTAGCCCAACTTGTGCTCACTGTTTGGCCATGATTTAAACTGTAAAAATGCTTGTCTAGGGGCTTTCTTGCTTCTGTCTTTTCATCTCATGTTTAAATTATGTTTGTATTGTATAGTTATAAGCCATTTCATGCACCAAAATCCGTGTTTCGGGGCTCGTTCCATGCATCGGGTTTCATTTTACCGGGTTTTGGGGCTGTTTTGCATCTCATTTTACTTCTGATTTTTTCATGTTTGCATATCATATTCCATGTCTTTGCCATGTCTCATTAGAGTGGCATTTCGGTGCCTGAGGGTCGGTCCTCGGTTTGCGTGCACGCGTGCACGTATTTCGAGTTGTCTTGTTTTCATCTGATGGCCTCCTATGTGAGTGTGGCTGAGGCTCTCTCATGTTGGTGTAAGCCCATTATTGCATTGCGTATGCCATTTCATCCATAGCATTGTGTATGCTCGGTTGTGTATTACCTCGTGCAGCGTGTATGCCATTCCATAACATTGTGTATGTTAGGATTGTATCTTAGTTGCATTTCATGCATGTCATGCATATTGCATCGTGTTCGGGATAGGAGTTAGCCCGGGCACGGGAAACGAGGTACGTTTCGTACTCCGAGTGACGGAACGTGTCTCAATTCTAAGTCACCGACACTCCGGATTATCCATGATGAAGTTAGGTTTTAGTTTTTCTTTTATGTGCATTCATTTCATATTGAGTTGTGCAATTCAACTCCTCGGCCATCATGCATCAATATGCGTGATTGGTGGCACGAGGATCGAGACATGCATACATTTGTGAAAATACATTGCCATGCCCCTTTCCTGTTCTCTGTTGTAGCAAATCAAGAATCAGTGGTCTTCCGAGGCTTGGCACGCATTTCAAGAACAGAGGCTAATTGGGGCATCGTCATGGATTTCCGAGCAAAAGCAACCCGGGCATGCATCATTCATCATCCGGAATGGAATCAAGGCAGTCCCTGGCTTGCATGCCAGTTTATTTATTTTCTTAGTTAATTTGTTAATTAATTAGGAATTTGTACATTATTTGGACTGTAACATTTGGACTGTACTATTCTTTCATTTGGGACTGTATTATTTATTCAGACCCTCTGCGCGAGGGCAATGTTGTAATAAGTGTGCGTGAGTGTGATGTATGTCTTCCAACCCCACGTCTTTCTTCCCTTTTATTTACCTGCTTATGATGGTTAGATTAGGGCATATTTCAATTAGCATACCGTATGACAGCATGTTTGCATCATTCATCTGTTTTGCATGCACCGGGCTCGGCGCATCATACTAATTGCATTGTATTTTCAATTCCAAGTTGAATACATGTTAGTTGTAGCATTTCATATGCCATGTTTAGAATAGCCGAGCTTGCTATAGTTGCATTTTTGCATGTGTTGCATTAGGCATTTCTGTATACTTAGGATTCATGTATGGATTTCTAATTAGCTTCTTTTTTGGCTTGGAGTACTCGGTGAGTTTTATGCTTTAGCATCCTTGCATGTGTGTGAGTGACTGCCATGAATAGCATGCTTACCATGAGGCTAAATGCTTATGTGATATAACTGCCTGAATGCCTGTGGGTGAAGGTTGGGTTACTTAAATTGGAACAAATCATCAACTGTGAGTTTTAAGCCCACTAGATAGTGGCAAAACCATCTTTTCTTAAGCCCACCTGAGGTGGCAAAATCTGCATCTTTAAAAGCCTACTTGCGAGTAGCAAACCATCTTTCAAAAAACAAACATGAAATGTTTTGTTCCAATTCAGGCGATCCAGTCTATACTTGTATGCTGTGCGCATCACATAATAATCTAGGCTGATAACCGGAATAAGAACACACAATGTTTTCAAAAATAGATATCATGGTTAGTAGAGGCCGATCTTTGATCGGGCGAGCGGGGGTGCTCACAAAGTGACCTTCCCCAATCGTACCCAAGTTCCCGAGCCGAGGCAACTTTGGTGATGACGGACACGTGGCCTTAGGCAAACGAGTCAGGGTTTCGTAAATTTTTCCAAAATAAAACATTTAGGTGGCGACTCTGTATCTGGAAAAGCAGTCTATGTTTGGCACTTCTTTTTTAAAAATCTGTTTTCTCAAAACGATTTGCCAGATTTGGACTCTTTGGTTCAGATTAAGAACTGTGACAATTTGAGAGTCCTGAGCTGTAGTGACCCAAATGAACAGAACGGGAGCTCGTTCCTCCCGGGGCGTTTAGGGACGTCTACAGTTTCTAGCGACTCTGTTGGGGAGTTAGAGAACTTGACTCGAACTCATGATATCTGTTTTTGACTACACCTGTGTGTTTCTTTGCATTGCATTTGCATTGGTGCGCCTAGGACATCGTGTTTGCCATCTACTATTCCTGAACGGTTTGCCGGAGGCTTGTCTTGTCAAGGCATGACCATAAGGCTGACCGATTGTGGGCTCTGCCAGTATGGGAACACAAACCCCAGTTTTTACCAAGGCACCCTTTTTTTTTTTACCATTCGACCTAGTGCATATTCGGATCCATAGTGACCATTCCAAACTAGGACAGGTTGCTTACCCGATATAGGTTGTTTGAAACCGCTGCGTGCGTAGTGAAACCCTAGATCCTGACAAAATAGGACAGGGAAACCCTACCCCAACATAGGGGTGTTTTGGCTCTCACTTGCTTGCTATGTGCTTTTAGAGTGCGTCTCTACAGGAATGCATGTATCAGTTTACAAGTTTGGGCATCAGGCCTGCGGGCACCAGTTCAGTATTTTGGGATTCAGTTTACCTGAGGGTATCAGTTTACGGGCAGAATTCGGTAGAGGCTCAATCATTCAGCTCTACTCATGTGGGTTATCGTGAAAACAGGCTGTGATGCTCTCTGTTTTCCCTTTTGCTAGGTAGTCCTGGAACTATAGCTTCAGAAGGCTTCGATATCCCCCGGGTACATTGGACTAGTGCTGATAGACGTTGTTAGGTCAAAAATTCAATTCAAGGCCAACCAGTGTTCTTTCGCTGAGGCAAGGCAAAGAAAGGTCGGTCAGGGCTCATCGATTCATCTAATCCGTCAGTCGCCAGTCACATCACCTTTGTTCAGACTCAGCAGACCGTGATGGCACAAGGTTCGGAAGAATTTGTGGCCGTGATAGCAGCGCTAAATCAGGGAACTGCCATGCAGGCTGAGACCAGTGTTGAAACGCAGCGCCCATCTGGGGCATCTGCCTCACATCCAGCTTTGGGACCCCAGCCGAACTTTGACCCAATTCTGCCAGTTGAAGATTTGCAGTATCCAAATCCTCGAGAAAGGTTAACTCAAGCTCAGGTGCTCAGACCCCTGGTGCAGCCTAATGAGAGAACTCAACCCTTTCAAGTTGATGAGTTCAATCTGACTGCAGTGAAAATTGCAAACCTTGAGAAGCAATTCAAAAAGGCACAGGGCCTTAACTCCATTCCCGACATTGAAGATGGGCACACCGAGGCTGCCATCCGGCTCCCAGACAGATTCAAAATGCCATATATCGACCGTTTCGACGGGTCTGGAGATCCAATGGTACATATCCGACTCTTCTTAGATGTCCTGAAGCCGATGGGTCTGACTAAGCCACAGAAACTCTCTCTGTATGGAAGAACCCTGTCGGGTGTAGCAGCCACTTGGTATGCCAAATTGGAGGATACAGTGAAGCAAAACTGGGAAGAACTGGCTGAGGCCTTTGTCGATCAGTATTCCTACAATACCCAAGTTGAAATGACCATCCAAGAGCTTGAAGCAACTCGCCAGAACCCAACAGAGCCTTTTGTGGAATTCGTTGCAAGGTGGAGAGCAAAGGCAGCACAAATGACAGATCGTCGCCCTTCTGAGAGGGATCAAGTGCAGATGATGGTGCGAAACCTCGAGCATGATATGTTGCAAAAGTTGATAGTCGCTCCGCTATTCACTTTCAAAAGTTTGCATGAACTGGGGGTTCAGGTCGAGAATGCGTTCAACAGCGGGATCATTCCCAGAACAAGTGGACCGACAAGGAGGGCGATTGCAGGGAGTACCAATGCCAGAAGTAGCACTATTCCCGAACCCCCTGAAATCAATACAGTCGTCATAGCCAACCCTTTTGCCAAACCAAGCCTACGACCAGCCAGCCCAGCCCAAGTTCAGGGCAGAACTTTCACTCCCCTCTATATGAGCCTGACTAGCGCACTAAAACTCCTGATGGAAAAAGGGCATCTCAAACCCCTCGATCCTCAACCTCTTCCCGACCCACTCCCAGCCAGACATAACCCTGCCAAGTACTGTATGTACCATCAGCAGCGCGGTCATGGCACCGACCGTTGCTACCGTCTTCGTCATGAGATCCAAAATCTCATCGACAATCAGACGATAGCTCCACCTTCAAACCCCAATGACCAAACATCTCCTGCCTACCTCGATCTCATCCACATACTGCCATCCACCTATGACCCTAGCATATACATCACCCCGGCCCATCTACCCAAGCCTGAGGTGTTTATCCCAGAAAGCATGGACTTATGCATGATGGGTGCACCTGAACCTCAACCATCTCAAACCCGTGAACCCACTACTTCTGAGTTGATGGGAATGATTAAAGATCTTCAAAGAACCGTGACAGATCTGGCCTCTGGGACATTGGCTCCATCATCGACTACACTACATATCGAGAACTTCATGTCAAAAGGCTCCCCGATGTTGGGACGGGCTGCATTTGAGGAAGGCCAATCCCTCGGCAAAGTGGAGGCGAGTAGAAGAAACAAGATAGGGGCGGACGTGGATCCCAATGAACATCTTCTGTTGGCTGTTAAGGCTTTGAAAGCCGAGGGACTGGACAAAGAGCAAGTCCTCGCAGTTGTTGCAAAAGCTGTGGATGACACTTTCGTTACTCAGGTTGGGAGCAGTCCGAATCAAAGGGAACATCGGGAGAAGGGCTGTCATACCAGAGACGATCCTGTTATCTCTAATCCTCCACTCGGAAGAGATCGGCAAACCAGGCCAGCACCTGCCAATCCCTTTGCTGGTGCGCCCAGTAAAAATCCACAAGCGTTGAAGTACCAACCCCGAGGTCGGAGGGTCTTCCATGCCCTTTATATGCCTTTGTCCAAAGCTCTCCAAATCCTTGTTGGACAAGGCCATCTCAAACCCCTTGAGCCTCGGCCTCTCCCAAACCCTCTCCCAGCTACACATAATGCTACCCAGTATTGCGCATACCATCAACAAACTGGCCATACTACTGACGACTGCTTCCGTCTTCGCCATGAAGTACAGGATCTATTTGACAATGGGGTCATCCTCCCGCCGAGCTCAGCAAAGTCTATCGGCACTAGATCGGTGAATTTGGGGGGATAATGTTATGTGATCGAGAGATGAACCACCTGCAGGCAGCGCTCGATTAACTCCGGACGTGGGAATGTCGTGCACTGTTCTGAGCAATATGCAAATACCAGTTTTTGTGCTTTCTGACTTGGGTATTAGGTCAGTCTTGTCGCGTCGTACAGAGTCAGTCTTTTCTTACTGAGTTAGTTGGGTCTGTCTTGTTGTACCGAGTCAGTCCTGTTTTGTTAGAGTCAGGTGATTCCGGGGGTGTTACCTCGAGCATCACTATTTTGTTTTGTGTTTGTCTTTTTGCTTTCTTTTGAGTCTGTTTCTGTCTTGGAGCCAGTAATACCAACAGATTTGAATGAAACAGCAGTGAGTTTCACACTCTTGTGTTTGCTTCTGCCGTGTGCTAGTTGGGCTGAAATTTGAATGAAACGGCAGTGCATTCCACCTGCTCTCTTGTGCCTTGAAATCATTGTATCGACCTAAGTTTTTCAAAACGTTTTTGAGCACTGCAGTGAAAACGAAGATAAAGGAATTCCTTTGCATTTGCAAAACTTTGATCATTTGAGAGAAAGAGAGGCATGCTAAGCCCTTAATGAATGAAATCATGCTTGTTAGCGTGAGTACTGAGAAGGACCCTGGCTTGATCCAGACTGGTTTCACACTATCTTCAGCGTGAGCGATTTGTCGCTTTCTTAAAAACTTTCAAAAACAAAATGTTTTGCGCGGTCCTGCGAAGACTTGTGTGGAATCGCTCTTGCGATTGTGCAGCTTAGGATTGCTCTCAGCCTCGAGACTTGAGCCCTTGCTTTCAAACTTGGACCTTGGATTCAGAGTGTTCAACGGTCAACCGCGATATGAGGCCTGTGTGGCCAGATTTGAAGCAGCCCTCGAACGAGAGGCACCCAAAGTCAGGTCAAAAAGATCATAAGATCAAAAGAAGCTTGCAAAGCTAGAACAGAAGTACCCCTCGAACTAGGGGCAAAGATATCAGACATGCTCGAAGAGCTAAAGATGAGTCCTCTTGCAAAACAGTAGCCATTCTCCTGGATTCAGATGACTTCAGGATCTCAAAACCATTTGACATGGACAAAGCTACACTTTTACCCTTGAGAGGCTCGCTGGGTCGAAAACTCGGAAGGGCGACCCAGGCAAAAGTTAGAGCAAGAAAAGAAGAAAAAGAACAAAAAAGAGAAAAGAACAAAAAAACAAAAAGAAAAGAAAAGAAAGAAAGAAGAACAAAGCTCGCAAGGTCGAAAACCCGCGACAGGCGCCTTGGCAAAAGTTAAAGCCTGAAAAGGAGAGGTTAATACCCGAGTGTACCTTAACCCCGAACTACGTAAGGCTTGATTCCCATCTTCGGGATACGTAGGCAACTTCATTCTGAAGTCCAGCCGTAAACACTTCCAAATCGACTGTGTCCATGCGATGGTTCTGGTCATCTTTGTCTTCTCTGTATCTGAGAGTCTGGTTGTGTTCGTCACTCTGAGGACAGACTACAATGCGCCGCAGTGCTATCCAAACAAGGGGCAACTTTCCGTTTCCATTTAGTGTGCTGCGGTGCCATTCAAACAAGGGGCAACTCTTTGTTGCCATTCAGTGTGTCGCGGCGCCATTCAAACAAGGGGCAACTTTCCGTTGCCATTCAAAACGCCGCAGTGTCATTTCAAACAAGGGGCAACTTTTCGTTGCCATGCAGTGTCCTTCAGACAAGGGGCAATTTTCCATTGCTATGGATCCGAGGTTGTGCATCTCAAGAGTAAGTTCCGTGCTCGTTGAGCAGTGGTCGTTTGCAAAAATAGTTTTTGAGAATTTTTACTGAGGTTAACTAATCTTCTCGAAAAGTACTCTATTTTTCAAAACTGGACCATTTCTTGGACCCAAAAAAGGAAAACTCTCGGTGCTCATAGCTTAACTTGCATGATTTTAAATCAGAAAATCGAACAAGCGTGTTAATCTAACTCTCATTTTGGTCAAAATTTTTTAGGAGAAAACTAAAACAAAAAATGGTCAAAATGATGAACTAGGGGCACAGTTGAGTCAGGTGTTCTGTCTTTTCCCCTTCGTCAAAATACTTGCCGGAAAGGGCACTCTACTTGTCGGAAAGGGCACCGTATTCGCCAGAAAAAGGCACAACAAAGGGCAGAAAGCTCTCACATCCTCCAAGCAACGAGGTATCAAGCAAAGTGCGAAGCACGAACTTGAATGGGGCAAGATATTCCATTTCCTCACCTGGATAGGTCTAAACACGTCCAAACTCCCCGACAGAGCATCATCAACCGATGTTAGCTGCAGATTTGCTACACATCCTGTTATAGCACAACCCCTCTGAGAGAGGAACTCACTAGCTACGCACAGGAAAAGAAGAATCTAACAAAATGCTAGGGGCACGAGCCCACAGTTTGCTGTTCATCCATCAACCACCCAGGGGAGGGATGAAAAATGAGAGATTGAAGAATAGAGAGATGTGCGATGAGAGAAAAAGTGAGAAAAGGGCTTTTTCAGAAAAATAGAGCTTGAGGGCCGAGTGATATGAGGATCACAGATGAGAGAGGGTGGGGAACAATACCCGGTGAAACAGGCTCCCTGTGCACGTCTGAGTGTTGTGTCTTCTGTTTTGTCTCGATTCTTGCTTTGAGTCAGTCCGAGCGTGTCTCGATGTGTTTAGGTTGTTTACCTTTTGTTTCCCATCATTGAGTCTTTTTTTTTTTCGCTGTGTTCAGTTGTAGACTCAATACCCGGTTGAGAACCCATTTCTCATTTCAATTTCAAAAATCGTTTTGTGCTCAGAGTGCCGTGTCGTTCTCCACATTTGTGTAAAAAAGGATCAGTTCTTTCATAAAACCGCAGGGTTCAACCCAGGTCATGTCAGAACAGTAAAACAAGGACCTATCTGAAGCTATTTAGGTTCCGGACTGCAAAGTAAAAGAAAAGAAGGAAAATCGAAGCATCTGAGTAAGTTTCACCTCAGCAAGTTCCGTGATTGTATTCCGGATGTACCTCTTCAGGCCTTTTAATACTACCGAAGTGCGAGTGCGCCTCTACCTCAAGTATAAGCCTGCTTCAAGTCAGAATGACAGTCCAAGCAACACCTGAGGGTTTTACATGCAGATGTTATCTCTCGCCAATTTGAACAGGGTGTGCCCTTTTTGAGCTGAGTATGTTGTGAAGTCCTCTAAGAGGTAAATCAGAGGCACCAGAGTATATATTTGATGCTCCTCTATTGCATAGAATGTGAACTTTCATATATACTGTTGTTGCATGCGTGCCACGCATCGTTTTGATTCATGCATAGAATATGCTTGCTTTCGATTCCACATAGAATATGCTTTCCTTATTTCATGTATAGAATATGCTTGCTTTCAATATTGCATAGAATGTGCTTCCATACTTGCATAGAAAATGCTTGTATCTTTTGCATGGAAAATGACCACATACTTGCATAAAAGATGCATTTTATCGCACTGTCTTGTGCATTTCAAATCACTCACACTGTTTAGCGTATCGCACTGTTTTGTGCGTTTCAAATCAATCACGCTGCTTAGCGTATCGCACTATTTTGTGCATTGTACCATTCGCGCTATTTTGCGCACCTCCATCGCACTGTTTTGTGCAGTTTATCATTCGCGCTATTTTGCGCATCGCACTGTTTTGTGCAGTTTATCATTCGCGCTATTTTGCGCATCGCACTGGTTTGTGCAGTTTATCATTCGCGTTATTTTGCGCACCTCAATCGCACTGTTTTGTGCAGTTTATCATTCGCGCTATTTTGCGCACCTCCATCGCACTGTTTTGTGCAGTTTATCATTCGCGCTATTTTGCGCATCGCACTGTTTTGTGCAGTTTATCATTCGTGCTATTTTGCGCATCGCACTGTTTTGTGCAGTTTATCATTCGCGTTATTTTGCGCACCTCAATCGCACTGTTTTGTGCAGTTTACATTCGCGCTATTTTGCGCACCTGCATCGCACTGTCTTGTGCATTTCAAATCAATCACGCTGCTTAGCGTATCGCACTATTTTGTGCATTGTACCATTCGCGCTATCTTGCGCACCTTATCTGTATCGCACTGTTTTGTGCATTCACTCTACATCGCACTATCTTGTGCACTCCCTGGTCTAGGAGACCTTAAATCCTCTAAAGGTGCAATTCCTTTGGTGTTTGTCGTGCCCGAACGACTTCTGGTGGTCTAGTATAGCCACCTGCCTGTGTTCACGGTGAGTTCTTAGGAGACCAACTGAGACGGTGGAAACTAGAGTTCGATTGGCTTATGCCTAGAACGCAAAGGTTCAGGATTTTCGAGACTAAAGTATGGTTTAAATACCCAGGGGTATATCCTCGGCTTGAAATCTGTATGGCAGCCCCATAGATTGAGACAACATCTGTATACACCTCAATTCTGGATACCGATCCAACCTAGTCTGTCACCCTGTTGGAGAATAGGGAAAGCTGTGACCATAGTCAGGGAGAAAAGTAGTACCTGTGGTTCAACCAAGAAGAAGCGAGAGATCCCCAGCACCATCAGGCACGATATTGTGTGTACGGTTCATTTGAGGCTGGTGCGACCAGACGAATCGCGTAGGTATCATATCTTTTCCGTGTGAGACACAACGAGAATTGAATAATTCTCTGCATTCTTAACTACGTAAAATGTAGTTGTTGCTTTGCATTCTGGTTTAAAACTGTTGCATCTATTCGCGAATACTTGCTTCATTACGGCTTGCAGCATTTGCATGATCATTGAGTTACCTTCGGCTTCTTGCATTATCAGTTGCATTTTGCCCCTGCCTGCGGGCACACCTCTGTTTATCACGCCTGTTTGTCTAAGTCTTCGGCCTTGTCAAAAATGGGTCGTCTCTAGGCTTTGACATTCACTCCCGTCACTTATGACTTTCGAGTTCTGTCAAAGAGGGGCAACTGTAGACACCCCATTTTTGACCAACCTTAAGACTCAGACGTCACCGATTGAGCGCTTGGTGATGTTGCATATTGTGCTCATTCAGAAGTTTCAGAGTCTTGGCTGCGAGCCTTGCCTTCGGACTTCCGGACTCTTTTGTGCTTTGCCTCGGTTTGCGAACCAGGCTCAGTTTTCTCTGTTTTCTCTTCGCGAAGGGAGGGAGAGGTCTCGTAGGTCATCTCTCAGTGGCCGTAGGCTACGTTTTGTGGTCGTAGGCCATTTTGCCCGTTTGGAGTCCGGTTTTCGATTTTTCGGAGCCGTTGGCCGTGTGCCTCGGTTCGGGACCGCTTAACCACCTCCATTTGCTTTGATTTTTGGCATACTTCTTATTTGCTCCCTTTTGAGGGACACTGAGGTCTGAGAGACCCACTTCGTGGTCAAATGCCACTTTCGGTGCTTAACAGGCAGTTTTTGGAGCCCCGAATTGCGCGTTTTGGCCCCCGAACATTCGTTTTGCATCGGTTTTCATTCATTTTTGGCAGGTACCTCTGTTTCATCACCAGGAAGGCCGTAGAAGGGTGGGAGGCCAGCAATTGTTTCAGCAACCAGTTATATTCCTCCGGCGCCCTCCGACACCCGTTTTTTCTCACTTTCAAGCCAATGTTGACCACCCTGGGGTCACTTTCTTCAATCCTAACCCCCATATTTGTGATGTACACACATGGGAGGACACCAAAAGTTGGTGGCCGGCCAGTAATCCCACCTGACCCTTTTGAACCCTTCCTAAAAATGGCCTATTCTCTCTTCTGTTTTACAGTTGACAATTTTGAACCACAGGGTTATGTTGAGGGCACTTGGGAGGACACCAATTTGTGGTGGCCGGCCATTAATTCACTTTGGCCCTTTTGACTCTTGGCCGGCCGGCCATGGGGGGTGGCCGGCCGACCACCTGCAGCTCCAAAAGTTAGCCGGCCATGATCCTCAGGGTGTGTACATTCCAGCTGTATACTTTTTTCCCCCCAAAAATCTGTATCCGGGGGGGACAACTTTTGGGGGGAAACTTGGCTTGTTTTCCCCCCACTTTTTCCCTCATTTTCTCCCCCTCTTTGGTCTATATAACTGGCCTCCAGCATTGGTCCAAGGGTTGGAAAAAATTGGACTTGAGCTTGCATATACACATCTCCCTCCATCTCTCTCTTTCAAGCTCAAACAACCAAGTTCTACCCCTTTTTCTTCATCACCACCTAGCACTACACTGCCACTTCCATTTCCAGCAGCTTGGGGAGCTTTCCATCAGCTAGGAGGCATCACTTCTCAAGCCAAGAAGCAACCAAGGGTTGGTTTTCAAGGGTAAACATCAATTCCCTCTTTTTGAGCTTAATTTTGCAACATTTTTCTAGCTATTTTTCTTGCTGTTTTGAGCTCCGACCAAAACTGAAAGTACCTCTTATTTGATCTCTATTTCATGTTTCATTAATGGAATTTTGTCATTTGAGGTCCCCATCTTGCACTTCCTTCTTTATCTCTCCTTTAGGCCCTAATCTTGCATGTTATTTTTGGCCTATGTGTAATCTGTTTTGGGGCATGTAATAAACTGTAAGTGAGCTTATTTTGAGCCCTTCTTCAACATTTAAGAAGGGCTCATCACTGTTTGGGACCTCCATGTGCCACTTGTCATTATACCCCTCTTTGGTCCCCATTTTTGCATGATTTATTAGCCTATTGTGTCTCTGTTTTTGGACTTTGGTCCAAACTAAAAGTGGCCATATTTTGACCCCCTTATCATGTTTCATTAAGGGTCTTTGGCTTTTTGATGATTTTTTTGTATACTTTGTGTTTTGACCTCTTTCGGGCCCTACCTTGCATGGCATTTTGAGCATACTTGTATATTGTTTTAGGGGTTTCCATAAACTGTAAGTAGTCATATTTTTGGTCCCTATTCAGTGTTGTAGAAGGGTCTTTTTCTGTTTGGGCTTTGCATATACCACTTGTTTCATTGCCTCCCTTGCGGAGCCACTTTTGTATGCTAATTTAGCCCAACTTGTTCTCACTGTTTGGCCATGCTTTAAACTTTAAAAATGCTTGTCTAGGGGCTTCCTTGCTTCTGTCTTTTCATCTCATGTTCAAATTATGTTTGTATTGTATAGTTATAAGCCATTTCATGCACCAAAATCCATGTATCGGGGCTCGTTCCATGCATCGGGTTTCATTTTACCGGGTTTTGGGGCTGTTTTGCATCTCATTTTACTTCTGATTTTTTCATGTTTGCATATCATATTCCATGTCTTTGCCATGTCTCATTAGGGTGGCATTTCGGTGCCTGAGGGTCGGTCCTCGGTTTGCGTGCACGCGTGCACGTATTTCGAGTTGTCTTGTTTTCATCTGATGGCCTCCTATGTGAGTGTGGCTGAGGCTCTCTCATGTTGGTGTAAGCCCATTATTGCATTGCGTATGCCATTTTATCCATAGCATTGTGTATGCTCGGTTGTGTATTACCTCGTGCAGCGTGTATGCCATTCCATAACATTGTGTATGTTAGGATTGTATCTTAGTTGCATTTCATGCATGTCATGCATATTGCATCGTGTTCGGGATAGGAATTAGCCTGGGCACGAGAAACGAGGTACGTTTCGTACTCCGAGTGACGGAACGTGTCTCAATTCTAAGTCACCGACACTCCGGATTATCCATGATGAAGTTAGGTTTTAGTTTTTCTTTTATGTGCATTCATTTCATATTGAGTTGTGCAATTCGACTCCTCGGCCATCATGCATCGATATGCGTGATTGGTGGCACGAGGATCGAGACATGCATACATTTGTGAAAATACATTGCCATGCCCCTTTCCTGTTCTCTGTTGCAGCAAATCAAGAATCAGTGGTCTTCCGAGGCTTGGCACGCATTTCAAGAACAGAGGCTAATTGGGGCATCGTCATGGATTTCCGTGCAAAAGCAACCCGGGCATGCATCATTCATCATCCGGAATGGAATCAAGGCAGTCCCTGGCTTGCATGCCAGTTTATTTATTTTCTTAGTTAATTTGTTAATTAATTAGGAATTTGTACATTATTTGGACTGTAACATTTGGACTGTACTATTCTTTCATTTGGGACTGTATTATTTATTCAGACCTTCTGCGCGAGGGCAATGTTGTAATAAGTGTGCGTGAGTGTGATGTATGTCTTCCAACCCCACGTCTTTCTTCCCTTTTATTTACCTGCTTATGATGGTTAGATTAGGGCATATTTCAATTAGCATACCGTATGACAGCATGTTTGCATCATTCATCTGTTTTGCATGCACCGGGCTCGGCGCATCATACTAATTGCATTGTATTTTCAATTCCAAGTTGAATACATGTTAGTTGTAGCATTTCATATGCCATGTTTAGAATAGCCGAGCTTGCTATAGTTGCATTTTTGCATGTGTTGCATTAGGCATTTCTGTATACTTAGGATTCATGCATGGATTTCTAATTAGCTTCTTTTTTGGCTTGGAGTACTCGGTGAGTTTTATGCTTTAGCATCCTTGCATGTGTGTGAGTGACTGCCATGAATAGCATGCTTACCATGAGGCTAAATGCTTATGTGATATAACTGCCTGAATGCCTGTGGGTGAAGGTTGGGTTACTTAAATTGGAACAAATCATCAACTGTGAGTTTTAAGCTCACTAGATAGTGGCAAAACCATCTTTTCTTAAGCCCACCTGAGGGTGGCAAAATCTGCATCTTTAAAAGCCTACTTGCGAGTAGCAAACCATCTTTCAAAAAATAAACATGAAATGTTTTGTTCCAATTCAGGCGATCCAGTCTATACTTGTATGCTGTGCGCATCACATAATAATCTAGGCTGATAACCGGAATAAGAACACACAATGTTTTCAAGAATAGATATCATGGTTAGTAGAGGCCGATCTTTGATCGGGTGAGCGGGGGTGCTCACGAAGTGACCTTCCCCAATCGTACCCAAGTTCCCGAGCCGAGGCAACTTTGGTGATGACGGACACGTGGCCTTAGGCAAACGAGTCAGGGTTTCCTAAATTTCCCCAAAATAAAACATTTAGGTGGCGACTCTGTATCTGGCAAAGCAGTCCATGTTTGGCACTTATTTTCTAAAAATCTGTTTTCTCAAAACGATTTTCCAGATTTGGACTCTTTGGTTCAGATTAAGAACCGTGACAATTTGAGAGTCCTGAGCTGTAGTGACCCCAAATGAACAGAACGGGAGCTCGTTCCTCCCGGGGCGTTCGGGGACCTCTACAAGAGGCCTGATCAAAACGTTACATGTTAAACTATACAGGAGATGAACTTAGCAGAGGAACAAATACAGTCCTCAAATGCACTTCTGGAAATGAGTCAAGGACACTGGGAGGGCTGCCACCGGTCAGAAATATACACACCTAAAATAGTGAGCTTGATGCACTGGTTCCAGACTGATTTCTCTGCACCATCGGGAGAATCACTGAGGCAAGTGGAATTCCGAATGGTCCAGTTCTTAAATGGGACGGTTTTGGGACTGCCTAAAAAATTTATATCAGATTTTTCCCCACCCTCGCAGCATAAGAATCAAGAGTTTTCGCACCACAATTCTCACGCACATACAAACTCAATTCATGACGGGGATGGGCCTTCTCTCCCACCACCCAACTGGGATTTGGTTCACAGGAATCGATAGGGGCTTTCAAAGAAAAAATCTGGTAAGAGCAGGCCAGAGAGAAATTCTCTTATCTGGAGGAGCCAGGAGACGTCGCTGACATAGTTCTCGAGTTGCGCAGCCATCTTGCGGAAGGCGGCAGCGGGGATGATGGTGAAGACTCGCATGACGAGGCCGTGGGCGCAGCACTTGTGGACAAGGGTTAAGGCCTTTTCGAGGACTTGGTCGGTGTCCTCAATGATGAGGCGGGTGGGTCGCGAGGAGAGAGAGAGAGAGAGAGGAGGGTGATGGTTTGAAGGTGTGATGTATATCAAATTTCTTTGTAGGGACCTTATACATCAAAAAATAATATTGTGGATCTCTTCCATTACTAAAAATAGGAGAGGAATTTTAGACTAATTTTCCCTTTTTTAAAATCTTCAACAAAAAATTCATTAAAAGCATTATTAAAAAAAAAAGTAAACAAAGAAAAAAACTCAAATGCTAATTCAAAATATCCACTAAGCATTGAAAATTTATTTAACATCGTGGTGCTTTGAAAAGTTGATAAAAAATTAATTTTTTGACTTTTTTGTTTTAAAAAATAAAGATATAATGTGATCCAAAAAAACTAGAGAAATGTTTTTTTCCCCGAATTCTCGCGCCCTGAATGTCCAAAACGACGTCGTTTTGGGCATTATTATTATTATTATTATTATTTTCTTCTTCTTCTTCTTCTTCCATTTTCAGTCTGAACCAGAGGGGGAGAGGGAGAGAAAGAGAAGAGAGAAAGAGAGAAAGAGAGAGAGAGAGAAGAGAGGTCGCCGATCGTCGGCCCAGCCGAGCTCGTCGCAGCCTCCGACCGCCGCCTCCGAGCTCGTCGCCTCCGAGCTCGCAGCCCCACCGAGCTCGTCGCAGCCTCCGACCGCCGCCTCCGGCCCCGCCTCCGCCTCTCCTCCCCCTGTGAGTATGCCCCCTCCAGTCCCCTACTCCTCCTCCTTCTTCCTCCTCCTCCTTCTTCCTTCTTCTGCTGAAAAAAAAAAAGAAATTCGGGGCATTCGGGGGAGCTCAGATTCGGGCTCCCAATCGCGATTGAAAAAACTAAAAAGCCAGTTAGCTTTTTATCAGTTTCCCTTATAAATAAATCTCAATTTGTATTAAATTTTACACAAATAAATACTTATCCCTTGTTTGGCATGGCTTTTGAAGTTAAAAAGATAAAATAGTTACAAACAAAAAAAAAATTAAAAAAGTCAATATAACAAAATATCACATCTAAATCATAATTATTTTACTTTTTTACTCATAAAAATTAAAAAAAAACCAAAAAACTCTAAAGCAAATGAGATTTTTGAGCCCAAACTAAAATAATAAAAAAACTAAGCCACTTTTCAAACGAAACTTAAAGATTCATTTTTATGACATAGCACAATAGGTTGTTTTGAGAAATAAGTGAGAAGCTATTTTTTTTTTTCAAATATATAAAAAATTAAAAAAATAATGTGATTTTAAAAAATAAAAAATAAAAAAGTTAATTTTTAATCGTTGCCCAAAAAGCGAATATTAAAGAAAAATATTTGGAATTTTTTTTTTGAAGGCTCCATAATTCTTTTTAAATTTTAATTATTGATATATGTATGAGACTCATTTATGTATATATAAGATTTATACCATTAATAATTATGATTTAAAAAAAATTGTGAAAGTCACAAAAGGAGTCTCAACCATTTCTAAATATTAAAATAACTTCTAGGAGTGTTGACGATAAAGAACCTTTGGATTTCTTAACCGCTCATCAAGGCCTCCCTCTAATTAACTTTTCCACAATCAAAGAAGTTGTCATATCAGCTGGGCCATATTTGGCTGATTGACTCCTTTTGTCTCAAGCATTTGCTTCAATAAGACAAAAGAGAAATAAAAATAATTTTTTTATAAAAAATAGATTGGCCAACACGTTCATGTGTCATCGTAGAACCTTATCTAAAGATATAAATCTAAATTCACAGCTAGCTAGACTTCTCACTAAGGTATATGTTGGTGCATTTTAATAAATTTAATTGAATAATTTAACAAAATAAATAATGAGGGAGGAGGAGTAGAAGTTGATGAAGCTTTGTCAAAATAATTAGATGACAGGTTTTCACATTGATTAGAAAAGAGAAATGTAATTGTTACTTGTTATTATTTATGTTGTTGAAGGTAGGTCCAATTCCAACCTCTAAATGTAAATTGAATTTGAGTTACACTCGAAATAGTCACAAATGTGAGGTGGTCTTTTTTTTTGGTAAGATAAGTTAATGTTTTAAGATTTAGTCCTATAATGTGTTTGATTTGAGTTTTTTTAATTTAATTTTTTTAAAATTAAATTTTTAATTTTTTGTATTTTTTATTTGAGTGGTGATTCATCCCACTAATTTTTGGACCACTAATAGCTCTAATGAGCTTAAAAAAAAAAAAACAAACAAACTCAAGTCAAAACATCACATCACTTTGGTGGGGCCACTGTGCCACATCATTAGTGATGCTCTAGAGCTCCCAATTTAGTGCTCTAAAACATTATTCTTTTTATTTTTAGTAAATATTTTAAAATTTTAAACATTTTTTTTCCTTTTTTAAATGTATCTTACTTAGATGTATCTAAAAGTAAAATGTTTGTGAAAAAATATTTTAAAAAATTAATAAATATACAAAAATATACTATTTTTTTTTATATTTTTGGTATTTGGTGAATTTTTTAAAGATTTTTTTTCATGAAAATTATACTTTTTAAGTGTATATATGTTAGGTGTGTCTAATTTTTTTTTTTAAAAAAATGCTAAAAATATTAAAAATATTCAATAAAAACAAAAAAAAATACGAAAAATAAGAAAGTTGAATTTTCTAAAAAGTGTTTTTAAAAAACTGGAAACTGTTGGAACAATCTTTTGTGTAAATAAAATAATATGAAACAATTCAAACAAAATAAAATAAAACTTACAGTATTTATTTTGTAGAATCGAATAAATAATTCAAAGACCAAGTCGAGTGTGTGACACTCTGTCCTTAAGACAGATTCGCCCCGCTACGGTGCTTACGGTTGAGTGGCGTCTATCTCCCAGGATACAATAATCTTAACCAATTTGTAGTAGCACTCCAAAACAAATTGTTCGGCGAACCAAATCTGTGTTCTAAATCTTTGATTATTTAATCTAAAACTAATATATGAAGAATAAATGCACTAGAGCAAAATCTGGATAGCAAAGAGACAATAATTTTAGACTGAATTTTTGGGCAATGAGACAATAATTTCAGACTGAATTTTCGGGGTTTCGACTGCTGGAATTTATGGCTGTATTTATAGGCACAAAATGCTAACAAAAAATCTGTCTGAACAGGTGTAAACACTACCAAACAGATGCAGCCTGTTTTTGAACTCAAATAGGTTCTGACCGTTAGCACTTTGAATACTTATATTCAAACAATTTTGAAAAGTTGTCTGTTGGTGGACAAACATAAAAAATTGTTGGAATACATTTTTTATTTAAACTATTTGAATAGTTTAATAAATTCGTTAGTGGAGTAGTGTTTTAAACTATTTGGACTATATATATATTAAACTATTTGAATAGTTTAATAAATAAAGGAAGAGGTACAAACTTTAGGAAATCACTTCTCACAATTACAAACTTTAGGAAACCACTTAGGAAATGACGAGATTTGAATTTAGAATTAAATTAAAATTTCACAATAATTTTTTATTGAAAAAATCAAATGAATTTTATCTAAAAAATTAATGTTAGACTCGAATACGACGTCAACTTCCCATTTACTCATAAATGGTTTTGACGTTCCGTTTTCACCGTATGACTTGCCACGCGGCAAGGAACACTTCACCTCTTTGGACCCACCCCAAAAGGCGTTTGGGGCCTACTCAAATTTGGGCTAAAAAATATGCCTATATTAAACCATTTTTCCAACAATCCCCCACATGAACGGAATTTGACGGAGAGAAAATGCACCAACATGATCTAAATGCAGAAAGTATAGAAATTGGAAATATTCTGCAAAGAATAGGTAGTTTTTCGCTTTGAACCTTCCCTTGTGAGACACTATCGGATTTACTAGCTAACCAGTGAACATGATGTCTTGAACTGTTCAACCGTTTGTGTAAACCAAGACAATAGAACTCACACAGTATATCCCCAAACACAGTTTAGTTCTCACTAATGTGTTCATTTTGGCTTTGAACAACTTGGTCTTTCATGAGTGCTCTAAAGACTTGTAGCCCTTCACAAATCTTATAGAACCGGCCCAGTTCACACTCATATAGGTGATTCTTATGAAGAGTATCCTGCCATACTCCACTAGGTTTACCTAGATATAAAAATCATTAAAATTTTACTTAACCTAAAACGCTGCAGACATCACTTATTTCATCATAGAAATGGGTAGGAGTTGGACTCCCCAGTGATCCTTCTGAGTCATTCACAACTCGGTTGTCCCTTTGAACCTAGATCTTGGGATCTCCAGTCAACTAGGTTGGGTTGCCGTTGTGGTAACTCTTATTTAATAGGCTTTAGTCCCATTCTCCTCGATGAATTCTCAACTAACTCTCTTGCTAACCCTTTGGTTAGTGGATCCGCTATGTTGTCTTTAGACTTCACATATTCAATGGAAATAATTCTATTAGAGAGTAGTTGCCTCACGGTGTTATGTCGACGACGAATGTGTCGTGACTTACTGTTATACATATGACTCTGTGCTCTACCTATTGCTGATTGACTATCGCAATGTATGCATATAGCAGGCACTGATTTTGGCCATATTGAAATATTTTCAAGGAAGTGGGGAAGACATTCTGCCTCTTCCCCTCCTTTGTCTAAAGTTATGAATTCTGATTCCATAGTAGACCTAGCAATACAAGTCTGTTTGGAAGATTTGTAAGATACAGCCGCCCCACCAAGAGTAAAGACATACCCACTGGTGGACTTTGAGTCTCTAGTATCCGATATCCAATTTGCATCACAGTATCCTTCAAGTACTGCTGGATATCTAGTATAATTAAGCCCAATGTTACGAGTAAATCGGAGATATCTTAGAACCCTTATAATTGCTTTCCAGTGTTCTACTCCCGGATTACTCGTATGTCTACTTAATTTACTTATTGCATAAGCTATATCCGGGCGAGTGCAGTTCATCAAGTACATTAAGCTTCCAATAATTTGGGCATACTCTAATTGAGAAATACTTTCCTATACATTCTTAGAAAGATACAAATTAACATCTACAGATGTTCTAGCAAGATGATCATCATCTTTGCTGAATTTGTCAAGTATTTTCTCAATGTAATGAGATTGTGACAAAGCATATCCTTCTGATATTTTGGTAATTTTCATACCAAAAATTACATCAGCAATGCCCATGTCCTTCATGTCAAAATGTTTATTCAACATTTTCTTGGTAGTTTTAATCATGTCATTATTACTACCTATGATGAGCATATCATCCACATAAAGACATATAATGACATAACCTTTGTCCGTGTTCTTAATGTAAACACATTTGTCACACTCATTAATTTTAAATCCATTTAACATTATTGCCTTGTCAAATTTCTCATGCCATTGCTTTGGCGCTTGTTTTAAACCATATAATGATTTAACCAATTTACACATTTTCTTTTCTTTTCTTGGAACAGAAAAACCTTCTGGTTGTTCCATTTAAATTTTTTCATTTAACTCACTATTTAAGAAAGCGGTTTTTACATCCATTTGATGAATTTCTAAATTGTATAAAGATGCAATGGCAATTAACATTCTAATGGATGTTATTCTAGTAACCGGTGAGTAAGTGTCAAAGTAATCATGACCTTCTTTTTGTCTAAAACCTTTGACCACAAGTCTTGCTTTGTATTTGTCAATTGATCCATCTGCTTTCAATTTTCTTTTGAAAATCCACTTGTACCCAAGAGGTTTACAACCTGGTGGCAAATCCACCAATTCCCAAGTGTGATTTTGCAAGATGGATTCAACTTCACTATTGATAGCTTCTTTCCATAAAGGAGCTTCAGGATTGGACATAGCCTCTTTAAAAGTTAAAGGCTTATTTTCTAACAAATATGTTAGAAAATCTGGACCAAAAAATTTTGAGGTTTTAGCACGTTTACTACGCCTAGGTTCATTTAACTCAGCATTTAAGAAAGCGATTTTTACATCCATTTGATGAATTTCTAAATTGTATAAAGATGCAATAGCAATTAACATTCTAATGGATGTTATTCTAGTAACTGGTGAGTAAGTGTCAAAGTAATCAAGACCTTCTTTTTGTCTAAAACCTTTGACCACAAGTCTTGCTTTGTATTTGTTAATTGATCCATCTGCTTTCAATTTTCTTTTGAAAATCCACTTGTATCCAAGAGGTTTACAACCTGGTGGCAAATTTACCAATTCCCAAGTGTGATTTTGCAAGATGGATTCAATTTCACTATTGACAACTTCTTTCCATAAAGGAGCTTCAGGACTGGACATAGCCTCTTTAAAAGTTAAAGGCTCATTTTCTAACAAATATGTTAGAAAATCTGGACCAAAAGATTTTGAGGTTCTAGCACATTTACTACGCCTAGATTCCTCTTCCTCATTTTGATCTAACTTTTGTTCTTGATCATGTTCTTAATCCTGACTAGTAATAGCATCATGAGATCTTTTATTGTTACTAATCTCTTGTCCAGTCTTATTTGAAAATATATGTTCAAAGAAAGATGCATTCCGAGATTCAATAATAGTATTTACATGCATTTCGGTATGTTCTGATTTATGAATCAAAAACCGATATGCACTACTATTCTTGGCATAACCAATGAAAATGCAATCAATGGTCTTAGGACCTATCTTAGTCTTTTTAGGACTAGGAATAGCCACGTTAGCCAAACACCCCCACACTTTTAAGTATTTGTAGGATGGTACTCTACCATGCCACATTTCATAAGGTGTTTGATTCACTTTCTTTCAGGGTATTTTATTAAAAATATAATTAGCAGAAAGTATTGCTTCCCCTTACAAGTTTTGAGGTAAACCAGAACTTATTAACATGACATTCATCATTTCTTTTAAAATCCTATTTTTCTTTTCAGCAATTCCATTTTGCTGAGGTGAGTAAGGAGCGGTGGTTTGATGAATTATTCCATGTTCTTTACAAAACTCACCAAAAGGTGATTCATATTCACCACCTCTATCACTTCCTAGTTTTTTGATTTTCTTACCAAGTTGATTTTCAACTTCATTCTTATATTGAATGAAAGTTTCCAAAGCTTTATCCTTGGTTTGAATTAAATAAACATAATTATATCTAGTATAGTCATCTATAAAAGTGATAAAATACTTTTTCCCACCTCTAGTTTGAATTGATTTAAAATCACAAATGTCACTATGAATTAATTTAAGTGGTTCCGTACTTCTTTTAATTGAATGAAAAGGAGTTTTAGATAATTTTGCCTCAACACAAATTTCACATTTATGATTTGAATCAATGTCAAATTTAGGTAAACATTCCATATTAATTAATCTACGCAAAGATCCATAATTAACATGTCCTAGTCTACCATGCCATAAATTTGAAGACTCAAGCAAGTAAGAAGAAGATGTATTATCATTAATAACTGAGGGTACAACGGTCATTACATTTAACTTGAAAAGACCATCAGACATGTAACCTTTTCCTACATATATCCCATTTTTAGTAAGTACAAATTTATCACTCTCAAATACTAGCCTAAACCCATTCTTACTCAACAAAGATCCGGAAACAAGATTCTTGCGAATGTCCGATACATGCAGCACATTGTTGAGAGTGAGTTCATTTCCAGACGTCATCTTGAGTACAATCTTTCCTTGTCCTTCAACTTTGGAAGTTGAGGAGTTGTCCATAAAAAGTTGTTCACCATTGTCCACTGTAGAATAAGATGTGAACATCTTTTTGTCGGCACAAATATGGCGAGTAGCACCAGTGTCCACCCACCATTCGTTAGGATTTCCGACAAGATTTGCTTTGGAAACAATTGCAGAAAGATTGATGTCATCTACACCATTGAAAATTTTGTCCACTTCGGTCATATGGGCTTGAGCAGGCTTCTTGCTCGTTCTTCTTTTTTTTTGCCTTTGCTACGGTAATTTTTCGCCCGGTGTCCCTCTTTGTCACAGATGTAACATTTGCCATTAAACTTGTACTTTTTATTTCCCCCCCTTTAGAGCCTTGTGATGAACCTTCTCCAGAAGACTTTCGTTTCTTGGTTTTTGAAGCATGTTCCACCCCATTTGCCTTAGACTCTATAGGATGCTTACCAACCCGCTTTTCAGAATTGCGGTTGTCCTCCTTAATCCTCAAACGCACAATTAATTCTTCCATAGAAATTTCTTTGCACTTGTGTTTGAGATAGTTCTTGAATTCCTTCTAGCCTTTTGGTAATTTTTCAATTAATGCTGCAACTTGGAAGGATTCACTAAGAGACATGCCTTCTGCGTGAATGTCATGCAAAATGAGTTGGAAATCTTGAACTTGGCTGATTACAGCTTTTAAATCAACCATTACAAAATCCAAGAATCTGCCAGCCATAAATTTCTTTGAGCCGGCATCTTTCGTTTTGTATTTTTTATCCAAAGACTCCCAAAGTTCCTTTGCTGTCTTGATAGGATTGTAGACGTTGTATAATGTGTTGTCAAGTCCGTTCAAGATGTAGTTTCAGCAAAGGAAATCGGCATGTTTCCAGGCATTAATCGCAGCAACCACTTGCCGGTCGATTTCATCCTCTTTCAAGATAGGAGCATCTTTACGGAGGAAACGAGCCAGGTTCAGAGTTGTAAGATAGAACAACATTTTCTGTTGCCATCTTTTAAAGTCAGTTCCTGCGAACTTATTTGGCTTTTCATCGTGGTTTACTGGTACTGTTACAACAGAAGAGGAGATTGGTGCAATTGCAGCCACCACAGTAGTACTTGTTTGGGCATTAGTTTCAGTAGCCATCAATTCTAAATTATAAAACAAAATTATAATTAGAATTTATACTACACAGAAAATTAATCCAAATTCACAGAATTAAATTCTGTAAAAATAAAGGAAAAAGAATATAACTTTTATTTTTTAATTAATTTAGAAATAAAATAAAATTTTATTTAACCAAATTAATTCCGCATAGAAAATTAAATTTCTGTAACACTTCAATAATTAAAATACTGAAACAGAATTTTAATTAATGAAAACTCAGAAAAATAATTTCTAATAACCAAAATTAATTTCTGACGAAATTCCACAAATATATATTCTGAATTGTTAATGATACCAGTATATTACTACTAGTTGTCAAAGAAAATAGACAGTATATTACTATTATCTGTCAAATAGCATATAACCACTCTTTGTTTTTCCAACCAGAATATTAAATTGTAAATTCACAGAAAATAATTTTCTTAAAAGAAGAAAGAGAAAGGAAACAAACGAAAAATTCTGTAAACAGAATAATTCGAATCTGTCTTAAGATTGTTGGAACAATCTTCTGTATAAATAAAATAATATGAAACAATTCAAACAAAATAAAATAAAACTTACAGTATTTATTTTGTAGAACCGAATAAATAATTCAAAGACCAAGTCGAGTGTGTTACACTCTGTCCTTAAGACAGATTCGCCCCACTACGGTGCTTACGGTTGAGTGGTGTCTATCTCCCACGATACAATGATCTTAACCAATTTGTAGTAGCACTCCAAAACAAATTGTTCGGCGAACCAAACCTGTGTTCTAACTCTCCGATTATTTAATCTAAAACTAATATATGAAGAATAAATGCACTAGAGCAAAATCTAGACAGCAAAGAGACAATAATTTCAGACTGAATTTTCGGGCAATGAGACAATAATTTCAGACTGAATTTTCGGGGTTTTGATTGCTGGAATTTATGGCTGTATTTATAGGCACAAAATGCTAACCAAAAATCTGTCTGAACAGGTGCAAACACTGCCGAACAGATGCAACCTGTTTTTGAACTCAAATAGGTTCTGACCGCTAGCACTTTGAATACTTATATTCAAACAATTTTGAAAAGTTGTCCGTCGGTGGACAAACATAAAAAACTGTTGGAATATTTTTTTTATTTAAACTATTTGAATAGTTTAATAAATCTGTTAGTGAAATAGTGTTTCAAACTATTTGGACTATATATATATATATATATTCAGTTTAATATATATATATATATATTAAACTATTTGAATAATTTAATAAATAAAGGAAGAGGTACAAACTTTAGAAAATCACTTAGGAACCCAAAATTTAAATTTAGAATTAAATTAAATTCCCACAATAATTTTTTATTGAAAAAAATCAAATGAATTTTACCTAAAAAATTAATGTTAGACTCGAATACGACGTCAACTTCCTATTCACTCATAAATGGTTTTGACGTTCCGTCTTTACCGTGTGACTTGCCACGCGGCAATGAACACTTCACCTCTTCGGACTCATCCCAAAAAACGTTTGGGGCCCATTCAAATTTGGGCTAAAAAAATGCCTATATTAAATCATTTTTTCAACAGAAACAAACATGGTGATTAATATTTTTAGTTTTTTTTTGAAAAATCATAAGTAGCATTAAAATAAAAGAGTTGCCTTCTCTTTCATATATAATCTAGACTGAAGATGATTGTTTGAACTAATAGAGTCCACAATAGCTCCTGTTTCAATAATCAAAATTGTTCATTTATTGGGTGGATCGTGTATATCATTCATGCACAAAATTAAATCAATTTAATAATCATCATCTATTTAATTTACCACATTTGTCTCTGAAAAAATAAACAATAAGTATATTAAAAAATAAACCATTTATTATTTGGCAAATGCGAGAAATTAAATAGGCTATAATTATTAGATCTACTTATTTTTTGTGTGAGTGATATACATGAACGATTCTTCAAAATAAATTATTTGAATTACTAGAATGTGATCTGTGGTGGGTCTTGCGAACATGAACAATACCCTCCAATCTAGATCATGGACTAAAGAAAAATAAATGAACTTTGATTAAAATAACTTAAGCCAAATTACACTGATAGTCCCTACATTTTTCTTATTGTGTCATTTTGGTCCCTACACTTTCATTTATCTCAATTTTGACTCTTAATTTTAGATTTTATGTCAATTTGATCTAAATGATAACGTCGTTAGTATTTTTTATAAAAAATTATTACTAAATTGGTTGAAGTTAACTCACTAAATTAAACAAATTTATAATTTTTCCTTGAAAAGCATGGCATTTGTCACTTATTTACTATTTTTTATTAAAAAATGTTAAAAATTGTAAGCAATTTTCCTAATAACTTAACAACATAATAAATATTAAGGTAACTTATACTCACCTCTCCTGAATTTTGAAAAAAATATATTTAGCCAACATTTTTAACATAATTGTATTGGTCTATCTTTAATAAGGTTTTCAAAACTAATATAGATAATAAAAATAAATATGCATTTTAGTGGAAAGAGAAAACAATAATATATTTTATTTACAAAATGGGTTTAACTGTTATATAAATTAAAATATCAAAAGAGACCAATATAATTATATAAAAAATATAACGATAATTTATCTTAAATATTACTTTAAAACTATACACCCATTGTAAAAGAGTAAAGATGAACAGGTTTACATATCATAATGGTTTATTTTTACAAAAATGTTAGAAATCTCAAAAATTTTATCAAATATCTCACATGAATATAGGATTTGAAAAATCTAGAAATCTCCTAGATGTTGATTTGTGATTATGTATCAATTTTAAGCAAAAAACAACAATCCCAATCAAACAATCAAGACAAATCGATACAACGATTTTACGTGAAAAAACCACAATTGGAACACCTCCAATCGTGATAAAAAACCACGGGCAACAGCCACAAAACAATCCACTAAGAAGATATAAATCAATTATACAGGTATATTCTCAATTACCTAGCGAATCCACGCCCGAATTAAACCAACCCTTATGTGCCTCTTCTAACCGCGTCTTCACCTCGGAATTGTCTTGACGATGAACCACTCCAGAATCCACCAAAGCTTCAGGCTCGAATTCTTCAGAATCCACCAAAGAACAACTCTCTCTTTTGTGTAGAATAAACAAACAAACCTTTGATGTATGCTTCTTAAACCATGAGTTGAATACTCAATGAAACATCAAAGAAAACTAGCACAATCTCTCCAGATATAAACCTTAGAACTAAAAAAGAAGATTTGGAGAAGTTATCCAAGTTTTGGGAGAAAACCAACTACTTATAGAAAACCAAAGTAATCCTAGTTTTGGAAGAAAACCAATTCCTTATAGAAATTCACGAATCTATGTTTGCGCGGTCCGCTCGAGCGTGGTAACTCCTACTCGAGCGGAGGCTTCAAAATTGTGTGATTCATATAGGCTTCACGCTCGAGCGGAGAATCACACCATCCAGTACTTTTTCAGGCGAAACAGAGATGCTGTGAGCTTGCAATCCCCGCTCGAGCATCACTTTCCCCGCTTGAGCGGGATGACCAAAATTGGAAAATCTGGAAAACTAGATCCTGTTATAACCTCGATTTTGATCCATGGAAATTGACAAAGGCACGATTCGGGTTGGATTCGCATCTAATAAACTCATAGCCTCATTGAAATAAAAGGTGCGAAAACAAATACAACTGAAATGAGTTTTATCAAATGGGGTTGCCAAGAATAAAACCTAACAATCTCCCCCTTTGGCAATGCTGTGACAAAACACACTTAACAAATAAAATCCTAAACACCCCAACCCATTATAGCCAACAAAAGCCAACTTTTTTCTCAAGGTCATGATCTGCAAAACAGTTATTAGTGCTACAATCTCCAAAACAGCTATTAGTCCCACAAGAGTATATGAAAAAGCAATAGACATATGACACGATTATCATGAAAAAGCAATACACATATGACACGCTTATCTTGAAACATGAAATGGAAAACATGAATAGATGAAAACTAAGACTTCATGAAAAACAACTCTCAAACAATAAAAGCAAGATCATAAATCATACAAGCAATGATATGACGATGTAAATATCAGGGGCATGCAAAAAAGAAATAACAAGCAAACAGTGCATAGCAACATGCAAAACAACTAAAGCCAATCTCCCTTACCAAACAAATCAAAGTGTCCACACTAACAAACTCTTGCAATGATAAACCAAACTCCCCCTCACTAAAAACAAAGAACAAGAAGAAAAACGACAAAAATAATATGGTGGAGCAAGTAAGGAATTCCAGATTTGTACCTTAAAAACACACAAGATTATCCAAGAAGCACAATTACTTAAAAACACAATGTGCACGGTCTGTAGAAAATTCCTCATAAATGAAAGTGATGCATTATGTGAAAAGCATAGATCCCATGATAAAAGTGTGTGTGTGACTCTTGGAGTTCGACAAACACTAGATTCAATCCTAGTAGTGATCTGAAAGTTGGACCTCCGACAAGAGAATCTAAGCACAACAAAAGAAAGTCAAACCACTAAGAATTAAGGGGTATTTGGTGAGTAAAGGCGGAGGCTTCCCCTCAATCAATGAATCCTTTTTTTTTTTTCACATCTTTTTCTTTTCTTCCTTTTGCACATCTTTTTTCTTCTTCTTGTTATTTTTATTTTTCTTTTTCTTGTGCACACTCATTGGCAGCTGACACACTCAAGAGTATGGAAACCGAACCAGAGAAGTATGGATATAATAAGGATGGCCTGGTTGGTGACTCTGAGGTAGCTTTTTCCTCATGCATGGACTACAAAGAATAGAGGGGGAAAGCCGTGGAGATGCAAAAAGATGGAAGGTGGTTAAGAGACTCAACATCACCCAAGATATGCTAGTATCGGTTAATTCCTCTAGAAAAACAAAAGATACCATGCCAGAAGTCCATAGAGAAAAGAGATCACTAAGGCGGAAGACTCCAATATTTGCTAATCCAAGAGTATGTACAGAATGAGACATACTAATCAAAGAACACACACTCCAAAATGAGTAATGACCATAGAAAACACACATATATTAACATGTAATAGATATTCTCATCAATTCCAATATGCAACAAGGACCACTCAAAAATTTCAAGCTTGCAAAACCATACTAAGAAAATCTTTTTGGGATTTTTTTTTTCTCAAAAATAAAGCAAAACAAAAAAATGAACAAGCACACATTTAATGACAAAAAAAAAAAAAAAAATAGAGAAACCTAAAAACTAAAACGACAAAACAAATTAACACAAGTCAAGTTTTCTCACCCAAACTGCTTTAGTACGAACAAAGTTGTGAGAATTGCGGTTCTTGGGTGGTGTCTTAACGTTGTGGTTCCCTTCCCTTACAATGGGAACCTGTCTCGATATGGTTTCTAACTTCCTATTTCTAGGTCTAGGTAAACACAACCTCTGTTCATGTTTGGTCTCAAGCAAATCAAAATAGCAAGGTTTATTATGACCCTTAATCTCCTTACGACCAATGAAGTGTCTCCTACGCCATGAGATGCTAGAATTTCTTCCATCTCTAGGAGACACTCTCTCATGCAATTCATAACAATAAGGGCGAATATGACCATGCATACCACAATGATGACAAATAAACACAGGGTGTACAGGGTGTACCTTCTTTTCTTTGACCTTACCATCTCTAGAAAGTTTGAGAAGTCCATCCTTATGTTGAATTTTCTGTTCTCCCTTTCCTTGAGTTCTTGTATCATGAGATATAGATGCACTCTATGTTTTCTCTTTGTTATCACCAAAGCCAATGCCACTCTTGTCAGAACAAATTTGTTGAGACCCAATGATATTGTCCAAAGTCTTTGATCCTCTGTTCCAAAGACCAATGGTAGCCATAGCACACTTGAGTTCTTCCTCTTTCTTGATCATTAGTTCTTCCAAAGCAACTTGAGACATCTTGAGAGTTTCAATTTTTTCTTCATATGTTGCATAGATTTGTTGTAGCTCGTTCCTCTCTGTCTCACAAGTCAAGAGTTTTGCACAAAGAGCTTGTCGATCATTAGCTATCTTAATCGCATCAATCCTAGCCTCAGAAATCTCCTTCTTTAGTTTGACATTCTCACTTTCACATGCTTTGAGTTTCATAGTGAGTTTGTCATTCAATTTGGATAACTTAAGAGACTCCCTATACAACTTTTCATAAGCTTGCTCAAGCTCTTCATCATCACTTTCCGAGAATTCATCATCAGTGGCATTCTCAACCAGTGTGGACGTCCCCGAACGCCCCGGGAGGATGAGTCCCGTTCTGTTCATTTGGGGTTACTACAGTTCGGACTCGACTTGTGTCTCGGTTCTTAATCTGAACCAAAGAGTCCAAATCTGGCAAATCGTTTTGAGAAACAGATTTTTGAAAAAGTAGTGCCAAACATGGACTGCTTTGCCAGATACAGAGTCGCCACCTAAATATTTTTAAAATGGGGAAATTTAGGAAACCCTGACTCGGTGCCGAAGGCCACATGTCCGTCATCACCGGAGTTGTCTCGGCTCGGGAGCTTGGGTACGATCGGGGAAGGTCAGCTATGAGCACCCCCTTTCGCCCGGTCCGAAGACCGGCCTCTACTAACTGTGATATCCAATTTTGAAAACGCTATGTGTTCTTAAACCAATTATTAGCCTAGAATTACTATGTTATGCGCGCAGCAAACAAGTATAGACTAGATTGCCTAATTTGGAAAGAGACATTGCATATCCGTTCGTTTTGAAAATGCTTTGGAATTTGCTACTCGCAAGTAGGCTAAAACACGGATTTCAATGAGTTCTTCCAACTCAAACAATCCAACCTTCACCCACAGGCATCCAAGCAGTTTATAACACATAAGCATCTAGCCACATGTTAAGCATACTGTCATGTTAACATTCACACACATGCGAGATGCTAAAGCGGAAATACTTACATCGTACTCCGTGCCAAAACAAAGAACTTGTTAGCAAACATGCATGATCCAAGTCCATGTTAAGTGCCTAATGCATCGCATACAAAGTGTTGTTAGAATAGGCTCGGCTATCCTAAACATGTCATGTGAAAATGCACAATTATCACGTATTCAGTTTGGGAATTGAAGTATTGATGCAATTAGCGTGATGTACCGAGCCTAATGCATGCAATACAAATGCATGGATGCACAAATGCATAGCATGAGGTATGCTAAATTAAACGTGCCCTAATACTAACCATTAAAGCGGGTAAGTAAAAGGGAAGAAAGAAGTGAGGTTGGAAGACATACACACCACCCACACACACTTATTACAGACTTGCCCTCGCTCGGAGGGACCGAATAAATATTACAAATTAATTAACTACGCAAGCTAATTAATATTACAAATTAACTAATTTAATTAACAAATTAAATAAATTAATTAAAACAGGAAAACGCCTCGGGAAGCGCGCCACCATGCATGGGTTGCCTCTGTTTTCCTTCCTTTCCTCCTCTGGAGGCTGTCAAAGCCTCAGGACTGATCCCTTGGACAGAGAGGATCATCACCGGCTGAGTGAAATTTCCACCGGCAGTGGTGTGTGGCCATCGGCACAAAATGAAGCTATCGGCAGAGAAATTGTTGCCGGTCGGCACATTACACTGCCGGTCGGCAGAGTATTCCTGCAGAACCTGCAACTCACAGCAACAGAGGGCAAGGCAAAGCATGGCAGCACAATTCAAAGCATGTATGCACCAACCATGTCTCTTATCATTGTAATGACTCAAAGGGACATGTGCCTCGGTTCCCGGACCACCAATCACGCATTTCCATGCATGATGGCCCAAAGAACCAAGTATGCAACTTTGATTTCAAATGTATGCAAACCAATCAAACAAAACTCCCAATCCCTATCACCCAAGTCAAGGGACAAGGAATGCATGCAAGATGCAATGCAACCTAGGCATACAAGTTAAGGATGCAACATGGCATGGCAAGGCACTCATGCAAGCATACAAGCGTACATATGGCAATGCAAACTAATGCTAAGATGGTCTTATACATGAATTAGGCAGCTCTAATAAGGCCTAAAACAGTGGCCAAAGTGCTAAAAAGTGAGGGCTAAATGGCATACACACACATATGCACATAAGGACTAACACTTAAGCACAAATCAAGCAACATTCAAGCACACTTGAAAGGGACAAACATGAACAATTAGCATGCATTATAAGCTTTGAAATCATGCTAATACATGGTGCCAAACCAAGCAACAAATCAAGCCAAGCATGCACCAAATGGCCTAAGTGTTTAAAGCGAATCAATGAGGCATTGAACTACACTTAACATGACCAAACATGGCATGAAAAGAAGGACCAAAATCAGAGGTTTAGCATGTTAAAACAAAGCTAAAGGACTACTTAGATGGCATCTAAGTGACTCAAAAACAAAGGTATGCAAAGGCACCAAAACATGAAGCATTGCTACACAAGCGTATGAGGCATTAAAGAGGCATACAAGGTAATCAAACAAGCATGGAAATGGGACTGAAATGGCATATAGAATGATCCCAAATCACCAAAACAATGCAAAGATGCTATGCTACATATGCACATACTCAAGGCCAACAAGCCCAAATACAAAGGAGCTATATCAAGCATGCCAAGATCAACCCAAACGACTATGGACAGAGCTAAAACATGGCAAGATATGCACAAAATCTTCACAAGACTAAGCCTAAAACATGCTCCAACAAAGGCTAACAACCTAAGGCACATTAAGGCATAAACAAGGCATTACATGGCAACTATGCTAAGCATGCATGGAGTTCCAAAACCAACCTAAGATCATGTTATATTATGGATATATAAGCATGAAAAACAAACCAAACATGCTCAACACACACTCAAGCATAGGCTTTCTTAAGAGGCCAAAACATGCCCTTTTCAAGGACAACAAGGAGAGGGGGTGGCCCTCTCCTTCTTGGGACTTCAAGGCATCATCTTCACCACTGAAATCCCTCAAGATTTCAGTGGTGAAGAGACCTCAACACCAAAATCCCGGAGCTAGCACAAAATGGCTCAAAATGAGGCCTTTTGAGGCCTAAGGGTGGTCAACAACCCTCAAACAACAAAACACTCTTAATAAACAATAAAGAGGGCCTAAAAACAGAACTTTTTTATGTTATACAATAATCACAAAAACAGCTCTAAGATAGGTATAAAATCAATGCAAAAATGGGGAAAAAAGGGACTAGAATCTCACCCTTGAATACCCCTTTACAAATAGTGCTCCAATGGCCTCCTTGAGCTTGAATCCAATACCAAAACTTCAAAACAAACTCTTTAGAACCTCAACTCCAAGAGGAAGGTGAAACACTAGGTGTTTGTGTGCAATAGTAAGACACAAAGCATCTAGTGAACAAATGGGAGGGAAAGAGAGATAGGAAATGTATCTCACCCAAACCCTAGAACAAGAGCTCAACAATGGCTGTCTTTTGCTCCCAAAATATCTCTCCCTCTAACCTAAGTCCTCTCCTCTTTTCTTAGAGAGAGCCTCTCTCTATATTGTCTTGTAAAGCTTACAAGACAAGCCTTGCAAGAGGGAGATCCCTCCATACACGTGTATGGAGGGGAGCAAAAGCAAGACAACTGTCTAAAAATATCTGCAAAAGCAGATGAACAGCAATCGGCCGGCCAAAAATGCCATCTTGGCCAAAAAGAGTGCCGGTCGGCAACAAATAATGCTGACCGGCAACAAATAGTGCCGGCCGGCAAACTACATTGCCGGTGACAGCAAACACCAGCCGGTGGCCTCTAGCCACTGCCGGTGGTGGGTGGGGATGGTCTACAAGCCCCACCCTGCCTCTCAAGGGCAAAACAAAAGTGTTTGGTGCAAAACCAGACACTAAACGGTCGAGTTCGGGGATCCTGAAGCAAGGCGCGCGAGCCGAGACTTCCGGGAACTCCAAACAAACACAAACATGGATAATCACCGAGTGTTCAAACGGTGACGTCCAAGTCTTGAGGACAGTCAAAAATGGGGTGTCTACAACCAGGCTCTTCGGATACTCTGTTCGTCCTTCAGTTTCGGAAGCCGCCATGAAAGCAAGGAATTGTTTATGTCCCTCTTCGCCTTGATCTTCGTTGTCACTTTCATCTTCATCAGATTCTGATTCATCATCCCAAGTGATGGCAAGGGCTTTCTTCTTCTTCAAACGAGTGGGACATTCTGAAGCAAAGTGGCCAAATCGTTGGCATTCATAGCATTAGACTCTTTCAGAGTTCCCTTGTATCTTTCCTTTCTCCTTCTTGGCTATAGAATTAATTTTGAGTTTATCTTTGCCTTTAGATTTATGAGTATGAGTAGATTCCAAAAGTTTAGGATTCTTTTTCAGAAAAGATTTTTTAAATTTTTTTATAAAAGCATTTGTAATCTTGGAATCTATCTCACAATCCTCATCAGAATCCTCTTCAACTCTATGAGCACTACTATAAGCAATAGTTTTTTTTTTTTTGTTTCTTTTTGAAATTCCTACGTGCCTCATAAGTTTGGAGATTTCTAACCAAATGATCTAGCTTGAGGTTATCAATATCTTGAGCCTCCTCAATAGCCGTAACTTTTGGTTGGAACCGATCGGGCAAGGACCTCAAAATTTTTCATACAATCTTGTATTCCGGTATTTTTTCACCTAAATTGAAGCTGGAATTTACAATGTCACTCAACTTCGCATAAAATTCATCAAAGGTCTCACTATCTTTCATTGAAAGGTTTTCGAAACTAGACGTAAGCCTTTGAAGTTTTGAGCATTTAACAGAAGGAGTGCCCTCATGAATAGTTTGTAAGATATCCCAAGCCTCATTTGCGACTTCACAATTGCAAATACGACTAAACTCTTCATGTGTGACAACGTAAAAGAGAGAATTGATAACTTTACTATTCTAGCTACTATTTTGGTAATCAATTGTGTCTCACTTATCAATTGGTTTGGGAAAAGTTACTTCATCAACGGTAATTGTTGGTTCGGTCCACCCATTCATTACAGATTGCCAAACTTTTTCATCAATAGATTTTAAAAACGATCTCATCCGAGCTTCCCAAAACGAATAATTGGATCCGTCAAATAGGGGTGGTCGAACCATAGAATTTCCCTCACGAATTGAATCCATTATCACAAATCAAACAAGATCTCGTTCTAAAAGATATATATTTTTTTTAAAAAATAGAACGACCTGCTCTGATACCAATTGAAAAATCTAGAAATCCCCTAGATGTTGATTTGTGATTATGTATCAATTTTAAGTAGAAAACAACAATCCTAATCAAACAATCAAGACAAATCGACACAACAATTTTACGTGAAAAAACCACAATTAGAACACCTCCAATCGTGATAAAAAACCACGGGCAACAGCCACAAAACAATCCACTAAGAAGATATAAATGAATTACACAGGTATACTCTCAATTACCTAGCGAATCCACGCCCGAATTGAACCAACCCCTATGTGCCTCTTCTAACCGCGTCTTCACCTCAGAATTGTCTTGACGATGAGCCACTCCAGAATCCACCGAAGAATAACTCTCTCTTTTGTGTAGAATAAACAAACAAACCTTTGATGTATGCTTCTTAAACCATGAGTTGAATACTCAATGAAACATCAAAGAAAACTAGCCCAATCTCTCCAGATATAAACTTTAGAACTCAAAAAGAAGATCTGGAGAAGTTATCCAAGTTTTGGGAGAAAACCTACTACTTATAGAAAACCAAAGTAATCCTAGTTTTAGAAGAAAACCAATTCCTTATAGAAATCCACGAATCTGTGCTCGAGCGGAGACTTCAAAATTGTGTGATTCATATAGGCTTCACGCTCGAGCGAAAGTTTCCACGCTTGAGCGTCGAATCACACCATCCAGTACTTTTTCAGGCAAAACAGAGATGCTGTGAGGTTGCAATCCCCGCTCGAGCGTCACTTTCCCCGCTCGAGCGGGACGACCAAAATTGGAAAATCTGGAAAACTAGATCCTGTTATAACCTCGGTTTTGATCCATGGAAATTGACAAAGGCACGATTCAGGTTGGATTCGCATCTAATAAACTCATAGCCTCACTGAAATAAAAGGTACGAAAACAAATACAACTGAAAGGAGTTTTGTCAAACGGGGTTGCTAAGAATAAAACTGTAACAACCCTCATACTGTTTACCGATTAATGACTGCTTGCTTACCGATAACCATAGATTACCGTTAAACTGAATTGATTACGACTGATAATTGGACTGGTTAAAGTACTGAACTGACTGACTGAAAACTGGAACTGAATTGACTGAGTATGTACGTTTGAATTGCATTCTATCTGTTGATTGTTTATTTGATCTGTTCGTATTTTAGTGTTTAAACTGCTAATTGAAGGCCTTATCGGCGGCCGAATCCGGAATTGATTAATGTTTTATGATTGTCACAATTAATGTGATTTTATGGTAAAATGGTGCATGCATGTCCATAACCTTGTAATGGTCCATGTTTTCAACTTGTTTTTGGATCAATGGGCTCACTAGAGCATGTTTTGAAGCTTTGAATCGATTTGAATTCATGCATGTTTGCATGTTCATATTGTTCATGAAATTGGGTTTGAATTAAACACCCTTGGACTTTGATTTCTCAAATTGAGCTTTGAACCATGTTATTCTATGTGTTTATAAATGTTTTCCAGAAAATGGGCCCAAGAGGATTGGTTTTGATGCATTTAAACTTGGTTTTGGCTTGGAGGTGCAATCTGGGTTTTCCGGATTTTGCACTACCGCTCGAGCGGGGAAAGTGACGCTCGAGCATGAAATCCGAGCATCCAGCATCTCTCTGCACTGTTTTACAGTCCGCTCGAGCGGAGTCATGTCTCAAGCTCGAGCGGGCGTCGAGCGGAGATTTCACCCATCTAGTACTTTTACAGTACGCTCGAGCGGGAAAGTTTACGCTCGAGCGTGTACCTTTGTTGCATGTCCGCTCGAGCGGGGAAACATGCGCTCGAGCGGGACTCTGTTTTTTCTGAAAATCTTGAAACAGTCTTCTGATCACATCTTTGCATCCTCATTCCATTCTAGGCATTCTTAGGCCTAGTTTAAGACATCTTGTTGAGGATAGATGTAGAGCACACCGAGGCATTACGGGTTAAAGTATGTTATCTCCCAACTGTGTAGCTTAGTGTGTGTTCAACCTGTGAACTGTGTAGGGTTGGCGACTGGGGAGACACGCTCTAGCATACTGTAGCCCAAACTCTGTGAGTAACAATTGTGTAAAGATATGTTCAAATGATTATCTTCTGAATACTGAACTGAACTGTTTACTGAACTGATATTGTTTACTGAATGAATGTATGTCCTATCTTCTGAACTGTATTGTGGCATCCTTAGCACCTACTGTTTACTGTTACTGTTACAGAGATCTCTGTCGGTTCCCTCGTGGGACCACTACTGTTTACTGATTGATGGCCATCATTACTGTTCGGTCTTTTAAGACCTACTGTTACTGGTATGCTAATGGGTGTACCACATATGACTGTTTACTGTACTGAGCAACTGAAATACTGATTGAAATGAACTGTTTTCATTACTGTACGGACATTCATTCCAAACCCCTTTACGCTTTATGTTATTCACTGGGCTTTAGCTCACTACTCATATATATATGTAGGTGTACAGGCACCGGACCAAAGCTAGAGGCGTCAGGGTTATTCCAGTTTTGTCAAGCCAACCACCGTGCCTCACTGTGAGGTTCCGAGTTCGCCATGCTATGGCTTGGGGTGTCTTTTCCCCCGCTAGTCCCTGTTACTGTTTTGTGTTACTGTATAGACTGTTATCCACTGTACTGTACTGTTATCAAGGGATTAGATCCCTGTACTGAATGTCTGTAAATGCTTGTATAGCCTGTACTGTTGTGAATATACGAATGCATGAAAAATCTTTTTGGCATACAGACTGTCACATCTCAATGGACATTATTTATTTACTGTATTGGCTTCCGCCAGGCCCTGTACTCTGTTTTATTGTACTACTGTTCTGCAGGCCTTCGGTAATCTCGGATTACTGGCCGGTTACGGTGCTAAACCCATAGGGTCGGGTTTGGGTCGTGATAAAAACCTAACAGGATTCACACAATATATTATTTTTAGGATCTCTAACATTACTTTTATGTTTATTTTTTCACTTCTGTTAATGGTACCACTAGGTGTAAATTAATCTTGTTAATTTTCTTCACGAGGGTATTTAATGATGGGATAGGTTTCTCTTCAGTCCCTAAACGGATTGGAGTGTGTTATTAGACTTTTGGAAACTCATTACGGATCCCGTTTCAATAATTTAAACCGTTAATATGTAGAACTTATCAAGTACTTTATTCTAATAAAAAATAACATTAATTGGATATCGATAAATACTTGATAGGATTAGATTTCTGTTAATGGAAAATATAATTTTCAAAATAAATTATTGACAAAAATATGATCCGATCAAGTAGTTATCGATATCCAATTAACGTAATTTTTCACAAGAACAAAATACTCGATGAGCTCTACACATTGAACGGTTTAAATTATTAAAACATAATTCATAATAGACCTCAAAAGTCTAACAGTACCCGTTCAATCGACCAAAGATAAGCTGCTCCCCTTAATGATAAATATCGAATGTCTAAACCGCTCGTGTCTTTTTCGAAAACGATTCTCTTTCATGGTCATAGCTTCAACAGATATAATAATATGTACCCTTGGTTTTTAGTAATAATAATGAAACTAAACTCAGCTCCTAATAATTGTTTTTAGGGGAAAAAAAAAAATTGTTTGGTGTACATAAAAATTTGAAAATAAATAAAAATATGTTTAGTAAGCTTTTAGAAGTGATGGCTAACAATGAAGGGTGGATGGATGTAATGGTGTGCAGTAGGAGTGTTTCAATGTGGCCACTGGAGTTGTTGTGGAAGTGTTGCCTGATGTTATGAGGTGGTGGGAGGATTGTCGAAACGTGGCTATAGGTAATGTGCAGTGATCATTCAATTGCCAAAGATCATCGAATGGTGGTCGGAGCTCACTGGCGGTGGCAGGCGATAATAATAGTTGGTGGTAGCTATGGGTGATGGTAGAAGGTGATCGGAAAATGAAGGGAATTTTTTATTTTTTTTTGGCTAGAAGCAATGAAAAACTTTTTATTTCTTTTTAAAAAAAATTCAGAATCAATTATATTTAAAACAAAATTTTATTATATATTTATTCTTTCAAAACAATATTTTAAAAAATTAAGAAATGAAATATATATATACACACACTATATTATCTACACTATTATTAAAACCTTATCCACTTTTGTCAAGTGATTTTCTCTTCTTGCATCAAGTATCAATTTTTGCATCTAAAAGAAAAGAAAAAAATTAAACTAGAATTCTTTTATATCTAAAAAACAAAGAAAAGAAAATTATAAAGTGAAGTGCACAAGAATTAAATCTAAGGTCTTGGGTTTTGAAAACAACACCCTTAACACTTGATCAACAAACACTATATATATTTCTAATTTAAAATTTATATTTTACAGAGTTAATGTACCCTTCAGGTGGGCTTATACCCTTATGTCATCTTTAACCGTTCTTCAAATCCAACATCAAATTCAAATTTGATGAAAAAAAGATGCTTTTTGTGTTCCAACGGTTGCACCAAAACAGTATCAAATTGAAAAAATATCAAACGTTTCACCAAACTGAGGATGGCTTGCTCCTTTCACTAATTCACTGTGCATAGCCTTTAAAGCAGAAATTTGTGAAAATTTTACACTACGAGGTCGACCACCCGGTTGACTACCTGGTCGACCACCGGGTCGACCGGCTCATGCAAAAATTGGCCTGTGAACTGGTTCAAATGGTTCAAATTACTGGTTCAAACGGTTCAAAAAAAATTTGAACCGGTCGACCCACCAGATGTCCCTTTCCTTTTTCGATGCACACTACAGTAATCATAACCATTGGAGCTACGTGTATCAGATCAAGAAAATCAACTTTTTTTACTCAGATTTAGTGAAAATTTTGCTAAACCGTTGGAGATATTCTTAGTTATTATTAAAAGTGAACATCTCACTTGGTGTCTATGACTTCCATCTTTTTGCCAAGTGACCTTCTTTTATTGCGCCAAGTGTCAATTTTTTTGCCCAAAAGGAAAAAAAAATAATAAAAAAATAGTAGTTGAAATAATGGCACATAACTTGAACCTAATACCATTCATTTAACTTACTAAAGACAACACTTTTATCACTTAAATAACATAGAAATATGTTATCAATATAAAATTAAAATTTATATTTTAAGCACACTTATCGGGTAGGCTCATACGCCTAGTATATATGTGATGGGACACAAATGTCTCACAAAAATTGGATATAAATGTCTTGCAACGGGATTCTTGTGATGTGTTTCATTCTATATTGGGTCCAACTTGTCTTCCGCTGAAAATCAAGACTGAACCGTCCTTTCCAATCCATGGGCTTATTTTTTAGTTCTGTTTCGATAATTCGAACTGTTCACATTTTAAGATTCGTTAAGTAAATTATATTTGTAAAAAATCAAATCGATTGGATAACGGCAACTACATATTCGAATAAGTTTTTATAAATCATTTATTTTTTTACCGTCCATTTTTTTTTTTATTTTATAAAATTGATTTGAACACATAGTTATCATTATCCGATTGACTTGTTTTTTTACAAGAGTAATGTACTCGATAAATCCTAAAATGTAAATAGTTAGGATCATCGAAGCGGTGCCGAAAAGTGAGTCCACATACCAGACTAAACGGTCCAATCTTAATCTTCAACCGAAAACAAGTTAGACCCTTTTATATTCTTAGTATTATTGATATATAATTATTTATTTTCAAAACAAACTTTCAAACTCCCTTTCCCTCCTCCATCTCCGACCAACACCCACAACTGGCACCCGTCACGACTAATTAGTACCACCAAAAACATGGAAATGCTTGGACAATGCCAACCAACAATAATTTTTTAATTGTTTTTTTTTTGTTTTAATTGATTGGATTCCAGTAATAATGTTGCATGTCCAAAATAGAGGAAACAGACACAACCTGAGTTGAATTGTTTTTATTTGAATAAAAGCATCATTTTATAAAATACACACAGACAAAACAAATTAATAATTAATTACATGGTCAAAGGATTAGGGATTGCTTATCTAGATTTTTTTTTTTTTTTTGAATTATCTAGTAATTTTTGGTCTTTTAGCTTTGGACGTTACTGTAAGTTAAAGGCAAATCCAGATGGATACCACTAGTTTGTATCATTCTTGAAGGTGGAAACGCGCTCACAAAAGGGTAAGGGATCTCTACTTAAATATTTTGAATAAAAATATGACGAATTACGCTAATGAGTTTTATAATTTCGAACTTGCATCATTTTAATTTATGACCTTTTAGTCATAATATATTTAATTATAAATTTTGTTCAAATAAAGACAGTCAAAATGTTTCATTTACAAATGGTTCATTTCAAGGGTGAAATCTTCGTACAATTCATTTTATATTAGTTAATTTGTATGTTGTTTGAAATGTAATGATTTTTTTTAATGAATAATATTAAAATTTTCTTAGTTATAAAGTCATATTTGGTTTAGTTTTTAGAATTTATTTTCAATTTTTTTTATATAAAAAACTAAAAATTAAATTAGTGAAAAAAAATGAAGACACATTATTTTTATATAATTTTATCTTTTAGGAGGATAGAAGTAAATTTTTCGTTAAATTAATTTTTATTTTTTCAAAAGTCAAATATAACATTATTAAACTAATTAATTAAATCAAAAAATTCAAAAACTAAAAATATTTTATATATTATCGATTAAAAATTAAAAGTCAAATAAACATCCATTACATGATAACTATTCCTGTTAATAACAAATTCAACTATTTATTACATGATAACTATCAAAAAATATCAATAAAAACAACCATCAATTACATTAGTATTATCCAAACGCATACTAAAAATTAATTTGATAAAAAAAATAAAAATGTAAATGATTTATCATTTTTATATAATTTTATCTTTGGTGGGTGAAAATAATTTTTTTGTCAAACTAATTTATATTTTATCAAATTGAAATTTTTTCTCTTAAAGTGGAGTAACAATATGTCTTCGATTATCTTTATTTAGAATGATATTTAAAATTCAAAATGAAATGTATAACAATTAAAGGATTAAAGATTGACCTCTTTTGAGAAGTGAATTAAAAGGAATTTCCCAACTTTTAATTCATTTTGGATCACATGATTTCTCATATTTTTGACACGTTTTTTTAAAAAAAAAAACTAAAAAAAAGTCAAAAGTCAACTTTTAACCATATTCTCAAAGCATCTCAAAATAATACAAATCTCAAATTATAAGAATGATTAATATAATTCAACTATAAAAAAAAAAGTAAGAAAATACTTGGAATCCCCATTTTGGCGGACTCCAATGACCTCTCAATGATTGTGATTAGTCATTTGTGTTTTTGTTTTGTTTTATTTTGTTTTTTTTTTCTTTTCTTATCTCTTTGGCATGTGTGAATGGGTCATGGGGGTGGGGTGTTTGTAGGGATTTGTATCATTTCTGAAAAAAAGTATTTCAAAAATCGGCAATACTAGAGGGCCATAAAAACAGTGGCTCAAATCGCTCAAAATTGTCAAAACGACGTCGTTTTGACAGTTTTGAACCATTTGAGCACTGATTTTGTGACCCTCAAATATTTTCCTTCAAAAATTATAATATTTGGTTAGTTAAATGAAATTAGGTGTAGCATAACAGAATAGGTTTTACATAAAGGATAAACTACATAATATAAAAATGTAATACCGAATCATTAGTGGCCAGTCCTGTGGGAAATATTTATTTCGAGCCGCATGTGACTTTATCCCTCACTAATTATAATTTATCATATTTCTTTTTGTTCCCAAATTACTTAAAATAGAATCATAAATCATATTTCTTACACCAATCACAATATAAAGCGTCCCAGACCAACCAATGACTTCTCAGGCCTGTGGTGGAACTGAGAGGAGAGGCTTGAGAGGAGGGAGATGGTGGTTCAGTATTAGAAGGATTATTTTATTCTGGAAAAGTGATTATATTCATTGCACATTGTTATCGATTGTCTTTATTTAAGACAAAATACAAGTTGGAAGCAAATTTGTTGCAACTGAAATAATATGGATCAAATTAGAATTCAATAATAATAACAATGAATTATTTATAAAATTCGCTTTTTATTTATTATTTTGTGTGTAGTAAGGAATTAGCATAGTTAAGCTATTTTACATTTAGATGAGAAATTTTCATATTATAAATAAGAATGTAAATCTTTCGGTAATGCATATTTTTGAATTTTCGATACTAATAATGGTTTCTTCTTCTTTCAAGCCTTCTTCCATTTTATTGTGGGTGTACTTCATTTTCTGACGACAGTGGTGGCGGAGTTGGGCAGTAGCGACAGGGACGACGTCGACGAGGACGACGGGCTTTTAAGCAGATCTTATTTTTTAGATCACATTTTTGAGCAGATTAGTGATTTTTCCTATATCGTAATTTTTTTTGGCGAATTTATTTTTTTATTGTTTGTTTTTTGTTTTGTTATTTGGTTGAAATGATCCTTTGGGATTCTATTTATGCACTATTATTTTATTACCATAATATTTTCCATGTTCTAAAGAAAAAAAAAAAAATAGTTATCATGGCTTCGAGATCCTTTTCTCTTAGAATGATATAAAAGGCCTATTCGGTATAGATTTTAAGAATTTATTTTAAATTAAGTATTTATATTAGATTGTTTGGTTTAATTTTTACTTATAATTTATTAGATAGAAATAATTTAAATAAATTAAAAAAATTGATTATTTATAAGCTAAAAAAAGGATATTTGTAACTTTTACTTTTTAATTATTAAATTCTAACTTAAAAAAATTCTACAAAACAGACCATAGTTTTTGTGTGATATGTCACTATATATGGTCTTTTGTTACCCCACTATTATAACTCAAAAATTTACAAGTCTTATGTTCAAACTGTGTTAACAAATTTTTTAGTAATACTTTTACGGTTGTATTACATACACTAATTGATCTATCAATTATGACATTATTATTTTAAAATTATGACTAAACCGATTATACAAATTATAAAGATTCAAAATCTTTATAATATCATTCGTTAATACATTAATTGATATACTAATTGGTCTATATAATATTATTCATACGTTAATGTATATAAATGATTAAGTATACAATTAAATATGAAAAAAATACTAATAATAATAATTAAAAAATTGCAAGGGTGGGAACAGTTTGGTGAGGAAGAATTGGTAGTAGAACGCAGCCGGGGATTGGCATTCAACGTTCGTTTGATGAGAGCTAGTTGACATTCAAGAAAAACACAAATGATACAGACCATTTTTTTTTTTTTTTGATGATCTTCACAACCCCACATATACATATTAGCCAGAGATACAGATGGAAAAAAAATAAAATAAAAAACCAAAAAATTAACCAAACATAATGCATTGAGGGTGATGGGAGAGTCCTGTAACCATTTTCCTAAGGAAAACTATCAAACATATAACGCTGAGTGCAAATCAAAATTATTACTATCGATTAGTGGTAATATGACGTGATATTATTATTATATTCGATATTTAAGAATTGTTTGGTAATGAATTAAATTAATTAAAAAATTAAAAAAATCATACAAAAATATCAAAGATTGTTTCTCATTCTCTGTATTGTTTTAAACGTTTTTTCATAAAAAAAAAATTTAAAAATCATTCTCAAATATTTTAGTTTTTTTCACCTCATTTTAGCCAGACAACTAATAAAAAAAGTCACTTTTTAAACCAATTGGTGTATTTGTTAGGACGGACTGGATAAAGGGGATTATAATCCATCGGATTGTTAGTCTCGGGATACATTGTCCCCGGACTATTTGGTTGGATTGGATTTGTATCCTATGTTTGTTTAGTAATGGGATTAGATGTCTGGATTTGACTATTTTTAGTGAATCAAATATTTGGTTAAACGGACTGGATAAGGATAAATGTTCAACAGACTATTTTACCCTTGTAATTTATAATTTTAATTTAATATATAATTTTAAATTTGTAATCTATAAGTTATAATTTATAATTTAACAACACTAAAAAAATTTAATTTATAAGGCCATAATTTTTAATTTATTATTTTCAATTAAATTAAATTTATAATTTATAATTTATATTTTTTATTTAGTATATAATTTTAAATTAACGACAATAAAAACTAATTTTATTTAATATATAAATTAAATTTTCAACAACACTAAAAAAATTTAATTTATAAGGCCATAATTTATAATTTATTATTTTTAAATAAATTTAATTTATAATTTATATTTTTTATTTTTTATTTAATATATAATTTTAAATTAACAACACTAAAAAAATAATTTTATTTAATATGTAAATTTAATTTTTTAACAACACTAAAAAAATTTAATTTATAAGGCCATAATTTTTAATTTATTATTTTTAATTAAATTTAATTTATAATTTATAATTTATAATTTAAATTTTTTATTTAATATATAATTTTAAATTAACAACACTAAAAAAATAATTTATAAATGTTCAAAAGACTATTTACCATTTTCTAATTGTTTGCTAAGTAATAGTATGAGGGTAAAATAGACATTTCAGAGCCTAATCCCATGGAATATCAATTCCATAGAAATAATTCCACCCCCCATGGGATAGGATAATCCCATATTTGTGGGATTAATAGTCCGGAGCAAAATTTTTCAAACAAACAATGGACTATTAATCCGGTGAAACTAATAGTCCAATCCTACACCCTAATCTTTCAAAATAAACACACCTAATCTAGTCCTCCAAACAAACACACCCTACTATAGGTGTGAAACAATGCTGTCAAATTAACTAATAAATTGTTCAATTCATATCTGTTTGGTATTGTTTTCAATTTTTATTTTTATTGTTCTTATTTTGAAAATAAGAACAATAAAGTTTCAAAAGCATTCATCCTATTCATAAATAAAAACCTTTTAATGTTTCATACAAGCGAGTTGCTTTCCAATAATTCTTCCAACAATAGTTTGCAACTTTTTTTTTTGGGGTGGGTGGGGAAGTAAAAGCATCAAACCATGATCAATTGATGGAGTTATCTGAGACGGTGGAGATCAAAGTGTTGTGGGTCGCTAATACACAAAAGCACTATCACTTTCATAAGATGATTTTTCAGGACAACTAGGCTGACGATGACTAGCTATTAACACTCTCAGAATGCCTTTTGGAGCCCCCCAAAGTAAAGCCATTGTTTATTCATTTCATGATGGCACCATTGGCATGGCATGGCATGTCCTACCCTACCTACTGTTGTCTAAAATGCACATGCTATAGGGGATTTGATTCTCTTCTATTCCCCTACAACAAAACACCCCCCCCCCCCCCCCCCCCCCCCCCCCCCCCCCCCCCACAAGGAAAAAAAAAAAATCCAATTACAAACTATAAATTCAATGGCCACAAACTCAGGGCGGTAACGTTTACGTTTTCAGTTTATATTTATAAAATTTTTATAAATTAGTTTTTGTTTATTTTTAAAAAATATAAACTACAAACGCGTTTGGTAATTGACAAAATATTTTAAAAAAATTTAAAATATAAAAAAGAGTGAAAAATGACGAGTGGTGGCAAATGGCGGCGGAAGACGGTGGTAAAAAGTGGTGGTGGGTGGGTGATGGTGATGAGTGATAGCGAGTGGGTGGTTGTGGTAGGGGTGGTGGCAGGTGGTGGGTGGTGGCGGGTAGGTGGCGGGTGGTGGTGGTAAGTGGATGGGTGACGGTGGCGGGTGGTGGGTGGTAGCGAGTGGGTGGTGGTGGCAGGTGGGTGGCAGATGGCTAGTGGTGGTGGGTGGTGATGGTGGGTGGGTGGGTGGGTGACGGTGGCGGGTGGTGGGTGGTAGCGAGTGGTTGGTAGCGAGCGGGTGGTGGTGGTAATGGTGGCAGGTGGTGGGTGGTGGTGGCAGGTGAGTGGCGGATGACGGGTGGTGGTGCGTGGTGGCGGGTGGTGATAGTGGGTGGGTGCGTGACGGTGGCGGGTGGTGGTGGCAGGTGGTGGCGGGTGGTGGTGGTGGTGGTGGGTGGGTCGGTGGGTGACAGTGGCGGGTGGTAGGTGGTAACGAGTGGGTGGTGGTGGTTGTTGTGGTGGTGGGTAGCGGGTGGCGGGTGGCGGGTGGCAGGTGAGTGGTGGGTGATGGTGGTGGTGGTGGTGGGTGGTGGTGGCGGGTGAGTGACAGGTGGCTGGTGGTGGTGGGTGGCTGGTGGTGGATGGTGGTGGTGGCAGGTGGGTGGTGAGTGGTGAGTGGTGGTGGCAAGTGGGTGGTGGTGGTGGGCGGTGGATGGTAGTGGCGAGTGGCGGGTGGATGGCAGGTGGGTGGTGGTGGTGGTGGTGGCGGCGGCGGAAGACGGTGGTAGAAAATGGTGGCGGGTGGTGGCTAGTGTTGGGTGGTAGATTTATAAATAAAAATTTTTACCAAACAAGTTTTTATTTGAGTTTTTAAAATTTTTGTAAATATAAACAAAAAACTGAAAACGTAAGTGTTACCAAACGGGACCTTAATGTTTAATTAAATTTTAAATTGGGTTTTTAAATGAAAATTTATTTAGCAACTACGCTTTTATTTATACATACATAATTGGTAACACAAATTTTAGGTCCATGATTTGGATTTGTTGAGTTTGAATCTTTTGTTCAAATCCTCTTCTTTCATTTTTTTCCAAGTTTTTTTCTTTGTGGTATGATGAATTTTTTTATTTGAATGTGGGTTAAGAGGTGATTTGTGATGGAAGAACATAACAAATCTAGACATAAAATATTGTCAAATTTGCTTTTAAGTAGGTTTATTAGGTCATGTTTGTGTGTCGGACTAGGTTTAATGTGATTATTATAGTAATATTAAGTAAAGAGATTACTAGTATGGTAATATTATGTTAAAGATGAAAATAACTTGTATTTGTCTGTGTACTAATATGGTGGTTAATTAATTAGTTAGTATCAAATCTATAAATTTACGTTAAAGTTTTCAATATATATACAAAGTAATTTTGTTATTTTTATATAACAGGATAAAATAATATTTTCATCCCCAATTCTCCTTCAAGGAGATTCGTAAGTCCTATGAGACTATGATAATTTTGAAAAACGAAAAAGGTTTTAAGTGGAGGTACTAAATTGTTAATCCAATTTACCAAACCTATAGAGTAAAATAAACATGGTTTTAAATTCAAACTTAAGGTGTCGTTTGGTAACATTTACGTTTTTAATTTTTTATTTATATTTACAAAAATTTAAAAAATTCAAATAAAAATTTATTTGGTAAAATTTTTGATTTATAAATCAGTGGTTTCAGTTTATAAATTTGGCCAAAAAATAAAAACACAAAAAATGTGTTTCCATTTTGAGTTTTCAGTTTTTTTTTTTTTTTTTTACCACCTAACACTAGCCACCACCCGCCACTATTTTCCACCATCGTCTTCCGCCACCACCACCCACCACCCACCCCCACCACCACCTACCCACCACCCACCACCCACCTGTCATCCACCCGCCACCACCCACCACTACCATCTACCGCCCGCCACCATCACCTACTTGCCACCACCACTCACCACCCACCTGCCACCACCACCAACCACCACCTGCCACCACCAGCCACCTGCCACTCACCCGCCACCACCACCTACCATCACCACTATCACCCACCACCCACCTGCTATCACCACCCACCACCACCACCACCACCCACTCGTTACCACCTACCACCCGCCACCGTCACCCACCACCACCACCTACCTGCCACCCACCTGCCACCACCCACCACCACCCGCCATCCGCCACCCACCTGCCACCACCATCCATCACCCGCCACCATCACCACCACCACCTACTCATTACCACCCACCACCTGCCACCGTCACCCACCCATCCACCATCACCACCCGCTACCATCTACCACCACCCGCTACCTACCTGCCACCACCACCTACTCGCTATCACCCACCACCCGCCACCATCACCCATCTACTCACCACTACCACCCGCCACCCACCTGCCACCACCCCACCCACCACCCGTCACCACCCACTCGCTACTACCCGCCACCATCACCCACCCACCCACCCACCGCCACTAATTTCCACCACCGTCTTCCGCTGCCACTTGCCACCACTCGCTATTTCTCACTCTTTTTTATATTTTAATTTTTTTTAACCATTTTGCCAATTACCAAACGCGTTTGTAGTTTATGTTTTTCTAAAAATAAACAAAAACCAGTTTATAAAATTTTTGTAAATATAAACTGAAAACGTAAACGTTACCAAACAGGGTTGTTTGGGAAGTTAAAAATTGATTTTTTTGGTTAAAATTCATAAAAATATAAAATATGTTAAAATAGCTAATAAAATATGATACCGATGGGCATCCAAGAGGGCCCAACCCACAGATCAGGGCCCAGTCTACATCCCAGTGATCAAAACCCAGTAACTCTGAGAAATCAACACTAGGACAGGACCAATAACATTCAAACACTTCTCAAATAGAGGCCTAGACATGTAAGCAGATAAAGATCCTGCAAAGTTATTGCACTACACATCAGTCATTAATGAAGCTCTCACAGCATTAAATACGACAACCCCTTCTCGTCGGAGGAGACAGACTCACCATGAACGATGCGAGCTAGAATATAGACTTTCGGCCAACACGACAGTTGGGATGGACAAGGAAATGATGAGCAAAGGATATAAGAAAGTTTCCGAGATACGTTAAAGGTTAAGTTCTTCATCCACCTCTTCTTGCTCAATACAATCAATCTACTCTATCCTAATTCAATCGTCGAAGTGCCTGTCGGGGGATTGCCTCATTTCTTGGACCTTTTTGCAGGAATGTTTCGTGGATTTCTAGGCCAGCAAACATGTTAGCATCGTGGACAAGCTCGACCCATCCTTCGTTGTAATTACAGTATCATCAGTTGGCGCCGTCTATGGGAAAGGCTAACTTCGGTCGACAGTTGTATTCATTGTCACTGGAGGGAACCCCGCCCCCATCCCTCTCCTATGTTAGGGTGGATGGTAACGACCAGGTCCATGGCTTCCCAACACAATGCTAGTGATCCTGAAGCTGAGTCCTCTAACCCGAATAACCCACATCTGTATTTCGTAGAGCTCACCAACAACATCAACCACCTGACTGAACAAAACCAAGCCCTGATCAACGCTTTACTCTGGCGCCATTTACCTATTCCTCTCCCACTACCACAACTAGTTCCCCTGCACCCCGAACAAGCCCACAATCACCACCAACTCCCACTACAAATTTCCCATAGAACATTTCCATCCTTCGCCCCATGCCTTCAACCGTTAAATCTCGATGGTCTGCACCCTCTCCTTTCGGCTCGCAGCTTCGACAAGAGATGCCATCGTCTTTCCATAACCACCTTCCACTGCACCAGGCTGCCGCTCACGATGGTCAGGCTAGCAGTGTTCAACCTCTGATTCCTGCTTGCAGGGATAATGCCCCTGTCTAGGACGAGGAGCTGAGGGACATGAAGCTGCAATTGCAAGGGGTCATGCAGGACATGCAGCATAAAACTTCCTCTACCGTCAACTCTTCTTTCCCGCCTTTATCAAAGATAAAGCTCTCCCTTCCAAATTCAAAATGCCATCGATCGACACCTTCGATGGTACCAACGATTCGGTCGACCACGTGGAAGCATATCAGACACTCATGATTCTCCATGCCTTTCCTGATGAAATCATGTGTCGCGCCTTCTCTGTCACGTTGAAGGAATCAGCGCACCTATGGTTCAGCCAGCTTCCTCCAGACTCTGTCATCTCCTTTCGCTAGCTCAACAAATCCTTCTTAAGCCATTTCATTGGTGCTTAATGACAGCGGTATTTAGCAACCTAACTGCTAAACATTCGTCAGACGGAAGGGGAATCACTGCGTAACTTTGTCATTCGTTTCAATACCAAGGCCTTACAAGTGAAGGAAAATGATGACAAAGTCATTCTCACCGCCTTCATGGCCAGCTTGCGCCCATCAGATTTCCTTTTCTTCTTTTCCAAAAACCCCTCGTCCGCCATGGCCGCCCTTCTCGCCAAAGCCCAAAAATATATGAATGCTGAGGACTTCCTTGTAGCCCGCCAAGACTCCACACCTAAAAACCCATCCCCCAAGGACAAAAGAAAAGAACCAGAACACAGGTCCTCTCAATATACACATCGACCCCCCTTATACACGGATCGACCGGCTCGAGTAGACCGCCCGACACCTACTTGCCTGCCTGGTCGGTTCAAACAGTACACCCCTCTCAATTCACCCATGGAGTAAGTCTTGCACCAAATTCAACGAGACTTCAACCTAAAATGGCCTCAACCATCCAGATCTCCCTTCAATCAGCGAGATCAATCTAAGTATTTCTTTTTCTATCAAGACCACGGCCATAACACTGAGGAATGTGTCAACCTTAAAAGATCAGGTTGAGGATTTGATTCACCAGGGGCATCTCAGCTGATTCACGACGACACGTCCCCAACAAAGGCCGAGGACTGATCTCTCGGGGCACAACCACCGACGCACTCCTCCTAGACAACTTGCATAACCTAGGTGGAACGACGGTCAAGTCCCCCCACATCCCTGAGCACAAGGCGACCCCGCTCCCCAGTAGACGAGATCAGAGTCATTGTTAAGAGGGCTCGCGTGCGACGGACCATCTCGGTCAGCACAGAGAGCCGAGCTTAGAAAAATCAGACAAGGCTCTGATAAGGAAGTAACGACACTGGATCGCCACTATAAATAGCTCAAGCAATGGTCTGAACCAATCACCTTTACTGAGGCAGATTGCACAGGTATTCGCTACCTCCATGACGACCCCCTGGTCATTTCTGCTCTCTTATCAAACTACAAAGTCAGAAGAGCATTTGTCGACAATGGTAGCTCTTCCGACATCATCTTCCTCAGCATCTATCGACAACTTATGGTCAGAGAAGAAAAGTTGTCGCCTCTCCAAACCCCACTAGTCGGCTTTATCGGCAATCGGCTGACCTCCATAGGCTTCATCGATCTCCTCTTCACCATCGAAGAATATCCACGACAGTCCACCGAACTACTCATTTTCCTCATCGTCGACTGCCTTTCCGCTTATAACATCATACTCGGTCGCACAGCTCTCAACGCCCTACAAGCTACCACGAGGCTAAGATCATCAAGGGCCTTGACGTTCGGGATGGGGAAGAGCTTGTTAGGGGCGAACTAGTGAATGAACTGGTCGAAATACCCATTGATCCCACTAACTCAACAAAAACGGCTAAGATTGGCAGTCAACTGTCCTCTGAGGCCAAGGCCGACCTCACGACCCTCTTAGCCGAGCATAAAGACATCTTTGCTTGGACCCACTTGGACATGCTAGGTATCGACCCTTCTTTTATTACCTATCGCCTCAGTATTGAGCCCAAGTTCCGCTTATTTCGCTAAAAGCAGCGCATTTTTCATTCAGAACGCAATAAACTCATTACCATTGAGGTGGACAAGCTGTTAAAGGCCCAGTTCATTAAAAATATAGACTACCCCAAATGGTTATCCAACGTAGTCTTGGTTCAAAAAAGCAATGGCAAGTGGAGACTCTGCGTCGACTACTCCGACCTCAATCGAGCCTGTCCTAAGGATAGCTACCCACTTCCCCGAATAGATTTATTGATCAACGCAATGGCCAGCCACCAGATGCTCAGCTTTATGGATGCTTTCTCCAGCTATAATAAAATCTTAATGCATGCAACTGACTAGGAACATACCTCCTTCATTATTGACAAAGGAACCTATCATTATTGGGTGATGCCATTCGGTTTGAATAATGCGGGAGCCATGTACCAACGTCTAGTTAATGCCATTTTTAAACATCAGATTAGTCGCAACATGGAGGTCTACGTCGATGACATGTTCGTCAAAAGCAGACTCTCCTCCGATCACCCTAACAGACCTGTGGGAGACCTTCCAAGCCCTACGCAAGTACATGATGAAACTAAACCCAGAGAAGTGCGCCTTTGGCGTCGGATCTGGTAAGTTTTTAGGATTTATGGTCAGCCACAGAGGTTTCGGAGAAGATCAAAGCCCTAATCGAAATGCAATCTCCCCGAACAGTAAAGGAGGTCCAGCAGCTTACTGGCAGAGTCACCGCTCTCAACCGATTCATTTCCCGTGCAACAGACAAATGTCTCCTGTTCTTCAAAGTTCTCTGGTAGACCTTTGAATGGAATACCGAGTTCGAGGAGGCCTTCCAACAACTAAAGCAATGCATGGCTAACCCTCCTCTCCTCTCTCAAGCATTGCCGGGCGAGACCCTCTCCCTTTACTTAGCCGTTTCTAACATCGCAGTTAGTGTTACCCTCATCAGAGAATACGACTCTGTCCAGTGCCCAGTTTACTACATCAACCGTGCATTTCGGGGGGCAGAACAGAACTACCCCTTGTTGGAAAAAATGGCCCTTGCTCTAGTCATCGCCTCCAGACGCCTCCGACCTTATTTCTAAGCCCACTCATAGTGGTCCTCACTGACCAGCTTTTGAAAAAGGTTATGCAACAACTAGAATTGTCTGGTAGACTCATGCAATGGTTCGTTGAACTACGTAAGTATGAAATCTCTTATCAATGCTGAACAGTTATCGAAGGCCAGGTTGTCGCCGATTTTATCTTGGAGTTCACCAATCTCACTCCGAACGCACCTCTCCACTAGAACACGTCATTATTGATACAGAAGACCCCCACTCCTGGACCTTTAGTGTTGATGGTTCATCCCGAAAAGAGGGTAGTGGAGCTGGCTTAATCTTCACCACACCAGAGGGCGAGTACCTCAAATGTGCTCTCCGATTTGTGTTGAAAGCAAGTAATAACCAAGCTGAATACGAGGCCCTTATAGCCGGTCTCCGCCTGGATAGAGGCATTGGGGTCGAAAGTCTCCAAGTGCTCAACGACTCCCGGTTGGTGGTCGGCCAGATCACGGGCGAATTCGATGCAAAGGAGGAAGCAATGCGATCATACGGGAACATCGCACTTCCTCTCATCCGCCTCTTTAATAGCTTTCGCATCATGCATGTCCCCAGGGCAGAAAACTCCCAAGCAGATGAAATGGCACAGTTAGCCTCATCAAACTAGTCTGACCTCAATTGTGGCGTTCGAATTGAATACCTGACCCATCTGACAGTTTCACCATATCAGTAAGCAATTCATCTGCTCTAGGACGAGCCTATCCCATGGGCCCAAGACATTATCACATTCTTAAAATAGGGAATACTACCTGCAAACAGACAGGAGGCCGCCAAAGTCAGGGCTCGGTCCTCAAATTATGCCCTTGTCAATGACATCTTGTATAAGAGGGGATTCTCATGGCCATACCTCAGATGCCTCAACAATAATCAAGCCACCTACGTCATGAGAGAAATACATGAAAGCGTTTGCTACAACTGTAGCTTGACTTTTTTGCACCCCCTTTCAGAAGACAAATAAGCCCTACAGTATCGGACTTCCACGGTTCTGAATCTGATCTCATAAGTGCAATGTGAAATAGATAAACACCAAAAAGTCCCAATCCGACAAATCTTTTAGAAAATCGATTTTGAATAAAAAATGTCAAAAATGGACTACTTTTCCAGTTACAGAGTCGCCACCTAAATGTTTTAGGAAATTTAGGAAACCCATGACTCGTGCCAAAGGTCACGTGTCCATCATCACCAAGATTGTCTCGGCTCGGGAACTTAGGTACGAGAGAGGAAGGTCATGAATTGAGCACCCTTACTCGCCTGATCAAAGATCGGCCTCTACTAATCATGATATGAATCTTATGTATATTATATGCTCTTGTTCTGATTTATTAGGCTAGCATTACTATGTGATGCGCACACACACAAGCATAGACTAAATTACAAGAATTGGAACATCTTGATTCATGTTTGTTTACAAAATTGTTTCAAATATGTACCACTTGGAAAAATGATCGCATAAAAACTTTACTCAAATTATTCCAATTCAAGCAACTAGCCTTCATCCATAGGCGTTCAAGCAATTATAACACTTAAGCAATTAGCTTCATGGCAAGCATACTAAACATGGAAACAATTACACGCATGCAATATGCTAAAGTGAGTAAAGGCTCACCTAGTATTCCAAGCCAAAAAGATGAAAGAGTTAAAATAATGCATGATCCTAACTTATGCAATAGGATTAATGCAGCACATGCAAAAATGTAACTAATAGGCTCGGTTACTAATATGGCATATGAATCAATTTGATAACATGTGGTCTAAGAACATATTCAAAGAAGTATTTAAACTAACAATGCAAGTTAGAATGATGAACCGAGTCTCGGTGCATAAAATACAAATAGATGCAAACATGAAGTATGCTAAACAAAACATGATGTCCCTAAACTAACCATCATAAACTAGTAAATAAAATGGAGAAAGACGTGGGCTTAGAAGAATACACATTATTACATTGCGCTCTCACGAAGGAGAGTTTGAATAAACTAACTAGCTAACTAGCTAAGCTAAGCTAATTATTACAAAACAAATGAATAAATAGCTAAACTACTTAATTCATTATTACAAATCGAAGTAATAAACTATTCTAGCTAATTAAAAAAAATAATTACAACATGAGACGAATTAGCTATTCTAACTAATTAATTACAAAGCCACTATTTTAAGCACAACACTAACATATTTACAACATGGATCTCGAGGATTGATGGAGGGCTCATGCATAAATGCGGTTTCCTCCCGAAAAAGCCATTGTTTCTGCTACTGAATGCCTTTATTGCATAGTAGAACACTTACATTGATTTCCACCTCAAGACTAACTCTGTTCTGCTTCAGAAGGACACTGTTTGATTTTGCACTGGTGGCTGGCAGAGGGCCTGCCGTCCACTGAAGGTGGCCTACCGGCCACTGGTGAATAAACTTCCTTGCTACAACAGAAAGCAAATAGAGTAGAGATAGTGTATTTTCAAGGGTTTGTTTACATAATTTATCCATCCTTATCATTTGAACAGTTCAAAGGAGTAGTAAGCTTGGTTCACAAACCATCAATGGATGCTATTTCATTGTATGATGGTTTATGAACCAAAGTATGCAAGTTCAGTGAATGCAACAAAACAAGACTCTCAAAATTGCCTCCCCATCATGAAAGATCAAGGGAAGTAGTTGACAATGAATCTTGAACTGTTTTCATCACTAATGAGTATGAAACAACTCAAGACTCAAGGGTTCAATTAACGTCCGATTGAACCCTAAACCAAATTATTATCTTGTTCCATTTTTAGTTCAAGTTTTATTACTTCATTTTAATTACCAACCATTCTTTAACTAATTGAGTCCAAAAGTGAATTTAAGTCCTCTAATGGAAAGAGGGCTCAAACCAAGAGCTGCTTTGGGCAAGAAAGAGACATCATACCGTTGGTAATGAACCTCCAAAGGGATTAAACCATTAAGCATGACATCTCAATCTCATGCTTAAACAAACAAGTAGTTTGAAACCACTTTCAAAGTAAAACAAAAGCCAAGAAAGGAGGGAGGTTGTAGGGATGATTAAGAGTGATCACACGTATGGAAAGCCATAAATAAATGCAATCAACTCAAATAAGATAGTGTCTAAGGCTTAAAACACCAAACTCATGAGGACAATTACACTATAAGCATGCAAAACAAAGCTCAAATGCAACAAACAGCTAAGAATAGTCCTAAAATAGGTCTAAAATAGTCCTAAAACATGCTGGGATTGAGCTAACAATAGCTAGAAAAATAAGCTAAAACATGGAGCATGTTAAGCTAGTAAACAAAGCATAAGGAGGGGAGGCTACCCTCTCCATTTTTGGACTTCTAAATATGATTTTAGCAACTAAAATAACTCTGAAATTTAGTATTAAAAAGCTCAAAAAGAGTTGACAACAAAGTGGGAAACACAATGGCAAAAGTCTTAGAAGTAAGGTGTAAAGAAGGGTTATCAACCCCACCACAAGTTTCAGCCCAAAAATACAGGTTTTAAAGAGCTTAAAAACAATAAGAAAAGATGGAAAAGAAGTGGTGTAGAGATAGTACAAAAGTAAAAGAAGGTATACCTCTTGAAGATGAATGCTTCTTTGAGTTATAAACCACTAATTTCACACTCTCAAGTGTTTCAATAGCTCAAACTCAAGCTCAAATCACCTCAGCAAGAAGCTCTCTAGGTTTGGTTTAAAGTGCTTAGGCAAAGACTATGCAAGTAGAAAGGGAGAGAGAGAATTGTAGAGAGAGAGAGGAATTTTCCAAAATTATTTCCTCACTCCTAAATGTTTCTAACCTTAAAACAATGAGGGAAGGTCATCTATATATAGAAACAAATGAGCCTCAGTCAAAAATATCAAAAAAGGGACAACTGGAGGTTTGTGGAAACAGTTGGCAAAAATATCTGGGTTTTACACTAGTGGTCGGCAGGCCAGCAGTGGTGGCCGATAGGCCAGAAATGGTGGCTTGCCATCCACAAATGGTGGCTGTCGGCCATAAAAAAATATACTTCCAGGCCCGACTTCAAATGGGCATGTCTCCTTCATCCGGACTCGGTTTTAGGTCATTCTTGAGTCTAAATTGAAGCCTCGGAAGTCTATGTTCCCATGATGGAAGCCTTACATCTAAATTCTAAGTGTGCAAAGAGATATGCCTATTTTAGTGAAGGTTGCTCATTTATATCTTAACAAGATGGATGTCTAACTTCAAACGGCCATATCTCTCTCATCCGGACTCGGCTTTAAGAGATTCTTAAGTCTAAATTGAAGCCCCAGAAGTCCACTTTCCAATGGTGGTGGCCTCACAACTAATGTATAAGTGTAGAAAGAGGTAGGTCTGATTTAGTGAAGGCTGCTCAGTTCTCTCTTAACGATTTGATGCCCAATTTCTTCTCCAACTAGTTTTCTTCCCTCCCCTCCTATTTTCTTCAACTCCAAACTTATAAAAAAGAGATTTTAAAGATTTTTCAAAGAGTTCACCTCCCTTTCATTTATTTCCACTTTGTCCTTGCTCGATTTACTGAAAAGTGTAATATTTTAAATGAAATGCGAGCCTCGGAACATCGTAGAAACATTTTCAAAATTATCTTGAAAGAGAGGGTTTTAAGGTCTAAAATAGTTTTGGAAAAAATAGTTTTGGTCTAAAATGGAGTGCAAGGTTGGGATTTAGAAGCTCTTCTTGCTAAAGAAATTAAGCGTTTACACAGCATAACTTTCATCATCGAGTGATCGACCAGTGGCGCCTAAGTCTTAAGGGTGGTAAAAAATGGGGTGTCTACAACAACCACTATGGGGGACAATCTTTAGCTCATAAAATCCTTCGCACGGGCTACTTTTGGCCCACAATGAACTAAGATGCCAGCGACTTTGGGCTTAAATGTGACAAATGCCAGTGTTTCGCCAACATCCCCCACGCACCCCCCACAGAACTGATCACCCTCAGCAGTCCTTACACCTTTGCCAAATGGAGCATAGATCTCGTTGGCCTGTAGATACCCATTTTTGACCATCCTCAAGACTTGGACGTTATCATTTGAACACCCGATGATTGTGCTTGCTCGTGTTCGTTTTGAGTCCCTGAAGGTCTCGGCCGAGCGCCTTGCCTTGGAGCATCTAATCTTGTCTGTTTTGTTCTTGGTTGTGGACCAAGAGCTTGTTTCTTCAATTCTGGAGGAGAAGGTGGCCTGCCGACCATCCCCATAGCCTGCCGGCCATGACTTGTGCCTGTCGGCCACCAGTGGTGGCCGGTCAACTATGTTGATGGCCGACGACCATTTTTCTTCTTTTCAGATATTTATTTGCTAGCTGTGCCAGGTGTTGTTCACTGATGCTCATCTTCATACACGTGTATGGAGGGATGAATACAAGCTCTAAGCTTGATTTTCTATATATAGGGGGGTCTCTCCCCCATTTGGAGAGGTTGGACAATTTAGAGAAAAATTTTTTCTCTGTCTCTCTAGAATTCTTTCTCTCTCCTCTTGTTTTGTGCTTGATAGTTGATTTTCTCTACACTTTTGCACAAAGACCCTTAACCAAACATCATCATCTTGGAGCTGAGGTTCTTTGAGACTTAGTTTGAGCTCCTAAGGGTGGTTTTATCTCAGAATTGTGACTGTTTTGTGCTGTGCTTCAAGAGGTATAGGACTTGCCTTGTAGGCTTTATTTTGATTACTTGTTCGGCCATCTTTTTATACTGTTTTTGGCCTAGTTTTCAACTACAAAAAACTCTAATTTTTGAAGCTTAATATGGTAGTTTGAAGTCATTTTGTGCTAAGGGGTTGTCCACCATTCTTGTTGCTTAATTGTGAAGCTTTTTACACCATCTTTTAGCATACTAAAATCAAAATTTTTGGGCCTTTAAACCACTGAAATTCAGAGTTATTTCAGTGGTGGAAAGCATGTTTTGAAGTCCAAAAATGGAGGGGTTGGCCTCCCCTCCTTGTCTCTCACTTGCATGCCTAGTTAGCATCCTATGGTAGCATGTTTTTGTGGTTTAACTTAGCTTAATTCAAGCATGTTTTAGCTATTGTTTTGACTGGTTTTAGCTTTGTTTTGGGCCGTCTTGGTCATATGAGCCTTGTTTTGCATAGTTGTAGTGCGAATAGCTTCACTAGCTTGGCATTCTAGCCCTTCAAACTTGATTTGCTTGAGATGGTTGCATGTTGAAGTGTCTTTTTACATGTAATTTCAGTGTTTATAGCTCTATCACATGCTCATTTGCTTCACTCTTTCATTGTTTTTTTAGAGTTGCTCTTGAGTCTTGTTTGCAAGCTAACATGTGAGCATATTTTTCTAGCCTTTTGTGCCTTAATCTCAGCAAGTTTTAGCTACTGTTTGGCATATTTTAACTCTGTTTTGAGCTGGTTTGGTCAGTTGAGGCTTGTATTGCATGGCTATAGTGTAATGGTCTTCACTAACTTAATGAGTTAGGCTCTTAAACATGACTTGCATGTGTTGCTTGCATGATTTCGTGTCATTTTGCATGTCATATCAGCACTGAAACATCTGCAACCTCCCTCTATTCTTCACTCTTTACTTTGTTTTGAAAGTGGCTTTGAGCCTCTTGTTGTCTTGAGTGTGGAATCGAGACCCTCATGCCTAATGGTTTAATTCCTTCGGGAGTTCATTACCAACAGCATGAGGCCTCTTTCATGCTCAAGGTACTTGTGGCTTAAGCCCTCTTTCAATTAGAGGACTCTTATCTTTTGGACTTAATCGGTTAAAGAATGGATCGGTAATTAAAATGAGTAAATAAAACATGACAAGTAAAACTTGAGCAAGTTAAGCATGTTGTGTTGCAATGCATGTGCTTGGATCGGACGTTAATCCAAACACAAGAAAAATGGGACGTTTCATACTCAAAGTGATGAAACGTGTCATCTTTCTTGGTTACCGTCATCCTTGATCATGCATGATAGGGTGGTGGTTGTTTTGGTCTTGTTTGTGCATTCATTGACCTTGTACAAGCTTGGTTCTCTAGCCATCATGCAGTGAGAATGCTTGGTTGGTGTGGCTTGAGAGCCAAGAGCTACACTCCTTTGAGCTTGAGAGATGATAAGGAGGATAACAGTACATATATTTCTTAAAAATGCATTGCTTTGCCTGTGTTTGCTCTCTGTTGCAACAAAAGAAGATGTCCAGAAAAGGGGGTGGCCGACAGGCCACTTGAGCTAGCTGATCGGTCAGTTGTTGTGGCTGACAGCCACCTTTTGTAGTCGACCGGCCGCCAGTGAATTTTGCACCAGTGTGCTCCTGAGTTGGGGCAGAGGCAATCTGGAAGTTGGTACAATTTTCGGTGATTAAATGAGTGCAAATAGAGGCATCCGATGGCAAGGCAAGGGCATTTTCTGGTGAAGCAACCGAGCATGCATGCATCCCTCGCCCTCGAGGCCATTTAATTACTTTAGTTAGTTAGCATGGCTAATTATTCAATTCAAGTGTTGTAATTAATAAGTTCAATTTGGTTTGTAATATTTTAGGTAGCTTAGAATAGTTAGTTAATTTGCCTCAATTGTTGTAATAATTAGTTAACTAGAATAGTTAATTAGTTTTGTGTTGTAATAATTAGTTTAGCTTAGCTTAGTGCAACTTAGCTTATTCATTCGGACCCTCTGTCGCAAGGGCACATTGTTGTAATAAGTGTGCGTGCGTGTGTGCATGTCTTCCAACCCCACATCTTTCTCCCTTTTATTTATCCGCTTTTGATGGTTAGATTAGGGATCATGTTTCAATTAGCATACCTTATGCTTGCATGTTTGCATCATTCATTTGTCTTGCATGCACCGAGGCTCGGCGCATCATTCAAACTGCATTGAATTTTAAATACTTACTTGAATACGTGTTTCAAAGCATGTTATCAAATTGAATCATATGCCACATTAGTAGCCGAGCCTATTAATTGCATTATTGCATGTGTTGCATTAGGCATCTTGTATAGTTAGGATCATGCATTCTTTCTAACTAGCTTTTGTTTTGGCTTGGAGTACTCGGTAAGCTTTTACACTTTAGCATATCGCATGAGATGTGGATGTTGCCATGATAGCATGCTTGCCATGAGGCTATTTGCTTAAATGATTAACTGCATGAATACCTGTGGATGAAGGCTTGTTGATTGAATTGGAACAATTCGACGAATGTGAGTTTTAAGCCCACTTTGCGAAGTGGCAAATTATGTTTTAAGCCCATTTGAGGTGGCAAATCCGCGTTTTAGCCTACTTGAGGGTGGCAAATTCAAACAATTTTTGAGAACAAACATGAGTTGTTTTGTTCCAATTCTTACGATATAGTCTATACTTGTATGTGTGCGTCACATAGTAAAGTTAACTAACAACCTGAATAAGAACACATGTGTTTATAAAACAAAATATCATGCTTAGTAGAGGCCGATCTTTGATCGAGTAAGCAGGGGTGCTCATTTTAGGACCTTCCCCTCTCGTACCCAAGTTTTCGAGCCGAGGTAACTTTGGTGATGACGGACACGTGGCCTCTGGCACGAGTCAGGGTTTCCTAAATTTCCCAAAATATTTAGGTGGCGACTCTGTAATCTGGCAAGACAATCTAATTTTGGCATTATTTGATTCAAAATCGATTTTTCAAAATTATTTGCCGTATTGGACTCTTTGGTGTTTATCAGTCTCACATTGCATTTTGTGAGATTAGATTCAGAACCGTGATAGGAGTCCGAACTGTAGGACCAATTTGAGCTCTCCGAAAGGGGGCGCGAAGAAAGTCGAGCTACAGTTTCTGGAGACTCCGCTGGGGAGTTAGAGAACTTGACTCGAACTCATGATATGTTGTTTTATCTACACTTATGTGTCTCTTTGCATTTTGTATTTGCATCGGTGTGCCTAAGTCACAGTGTTTGCCATCTGTTATTCCTGAGCAGTTTGCCGGAGGCTTGATTGGAAAAGCTTGCCAAAAGGCTGACTGGTTGCGGGCTCTGCCACGATGGGAACACAAACCTTGGATCGGGACTATCGTTGTACCGTTTGATCCTCCTTTCACTTCTTGGTGTTAGGAGCGAGAGGTATATTAGGTGGTCTTGTTGAGGTACATTTTTTGACCAATCGACCTAGTTGCATATCGGAAGCCTTAGAGACTGTTCCAAACTAGGACATGTTGTTCACCCGAATGTAGGCTTTTTTGAAACCACTTGCTTGCGTAGCGAACCCCTAGTTCCTAACGAAATTAGGACAGGGTAACCCTATCCCATCATAGGGGTGTTTTGGCTCACACTTGCTTGATATGTGCTTTTAGAGTATAACTCTGCAGGAATGTATGTATCAGTTGCAAGTCTGGGTATCAGTTTGAGGGTATCAGTTTTGAGGCAGAAATCAGTGTTTGAGTACAGATTGTCCAGTTTATGATTACGATTGCGTGTTGTTTCTGTCTAAGCTGAGGTACTGTGATTTTGCTGATTGTTGTTTCCTTTTTTGCTTTATTTTTTTTTGCAAGGTAGTATTTCACAATTGCTTCCAACGAGGCAGTTACCCCCTGAGCACTTTGGACTTGTGTCAGGAGGATTTACCGATCTGAGGATCTTATTAGAGGACAACTAGTGTTTGTTTCGCTACCTCTGGTTACGAGACGGAGGAGAGTCAGGCATAGATCACCGGTTCAGCAGTCGCCAATTCAACAGTCACTATCTACGTCACTTGTGCGTAGTTGTAACAAGCCCGCGGGGGACCTCGCTACAGCTCGGACTCGACTTGTAGTCACGGTTCTAAGTCTGAACCAAAGAGTCCAAATCCGGCAAATCGTTTTAAGAAAAAAAGATTTTTGAAAGAAGTGCCAAACATGGACTGCTTTGCCAGATACAGAGTCGCCACCTAAATGTTTTATTTTGGGAAATTTAGGAAACCCTGACTCGGTGCCAAAAGGCCACGTGTCCGTCATCACCAAAGTTGCCTCGGCTCGGGAACTTGGGTACGATTAGGGAAGGTCACTTCGTGAGCACCCCCGTTCGCCCGATCAAAGATCGGCCTCTACTAACCATGATATCTATTTTTGAAAACATTGTGTGTTCTTAATCCGGTTATTAGCCTAGGTTACTATGTGATGCGCACAGCATACAAGTATAGACTGGATCGCCTGAATTGGAACAAAAACATTTCATGCTTGTTTATTTGAAAGATGGTTTGCTACTCGCAAGTAGGCTTAGAATGCAGATTTTGCCACCCGCAGGTGGGCTTAGAAAAGATGGTTTTGCCACTATCTAGTCGGCTTAAAGCAAACAGTTGATGATTTATTCCAATCCAAATAACCCAACCTTCACCCACAGGCATTCAGGCAGATATATCACATAAGCACATAGCCTCATGGTAAGCATGCTGTTCATGGCAGTCACTCACACGCATGCAAGGATGCTAAAGCATAAAACTTACAGAGTACTCCAAGCCAAAAACAGAAACTACATTAGAAATCATGCATGATCCTAAGTATACAGAAATGCCCAATGCAGCGCATGCAAAATGCAACTATAGCAGGCTCAGCTATTCTAAACATGGCATATGGAATGCTACAACTAACATGTATTCAATTTGGAATTGAAATACAAATGCAGTTAGTACGATGCGCCGAGCCCGGTGCATGCAATACAGATGAATGATGCAAACATGCTGTCATACTGTATGCTAATTGAAACATGCCCTAATCTAACCATCATAAGCGGATAAATAAAAGGGAAGAAAGACGTGTGGTTGGAAGACATGCATCACACTCACGCACACTTATTACAGTTTTGCCCTCGCTCGGAGGGTCCGAATAAATATACAGTCCCAAATAAAAGAATATTACAGTCCAAATGTTACAGTCCAAATAATGTACAAATTCCTAATTAATTAACAAATTAACTAAGAAAGCTGTAAAACTGGCGTGCAAGTCAGGGACTGCCTCGCTTCTGATGAATGATGTATGTTAGGCTGCTTTGCGCGGAAATCCACCGGGATGCCCCAATCAGCCTCTGTTTACACCTTTCCTTGAAATGCGCGCCAAACTCCAAAAAGTTGCTGATTCTTTATTTTGCTGCAACAGAGAGCAGGAAAGGGGCATAGCAATGTATTTTCACAGATATATGCAAGCCTCGATCCTCGTGCCACCAATCACGCATACCGAGGCATGATGGCCGAGGAGTCGAATTGCACAATTTAATATAGAATGAATGCACATGTAAACACAACAAGAACCTAACTCCATCATGGGTAATCCGGAGTGTCGGTGACTGGGAATTGAGACGCGTTCCGTCACTCGGAGTACGAAACGCACCTCGTTTCCCGTGCCCGGGCTAACTCCTATCCCGAACACGATGCAATATGCATGATATGCATGAATGCAACTAAGATACAGCCTAGTATGCACAATGCTATAAAAATGAGATGTTTCGAAATGCGTGCACACGGGCACGCAAACCGAGGAAATGCATGAATGCGATCTAAGATACAACCTAGTATGCAGTATGCTATGAAAATGAGATGCCTCGAAATGCGTGCACACGGGCACGCAAACTGAGAAAATGACAGAATGCGATCTAAGATACAACCTAGTATGCACTATGCTGTAAAAATGGGATACCTCGAAATACGTGCACACGGGCATGCAAACCGAGGCGATGGCATACGCAATGCAATATGGCTAAAATGGCATGGAAAATGTAACATGGACTTATACTAACATGAGAGAGCCTCAGCCATACTCATATAAGAGGCCAATGGATGAAAATGAAGTGCCTCGAAATGCGTGCACACGGGCACGCAAACCGAGACAATGGCATACGCAATGCAATATGGTAAAAATGGCATATAGAATGCAACATGGACTTATACTAACATGAGAGAGCCTCAGCCACACTCACATAAGAGGCCGGTGGATGAAAATGAAGTGCCTCGAAATGCGTGCACACGGGCACGCAAATCGAGGCAATGGCATATGCAATGCAATGGCATGGAAATGGCATATAGAATGCATCATGGACTTATACTAACATGAGAGAGCCTCAGCCGCACTCACATAAGAGGCCGGTAGATGAAAATGAAGTGCCTCGAAATGCGTGCACACGGGCACACAAACCGAGGCAATGGCATACGCAATGCAAATGCACGAAAATGGCAACATGGACTTATACTAACATAAGAGAGCCTCAGCCACACTCACATAAGAAGCCGGTAGATGAAAATGAAGTCCCTCGAAATGCGTGCACACGGGCACGCAAACCGAGGCAATGGCATACGCAATGCAATGGCATGGAAATGGCATACAAGCATGCTAATGGAATTTCAGCAATGGAACATGGGGGAAAACAGCCCCGAAATGAGGCGAAAACACACCCGATGCGCGGAATAGTCCCGAAACACGAATTTTGGCACCCGAAATGGCCTATAGCTATACCAAACATGCATAATATGGACATGGAATGTAAAGACAGAAGCAAGGCAGCCCCAAAATTACCATTTTACCAGTACAAAACATGGCCAAACAGCAAACCAAGATAGGGCAAAACTAGCATGCAAGAAATGGCCCTAAACATGGGATTAAGAAGCAACTCATAGCTGTTGGCCCCAAACAAGTTAGGGTCCTTCAACAATGTTGAAGAGGGACCCAAAATATGGTGTTTTACAGTTTATGGCAGCCCCAAAAACAGTATACAAATATGCTAGAAATGCAATGCAAAAATGAGGCTCAAAAGTGGCTATAACATGAGGTATACAAAAAATTCACCAAAAAAGAAAATACCCTCAATAAAACATGTTCAGGAAGTCAAAATAAAGCCACGTTTATTTCGGACTAAGGTCCAAAAACAGAAACATCAGGGGCTGCCAAGGCATACAAAAATGGGACCAAAAAGAGGATATAAAGGGAAGTGCAACATGGAAGTCTCGAACAGTGTTGAGCCCTTCTTCAATGTTGAAGAGGGGCTCAAAATAAGCCTACTTACACTTCATGAGAAACTCCAAAATAGATCACACATAGGCTAGAAAAAGCATGCAAAATATTGACATACAAAGAGGGTATTGAAGCAAGTGCAAGATGGAGGGCTCAAACAGGGTTGAGCCCTTAATGAGACATGAAAATGAGCTCAAAAAAATGACCTTTTCAGTTTTGGTCGGAGCTCAAATATTCAAGAAAGAGAGGCTAAGAAATGTTGCAAAAATGAGCTCAAAAAAGAGGGAAATGGACTCACCCTTGAAGATCAACACTTTTGTTGCTTCTTGGACCAAATTTGTTGCCTCTTAGCTGCTGGAATTCCTCTCCTTGCTGCTGATATGGAGTGGTGGTGGTAGAGCTTGGTGGTGATGAAGAAAACAAGGTGTAGGACTTGGAGTTTTCAAGCAAAATGAGAGGAATGGAGGGAGAATTATGTATCTAGCCTTGAAGATCAAATTTTCTAACCCCTAAATGTGATGCCACCAGCTGGTTATATGGACAAGAAGAGAGGAGTAAAGGTGGGGGAAAAGGAGGCCAACTTTCCCCCACAAAATATCCCTCGGATATTGATATTTTCTAGGGGATAAAGCTATACAGCTGTAAAGTGAACAGTGTGAGGATCTCGGCCGGCCAGTTATTTTGGTTGCAGGTGGCCGGCCGGCCACACCCACTAGCCGGCCGGCTAGGGGTCAAAAGGGTCAAGCTGATTTAGTGGCCGGCCACCACATGATGGTATCCTCCCATGTGTGTACATCACAAATATGTGGTTCAAAGTTCAAGAAAGTGGCCCCAAGGTGTTCAACATTAGCCCGGAAGGAGGGGTTCAAAAGGGTCAGGTGAAATTACTGGCCGGCCACCAACTTTTAGGATCCTCCCAAGTGTGTACATCACAAATATGTGGTTCAAAGTTCAATAAAATGGCCCCAAGGTGTTCAACATTAGCCCGGAAGGAGGGGTTCAAAAGGGTCAGGTGGAATTACTGGCCGGCCACCAACTTTTAGGATCCTCCCAAGTGTGTACATCACAAATATGTGGTTGAAAGTTCAAGAATGTGGCCCCAAGGTGTTCAACATTAGCCCGGAAGTGTGAAAAACGGGGGTCGGAGGGCGTCGGAGGATATATAACTGGTTGCTGCAACAATTACTGGCCTCCCACCCTTCAGTGACCTCCCCGGTGATAAAACAGAGGTACCTGCCAAAAATGAACGAAAACCGTTGCAAAACGAATGTTCGGGGGCCAAAACGCGTAGTTCGAGGTCCCGAAAATGGGCTGTTAAGCACCGAAAGTGACATTCGGCCACGAAGTGGGTTTCTCAGACCCCAGTGTCCCTCAAAAGGGAGAAAATAGGAAGTATGCCAAAAATCAGAACAAACAGAGATGGTTAGGCGGTCCCGAACCGAGGCACACGGCCAACGATCCCGAAAACCGGAAACCGGACTCCGAAATGGGCAAAATGGCCTGCGGCCACAAAATGTAGCCCACGGCCACTGAGAGATGGTCTACGGGACCTCTCCCTCCCCTCGGGGAAAGAAACAGAGAAAACCGAGTCTGGTTCGCAAACCGAGACAAGGGACAGAAGAGGGTTCGGAAATCCGGAGGCAGGGCTTACGGTCGCGACTCTGAGACTTCTGAACGAGCACGATATGCAATGTCACCGAGCGCTCAATCGGTGATGTCTGAGTCTTAAGGTCGGTCAAAAATGGGGTGTCTACAGTTGCCCCTCTTTGACAGAACTCGGAAGTCACAAGTGACGGGAGTGAATGTCAAAGCCCAGAGACGACCCATTTTTGACAAGGCCGAAGACTTAGACAAACGTACAAAGTAAACAGAGATGTGTCCGCAGGCAGGCCCGCAGGCAGGGGGGGCAAAATGCAAAGCGATATGCAAGAAGCCCAACATAACTCAATGATCATGCAAATGCAGCAAGCTGTAATGAAGCAAGTATTCGCAAATAGATGCAACAGTTTTAAGCAAGAATGCAAAGCAACAACTACATTTCATGCAGTTAAGAATGCGGAGGATTATTCAATCCCCGCCACGTCTCACTCGGAGAAGATACGATACCTGCGCGATTCGTCTGGTCGCACCAGCCTCAATTGAACCGTACATACAATATCGTGCCTGTAAAAGAGAGAAATTGCAACAAGTACAATATGCTACCAACATATATTTAATGTGATTCTGAAAGTTTGACACACGCAGTGCCGGTGAGTGAATGCATCGCAATGCAAGAGTGGAACATGCGTGACAACGCATGCTCAAGCACAGAAGTATGCCAATATCAAAAATGTGCATAACAATGTAAGTGTGTTCATGAGAATGCAAGTCATGTGCATGATAGTGCAAAACGAGCATAAATCAGGGTGCCCGTTTGTCATGAAGTAACGAGCACGGAAATGCGTGTTTCGGTGAAGGCAACTCGATCACGGCCTCCGATCCGCTTCCCGGAAAGACCACAACTCATTCAAAAAGGATACACTTTGATTTTGATGAATGATGATGAGACACATGTCAGACCTTGAAGCTGAAGTTCCGGCGGAGCAATTTCGCGACCGGAAGTGTACTTTTCTTGAACTTTTTCAGGTCCCGGGAACTCCGATCTTCCTCAAAATTTGCAGGGAGCTAGGTGAGCCTGTGGGGGACACCACCGGCCGTTTATTTTCCCTAGGGGAGGCCACCGGCCACTTTTGCAAAAAGGAAATGGCTGGCCGGCCGGTTTTCCAAAAAGGAAATGGCTGGCCGGCTAGAAAAGGTGGCCGGCCGGCCATATGCCCAAATCCGAGGGCAGTTTGGTCTTTTCACCTCCTTTTTCATGCTCCTTCATCCCAAGACTTGGAGCCTATATAATGCAGCCGAGATCTCCTCCTCTCTTGCCTCCTACAACACTTTCTTCTCCAGATCTGAGTTCCATACGCGTTTTCCAACGCCCCACGCAAGTTATTTTCTCAAAAATATTCAGTTTTAAACACTTTGAAGCGATTAAATTTCGGTTTCGGAGCTTCTTTTCTCATTTTCGCCACTTGAGGTAAGTTTGTCTCAATACTTGGAAGACTTTCTCGGGAGTTGACTTTTGTTGACTTTTTCATTTCTCGAGAGTTGACTTTTGTTGACTTTTTCCAATTTTGGCTCATTTTCGCTCATTTTTGCTCCTTTTGCAGATTCTTTGAAAATGGCGGGTAATTCTCCCCACGGCGGAGGCTTTCCAGGTGCCGGAGACGATTTTGATCCCATGACTCTACCCCCGAGGGTCCGCCCTTTTATTCCCGGGAGGTACAATCCGCCAGCACATGTCCTCCCTCGTGCCGTCTTCCGTCACTTCACTAGCTTTGACGAGCGAGCACCTGGGGATCTGCTTCTCCGAGAGCCAGAGCATCATCTCTCTCATGAGGCCCGAGAGGTATTTACTTCATTTTCTACATTTTTCGTACATTTCAGCACCTTTGCCATGCTTGAACACGTAGTTTAGCTTATGACATAGTACTTTGCTTGCATCCTGAACACGTAGTTTAAACACTCGAATTTCTGAACACTTGGCTCATTAATTAATTGCGAACACACAGTACACATTAGTTAAGAGGTGAACACACGGTTCAAACACTGATTTGTCGAACACACAGCCCGAATTCGAAAGTGAACACACAGCCCACACTTTAAATTTTCTGAACACTCAGCCCAGATTAGAATAGTGAACACGCAGCCCACACTGATTGAAAGTTGAACACGCAGGCCAAACTTTAAATTTTCTGAACACGCAGCCCAGATTAGAAATAGTGAACACGCAGCCCACACTAGTTGAAAGTTGAACACGCAGCCCAAACTTTAAAATTTTCTGAACATGCAGCCCAGATTAGAAATAGTGAACACGCAGCCCACACTGATTGAAAGTTGAACACGCAGCCCAAACTTTAATTTTCTGAACACGCAGCCCAGATTAGAATAGTGAACACGCAGCCCACACTGATTGGAAGTTGAACACGCAGCCCAAACTTTAATTTTTCTGAACACGCAGCCCAGATTAGAAATAGTGAACACGCAGCCCACACTGATTGGAAGTTGAACACGCAGCCCAAACTTTAATTTTTCTGAACACGCAGCCCAGATTAGAAATAGTGAACACGCAGCCCACACTGATTGGAAGTTGAACACGCAGCCCAAACTTAAATTTTCTGAACACGCAGCCCAGATTAGAAATAGTGAACACGCAGCCCACACTGATTGAAAGTTGAACACGCAGCCCAAATTTTAATTTTTCTGAACACGCAGCCCAGATTAGAAATAGTGAACACGCAGCCCACACTGATTGAAAGTTGAACACGCAGCCCAAACTTCAAATTTTCTGAACACGCAGCCCAGATTAGAAATAGTGAACATGCAGCCCACACTGATTGAAAGTTGAACATGCAGCCCAAACTTTAATTTTTCTGAACACGCAGCCCAGATTAGAAATAGTGAACACGCAGCCCACACTGATTGAAAGTTGAACACGCAGCCCAAACTTCAAATTTTCTGAACACGCAGCCCAGATTAGAAATAGTGAACACGCAGCTCACACTGATTGAAAGTTGAACACGCAGCCCAAACTTAAATTTTCTGAACACGCAGCCCAGATTAGAATTTGCATGTAGCTTATTTCACTTCATCGGTACACAATCCATTTCATTTCATTGGCACGCAGCCTAAACTCTCCATTATTAACACATGTATTCATTCTGAATGCAGGTTGGTTCCCGCAGTGTACGGGGGTATGGTTCCACCGCCGCGCGGGATTGGTACGCTGAGCTCCCGGAGGGTGTCCGAGACTTAGTAGACTTGGCAGGGTTCGGGGCCTTCTGCGTTGGGTTGTCACGTTGCTCTGCCAGGAGGACTCTGATGGCGGCATTGGTAGAGAGATGGTGGGACACCACCAACTCCTTTCATTTCTCTGCTACCGGGGACATGACTATGACCCCTCTAGACTTCGCTGTGTTGACCGGCCTGGACATAGGGGGTTGGCCCATCCCCTATGATGAGGATATGGGCGAGTGGGAGGCCGCTTGGATGTATCTATTGGGGGCTCGCCCACCTGTTGACAGGGTTTCTGGGAGAGTCCGATACACTTGGTTCTCTTCCCACTTCCGACGGGCGGAGATGGTGCCCGAGACTCCTGAGGAGACGGAGCAGTACGCCCGTGGTTTCCTTATGTTCCTCTTCGGGACTACCCTGTTCGCCGATAGAGGGAACACCGTCGGGCTATACCTGCTGAGCGCTCTGGTTGACCTATCACAGGTCAGTCGATATGACTGGGGTGGCGCCGGCCTGGCTACCCTTTACTTTTATATGAGCGCGACCTCCCGCGGGCGGGGAGATTTACTTGGCGGCTACTGGAGAGCCTGGGAGGTACTTTTCTGTCCCCTTGATTTACATTTCTGCTCTTCATTACTTGTACATTGCACACACAGCGCACTTTTACAGTCTGTATTTTGCTCTCAGCATTTCGTACTTACATTCTGCACTGCTTTTCTCAGCTATGGGTCTATGTATACTTCCCAGCATTAGCCCCAGAGTTGGAAGTGGCAGGGCTTCCCATGACCCCATACTCACTAGTGTTCGAGGGCCCGCATCGGTCGAGACCCCGAGAGACCCTCATTTACTTGCGACAGTATTTTGACACTGTGCGGCACTCGGAGGTACTTCAGAACTTTCAGTTCCTTTCATTTTCATCTTTGATTTGCTCTGTATATTCCCGATTTCTGATTGGTTTATGCATTTATCATCCGCAGATCTCATGGCAGCCTTGGGCGCCCCTGGGTGATGGTCTCCGACTTCAGTATACCGGAGGGTTGGACACCTCCCAGTATAGGGTCCTGCTCGAAGGGCCGGTTGGCAGGGCATGGTTCCTGGGGGAACGCTTTCTGCGTCAGGTATGGGGGTATCTTTCTCAGGATCCTCCCGCAGTACCCCCAGTCAGTATGCGGACTGCTGACAGGCTCTCTTTCTCGGAGGTAGTCGGCGCTATGCTGGGTAGCGATGCTTTACTATATCTTGAGGAGGGGGACTATGCCACTTACCGTCACATATATTTGATGCCTCCATTGACGGGAGCTCGCACCCCGATGACGAGGCCTGCTGGTGTGTCATCCTCGGGCCAGGCCCGGGCTCGGGCTGCAGACGCCCCTTCTACTAGTAGGGTTGGTACATCTAGAGGTGGGGGTAGACCGGTTCCTCCGATTCCGTCGACTTATCCTCATCCTGGATGGCCAGAAATGCCGACTGAGTTGATGGCGTGGCAGTATGGGGCTATTTCTCCGACTCCGATCCCGCTAGAGCCTCCGATGCCCAGTGATCGTTACGCCATTGATCCTGACTCACCGCTGGTATGCTCCACTGTTTTTTCATTCATCATTCAGATGTTTAGACATTCTTTTGTTCACTGATGATTATGAGCTCATATTTGCAGCCACCGCGAGGGTACATGGAGGAGGTGGTTGGACTGGTGGCCACACTCGAGGGCATGGTCCTGCGTAGGGAGGCACAGTTGTCTGTCGCGGGCATTCAGGTACCTTTCAGTTTTCTGGCATTTATCATACTTTTGATGACATGCTGATTCCTACTGCATCGATAGACTACTTGTGTAGAGCACATCTGACACACACCCCACTTGTACACTGTATTTACATGCACCTACTTCACGTAGCCTTTGCTTGTATCTGCATCTGATGTATATATTTGGACTGATGTATTTGAATTGAACTCTTTGTTTTCAGATGCCTTCATGGTCCGGTCAGCCGCAGGCCAGGCCACCTGGGCCTCCTTGGGGAGCTGGGCCATCTGGGCCTTTTCAGGGAGTCGGGTCATCCGGGCCTTTTCAGGGGGCTGGGCCATCCCAGCCTTTCCGAGGAGTCGGGCCATCTAGGCCTTTTCGAGGAGCTCGAGGAGGGTCTGTCCACAGACGCAGGGCTCACGTTGTAGAGGCGGAGCCTGATGAGGAGGAGGAGGAGGATGTTGAGGAGGAGGAGGAGGCTACCGACCGCCAGTCAGAGACATCTGCTGAGGAGGGGGGCTCCGGTCTTGGTTCGGGGAATAGAGGCGAGGCTGAGGGGGATCCTGAGGATGACAGCTCCGACTCAGATGATGATGATGGTGCAGAGGTTGTCCCGCAGAAGAGGATGAGGAGTGCTTCTCATTCCCGCTCCCGAGGACATTGATGCTGCTGTTTCCTGCTTTATTTTTCTTTTCGCTAGTAGTTTGTAGCACTTTGCACATTGTTAGGCAGTTTTATTTTTTGTAAAACTTGTACCTTTGTTTGTTGTAAAGCATGATGGAATGAAACAGCTTTTGAAAGGGTGTTTGTATTTTAAACTTTTAGCATCGTATCGCATCGTTTTATTTCGCACAAAAATGAAATTGAATGGGAATGTGCATTGTGTAATCACCAAGTCAGGTAGTGAACCGATGCAACAAACTAAGCAACTCAACTTACTAAGATATAACAGAACCTTTAGCAAGTTTACAACTCGATAAACATAATGCAATAACGTTGACAACGCAAATAAACAAGACTTAAAACAAAGATTGTTTAATCAGAAAGTAATGACTCGAAAACACGAAACACGTCCGCTCGACAAACAACTCGATAAGCAAAACAACAACTCGATAATCAAAACAACAACTCGATAATCAAAACAACAACAACAGAGTGTACTTCGGACGATCTGGGCACCGGAACGCATCCGAAACAGAGGGAAATGAAGGCCTTTGACTCTCCCGTTGCATGGAAATGCTTGAAACTTTCCCTCGAAGGGTAAAACAGGGCCAAGGGGATACACTGCAGCATTGCCGGCCACCTTTGGGAGCCGGCCGGCCAATTTTGTGGAGAGAGGGAGCCGGCCGGCCAGTTTTGTAAAAAGTAAATGGCCGGCCAGCCAGAAAAGGTGGCCAGCCGGCCACTTATTCCTGCAGCCACCTGGTTTTTGACACGTGTCCCCGTGAATAGTGTTTTTCCCTCTATAAAAGCCTCAACTTCGGGAACATTCATTTCATCATAATTTTACACAAAGATGGAGGCGTTTCTCGCGGAAAATCTCACATCTTGGATCTCTTCTCTAGATGGCTCGGAAAAGCTGAACTTCCGGGGTTTCGGCTTGAATGCACTATTCACGATGAGCCGTACTCCACTACAGCTCCTTTTTCTCCATGCCGCGGCAAGGTTCTGGAACCCAGTGACGCACGTTTTTAGCTTTGGCGGCCAAGAGATGTGTCCCACTTTTGAAGATTTTCAGGTTTTAATGGAGTCTGAATGCTCTGAAGTGATCTTGCCCCAGCTCCGTTTTGGCCATGCTCAGGCTTTAGGGCGGATGTGTGGGCTCACGGCGCATGACGCTCGATCTCTGATCTGCAGTGGGGAACTGGACATCCTCGGCTTGATCCATCGTTTTTCCGACGCCGGTGACCGCAGCGACCATTATTGGCAGGGTTTCCGGCAACACGCCCTCTGCGTGTGTTTGTTGTCTCACTTTCTGCTTTCCTCGGGCTTCGACGGGGCTAGCATTCGCCTGATTGAAGTCGCCCAAGGCTTGAGAGAAGGAAAGAGCTGTATTGCCATGACCTTGGCCGAGACACTGATGGGCTTAGATTCTGTCTATCGCCGGGAGGCGACTAGGTTTGCTGGGAGTCCACTGCTGCTGCAGGTAATGTTTCCCACCCAACCTTACATATATATTTGCTCACATCACTCGACCCTCAGGCTCGGTTTTTCTCACAAAACCCTCGTCTTACTTTTCTCTCATCGTACATCTCTCTGTTCTTTATTCTCTCATTTTCCATCCCTCCCCTAGGTATGGTTAATGGACAAGTTGCAGGTTGTGGACTCTTGCTCGGCCTATTCAGCTCGAGGCTACTTCTTTCGGCAGCGCCTAGTCAATGCTCTTGACGAAAGGTGGTGGTTCGATTGGATGTGCAATTTGTCCACAGACGGCATTGCTTGGCGTTGTCCTTGGCTCAACCTCCCGGTAATGAGCTATAGTATGTCTCGGCTGATTGGGATCCAATTGATTGGTCTAACCCACTGCGTATTCTATTTTCCATTCCGGTTCCTGCGTCAGTTTGGTCATGATCAGACCTGCCCACCGGAGGGGATTGAGTACCCAGCCGCTTTCCCGATCCGGGGTGCACAGCTTGCCCGATATGCTACAGCATGGAGGACTAGAGAGCTCCTGGCCCCTGCTTCCACTTTCAGTTGCACTTTGTCCGATGAGTGCTTGGATTGGCTCAATGAGGAGGCACAGGTTGGGCCTAGCTTGGCTTCAGATGCTTCGTCCAGCTCTGGGAGGGGACGCAGAGATACTTGATTCAACTATGCCCCAAATTTATTGCTTTATTAGTATTTTCAAGTTTTCTTTATGAATGTACTAAAAGAGCAACCTCGATTGTATGCAAGAGCAGGAGAACTCTATTTTGAAATCAATGAAATTGAAGGTTATGGTACTGAAAATTTTCCGTTTTGGTCCAAAAATGGTCTTAGTCGTAAAAAGATTACTTTGAACAAAGTCAACTTTTATTAAAACTTTTCTAAACTATTTTCGATGTGGATCAGAACTGGACACGCCGAAGATCTGTCACTGAGATGCACAACCCCAGATCCCTGCAACTGGAAAGTTGCCCCTAGTCTGAAGAACAATGCGGCACTTCATAGCAACGGAAAGTTGCCCCTAGTCTGAGTAACTTTGCACCGTCGCGGCAACGGAAAGTTGCCCCTAGTCTGAACAGCACTGTACCGGAGATCGCGATAAATGCTGATGGATAAAGATGACTGAGATGATCAAAATGGACAGAGTTGATCGGGGAAAAGTTTATGGCTGAACTTCAAGGTGAAGTTGTCTACGTATCCCAAAGATGGGAATCAAGCCTTACGTAGTTCAGGCCGAGGTTCACTCGAGTATTTTCACTCTCCTTTTGCGCTCTAACTTTTGCCAAGGCCGCCCTTTGCGGGTTTTCAACCTTGCGAGCTCAGTTTTTATATTTTCTAATTTTTTGTGCTCTGACTTTTGCCTAGGTCGCCCTTTCGGGTTTTCGGCCTAGCGAGCCTCTCAAGGGTAATATTTCTTCAACTTGTCCATATTGATCGGTTGTGAGAACTCCAAGCCATCTAGATCCATCAGAACCACAACTCCACCTGACCAGATAGCTTTGATGATGTAAGGACCAGTCCAATTGGGTTTGAACTTGCCCCTTGGGTCGTGGATGGGAGCTCGGTTGTCTTTGAGCACCAAATCTCCTTCTTTCAGATTCCTGGACTTAACCTTCTTGTTGAAAGCCTGGGCAATTCTGCGTTGATAGCCTTGGATGTGGTACAGTGCTTTCAGTCTTCTTTCATCAAAGAGCATGAGTTCTTCGAATCTGCTTTGCTGCCAATCTGCTTCGGCTATTTGGCACTCAGCCAATACTCGTAACGACGGAACCTCAATCTCAATGGGTAGAACAGCCTCCATTCCATAGACCAATGAATATGGAGTTGCTCCAGTAGAAGTTCTGATTAAAGTCCTGTAGCCCCACAGAGCAAATGGCAGCTTGTCTGGCCAATCCCGATAGGTTCCCACCATCTTCTGCAGTATAAGCTTGATATTCTTGTTGGCGGCCTCAACCGCTCCGTTGGTCTGCGGCCGGTATGTAGATGACTTATGGAAAGCCACATTGTATTTTTCCAACAAGTCTATCACTTCTTTCTTGAAGTGGGAACCATTATCTGAAATTATCTCGTTTGGCACCCCGTAGCGACAGATGATGTTGTTTCTGATGAACTTTGCGACGTGCGACGCCTTCAACACCGCGTATGATTGGGCCTCGACCCACTTTGTAAAATAATCTATCGCTACTAGGATAAACTCATGCCCGTTTGACCCTTTCAGGGTAACAGCTCCGATCACATCAATTCCCCAAACCGAAAAAGGCCATGGTGAAGTCATGTTGTACAGCTTTGACGGCGGGATGTTCATGCGGTTTGCATGAATTTGACACTTGTGGCATCGCCGAACAAAACTAATACAATCCTCCTCCATGGTTGACCAGTAGTAGTCCTGTCTGAGGATCTTTCTAGCCAGCATTACTCCATTCATGTGTGCACCGCACTCCCCCCCATGGATGGCCTCCATCAGGCGTTTCGACTCTTTAGCTTCTACACAGAGCTTATGCATTCCCAGATGACCCCTTTTGTACAGCTTTCGCCCGCAGATAATGAATTGAGCAGCCATTCTTCTGATGGCCCTCGTATCCTTGGCATTTACCCCTAGTGGATACGTCTCATTTTCCAAGAAGTTCCAGATGTCGTAATACCAGGGGTTGCCGTCTTGAGCCTCATCTATGGCGGAAATCGACTCGTATGCTGGCACAAACTTCTGATCAATAATGACTGGACGCATCCGGACTCCGGACGGGATGTCTATCATAGAAGATAGAGTTGCTAATGAATCTGCGAACCTGTTGTTCTCTCTTACGAGGTGGGTGAAATTTAGCTTCTCAAACCGAGGAATTAACAAATCCAAGGTTTGGTGGTAAATTATCATCCTTTCCTCCTTGACTTTCCAATCTCCTTTTGCTTGAGATACAACTAGGTTTGAGTCCCCAATGACGTCCAATCGTCTTGCCCCTAGTTCTAGGGCTGCTTCCAGGCCAGCAATACATGCCTCATACTCTGCCTCATTGTTCGAGACTTTGAACTGGAGCTTGAATGCTAAAGGGATACGAGAATCGTCAGGCGCTATCAGCAACACCCCTATCCCATACCCATACTGGTTTGACGCTCCGTCAAAGTACATCATCCAAGTTTCATCTTCGACGTGCAGAATGGCTTCATCTGGGAATAGATACTCAACCGCTTCATCCCCCTCAACCGGGTGGTCGGCAAGGAACTCCGCTACCGCTCTCCCTTTTACTGACTTGCGCATTACATACTTTAAATCAAATTCGGAGAGCAACAGCAGCCAATGGGCTAGCCTACCCGTAAGTGCTGGTTTCTCGAAAAGATATTTGATGGGATCCAAACGCGAAACCAACATTACAGAGTGAGCTAACAAGTAGTGCCGCAGCTTCCTGGTTGCCCATACCAAGGCCAAACAAGCCTTCTCCAGCGGTGTATAGCGGGTCTCGTAATCCAGCATCTTTTTGCTCAGATAGTAAATGGCTTTTTCCACTTTGTCTTCTGACTCCTGCGCGAGCATGCAGCCCATGGTAGTCTCAGTTACCGAAAGGTACAATATCAACGGTCTCCCCGGCTCTGGTGGTGACAACACGGGCAGGTTCTGTAGATACTCTTTGATCTGCTCAAAAGCTGCTTGACATCGGCCGTCCCATTGGAATTTCTTTCCTTTCTTCAGGAGACCAAAAAGTGGTTCACAAGTCAAGGTTAATTTAGAAATAAACCGTCTTATGAATTGCACTTTACCCAGAAAGCCTCGCACCTCCTTTTCAGTTCTTGGTGGTGGCATTTCTAAGATGGCCTTGATTTTGGAAGGGTCGACCTCGATGCCCCTTTGTGTAATCAGAAACCCTAGCATCTTCCCTGCTGTAACACCAAACGTGCATTTCTGGGGATTTAGTCGCAGCCGAAACTCTTTGATCCTTTGAAAGAATTTTTGTAAGGCGGTGTAGTGGCCCTCTCTTTCTTTGGACTTGACAATCATGTCGTCCACATACACCTCGACCTCTTTATGGATCATATCATGCAATATTGTAGTTGCTGCCCGTTGATACGTAGCTCCAGCATTTTTCAACCCGAATGGCATCACTCTATAACAATATGTACCCCACGGGGTAGTGAACGCAGTCTTCTCCCGGTCTTCGGGTGCCATTACTATCTGATTATAGCCTGAGAAACCATCCATAAACGAAAGCAAGGCGTGTCCTGCCGTGAAATCCACCAATTCATCAATGTGTGGCAAAGGAAAGTCGTCCTTCGGACTGGCCCTGTTCAAATCTCTGAAGTCTACACAGACCTGAATTCTGCCGTCCTTCTTTGGCACCGGAACAATGTTGGCCAACCAAGTTGGGTATTCAGATACCAGCAGGAACCCTGCGTCAATTTGCTTGGTGACCTCTTCTTTAATTTTGAGAGCCCAGTCCGGGCGGATCCTTCTGAGTTTCTGTTTGACAGGGCGGGCCTCGGGATCAAGAGGGATCCGGTGCTGTACAATCTCAGGATCGATTCCAGGCATGTCTTCGTAGGACCACGTGAAAACATCTTTGAAATCTTTTAATAAAGCGACTAAGCGCTCGCGCTCCTCCGAAGACAACGTGGACCTGATCTGGACCAGCCGCGGGTCCTTCTCAGTACCAACATTCACAGTAGTGATTTCATCCATTAAAGGTTTAACAAATCTTTCCTGCTCTTGATCAATTAACCGTTGCAAAACTGGGGGAATTTCTCCCTCGTTGTTTTTATCAAAATTTTGAAAATCCTGATTTAAGAAATAAATCAAAGGCACAGAAAAATACTCAGAAACCACATCCACATCATTCTCATTAAATATTTCCAAGCCGTCAGATTCCTCTGTTACAACAGACTCAAAACAAAATGAAAATGACGACCTAGACAGGACTGTGGCATCCGGGTTATCACCCCCAGGAATACCGGACTCAGACTCAGTCGAGCTGGAATCTGATTCCGACACACAAGATTCGGTGGAATCAGATTCCGGCTTACTACCTGACCCGGAGCTGCTAGATAAAAAGCCTTCTTCATATTGCCAGATGAGAGAAGGTGCGATAGATGCATCCAAGATTGGCGCTGGAAAGCCCGCAGCTATTTCATCTCCAATCATAGAAACCGAAGAGTTATCCCCCAAGCACTCGTGGCCGATCAGAGGATCTGATAGTAGACTCGCCAGTGCTACCCCCATTTCAAGCTCTGTACTCTCAGGATCCACTGCTCTGCACTACTCAACCTCAGTTGGTGGGTCTGTCTGCGCTTCGGCAACGTCATCCCCAGATAATTGTATGTCGAAGAAGATTTCAAAACCAGGCACGCGCTTCCTCTCCGCGTTCAGCCATGGTTCTGGGAAGCCACAGAATGGAAAATCTTCCCCCTCCCGGACGAAGCGTCCGTTTAGGGTACCCCAGATGGGCCTATGCATTAACTCAAATGGCTTCCCAGCCTTCTTTGCCCTGGCTCTTCCAGCCATTTCTTTTCCTTTCCTCACCCAGTCCTCTTTGGTGGGTAGATAACCCAGTCCAAAGGTGTGAGGGTTGTGTGGCACTTCGGCCAACACTGAGACGCCCTTCCGGCCGCTTCTCCCTAATCCCATCCCGGGGGTATGTTTTAGCTTGTTCATGAGGTAGATTGATTGGGCACTAACGTACATACCCTCATTCACAGCCATGACATTCTGCACCACTTGAGCCTCGGCCAAAGTGAACCCCGACAAAAACACATCCTCCGTGCCGTGCTCGATCTCCAAGATAGGTGTGGACACTTCCGGCGGCGGATGGATTGATGAATTCCCAAAAACGATCGCTACCCCTTTCCCGTGAGGGTACTTTAGCATCTGATTAGAGTGGAAGAGACTGCTTTGACCTGGTGCAACCACGGTCGCCCCAAAAGTAGGTTAAAGGTTGCAGGAACGTCTAAGATATGAAATTCAATGCTGTGCTGTCCTGGACCAACCTTGGTTTGAATTTTAACAGTCCCCATCACTTCTCTGCTGGTATTGTCGTATGCTCTGATCACTTGGGTAGTTGGGAACTCGATTGCATATGCCGTCCTGGTCAGGCAGACATTAATCGCAGACCCGGTATCAACAAGTACCACCGGTATCCACTTATCTCTACACTCCACAGAAATATAGAGAGGTTTGTTATGATTTGTGCCCTCAGGCGGTAGCTCCTTATCCGAAAAGGTTAATGTAGGGGAACCTCCTCCCGGAAAAACCAGCCCAACCAGCTGTTCAGGCGTGGTGTCTATGGAGAGTTTGGACTTGTCCATAGTAGATAGGACAGCTTCTCTATGTACTCGTGATGCCATTAGCAGTCCCCAGATGGAGATGTCTGCTTGTATCTTTTTTAACTGTTTCAGCACAGCTTCATCTTTAATCTGCTTCTCCTTCTGTTTCTCCGCTTCTCTATCCTTCCCGGATGCCTCGGGTTGGTCCAAGTTGCTGATTCTTTATTTTGCTGCAACAGAGAGCAGGAAAGGGGCATAGCAATGTATTTTCACAGATATATGCATGCCTCGATCCTCGTGCCACCAATCACGCATACCGAGGCATGATGGCCGAGGAGTCGAATTGCACAATTTAATATAGAATGAATGCACATGTAAACACAACAAGAACCTAACTCCATCATGGGTAATCCGGAGTGTCGGTGACTGGGAATTGAGACGCGTTCCGTCACTTGGAGTACGAAACGCACCTCGTTTCCCGTGCCCGGGCTAACTCCTATCCCGAACACGATGCAATATGCATGATATGCATGAATGCAACTAAGATACAGCCTAGTATGCACAATGCTATGAAAATGAGATGTTTCGAAATGCGTGCACACGGGCACGCAAACCGAGGAAATGCATGAATGCGATCTAAGATACAACCTAGTATGCAGTATGCTATGAAAATGAGATGCCTCGAAATGCATGCACACGGGCACGCAAACTGAGAAAATGACAGAATGCGATCTAAGATACAACCTAGTATGCACTATGCTGTAAAAATGGGATACCTCGAAATACGTGCACACGGGCATGCAAACCGAGGCGATGGCATACGCAATGCAATATGGCTAAAATGGCATGGAAAATGTAACATGGACTTATACTAACATGAGAGAGCCTCAGCCATACTCATATAAGAGGCCAATGGATGAAAATGAAGTGCCTCGAAATGCGTGCACACGGGCACGCAAACCGAGACAATGGCATACGCAATGCAATATGGTAAAAATGGCATATAGAATGCAACATGGACTTATACTAACATGAGAGAGCCTCAGCCACACTCACATAAGAGGCCGGTGGATGAAAATGAAGTGCCTCGAAATGCGTGCACACGGGCACGCAAATCGAGGCAATGGCATACGCAATGCAATGGCATGGAAATGGCATATAGAATGCATCATGGACTTATACTAACATGAGAGAGCCTCAGCCGCACTCACATAAGAGGCCGGTAGATGAAAATGAAGTGCCTCAAAATGCGTGCACACGGGCACGCAAACCGAAACAATGGCATACGCAATGCAAATGCACGAAAATGGCAACATGGACTTATACTAACATGAGAGAGCCTCAGCCACACTCACATAAGAAGCTGGTAGATGAAAATGAAGTGCCTCGAAATGCGTGCACACGGGCACGCAAATCGAGGCAATGGCATACGCAATGCAATGGCATGGAAATGGCATATAGAATGCATCATGGACTTATACTAACATGAGAGAGCCTCAGCCGCACTCACATAAGAGGCCGGTAGATGAAAATGAAGTGCCTCGAAATGCGTGCACACGGGCACGCAAACCGAAACAATGGCATACGCAATGCAAATGCACGAAAATGGCAACATGGACTTATACTAACATGAGAGAGCCTCAGCCACACTCACATAAGAAGCCGGTAGATGAAAATGAAGTGCCTCGAAATGCGTGCACACGGGCACGCAAACCGAGGCAATGGCATACGCACTGCAATGGCATGGAAATGGCATACAAGCATGCTAATGGACTTTCAGCAATGGAACATGGGGGAAAACAGCCCCGAAATGGGGCGAAAACACACCCGATGCGCGGAATAGTCCCGAAACACGAATTTTGGCACCCGAAATGGCCTATAGCTATACCAAACATGCATAATATGGACATGGAATGTAAAGACAGAAGCAAGGAAGCCCCAAAATTAGCATTTTACCAGTACAAAACATGGCCAAACAGCAAACCAAGATAGGGCAAAACTAGCATGCAAGAAATGACCCTAAACATGGGATTAAGAAGCAACTCATAGCTGTTGGCCCCAAACAAGTTAGGGTCCTTCAACAATGTTGAAGAGGGACCCAAAATATGGTGTTTTACAGTTTATGGAAGCCCCAAAAACAGTATACAAATATGCTAGAAATGCAATGCAAAAATGAGGCTCAAAAGTGGCTATAACATGAGGTATACAAAAAATTCACCAAACAAGAAAATACCCTCAATAAAACATGTTCAGGAAGTCAAAATAAAGCCACTTTTATTTCGGACTAAGGTCCAAAAACAGAAACATCAGGGGCTGCCAAGGCATACAAAAATGGGACCAAAAAGAGGATATAAAGGGAAGTGCAACATGGAAGTCTCGAACAGTGTTGAGCCCTTCTTCAATGTTGAAGAGGGGCTCAAAATAAGCCTACTTACACTTCATGAGAAACTCCAAAATAGATCACACATAGGCTAGAAAAAGCATGCAAAATATTGACATACAAAGAGGGTATTGAAGCAAGTGCAAGATGGAGGGCTCAAACAGGGTTGAGCCCTTAATGAGACATGAAAATGAGCTCAAAAAAATGATCTTTTCAGTTTTGGTCGGAGCTCAAATATTCAAGAAAGAGAGGCTAAGAAATGTTGCAAAAATGAGCTCAAAAAAGAGGGAAATGGACTCACCCTTGAAGATCAACACTTCTGTTGCTTCTTGGACCAAATTTGTTTCCTCTTAGCTGCTGGAATTCCTCTCCTTGCTGCTGAGATGGAGTGGTGGTGGTAGAGCTTGGTGGTGATGAAGAAAACAAGGTGTAGGACTTGGAGTTTTCAAGCAAAATGAGAGGAATGGAGGGAGAATTATGTATCTAGCCTTGAAGATCAAATTTTCTAACCCCTAAATGTGATGCCACCAGCTGGTTATATGGACAAGAAGAGAGGAGTAAAGGTGGGGGAAAAGGAGGCCAACTTTCCCCCACAAAATATCCCCCGGATATTGATATTTTCTGGGGGATAAAGCTATACAGCTGTAAAGTGAACAGTGTGAGGATCTCGGCCGGCCAGTTATTTTGGTTGCAGGTGGCCGGCCGGCCACACCCACTAGCCGGCCGGCTAGGGGTCAAAAGGGTCAAGCTGATTTAGTGGCCGGCCACCACATGATGGTATCCTCCCATGTGTGTACATCACAAATATGTGGTTCAAAGTTCAAGAAAGTGGCCCCAAGGTATTCAACATTAGCCCGGAAGGAGGGGTTCAAAAGGGTCAGGTGGAATTACTGGCCGGCCACCAACTTTTAGGATCCTCCCAAGTGTGTACATCACAAATATGTGGTTCAAAGTTCAATAAAATGGCCCTAAGGTGTTCAACATTAGCCCGGAAGGAGGGGTTCAAAAGGGTCAGGTGGAATTACTGGCCGGCCACCAACTTTTAGGATCCTCCCAAGTGTGTACATCACAAATATGTGGTTGAAAGTTCAAGAATGTGGCCCCAAGGTGTTCAACATTAGCCCGGAAGTGTGAAAAACGGGCGTCGGAGGGCGTCGGAGGATATATAACTGGTTGCTGCAACAATTACTGGCCTCCCACCCTTCAGTGACCTCCCCGGTGATAAAACAGAGGTACCTGCCAAAAATGAACGAAAACCGTTGCAAAACGAATGTTCGGGGGCCAAAACGCGCAGTTCGAGGTCCCGAAAATGGGCTGTTAAGCACCGAAAGTGGCATTCGGCCACGAAGTGGGTTTCTCAGACCCTAGTGTCCCTCAAAAGGGAGAAAATAGGAAGTATGCCAAAAATCAGAACAAACGGAGATGGTTAGGCGGTCCCGAACCGAGGCATACGGCCAACGATCCCGAAAATCGGAAACCGGACTCCGAAATGGGCAAAATGGCCTGCGGCCACAAAATGTAGCCCACGGCCACTGAGAGATGGTCTACGGGACCTCTCCCTCCCCTCGGGGAAAGAAACAGAGAAAACCGAGTCTGGTTCGCAAACCGAGACAAGGCACAGAAGAGGGTTCGGAAATCCGGAGGCAGGGCTTACGGCCGCGACTCTGAGACTTCTGAACGAGCACGATATGCAACGTCACCGAGCGCTCAATCGGTGATGTCTGAGTCTTAAGGTCGGTCAAAAATGGGGTGTCTACAGTAGTCGGGCCCAATTTTCTACTTCCACCTCAGAAAGAGAGTATACACCGGATCTGACAGATCAGCACCCCGTAGACAATATAGAGGATATGATGCGCCAACTTCAACAAACCATCGAGGCCATGCAGCTGGACGCTGGTCGCCAAGCGGAAGTTACCGCTCGCCAAACGGAGATTGCAGCCCAGCAGGCTGAACTGATTGCTAGGCTTCCACAGCAACAACAACCGTAATAAGCAGCAGCTTCTGCTTCGCATCCATCTCCAGTCAGGGTTCCAATACCAGGGGATATAACTAATGTCTAGGAGAATGCGAACATTCCAGTAGGGCCAGTCCCATCTCAGACTTCTAAAGCACCAGTCTACCCAATGGAGGCACCGTTTGAGTTTGAGGTTGACCTTACAACGCTAAAAGTGAGCAAGCTCAAGAAGCTTTTCAAACGAGCTTAGGGCGTTAACTCGATCCCAGATATAGAGGATGGCTATACAGATTCGGCGGTGACATTGCCGGATAGATTTAAAATGCCACATATAGACCGCTTTGACAGTTCGGGTGATCCCATGGTCCACTTGTGGCTATTTTCAGATATTCTGTGGCCAATGGGCCTAACTAGACTGCAGAAGTTATCCCTCTTTGGCTGGACCTTGTCAGGTATCGCGACCATTTGGTATGCTAAACTGGAAGATTCTGTGAAGAGGAGCTGGGAAGAGATGGCCGAGGCCTTCATTGCCCAATACTCCTATAACACTCAAATCGAGGTCATAACTCGTGATCTCAAGGCAACTTGTCAAGAGCCAAAGGAGGGCTTCTCCAATTTCCTCACTCAGTGGAGGGCCAAGGCCTCTATGATGACCACCCGGCCAGCTGAAAAGGACCAGATAAGAATGGCCGTTCGTAATTTGCAACCGAGGCTACTACAAAAGATGATAGTCCTACCTCTACCTACATTTGCTGACCTTCATGAGATAGGGGTGCAGATAGAGGATGCAATGAAACAAGGTCTGATAGACCATGAAAAAGAGCAGCCCAAGAGGGCTTTTACATGCGGTTTAAATGCGGCTACGAGTAGTAATGTAGCTGCAAGGACTTCTGATGTTGGTATGGTCACCACCACATTGAAAACAGCCACCCCCTTTATCGGTGCATCCGGAACCACCTCATAACCTGCAAAACACTAACCCCGAGGCCAAAGGGTTTTTACCCCACTCTACATGTCTCTATCTGTGGCCTTGAGGGTCTTGATCAGAAAGGGACATCTAAAGCCCCTAGAGCCGCGCCCATTGCCTAATACCCTCCCTCCTACACACAACCCGACCAAGTATTACGCTTTCCACCAGTAGCATGGTCATGATACCGACCTATGCTTCAGATTACATCATGAGATTCAGGATCTCATTGACAACAAAGTGATAGCGCCTCCTGAAAAGCCTAATATCACTACAAATCCTCTCCCACCACATAACCAACCCCCACCACATAGGCAAGTAAACCTTATCCAAACACTGTCCATCCCATATGACCCCGGCATATACATCACCCCCTCCTATCTACCTAAGCTAGCGTTGTTCATCCTAGAAAGCACAGACTTGTGCATGATGAGCACGTCTATATCCAAACCCGAACCCGTGGTGGTGGCTGTGGTAGAAGAAGGCATGCCTAAGGGCTCTGTGAGCTTAACTGAAGAGGGATATAACCCGTGTCGCTACATTGTGCCAACGAGTCAAGACAGACTAGGGGTGGAATTGGTGACGGGAATGAAGGTTAATGTAGTTCGGGAGGGCGGACCAAGCCAGGAACTGGATGACTTAGTAGAGCTTGAGGAGGACATCAATAACCTGCAGTTCTTCGACGAACAGGATCTAGGGAATGTCTAGTTTGGCTGGTGTAGACACCCCATTTTTGACCGTCCTCAAGACTTGGACGTCACCATTGGAACACTTGGTGATTACCCTTGTTTGTGTTCGTCTTGAGTTCCCGGAGGTCTTGATTGCGCGCCTTGCCTCGGGATCTCTCGACTCGACTGTGTTGTGTCTAGTCTTGCACCAAACACTTGTGTTTTGCCTTGGAGGGGCAGGGAATGCCTTGTAAGGCATCCCCACACATCACCGGCCACGGCTTGAGGCCACCGGCCAGTGATTTTATGCCATCGACAATGTATTTTGCCGGTCGGCACTCTTTGTTGCCGGTCGGCATTGTGTTTGGTCGGCCGACCACTGTTTTTGATCAATCGGCCACTTCTCCTGGCCGAGACGTTTTTTTTGAGGGAGCTTGACCCTTTTGAACCTTTTTAGCTTCTTGAGGAAGCTTGAACCTTTTTAGCTTCTCCAGGAAGCTTGACCCTTTTTTAGCTTCTTGAGGAAGCTTGACCCTTTTTAGCTTCTCCAAGAAGCTTGACCTTTTTTAGCTTCTTGAGGGAGCTTGACTCTTTTGAACCTTTTTAGCTTCTTGAGGAAGCTTGAACCTTTTTAGCTTCTCCAGGAAGCTTGACCTTTTTTTAGCTTCTGCAAGAAGCTTGACTCTTTTTAGCTTCTCCAAGAAGTTTGACCTTTTTTAGCTTCTTGAGGAAGCTTGACCCTTTTGAACCCTTGGTTTTAGCTTCTTGCGGAAGCTTGAACCTTTTGCACCTTGGTTCTAGCTTCTCCAAGAAGCTTGAACCCTTTGCTCCAAGCTTCTCCAAGAAGCTTGAACCCTTCAAAGCTTCCAAGAGAAGCTTGAACCTTTTGCACCCTGGTTCTAGCTTCTCCAAGAAGCTTGAACCCTTTGCTCCAAGCTTCTAAGAGAAGCTTGAACCCTTGTCTAGCTTCTCCAAGAAGCTTGACCCCTTTGCCTAGCTTCTCCAAGAAGCTTGGCCCTTTTGCTCCAAGCTTCTAAAAGAAGCTTGACCCCCTTGACCCTTTTTTTTGCTTAGCTTCTCTTAAAAGCTTCAAGGCTCCATCTTCTCTATAAATAGAGAGCCTATCTTTCCATTCAAGGGGTTGGAGGAATTTGTCTAACACAAAAACCATACACTTCCCTCCATATCTCTACATCCCAAGCTCCAAACTCCATTGTTCTTGCTCCATTACACAGCACCTCCTATCCTAACACCTCCACCACCACCCTAAGGATCTTGGAGGCCATTTTCAGAGGCTAAAGGAGCTGGTTTTGGTCTAAAAAAGGGGCTGTTTTGCTGAGCTACAAGGGTGAGCACACTTTACCCTCTTTTATCCCCGTTTTTGCACAAGTTTTTAGCCTGTCTTGCGTTCTGTTTTGAGCTTTGTGTATAACATAAAAAAGTTCTGTTTTTTTGTGTTTAAGATACTTTATTAAGGAACCTTTTGTGTTTGGGGTCGTTTACCCCCTCTTAGGCCTTGTTTGGCCCCATTTTGTGCTATTTTTGGTGAGCTTCGGGACCACCTTGTTTGGGCCTCCTCACCACTGAAATCTTGAGGGATTTCAGTGGTGAGGATGGTGGTTTGAGGTCCTAAGAAGGAGAGGGCCATCCCCTCTCCTTATTGTCTTCATTACTTGCATTTTTGGCCTTACAAAGGGGCCTATGTTTGCACACTTCTTTGGCTCGGTTCAGGCATTTTTCAGTGGGTTTTAGGACCCTCAGAACTCATTTTCAGAGTTGATTTGGTCTTGCTAAATGTCTATCTTGCATGTGCTTAATAACTCCTTGCATGGCCCTCTAAAGTAACTCATCATTTTTGCATGCCATCGTTGCATATCAGTGGTTATTTGGGCCTATTTTCATATGTTTTATTCACTGATTTTTGATGGTTTGGTGAGATTCCATATGCTTCACACACTTGCCATGTAAACCATGTTTGCTAGCCTATGTTGTATGTTGTTTTTGGCCAAGCATGCTAGATTATTTTGGCTACATTTCATACATGTTTTAGCATTATTTTGGGCTGCATAGGGACTTTTCGGGGCTGGTCTCATCATTCGAGCATCGCTTTGCATGTTTATAGTGTATTGCATTTCACTAGCTTTAGTGCTTGAGTCCTTAACAATGCATTACATGAGTGTTTGCATGCTTTTGAGTCATTTTGGAGTCATTTGGCATGCCATTTCAGATCTGGAACATGCACCATTGTATGCCATATTCCCTCTTTGCCATGCTTTGGTAGAGTTGCATTTTTGTGCCTTAAGCTTGGTTAATGCATTGTGCATGTATTCCATGTATTTTGTTGCCTCACTTGCATCATTATGGCCACTGTTTTGGGCCTAGTATAGGGCTGCCCAAATTGGTTTAAGCCCACTCTTTACATGTTGTTACATGTCTTACACTTTGCATGCTTTGATTGCATCATGTCTTGCATGTCCATTAGCTTGCATGCTTGTTCATTGCTTGCTTGTTTGCATTGCCATGTTGCATACTAGCTCACATGCCTAGGATGCATTGCATTGGCATGCATGCTTGGCCTCTTGACTTGAGTATGATAGAGGTTGAGCTCATTGTTTGTTTATGTGCATTTCATTCCACATTGAAAATGCACACTTGGTTTCTTGGGCCATCACGCATTGAAATGCGCGATTGGTGGTCCGAGAATCGAGTACCACCCCCCTTTGAGTCATAAATATGATAAGGGATGTGGTGGTGCACACATTGCTTTGAAAATGCATTGCCATGCCTTGTCTGCCCTCTGCTGCTGTCAAACAGGTTTCTGCAAGAACTTTCTGCCGACCGGCAGTGTTTAGTGCCGACCGGCAAATAGTGTTGGCCGATGAATCAATTTTGTGGCCGGTGATCATTTCCCTTGGCCGGTGGCCATTCCCCTCAGCCGGTGGTGTTCCACAGTGTGCAGAGAGCATATCCTGGGACTTGTACAATTTTCAGAGGAGCAGAGCAGGGAAAACAGAGGCAAACTTGTGCATGGCATTGGATTTCCGAGCAAACCCGAGCACGTGCGCATTGGATCCTCTTCCTGAGGCCTTTACTGCTTTCCATAGTTTAGTTAATTTGTTAATTAATTAAGTGGTCTGTAATAATTAATTTGTATATTCTTTTGGTCCCTCCGAGCGAGGGTAAATTTGTAATAAGTGTGGGTGAGTGTGTGCATGTCTTCCAACCCCCACTTCTTTCTCCCTTTTACTTACCTGCTTATGATGGTTAGTAATAGGTCATGTTTAATTTAGCATACCTTATGCTATGCATGCGTGCATCATTCATCAGTATTGCATGCACCGGGCTCGGTACATCATGCTAACTGCATTTGTACTTCAATTCCAAATTGAATACGTGCATCAATTGATTGCATTTCACATGCCATGTTAGCCGAGCCTGCTCCAAATTGCACCCTGTATGTGTTGCATTAGTCAAATTGACATGAACTAGGACCATGCACATTGGCTAATTAGTTTATTGTTTTGGCACGGAGTACGATGTAAGTATTTTCATGCTTTAACATATCGCATGCGTGTGTATGATATCATGACAGCATGCTTACCATGTGGCTAGATGCTTATGTGATAAACTGTTTGAATGCCTGTGGGTGAAGGTTGGATTGTCTGAGTTGGAAAAAAACTCATTGAAATCCGTGTTTTAGCCTACTTGCGAGTAGCAAATTCCAATACATTTTCCAAAACAAACGGATATGCAATGCTTATTTCCAAATTAGGCAATCTAGTCTATACTTGTGTGCTATGCGCGTAACATAGTAATTCTAGGCTAATAAATGGAATAGGAACACATAACGTTTTCAAAATCGGATATCATGGTTAGTAGAGGCCGGTCCTCGGACCGGGCGAAAGGGGGTGCTCATAGCTGACCTTCCCCGATCATACCCAAGCTCCCGAGCCGAGACAACTCCGGTGATGACGGACATGTGGCCTTCGGCACTGAGTCAGGGTTTCCTAAATTTCCCCATTAAAAATATTTAGGTGGCGACTCTGTATCTGGCAAAGCAGTCCATGTTTGGCATTTCTTTTCAAAAAATCTGTTTCTCAAAACGATTTGCCAGATTTGGACTCTTTGGTTCAAGATTAAGAACCGTGACAACAAATCGAGTTCGAGCTGTAGCGAAGGCCCCACGCGGGCGCGTCTACAGTTTCTGGCGACTCTGCTGGGGAATTTTAGAGAGCTTGACTCGAACTCATGATATCCTGTTTTGATCGCATTTATGTGTCTCTTTGCATTGCATGTGCATTGGTGCGCCTAGGACACCGTGTTTGCCATCTGCCATTCCTGAACGGTTTGCCGGAAGCTTGTCTTGTCAAGGCATGACCATAAGGCTGACCGGTTATGGGCTCTGACAGTATGGGAACACAAACCCCGATTTTTACCGGGGCACCCTTTTGACCATTCAACCTAGTGCATATTCGGAATCCATAGTGACCATTCCAAACTTGGACAGGTTGCTTACCCGATTGGTTGTTTGAAACTGCTGTGTGCGTAGTGAAACCCTAGTTCCTGACAAAATAGGACAGGGAAACCCTACCCCAACATAGGGGTGTTTTGGCTCTCACTTATCTGTTATGTGCTTTAGAGTGCGTCTCTACAAGAATGCATGTATCAGTTTGCAAGTTTGGGCATCAGGCCTGCGGGCACCAGTTCAGTATTTGGGAGTCAGCTTTACCTGCGGGTATCAGACTCAGATTTGGGGCAGAATTTTGGGGCAGAATTCAGTAGAGAGTACACTCACTCAGCTTTGCTCATGTGGGTTATCGTGAAATCAGGCTGAGGTGCTGTCTGTTTTCTCTTTTGCTAGGGGTAGTCTTGGAACCATAGCTTCAGAAGGCTCCGATATCCCCCGAGGTTCATCGAACTTGTGCTGATAGACTTTGTCAGGTCAGAGATTCAGTTCAAGGGCAATTAGTGTTCCTTTGCCAGAGGCAGGGTAAAAGGGCTAGTCGGGCACAAATCACTAGTTCAGCAGTTACCAGATCAGTGGCCCTTATCCACCCCACCAGTGAACAGTCAGGCTGAGGTCTCAGTTTCTACTGCAGGGATAGATACCAGTCAGTCAGATGGATCAGCAGAACACGTCAGGGATGGAGGCAATGATGCGCCAGATGCAAGAAAGTATGAAACTCATGCAGCAAGATGCTGCCCGTCAGGCGGAATTTGCCAAACAGCAGGCTGCGATCATGGCCCAGCAAGCCGAGCTCATCACCAAGCTGCAACAGCAAAGTGGCGCGTCCGCTTCACAACAAGTTCCTCCCCCAGCAGGAGCTCCGGCACCTGGGGAGACGCCAAATGTCCAGGGAGGTACGGACATTCCGGTAGGGCCGGCTCCGCCCCCAATTTTACCCCAACTATCCAAAACACCTACCAATCTACCGGACTCTCCCTTCGAGTTCGAGGTCAACCCCACAGCTTCGAAGTTGAGCAAGCTTGAAAAGTTGTTCAAGAAATCCCAGGGGGTAAAGTCCATCCCGGGCATTGAGGACGGGTACACTGACGCAGCTGTAACTCTGCCGGACAGGTTCAAGATGCCTCACATCGACCGTTTTGATGGGTCAGGAGATCCCATGGTCCACCTGAGTTTGTTTTCAGATGTTTTGCGCCCGATGGGCTTGACGAGATTACAGAAGCTCTCCCTTTTTGGCAGGACCCTGTCAGGTATTGCGGTCACCTGGTATGCCAAATTGGAGGATTCAGTGAAACGAAGCTGGGAGGAGATGGCCGAGGCCTTCGTCGCACAATATTCATACAATACCCAAATCGAGATTACGACCCGTGATCTTGAGACGATGAGGCAGGAGCCAAATGAGAGCTTCTCAGAATTCGTAGCCCGCTGGAGGGCCAAGGCTTCAATGATGACCCTTAGGCCCATTGACAAAGATCAAATTCGGATGATTGTGCGCAATCTCCAGCCCAAGCTAATGCAGAAAATGATCGTGCTCCCCTTCCCTACCTTTCCAGACTTGCATGAGATGGGAGTGCAGATCAAGGATGCTATGAAACAGGGCCTCTTTGACCAGGAGAAAGAGCAGCCCAGGAGGGCGTTTACCCGCAGTTCGAATGCAACCACCAGTGGTGATGCAGCTGCAAGATCTTTTGATGTGGGCATGGTTACCACCACCGCATCAAAAACAGCCACCCCGTTCACTGGTGCGTCCAGAAGTAGCTCACAAAAAACCAAATATCCACCTCGAGTCAAGAGGGTTTTCACCCCACTCCATATGCCTTTGTCAAAGGCTCTAGAGGTCTTACTTCGGAAAGGACATCTGAAACCGTTGGAACAACGGCCCCTACCCGATCCTATCCCTGCAAAACATGACCAGACTAAATACTGTGCCTGCCATCAACAAACTGGTCATGAGACCGATAGCTGCTTTCGTCTGCGCCATGATGTACAAGATTTGTTTGACAATAAGGTCATTGCTGCACCAGTCTAGCAAAGTCTACCGTCATTGGATCAGTGAATTTGTGGGAGATAATGTGATTATGTGATTAGGGGATGAACCACCTGCGGATGGCGCTCAGTTTACTCCGGATGTGGCATGTGGCACGCACTTTTTTTGAGCATTTGCGAATGCTGGTTTTTGTAGTTTCTGACTTTGGTGTTGAGTCAGTTTTGTGGTTTTGTTTTGAGTCTGTCTCTCTGTTTTGAGTCAGTCTTTTTGATTAAGGGTCTGTCTTGTTATATCGAGTCAGTCCTATTGTACAGAAGTCGGGTGATTCTAGGGGTGTTACCTCGGACATCACTTGCTTATTTTGTGTTTGTCTTTTTGCTTTCTTTTAAGTCTGTTTCTGCCTTGGAGCCAGTTATGCCAACAGATCCGAATGGAACAGCAGTGATTTTCACACTCTTGTGTTTGCTTCTGTTGTGTGCCAGTTGCGCCAGAAATTCTAAATGAGATGACAGTATTTGACTAGAAGCTGTCTCTTTTCTGTGCCTTGAATTCATTGCATCGACCTAAGTTTTTCAAAACTTTTTTCGAAACATTGTAATAAAAACAAAGAGGAAGGAATTCCTCAGGTTTTGCAAAACTTGATCAATTGAGAGAAAGAGAGGCATGCTAAGCCCTTAATGATTGAGATCAGGCTTGTTAATGTGAGTACTTAGAAGGACTCTAGCTTGATCCAGATTGGTTCTACACTGTCTTCGGCGGGAGCGATTAGTCGCTTTCTTAAAAGATTTCAAAAAAATATTTTGCGCGGTCCTACGAAGACTTGTGTGGGATCGCTCTTAAGATTGTGTAGCTTAGGATTGCTCTCAGCCTCAAGATTCGACCCCTCACTTTCAAACCTTGAACCTGAGTTCAGAACGTTCAACGGTCAACCACAACGTGAGGCCTATGTGGCCATTTTGAAGCAGCCCTCGAACAAGAGGCAAGAAAGTCAGATCAAGAAGATCAGATTTCATCAGAAGAGGCTTGCGAAGCTAGAACAAAAGCACCCCTCGAACTAGGGGCAAAAATGTCCGATATGCTCGAAGAGCCGAAGATGGATCCTTCAGTAAATCAATGCAACGGCCACTCTCCTGGATACGGATGGCTGCAAAACCCTAAAACCATTTGGCATGGACTTGTTACACTTTTACCCTTTGGGAGGCTCGTTGGGCCGAAAACCCGGAAGGGCGACCCAGGCAAAAGTTAGAGCAAGAGAAAAGAACAAAAAAGAGAAAAAGAAAATAACAACAAGAATAAAAGAAAAAGAGAAAAGAAAAAAAAATGAAAAAAAAGAAGAAAAAAAAGGAAAAAGAATGAAAAGATACAAAAATTGAAAAAAAAAAAAGAACAAAGCTCGCAAGGTCGAAAACCCGCAACGGGCGCCTTGGCAAAAGTTAGAGCCTAAAAAGGAGAGGTTAATACCCGAGTGTACCTTACCCGGAACTACGTAAGGCTTGATTCCCATGTTTGGGATACGTAGGCAACTTCATTCTGAAGTCCAGCCACAAACACCTCTAAAATCGATTGTGTCCATGTGATGGTTCTTGTCATCCTTGTCTTTTCTGTATCCGGGAATTCGGTCGCAATCATCGCTCTGAGGACTGATTACAATGCACTACGGTGCCATTCAGACAAGGGGCAACTTTCTGTTGCCATTCAATGCACCGTGGTGTCATTCAAACAAGGGGCAACTTTCCGTTGCCATTCAATGCGCTGCGGTGCTGTTCAAACAAGGGGCAACTTTCCGTTGCCACACAGCTCTCTTCGAGCAAGGGGCCAATTTTCCTCCAAATCCGAGGTTGTGCGTCTCAAGAGTGGGTTCCGTTCTTGTTAAGCATTCGCCGTTTGCAAAAATAGTTTTTGAGAATTTTTTCTGAAGCTGACTACTTTTCTCAAAAATTGTTCCATCTTTTCCAAAAACTGGACCATTTCTTGGACCTAAAATAGGAAGATTTTCAGTGCTCATAGCCTGACTTGCATAATTTCAAATCAAAAATCGAACAAGTGTGTTAATCTAAACTCTCATATTGGTCAAAATTGCTTTCGTAGAAAACCAAAAAAAAAAATGGTCAAAATGATGAACTAGGGGCACAGTTGAGTCAGGTGTTCTGTCTTTCCCCCGTCATCAACTACTCGCTAAGAAGGGCTCCTTACTTGCCAAGAAGGGCACAACTGAAGTCAACAGCAAAAGGGCCGAAAAGCTCTCTCATCCTCCAAGCAACGAGGTATCGAGCCAAGTGCGAAGCACGAGTTGGAATGGATCAAGATATTCCACTTCCTCATCTGGACAAATCTGATCACGTCCAAACTCCCCGGCAGAGCATCGTCAACCGATGTCAGCTGCAAATTTGCTACACGCCCAGTTATAGCGCAACCCCTCTATGGGAGAAGCTCACTGTTGTGAACAAGATTGAGAATCTGGTAGAATACTAGCGGCGAGAGCCCACAATTTCTAGTTTATCCATCAACCACCCAGGGGAGGGATTGAAAAATGAGAGATTGAAGAATAGAGAGATGTGCGATGAGAGAAAAAGTGAGAAAAGGGCTTTTTCAGAAAAATAGAGCTTGAGGGCCAAGTGATGTGAGGATCACAAATGAGAAAGGGTGGGAAACACTACCCGGTGAAATAGGCTCCCTGTGCACGTCTGAGTGTCGTGTCTTTTTGTTTTATCTCGATTCTTGTTTTGAGTCGTTTCGAGTGTTACTCGATGTGTCTAGGTTGTGTGCCTTTTACTTCCTTGTTGAGTCATTTTGCTGTGTTCAGTCGTGGGCTCAATACATGGTCGAAAACTCATCTCTCAATTTCAAAAATAAAATCGTTTTGTGCTCCGAGTGCCGTGCCGTTCTCCACATTTGTACAAAACAGAATTTGTTCTTTTATAAAATCACAGGATTCAACCCAGGTCATGTGAGAACAGTAGAACAACGACTTGTCTAAAGCTATATAGGTTCCAGACTGCAAAGCAAAAGCAAAAGAGGAAAATGTTGGACATCTGAGTTTGTTCCAACTTCAGTAAGCTCCATGACTACATTCCGTGTGTACCTCTTCAAGTCTTGTCAATGCTCCGAAGTATGAGTGCGCCTCTACCTCAAGCTCAAGATCAAGTCTGCTTCAAGCCAGAATGGCGATCAGAAGTGTTCTCCTCGAGTGCCGTTTCGTGCCAGAGGCATCTCGGCTATGTTCGCAATGAGTTCCTAGGAGACCAACTGCGACGGTGGAAACTAGAGTTCGAATGGCTGATACCTAGAACGTAAAGGTTTGGGATTTCCGGGACTAAAGTCTGGTTTAAATACCCAGGGGTGTATCCCCGGCTTGAAATCTATATGGGAGCCCCATAGATTGAGATAGCGTTTATGCGCCTCAATTCTGGATACTGAACCAACCTAGTCTGTCACCTCGTTGGCGAGTAGGGAATGTTGTGAATACGATCAGGAAGAAAGGCAGCATCCAAAGTGTTCTACGTGAAGAACCCTTGTCAGCATTTTAGAGCCTTTGTACTGCAAGTTGAAGGTAAGTGTTCGAAGAGCACAAGGGGAGATCCCCATCGGAGAAGAGCGGTTCACCGCTATTCACCTCTTGAGGTGCTTTCTAAAGCGCTGCTTTGTCCATTTATTGCTTTCCTTAAGCATCATACATTGTAATGCATTGTACCTATCAAGTTTCTTTCTCAATCATGCACGATATTGTATGTACGGTTCATTCAAAGAAGTTCCGTTTGAGATCATTTATTTAGTGTATCAATCACACTCCATTCAGTTAGTGTATCGATCACACTTCATTTATTTAGTGCATCTATCACACTTTGTGTTCACATTTAGTATATCTATCATACTTGTTCACTAAGTGCATCTATCACACTTTGTGTTCACATTTAGTATATCTATCATACCTGTTCATTAAGTGCATCTATCACACTTTGTGTTCACATTTAGTATATCTATCATACTTGTTCACTAAGTGCATCTATCACACTTTGTGTTCACCTTTAGTATATCTATCATACCTGTTCACTAAGTGCATCTATCACACTTTGTGTTCACCTTTAGTATATCTATCATACCTGTTCATTAAGTGCATCTATCACACTTTGTGTTCACATTTAGTATATCTATCATACCTGTTCATTAAGTGCATCTATTACACTTTGTGTTCACCTTTAGTATATCTATCATACCTGTTCATTAAGTGCATCTATCACACTTTGTGTTCACCTTTAGTATATCTATCATACCTGTTCATTAAGTGCATCTATCACACTTTGTGTTCACATTTAGTATATCTATCATACCTGTTCACTAAGTGCATCTATCACACTTTGTGTTCACATTTAGTATATCTATCATACTTGTTCACTAAGTGCATCTATCACACTTTGTGTTCACATTTAGTATATCTATCATACCTGTTCATTAAGTGCATCTATCACACTTTGTGTTCACCTTTAGTATATCTATCATACCTGTTCATTAAGTGCATCTATCACACTTTGTGTTCACATTTAGTATATCTATCATACCTGTTCATTAAGTGCATCTATCACACTTTGTGTTCACATTTAGTATATCTATCATACTTGTTCACTAAGTGCATCTATCACACTTTGTGTTCACATTTAGTATATCTATCATACCTGTTCATTAAGTGCATCTATCACACTTTGTGTTCACATTTAGTATATCTATCATACTTGTTCACTAAGTGCATCTATCACACTTTGTGTTCACCTTTAGTATATCTATCATACCTGTTCATTAAGTGCATCTATCACACTTTGTGTTCACATTTAGTATATCTATCATACCTTGTTCACCTAGTGCATCTATCACACTTTGTGTTCTCATTTATGCCTCGTTTGGCAAGAGGCTATTTTAGCCAATTAGTCAAAAAGTTACTAAATTAGCCAAAAAGCCAACAACTCATACCAAAAAGTCAAAGATTCTCTTTTCTCTCTACTTTTTGCACATCTTTTCGTAATTAGCCAAAAAGTCATCCCAAACGTACAAGTTTTTTTTACCTACCTTTTTAGCCAAATAGCCAAAAAGTTACTAAATTAGCATGTTCCCAAACGAGGCCTTAGTATATCTATCATACTTGTTCACTAAGTGCATCTATCACACTTTGTGTTCACCTTTAGTATATCTATCATACCTTGTTCACCTAGTGCATCCATCACACTTCGTGTTCACCTTTAGTATATCAATCATACTCTGTTCACTAAGTGCATCTATCACACTTTGTGGTCATCTTTAGTATATCAATCATACTCTGTTCACATAGTGCATCTATCACACTTTGTGTTCACCATTAGTGTATCTATCATACTTTGTTCACTTTGTGTATCTATCACACTATGCTCACCACACTCGCTTAGTGTATCTATCACGCGCTCAACTATTGTATGTATCATATTTTGCTTCATATAGTGCATCTATCACATGCTCGCTTTGTGTATCAATCACACACGTTCGCTTTGTGTATCAATCACACACTCTCACTTTGTGTATCTATCATACCTTGTTCACTTGGTGCGTCTATCACACTTTGTGTTCACCTTTTGTGTATCCATCACACTTGTTCACTTAGTGCATCTATCACACTTTGTGCACACCTTTTGTGTATCTATCACACGCTCACACTTTGCTTTATATAGTGTATCCATCACACTCGCTTCACCTTTTATGTATCTATCACACTATGCTCACTTTGTGTATCTATCACATGTTCACTTTGTGTATCCATCACACGCTCCCTTTGTGTATCCACCACACACGGTTGCTTAGTGTATCTATCACATATTTGCTCAGTGTATCCATCACACTTGTTTCGCTTTGTGTATCTATCACACTTTGCTTCGCTTAGTGTATCTATCACACTTTGCTTCGCTTAGTGTATCAATCACACTTTATTCGTGTAAACATATCCATCACACTCTCTTCACTATGTGTATCTATCACACATGCTTGTCCACTTAGTGTATCTATCACACTTTGTTCACTTTTTGTGTATCTATCGCACATGTTCGTGAGAATTGCATAATTCTCTTACATCCTTTCTGCATTGTAATGTAGCTTGGTTTCTACTTGCTTAAAACTGTTGCATTGTATATGCTTCATTACAGCTTTCTTTGCATGATCATAAGTTATGTTCGGCTTCTTGCATTTTCAGTTGCATTTTGCCCCTGCCTTCGGGCGCATATCTTTATTGTCTTGCATGTTTGTCTAAGTCTTCGGCCTTGTCAAAAATGGGTCGTCTCTGGGCTTTGACACTCACTCCCGTCATTATTATGACTTTCGAGTTCTGTCAAAGAGGGGCAACTGTAGACACCCCATTTTTGACCGTCCTCAAGACTTGGACGTTACCATTGGAACACTTGGTGATTACCCTTGTTTGTGTTCGTCTTGAGTTCCCGGAGGTCTCGATTGCGCGCCTTGCCTCGGGATCTCTCGACTCGACTGTGTTGTGTCTGGTCTTGCACCAAACACTTGTGTTTTGCCTTGGAGGGGTAGGGAATGCCTTGTGAGGCATCCCCACACATCACCGGCCAGTGATTTTATGCCATCGGCAATGTATTTTGCCGGTCGGCACTCTTTGTTGCCGGTCGGTATTGTGTTTGGTCGGCCGACCACTGTTTTTGATCAATCGGCCACTTCTCCTGGCCAAGACCTTTTTTTTTTAGGGAGCTTGACCCTTTTGAACCTTTTTAGCTTCTTGAGGAAGCTTGAAACTTTTTAGCTTTTCCAGGAAGCTTGACCCTTTTTTAGCTTCTTGAGGAAGCTTGACCCTTTTTAGCTTCTCCAAGAAGCTTGACCTTTTTTAGCTTCTTGAGGGAGCTTGACCCTTTTGAACCTTTTTAGCTTCTTGAGGAAGCTTGAACCTTTTTAGCTTCTCCAGGAAGCTTGACCCTTTTTTAGCTTCTCCAAGAAGCTTGACTCTTTTTAGCTTCTCTAAGAAGCTTGACTTTTTTTAGCTTCTTGAGGAAGCTTGACCCTTTTGAACCCTTGGTTTTATCTTCTTGCGTTGCGGAAGCTTGAACCTTTTACACCTTGGTTCTAGCTTCTCCAAGAAGCTTGAACCCTTTGCTCCAAGCTTCTAATAGAAGCTTGAACCCTTGTCTAGCTTCTCCAAGAAGCTTGACCCCTTTGCCTAGCTTCTCCAAGAAGCTTGGCCCTTTTGCTCCAAGCTTCTAAGAGAAGCTTGACCCCCTTAACCCTTTTTTTTGCTTAGCTTCTCTTAGAAGCTTCAAGCCTCCATCTTCTCTATAAATAGAGAGCCTATCTTTCCATTCAAGGGGTTGGAGGAATTTGTCTAAGACAAAAACCATACACTTCCCTCCATATCTCTACATCCCAAGCTCCAAACTCCATTGTTCTTGCTCCATTACACACCACCTCCTATCCTAACACCTCCACCACCACCCTAAGGATCTTGGAGGCCATTTTCAGAGGCTAAAGGAGCTGGTTTTGGTCTAAAAAAGGGGCTGTTTTGCTGAGCTACAAGGGTGAGCACACTTTACCCTCTTTTATCCCCGTTTTTGCACAAGTTTTTAGCCTATCTTGCGTTCTGTTTTGAGCTTTGTGTATAACATAAAAAAGTTCTGTTTTTTTGTGTTTAAGATACTTTATTAAGGAAACGTTTGTGTTTGGGGTCGTTTACCCCCTCTTAGGCCTTGTTTGGCCCCATTTTGTGCTATTTTTGGTGAGCTTCGGGACCACCTTGTTTGGGCCTCCTCACCACTGAAATCTTGAGGGATTTCAGTGGTGAGGATGGTGGTTTGAGGTCCTAAGAAGGAGAGGGCCATCCCCTCTCCTTATTGTCTTCATTACTTGCATTTTTGGCCTTACAAAGGGGCCTATGTTTGCACACTTCTTTGGCTCGGTTCAGGCATTTTTCAGTGGGTTTTAGGACCCTCAGAACTCATTTTCAGAGTTGATTTGGTCTTGCTAAATGTCTATCTTGCATGTGCTTAATAACTCCTTGCATGGCCCTCTAAAGTAACTCATCATTTTTGAATGCCATCGTTGCATATCAGTGGTTATTTGGGCTTATTTTCATATGTTTTATTCACTGGTTTTGATGGTTTGGTGAGATTCCATATGCTTCACACACTTGCCATGTAAACCATGTTTGCTAGCCTATGTTGTATGTTGTTTTTGGCCAAGCATGCTAGATTATTTTGGCTACATTTCATACATGTTTTAGCATTATTTTGGGCTGCATAGGGACTTTTCGGGGCTGGTCTCATCATTCGAGCATCGCTTTGCATGTTTATAGTGTATTGCATTTCACTAGCTTTAGTGCTTGAGTCCTTAACAATGCATTACATGAGTGTTTGCATGCTTTTGAGTCATTTTGGAGTCATTTGGCATGCCATTTCAGATCTGGAACATGCACCATTGTATGCCATATTCCCTCTTTGCCATGCTTTGGTAGAGTTGCATTTTTGTGCCTTAAGCTTGGTTAATGCATTGTGCATGTATTCCATGTATTTTGTTGCCTCACTTGCATCATTATGGCCACTGTTTTGGGCCTAGTATAGGGCTGCCCAAATTGGTTTAAGCCCACTCTTTACATGTTGTTACATGTCTTACACTTTGCATGCTTTGATTGCATCATGTCTTGCATGTCCATTAGCTTGCATGCTTGTTCATTGCTTGCTTGTTTGCATTGCCATGTTGCATACTAGCTCACATGCCTAGGATGCATTGCATTGGCATGCATGCTTGGCCTCTTGACTTGAGTATGATAGAGGTTGAGCTCATTGTTTGTTTATGTGCATTTCATTCCACATTGAAAATGCACACTTGGTTTCTTGGGCCATCACGCATTGAAATGCGCGATTGGTGGTCCGAGAATCGAGTACCACCCCCCTTTGAGTCATAAATATGATAAGGGATGTGGTGGTGCACACATTGCTTTGAAAATGCATTGCCATGCCTTGTCTGCCCTCTGCTGCTGTCAAACAGGTTTCTGCAAGAACTTTCTGCCGACCGGCAGTGTTTAGTGCCGACCGGCAAATAGTGTTGGCCGATGAATCAATTTTGTGGCCGGTGATCATTTCCCTTGGCCGGTGGCCATTCCCCTCAGCCGGTGGTGTTCCACAGTGTGCAGAGAGCATATCCTGGGACTTGTACAATTTTCAGAGGAGCAGAGCAGGGAAAATAGAGGCAAACTTGTGCATGGCATTGGATTTCCGAGCAAACCCGAGCACGTGCGCATTGGATCCTCTTCCCGAGGCCTTTACTGCTTTCCATAGTTTAGTTAATTTGTTAATTAATTAAGTGGTCTGTAATAATTAATTTGTATATTCTTTTGGTCCCTCCGAGCGAGGGTAAATTTGTAATAAGTGTGGGTGAGTGTGTGCATGTCTTCCAACCCCCACTTCTTTCTCCCTTTTACTTACCTGCTTATGATGGTTAGTAATAGGTCATGTTTAATTTAGCATACCTTATGCTATGCATGTGTGCATCATTCATCAGTATTGCATGCACCGGGCTCGGTACATCATGCTAACTGCATTTGTACTTCAATTCCAAATTGAATACGTGCATCAATTGATTGCATTTCACATGCCATGTTAGCCGAGCCTGCTCCAAATTGCACCCTGTATGTGTTGCATTAGTCAAATTGACATGAACTAGGCCCATGCACATTGGCTAATTAGCTTATTGTTTTGGCACGGAGTACGATGTAAGTATTTTCATGCTTTAGCATATCGCATGCGTGTGTATGATATCATGACAGCATGCTTACCATGTGGCTAGATGCTTATGTGATAAACTGTTTGAATGCCTGTGGGTGAAGGTTGGATTGTCTGAGTTGGAAAAAAACTCATTGAAATCCGTGTTTTAGCCTACTTGCGAGTAGCAAATTCCAAGACATTTTCCAAAACAAATGGATATGCAATGCTTATTTCCAAATTAGGCAATCTAGTCTATACTTGTGTGCTGTGCGCATAACATAGTAATTCTAGGCTAATAAATGGAATAAGAACACATAACGTTTTCAAAATCGGATATCATGGTTAGTAGAGGCCGGTCCTCGGGCCGGGCGAAAGGGGGTGCTCATAGCTGACCTTCCCCGATCGTACCCAAGCTCCCGAGCCGAGACAACTCCGGTGATGACGGACATGTGGCCTTCGGCACCGAGTCAGGGTTTGCTAAATTTTCCCATTAAAAATATTTAGGTGGCGACTCTGTATCTGGCAAAGCAGTCCATGTTTGGCACTTCTTTTCAAAAAATCTGTTTCTCAAAACGATTTGCCGGATTTGGACTCTTTGGTTCAAGATTAAGAACCGTGACAACAAATCGAGTCTGAACTGTAGCGAAGGCCCCACGCGGGCGTGTCTACAGCTGGTTTGATATGAACAGATCAACGGATAATACGGGGTGGCTCAGTGATGAACTGGATGTTGATGAGGGGTCTCAACCAAAGTAGGGACAGCTGGAAACATGAACTTCTACAATGGCCGGAACGGTCGATGACAAGGCAGAGTTGCCGGAGAGCACCGGTACTAAGAATTTTGCTCCAGAATTGGGTAGTATTTGTACAGCCGATACAGAACAGGAGGCCGCGCTAAAGCAGTTCAAATATGAAAGAACTGAGAATGAATAGAAGGCCAGAAAAGCCAAAGGCCCTGCGGGCACTGACTGTGTTGCGGATACAGGAGTGCTTACAATGGAACCAGACAGTTGCTTGTCGGTTGCCAAAGGAATATGGTGGGAAGATGAGGATTTGCATATCGCCCATACGGATGAGGATTGGGGACATAATCTGCCAGATGATACATGGTATGTCGAGGAAGTTGATCATATGACTCGGAGTGGGCGGTACTTGAAGCCCCCACACTTGGACTAACCAGAAGCATCAGGGAAGGACAAGGAAGCAGAGAAATAGAAGGATAAAGTGCTAGAAGAGGAAGCTGTACTGAAGCAGCTGAAAAAGATTCAAGTGGACATATCCATTTGGGGATTGCTCATGGCTTCATGGGTGCATAGACAAGCCGTCCTATCAGTAATGGATAAGGCTAAGCTCTCTATCGATACAACCCCCGAGCAGTTAGTGGGACTGGTCTTCTCGGGAGGGGCTTCGCCGACTTTGACTTTCACAGATAAAGAATTGCTTCCTGAGGGCTCTGAGCATAATAAACCATTATACATCTCTGTCGAATGTAAAGAGAAGTGGATACCAGTTGTCTTGGTTGATACCGGGTCTGCAATTAATGTGTGTCCGTCGCGCACGGCCTATGCTATCGGCTTGAAGCCCGCATATTTTGTACCAACGGCCTAGGTAATTTGAGCTTATGATAGTACAAGTCGAGAAGTGATGGGGACAGTTCAGATCAGAACTCAGGTTGGCCCGGCACAACAGGACATCGAGTTTCACGTCCTAGATATTCCAGCCACTTTTAACTTACTCCTTGGACAACCGTGGCTGCACAAAGTGAGAGCTGTCTTTTCCACTCTGCATCAGATGCTGAAGTACCCCCATGGGAAAGGGGTAGTTATTGTTTTTGGGAACTCTTCCATATATCCTCCGTCGGAAGTCACTACATCGGTACTAGAAATTGTACACGGCAACGAGGATGTCTTTTTGTTTGGGTTCACCTTGGTCGAGGCCCGGGTACTGCAAGATATTCTGGCTATTGATGAGGGGTTGTACGTCAGTGCTCAATCCGTCTACCTCATGAATAAGCTATAACATATACTCGGAATGAGATTGGGAAGGAGCGGCCGGAAGGGTGTTGCTGTGTTGGTCGAAGTGCCACACAACCCTCATACCTTTGGTCTAAGTTACACGCCTACCAAAGAGGACTGGGTTCGAAAGGGAAGGAAATGGCAGGAAGCGTCAAAGCTAAACAAACTGGAAAGCACTATGATTTGGTGCATAGACCCATTCAAGGAACCCTGAACGACCACTTTGTCCGGGAGGGGGAAGATTTTCCATTCTATGGCTTTCTTGAGCCATGGATGAACTCTGAGAAGCGGCATTTGCCCGGCATTGAGATCTTTTTCGACCTACAGTTGCAAGGGGATGAAGTTGTAGAAGAACAGACTTACCTACCAGCTGAGGTTGAATAGTGTATAGAGGATGAGTCCGATGGCATAAACTTGAGATAGGAGCAACGCTGCCTTGTCTCCTCTCAGATCCTTAGATCAAACTAGAGAGCTTGGGGGATGACTCCTCCGTTTCCATCATTGGAGATCAAACGGTTCTAGGCCCTTCCGGTGGCATTCTGGACGCATCTATCGCACCCTCTCTCTTTTGGCACTTCAAGGAGGGCTTTTTGTTTAGCAGTTCTGAATTAGGTAGTGAACTGGAATCTGATTCCATAGAGTCTGTGAAGTCGGAATCAGATTCTCTTTCTTCTGAGTCTGGGTCCGGTATTCCTAGGGTTGATAACCCAGATGCCGTTGTTTAGTCCAGATCGTCTTTTTCCTTTTCTTTTGAGTCGGTTGTAACCAAGGAATTGGACAAACTGAAAGTTGTGAATGAGAATGGTACCGCTGCTGTTTCTGAGTACTTTTCTGTGCCACTTGTTTATTGCATTAATTAGGATTTTCAAAACTTTGATAAAAACGACAAGGAAGAAATTCCTCTGGCTTTGAAACATTTGATTGATTGAAAGGAAGAGAGGTTTGTAAAACCCCTGGTTGATGAAATCATTTCAATTAATGTGGGTACTGAGAAGGATCCGCGTCTGGTCTAGATCGGGTCCACATTGTTGTAGACCGCCCGGAACTCCGCTTCGCGAATGAGGGCGCAAATCATTGTTCTTAGCTACTACAGTTCGGACTCATGTCACGGTTTTGAATCTAATCTCACAAAGTGCAATGTAAGACTGATAAATCACCAAAGAGTCCAAATCCGGAAAATCGTTTTGGAAAATCGATTTTAATCAAAAAACGCCAAACATGGACTACTTTGCCAGATTTCAGAGGCGCCACCTAAATATTTTGTTTTGGGAAATTTACGAAACCCTGACTCGTGCCTAAGGCCACGTGTCCGTCATTACCAAAGTCGCCTCGGCTCGGGAACTTGGGTACGAGAGGGGAAGGTCTTGAAATGAGCACCCCCGCTCGCTCGATCAAAGATCAGCCTTTACTAACATGATATGTTGTTTTTGAAAACACATGTGGTCATATTCCGGTTATTAATCTAGAATTACTATGTAATGCGCATATCATACAAGTATAGACTAAATTGCTCGAGTTGGAACAAAACATCTCATGTTCCTTTGTTTTAAAAAAAAGGTTTGAAGTTGCTACTCGCAAGTAGGCTAAGACGTGGATGTGCCATCCTCAAGTGGGCTTAGGAAAGTATGATTTTGCCACTTCAAGTGGGCTTAAAACTCGCATTTTGACGAATTGTTCCAATTCAAGCAATCCAACCTTCATCCACAGGCATTCATGCAGTTAAACACATAAGCACATAGCCTCATGGCAAACATGCTATCATGGCAGTCACTTACACACATGCAAGGATGTTAAAGCATAAACACTCACCGAGTATTCCAAGCCAAAATAGAAGCTAGTTAGTAATCAATGCATGATCCTAGCTATGTCAACAATGCCTAATGCAACACATGCAAAAATGCAATTAAGTAGGCTCGGCTATCTAGGATGGCATATGAATGCAACACTCGATAATATGCTTTGAAACACGTATTCAAGTAAGTGTATTTAAAGTACAATGTAGTTTGAATGATGGGCCGAGCCTGGTGCATGCAAAACAGATGAATGAATGGAAATATGCGAAGCGTAAGGATGCTAATTGAAATATGCCCTAAAACTAACCACTGAAAGTGGAGAAGTAAAAGGGAGAAAGAAATTGAGGGGGGGGGGGTGGAAGACATGCATCACACACATGCACACTTATTACAACATTGCCCTCTCGGCGGAGGGTCCGAAATGAATAAGCTAAGCTAGCTAAGCTAAGCTAATTAACTAATCAAATTAAACTAATTAGACTAATTATTACAAAACAAAATTAATTAACTACTCCTAGTTAACTAATTATTACAAATGAATCAATTAATTAAACGCATTAACTAATTAATTACAACACTTTTATAAATAAAATAACAGTTTATTCCAAGTTAATAAAAGCACTGAAATGGCCCCGTGACGAGGGATGCACGCATGCTCGGTCGGCTTTGCTCAGAAATCCACTACTGTGCTTCGTGATTCCTCTGTTTGCACTCTTTTGTACTTCTGAAAATTGTGCCAATTTCCAATACGCTTCTGATCCACCTTAGGAATATGTTGAGGGGTGGTCGGCCAAGAGGCATGGCCATTGGCTAGAGTTTATGGCTATTGACCAATTTTGATAGCCGATCGGCAGACTAAGTGGTCGATCGGAAGCTCTGATGGCTGGTCGGCCATTGCTTCCTGTAAATTCCTCATTTTGCTGCAACAGAGCACTAATAGAGGCATGGCAGTGTATTTGCAAGAAAATGTGTGTGCAACCACACTCCTCATCATGTCTAAAGCTCAAAGGAGTTTAGTGCTCGGCTCTCGAGCCATCAATCACCCATCTCAATGCATGATGGCCAAAGAGGCCGAGTTGCACAAATCAATGTCAATGAATGCACACAAATACCACATAAGACTCGATGAACCTCCACCTTATCATACATGATCAAAGGTCTCGGTGACTAAGAAATGAGGCACGTTTCATTACTCTGAGTATGAAACGTACGACATTCCTCGTGTTTGGATTGACGTCCAACCCAAACACAATGCAACACATAACATGCTAACACAATGCAATGCACACAACATGCTAACACAATGCAATGCAACAACATGCAAACAATAATACAATGCAACGACATGCAAACAACAATGCAATGTAACAATATGCAAACAACATGAACATGGCAAGGGCTATGTAATGCAATAGTTAATGGACCAAACCAACCACACACAAGCCTCATGCATGCCAAGACAATGGCCAAAACATGCTGAAAATGAAGGCATGAAAAGCAAGATAATGCATGCTCATGCACATTGGTTCACAAACAAGACATGAAGGCATAACTCTCAAACACATTGAAGGAGTGGAAAATGTGAGAGTGCGGCAATGAAATATGCTCTGAAATCATGTAAGGAATGATGCCAAATTATGTACATAACAAAAGCATAGCTGTAGACACCCTATTTTTAACCGTCCTCAAGACTTGGACGTCATCGTTTGAACACTCGATGATCATCCATGCTCGTGTTCGTTTTGAGTTCTCGGAGGTCTCGGTCGCGTGCCTTGCCTCAAGATCTCTCAACTTGTCTATTTTGTGCTTGGTTGTGGACCAAACACTTGTGTGTTTGCGTCTGAGGGAAGAGGGTGGCTTGTTGGCCACCCCCTCAACCCATCGGCCAAGGCTTGAAGCCATCGACCTTGTTTTCTTGCCATCGACCAAAAGTGTTGGTCGATCGGCATTGTTTTTGGTCAGTCGGCCCCTTTGTTGGTCGATCAGCCATATTTTCTGGCCGGGCCCTGTTCATCTGCTTTATGCAGATATTTTATGCCAGCTGGCACAGCTGGCATACACAATTCACCCCCTCCATACACGTGTATGGAGGGATTTGCACCTTTGCTTAGCTTCTCTAAGAAGCCTTGGAATTGAATTCCTATAAGAAGGGAGCTCCTCCTCCCTTCTCAGGGGTTTAGAAAATTTAGGGTTGAGTGATAGATATAGTTTTGTATCTATATTCCTTTGTTTAATCCTATTTTGTGCTCTAAAGTGTAGTATTGTCTTACTATTGCACACAAACACCTAGTAGAACACCATCCTCTTGGAGCTGAGGTCCCTTGGGGTTGATTTCAGAGTTCTTGGACTGGTTTTGGTCAGAGGAGGCTGTTGGAGTGGTGTTCTTGAAGGTGGTCTTCAAGGGTGAGCTCCTTGCTTTTAAACCCCCATTCTTGCTTAAGCTTTTAGACCTTCTTGCTTATTGTTTTAAGCTTAACTCTTAACTGATAAAATTTCTGATTTTATAAGCTTTAGACCTTTGTTTCAGGTCACTTTTTGGTTTGGGGTTGTTTACCCCCTCTTAGGCCTTGTTTGGCCTTATTCTTGTGCCTTCTTTTTAAGCCTTGGGATCACCTTGTTTTGGCCTTCCCAGTGGCGGTGGATTTTAGTGGTGGGGATGGTGTCTTAAGGTCCCAAAAAGGAGAGGGTCATCCCCTCTCCTTGTGTTTTCAATATTTGCCTTAATATGCCTCATGTGTGAGCATGTTTGTTAAGTTTATGTTGGCCACATTTTAGCATGTATTTGTGGCTATTTTGCTGAGGCTCACCACTGTTTTTGCTTGTCTTGGTCATTCCATACATGGTTTATACACTTGTAGTGTAAATCACACACACTAGCTGTGTATGCTTCATAAAGTAGCATGTCATTTTAGCCTATGTTGTGTCCATTTCAGCATGTTCTTGTGCTTGTTTTACCATGTCATACCTCTGTTAGGGTTTGGTTTAAGAGCTCCTTGCATGCTCCATGCACTTGTAGTGCATTTCCATGAAATAGCCTAATGTGTCTCATGCTTTAACATATCATTTTAGCATGCTTTTGGCTTAGCTCTGAGAAGACTTTGTTCATGTTTTACCATGTTTAAGGTCTGATTTGTGTTGTTTTGGTCATATATGCCATGCTTTGTATAGCCATAAGGCATTCTTGCTTGTTAGTTTTGAGTGTCCAAGTCACTAGCACGCTTTACTTGGGCCATTTCAATGATTTGGCATCCTTTGTTATACTATTTCAGTCCATGTTTGATGCTTGAACACTTGCATTTATTACTCCTTTAATGTTTTAAAGAGTTGATGTTTTATGCCTCTTGAATGGATCATTGTGTATGCTTCCATGCTTAGGTCATTTGGATGCCATCTAGGTGGGTTTTTGGTCTTGTTTTACCATGCCATAAATTTGTTTTTATTGGTTTATGTCATGCCATGTTTGGTTTTGATAGGTGTAGTGTAACACCCCTTTTGTAGCCTTGCATGTCTCATGCTTTTGGCATTGTGTTCTAGCTTGTATCGGCTAGTTTCGAGCATGTTTTTGGCCTTGTTTGGACCTGCCTTGGGACTATTTTAGGTCCCCTTGGCCCTTTGGGGTTTGTCTTGCATAGCCATGGTTTGAGTCTCTTGGCTGGTCTTAAGCTTTGGGCTTTCTTGCATGCTTTGATTGTTTTGTTTGGTTGGTTTGGCACCTTTCCATGCATGATTTCAGAGCTTACCATGTTTGTCACATGTCCATATTTGTAAACTTTTAAGTGCTCTTGAAAGTTGCCCTCCTATGCCTAGGTGACAGGCCAATTGGCATGCATGTTTGTATGTACCTTTGTCTTAATTTCCATAGCACTTTGGCCACTGATTTGGGCATGTTTGAGAATTGTCCATTTTGGTTTAAGTTCATCTTACCATGTTGTTGCATGCTTGCTTCATTTTGTATGTTGTTGCTATGCATGTTTGCATATTTAGGTTGTATGCCTATTGCATGTTAGTTGCATTACATAATCTTGTTGCATACTTGTTGCATGCTTGAGTTGCTTGCATGCTTAGGTTGCATTGCATTGTGTGTGCATTCCCTTGCCTCTTGATCAAGCATGATAGAGGTTGGGGCCCCTTATGTGTTTTGTGCATTTCATTTGATATTGAATTGCAAACTTGGCTTCTTTGGCCATCATGCATTGTAATGCGTGATTGATGGCTCGAGGGTCGAGAACTACACTCCTTTGAGTCTTAAACATGACAAGGGGTGTGGTTGCAAACATTGTCTTGCAAATGTATTGCCATGCTCTGTCTGTCCTCTGTTACAGTAGAAGGAGCATTTTATAGGAAGGGATGGCCGATCGGCTATCTTCAGTGCCGGTCGGCTAAAAATATTTGGCCGAGAGCCTCATTTTTGGTCGATGACCAGTTTGCCTTGGCCGATGGTCTTATCTTCTGGCCGATGGCCTCCCAGAATGTCCACATGGTGGTTCAGAAGTGTCACAGAAGTTGGCACAGTTTCCAGAGGTACAGAGCAGTGCAAACAGAGGCAACATGAGGCATGGCAACAGATTTCTAAGCGAAGCCGACCGAGCATGCATTTGTTCCTCTTCCTGAGGCTGCTTTACTGTTTTCATAGCTTAATTAATTTGTTTAATTAGTTAAGAATTGTGTAATAATTAATTAGCTTGTGAGTTAGTTAATTAGTTGATTTGTATTATTCTTTCGGTCCTTCCGTCGAGAGGGCCAATTGTTGTAATAAGCGTGCGTGTGTGTGATGCATGTCTTCCAACCTCCATTTCTTTCTCCCTTTTACTTAACCTTTTACGATGGTTAGTTTAGGGCATATTTCATTCAGCATCCTTATGCTCGCATGTTTGCATCCATTCATTCGTCTTGCATGCACCAGGCTCAGCGCATCATACTAACTGCATTGTATTTCAATTCCAAGTTGAATACATGTATCGATTGTTGCATCTCATATGCCGTTTTAGAATAGCCGAGCCTATTTCTAGTCGCATTTTGCATGCGTTGCATTAGCCATTCTAACATGAACTAGGATCATGCATTGATTACTAACTAGTTTCTGGTTTTGGCTCGGAGTACGCTGTAAGTATTTATGCTTTAGTATCTCGCATGAGTGTGAGTTTTGCCATGACAGCATGTTTACCATGAGGCTAATTGCTTATGTGATATAACTGCCTGAATGCCTGTGAGTGAATGTTGGATTACTTGAATTGGAACAATTCATCGAATCCCTGTTTTAGTCTACTTGCGAGTAGCAAATTCCAAACCATTTCCAAACAAACGGATATGCGATGCTTTGATCCAAATTAGGCGATCTAGTCTATACTTGTTTGCTGCGCACATCACGTAGTAAGATTAGCCAATTAATCGGAATAAGAACGCATGTGTTTTCAAAAAATAAGATATCATACTTAGTACAGGCCGATCTTTGATCGGGCGAGCGGGGGTGCTCATTGCATGACCTTCCCCTATCGTACCCAAGTTCCCGAGCCGAGGCAACTTTGGTGATGACGGACACGTGGCCTTAGGCAATGAGTCAGGGTTTCCTAAATTCTCCTAAAATAAAATATTTAGGTGGCGACTCTGTATCTGGCAAAGCAGTCCATGTTTGGCACTTCTTTCTTAAAAATCAGTTTTCCAAAATGATTTGCCGGATTTGGACTCTTTGGTGATTTATCGGTCTTGCATTGCACTTTGCGAGACTAGATTCAGAACCGTGACATTGAGTCCGTACTGTAGTAGCTCAGAACAAAATGAGATCCTCGCCCTCACGAGCGCGGATGTCGGAGAGTTCCCAGGAGCGCGTCTACAATAGCATGCTAGGAGGCTCAAAGCTTAAGGCTAACAAAGGGACTTGCACCATAGCCATATCAATCAAGCCCCAAAGGGTCAAGATGACTCAAAACAGTCCTAAGGCAGGTCAAAACAAGACCAAAAACATGCTTGACCATAGCCAACATATGCTAGAATTAGAGGCATGAAACATGGAGCATACAAGGCCAATGAGGAGGATTACACTACACCTACCAAAACCAAGTATGAGATGACTTTACCAACAAAAATTGGAGTTGTATTATGGCAAAATAAAACCCAAAACACACTGAAATGGTAGCCCAAAAACTTAGGCAAGATGGCACGCATATTGGCTCATGTTTAAGGCATAAAGCACCAACCCTCCAAAGCATTGAAAGAGTGAAAGATGTGAACGCATGACCACACTACACACTGAAATCACATACCAAATGATGCTAAATCATGCAAATAGCCTAAGCAATGCATGCTAGTGACTTGGAAACTCAAAGCTAGTGAGCAAGAATGAACTATGGCTATACAAAGTAAGGCATGCATGACCCACAACACTTAAAACAGAGCATAAGCATCGCAAAACATGAGTAAAAGCTTGCTGGAGTTGAGCCAAAAACATGCTAGAATGATGGTCAAAAGCATGATGCATGTTAGGCTAGTGAATGGAAATGCAATACAAGTGCAAGGAGCATGCAAGGGGCTATCAAACCAACTCTTGACAGAGCTATAACATGCTGAAATAATGCCTAAGACATGCTAAGATGAAGCCTCAAAGAGGTAGAAAGACATGCTACTTTGATGAGCCATCAACACAAGCACACAAGACACAAGGAGAGGGGATGACCCCCTTATATTTGGGACCTCAAAATACACTTCCCACCATTGAAATTCCTCTGAGTTTCAGTGGTGACAAGGCCACAAAGAGGTGGTCCCAATAGCTTAAAAGGATAGCACAAAACAAAGCCAAACAAGGCACAAAAGGGGGTAGACCACCCCCAACACCAAAGAGGCCTTAAACAAACACTTTAAGCACTTAAAATTAGAACTTTTTTCAGTTGAAAGCAAGGCCTAAAATAGTATGCAAAGGGGGCCAAACACTTAAGCAAAACAAGGCTTAAAAGGGGTAACAACTCACCCTTGAAGAACCACAGCAAACTAGCACTTCTGAGCCAAAGAAAACAAACTTTGAGAGTCCAAACAAGGTCCTCTAGTACCTCAGCAACAAAGCAATGGTGCTTTGCTAGGTGTTGTAGTGCAAAAGTGAAGACAAAACACACTTTTAAGCAATATATATATATATATATATATATAGAGAGAGAGAGAGAGAGAGAGAGAGAGAAATATAGAGAGATATATGTTTTGTATCTCAAATTTTCAGAACCTCTGGAAAGGGAGAGGGGCCTCATTTCTTATAGAAATCCAAGTCTCAAGCTTGTTAAGCAAGTAGAGGCTTGGTTCAATCCCTCTATACACGTGTATGGAGGATGAAATCTATGCTTACCAACTGTCACAGCTGGCACAAAAATATCTGCAAATGCAAATAAAAAGGCCTTGGCCAACAAACATGGCTGACCGGCTAAAAAGGGTGCCGATCGGCCATCAAAGGTGCCGATCGGCCACCACTGATGGCCGATGGAAAGAAGGAATGGCTGATAGGCATGAGGCCTGGTTGATGGGTTGTAGGGCTGGCCAATAAGCCACCCTCTTCCCTCAGAAACAAAACCACAAGTTCTTAGTCCACCACCAAGCACAAAACAGATAAGTTGAGAGGTTTTAGTGCAAGGCGCGCAGCCGAGACCTTCAGGAACTCAAAACGAACACGAGCATGGATAATCATTGAGTGTTTAAATGATGACGTCCAAGTCTTGAGGACAATCAAAAATGGGGTGTCTACAGTTGCCCCTCTTTGACAGAACTCGAAAGTCATAAGATGACGGGAGTGAATGTAAAAGCCCAGAGACGACCCATTTTTGACAAGGCCGAAGACTTAGACAAACATACAAGATAACAATAAGATGCGCCCGCGAGCAGGGGCAAGATGCAAATCACATGCACAATGTGGAACATAACTTATGATTATGCAAAGAGGGTTGTAATGAAGCATTCACGCAAAATAAATACAACATTTTAAGCAAGCGAATAAGAAACAACAGTCTCACACATTCCAATAGAAAGGATGTAAGAGAATTATACAATTCTCACTGTGTCTCATGCGGAGAAGGCTATAAGCGACTGTGGGGAACACCCAAAGTCTCAAGCGAAACACCTCCCAGCGTATCAAACGCAAAAGGAGAAAGGCATCCAAATGCGTGTCAAACACAAGAGGAGAAGGTGTACGTCCAAACGCATGTCAAATGCGAGAGGAGAAAAGGATACACCCAAACGCATGTCAAACGCGAGTGGAGAAGGGTAACAGTCGAACTGAACCGGAACTTCTCTTGAATGAACCGTACATACAATATCGTCTAGTTTCACCATCTTCAAATGAACCGTACATACAATATCGTGCCTGCACAAAAGAGAGATTTTGACAAGTACAATATAATAGGAACACATGATCAATGCTATATCAAGATACAATTTCAATACAAGATGAAAGCGTGCACATATGATGCCGATGGAAAGGTGCATAGCAATGCAAGTGAAAAGTGCACAACAATGCAAGTGAAACCTGTATAACAATGCAGGTGGAACGATGCATAACAATGCAAGTAAACGTGCGTGACAACGCAAGTGAAGTGTGCATAACAATGCAGGTGGAAGGGTGCATAACAATGCGGATGGAACATGCGTGACAACGCAAGTGAAGTGTGCATAACAATGCGAGTGGAAGGGTGCATAACAATGCGGGTGAAGTGTGCATAACAATATGAGTGGAACATGCGTGACAACGCAAGTGAAGTGGTGCATGACAATGTAACTAGAGTGTGAGTGACAACGCAAGTAAGGTGTGCATAACAATGCAATGAGTGTGCGTGACAACGCAAGTAAGGTGTGCATGATAATGCAACGAGTGTGCGTGACAACGCAGGTAAGGTGTGCATAACAATGCAACGAGTGTGCGTGACAATGCAAGTAAGGTGTGCATAACAATGCAACGAGTGTGCGTGACAACGCAAGTAAGGGGTGTATAACAATGCAACGAGTGTGAAATGTATGCTCCATGCAATATTATGGTGCATATTCTATGCAAGAGGGAGAAATGCATATTCTATGCAAAACAACAAAAATGTATGTTCAATGCAACATGTATGCTCTATGCAATGTAATCGTGGATATATATCCAATACAACATGCATATGCTACGCAAGCGTGACGATGCATATTCCAGGCGACGACGCAAAACGCATGTTCCATGCAACGACATAGGGATGCACATATTCAATGTAAGCACGGTAAATGCATGTTCTTCGCAATGTTGAGATACAACCTCAAAACGAGATGAGGCATGCTCAATGCAAGAGTGAAAAGGCGTATAACAAATGTGCACCTTGCAAACATGACAAAAACACTGTAATGCAACATATTCAAAAGTAATTTTCGAATCTTGTAATATGCAAAAGGATATGAAAAAAAAGGATACACCTTGCGCGTATTGAGTGCCGCACACGAAAGACACGGTTCGAGGTCACCACAGAGGCCGCTTAAGCTTCAAAAGGGTATTTTCTTGCACTTTCTTGAGAGATGAGGGCACAAATCAACAGAACTACCCCAAAAAAGGGCATTTCAGGTCCATCGGCCACAAGAGGGAACCATCGATCACCCATCAGCCACCAAACAAGCTTATCGGCCAACAATTTGGCCGATCGGCCAAAAGTGACAGATTTGGGGCAGTTTTGTCCATTTGCCTCGGGTCTTTAAGTATAGGGTTCCAAACCCTATTCTTTCACTTCCTCTTTGCCGAAAAACATTCCTTTCTCTCTCTAGATCACTTTTCCTCCCCCGATCCGAGCTTTAAACGCGTTTTTGATCATCCCACAAACCTTCGATTCGCGAAACCCTCGTAGTTTTCAACATTTTGAACCGATTGGAAAGTGACTTTGGTGCCTCTTTCTTGATTTCCTTTATTTGGGGTTTGTTTCCCCCAAGTTACCTTTGGTTTCCGTGCCTTCTTCCGCACTTCGACCTTTTCTTTCATTTTTCATCCCTTGGAGTTGACTTTCGGTTGACTTTTGGCATGCTGGCCCATTTTCTATACTTTTGACCATTTTCTCACTTTTCTCGAGATGACGGATGACATTCTACAGGGTAGGGCTCCTCCAGGGATGGAGATGGATCTCGAGTTTGAGCTCTTGCCGTTCAGTGTTCGGCCTTTCGACCCGGCGACGTACCAGCCCGAGGTACATGTGTTGCCTCCTGACAATATTCGCCAGTTCAGGAGCTTCGCGCGAGGTGCTCTGGAGGGCCTCCTACTACGCGAGTCGGAGTCGCACTTATCCTTTGGCGTTACTGAGGTATACTCTTCCCCTCTACTTTCTGCAATGTAGGTCATATATCTTGGATAGCCAATACTGCTCTTTATTTGATCATCCCAAACACACTTGTGCATCACATGCGTAGTTCATTCCGAACACATTCATACACTGTATTTCTGACAATTTGAACTCATAAATTCACTGCATTTCTATCAATTCTGATCATATGCATACACTGTATTTCTAACATTGCTTTGTATCTGTTTGTCTTGAACACAGGGAGATTCTTATGCCTTTCGGGGTTATGGGAACACCATTGCACGAGATTGGTATATGGAGTTACCGGATGAGGTTCGTCACATCGTCGATGAGGCCGGTTTTGGCACATTCTGCATGGGACTCTCACGCCTCACTACGAGTCAGCCTCTTTTAGGCGCCTTAGTGGAGAGATAGTGGGATACCACCGATTCCTTCCACCTTTCTGCAGCAGGGGAGATGACGATGACTCCCTTCGACTTCTCTATGCTCACCGGCATCGGAGTAGGGGGTGATCCGATCCCTTTCGACATTGACATAGGCGAGTGGGATGCTGCCCAGATCTTTTTGCTCGGCATTCGCCCACCTCTCTCTCGACCAGGGTTCGTGAGATATTCATGGTTCGAGGACCAGTTCAGGGGAGAGACGCCGACGACTCGTGAGGAGGTCGAGCACTACGCCCGAGGGTTCTTCATGTTCATGTTGGGAATTACTCTATTCGCCGATCGGGTGAACATCGTTGGCCTCTACCTCTTGAGCGCACTGGTGGACGTGACTCGCATCCGACGCTGTGACTGGGGCGGCGCAGGCCTGGCCACACTGTATGGATATATGAGTTCCTCATCTCGCCGGAGCGGGCACCTGTTAGGAGGCTACTGGCAAGTCTGGGAGGTACATCTTTTCCTTCTGCTCTACAGTTCTGCTTTACTTTATCTGTACACTACACACACTGCATAACTTGCAATCTGCTTTACACTGGCTGTACACTGCACAATACACCGCACACCATTCTCTAATTTCTGCTTTATTTGCATACTACTTTACTGATAAACATACTCACTATTGCCCTTTCACATTCTGTAGTTGTGGGTATATGCCTATTTCCCTAGGCTTGCTCTAGAGCCGGAGGTAGAGATGCCCCTCATGGTTCCATATTTGCATCGGTATGATGGGAGGTGCGAGCGGAGGCCGCGAGAGTCTTTCTTGTTCTTCCGCAGATATTCTGACACTATAGCCGCAGCAGAGGTACTTCAAACCTTACAGTTCATTTGAGCTTTGTTTCATATTGCACTTTCGATAGCAGATAACAACCTGTATATCCTGTCATTTTGTAGATCACCTGGCTGCCCTGGGCAGTGCTGCCTGACGCAGTTAGATACCAGTACATGGGCGCTCGGGAGACTGCCTAATTTCGGGTTTTGCTTGAGGGTCCGGTCTACCGAGCGTGGTACTTGGGAGAGCGCTTTTTGCGGCAGAGCCTCGGTTTGCCTGAGTAAATAGTCCCGATGCCGCCTCCTTCGTACATGAGGCATACAGCGACATACACCCCGCAGGAGATGATTGATTACACGATTGGTTGGGATGCTGACTTCTTCAGGCTCGAGGGCGACTACATCATCTTCATCGAGACATATCTCATGCCGTCTCTGGCCAGTGTTTGCCAAGGTGAGAGAGAGAGACCTGTAGCTCCAGTGGGAGCAGTGGGAGCACCGAGGGCGACCTAGGCCCATGATAGGAGGGGTTTCCGGAGGGGACAGAGGGCGGAGTGGCCAGACCTGCCCACAACCATGACATGCCGAGGACGAGCTGGAGAGACTTATCAGATACCTATTGCTCCTCCCCCAGTTGATCATGAGCTCGTCGGAGTTCGAGGCTTGACCCCGGTATATGCTATACTTGTCATTCTGTACACTCATTTCATTTCAGTTGATATCCCGCAGAATACTAATTACCTCAACACTTTTGCAGGCTTCCATAGAGTACACTGGACAGGCTTTGGAGCTGTCGGCTTCGGTGATGGGGATGCTGCAGAGGAGCATGGACCTGCTCAGTATTTACGGTATTTCGGTGAGTTCTTTCAACCTCTGTCCCAAAACCTTCTATAATCTGCACCATATTGATCTGATGCATTACATTGTCAATACTGCATTTGATACACCACATTCATATACCATTCATGGCACCGATACACTGCATCTCATATACTGGCCACGACCTTCATACACTGCAATCATTCACCGCTCACGGCATTCATATACTGCTCACAGCATTCACAAACTATAATCATACACTGCATTTGATACCATACTCAGCGTTGCGTAGCATAACTGATGCATTTTCCAAACTGTTCTTTTCAGGCCCCATTCCAGATACCAGCCACAGTGGGTGCCTCAGCGGGACCTTTAGTGCCTACCTCCTAAGCGGCAAGGGGAGCGGGACGAGGGACTCCGGTGCACAGCCGTAGTAGAGCGGGGCCTGCTCACACTGGGAATAGTTCACGGGTGCCTGCCCTAGATGATGACGAGCTGACGAGGAGGCAGTGAGTCCACAGTCAGAGTCTTCCCAAGATGGAGATGAAGCTGGAGATGGCTCGGGTTCAGACTCAGGTAGCGGAGCTGACGGCAGTGGTTCCGGGCCTTCGTCGAGGAAAAGGACAAGGAGGGGTTCCCACTCTTGAGGTGACTGGCGTCGATTTCAGATGCTTTGTTTTTGCTTTATTTCTCTTTTTACTTGTAGTTTTGCACATTGTACTGCCTTAGGCAGGTATGTTTTCTTTTTTTTTTAAAGCTTTGTACTTTTGCAAAAGAAAACATGATGGAATGAAAAATAACTTTTTGATTGAAAAAGTGTTACATTTTACATTCTAAGCATCACATCGTGTCGCATCACACAGCATGTAAATAAGATTGAACTTTGTTTGAAAATTGCACCCTCAAATTGCATTGCCTAAATCAGGTAGTGAAAAAACTAACAACTGAAAGAATAAAACAACTCGATAAGCAAAACAAGGACTTGACATGCTAACCAAATATAAATACAACTCGATAAGCAAGACAAGAACTTAACAATCAATGCAATATACAACTCGATAAACAAATTGAAGTAACACAGGCACGACTTCGCAAAATCGTCACAAAAAGGCATTCGAAGTGGAACAAGACATAAATTCTCAACACATCCAAAACATGGAAAGCTTAGAGAACAAAGGAAGAGGCCATCGGCCAAGGTGGGAGGTCATCGGCTGCCATAAAGAGCCATCGGCCACAAAAACTAGCTGATCGGCTACAAAGATGGTCGGTCAGGCATCAAATTGGCCGGTTGACCACTAATGTCAAGAACCTCCAGAATGTTGCCATCTGTCTTCCACTCAACACCTTATCTTCTATAAAGGTTCCAGCTTCGTGATTTCTCAAATTCAACTCAGTTTTTGCACCAAATGGAGGCATTTCTTGTCCAAAATCTCACAAATTGGATTGTTAACTTGGATGGCTCGGATAAGCTAAATTTTCGGGACTTCTGAATAAATGCACTATTCACGCTGAGCCGCACCCCGTTGCATTTTCCGTTCCTCCATGCCGCAACAAGATGTTGGAATCCGGTAATTCATGTTTTTAGCTTTGACAGACAAGAGATATGCCCCACTTTCGAAGACTTCCAAGCTTTGATGGAGTCTCAGTGCGACGAAGAGATCTTGCCCCAGTTCTACTTCGGCCACATCCAAGCCATAGGAAGGATGTGCGGGCTCACTTTACATGATGCTCGGTCTTCGATCCATGATGGGGAATTGGACATCCCCAGCTTGATTCATCGATTTTCTGATGCCAGTGACTGCGACGATCACGACTGGTAGGGTTTTCGGCGACACGCCCTTTGCTTGTGCATGTTGTCTCATTTCTTGCTTGCCCCAGGCTCCGGAGGATCTAGCATCCGTTTGATTGAGGTCGCCTAAGGCTTAAAAGAGGGCAAGAACTGTATTGCCAGACGCTAGCTGAGACATTGATGGGTTTGGCCGCTTTCCATTGTCGAGAGATGACTAGATTCGTGGGGAGTCCACTGCTGCTGCAAGTAATGTTTCCCACCCTATCTCACATATATTTCTCACATCACTCGGCTCTCAGGCTCGTTTTTTTTTTCTCTCAAAACCCTTTTCTCACTTTTCTCTCAAAGTACACCTCTCTATTCTTTAATCTCTCATTTTTCATCCCTCTACAGATATGGTTGATGGATAAGTTGAAGGTTGTGGACTCATGCCCAGCGTATTCAGTTTGTGGCTATTTTTTCCGGCGACGTCTAGTCGATGCCCCTGATGAGAGATGGTGGTGCGAATGGATGTGCAGTTTGTTTGCTGCCAGTATTGCTTGGCGCTGCCCCTGGCTCAATTTATCGGCAATGAGCTACAACATGACTCGTCAGCCCGGGATTCAGTTGATCAGCCTGATACACTGTGTCCTTTATTTCCCATTTCGATTCCAGCACCAATTCGGACATGATCAGACTTTCTTGGAGGAGGGGATAGAGTACCCTGCTGTATTTTCAGTCTGAGGCACACAGCTAGCTCGGTATGCCACAACATGGAGGACGAGAGAGCTTCTGGCCCCCGCTCTCACTTTCCGTTGCACCCTCTCTGATGAGTGTATAGCTTAGCTTGATGAAGAGGCACAGGTTGGGCCTACTTTGGCATCAGAGGATTCCACAAGCTTTGGGAGGGGACGCATGAACACCTAACTATGCCTCGAATTTATTTGCTTTAATCAGTACTTTCAAGTTTTCTTTATGAATGTAATAAAAAGCAGCTTCGATTTGTATTCAAGAGTAGGAGAACTCTGTACTGAAATCAATGTAATTGAAGGTTGTGGGTACTGAAAATTTTCTGTTTGGTCCAAAAATGGTCTAAGTTGTAAAAAGATTAATTTGAGCAAAATCAACTTTTATTAAAACTTTTCAAAACCATTTTCGATATGGATCACAACTGGACACGCCCGAGATCTATCACTGAGATGTACAACCCCGGATCCAGCAACTGGAAAGTTGCCCCTAGTTTGAACAACACTGCACCGGAGATCACAACTGTGCTCTTGAATGCAGAATAGACAAAGATGACCAACATGTTCACACAGACAAAGTTGATTTGGAAGTATTTATGGCTGGACTTCAGAATGAAGTTGCCTACGTATCCCAAAGATGGGAATCAAGCCTTACGTAGTTCGGCTCAGGTTCACTCATGTATTAACACTCTCCTTTTGCGCTCTAACTTTTGCCAAGGCCGCCCTTTCTGGGTTTTTAACCTTGCGAGCTCAGTTTTTATTATTTCAAAGTTTTCATGCTTTAACTTTTGCCTAGGTTGCCCTTTCGGGTTTTTGGCCTAGCGAGCGACTCAGGGAAAGTATTTCTTCAACTTGTCCATGTTGATCTGCTGGGAGAACTCTAGGCCACCTAGGTCTATCAAAACGACAGCTCCACCCGACCAGATAGACTTGATGATGTAAGGACCAGTCCAATTGGGTCTGAACTTGCCCCTAGGGTCGTGGATAGGAGCTTGATTGTCTTTGAGCACTAGATCCCCCTCTTTCAAGTTCCTGGACTTAACCTTCTTGTTGAAAGCCCTGGAAATTCTTCGTTGATAACCCTGGACGTGATACAGTGCTTTCAGCCTTCTTTCATCAAAGAGCATGAGTTCTTCGAACCTGCTTTGCTGCCAATCTGCCTCAGCTATCTGACACTCAACCAATACCCGTAAAGACGGAACCTCAACTTCGATAGGGAGAACAACCTGCATCCCATAGACTAAGGAATACAGAGTTGCCCCAGTAGAAGTTCTAATTGAAGTCTGGTAGCCCCAAAGAGCAAATGGCAGCTTATCTAGCTAGGCCTTGTAGGTTTCACCATCTTCTGCAAAATGTGGTTGATGTTCTTGTTGGCGGCCTCAACTGGTCCGTTGGTTTGCGGCTGATATGTGGATGACTTATGAAAAGCCACATTGTATTTTTCCAACAAGTCGATCACCTCCTTCTTGAAGTGGGAACCATTATCCAAAATAATCTCATTCGGGACCCCATAGCGGCAGATGATGTTGTTGCTGATGAACTTAGTGACATGAGATGCCTTCAACACCGCGTAAGATTGGGCCTCAACCCACGTCGTGGAGTGGTCTATTGCTACCAGAATATACTCATGCCCGTTGGACCGCTTCGGAGTGACAGCCCCGATTACATCAGTCCCCCAGACTGAAAACGGCCATGGTGAAGTCATGTTGTACATCTTTGATGGCAGAATGTTCATGCGGTTTGCATGGATCTGACATTTGTGGCATTGTCAGACAAAGCCAATACAATCCTCCTCCATAGTTGACCAATAATAACCCTGTCTAAGGATCTTCTGAGCTAGAATCACCCCGTTCATGTGCGCTCCGCACTCTCCTCCATGGATGGCCTCCATCAGGCGCTTGGATTCTTCAGCATCTACACACAATTTGTGCATCCCGAGATGACCCCTTTTGTACAGTTTACCCCCGCAGATGATGAACTGAGTAGTCATTCTTCGAATTGTCCTCTTATCTTTGGCATTTGCCCCTGGTGGATATGCCTCATTTTCCAAGAAGTTCCAGATGTCGTAATACCAGGGGTTTTGATCTTGTACCTCATCTATGGCAGCAATCAGCTCGTAGGCCGGCACGAATTTTTGTTCAATGATGATCGGACGCATCCGAACTCCAAAATGGAGGTCTATCATAGAAGATAGAGTTGTTAATGAATCAACGAACCTGTTGTTCTCTCTTAACAGATAGGTGAAATTCAGTTTCTCAAACCGAGGAATTAGAACGTCCAAGGTTTGGTGATAGATTCTCATCTTTTCTTCTTTAACTTTCCAATCTCCTTTAGCTTGAGATACAACAAGGTTCGAGTCCCCGATGACATCCAACCGTTTTGTCCCTAGTTCCAGGGCGGCTTCTAGTCCAGCAATACATGCCTCATACTCTGCCTCATTGTTCGATACTTTGAACCGGAGTTTGAATACTAGAGGTATATAGGAATTGTCGGGTGCTATCAACAACACCCTTATCCCATACCCGTATTGGTTTGACGCTCCGTCAAAGTACATCGTCCAAGTCTCTTCTTAGACATGCATAATGGCCTCATCTGGGAACAGATACTCAACTGCTTCATCCCCTTCAACTGGGTGATCGGCTAGGAACTCTACTACCGCTCTCCCTTTCACTGATTTGCGCGCCATGTACTTTAGATCGAATTCAAAAAGTAGAAGCAACCAACGGGCTAGCCTACCCGTAAGTGCCGATTTCTCGAAGACATATTTGATGGGGTCTAATCTCGAAACCGAAAAACATAGCGGGGTACGACTCAGCGGGAATAGTGCATTTATCCCGAAACCTCAAAAATTCAGCTTTTCCTAGCCATCTAGAGTTGCAATCCAAGTCGAGAGTTTTGCGGCAAAGAATGGCTCTATTTGTGGAAAAAATAGAGCTGAATTAAAGAAACCACGAAGTTGGAACTTTTGTAGAAGATAAGGTGCTGAGTGGAAGACAGGTGGCAGCAATCTGGAGGCCCCCTGCACTTGTGGCCGATCGGCCACTTTTGTAGCCGACCGGCAAATACTAGTGGCTGACAGCCACTTTTGATGGCCGACAGTTTCTGTTTATGGCCAGTGGACTCCTATTTTGTCCTCTGGTCCACCCATGTGTTGAGAATGTTGAAGAACTGGTGTCTTGTTCTGCTCTTGGTGCATTATGCCGTCTCTCTTTAAGAATGTCGTCGAGTTGCTTATCGAGTTATTGATTTGCTTACCGAGTTGTTGATTTGCTTATCGCATTGTTGTTTTGCTTATTGAGTTGTTGCATTAGTTGTTCATTGAGTTGTTTTACTCTGTTTGTTATGTGTTGATCGGTTCATTACCTGATTAAGGAATTGCTAATACAATACAATTTTCAAATTCCATCAAATCCCATTTTTGTGGAAAATGGTGCAATGCGATGCTCAAAATGTAAAAACATAACACTTTTTTATTTTTATTTTTATATCAAAAAGCTGATTTTTCATTCCAATCATGGTTTCTTTTTACATAAGGAGTACAAGTTTTTAAGAAAATAAAAACTGCCTGAAAACTATACAATGCGTTAACACTACTAGCAAAAAGAAAACTAAGCAAAAACATTTGTATCAGCGCCAGCCACTTCAGGATTGAGAGGCTCTCTTCGTCCTCTTCCTCGGCAGAGCGGACTCGTAACTATCACCATCAGCGCCACTGTCAGAGGCCCCAGTGTCGGAGCTAGCTGCTGAACCGGCCTCAGCATAATCTCCTTCCTCAGCATCATCGCCACCGCCCTCAGAACTCGAGCCAGTGTCGTCGTCTCCATCCTTAGGTGACTCTGATTAGGGGCTCGTTGGCTCCTTGTCCTCATCAGTCTCATCATCATCTGAGACAGGCTCTGATGGGCCACTTTCATCACGAGTACATCTAGCTCCGCCTCGGCTGTGCGTTGGAGCCACTCGTCTCTCTCTTCCCGTTATCGGAGAAGACACCGATGGTCCTGCTGTAACTCCTGCTGGAGCGCCCGATGCGGCTAGGATCTGAAAAGGACAGTTTGTCAAACACATTAACTGCGGTAAATATCAGATCCAAAGATGGAATGTAGTATGCAGTGTTTGGGTGCAGTGTGTTAGAGCAATGCAAGATGGAACATATTATATTTGAAATGCTGATGTATCGGCAGGGAGTTTCATGGCATGAAGTGTGAATTGAAGAAACTCACCGGAATGCCGTAGATGCTGAGCAGGTTCATACTCATCTGCAACATCCCCATCAGAGAAGTCACTAGCTCGAGAGCCTGCCCGATGTACTCTATGGATGCCTGTAAATGTGTTGAGATGATTAGCGGTCTATAAAGCATAACTGAAATGAATTGAATGTACAAAATGTAAAGTATGGTACATACCGAGGTCGGGCCTCGAACTCCGACAAGCTCACGACTAGCTGGTGTGGGCTCGATGGGAATCTGGTAAGCCTTCCTTGTGGGTCGCCAGCAAGTCAGTGTAGTAGGTAGCTCTGGCCATCCCGCCCTCTGCCTCGTCTGAGAACCTCTCCTGTCATGAGCCCTGGTCGCCCTGGACCCTCAAGCTCTCCCTCCCATAGCTGGAGCTCTAGCTCTCGCACCCCCACGGGCGCCAGTCAAAGGTGGCATGAGGTATATCTGGATGAAGGCAGTGTAATCGTCCTCAAGTCTAAAGAAGTCGGCATCCTAACCTCTGGTGAAATCGATCATCTCCTTGTAGACACCCCATTTTTGACCGTTCTCAAGACTTGGACGTCATCGTTTGAACACTCGATGATCATCCGTGTTCGTGTTTGTTTTGAGTTCTTGAGGGTCTCGGCTGAGCGCCTTGCCTTGGAGCCTCTCAACTTGTCTGTTTTGTGCTTGGTTGTGGACCAAGGGCTTGTAACTTTGCTTCTAGGGAAAGAGGATGGCCTCTCGGCCAGCCTTACAACCCATCGGCCAGGGCTTATGTCCATCAGCCATCAGTGGTGGCCGGTCAGCTACACTGATGGCTGGTCGGCCTCGTTAATGGCCGGCGGCCATTTTTCTGCTTTTTTAGATATTTTATGTGCCAGCTGTTGAACACTGAAGCCACCTCCATACATGTATGGAGGAATGGAAACAAGCTTTTAGCTTGTCAAGGAAGATTTGGCTTGCATTTTCTATATAAGGGGAGGTCCCTCCCCCTTTAGAGAGGTTTAGAATTTTAAAGAAGAAAATCTTACTCTCTCTCTAGAATTCTCTCCCTCTTTCTCTCTCTCTCTCTCTCTCTCTATATATATACATGTTGTGCTTGAAAGTGTATTTTCTTCACATATTCGCACTAGAACACTTAGTCAAACACCACTACCTTGTTGCTGAGGTGCTTGAGGGTCTTATTTGGGCTGTTGAAGGTTGGTTTTTGGCTCAGAAGTTGCTGTCTTGCTGCTATTCTTCAAGGGTAAGCTTCTTCCCCTTTTAAGTTTGTTTTTGTACAGTAGTGTAGGCCACCTTTGCATGCTATTCTGGCCTAGTTGTCAACTACAAAAACCTCTATTTTTAAGTGTTAAAAATGTTGGTTTGAGTCCTTGTTGGAGTTAGGGGTGTTCCATCCTCTTTTGTGGCTTATTTGCTAAGTTTTTTGCCATCTTTTAAAGCCCTTAAAACAATATTTTCTTGGCCCTTAAACCACTAAATTCCAGAGGAATTTCAATGGTGGAAAGGTGGTTTTGAGGTCCAAAATAGGAGGAGGTGGTCCCCCCTCTTCATGTCTTGTTTGCATGTGTTGATGGCCTACCAAGTGAGCATGTGTTTCTCCCTTTTTGAAGCTTAGTTTAAACATGTTTTTGGCTATATTTTAACATTTTTAAACTCTATTTTTGGTTGGTTTAGTCATTGGTTGCTTGCTTCTTGTACTTGTAGTGTAATCTTGCTAATTAGCCTAGCATGTGTGATGATTTAGCTTATCATTCTACCATGAGTTAGCTTGATTCCAGCATGCTTTTGGCTATGATTTTGCATGCTTGAGGACTGTTTTGAGTGGCCTTGGTCCTCTGAGGCTTGCCTTGTATGGCCATGGTATAGTTGGCTTTGCTAGCTTTGTGTTTTGGGGCCTCTAGCATGCTTTGTTTGAGTTATTTGCATGATATGACATCATTTAGAATGTAATTTCAGAGCTTATATCATTGTCATACCCTCACATATTCGACTCGTTCAATGCTTTTTGAGAGCTATGCTTTGTGTCTTATTTGTGAGCCAACATGCGAGCATGTTTTTCTTGCTTTTTGTGCCTAAGTTTCAGCATGATTAGGCCACCGTTTTGGCATGATGTAGCTCTATCTTGAGCTGGTTTGACCATTTGAGCATTGTATTGCATGTCTCTAGTGTTGTGTCCTTCACTAATTTCAATGTATTTGGCCCTTAGCATGTTATACATAAAGTGTTTACATGTTATTTGCATTGCTTGTGTTTGGATCGGACGTTAATCCAAACATAAGAAATGTGAGACGTTTCATACTCAAAGTGATGAAACGTGTCACTTTTCTTAGTCGCTGTCCCCCTTGATTATGCATGATAGGGTGGAGGCCTTTTGAGTCTTATGTGCGCATTCATTAAGCTTGTACAAGCTTGGTTCTTTGGCCACCATGCAATGAAAATGCTTGGTTGATTGCTTGAGAGCCAAGTGCCACACTCCTTTGAGCTTGAGACATGATAAGGAGGGTGGCAGTACACACATTTTCTTGCAAATACATTGTCATTCCTCTGTTTGCTCTTTGTTGCAGTAAAAGGGGGAAATGCAGGGAAGCAGTGGCCGACCGGCCATCAAATATGCTGATCGGCTATCAGTTTTGGCCGATAATGACCAACCATGGCCGATCGGCCATCAATGTGTTCTTGAGATCAAACAGAAGCAATCTGGAGGTTGGCACAATTTTCAGAGGTTCGAAGATGTACAAACAGAGGCATCTAGAGGCAAGGCAATGGATTTTCGGGAGGAAGCAATCGAGTATGCATACCTCCTTCGCCCGTGAGGCCATTTTTATCGCTTTATTAGCTAGATGTAGTTAATTACATTTGCTATAATTAATTTAGCTTAGTTCATGTTGTAGCATTCTAATTGGCTTAGCATAGCTAGTTCCAAATCGGTTTATAATAATTAATTAGCTTAGCATAGTTAATTAGTTGGTTTGTAATAAGTAGCTTAGTTTAGCGTAGCTAGTTAGCTTATTTATTCAGACCCTCCGACAAGAGGGCGCAATGTTGTAATAAGGGTGCGTGTGTGTGTGCATGTCTTCTAACCCCATTTCTTTCTCCTTTTTACTTAACCGCTTTTGATGGTTAGTTTTAGGGATCATTTTCAATTAGCATACCTTATGCTTTGCATGTTTGCATCATTCATTTGTATTGCATGCACCGGGCTCGGCGCATCATTCAAACTGCATCGTATTTCAATACTTCTTTGAATACATGTATCAAGTTGTTGCATGTAAAGATCCCAAAATGCGTATAAGAAATCATTGGTATTTAACTATGAGTTGAGGTGTTTTAATTTAATTATATCTTTTGGAATTGAAGCATTATCTATTGAGTTACGGATTTAAAATTGAAATTACCGATCTATACGGGTTCAGAAATCAAAATTGAGTACTAGGATATGTTAATGGGAATTTTTGGAACTGTTTGGGACAATTAATTGGAAATCTAATTTGTCTGATTCGTTAATGCACGTTTGGGTAGTTAACTTTATACTGCAAATTGAAGGCATTAGAGGCTTCAGAAACCAAAACAGGGGACATATTTATGATCCTCATAATTTTTAGAGTTATCTAGGAAGTTTAATTGAAATTTGATTTCGTACAAATCGTAAGGCCACGTTTGGCTCTCTCTAGTGTGTTATGTTGGTGTGTATGTGTATACTTATATTATGGGTGCCTTATGAGTGGATGGACTCATCTCTTAGAATAAAAAAAAAAAAACTAGAGGAAAGGGGAAGCCACGTGAGAGAGGGAGAGATAGAGAACTCAAGGAGGAGAAGGAAGGAAGAGCTTGAGAATGAAGAGGAAAGATGGGGAAATTGATGGAATTACTTCAAGAGATTGGCTCTAGGTATGTGAAATCAACTTAACCCCTTAAGATTGATCTATTACTAGTATAAATTCATGATCTCAAATGAAGAGAAACCACCTAATTGAGTTGGGGTTGATAGATATAAGTTTAGATGAACTCTTTTCATGAATTGAACCTTGATTCCTTAAGAGTTGGTTAATTGAAGAATTAAAGTCATTATATTTATTTATTTTGAGGTTATGATGTTTGATGGAGAATAATAATGTGAAATTGGTCATGTATTAAAGGGTTTTGGGCTTTGATTTACATGTAATTAAGGTTTGATTTTGAAAATGAGAAGTCCCAAATTTTCAGCCATTTTCGGACTGCAAACTGTCCAGGGCCGCACGTGCGGCACTGTTTCCCCGCACGTGTAGAGACAGCTCTGTCCAGCCAACTTTGAACAAGCATATCTTTTCCATCCGGACTCCGTTTTAAGTGATTCTTGAGCCTAAAATCAATCCCCAGAAGTCTAGTTTCCAATGGTGCTGGTCTCACTCCCAAATTCTAAATACAAAAATAGTTATGCCCAAATTAGTGACGACTGTTCACTTTCTGTTTACCGGTTTGTACCGTTTCTTCGTCTGAACCTTTCTCCTATCGATTCCTCCTATCTTATGAGGTATGGATTATAACCTATGGAGGAATAATGAGTCTAGAACCACAATAGCTATTGAGTGAAGAATAAAAAGAGATTGGTTTTATTCTCATAATCTGTTATATGCATTGTGTTTGTAGGTCAAGACGAGGACATCGTTCCACCGCTATCAGAGACCTACCGCTGTGAGTAGTAGTACTATAGTCGCACGTTCAAGTATTGTTAATGATTCTCATTGTTAACATTCTGTCCCTTGCAAGTAATTAAGTTAACAATATGTTGATTGGAAAATCTAGAGGCATTATTGAGCAGTCCATTATGTTTACTGTTGACAATGAATACTAACTTTCTGTTATTTGCAAGATAGCTATAGTGATTCATGACGAACAAATAGAACGTATAAGCATTATGGAACTATGGTATTCCGGTATCTCTGGAATCATTCAATCGGTAAAATGTGTTTACCTTTCGTTAGTAATTATCAAGAACATTCTGTTAAACTTAAGTTAACTGCATTAACTCATGTGAATGATGCAATGGCTACCATTAGTACTCTGTTAATTGCAGGTCAACCATGTTAACATATATGAACGATTAAACAAAGGTGTATGTTACTAATTAATAGCTCAAGTGAACCATGTCATTTCTTAATGAATAAAGAGAATTTGTGTTCATCTTCGAAGAATCAGAATAATTGGAAAGTTATGTGAATCCATATGAATTTGAAGTTATTTTGTTGTGTTACATATGAACGTGAAGTTATTCAGAATCTACGACATGAACGCAAAAGTTTGACATCATTATGTGACGCACATAAGAATGTGAATTATTCTATTTTGTTAAGCGCACGGTAATGACATGATATACCAAGAAATGCTCTATTTTATGATATGTTACGCTATGAATTAATGAATGATTATCCATATATGTAAAAGTATTCATGGCATCCTTAGCACAAGGCCCTTACCCGGGGGTAATAATACCGTGGTCTTATGGCCCTTGCTCGGGGGTAATAATACCGTGGTTCAAGTATGTTACAAGATATCTCTTGCCACCGACAGTCTTGTACGGGTGGGTTATGTTTTGCCATCGACGGTCTTGTACGGGTGGATTATGTTTTACCATCGACGGTCATGTACAAATGGTACCACCGACGGTCTTGTACGGGTGGGTTATGATCAAGCATGAACTCTGATTTCTGTTTCTGATTCAAGCATAAGTAAGAATATGTATGAATATGTCTCTATTTATCCGTTCCGTTTATACTATGTTATAACATGATATGAATTGATCGGTCTTTAAGACCTAATGATTTCTGGTATGGAACAAAGTGTTGTACGGAACTAAGTGCTGCAATGCGAGTCACCTCTAGAATCCGTGCGAGCCACCTCTTGAGTCCATACATATGTTCAAGGGTTTAATGCCAACTTTTCAAGGGCTTCATGCCATATGTACAAAGGCTTTATGCCATATGTTCAAGGGCTTCATGCCATATGTACAAGGGCTATATGCCAACATGTTTAAGGGCTTCATGCCATATGTTCAAGGGCTATATTCCAACATGTGTAAAAGCTTAATGTTAATATGTTCAAGGGCTATCGCCAATCCATTCAAAGGCTTTAGGCCATTATGTTTCAAGATTGGGCCTAAGGCCGTTCTGAAATTAGTACAGAATCAAATTAATTATATGATCTCCTCATTTACATACGCATTGATACGTATTATGATTAAGTTGAATATTGAATCATTTATATACTATTATTCACTGAGCTTCGCTCACTTTGTGTTATGTCTGTTCTGTAGGTAATTACATTGGGAGTCCGTCTTAACCCTTGATGCTCACCCTTCAATTGTCAACCTCAGTATGTCCAGACTCCCAGACCAAGCCCATGCATTTATGTGAAGTTTTGTTAAGATTTTGGCTTGCACTTTAATTATTTACTTAAGGTTAAAATGTATGTATATACCCCATTTCTTTACCAATGTTCAGATATACGCTCATTTATATGTATGGGTATGTGTATAGATAAATGGCTCTCACGTATGTGATCCTGGCATGTTAGTTTTAGCTCAATGGATGTTATTCTATGTTACTTTGTAATATTAAATGCTTCCGTTCAGGCCCCGTATATTATGTATATCAGGTCATGTGTCTGTATCTGCATAGGTCATGCCCGAACTTTTAGGGGCGAGTTTGGGGCGTGACATTGCATTCATATGCCATCTTAGATAGCCGAGCCTATTTAGTTGCATTGTTGCATGTGTTGCATTAGACAATCTATATAGTTAGGATCATGTATGATTTCTAACTAGTTTTTGTTTTGGCTTGAAGTACACCGTAAGTATTTACGCTTTAGCATACTTGTATAGGTGTGAGTGTTGCCATGATAGCATGCTTGCCATGAGGCAATTTGCTTAAGTGCTTAACTGCTTGAATGCTTGTGGGTGGAGGCTTTGTTGCCTGAATTGGGACAACTCGATGATTGTGAATTTTAAGCCCACTTTGCGGAGTGGCAAAATCATATTTTAAAGCCTACTTGACGGTGGCAAATCCGTGCTTTAGCCTACTTGCGAGTAGCACTTTCAAATGATTTTCGGAAGTGATCGAGTCTATACCTGTATGCTGTGCGCATCACATAGTAAGATTAGCTAATAACCGGAATAAGAACACATGTGTCTATAAAACAACATATCATGATAGTAGAGGTCGATCTTTGATCGGGCGAGCGGGGGTGCTCATGTCATGACCTTCCTCACTTATACTAAAGTTCCTGAGCCGAGGCAACTTTGGTGATGACGGACATGTGGCCTTAGGCACGAGTCAGGGTTTCCTAAATTTTCCAAAATAAAATATTTAGCTGGCGACTCTGTAATCTGGCAAAGCAGTCCATGTTTGGCGCTTTTTTTTTACTCAAAATCGATTTTCCAAAACGATTTGCCAGATTTAGACTCTTTGGTGTTTATCAATCTCACATTGTACTTTGTGAGATTAGATTCAGAACCGTGACAGGAGTTCGAATTGTAGTTGCTGGGACCTAATTCACGCCCTCTCCGAAAGGGGGGCGCGCGGAGGAAGTTCGGGCGGGTCTATACTCATGGTGTATCTCTCTGTGATCCTCATATATGTAGCAGGCGGCATCAGAACTACCAGCTTGGGCAAGCCGAGGCTCTGGTGCAGGAATCGCTCCCCTAAGAACCACGCTCGACAAACTGGGACCTCGAGCAAGATCCAGAATTGGGAAGCCTCCCGAACGTCGACAAACTGATCTCTGACCTCCTTAGGCATCACCACCCAGGGTTGCCAGGTGATCTATAAATAGTGAATATATAGATTGTTAGCTGCCAGTAGATATGTAATATGAAGTAGAGCTGAAATAACTGTAAGGTTTGAGTTACCTCTGCTGCGGTCACGGTATCGAAGAATCGACGAAAAAATGAGAAGGACTCCTGGGGGCCTCCGTTGGCATCTCCTATTGTACCTATGGGAGTATGGTACAACAGGTGGCATCTCCACCTCTGGCTTTGGGGCAAGCCTCGGAAAATAGGCTTACACCCATAGCTGCAGAAGGCGGAAGGACAATAGTAAGTATACCACAGATGAATACAAATGATGCTTAAAGCAGATTGCGTATACAATATACAGAGAATGCAATGTAGAAGGCAGACAATGTGTGCAGTGTGCCGATAATGTAAAGCAGAAAGCAGATTGCGTGTAGTACAGTGTATAGTGTGTGTAGTGTACAGAAAATGCAAAGCAGAAGACATAATGAGAAATGCAAAAAAGGATGGGTAGGACATACCTCCCAGGCCCTCCAGTAGCCTCCTAGCAGAAGCCCACTCCCGTGGGAGGTGGAGCTCATATACCCGTATAGTGTGGCCAAGCCTACGCCGTCCCAGTCGTAGAGCTGGACACGAGACAGGTCCACCATGGCGCTCATTAGGTAAAGCCCAACGGTGTTCACCCAGTCGGCGAATAGAGTAGTGCTAAACAAGAACATCAGGAAACCTTGAGCATACTGCTCGGTCTCCTCTCTGGTCTCTGGTGTTGTCCCTCTGTAGTTATCTACGAACCATGTGTATCGGACCATCCTTGAGCGAGAGATGGGTGGGCAAGTCCCCAGAAGGTAGATCTGAGCGGCCTCTCTCTCGCCCATGTCTGTTTCGTAAGGAATCGGATGACCCCCTACCGCTATGCTAGTGAGCATAGAGAAGTCAAAGGGAGTCATCGTCATCTCCCCTGCGGTAGAGAACTGAAAGGAGTCGGTGATATCCCACCACCTCTCTACCAAAGCGCCCAGTAGAGGCCGGCTCACTATGAGACGTGAGAGCCCCATGCAAAATGTGCCGAAGCCGGCCTGGTCAAGGATATGGCGAACAGCGTCGGGGAGCTCCATGTACCACTTCCTAGCGAAGGTGGTCCCGTACCCTCAAATGGTGCGTGAATCCCCTTGTGACTAGGACAAGCAGATGCAAGGCAGTGTAAGAAATACAGTGCAAGAATGTTTTTGGGATGAACAGATGAAAGACAGTGAGATCTATGCAACAAATGTGAAGTACATTGTGAAAAATGAGGGTACAGTGTATACCTCGAAGGAGCCATGAGATAAGTGTGAGTCCGGTTGGCGCAGTAAAAGGTCCTCGGGAGCACCTCGTGTAAACCCCCTGAACTAACGGATGCTATCGGGAGGCAGCACATGTATCTCGGGATGATACGTCGCCGGGTCAAAATGTAATAACCCTCACGCTATCCTAACCATACTCATATGCATTCGTGTGAGTCTATCTTGTAAGCATGCGTTTCTAGTATTGTCCTTGTACGTTTAAGTGTTACAGCATGTTTTGTACTTTGCTTGGTGAAAGTTTAGCCGAGGTCGTCTTCATGGCTAGAATTATCGTGGAACCACTTTGTTTGACCTCCACCTTTGCCCCGACATATTGGCCGAGATGTCATTATCTAGGCCGAGGCGTTCATCACCAAGGCCGAGGTGTGAATTATTTAGGCCGAGATGTTACCTTTGCACCTAAGTGATCTTGTCCCGGAAAGGTATGACCTAGACTGAGGTGTGGCACATCTAGGCCAAGGTGTGGCACAGCTTAGTCAAGTGTTGACCTTCCTAGTCGAGGTCATTATCCCCTACTTGCAAATGTCTTGTTATTAGCCGAGATCATTACTCGCCAGAGTGCCCATGCCGTCTTGCTTGTTGAACACACTTTGTCATAGTTTTGTCTTGTCACTCAGCCACCTTTCTGTGTAGCAGCAACCAGCCGCTGCCACGTGCCTCTGTAGAGGGTTAAGTCAGCCAGCAGACTTAGAAATGTATCATTTTGCTATATGTCTTTGTTTGTGAGGAGAGAGAAGCTCTAGAAGAAGAAGAAGAAGTTTAGAGTGAGAGAGTGAGTTTCGAGCTTGATTCCTAGAGATCAAACCATTAGATTCGCGTATTGTGGTTAGATTCTTGATCTACTCTTGTCATTCTTATTGATCATCTAGCTGCATTGCATGATCGAACCCGTTTTGCATGTCATGCATCGATTTAAAGTTGGTTTTAGAAAGAGAAAATGGTGTTCATGTGTTCTTGAAAGAAAGGTCTTGTTTGATCTGAAAGTTTGCATTAAGTTTCGTGTTTTTGTGTTTGTTCTCACTAGATCCTTGAATATGGGTACCCAGGTCCATGTTTTTGAATTCATAGCATGAAATCTCAGATTTTGTAATAGCAAATCACGATCTTTGTATTCACCTCCCTCATGTTCATGTTCTTCATGTTCATCTTGTTCTTCAAGAAAGGGAAACCCAGGTTTTTCCCGACTTCATTCCTTTGAATGTGGCCATCAAGGCCACACCTTGGCAAGGGGGTGTGGAACCTCGGTCTAGACCTGGTAGTTGCCCAGCATATTTCCCCGAGATAAAGAACTGTATTTGTTTTAATTCGACTTAGTCTTGAGGAATGCCGAGATCATCTGCATGCATGTGAAACTTGTTTGAAAGTGCATTCAATAGACTTTGCCATGTGTTTGTAGGGTTTGGACTTGCCTCGACCCCGACGTTTGAAGAGCTAAGTGAGTGGTATTTTTAATAAAGCTATATTATAATGCTTTGATAAAAGTCTTGTTTTGCTTTGTTTTGGAAAGTATTTGTAAGCATGAATGGTTATCCCTAATCGGAATATATATATATATATATATATCTTGTTTTGATGACATTCTTGGAAAGTCCGTACGTGCTAAGGGACTATAAGCATTTGTAGCACAAAGTTTGGAAGTCCGTACGTGCTAAGGGACTATAAGCATTGGTAGCACAAAGTTTGGAAGTCCGTACGTGCTAGGGGACTCTAAGCATTAGTAGTACAAGTCCTTAGTGTCCGGGGACTATAATGCAACGACACCATCGAATTGAGATATCTCCCTTGTCTTGCCTTGTCTTGTTTTGTTTGCCACTGACAGTTTACCGCGTGGGTTTTGTTTGCCGAGATGTCATCACTTGTATTATAATGATGTTAGTAAGCATCCTTTGAAACTTGACAGACGTGCTAGATGGACTTGGTTCATCCTTTGACTTGCACTAATTATGTTATGTATTGTTTGATAAAGATCTTGAATACCAGTCATGCAAACCCCTTTATTTCTTATACCATTCACTGAGTATCCAAGCTCACCCTCTATATATATATATGTAGGTGATGAGCAGGAAGGCGGTGACACCTAGGTGTGACTCGCAAGCTTGTTTTGGGTTTTTGTCATGTCGGCTTAACTTGTATACATGTCGGCAGTCTTGAAAACTATGCTTCTCGGCTTATAATGTCTGCAATTTACACATGTCGGCTGGAGAAGCCTTTTGATCAAGATGTAAAATGTATTTTGTACTTTATTGTATTTGTATCCAAGTTGTAATATTATGTAAAGTTGTATGCCATTCCATGTAACTTACGCACTGCTCTTACGGACCACTTGTATTTTAAAATTAATGCTTCCGCACTTGTGAGACCCATATATATATTTATACTCTGATTGTGTATGGATTTTGGAGGTTGGCCTTCGGTAATCCCGGATTACTGGCCATCACGGCACCAAACTAGTAGGGGCAATTTGGGGTTGTGACACAAAAGGTCGAGTGCTGAGCGGCAATGGCTCGAACTCTGGATCATCCATCTCCATCTTCGGAGGAGCTCTATCGTGTGGGAAGTCATCCGCCATCTCAAGGAAAGATAAGAAAACGGTCGAAAATGGAAAAATGGGCAGAGAATGCCAAAAGTCAACAAAAGTCAACTCTGAGAGAGGAAAAATGGAAGAAAAGGTCAAAGCTCGGAAAAGGGCACCAAACTCAAGGGTAACTCGAGGGAAACAAACCTTGAGTGGTGGAAATGAAGAAAGAAACACCGAAAGAAACTTTCAATTGGTTCAAAGTGGTTTAAACTATGAGCGTTTAACGAAGGAAATGTTTACGGGGTGTTGGAAAACACGCAGCATGCTCAGATCTAAGGAGGAAAATGGTCTAGAGTGAGAGAAGAAGAATTTTCAGGCTTGAGGTAGTGTGGAAAAAAGGTTTGGAACCCTATACTTAAAGACCCATAGTGAAATGTCGAAACTGCCCTGAATCTGTCATTGGTGGCTGATGACATTCTTTTGTGGCCGATGGGTGGCCGATGGCTTCCCAAAGTGGCCGACAGGCCTCAAGTGCTCTCCTTGAATGTTTTTCTATCGTTTTATGCCCTAATCCCTCAAGAAAGTGCAAGGAAAGTACACTTTTAAGCTCAAAAGGCCTTTGCAGAAACTTCGGACCATGTTTTCAGTGTGTGATACTCAACACGTGCAAGGTGTATCCTTTTAACTTGTTGCAACTCCTCCGAGCGGGAAGTTGGAGGTTGCGATCGAGTCGTTTTTACCGTGCACCGCTTTTGTCATTGCATAGAATGTGCACCTCTTTGTCATTTCATGGAATGTGCCTTTCACATGAGGTCTTGCATAGTCTCTTGTTCGCATAGAGCATGCATCTTGTACTTTAGCATAGAGCGTGCTCCTACTTGGGCATTAAACACGCGTTTTGAACTTTAGTGCGTAACATGCTTGGCATAAGATATGTATTGTCGTTATCTCGCATGGGAAGTGCTCTCTTGGCATTGTATTGTATATGCTCTCGCATTCGCATGAAATGTCTGTTGTATAGAGCATGAGTTTGCTAGTATGGCATAAAACATGCATTTGTTAATCTTGCATGGAGCATGCACTTCTAATCTTGCATTGAATATGCACTTCTCATCTTGCATTGCATATGCACTTCCCACGCTTGCATAGAATATGCGCTTCTCACTAGCACAAAACATGCTTTTGTTAATCTTGCATGGAGCATGCACTTCTCATCTTGCATAGAATATGCACTTCTCATGCTTGCATAGAATATGCACTTCTCATGCTTGCATAGAATATGCGCTTCTCACATTTGTATAGAGCATTCATTTGGTATTTAGTATAGAACATGCTGTTAATCTTATATTGCTATATCTGTTAAGTCTTTTTTTTATGCAAGCACGCTATTGTATGTACGGTTCATTCAAAATTAGTGCAACCAGACGATATCATATGTACAGTTCATTCAGAGGGATTCTGGGTAAGATCATTCCTCCCTCCCTTGAACTCCTTGTTTTGGTTAGAAGTACTCGGGTACGCCTGATGCTTACACCACACCCTGCTTTGGTTAGAAACATTGGGACGTGTGCCCGATGTTTATACCACCCCTCCCGCTTAGAAGCATTTGGAATGTGTTCTGATGCTTATATCACCTTTTTGGTTAGAAACATTGGGACGTGTGCTCGATATTTATACCACACCCCTCGGTTAGAAGCATTTGGAATGTGTTTTGACTCTTATACCACCTCTTTGGTTAGAAACATTGGGACGTGTGCCCGATGTTTATATCACCCTATTTTGGTTAGAAACATTGGGATGTGTTCCGATGTTTATACCACCCCCTCGGTGTTTACACCATCCTCTTTTCCTCTTGCGTGCGGTGTATCAGGACGCTTTGGTTAAAAGCATTTGGACGGCGTCTAATGCTTTTATTGCTCTTTGTTTTGGGTTACATAATATTTGGATGTGTTTCAATTGTTACCATGTGCTCTCTTTGGTTCGGAACCTTGGGGTGTGTCCCTGGGTTCACACCATTTCTTTCCTCGCGTGTGCCATGCATTAGAATCTTGTTTGCCACCTCGGGTGCGCCTGATGTGTGTGTTGTTCTTTGCCTTTTCTACGTAATGCGTAGTTAAGATTGCATAATTTTCTTATATCCTTTCCGCATGAAATGTGGTTTGGTTCGTAATTCCCCTGTGTTGCATGTTTGTTTACTTGCTTAGGTTTGAGTTTGATGTAATATTTTTTTGCATAACATTTGCATCTAGATATTTCGTTACAGTTTCATTGCATGATCATAAGTTATGTTCTTGCATCGTGCATGTCATTTGCATCTTGCCCCAGAACTACGCTAGTTTGATTCCTTGCAAAGGGATACATAGGCAGCCTGTGGGCGCAACCGTTCTTTGTTTTTGCTTGCTTATTTGTCTAAGTCTTCGGCCTTGTCAAAAATGGGTCATCTCTAGGCTTTGACATCCACTCCCGTCATTTCATGACTTCCGAGTTCTGTCAAAGAGGGACAACTATAGACACCCCATTTTTTACCATCCTCAAGACTTGGACGTCATCGTTTGAACACCTGATGATTGTGCTTGCTCGTGTTTGTTTTGAGTCCCTAAAGGTCTCGGCCGAGCTCCTTGCCTTGGAGCCTTTAATTTTGTCTGTTTTGTTCTTGGTTGTTGACCAAGAGCTTGTTTCTTTAATTCTGGAGGAGGGGGTGGCCTGTCGGCCATCCCCATAGCCTGCCGGCCATGGCTTGTGCCTGTCGGCCACCAGTTATGGCCGGTCGGCTATGTTGGTGGCCGGTCGGCTACATTGATGGTCGGTTGACCACTGATGATGGCTGACGACCATTTTTCTCATTTTTCAGATATTTATTTGCCAGCTGTGCCAGCTGTTGTTCACTGATGCTCATCTCCATACATGTGTATGGAGGGATGAATACAAGCTCTAAGCTTGATTTTCTATATATAGGGGGGTCTCTCCCCCATTTGGAGAGGTTGGACAATTTAGAGCAAAATTTTCCTTCTTTCTCTAGAATTCTCTCTCTCTCCTCTTGTTTTGTGCTTGATAGTTGATTTTCTTTACACTTTTGCAAAAGACCCTTAACCAAACATCATCATCTTGGAGCTGAGGTTCTTTGAGGCTTAGTTTGAGCTCCTAAGGGTGGTTTTAGCTCAGAATTGTGACTGTTTTGTGTTGTGTTTCAAGAGGTATAGAACTTGCCTTGTAGGCTTTATTTTGATTACTTGTTCAGCCATCTTTTTATATTATTTTTGGCCTAGTTTTAAACTACAAAAAACTTTGATTTTTGAAGCTTAATATGGTAGTTTGAAGTCATTTTGTGCTAAGGGGTTGTCCACCCTTCTTGTTGCTTAATTGTGAAGTTTTTTACACCATCTTTTAGCATATTAAAATCAAACTTTTTGGGCCTTTAAACCACTGAAATTCAGAGTTATTTCAGTGGTGGAAAGCATGTTTTGAAGTCCAAAAATGGAGGGGTTGGCCTCCCCTCCTTGTGTCTCACTTGCATGCCTAGTTAGCATCCTATGGTAGCATGTTTTTGTGGTTTAACTTAGCTTAATTCAAGCATGTTTTAGCTATTGTTTTGACTGGTTTTAGCTCTATTTTGGGCCATCTTGGTCATATGAGCCTTGTTTTGCATAGTTGTAGGCGAATAGCTTCATTAGCTTGGCATTCTAGCCCTTCAAACTTGATTTGCTTGAGATGGTTACATGTTGAAGTGTCTTTTTACATGTAATTTCAGTGTTTATAGCTCTGTCACATGCTCATTTGCTTCACTCTTTCATTGTTTTTTTTAGAGTTGCTCTTGAGTCTTGTTTCCAAGCTAACATGTGAGCATGTTTTTCTAGCCTTTTGTGCCTTAATCTCAGCATGTTTTAGCCACTGTTTTGGCATATTTTACCTCTGTTTTGAACTGGTTTGGTCAGTTGAGGCTTGTATTGCATGGCTATAGTGTGATGGTCTTCACTAGCTGAATGAGTTAGGCTCTTAAACATGACTTGCATGTGTTGCTTGCATGATTTAGTGTCATTTTGCATGCCATATCAGCACTGAAATATCTGTAACCTCCCTCTATTCTTCACTCTTTACTTTGTTTTGAAAGTGGCTTTGAGCCTCTTGTTGGCTTGAGTGTGGAATCGAGACCCTCATGCCTAATGGTTTAATTCCTTCGGGAGTTCATTACCAACAGCATGAGGCCTCTTTCGTGCTCAAGATACTTGTGGCTTAAGCCCTCTTTCCATTAGAGGACTCTTATCTTTTGGACTTAACCGGTTAAAGAATGAATTGGTAATTAAAATGAGTAAATAAAACATGACAAGTAAAACTTGAGCAAGTTAAGCATGTTGTGTTGCAATGCATGTGCTTGGATTGGACGTTAATCTAAACACAAGGAAAATGGGATGTTTCATACTCAAAGTGATGAAGCGTGTCATCTTTCTTGGTCACCGTCACCCTTGATCATGTATGATAGGGTGGTGGTTGTTTTGGTCTTGTTTGTGCATTTATTGACCTTGTACAAGCTTGGTTCTCTAGCCATCATGCATTGAGAATGCTTGGTTGGTGTGGCTTGAGATGATAAGGAGGATAGCAATACATATATTTCTTGAAAATGCATTGCTTTGCCTATATTTGCTCTCTGTTGTAGCAAAAGAAGAAGTCCAGAAAATGGGTTAGCCGACCGGCCACTTGAAGTAGCCGACCAGCCAGTTTTTGTGGCCGACAACCACCTTTTGTAACCGACCGGCCACCAGTGAATTTTGCACCAATGTGCTCCTGAGTTGGGGTAAAGGCAATCTGGAAGTTGGTACAATTTTTGGTGATCAAATGAGTGTAAATAGAGGCATCTGATGGCAAGGCAAGGGCATTTTCGGGTGGAGCAACCGAGCATGTATGCATCCCTCGCCCTCGAGGCCATTTAATTGCTTTAGTTAGTTAGCGTAGCTAATTATTCAATTCAAGTGTTGTAATTAATAAGTTCAATTTGGTTTGTAATATTTTAGCTAGCTTAGAATAGTTAGTTAATTTGTCTCAATTGTTGTAATAATTAGTTAACTAGAATAGTCAATTAGTTTTGTGTTGTAATAATTAGCTTAGCTTAGCTTAGTGTAACTTAGCTTATTCATTCGGACCCTCCTTCGTGAGGGCACAATATTGTAATAAGTGTGAGTGGGTATGTGCATGTCTTCCAACCCTACATTTTTCTCCCTTTTATTTATCCACTTTTGATGGTTAGATTAGGGATCATGTTTCAATTAGCATACCTTATGCTTGCATGTTTGCATCATTCATTTGTCTTGCATGCACCGAGGCTCGGCGCATCATTCAAATTGCATTGAATTTCAAGTACTTACTTGAATATGCGTTTTAAAGCATGTTATCAAATTGAATCATATGCCATATTAGTAGCCGAGCCTATTAATTGCATTATTGCATGTGTTGTATTAGGCATCTTGTATAGTTAGGATCATGCATTCTTTCTAACTAGCTTCTGTTTTGGCTTGGAGTACTCTGTAAGCTTTTACGCTTTAGCATATCGCATGAGATGTGGATGTTGCCATTATAGCATGCTTGCCATAAGGCTATTTGCTTAAATGATTAATTGCATGAATGCCTGTGGATGAAGGCTTATTGATTGAATTGGAACAATTCGACGAATGTGAGTTTTAAGCCCACTTTACAAAGTGGTAAATCATATTTTAAGCCCACCTGAGGTGAAAAATTCGCGTTTTAGCCCACTTGAGGGTGGCAAATTCAAACCATTTTCGAGAACAAACATGAGTTGCTTTGTTCCAATTCTTACGATATAGTCTATACTTGTATGTTAACGTCACATAGTAAAGTTAGCTAATAACCTGAATAAGAACACATTTGTTTATAAAACAACATATCATGCTTAGTAGAGGCAGATGTTTGATCGGGCGAGCGGGGGTGCTCATTTCAGGACCTTCCCCTCTCGTACCCAAGTTTCCGAGCCGAGGCAACTTTGGTGATGACGGACACGTGGCCTTTGGCACGAGTTAGGGTTTCCTAAATTTCCCAAAAATAAAATATTTAGGTGGCGACTCTGTAATCTAGCAAAGCAATCCAATTTTGGCATTATTTGATTCAAAATCAATTTTCCAAAATGATTTGCCAGATTGGACTCTTTGGTGTTTATCAGTCTTACATTGCCCTTTGTGAGATTAGATTCAGAACCGTGACAGGAGTCCGAACTATTGGACCAATTCGAGCTCTCCGAAAGGGGGCGCGAAGAAAGTCAAGCTACACGGCCCTTTGTCGACTTGGTGAGGCCAAGTAAAGTTTGATGTGGTCGACATTGATTACTTCACCAAGTGGGTCGAAGCAGAGCCTCTCGCCAAGATTACTGAGCGAAATACCACTAGGTTCATTTGACAGTTTATTGTGTGCCACTTCAGGTCTCCTCAGGCCATTATCTCCGACAATGGCAAACAGTTCGACAACATCAATTTCAGAGCATTTTGTGATGAGCTCAACATTATGACTTGTTTTTCTTTCCTCGACCATCCTTAAGCTAACGGCCAGGTAGAAGTTACCAACTGCACTTTGTTAAAAATTGTTAAGACGAAGTTGGAGGCCGCCAAGGGACTTTGGGCAAAAGAGCTGCCAAACGTGCTTTGGGCCTATCGGATGATAGCTAGAACTCCGACTGGGGAGACCCCTTTTCGCCTAACTTATGGTGCCAAAGCAGTCATTCCTGTAGAAGTGGGCCTACCAACACCCAGGGTCATCAATCCTGATCCCCAACTGAACAACGAATTCCGGAGGACTAAGCTGGACCTCATTGAAGAAGTGCGAGAAACAGCCGCCGTCTGACTGGTCTCATACCAACAGAAAGTGAGGCAACACTATAAGTGCAAACTCCGACATAGGGAATTCGCTGTGAGAGACCTTATCCTTCGAGAAGCAACCCTCGCCACTAAAAACTTGATCGAGGGAAAGCTCATAGCTAAATGGGAAGGACCTTACGTCGTTAAAGCTAAACCCCGCCCAGGCACTTACCGTCTCCAAGACATGGAAGGCAAAGACGTCTCTCACCCTTGGAATGCTGAGCACTTGAAGCGCTATTACCAGTAAAATGGCGTCTTTTGTTTTTGCATAAATTTAATTGTTGTATGTTTCGTTCTACTGTTCGGAACACTTGTCCATTTTTTGTATACATCAGCTTATGCAGGACTACACCTTAATGTTAACTATTTGAATTCCCTATTCTTTGTGTTGTTCTTTAATGAATAAACACTCACCAAGCGCCAGCCAGACCGAGCATGCGGCGCTCAGCCAAACTAAGCCCTCCAAAGTCGCAGCTAGACTGAGCACAAAACGCTCTGCCAAACTGAGCATGTGGCACTCAGCTAGACTAAGCCCTCTAAAGCCTCAGCCAGACTGAGCACAAAGTGCTCAGCCAGATGGCGTATGTGGTGCTCAGCCAGACTAAGCCCTCCAAAACCTCAGCCAGATTGAGCCCTCAAAAGCCTTACCCAGATTGAGTACAAAACATTCAGCTAGACTGAGCATATGGTGCTGTAGACACCCCATTTTGACCACTCGCAAGACTTATGCGCTTGTTTCAATATACGTGATGATGAAAGTTGAATTGTGTGCTTTGAATTCACAGCAATTCGAATTCAGTTAGGCTCTCAAAATAACCTCAAATTGTTAACATGTACCTTTTTGAATCTCTGAGTCTCATTTTTGGACCTTTTGCCACCTTGAACTGAGTTTGAACCAAAAAAATAAGGGAGGACATGAATGCCCGACAGTGCCTCAGTGAAGGCCGACTGTGGCTATTAATAGCCGGCCGGGCCTTGGTGACGACAAACACTGTTCTGGCAGGAGCCCGCCAGCTGTCCATTTTTGAAGATATTTATCACCTTTTGAGCTCAAATTCTATAAAAATGAGGTCCAGCCTCTGTTTTGGAGGTTGACAAAAATTCTAGAAAGCTTATATACACCTTGAGAGTTTTTCTTCCTTATTCTTCCATGGCAAGCAACCTTTGAGTTAACCTACCTCCCTTGTGTCATCTCCATACACTATACACAACCTTGTTTCACCATCTTAAAGCCATAGTTGACATTTGAGAACCCTAATTCAAGCTTGAGGGTGTGTTGTTACCTAGTTTGGATCACAAGTAAGAGTTAACTTCTTTGAGAGGTATAAGCTCGTTCTTCCCTCTTGCTTTCAACTCTTTCATTTGCTATCTAGTTCTTATCATTTTGTGTTGCTTTGATCCTCATCCAAGTGTTTGAGTTTGGGTTTGGAGAGCTACCCAAAATAGTAGAGAGAGTTTACACTCTTTCTACATCTTTACTTATAGCTCAAGCCGTTACTTTTCCACACTTTTTCTTTGTTCTCCACACTGATTTTCGGAGTTAAAAAAGGGCTAAAAATTATGTTTTGAGGTTTCAAAAATGGAGGGGTTAGCCGCCCCTCCTTGTTCTTGTTTACTAGCCTTGATTCTTCTCTTTGTTGTTTAGCTTTTTAGGCTCTTTTCATGCATTTTTAGCCTCTATTTTTCATTTATAAAGGGTTGTTTTAGGGCTGTTCTAGCCTTTTAAATTGGTTCATGCTTTGTTTAGTTTAGTTGTTGTCCCATGAATTGGCATACATAACTTGTTTTATGTTGTTCTAAGCTTTCCTTTACTTACTTTTCATGTTAAGAATCTCACTCTAACGAATCATCTAATTATCTATCTCTTTCATCCTTGAGAATGATTTCAATCGATTGAGGTTGCTCAAAACATGTAAAAGAGACTCCTACTTAATGGCTTAATCTTTTCAGAGATTCATTGTCAACGGTATAGTCTCTCTCTCATGTTTTACAAGAACCTCTCGTTTGACGTTATTTCTTGTTTAGTGGACTTTAACATCACCATGGACAAATGGACTAACGAATGGCAATGCCTAGACAAATTGGTTTAAAATCAGATTAACGCACATAAAAAAAATGGTTTAAATTGCTTGGACTTGGCTGGATGTTATGCCAAGTTTATCGAGGCAAGAGTGATTATGCACTAATTCATGGCGTTTTGATCATTCTTGAAGTGTCTCTACCACCCTCTTTGAGTTCATTCCATGATAAGAAGGAGGGGTGGTCATATTCATTATATTTTATTGATTTTTGTCTAAAATTATATCCGAGATTATCAAGCAATCAATTTGCTCATTGATGGCTTTGGAATCAATTTCAACCTTCTCTCGAGGCTTTCCTATGACAGAGAAGGAAAAAAGAGACAAGCAGAGCTTGAATAACTCTGTCTACCTTGTTTTCACTTCAGAACACAAAATAGAGTTTGGCACAGAATTGAGGCATGACCAGCTTTCTCTATGCCCGATTGGGCTTCATTGAGGGCCAGCTAGCCCTCAAAGTTTGGTCAGTAGTGTATTTTTTGCAAAAAATAGAGAGAAGTGGTTGAGGTGAAACAGAGCAAGCTTGGGGCAGACAGAACTATTCTTGAGCACCGTGCATGTGCATGCATGCAATTCTTGCGCATCCTCGCTTATATTTTGATTATGGTAATTAATTAAATTAATATTGTTTATTGTAATTAATCTCATCATTAACGTGTTGTACTTATTATTATCCCTTTATAATTGTTGTAATTAAATAGTTTAGGGAGTTAGTTTATTTATCTTAGGTAATAATTTTGGTTATTCGTTGTAATAGCATAGATAACATAATTAGCTAGTTAATTAGCTTAGCCTATTTTATTCATTTATTCGGTTTTGTAATAATTAGTTTAATTCGGACTTCCGGACACTCATTCGGACCCTCTTGCATGAGGGCCAATATGTAATAACGTGTATGTCTTCCAATCCTACGTTTTTCTCCATTTTACTTACTCGCTTACGATGGTTAGTATAGGAGCATCATTTTTCAAATTAGCATTTTTATGCATTGCATCCATTGTCTTATATGCATCCAAGGTTCAGCTCATCATACTAACCCAATATCAATGTTCAAATTCATTTCTTGAAATATGTGCTCTCTCACATGTATTGAATAAAATCATATGCCATGCTCATAACTGAGCCTTTAAAATACATAATGTGTGTGTTGCATTAGTAATATTGAATTTAATTATGAGCATGCATATTTTTCTAATTATTTTGCTTTGTTTTGGCTCGGAGTACTAGGTGAGCTTTCACGTCTTAGCATCTTGCATCAAGTGTTTGTGTTGTCACATCTACCATGCTTGCCATGAGGCTAAGTGCTTAAATGATATAATTGTTTGAATGCCTGTGGATGAATTCTAATTGCTTGAGTTGGGGTAGTTTGATTAATGTTCCATTTTAAGCCCACTTTTTCATGTGGCAAATTCACAAAACAATTTCAAAATAAAACATGAGATCAAATGTTCCAAATCTTGCAAAACTAGTCTATACATTGTGTGCGCATCACATAGTAATATAGCTAATAAATTGGAACAAGAGCATATAATGTAAATAAGAAACACATCATGATTAGTAGAGGCCGATCTTTGATCAGGCTAGTGGGGTGCTCAATTCATGACCTTCCCCTCTCGCACCTAAGTTCCCGAGCTGAGACACTTTGGTAATGACAGACTAATGGCCTTTGGCATGAGTTTCGGGTTTCCTAAATTTTCTAAAAATATTTAGGTAGCGACTTTGAAATCTGGCAAAACAGTTCATTTTTGGCATTTGATTCAAACATTGATTTTCCAAAAAGAATTGCCGAATTTAGACTCTTTTTGTGTTTTCACTGTTTCACATTGCACTTGTGAAATCAGATTCAGAACCACGAGTGGAGTCCGAGCTGTAGGGCTATTCGCCTTCCGAAAGGAGCATGAAAAGCCGAGCTATAGGCGCTCAGCCAGATTGAATATGAAGTGTTCAGCTAAAACTGAGGCCTCCAAAGCCTTAGCTCGACTGAGCATGGAACGCTCAGCCAGACTGAACCCTCCAAAGCTTGGGCATCTGACCAAGCACGAAGGAAAACACACAATATTTTTATAACTTAATTTTATTACAAACCATAATAACACACAGTTTCTTCAGCTTATGGGCAGTTAGTTATATGATTCATTTAGTTCACTTTTAAGTCTCCTCAGCCACATTACTTTATACAACATTTAAATCTTTCCATGCACAGGTTTATTATATACACAGTGCATAGCAAAAAAGAGCAAAAAGAAAAACCATCATTAAGGCAGATACAAACTAAAACTTCACAAACCTAGGTCTTAATTTCTTTATATTTAAATCTTCACAAGCCATCATATTTAAATTCTTTATAAATAAAATACATTCTTTACAAGGAGCTCTTTTTCAAAAAAAAAAAAAACAAAACAAAAAAACCTAAGTCTAATTTCTACACTACCCCACATTCACCCCCATCTCCTTTCTCTTCACCAGACATTAGCTCTTCTTCATCAATGCCCTCGTCCAGCGGGGTCTAAGCAATGTCCTCATCCCCTGGCCTTAGGAGCCTGGTGTCAACCTCTAGGAAGATCTCTGCGACTCTCCACTAGCAACTCACCCATCTACTCTCCCAGTTCTGGCTCATTTCATGCTTATAATAGTCTGACTACTGGAAGTTCTGGATTATTTCTCCTTTTGTTTGACCCTCCACCAGTTCGGCAGCAGTTACGTTCGACAACCCAACATCAGCCTCCCCCTCTCTGGCAATGCTCCTTGCCACAGCTACTTCGATCGCTATTTGGAACTCAGGCGATAGCTTGAACTATTCCGCTGCCGCCGTGCACAGGTCTGGGTAAGCAGCCTTCTCAAGATCCCTCATCTTCTCAAATTCCACTAATTTGGCCTTTTATTCCTCCAAGGCCTTTGCCAACTTTGCCTCCCGTGCGTCCGCCTTTTCCTTCTCCTTCAGGGATGCCTTACGTAGCTCTTCGTTGTTCACCAAGGCCTTCTCCAACCTTTCCTTGGTAGTGGCACAGGCTTCTCGAGCTTCATCACATTTTTTTCGCTCACTCGCTAATTTAAACTCCAGCGACACCGCCCTACGACGCGTCGTCTCCAGTTCTACTTTAGCAGCTAATAGTTCGGCAGTAACCTCCGTTTGGTCGACTTTGGCATGCTTCGCTAAATAACCCTATACCACCGCCAACACCTCCATCTTCTTCGCTCTTTGAGCGTACACTTCGTGCTACTTTCCTCCAGCCGACTGCCTCTACCCTTACACTCTGTAATTGCGTCCGTGTCTTTTCCAATTGGTCTCTCACTGGCTCCGCCTCCATCTTTGCCCCTATTGCCTTGCCTAGCAGGGTGGCCGCCAAGGTCGCCGGCTCTATGTGCGCCGAGCACAGTCCCCTCATGGGGTCGACCTCTGTTAATTGTGTAGCACCTCGCACGGCCGCATCCTCGATAACCCCCAATAGCCTGTCAGCCCCAATTTTGACCTCCCTTTGAAGTTTCGAGGGGTCTCCACCATCCATCACCAATTGGCCAACCACCGCTTTTGCATGAGAAGTTGCAGTTTCCAGTGGCCCCACAACAATGTTCCTCTCTGGTGAGCTCGCTCGGTCTGTAGGCTGCTTAACACTTGGCCTCTCTCCTTTTTATTCCCCTCCGTTGATCGCCTCAACGATTGGAGTCTCAGCTCTACCCCGCTCTGCACTCCCCCCAGCCTCAGTCTCTTCTCTTCCCACTGCGGGGGGCATCTCCACCACCCCCTCCTTCCTCCTCTTTTCCAAGGGCCCCGCATCACCACCCTCCGTCGTCCCTTTTATTTTCTTCTTCCTCAATACTTGCTCCACTTCCCTCCTATTTTTCTCTCTTAACGAATCTACTGGCACTTCTAGGGGGACAAACGTTGCTAAATCCTTCTCTCCTAACGGCTTGGGCAGTGGTCAGACTGACCTCTTCGTAACCAGCTTAGCGGCTGGGCTGAGTTCTTTTTCCTTATATTTATTCGCCATTACAAAGGCTTGCTTGCCTTCTACCTCCTATGCTTTCCTTCTCGCCTCCACCTCCTCTGGCGACGGATCTCCTTCGGCTGGTTGCAACCCTAGATTCAGGGTGAACAAGGCTGAGCACTGGACGAGGCCGTTCCACTTTAACCACTCATTCTTCCTCTACTCTTTCACTTGTTTGACCCTCCTCTCCGGTTCAGTGTCCAACTTTGGCTCCCACGACTTGGTGGGGACTTTCCAAATTGTGCGCACTCCCCTTCTGCTGCTCGCCAACACAAAAAACCACTTTGGCCGCCAGTTCTTTACCAACGAGGGTAGTCTCGCCACCAATCCCTTTCCTGCTACAGCTTGTAAGGTCACCCATGTTTCTTGTTGCCCTGACGCCTTGTAGCTGGAGAAGAATTCGTCCACCATCATTCTCTCTTCTCCGGTCGCCCGTGGCCACGCGATTGCACGCGCGAATAGAATCTTCCACGCGTTCGGCATCAGTTGTCCTAGGGCCACCTCCAGACGATTTAGCACATCGATCACCAGCTGTGGGAGGGGCAATCTCAGACCCCCCCCCCCGACAACGTTTCTTCATACAATGCAAACTTCATTGGCCGTGCATTAGAAGCCCTCTCCTTCGCCGTGGGCACTCTCAACTCTACCTCTGTCAGAATCTGGTATCTGCTCCACTACTCCTTCAGATCCTCTACCATTGGTGTAGATTTATCAGCCTTGGTATGCCCGTGGTCACGCACCACTTGGCTATTCAGCTGGACCGCCGCCATCATTGTCTCTAATGGGGGTCACACTGGCCGCTCCATAACCCTCTCTTCTCGTATCTCTACTCTATACTGCTCTGCAGTGCTACTCTGTCATTATCTCCTAATGCATCCGATGTCATCGCTGATGCTTTGTCTTGTACCATCTCCTTCACGTTTTTGTATATGGCCTTGGTCACGGGGGAGAGGAAATTGGCGATGTGAAAGAAGGGAGAGTCCATCAAGACATATGCGCTAAAGTCTGGAATATGTTGATTCTTCGCAATAAGGTAAGTAAATCGCACCAGTCCAAAGGCCCAGGGTTTGCCTGTGTTCCACGAATCGCAGTTAAATTTCTTCAGTTTGAAATTCGACAAACAAGTACAAATCCTCGTCTTTTCCATATCCCCACCACCAACCCTTTCCCCTCCCCACCTCGATTCGTTTTTCCCATCTGCGGCCCACCATCGCGCCACGTGTACGGCTACAATCCCTCCCTTTCCCCACTACTTCTCTTTCCTCTCCCCCGTCTATTCCACTTCACATCGTCACGTGCTTACTTGCTTCTCGAGCCCCGTGCACCGTTATTGACTTTTCGGCCACCTTCATGATCGGCCTCCTCTCTCGGTCGGCCATCCCTTTCGGCCACCTTCGCGGTTGGCCCTCATTTCGGTCGGTTATCTCTCTCAGCCACCTTCACAATCGGCCCTCCTCTTGATCAGCCACCCTCACGATCAATCCTCCCTACTGTCGGCCGCCCTTACTACTTTGTCGCTCCTCTACCACGCCACCCCAATCTCCTTCCCAAGCTTGGAGGACTCCCTCTACCTTTCCTATTCCCTTTGTTGGACTAAAGCTGCACTCGGGAATGGGGGATTACTGATACCGATGGGTATGCAAGAGGGCCCAACCCACAGACCAAGGCCCAGTCCACATCCCAGTGATCAAAACCCAATAACTCTGAGAAATCAACACTAGGCCAGGACCAATAACATTCAAACACTTGTCAAACAGAGGCCTAGACACGTAAGCAAGCAAAGTTCCTGCAAAAGTAATTGCACCACACATCAGTCATTAATGAAGCTCTCATAACATTAAATATGACAACCCCTTCACGTTAGAGGAGACAGACTTACCATGAACGATGCGAGCTAGAATATAGACTTTCGGCCAACACGACGGTCGGGATGGACAAGAAAATGATGAGCAAAGGATATAAGGAAGTTTTCGAGATACGTTAAAGGTTAAGTTCTTCATCCCCCTCTTCTTGCTCAATACAATCAGTCTACTCTATCCTAATTTGATCGTTAAAGTGTCCGTCGGGGGATTGCCTCCCCTCTTGGACCTTTTTGTAGGAACGCTCTGCGGACTTTAAGGCTAGCAAACCTGTTAGAAGCATGGACAAGCCCGACCCATCCCTTTGTTGTAATTACATTATCATCAAAATAAAATGTCATGTTAAACTTATAGTTATTTCATTTTTTTTCTCACAAATATCATATTTAATTATAAAAAAAATCTAATTCTTTTTCCAAACGTAAATATTTTAACATATTAAAATAATTAAAAATTAAAATAACTTACCAAAATAATTAACTTTCTAAAAGAGTTCTAAATATCACTTATTTCAATGTATGTATGTTAGATATAAGCATCCATATTTTTGTATCATAACATGCATATGCACAATTTACATAAAATTTGGGATTTTGGGCCCACATTTGTTTACTTTTTTGTTGAACAATTTGTTGACAAGCAATGACAACTTTTAAGATCACATGGGGCGGGCTTTTTGTTGTTATTATTATATTTTTATTCTCATGATTAGTGGCATGAGATTCGATTCTCACTAACGGCAAATAACTGAGGTAAAGTCTTATTTATGGTAGATTTTTTATTTTTTTTTTAATTTATGTAAGATAAAAAATAAAATAATTATGATTTAAATATAATATTTTGTTCTATTTAATTAAAATAGTCAATTGTGTCCTATATAACTAAGTTAGCCTAAATAAACATGTCAAACAGAGCCTTAAAAAATCCATCTGACATCTCTGAAAGAACAAGAGATTGAAACATTCTCCATCTAAACTCTCATCCCATCAAACCGAATTGCAATTCCAACTAAGCAATGCGCCACACGATTCTCCTTCCGCCGAGCATGCGAAATCTGGTGCGGTGAGAAACTTATCAACCGCAAACAAATTTGTGACACAAAATGTCCATATGGGCACAACTCTGAATCACCACCCTCAATTACTCTTAATAATAGTTAGGCTATCCCCTTCCTTCCAGATGAATAGAATTAAGTCTCAATTCTTGCGCAAACACCACACCATGCAACACCGCAGCAGCCTCCAAACAGTCCACATCCAACATCAGTGGAATGCGCTCACAACCACGCCAAGTCCAAAAAAACCTTCATGTTAAAAAATTGCACCATCACCTTTTATTTTTGTGTGAAATAGTTTTAAGAAATTTGAAAACAATTTTATAATATTCATCAAGAGGTTGAATCTTTTTGAAAAAAAAAATTCAAAAACAATTCGTGAAACAAAGTTTATATATTTTTAAAATTAAACCAAAGACCAAAAATAAAAACCAACCAAATAGGTCTAAACTTTTGATTGAAATAAATAGTTGGATATTGCATGCATGATACAACCATCTTAAAACATCTCCAATAGATATTTCATCCATCATTTCTAGCTAAAATAGGGAGTCTTTAATAATAATAATAATAAAATAAAATAAAAAAACCTCCAATGACCTCCCTAAATTTTGAAAAAATTGCAATAAATCTCTATATTTGGCAAGTCACTATTCATTTTCTAAAATATAAAATCAATTTTTCCTCCTCTTTCCTCCATCTCCTCTCTTATTTTTATTTGACTGTTAAAACGAACCATGCTAATTGAGTTTAACTCATTAAAAACTCATTTGAGATCGATTTATTATATAAATAGGTCAAACTTAAATATAATTTTAAACTCATTAAATTTTTAAGCTAAATTGAACAACTTACTAATCAACTTGATAAGTTTATATGCATTAGAAATAATTAAACTACTCGAACTCAACTCGTGTTCGATTTGTTAAAAGCTCATTATGTAAATAAGTAATGCACGAAAAAATAATTAAACAACCTACTATTCAGTTTAACTTAGCTCATTTTTAGCCATACTTGTATCATTGTCAACATTTACAAAATTAAGTTAAATTGAATATAATTAAATTGATTAGAAAAAATATGGAGCATTTTTATAAAAGGTAGTTAAAAAGTAATTCCCTAAAAATAGGAAAACAACTCTTTTATTTTCTTTTTTAATAATTTGACGGAGACAAAAAAAAGTATTGTTAGAGATACTCTTAGTAGTTAATGTAATATGAAGAAATTGTTGAAAAATTCTGGGAGTACATAAATGCACAACAATACCGAATTAATTTATCATTTAAAAATATATAAATTCATACGTGCAACATCAGTATCTTGACATATATTATTTAAAAATCGTACTTTTTATTTCCTTTTCTTGTTTCAAACACAATATGTCAAGTCTCAATATTATGAATGTGAACTTGTAAGTTACTTTGAAAAAAATTAAGCGTATTGTGTTGACAAATGATGAATTTATATTGAGACGTACAATATGTGAATTGAGAGATTCAAAAAAAATGGAATTGACTTTAGTTATACCAGAATAGCTGTGAAACGAGAAATTTATAAAAATAGGAATTGACTTTAGTTATCCCAGGAGAATAGCTGTGAAATAGGATAAAATAGTAAAATTAAGATGCCTGATAACCATGGTAGGTCCAAATCAAAGCATTTGGGATTTAAGTTTTGAGCAAAAATAGTTAATAAATATTAAAAATAAAAATAAAAATAAAAATAAAAATAAAAATAATTAATAAATTAAATATTATATTTAAATTATAATTAATTTTTTTTCTCATAATCATCGAATCAATTATAAAAAATTAAAAATCATTTCAAACATAATTTTTTTGACTAACGAAAAAGTTAGTCTAAAAAAGTCCATTCCAAACCACGATCGAAACCGCGTGAAATTATCCAGTAAGAGATTTGATTGCCTCCAGTCCGTAATTGGACTAGATTGTCTAGTTCGGCCCAATGGATCTAGTTTTGTGATTCGTTTTGATGATATCACTACAGGAAATGCCACTTTTGGCGACCAAAATATTGGTCGCCAAAAGCCCCATTTTTGGTCGCCGAAACAATTAGCGACTAAAATATTTTGTCGCCAAACTAGTCGCCTATACCCTGTCGGCGATAGTATTGGCGACTAAACTATTTTTGGTCGCTGAAAGTGAACGTTTTGGCTACTAAACTCTGGTTAGTCGGCAAAGGTTATCTTTTGGCGACTAAAATATTAGTCGCCAAAAGTGAACATTCGGCTACCAAACTCTGAGTAGTCGGGAAAGGGTATATTTTGGCGACTAAATATTTAGTCGCCAAAAGTGTTCAAATAAAATAAATTAAATTTTCAGCGACTAAAACTTTTTGTCGGGAATAAGTTTTAGTCACAACATTACTACATTTAGGGACTAAAGAATTTAGTCGCCAAAAATATTATTTTTCATTTTATTAAACTTTTGGCTACTAACTATTTAGTCACTAAAAGTTCTACCTTAGGCGTGGTGACTTTTGCCGACTAAAACTGTTCGTAGCCAAAAACCTATTAAGATTCATTTCTTTACTTTTTGCCACCAAAATTTTTAGTCGCCAAATGATACCCTTTTTTCCGTGACTAAAAAATTTAGTAGCCAATAGTTTATTTCTCTCATTCTCAAATTTTTTAGCTACTAATTATTTGGTGGCAAAAACATTTTGGGTTATGTTTTTGCTACTAAATTATTAGTAGGCAAAACTTTTGATTACCTATTTGGCTACCAAAACATTTAGTGGCCAAATAATTTTCTGTTTTTTTTTTTAAAAAAAAAAAATTGTAAACAACCTGTATTCATTTATATTACATGTACCCTGTATAAACAATATAATCCATCAACACTAAAATATATTATCAACCATTAAAGCATTCAACATAATACATGAATAACCATGATTTAAATCCATACATAATACATGAATAACCAACGTCAATAATTTAAATTACAACCTGTAAACATAATAATTTCTATTACATTTGTAATTAATACAGCAATGATACACAAACACCAGAGAAAATCAGACCAGCCACCTACAACGAGGAAGATTAGTGATTTGAAGCAGCTTAATTACGTCCTATAGCACCCAAAGCAAGAGAGATTTAGTCTTCTGTCCAGCTCTGCTCAACAATTTCACGCACCCTCCGGTTGTATTCACGCTTGTTCTCACTAAACAACAATGCTGCTTCTGAATTTGCAGGTGAGTTTGCATTTGGATCACAGAGCATTGACTGAAATGAGAAAAAGGGGAAACCTGCATTTGGGCTTGGGTTTGGGTTTGGATCACAGAGCAATGGCTGCAATGAGAAAAATCAAAAAACATCATACCTGAACTAGTGACCAGTAGCTTTGTGGAATCAAAACATTCCTAGAAGTTATATCTATTTGGTATGGTAGAGTCATGCTTGAACAATTGACAAACTGCTGAGTTTATTACATGCATTTGCCAGTTTTGCTCATTTATTTATTAGTAAAATGATTGCACAGTATGAATTTAATACACACCACGCATAAACACGTGCCCCAAGTTGTTATGTTATATCTATGAGCCTGTTAACAATTAATGAAAGGTTGGCCGCTATTTTGCCACACTAAATCCAAGGGATAGTATGCGTGGAGTGGCCAACATGGGTTCAATTCTGCTACCTTATGAAAATTTGTTTAAAAAAGAAAAGTAAAAGTTCTGTTAAATAAAGTGGATAGATAGGTATGCACAAACCAATCAACTTTATTTTGCTGCTCTCAAATATTTTTGTATTTCATTCTAGATTTCTCATATTTTATATTACCTACATAGAGGAAAGTGGAAACCATAAAGAAAAAAAATAAATAGCACAAGAGCCAAAGGAGATATGTTTTGTGCTAGCATACTCTAAATTGGTTGTAGGCTTGACGCCCTTTTTTCTCAAAATCAACAAACACGAGTCTCTGCTAGTTCACCTATGGGTTTATAACTCCATAGGTTAAAAGGCATGCATGGAGACTTATTTCTCATTGCTTTAGGCTATTTTATGCTAGTTCAGTAGACACCTTTCTTGCCTCTGCTAGTTCACCTATGGGTTTATAACTCCTATGGTATATCCTATGTGAGTCGGTTTGCGGACCCTTCATGGGCCACTTTTGACCCATCCATTTCTATTAGGATTTTTCTCTCATTCCTTTTTCCAACAGTGTTTCTCCCACCAACGCAAGTATGGCTGTAATTTCAAATTTCGAATTTGACCTTCACACAAAGAGTGATGCCTTTAATCATGGAGTGGAAGCATTATGTCAGACATTGGAGCAATTTCTTTGACATCTGGCTAAAAGTCTTAGCCTGTCTGAATATTAACCTTGTCTGGTTTGGGCATGACTATGGGCCTATTAATCTATAGATTTTAGGGACTGAAGAAGTTATGCAGTCAAATAGAATTGGAATTCTTTCATTTTTTGTTTCTTTTAAAGGCCAAGAACTAAAATATAGTTTTTGAAGGAGCTTTTGTTGACTTAAGCCTAATAGTGATAGTGTGCAGAATAGTTTCAGAGAACAACTTCGATAGTTTCTCTTTTGTTTTTGTTTTTGTTTTTTTTCTTTTTTCCCCTTGTTCTATGGAAATAAATCAGTTGCTTGCTTGTCATTTACATCTACACTGTCTCTCAAGGTAAGCCCTTATTTCTCATATCAAGATGTGTCCATACACAGCTAAAGTGGTATATGCATGATTGAAAAATACATGGTGATATAATGAGGTGAGAAAGGCACACAAGAATTTGCAATGAGTTTAAAGCAAACCAGGCTCAACAACCGCTTTAGTTCGCTCACATGGGAAGGATGATTTACTGGAATTGGTAATTCTATATACCCAAAGTGACCTGAAAGGTAAAAAAATGAACAAAACTTTAGCAATACTTCAATGTGTCCAGCGGTCATGACCATTCAAACTTCTCAGTGTAATCAGAAAATAAAAAGGATTAAAACATGAAAAATACCTTCGCATGTCCCGGGTTCCGCAGCACCACATGATTCACATTTTCCAGATTCAAGCGGCAAACTAAGGAACGGATTTGAAAGTCGACTAGCATGGCTTATAGGGAAATCACTATTGGATGATGTGCACTAACAAAAAAATAAATAAAAGGAATCATACCAACTTATTCAACCAGAATGGTCACAAGATCCAAAGTTGCACTTAATCAAATGCCAATTGTAGGACAATTTGTTCAGAAGGAGGTTTACATCCATCACAAGATCTAAAATATGTCTGGAACAATATTAGGACTCAAATCTTCTAGGGCCCAGTTTTTTTTTTTTTAAGAATTTTTAAAACTATAAATGAAAAAACACATCTGAGAACTGTTTTAGTTTCCAAAAAAAATACAACAATTTTCAATTTCAAAATCTAAAGAAAAAATATTATTTTCAAAACAATTTTTCATTCCCTATCCCCTGCGTACCTCCTCCCTCCACTCAAACTGAAAAGAAAAGAAAAGAAAAGAAGCAAAAAAAAAAGATTCAAAATTCCTAGTGATAATCAAACAATTCCACTAACCCCTTTTATAAAACTGAATTATGCAAGCTGAACAAATAACACCAAAAAAGAGATTATGGTCAGACTTTGTCTATGAGCATTAAGACTCTATTTACATTATCAATTACCTTGCCATGAATGTCGTTACCTTGCCATGAATGTCGTTACCTTGCCATTAAGACTCTATTTACATTATCAATTACCTTGCCATGTATCTTCTGGACTCTATTTACATTATGATAAGACTTTGTCTATGAGCATTAAGACTCTATTTACTGAATTATTACCTTGCCATGAATGTTGTTAGTCATTTGAGCATTAAGACTCTATTTACATTATCAATTATAACTCATTTCTCAATGATTAATTCAACAATTATGTTGATAGAATATATATAAAACCATCTAAATAATAGAAAACACCTATGAAAAAAGAATATATATAAAACCATCTAATCTTTCTAATTTTTTCACTTTACAGCAACAACTAACATCTATCCGATCCGATTTTGGATAGAAAACAAATTAATACAGTTATTACATAACATAGGTTTAACTAACATAGGTTTTTGCATAGAGAAAAAAGAAAAAGAAAAAAACAATGCCTAGTAGCCTCATTGGGAGCTTAGCTGGTTTCTTGTTCTTCATCATCTAGGAATTGAAAGAAAAATGAGCATATTCTCAATGGTAGTGTAAAGAAAGAACAGAGGAAAGCTTAGCACCTAATTGCATACCAAACATAATAATGAAATGAAGATGTGAACTTGTTCATCTCCTCCAACCTTCTCTTCATTTTTTAGTACATTAGTATTGCTTTTGTTTTGCCTTAAGTGGTGATTACATAGTAGATGTGGCTCAATTATTACGCTACTGAAATTTTAGACTAGTGTTAAAATTTCTTCCCATAACATCTTACACCAAGTTCTTCCCATAAAATGTCTTAACATAACATCTTCAATTGTCCTATATTTGTTAGTTATTTCGTCTTTATTATTTTGAAAACAGTACACATCGCAGTGTAGTCAAAAGATTCACCAATTTGAGCTGTAAATTTCTAGTTAATGCCAGCTACACCATCTAACAACATACCTCTCCAGCATAATGGCAAATACCAAAAGCTCCACCTCTTTCTCCTTTAAAGCAAGGATTACCACTCAAGTGTTGCTTAAGCTTATTAGTAAAGGTCAAATCAGTGGCCTTGGGGAAATTTGAATCTTCATCCAACAAAGATATTAGCCCTATAGGTTTTTGCAAAATGCATAGCAGTGAAGCCATTAACACACAATCTACCACACATGAAGGAGTGAATTTAAATATGAAAACCTATAATTAGGTTTCATATAACATGGTATGATCAAAAAGATGAGAACTTGGTGTATAATTATGCTTAGGAAGCAATATATTCAATCTTTTATTTTCTTTACAACTTCAGTTTATAAGAAACAATATTACAATAAGAACATGGTTTGAATTATGCATGAAAGGCTAACAAAAATAGTCAGAGACCTAGGACGACCTATGTGGTATGGCATCATATGTATATGAAATATAGTCCAATGCTCACATAGATCAGCACAAGGAACTCTGAAAAACTCGACAATGAACATGTGAGTGTGTGTGCGTGTGTGTGTTTGTGTTAAAAACAGAACTACCTTCTCAAAGAGATCCAAACACTCTTGGTTGTCTTCAAAATCTACTTTTGTCCAATCAATTCCATCTAATTCATACTCCTAAAAAAAAAATAAACAAGTTGCAACATTAATATACTAAGACATTCAGTTGTCCTCATCCAAACACTGTTGATAACAGATGCAATTAAATTGGAACCTTTATTTATTAAGGTCATTAATCACAAATGCAAATGAAAGACAGGGGAAAAGAAATTAAGGAAAACCTGAATAGATGCAAATGAACTACAAATAATAATAATAACAATAATTGACTAACCATGAAAGAGATTATACAGAGCAATTCAAAATAACTATACCAATGCCATGACCCATGAGCATAACAATTCAGCGAAGTAAATACATTTCAAAATAATGCAAATAACCATGGAGGCATAGCAACATAATGACAATCATAAATGCAAAAAATCCAAGAATATATGGAAACCTAAAAGCATACTCTAAAAACATTAATTAAAACAAAAGACCAAGTTTGAAGCCATGCTCTCTCTCTCTCTCAATTAATCTATAACTAAGCTTGTTTAGTGTCCCAAATACTTGAGAAATAAAGAAATAAAATTTCAAATCCAAATCGATTCATGTAGTAATTTTCCCAAATTCAAAAGAAGAACAAACTCACAAAATTAGGCATAATCATCACAAAGCATCACCAACAAGAGTTACAGACAAATATCATAGGGTTGTGTGTGTGTGTGTGTGTGTGTGTGTGTGTGAGAGAGAGAGAGAGAGAGAGAGAGAGAGAGAGAGAGAGACCGATTGGGCATTATGGTTACAGTGCCATTATGCTGTAGTATTCCTATCAAAAAAGGCATAGTTCCTACATATACTCCCCAAAAAATACTAAATGTAATACTGAAATTGATGTTGAACTGAGCATTCCCATAGTGAGCAGTTTAACAATCATCATAAAATTGGCATGTTAAAATTTTCAATGTATTAAACAAAATGATACGCTAAGACTTAACCACAACCAACCCCAGCCACACTATCCCCATCCCACCAATACCTCTTCTTCCATCACCAAGGTAGAGTTCTCATCCATAAGGCAGGGTAGAACCTCCATAGTTTAAACCTTGGTACTGAAACAAGCAGATTACATGAAACTCTTCTACAACTAAAATCTATATTGATTACATCTTCGTGTCAATGACTAGCCATTGCGAAAATTAATGAAAAGAATAGAGCACACATGCATGTACCATACATAGAAAGAAAGAGAAAGAAAGCAACTCACTTACTTTTCACAAGCACCCTTCCTAAACTTTTCAGCCTGACAAATTTTTGCACCTCTGTCACACCACCTCTGTCACACCCTTCCTAAATGTAAATTTAACAATTCAAATTAAAAAAAAAAGGAAAAAAAAAAAAAACTAACAAAATTAATGTCCCCTATTTATTGTGTTTTCAACATTATAAATTGAATGAATCAAGATATGAACAGGATATATAAGATATTGAATGAATCAACACTATACATATATATATAGAGAGAGAGAGAGCAGTACCAGTATATATGTATATAGAAAGAACAAAGAGAGTGAAATTTCTACCTTGGCCCCTCCTAAGTATAATTTCTTTGCGTGAACGGAAGAGTTAGATAGGATTCTCACAATTGATAATCTTATTTGGCAGCGGCAGATTATGGTCAATTAGTGTTGTATGTATCGTGGGGTTGCGGAGTCCTTGTCTCATCTTCTTCTTCATTGTTCTGTGGCATATCAACTTTGAGTGTTGATTTTTTCTATGTTTAAAATGGTTTGGGTGCAACAAGGAAGTGTCGAGGGTGTTTTTCACAGCTGGAGGCCAGAGGCTTAGGAAGATGTAGGCTTTGGCACCTCTGTGTTTGACGTGGATGATTTGGTCATAGCGTAATTGGCATATTTTTTAGGGGGTGAATGAATTGGTGGCTCGAATGAAGGATCGGATTTTGGTGATTTTGTACAGTTGGTTTTGGGGAGAGTGTCCTAGATTTGCTTGCTTTTGTGGATTTTTACGTACTCTTCGTGCTTAGGTTTGGGTTTTCTATTGATTCTTTTTCATTGTATTCTTCTTTGTTAATAATAGACTTTTATTTGTCAAAGAGAAAATAAATATCTCTATCTTGCAACTGCTCTAATATGTATAAGGGCACTCGTCAACAATCACTAAATGGTTGTAAATATCTTACCTACCCCAATTTTATGATGAAAGTACAACCCTTTTAAAACTTGATAACCACCGTCCGGAACTGGTTAATTTGCCAATTTTCAACACAATTAGACATAACCCAGGTAACTAACTATTCAGACTTTATTTATATGACCTTACTAAGATAGAAATAGAAAATCCAAAATACAAAATTAAATAAGTATACCCAATCCTTTCAAAGTAAATATGCATCCCTGCACAATGCCAATAACCCATTACAAAATCGAATCAGACCCTAGCAAATATGGTTAGAAAAAGCAGAACCCTATTGCTGAAAGAGTAGCTTCTGTCAAGTTTCTAACCCATTTTTCAACCATTAATAAGGTGCATATATCTCAACTACTGATGAGACTAACAAAAACATTTCGCAAAGTTGGCGCGACCTCCTTTGCTTTTGAGAATGCAACAAAATTGTAAAAAAAAAATTTAAAATTCAATTAATAAATAACAACAAATCCCATTTTCCTATTGTTATCCCAAGTTTTCTCACCAACCAAACAAGGAAACAACAGAAGAAGAGAACTACTGCGCTTACCTGATCTTCAACAGAAAATCCCAACGACATCACTTTCTCTGCCTATCTATCTCTGAATCCGAAGCTCAGAACGCAGTGCACAGTTGGGTAATCAAGATCCTCAAACAACTACCTGATCCTCAAAACCAATCGGACAGAGTGAAGCCCTAGAATACCCACATCATATATATGCAATCATTTGAACCGTCTCAATAGCATACAGAAGAACCACACTGAACAAAAACTGTCCCCAAACAAAACAGCGAGAGAGAGAGAGAGAGAGAGAGAGAGAGAGAGAGAGAGAGAGAGATGAGTCGGCCTCACAACAGGGCTCATCGAAATCAAACCTGAAAATATTACCAAAAAACAATTTTTTAAAACTATTTAAGAACAAGGGTTTTGTGATTTGAGCTGAGAAAAGGCAAATACAGAGAAATGGGTTTTTGAGTAGTACCTGTGGAGAAGACATTGTGAGAAGTGGTGGAAGAGAAGCTTAGAGACCTGAGTGATGAAGTGGGTTTGGGGTGAGTAGAAGAATAAGGGTAATTGAGGGATAGGGTAATTGACGACGCTGCTCCGACGCCGCTCGCTGTCGATCGCGATAGAGAGAGAGAGAGAGAGAGAGAGAGAGAGAGAGAGAGAGAGGGGGTGGGTAAGTAGAGATTGGGGATTTTTGGGTTTGACATTAGGGATTTTTTTGGCGGGAATGGGAAAAAGAGGAGGGGGGGTTGTTAGGGAGCGGGAATGGAAAAAAAAAAAGAGGGGGAATAAAAAAAAAATTTTTTTTTTTTAGTCACAAATAAAATTTAAATAATAAAATAATATCGTTTATTTTATTTTTATTTTTTTTTGCTGCGGGGGTTGACATCGTCAAAAAATTTTATTTCTTGTTAAAATATATATTTTTTTGTAGTTAATAAATTTTGTTAAAAAAATTCCTCTTTTTTTTTAGTTACTAAGATTGCAAATTTATTTGTTTCATTTTTATTTTAATGAAAAAAAATATTATTATTTTTTATTTGGTAGAAGTAGGGGTAATATTTTAATGAAAAATATTTTTCACTAAAATAAAAGTTAATTTTCTGTAGTCAATGAAAAATATTTTTCTAAGGCCTATTTTTTTTTGTTACTAAAAATCATGAACTAATTTTTTGTGGTAGAGGAAAGGGAGCGGCAGTAGTAGTGAAGATGGTGGATAAGAGATGATGGTGGCGGTGATGGGGATGGCGAAAGAGATTAGTGGTGAAGTTGTGGTAGTGGTAGTGTAAATGGAGTGGCAGGGGTGAACGAGAGGTAATGGTAGTAGTAGTGGTAGTGGTGGTAGTGGAGTGGTGGTGATGATAGTAGTAATAGTAGTCGTAGAGGTGAAGTGGCGATAGTGGAAGTAGTGGTGGGGGTGGAATGGCGTTTGTAGTAGTGGCGAAGGTGGTAGTGGAGATGGATGGTGAGAGAGAGAGAAATAAGTGAGAGACAGATAGAGGAGAGAGAGAGTGGTGAGCGAGAGAAAAACAAAGTGGTCGCTAAAAGTGCATTTTCTTGTAGTGAATCGATAAATCAAGAGGGAGCTCAGTAAATAGAGAGGATGAGAGTGAGAGAGTGAGCAACGCAAACACAGTGGGAAAGAGAGAGAGAGAGAGAAATAAAGAAAGAGATAGAGAGTGAGAGTGAGAGACAGAAAAGAGACATAGAGAGAAGAGAGATGGACGAGAGAAACAGAGAGATAGAGAGAAGAGAGATGAGCGAGAGAGACATAAAGAGAAGAGAGATGAACGAGAGGGACAGAAAGAAAGATAGAGAGAAGAGAGATGAACGAGAGAGACAAAGAAAGATGAGAGATGAGCAAGAGAGATAAAGAGAATAGAGATGAGTAAAAGAGACAGAGAGAGAAAAGAGATGAGAGAAGAGATAGATGAGTGAGAGAGAGAGACAGATAGACAGACAGACAGAAAGAAAAGAGTGATGATTGAGAGAGAGAAAGAGAAGAGAGAAAGAAAGATGAAAAAATGAATGAAAAGATATAGACAAAGAGAGAGAGAGAGAGAGAGACAAAGAGAGATTAGCGAGAGAGATAAAGAGAAGACAGACAGAGAGAGAAGAGAGATGAGAGAGATAAAGAGAAGAAAGATGGACGAGAGACATAGAGAGAGAGAGAGAGATAGAGACAGAGACAGACAGAGAAGAGTGATGAGTAATGAGTGAGAGAGAGAAAGAGAAGAGAGACAGAGACATAGAGAGAAAGAAAGAGACAGACAGACAAAAAAGAGTGATGAGTGAGAAAGAGAGAGACAAGAGAGACAGAGACACATAGAGAAAGAGAGAGACAGACAGACAGAGAAGAGTTATGAGTGAGAGAGAGAAAGAGAAGAGAGACAGAGACAGAGACAGAGAGATAGAAAGATGAAAAAATTGGTGAAAAGAGAAATGTTCGAAAAAGTAAAACAACATCGTTTTTATTTTTTTATTTATTTTTTGTAACAGAAAAATACCGTTGCATTTATTTAAACCATTTTATGACCATATATATATGAAGCTGTCTTAAAGCCACAATATATATATATATATATATATATATTTTTGGCAACGATACGTATTACAATTGCAAAAAACTCTTTTTTTTTTTTTGCGACTGCAGTTGGTACCGTCGCAAATACTCTTTTTTTTTTTGTGACAGCAATTTCTGCTGTCGCAAATACTCTATTTTTTGCGACGAAAGTCACATTTTTTGGCGATGGCAAGTTGTGCCGTCTCAAAAAGTCATATTTTTTGAGACGGCAAGTTGTGCCGTCTCAAAAAGTCACATTTTTTGAGATGGCAAGTTGTGCCGTCGCAAAAAGTCATTTTTTGCGACGACAAATGTGCCGTCGCAAAAAGTTCCGTCTCATAAGCCCACTTTTCTTGTAGTGAGAGAGTGAGAAAGAGAGAGAGAGAGAGTCAGAGAGTAAGAGACAGAAAAACGAAATCTGAAATCTGTCTTAATATTTGTCCTAAAATTATAAATTAAAAATATTAAATTATCTTAAATATTTGTCCTAATATTTTTTTTACTGAAAAATATTATAATATATTTTAAAATTTTATATTCTTATATTCTTATATTATTTATATATATATATATATAAAATAAGAAAGAAAAGAAAGAAAGAAAATTAAAAAAAAAAAGAAGGAAAAAAATTTTTTAAAAATTTTTTGAGCCAGCCCAACCCGTGTTTTTTTAGTCGCCAATTACTTTTATAAATCCCTCAAATTTAAATTAGAAATGTCTCCCTCCAAATTTAAATTAACAATAGTGTTTGATTATTGTTAACCGTGTATAACGTAAAAATAATTTTAAAAAGTTGAAAAAATTAATTATTAAAAAATTAAGAAAGATTTTAAAATTTGAAATAATATCAATAAGTCTTACAAATCAGATTTATTTACTCATAAGTCATGAGTGAATTTTTTTTATACACTTAGCCCTCGTTTTGATAATGAAATTTTTTTAAAACTTTTTAAATATATGTTTTGTGTCTGTGAAATGATTATTTCATTAGTACTAGTAATAATATTGAAAAATTTACTAAAATGATAAATAATTGGGATATTTTGTCTTTTATTTGTGAATTTTGATTTATTCTTAATTTATTAGTGTTATTGAAATATGATGATGTAAAAAGTATAAATAGTTTAATTGTACTTTTTAAAAATAATAAATTTATTATTAAAAATTAAATTCATCAGACTAACCTGTAACTATGCCTTTAAATTTTTGCAATGTGAAACTATCAACAAACAGACAATAACAAGTTGCCCATTTTAGAATTTAATTTCTTTTTATAATACAATTATTACATTTTAAAAATATTAATTTATCAAAATTACCTTTTGATAGTATATTTTTTTAGAAATATCAATTGTCATAATTGTACTTTTTGTATTATTAATGGATTTAAAAAAAGGACAAAATAAGAAATTCATATTATTTTAATAATCAATTTTTTTAAAAAATTAATATTTTGAGATAATAAAAAATAAAATAAGATATTAATATTTTTGGATGGTGGGTGTACAACCTCTTCATAAAAATAAAAATAAAAATAAAATAAAATAAAATAAAACAACTATTTTGTTTAGTCAAATTTTCAAGTGGAGACTAATGGTATTGTTGTTAATAAAATAAAATACTATTTTGTTAATTTTTTTATTTTCATTCGGCTACCAAGCAATTTAGTAGCCAAAAGTAGGCCTATAGCGACTAAAATTTGCTTAAAATATTTTAAAAAGTTGAAAAAATTAATTATTAAAAAATTAAGAAAAATTTTAAAATCTGAAATAATATCAATAAGTCTTACATTTTACACACTTAGCCCTCGTTTTGATAATGATATTGAAAAATTGAAAAATTTATTTAAATGATAAATTATTACATTTTAAAAATATTAATTACATTTTAATAATATTAATTTTTCATTACAACCCTACAGAAATTACCATTACCTAAAGGAACACCTTACCATTATTAAACAATCAGCTACCAAACTATTTAGTAGCCAAAAGTAGGCCTTTGGCGACTAAAAAGCAATTTAGTCGGTGAATCCCAGGTTTTTGGCGACCAAAATTTTGGTCGCCAAAGGTATTTTATAATTTTTTTTATTTTCATTCGGCTACCAAAATATATAGTAGCCAAAAGTAGGCCTTTGGCGACTAAAAAGTAATTTAGTCGGTGAATCCCCAGTTTTTGGCGACCAAAATTTTGGTCGCCAAAGGTATTTTATAATTTTTTTATTTTGATTCGGCTACCAAACTATTTAGTAGCCAAAAGTAGGTATACAGCGACTAAAAGAAATTTTGTCGCCGAAACTTGACATTTGGCGACCAAAAGTTTGGTCGCGAAAGATTAAAAATTAATTTTTTTATTTTCATTCGGCTACCAAACAATTTAGTAGCTAAAGGTACCTTTATGGCTACTAAATTTTTATTTAGTCGCCAATTGTCATATGTTTAGCTACTAAAAATTGTTTTAGTCACCAATTGTAATATCTTTAGCTACTAAATTTTTTTTAGTAGCCAATAATCAACATTCCCCTACTAAAAAAAATTAGTAGCTAAAAAGTTGACTTTTGCCGACTAATATTATTTTTGGTAGCCAATTCCGTGACTTTCGGCGACTAAATTAGTTTTGGTAGCTAAAAGTGGTCGGTAAAAATGCTTTTTCTTGTAGTGTATGAATCGTTTACATTTTAGTGTTTATTAAGGGCGTGTTTGGTAACGTTTACGTTTTCAGTTTATATTTATAAAAAATTTATAAACTGGTTTTTGTTTATTTTTAAAAAAACATAAATTACAAACGCGTTTGGTAATTGACAAAATGTTTAAAAAAATTTAAAAATATAAAAAAAAGTGAGAAATGGCAATGGTGGCAAGTGGCGGTGGAAAGTGGTGACGGTGGGTGGTGGGTAACTGGTGGCGGGTTGGTGGGTGGGTGGCGATGACGGGTGGTGGGTGGTAGCGAGTGGGTGGTGGTGGTGGTGGGTGGTAGCGAGTAGGTGACAGGTGGTGGTGGGTAGGTGACGGGGTGGTGGTGGTGGTGCGTGGATGGGTGACGGTGCCGGGTGGTCGGTGGTAACAAGTGAGTCGTGGTGGTGGTGGGTAGTGGGTGGTGGTGGCAGGTGGGTGGCGGGTGATGGCGGGTGGGTGATGGGTGACGGTGACGGGTGTGTGGGTGACGGTGGCGGATGGTGGGTGGTAGCGAGTGAGTGGTGGTGGTGGCAGCGGGTGGTGGCAGGTGAGTGGCGGATGGCGGATGGCGGATGGTGGTGGGTGGTGGCAGGTAGGTGGGGGGTGGTGGTGGTGGTGGGTGAGGGGGTGACGATGGCGGGTGGTAGGTGGTAGCGAGTGGGTGGTGGTGGTGGTGGCGGGTGGGTGGGTGGCGGGTGATGATGGTGGTGGGTGGTTGGTGGTGGCAGGTGGTAGATAGTGGTGGCAGGTGGATGGTGAGTGGTGGCGGCAAATAGGTGGCGTGTGGTGGTGTTGGTGGCGGCGGCGGCAAGGGGTGTGTGGTGGTCGCGAGTGGGTGGCAGGTAGGTGGTGGCTGGTGGCGGGTGGTGGCAGGTGGGTGGTGAGTGGTGGTGACAGGTGGTGAGTGGTGGTGACAGGTAGTGGTGGTGGTGGGCGTGGGTAGTGGTGGCGGAAGACGGTAGTGGAAAATGGTGGGGGGTGGTGACTAGTTTTGGGTGGTAAAAAAAAAAAAAAAACTGAAAACTCAAAATAGAAACACATTTTCTGTGTTTTCATTTTTGGGCCAAATTTATAAACTGAGACCACTGATTTATAAATCAAAAATTTTACCAAACAAGTTTTTATTTGAGTTTTTAAAATTTTTGTAAATATAAACAGAAAACTGAAAACGTAAGTTTTACCAAATGACACCTAATCATTTCACTTTTTTTTTTCTCATAACTATTAAATCAACTAAAAAAAAAATAACCGACATCCAAAATATAATTTTTTTAATTATATTAAAATAACAAAAAAATTTAAAAATCTATTAAAATAGTCAACTCCCTTAGTGGATTTATAGGGTGAGCCTTGGTATACAGATAAGTTTAATAAATACATTGGTGTCGGGTAAACAAATAAGTGGCTATATAATAAACAGTAAGCAAAATGTAAAGAATGCAAGGAATGTAAAGATAAATTTAATAAATACATAAAATATTCAAATTAAGTTATAAACTGGGTTAATTTTTTTTATGTGTATATTTTTCATTATTCAGTAATTTTATAAAAAATTACATTTAAATATGAAACTTTTTAAATATATATAGATTGAGTGAATATAAAACCAGAAAACAAGTGTTAAAATTTTTAAAACGTTCAAAAAAAATAAAAATACGATATGAAACTTTACCTTATAAATTAAATTAGATGTATCTAAAAAATAAATTTAGATTACGTATATGAAAGAAGTAAATAAATTTAACTATAATATTGCGAAAAAAAATTCACAACAAAACAAAAAAACACAAGACACAAACAAATTCAAAAAGTTTTGAAAACTAAAAACTAAATAAGTTTTAAATTTAATTTTTTAAAAATTATTTTCAAAACTCATACAAGTTTTTATTTTTAAAATTCAAAATCTAAAACTGATTTCAACTAAACCAAGCGCAGCGAACCTTTCCGCTCCACATATGTACAGTGTAAGACTCCATATATCTGAACATTCCCAAACCCTGCGCTGCACAGCATACTGCATTGGGCGACATTATGTAAATCTTGCTAAGGATGAATTTTCACTTTACATGTTCAAATACAGACAGGGATGAGACGAGTTTTAAAAAACATGATATCACATTACTGATTACACAGAGACATTACATGTTACAACTTACAGTCATATCAAAATAGAATATGCTACAAATGATAACAATTGTGCTTGCTATCCTTTACAGAACCCCATAGAAGAGCCTGTTCAAGACTCCTACACAAGGCAACAATGGTTGAAGGAGGCATTCGAAGATAGATGCAGGGAAAAAAACCATACACCGGTCATATTGAGTCGTACCTTCTTTGTTGCATTAGTAACTTTAGCTACACAGTCATCTTCCTTCATGAATATAAGAGGAGTGAAATTGATCTGTTTCTGATAAGACCTAGTTGCGAGTGTTGTCTTCTTTTTTTTTTTAAGATCCAAATGAAGAGTTTAAACAAACAACACAAAATAACAGATAAGACTAGGGAAACTTAATCCCTTCTAGATCCAACATGAAGCATGTCAGCAGTTAACAAAGAGAGGATGGAAGTAGGAGGGTCTTCCTTCAAGATGAGGTGCTCTTGTTGATTTACTCCTAAGTTAGCCAAAGCATCTGCACATTGGTTCGCTTCCCTGGGAATTGTTTCAATAGTACATTGGCATCTTCTAAGAAGGAAGTTAGCATCTTCAATGAGAGCCCTGTAGAGAGAGTTTTCCCCAGCTCCACCACTGATAAGTTCCATGGCCAATTGTGAATTTGTTTCAATTTGGATGTTTGCCAAGCCCTTTTGCAGGATGATGGTTAGACCCCGGTAAATGCCCCATAACTCAGCTTCCAAACTGGAATAGTTGCCTAGGTAACCATAAAATCCCCAGATCCAGGTACCAACTTCATCTCGGAGCAGTCCTCCATAGCCTGATTGTCCAGGATCCCCTTTAGAGCATCCATCAGTATTCATCTTGAGCTTACCTGCAATAGGACAAGACCATGACATTAGTGAAGGTTCCTTAAAGTTTGGGTGAAGGAAGATCTAGAAGGTTGCCAGTGTTTCCAAAGCTTTGTTCAGAATAAAGTTCACACTGGTGTGAGGAGGTTGAGTAATGTTCTCAAACACTTCTTTGTTCCTCTCTTTCCATATGGTCCATAGAGTTGTCAGAAAAATTGTTGGACATTGAATATCATTAATGAGATCCTTGCTTTTGAGATTAATCCTGATCCAGTCTTGCAGCGTAGTATGTTGGCTTTGTTGCCACCAAGGAAGGCTTCTCAGGTTCACCCATAAAACCTAAGCTTTGGGGCAGTTGATGAGAAGGTGAAGCATGTCTTCTCTAGTGGAGTGACATCAAGGGCAGGTATCTGTTTTAGAGAGATGTCTAATTAACCTCAGCAGTCTTTCATGCCTGACAAGCCAAAGGAAGCTTCTAAGTTTGTGAGGTGCCTGGATTTTCCATATCCCAAACCAGTTGGTTCCATCGGATTCAAAGTTGGCTAGAGCTTGGTAGGCTACTACTGTGGAATAGTTGCCACTGGTGGAGCTCCTCCAATGAGGTGTGTCATTATAGGTAACAAACCTGGGCCTATATATTCTAAGGATGGCTTCTTTTTCTTGAGGGGATATGAGGTGCTGGATAGAGGTTAAGTCCCAATTGCCTCTTCATTAATAATGGAGCTGACTTTGGTAGCTGCTTCAATATGTGCTCCTTGGTTTGTTAGGCTCAGGGGTTGGTCTCTACACCACCAATCTGTCCATAGAGAAATCTGCTCCCCTGTTCCAACATTCCATTTAATGTTCTTCTCCAAAACAATTCTGTTTTTTATAATACTACGCCAGATGTGGGAAGCTTTCCTAGCATTGGGTCAAGTAAACAGAGAATGGCGTTTAAGATATTTGGTTTTGAGAATGTTATACCAGAGCTCTTCAGAGTTAGTGGCAAGTTTCCACCCTAGCTTAGCAATAAGAGTAGAATTTTGAGCTATGATATTCCTAATTCCTAAGCCTCCATGTTTCTTGCTTTTGCACACTTGTTGCCATTTAACAAGGTGGACTCTCTTACGAGTGTCAGTGTTGCCCCAAAGAAAGTTTATGTTAAGTTTCTCAATTTGGTCACAGGTGTGTCGAGGGAGTTCCATAGTTTGCATAAGATGATTAGGCATAGTCGAAGTGACTGCCTTTATCAGGGTTGTTCTACCAGCAAGGGAAAGGTTTTTGGCTTTCCATCTAGATAGTCTTTGAGCCACTTTGTCTAGTATCTCTTGAAACTGGTTTTTAGAAACTCTATTGTGGAGAATAGGGGTGCCTAAGTACTTACCCAGGTTGGTTGTGAGAGAGATGCCACAGGTGTAACTTAGGGAAATAGCTTCTCTTCTAGGAACATTAGAGGAAATGAACATTTTAGATTTTTGTAAATTAATTTTTTGCCCAAACATTTCATAGAATTTAGATAACACATCCATAATGCAGGCATAGTTTCTTCTAGTAGCTCTAGCAAATAGAATAAGATCATTGTAGATAGCCCGAAACTCCGGCTACGCGCGTGAGGGCGCGAAACGTGGTTCTAGCTACTACAGTTCGGACTCCTGTTACGGTTCTGAATCTAATCTCACAAAGTGCAATGTAAGACTGATAAATCACCAAAGAGTTCAAATCCGGCAAATCGTTTTGGAAAATCGATTTTAATCAAAAAAAGCGCCAAACATGGACTGTTTTGTCAGATTTCAGAGTTGCCACCTAAATATTTTGTTTTTGAGAAATTTAGGAAACCCTAACTCGTGCCGAAGGCCATGTGTCCGTCATCACCAAAGTTGCTTTGGCTCGGGAACTTGCGTACGAGAGGGGAAGGTCCTGAAATGAGCACCCCCGCTCGCCCGATCAAAGGATCGGCCTCTACTAACATGATTTGTTATTTTTGAAAACACATGTGTTCTTATTCCGGTTTATTAGCTAGCTTACAATGTGATGTGCACAACATACAAGTATAGACTAAATCGCTCAAGTTGGAACAAAACATCTCATTTTTGTTTGTTTGAAAATGGTTTGAAGGTGCTACTCGTAAGTAGGCTAAGACGCGAATTTTGCCACCCTCAAGTGGGCTTTGAAAACATGATTTTGCCACTCTCAAGTGGGCTTAAAACGCACATTTTGATGAATTGTTCCAATTCAAGTAATGAAGCCTTCATTCATAGGCATTCATGCAGTTCATCACTTAAGTAGTTAGCCTCATGACAAGCATGTTGAACATGGCAACACTTACACGCATGCAATGATGCTAAAGCATAAACACTCACAGTGTACTCCGAGCCAAAAAAAGAAGCTAGTTGGTAATCAATGCATGATCCTAGCTATGTCAAGAATGCCTAATGCAACACATGCAAAAATGCAACTAAGATAGGCTCGGCTATTCTAAGATGTCATGTGAATGTAACTTGATAACATGTATTCAACTTGGTATTGAAATACAATGCAGTTAGTATGATGCACTGAGCCCGGTGCATGCAAGACAGATGAATGATACAAACCTGCGAGCATAAGGATGCTAATTGAAACATGCCCTAAAACTAACCATCGAAAGTTGGTAAATAAAAGGGAGAAAGAAATGGGGGTTGGAAGACATACATCACACACACGCACACTTATTATAACAGTTGTGCCCTCTCGACGGAGGGTCCGAATAATAAGCTAACTAGCTAATCTAAGCTAATTAAACTAATTATTACAAAACGAAACTAATTAACTAATCCTAGTTAACTAATTAGTACAAAACAAATTGAATAGCTAAGGGCATTAACTATTTAAGTACAAAACCAAAACATTAGCTAGCTAAGTAAAGAAGCTAAGTAAAACAGTAAAGAGATGTCCTCAGGACGAGAAGTGCATGCATGCTCGATCGCCTGGTTCGGAAATCCATCGCTATGCCCCAACTTGCCTCTGTTTGCATTTGATTTCAGATCACTGCAAAAACTTCAGGGTAGCTTCTACTCCATCATGTGAACCTCCAGGAGCATGGCCGGCCACTTATTGGTGTTGCCAACCACCTGTAAACTACTTACAATTGCTGTAGACCAGATAAAGTGGTCGGCCGGCCACTTTATCTGGTCTGCCGACCAAAAAATTCTGCATAACTCTAGTTTGCTGCAACAAAGAACAAGAAGGGCCACAACAGTGTATTTACAAGATATGTGTGCACAACCACCCTTCCTATCATTTCTTAAGCTCAAGGGAGTGCGGTTCTAGACTCTTGAGCCACCAACCGAGCATCGCAATGCACGATGGCCGAGAAGTCAAGATTGCACAATTCAAGGTAAATGAATGCACAAATAACACATAAGGGCCTTAAACTCTATCATGCATGATCAAGAGCGTTGGCGATCGAGAAATGAGACACGTTTCATCACTTCAAGTATGAAACGTCCCTCGTTTCTCGTGTTTGGATTAACACCCTATCCAAACACAATGCAATGCATGCAACATAATCAATCTATCAATGCTAATGGCATGCAAACACAACGCAATGCAACATGAGCATGCCAAACACAATGCAAACAACAAGCATGCAAATAAAGTCCTTAAGTATTGATGCACAGAACACTAAGGCTATACAATGCAATGCACAATGGACTAAACCAACCCCAAATAGAATTCATGCATGCCAAGACAATGGCCAAAACACTCTTAAAAGATGGCATGAAAGGCTAGAAAATGCATGCTCATGCATTGACTCACCAATTAAGCATAAGAGCACAACTCTCAAAAGTGCTCAAGGAGTGACAAACATGGAAGTGTGACAACACTAAATGCTCTAAAATATCATGGTAGATGCTGCTAAATCATGCACATGTCACAAATGAAGCATGCTATGGTGCTGAAAACTCAAAGCTAGCAAGACCAATTGCACTACAACTATGCAATACATGAACCATATGGCCAAGGCAACCCAAAACAGTCCTAGAGCATGTCAAAATGATGCTAAAACATGTATGGACTAGAGCTAACACATGCTAGCATGAAGGGCATGAAGTATGCAAGGCCAATAAGGAGGAGTACACTACACCTACCAAAACCAAGCATGAGATGACTTCACCAACAAAAATCAGAGTTGTATTATGGCAAAACAAGACTAAAAACACGCTGAAATGGTGGTTCAAAATCCTAGGCAAGATGGCATACACAATGGCTCATTTTTAAGGCATAAAGCACCAACCCTCCAAAGCATTGAAAGAGTGAAAGATGTGAATACATGGCAGTGAAACATGCTCTGAAATCACATACTAAATGATGCCAAATCATGCAAATAGCCCAAGCAATGCATGCTAGTGACTTGGAAACTCAAGGCTAGTGAGTTAGAATTCACTATGGCTATACAAAGCAAGGCATGCATGACCAAAACAACATAAAAAAGAGCTCAAGCATGGTAAAACATGAACAAAATCTTGCTAGAGTGGAGCCAAAAACATGCTAGAATGATGGTCAAAAGCATGATGCATGTTAGGCTAGTGAAGAGGATTGCACTACCAGTGCAAGGAGTATGCAAGAGGCTATCAAACCAACCCAAATCAGAGTTATGACATGTCAAATAATAGCCAAAAACCTGTTGAAATGGAGCCAATACATGCTAGAAAGACATGTTACTTTGCAAGGCTACAAGTAGGTTTACACTACGAGTGTATAAAGCATGCAAGAGGATATCAAACCAACCCAAATTAGAGTTATGACATGTCAAATAATGGCCAAAAACCTGCTGAAATGGAGCCAATACATGCTAGAAAGACATGCTACTTTGCAAGGCTACAAGTAGGTTTACACTATAAGTGTATAAAGCATGCAAGAGGTGACCAAACCAGCTATGGAAAGAGTTATATCAGGCCCAAAAACTCACAAAAACATGCTCAAACTAAGCCTCAAGAGGATAGAAATACATGTTCCTTTGGAGGGCCATCAACACAAGCACACAAGACATAAGGAGGGGGGGAACAACCACCACCTATTTAAGACCTCAAAACACACTTTCCACCACTAAAATTCCTCTGGAATTCAGTGGTAGAAAGTTCATGCAAAGGTGATTACAAAGGCCAAAAGTGATGGCCCAAAACAAGGCCAAAAAAAGCACAAAAGGGGGTAAACCACCCCCAACACAAGCAAGGCCTTAAACAAACATGTTAAACACTTAAAACCAGAACTTTTTTCAATTAAAGTTAGGCCTAAATCGTCATGCAAATAGGGCCAAAAGCTTAATAAAAAACAAAGGTTTAAGGGGCTAGAAACTCATCCTTGAAGAACAACTTCAAAGCAGCAACTCCAACAGCTTTTCTGAGCTAAAGCCAATCCAAAAACATCAAAACTAGCTTCTAGGTGCCTTAGCTCCAAGAGTGTGGTGTTTCACTAGGTGTTTGTGTGCAAAAGTGTGAAGAAACTACACTTTCAAGCACAAATATGACGAGAAATGAAGAAGTATAGAGATAGATAATATGTATATGCCCTATGTAAAATTTTTAACCTGAGACAAGAGGGAGGAGGCTCCTTCTTATAGAAAAACATGTATCAAGCTTGTTCAACAAGCTTGAAGCTTGAACCAATCCATCCATACACGTGTATGGAGGATGTAATCTATGCACTTCAGCTGGCACAGCTGGCATCCACAACACCTGCAGAAAGCGAAGGAAAGCTGCCGACCAGTTGAAGTGGTCGGCCAGCTTCTTTAACTGGTCCGCCAGCTACTTTTTCTGGTCGTCCAGGACAAAAAGTGGTCGGCAAGGGGGAAAAGGTGGTTTGCACAGAGAGAGGAAGGTAGTGGCATGGCTGGAGACCACTTTTTCCAGCTGCAAACCACTTATAGACCACCAAAAGTGGTCTACAGGGAAGAAAACTGGCTGGCAGGGAAGAAAAGTGATTTTCAGGGAGAGAAACTGGTCTCCAACCCTTATTCCACCCTCCAAGCAAGGAAAACAAGGTTTGTTCCAAAAACAAACCTAAAAAGATGCAAGACAAGAGTCCGAGGGTCGAGGCGCGCAGCCGGAGGCCTCGAAAACTAGTCTACGGGCACCAAAAGTGGTCTACGAGAGAAAAGCGGTCTACAACCACAAAAAGTGGTCTACGAGACCTCTTTGTCCCTCTAGGCAAAGGCAACAAGGCATGGTCCGAAAACCAAGCCAAGAGGAGAACGTTAAGCGGTCTCGAGATAAGGCGCGCGACTGAAGGCTCCGGAAATCGAAAACTAGCCTATGAGAGGGAAAAGTGGTCTACGAGACCTCTGTGTCCCTCTAGGCAAAGGCAACAAGGCATGGTCTGAAAACCAAGCCAAGAGGAGAATGTTAAGCGGTCCTGAGGCAAGGCGCACGGCCGAAGGCTCCGGAAACCGGAAACTAGCCTACGAGAGGGAAAAGTGATCTATGAGCACAAAAAGTGGTCCACAGACCTCTCTCTCCCTCCAGGGAAGGGAAAACAAGGTTTGGTTCAAAACCAAACTAAAATGGAAGCAAGACAAGGCACTCGACCGATGGCTCTAGAAACCGGATACTAGCCTATAAGAGGGAAAAGTGGTCTACGACCACAAAAAGTGGTCTACCGACCTCTCTCTCCCTCCAGGCAAGGGAAAACAAGGCATGGTCTACAAACCAAGCCAAAACGCAAAGAGTTCAGAGGCCCAGAGGCAAGGCACTCAGCCGAAAATCTCGGAAACTCGAAACGAGTACAAACATGAACAATCATCGAGCGCTCAAACAACCACGTCTGAGTCTTAAGGTCGGTCAAAAATGGGGAGTCTACAGTTGCCCCTCTTTGACAGAACTCGGAAGTCAAGAAGTGACGGGAGTGAATGTCAAAGCCCAGAGACGACCCATTTTTGACAAGGCCAAAGACTTAGACAAACAAGCAAGATAACAAAGAGATGTGCCCACATGCAGGGGCTAGATGCAAATGACATGTACAATGCCGAACATAACTTATGATCATGCAAAGAGGGTTGTGATGAAGAAAATGTGCAAAATAAATGCAACATTTTAAGCCAATGAATAAGAGAGAATAGTCTCACACATTCCAACAGAAAGGATGTAAGAAAATTATACAATTCTCACTGCATCTCACGCGGAGAAGGCTGAGAGCGACCATCAGAAACACCCCAAAGTCTCCAACAAAACACCTGCAGAGGATTTATGGTCTCCTAGACCGGAGAGTGCACAAGACCGTGCGATGCAGAGTGAGTGCACAAAACAGTGCTAAGGAGATGCATAAAACAGTGCGATGCAATGCACTAACAAGTGCAAGAAAGGTGACCAAAATAGCGCGAGCAATGCACTAACAGGTGCAAGAAAGGTGCACAAGATAGCGCGAGCAATGCACTAACAGGTGCAAGAAAGGTGCGCAAAATAGCGCGAGCAATGCACTAAGTGGCTATATAATAAACAGTAAGCAAAATGTAAAGAATGCAAGGAATGTAAAGATAAATTTAATAAATACATAAAATATTCAAATTAAGTTATAAACTGGGTTAATTTTTTTTATGTGTATATTTTTCATTATTCAGTAATTTTATAAAAAATTACATTTAAATATGAAACATTTTAAATATATATAGATTGAGTGAATATAAAACCAGAAAACAAGTGTTAAAATTTTTAAAACGTTCAAAAAAAATAAAAATACGATATGCAACTTTACCTTATAAATTAAATTAGATGTATCTAAAAAATAAATTTAGACTAGGTATATGAAAGAAGTAAATAAATTTAACTATAATATTGCGAAAAAAAATTCACAACAAAACAAAAAAACACAAGACTCAAACAAATTCAAAAAGTTTTGAAAACTAAAAAATAAATAAGTTTTAAATTTAATTTTTTAAAAATTATTTTCAAAACTCGTACAAGTTTTTATTTTTAAAATTCAAAATCTAAAACTGATTTCAACTAAACCAAGCGCAGCGAACCTTTCCGCTCCACATATGTACAGTGTAAGACTCCATATATCTGAACATTCCCAAACCCTGCGCTGCACAGCATACTGCATTGGGCGACATTATGTAAATCTTGCTAAGGATGAATTTTCACTTTGCATGTTCAAATACAGACAGGGATGAGACGAGTTTTAAAAAAATGATATCACATTACTGATTACACAGAGACATTACATGTTACAACTTACAGTCATATCAAAATAGAATATGCTACAAATGATAACAATTGTGCTTGCTATCCTTTACAGAACCCCATAGAAGAGCCTGTTCAAGACTCCTACACAAGGCAACAATGGTTGAAGGAGGCATTCGAAGATAGATGCAGGGAAAAAAACCATACACCGGTCATATTGAGTCGTACCTTCTTTGTTGCATTAGTAACTTTAGCTACACAGTAGCTTCCTTCATGAATATAAGAGGAGAGAAATTGATCTGTTTCTGATAAGACCTAGTTGCGAGTGTTGTCTTCTTTTTTTTTTTTTAGATCCAAATGAAGAGTTTAAACAAACAACACAAAATAACAGATAAGACTAGGGAAACTTAATCCCTTCTAGAGCCAACATGAAGCATGTCAGCAGTTAACAAAGAGAGGATGAAAGTAGGAGGGTGTCACGACCCAAACCCGGCCCTATGGGTTTAGCACCGTAACCGGCCAGTAATCCGGGATTACCGAAGGCCTGCAGGACAGTAATACAGTAAAACAGAGTACAGGGCCTGGCGGAAGCCAAAACAGTAAATAAACAATGCCCAATGAGCTGCGACAGTCTATATGAAAAGATTTTTCATACATTTATACGTAAACAGTACAGAACGGTATGCACAATATTTACAATCATTCAGACTAGGGACTTAACCCTTGATAACAGTACGGTAAACATTCAGTCTATACAAAACAGTGAAACAGTACAAAAGGGGGAATTGTAAAACACCCCTAAGCCCTAACACGTTAGGCTCGGAACCTCGCAGTGAGGCACAAAGGCTGGCTTGACAAAACTGGAGTAACCCTGACGCCTCTAGCTTCAATCCGGTGCCTGTACACCTACATATATATATGAGCAGTGAGCTAAAGCCCAGTGAATAACATAAAGCGTAAAGGGATTTAGAATGAATGTCCTTACAGTAATGAAAACAGTTCATTTCAATCAGTATTTTAGTTGCTCAGTACAGTAAACAGTCATATGTGGTACATCCATTAGCATAACAGTAACAGTAGGTCTTAAAAGACCGAACAGTAATGATGGCCATCAGTCAGTAAACAGTAGTGGTTCTAACGAGGGAACCGACAGAGAATTCTGTCACAGTAACAGTAAGCAGTAGGTGCCAAGGATGCCACAATACAGTTCAGAATATAGGACATACATTCATTCAGTTAACAGTAATCAGTTCAGAAAACAGTACAGTTCAGTTGTTCAGAAAATAATCATTTGTGAACATATCTTTACACATTCGTTACTCACAGAGTTCGGGCTACAGTATGCTAGAGCGTGCCTCTCCAGTCGCCAACCCTACACAATTAACAGATTGAACACACTAAGCTACACAGCTGGGAAAGATAATAACTTAACCCCTAATGCCTCGGTGTGTTCTACATCTATATCCTCAACAAGATGTCTACAACTAGGCCTAAGAATGCCTAGAATGAGATGAGGATGCAAAGATGCACGTTTAAAAGCATTTTCAGAAAAACAGAGTTCCGCTCGAGCGCAGGTTTCCCCGCTCGAGCGGTAATGAAACAAAGGTACACGCTCGAGCGTAAACTTTCCCGCTCGAGCGTACTGTAAAAGTACTAGATAGGTGAAATCTCCGCTCGACGCCCGCTCGAGCGTGAGACATGACTCCGCTCGAGCGCCCAATCCTCCGCTCGAGCGGACTGCAAAACAGTACAGCGAGATGCTGGATGCTCGGATTCCACGCTCGAGCGCCACTTTCCCCGCTCGAGCGTAAGTGCAAAATCTGGGAATTCCAGATTGCACCTCCAAGCTCCAACTCACACTCAAATGCATCAAAACCAATCCTCTTGGGCCCATTTTCTGGAAAACATTTATAAACACATAGTATAACATGGTTCAAAGCTCAATTTTGAGAAATCAAAGCCCAAGGGTGTTTAATTCAAGCTCAATTTCAAATCATTTTCAAGAACAATCTTCAAACATGACATGCAAGATCTTTAAATAACTTTCGAGCTTCAAAACATGCTCTTGTGAGCCAATTGATTCACAAACAAGATGAAAACATGGACCATTACAAAATTATTGACATGCATGTGACAATTTGCCATGAATTCAACTCAAAATCCAACAATTCAAACATGCATGCATGAATTATGTTCTATTTCAACATGTATGAACTAAAACAAGACTTAGCTCCTTAATTTGACATGAATCATGCAAGAACAAGCTCAATTCATAAGCAAGAGGGTAATTACTCTACCTTAGGTCTTGAATTAGAAGACTAGGAGCTCAATTTAGCAATCTACACTTCAATTCTCTTCAAATTCTAAGCAATATGGAGATGAACTCAACTCCTCAAGTCTCTCTCTCTCTATGGTCGGCTAAGGGTCTCACAAATAGGCTAAAGAAATGTTTGATTCAATGTATAAGGCTCAAGTGTGTGTGTGAGATAGTGGTCTACTAGGGGTAGTTCGGTAAATAAGGCCAACTCTACAATTGATCAATATTTAATCTAATTTAATCATACCTAATCAGTTTTCAGATAATTATACCATAAAATCATATTAAATATGATGATCATAATACACTAACCCATTTCCGGTTCGGCCGCCGATAAGGCCTTCAATTAATAGTTTAAACATAAAACACGAACAGATCAAACAAACAGTCCACAGATAAAATGCAATTCAAACAGATGTATTCACTCAATTCAGTTTCAATTTCGGTCAGTCAGTTCAGTACTTTAATCAGTTCAATTCTCAGTCAGTTATCAGTCATTATCAGTTCCGTTTAACAGTAATCGGTGATTATCGGTAATCAATCAGTCATTAATCAGTAAACAGTATGAGGGTTGTTACAGAGGGTCTTCCTTCAAGATGAGGTGCTCTTGTTGATTTACTCCTAAGTTAGCCAAAGCATCTGCACATTGGTTCGCTTCCCTGAGAATTGTTTCAATAGTACATTGGCATCTTCTAAGAAGGAAGTTAGCATCTTCAATGAGAGCCATGTAGAGAGAGTTTTCCCCAGCTCCACCACTGATAAGTTCCATGGCCAATTGTGAATTTGTTTCAATTTGGATGTTTGCCAAGCCCTTTTGCAGGATGATGGTTAGACCTTGGTAAATGCCTCATAACTCAGCTTCCAAACTGGAATAGTTGCCTAGGTAACCATAAAATCCCCAGATCCAGGTACCAACTTCATCTTGGAGCAGTCCTCCATAGCCTGATTGTCCAGGATCCCCTTTAGAGCATCCATCAGTATTCATCTTGAGCTTACCTGCAATAGGACAAGACCATGACATTAGTGAAGGTTCCTTAAAGTTTGGGTGAAGGAAGATCTGGAAGGTTGCCAGTGTTTCCAAAGCTTTGTTCAGAATAAAGTTCACACTGGTGTGAGGAGGTTGAGTAATGTTCTCAAACACTTCTTTGTTCCTCTCTTTCCATATGGTCCATAGAGTTGTCAAAAAAATTGTTGGACATTGAATATCATTAATGAGATCCTTACTTTTGAGATTAATCCTGATCCAGTCTTGCAGCGTAGTATGTTGGCTTTGTTGCCACCAAGGAAGGCTTCTCAGGTTCACCCATAAAACCTAAGCTTTGGGGCAGTTGATGAGAAGGTGAAGCATGTCTTCTCTAGTGGAGTGACATCAAGGGCAGGTATCTGTTTTAGAGAGATGTCTAATTAACCTCAGCAGTCTTTCATGCATGACAAGCCAAAGGAAGCTTCTAAGTTTGTGAGGTGCCTGGATTTTCCATATCCCAAACCAGTTGGTTCCATCGGATTCAAAGTTGGCTAGAGCTTGGTAGGCTACTACTGTGGAATAGTTGCCACTGGTGGAGCTCCTCCAATGAGGTGTGTCATTATAGGTAACAAACCTGAGCCTATATATTCTAAGGATGGCTTCTTTTTCTTGAGGGGATATGAGGTGCTGGCTAGAGGTTAAGTCCCAATTGCCCTCTTCATTAATAATGGAGCTGACTTTGGTAGCTGCTTCAATATGTGCTCCTTGGTTTGTTAGGCTCAGGGGTTGGTCTCCACACCACCAATTTGTCCATAGAGAAATCTGCTCCCCTGTTCCAACATTCCATTTAATGTTCTTCTCCAAAACAATTCTGTTTTTTATAATACTACGCTAGATGTGGGAAGCTTTCCTAGCATTGGGCCAAGTAAACAGAGAATGGCGTTTAAGATATTTGGTTTTGAGAATGTTATACTAGAGCTCTTCAGAGTTAGTGGCAAGTTTCCACCCTAGCTTAGCAATAAGAGTAGAATTCTGAGCTCTGATTTTCCTAATTCCTAAGCCTCCATGTTTCTTGCTTTTGCACACTTGTTGCCATTTAACAAGGTGGACTCTCTTACGAGTGTCAGTGTTGCCCCAAAGGAAGTTTATGTTAAGTTTCTCAATTTGGTCACAGGTGTGTCGAGGGAGTTCCATAGTTTGCATAAGATGATTAGGCATAGTCGAAGTGACCGCCTTTATCAGGGTTGTTCTACCAGCAAGGGAAAGGTTTTTGGCTTTCCATCTAGATAGTCTTTGAGCCACTTTGTCTAGTATCTCTTGAAACTGGTTTTTAGAAACTCTATTGTGGAGAATAGGGGTGCCTAAGTACTTACCCAGGTTGGTTGTGAGAGAGATGCCACAGGTGTAACTTAGGGAAAGAGCTTCTCTTCTAGGAACATTAGAGGAAATGAACATTTTAGATTTTTGTAAATTAATTTTTTGCCCAAATATTTCATAAAATTTAGATAACACATCCATAATGCAGGCATAGTTTCTTCTAGTAGCTCTAGCAAATAGAATAAGATCATTGTAGACAGCCCGAAACTCCGGCTACGTGCGCGAGGGCGCGAAACGTGGTTCTAGCTACTACAGTTCGGACTCCTGTTACGGTTCTGAATCTAATCTCACAAAGTGTAACGTAAGACTGATAAATCACCAAAGAGTTCAAATCCAGCAAATCGTTTTGGAAAATCGATTTTAATCAAAAAAAGCGCCAAACATGGACTGTTTTGCCAGATTTCAGAGTCGCCACCTAAATATTTTGTTTTTGGGAAATTTAGGAAACCCTAACTCGTGCCTAAGGCCACGTGTCCGTCATCACCAAAGTTGCTTTGGCTCGGGAACTTGCGTACGAGAGGGGAAGGTCCTGAAATGAGCACCCCCGCTCGCCTAATCAAAGGATCGGCCTCTACTAACATGATATGTTATTTTTGAAAACACATGTGTTCTTATTCCGGTTTATTAGTTAGCTTACAATGTGATGCGCACAACAAGTATAGACTAAATTGCTCAAGTTGGAACAAAACATCTCATTTTTGTTTGTTTGAAAATGGTTTGAAGGTGCTACTCGCAAGTAGGCTAAGACGCGGATTTTGCCACCCTCAAGTGGGCTTTGAAAACATGATTTTGCCACTCTCAAGTGGGCTTAAAATGCACATTTTGATGAATTGTTCCAATTCAAGTAATGAAGCCTTCATTCATAGGCATTCATGCAGTTAATCACTTAAGCAGTTAGCCTCAACACTTACACGCATGCAAGGATGCTAAAGCATAAACACTCACAGTGTACTCTGAGCCAAAAAAAGAAGCTAGTTGGTAATCAATGCATGATCCTAGCTATGTCAAGAATGCCTAATGCAACACATGCAAAAATGCAACTAAGATAGGCTCGGCTATTCTAAGATGTCATGTGAATGTAACTTGATAACATGTATTCAACTTGGTATTGAAATACAATGCAGTTAGTATGATGCGCCGAGCCCGGTGCATGCATGACAGATGAATGATACAAACCTGCGAGCATAAGGATGCTAATTGAAACATGCCCTAAAACTAACCATCGAAAGTTGGTAAATAAAAGGGAGAAAGAAATGGGGGTTGGAAGACATACATCACACACACGCACACTTATTACAACAGTTGTGCCCTCTCGACGGAGGGTCCGAATAATAAGCTAACTAGCTAATCTAAGCTAATTAAATTAATTATTACAAAATGAAACTAATTAACTAATCCTAGTTAACTAATTAGTACAAAACAAATTGAATAGCTAAGGGCATTAACTATTTAAGTACAAAACCAAAACATTAGCTAGCTAAGTAAAGAAGCTAAGTAAAGCAGTAAAGAGATGTCCTCAGGATGAGAAGTGCATGCATGCTCGATCACCTGGTTTGGAAATCCATCGCTATGCCCCAACTTGCCTCTGTTTGCATTTGATTTCAGATCACTGCAAAAACTTCCGGGTAGCTTCTACTGCATCATGTGAACCTCCAAGAGCATGGCCGACCACTTATTGGCGTTGCCAACCACCTGTAAACTACTTACCAATGCTGTAGACCAGATAAAGTGGTCGGCCGGCCACTTTATCTGGTCTGCCGACCAGAAAATTCTGCATAACTCTAGTTTGCTACAACAAAGAACAAGAAGGGGCACGGCAGTGTATTTGCAAGATATGTGTGCACAACCACCCTCCCTATCATTTCTTAAGCTCAAGGGAGTGCGGTTCTGGACTCTTGAGCCACCAACCGAGCATCGCAATGCACGATGGCCGAGAAGTCAAGATTGCACAATTCAATGTAAATGAATGCATAAATAACACATAAGGGCCTTAAACTCTATCATGCATGATCAAGAGCGTTGGCGATCGAGAAATGAGACACATTTCATCACTTCAAGTATGAAACGTCCCTCGTTTCTCGTGTTTGGATTAACACCCTATCCAAACACAATGCAATGCATGCAACATAATCAATCTATCAATGCTAATGGCATGCAAACACAATGCAATGCAACATGAGCATGCCAAACACAATGCAAACAGCAAGCATGCAAATAAAGTCCTTAAGTATTGAGGCACAGAACACTAAGGCTATACAATGCAATGCACAATGGACTAAACCAACCCCAAATAGAATTCATGCATGCCAAGACAATGGCCAAAACACTCTTAAAAGATGGCATGAAAGGCTAGAAAATGCATGTTCATGCATTGACTCACCAATTAAGCATAAGAGCACAACTCTCAAAAGTGCTCAAGGAGTGACAAACATGGAAGTGTGACAACACTAAATGCTCTAAAATATCATGGTAGATGCTGCTAAATCATGCACATGTCACAAATGAAGCATGCTATGGTGCTTAAAACTCAAAGCTAGCAAGACCAATTGCACTACAACTATGCAATACATGAACCATATGGCCAAGGCAACCCAAAACAGTCCTAGAGCATGTCAAAATGATGCTAAAACATGTATGGACTAGAGCTAACACATGCTAGCATGAAGGGCATGAAGTATGCAAGGCCAATAAGGAGGAGTACACTACACCTACCAAAACCAAGCATGCGACGACTTCACCAACAAAAATCAGAGTTGTATTATGGCAAAACAAGACTAAAAACACGCTGAAATGGTGGTTCAAAAGCCTAGGCAAGATGGCATACACAATGGCTCATTTTTAAGGCATAAAGCACCAACCCTCCAAAGCATTGAAAGAGTGAAAGATGTGAATACATGGCAGTGAAACATGCTCTGAAATCACATACTAAATGATGCCAAATCATGCAAATAGCCCAAGCAATGGATGCTAGTGACTTGGAAACTCAAGGCTAGTGAGTTAGAATGCACTATGGCTATACAAAGCAAGGCATGCATGACCAAAACAACATAAAACAGAGCTCAAGCATGGTAAAACATGAACAAAATCTTGCTAGAGTGGAGCCAAAAACATGCTAGAATGACGGTCAAAAGCATGATGTATGTTAGGCTAGTGAAGAGGATTGCACTACCAGTGCAAGGAACATGCAAGAGGCTATCAAACCAACCCAAATCAGAGTTATGACATGTCAAATAATAGCCAAAAACCTGTTGAAATGGAGCCAATACATGCTAGAAAGACATGTTACTTTGCAAGGCTACAAGTAGGTTTACACTACGAGTGTATAAAGCATGCAAGAGGATATCAAACCAACCCAAATCAGAGTTATGACATGTCAAATAATGGCCAAAAACCTGCTGGAATGGAGCCAATACATGCTAGAAAGACATGCTACTTTGCAAGGCTACAAGTAGGTTTACACTATAAGTGTATAAAGCATACAAGAGGTGACCAAACCAGATATGGAAAGAGTTATATCAGGCCCAAAAACTCACAAAAACATGCTCAAACTAAGCCTCAAGAGGATAGAAATACATGTTCCTTTGGAGGGCCATCAACACAAGCACACAAGACATAAGGAGGGGGGGAACAACCCCCACCTATTTAAGACCTCAAAACACACTTTCCACCACTAAAATTCCTCTGGAATTCAGTGGTAGAAAGTTCATGCAAAGGTGATTACAAAGGCCAAAAGTGATGGCCCAAAACAAGGCCAAAAAAAGCACAAAATGGGGTAAACCACCCCCAACACAAGCAAGGCCTTAAACAAACATGTTAAACACTTAAAACCAGAACTTTTTTCAATTAAAGTTAGGCCTAAATCATCATGCAAATAGGGCCAAAAGCTTAATCAAAAACAAAGGTTTAAGGGGCTAGAAACTCATCCTTGAAGAACAACTTCAAAGCAGCAACTCCAGCAGCTTTTCTGAGCTAAAACCAATCCAAAAACATCAAAACTAGCTTCTAGGTGCCTTAGCTCCAAGAGTGTGGTGTTTCACTAGGTGTTTGTGTGCAAAAGTATGAAGAAACTACACTTTCAAGCACAAATATGAAGAGAAATGAAGAAGTATAGAGATAGACAATATGTATATGCCCTATGTAAAATTTTCAACCTGAGACAAGAGGGAGGAGGCTTCTTCTTATAGAAAAACATGTATCAAGCTTGTTCAACAAGCTTGAAGCTTGAACCAATCCATTCATACACGTGTATGGAGGATGTAATCTGTACACTCCAGCTGGCACATCTGGCATCCACAACACCTGCAGAAAGTGAAGGAAAGCTGCCGACCAGTTGAAGTGGTCGGCCAGCTACTTTAACTGGTCGGCTAGCTACTTTTTCTGGTCGTCCAGGACAAAAAAGTGGTCGGCAAGGGGGAAAAGGTGGTTTGCACAGAGAGAGGAAGGTAGTGGCATGGCTGGAGACCACTTTTTCCAACTGCAAACCACTTATAGACCACCAAAAGTGGTCTACAGGGAAGAAAACTGGCTGGCAGGGAAGAAAAGTGATTTTCAGGGAGAGAAACTGGTCTCCAACCCTTATTCCACCCTCCAAGCAAGGAAAACAAGGTTTGTTCAAAAAACAAACCTAAAAAGATGCAAGACAAGAGTCCGAGGGTCAAGGCGCGCAGCCGGAAGCCTCGAAAACTAGTCTACGGGCACCAAAAGTGGTCTACGAGAGAAAAGTGGTCTACAACCACAAAAAGTGGTCTACGAGACCTCTGTGTCCCTCTAGGCAAAGGCAACAAGGCATGGTTCGAAAACCAAGCCAAGAGGAGAACGTTAAGCGGTCTCGAGATAAGGCGCGCGACTGAAGGCTCCGAAAATCGAAAACTAGCCTATGAGAGGGAAAAGTGGTCTACGAGACCTCTGTGTCCCTCTAGGCAAAGGCAACAAGGCATGGTCCGAAAACCAAGCCAAGAGGAGAATGTTAAGCGGTCTTGAGGCAAGGCGCACGGCCGAAGGCTCCGGAAACCGGAAACTAGCCTACGAGAGGGAAAAATGATCTACGAGCACAAAAAGTGGTCCACAGACCTCTCTCTCCCTCTAGGGAAGGGAAAGCAAGGTTTGGTTCAAAACCAAACCAAAATGGAAGCAAGACAAGGAGCTCGACCGAAGGCTCTAGAATCCGGAAACTAGCCTACAAGAGGGAAAAGTGGTCTACCGACCTCTCTCTCCCTCCAGGCAAGGGAAAACAAGGCATGGTCTACAAACCAAGCCAAAACGCAAAGAGTTCAGAGGCTCGGAGGCAAGGCACTCAGCCGAAAATCTCAAAAACTCGAAACGAGTACAAACATGAACAATCATCGAGCGCTCAAACAACCACGTCTGAGTCTTAAGGTCGATCAAAAATGGGGTGTCTACAGTTGCCCCTCTTTGACAGAACTCGGAAGTCAAGAAGTGACGGGAGTGAATGTCAAAGCCCAGAGACGACCCATTTTTGACAAGGCCAAAGACTTAGACAAACAGGCAAGATAACAAAGAGATGTGCCCACAGGCAGGGGCTAGATACAAATGACATGTACAATGCCGAACATAACTTATGATCATGCAAAGAAGGTTGTGATGAAGCAAATGTGCAAAATAAATGCAACATTTTAAGCCAATGAATAAGAGAGAATAGTCTCACACATTCCAACAGAAAGGATATAAGAAAATTATACAATTCTCACTGCATCTCATGCGGAGAAGGCTAAGAGCGACCATCAGAAACACCCCAAAGTCTCCAACAAAACACCTGCAGAGGATTTATGGTCTCCTAGACCGGAGAGTGCACAAGACCATGTGATGCAGAGTGAGTGCACAAAACAGTGCTAAGGAGATGCATAAAACAGTGAGATGCAATGCACTAACAAGTGCAAGAAAGGTGAGCAAAATAGCACGAGCAATGCACTAATAGGTGCAAGAAAGGTGCACAAAATAGTGCGAGCAATGCACTAACAGGTGCAAGAAAGGTGCGCAAAATAGCGCGAGCAATGCACTAATAGGTGCAAGAAAGGTGCGCAAAATAACGCAAGCAATGCACCAACAGGTGCAAGAAAGGTGCGCAAAATAGCGCGAGCAATGCACCAATAGGTGCAAGAAAGGTGCGCAAAATAGCGCGAGCAATGCACCAATAGGCGCTACGAGCGTTTTCTATGCAAGAGAGAGTATGGAATAAAATGCACAAGATAGTGCGATGCGCAAGAAAGCGTGAGTGTAAGCTGCACAAAATAGTGCGATGCGCAAGAAAGCACGAGTGATTTGAAATGCACTAAACAGTGCGATGCGCTAAACAGCGCGAGTGATTTGAAATACACTAAACAGTGCGATACACAAAACAGCGCGAGTGTAATGCAATGCACAAGATAGTGCGAGTGAGATGCAATGCACAAGAAAGTGCGAGGAAGGTGCACAAAAAAAGTGAGATAAAATGCATGTTCTATGCAAGTAAGGTGAACAAAAAGTTCGATAAAATGCATGTTCTATGAAAGTAAGGTGCACAAAAAAGTGCGATAAAATGCATTTTTCTATGCAAAAGATACAAGCATTTTCTATACAAGTATGGAAGAGTGCATTATCTATGCAAAAGATACGAGCATTTTCTATGCAAAAGATACAAGCATTTTCAATGCAAGTATGGAAGAGTGCATTTTCTATGCAAAAGATACAAGAATTTTCTATGCATGAAACAAAAGCATATTCTATGCAACCTGAAAGCATATTCAATGCATGATTAAAAGCATATTCTATGTATGATTGATAAACGATGCGCGGTACGCATACAATAGAAGTGTATATAAAAATGCACATTCCACGCAATAGAAGGGACATCCAATACGTACTTTGGTGCCTCTGATTTACCTCTCAGAGGACTTGGCAACACGCTCAGATCAAAAAGGTACACCCTATTCATATTGGCGAGAAATAATTTATGTACATGAAAACCACGGATGCCGCTTTTCTTCCCGATCATATTCACAACTTTCCGTATTCTCCAACGGGGTAACAGACTATGTTGGTTCAGTATCCAGAATTGAGGTGCTTACATGCTATCTCAACCTATAGGGCTTCCATATAAATTTCAAGCCGGGGATACACCCCTGGATATTTAAACCAGACTTTAGTCTCAGAAATCCCGAACCTTTGCGTTCTAGGCATCAGCCATTCGAACTCTAGTTTCCACCGTCGCAGTTGGTCTCCTAGAAACTCATTGCGAACACAGCCAAGATGCCTCTAGCAGGGACTGGTACTCAGGGAGAGCACTTCTGATCGCCATTTTGGCTTTGAAACAGGCTTGAGCTTAGAGTATAGGCACACTCATACTTCGGAGCATTGACAAGGCCTAAAGAGGTACATCCAGAATACAATCATGGAATTTGCTGAAGTCGAAACAAACTCAGATGCCCGACATTTTCCTTATTTTCTTTTGCTTTGCAGTCTGGAACTTATATAACTTTAGATAAATCCTGGTTCTACTATTCTTATATGACCTCGGTTGAGCCCTGCAGTTCATGAAAGAAAGGATCCTGTTTTGCACAAACATGGAGAATGGCATAACACTCTGAGCACAAAACGATTTTATTTTTGAAATTGAAATTGAGAAACAAGTTCTTAATTGGGTATTGAGCCTGCAACTGACCACAGTCAAAACGACTCAACAAAGGGAAAACAAAGGTAAAACAACCGAAACACATTTATTGGCACTTGAAACGACTCAAAACAAGAAACGAGACAAACAAAACACACAGACACAACACTCAGATGTGTTCCAATGGCAAGAGACCTCTCAGTTCACGAGGAGCCAGTTTCTTCGGGTATTGTTTCCCACCCTTTTCTCATTTGTGATTCTCACATCACTCTGGCACTTAATCTCTTTTCTCTGAAAAAGCCATTTTCTCACTTTTTCTCTCAGCGCACATCTCTCTTTTCTTCAATCTCTTTGATTTTTTATCCATCCCCTAGGTGGTTGATGGATAAACAGGAAGTTATGGGCTCTTGCCCCTGGTATTCTACCAGATTCTCATTCTTCTGCTCACAACAATGAGCTTTCCCACAAAGGGGTCGCGGCGCGACCAGATGCGCAGAAGATCTACAATCGACATCAGTTGACGATGCCCTTGGCCTATTTGGATGTGATCAAATCTGTCCAGATGAGGGAGTGGAATATCCTGCTCCATTCCAGTTCTTGCTTCGCACTTAGCTCGATACCTCGTTGCTTGGAGGATAAGAGAGCTTTCGGCCCTTTGCTGTTTGCTTCAGCTGTGCCTTTTTCTGGCAGGTATAGTCCCCTTTCTGGCAAGTAGAGTGCCCTTTCTGGCAAGTATGTTGACAACGGGGAAAAGACAGAAAACCTGACTCAACTGTGCCCCTAGTTCGTCATTTTGATCATTTTTTTTTGTTTTAGTTTTCTACTAAAACAATTTTGACCAACATGAGAGTTAGATTAACACGCTTGTTCTATTTTTGATTTGAAATCATGCAAGTCAGGCTATGAGCATTGAAAATTTTCTTTTTTTGGGTCCAAGATATGGTCCAGTTTTGGAAAAAATGGAGCAATTTTCAAGAAAATTAGTCAACTTCATTAAAAATTCTCAAAACTTGTTTTTACAAATGGCCACTGCTCGACCAACGTAGAATGTACTCTTGAGATGCACAATCTTAGATCCAAAATAATGGAAAATTACCCCTTGCTGAATGGCACTGCACGACACCAAATCTAGCAACGAAAAATTGCCCTTTGTTTGAATGGCAACTCACGGCAACGGAAAGTTGCCCCTTGTCTGAATAGCGCCGCAGCATACTGTAACCAGCCCTCATAGTGACAATCACAACCGATCTCTCGGATACAGAGAAGACGAAGATGATCAGAACCATTACATGGACACAGTCGATTTGGAAGTGTTTATGGCTGGACTTCAGAATGAAGTTGCCTACGTATCCCAAACATAGGAATCAAGCCTGACGTAGTTCCAGGTTAAGGTACACTCAGGTATTAACCTCTCCTTTTGCGCTCTAACTTTTGCCAAGGCCGCCCTTCCGGGTTTTCAACCTTGCGAGCTATGTTCTTCTTTTTTTTTTCAATTATTTTCATTTCATTTCTTTTCTTTTCTTTTTTCATTCTTTGTATTTTTTCTTTTTTGTTCTTTTTCTTCTTTTTCTTGCTCTAACTTTTGCCTGGGTTGCCCTTCCGAGTTTTCGGCCCGACGAGCCTCTCAAGGGTAAAAAGTATAACAAGTCCATGTTGAATGGTCATAGGATCACGAATCCATCTGAATCCAGGAGAATGGCTGCTGTTCGCTGATGATGTAGAAGTCCATCCAATGGGGGCTGAATTTGCCCCCAGTGTTGCAGATAGGAACTCGATTGTTCTTCGGCAATACTTTCTTCTTTCCTCCCTTCTGGGATTTGGCATTCTTGCCGATCTTCATTGGTTTGCAGAATGACCCTTCTTTTGAATCTTTGAGCACATTTGACATTTTTTTCCCCTAGTTCAAGGGATGCTTCTGATCTAGCTTTGCGAGCTTCCTTTGATAACATTTGATCTTCTTGATCTGGCTTTCTTGCCCATAGTTCGAGGGCTGCTTCGAATCTGGCCATACAAGCCTCACTTTGTGGTTGACTGTTAAACATTTTGAATCCAAGTTCAAGGTTTGAAAGCAAAAAGGGTCGAGTCTCGAGGCTAAGAGCGATCCTATGCTACACAATCTCAAGAGCGATTCCACATAGGTCTTTGCGAGACCACGCAAAACATTTTTTGAAACTTTTAAGAAAGCGACTAATCACTTGCGCAGAAGACAATGTAGAACCAATCTAGATCAAGCTAGAATCCTTCTCAGTACTCACATTAACAAGCATGATTTTATTCATTAAGGGCTTAGCATGCCTCTCTTTCTTTCAGTTGATCAAATTTTTACAAATCTCGAGGAATTCCTTCCTCTTTGTTTTCATCACAATGTTCAAAAAGTTTTGAACAACTTAGGTCAATGCAGTGATTTCAAGGCACAGAAAAGGTAGGTGAAAATGCACTGCCGTTTCATTCAAATCTTCTGGCACAACTGGCTCTAGGCAGAAACAAACACAAAAGCGTGAAAATCACTACTGTTTTAATCAGATCTTCTAGCATAACTGGTTCCAAGATAGAAACAGACTCAGAAGAAAGAGTGTAAAAGACAAACACAAAGCAAGCAAGTGATGCTCGAGGTAACACCCCCGAAATCACTAGACTCTAACACAACAGGACTGACTCGATACAACAAGACAAACCCAACTGACTCAGTACAAAAAGACTGACTCAATACAAAACAACAAGGCTGACCCAATACCCAAGTCAAAAAGTACAAAAGCTAGCATTTGGACATTGCTCAAAATAGTACGTGTCATCCGCCATATCTGGAGTACACTGAGTACCATCCGCAGGTGGTTCATTCCCCCAATCACATGGTCACATTGTCTCCCAAGTTCATCGATCCAGTGCCGATAGACTTTGCAGGACTTGGTGCGGTGACGACCCCATTGTCAATCAGATCTTGTACTTCGTGGCGAAGACAAAAACAAAGATCAGTGTCATGACCGGTTTGTTGATGGAAGGCACAGTATTGGGTAGCATCATGACTGGCTGGAAGACGACTAGGGAGAGGCCGAGGCTCAAGGGGTTTGAGATGGCCTTGTCCAACGAGGATTTGGAAAGCTTTGGACAAAGGCATATAGAGGGCATGGCAGACCCTCCGACCTTGGGTTGGTACTTTAAGGTTTGTGAATTTTTGTTGGATGCATTAGCAAAGGGGTTGGCAGGTGCTGACTTGGTTTGTTGATCTCTTCCGAGTGCAGGATTAGAGCTGAAAGGAGCGTTTCTAGTACGATGGCCCTTCTCCTGGTTTGCCCTTAATTCAGACTGCTCTCATTTTGAGTGGCAAAAGTGTCATCCACAATCTTTGCAACAACTGCAATCATTTGCTGTTTGTTCAGCCCTTCGGCTTTTAAAGCCTCAACAGCCCACCGAAGGTGTTCTTGGGGATCAATGTCTGCCCCTACCTTATTCTTACCACTGGCCTCCACTTTGCCGAGGGATTGGCCTTCTTCCAATGCAACTTGTCCCAAGATTGGGGAGCCTTTTGGCTTGAAACTCCTAGCATGCGATGTGGGTGATGACGGAGCCAATATCCCAAAGGCCAAATCCGCCATTGTTCTCTGAAGATCTTCAATCATTCTCATCAGCTCAGAAGTAGTGGGCTCACGGGTTTGAGATGATTAGGGTTCAGATGCACCCATCATGCATAAGTCCATGCTTTCTAGGATAAACACCTCAGGCTTGGGTAGATGGGCCGGGGTGATGTATATGCTCGGGTTGTAGGAAGATAGAAATATATGGATGAGGTTGAGGTAGACAGGAGATGTTTGGTCATTGGGGTCTGGAAGTGGAGCTATTGTTCGGTTATCGATCAGATTCTGGACCTCATGACGAAGGCGATAGCAACGGTCGGTGCCATGACCACACTGCTGATGATACACACAGTACTTAGTGGGGTTATGTCTGGCCGGAAGTGCGTCAGGCAGAGGTTGAGGATCGAGGGGTTTGGGATACCCTCTTTCCATTAGGACTTTTAGTGCGCTAGTCAGGCTCATATAGAGGGGGGGTGAAAGTTTTGCCTTGAGCTCGGGCTGGGCCGACTGTTTGTAGGCTTGGATTGGCAAAAGGGTCGGTTGTGGCGATTGTATTGATCTCAATGGGTTTGGGAATAGTGCTACTACCAGCATTGGTACTCCTTGCAAAAACCCTCTTTATCGGTTCACTTGTTCTGGGAATGATCCCACTGTTGAACGCATTCTTGACCTGAACCCCTAGTTCATGCAAACTTTTGAGAGTGAATAGTGGAGCGACTATCAACTTTTCCAACATATCATGCTCGAGGTTTCGCATCACTATCCGCACTTGATCCCTCTCAGAAGGGCGATCTGTCATTTATGCTGCCTTTGCTCTCCACCTTGCAACAAATTCCATAAAAAGCTCTGCAGGATTCTGGTGGGTTGCTTCAAGTTCTTGGGTGGTCATTTCCACTTGGGTATTGTAAGAATACTGATCAACAAAGGCCTTAACTAATTCTTTCCAGTTCTACTTCACTGTATCCTCCAACTTGGCATACCAAGCGGCTGCTACACCCGACAGGGTTCTTCCATACAGAGAAAGTTTCTGTGCCTTAGTCAGACCCATCGGCTTCAGGACGTCCAAGAAGAGCTGGATATGTACCATAGGATCGCCAGACCCATCGAAACGGTCAATATGTGGCATTTTGAATTTGTCTGGGAGTCGTATGGCAGCCTCGGTGTACCCATCCTCAATGTCGGAAATGGAGTGAAGGCCCTGTGCCTTTTTGAATTGCTTCTCAAGGTTTGTAATTTTCACCGCAGTCGGATCGTGATCATTAGCATCAAGGGAATAAAGCCTCTCATTAGGTTGCATTAGGGGTCTAAAGACCTGAGCTTGAGCAAACCCTTTTCGGGGATTCGGACCATGCGAATCTTCAGCTGGCGGAAGTGGGTCAAAGTTCGGCTAGGGTCCCGAAGCTGGATGTGAGGTAGATGCCCCAGATGGGCATTGCGTTTCAGCACTGGTCTTATCATGCATGGCAGTTCCCTGATTTAATGCTGCTATCACGACCACAACTTTTTTTGAACTTTGTGCCATCATGGTTTGCTAAGTTTGAACAAACGTGATATGACTAGTGACTGTCGGATCAGATGAACCAATGAGCCCTGTCTGGCTTTTCTTTACCTTGCATCAACAAAGGAACACTGGTTGCCCTTGAATTGAATCTCTGACCTGACAAAGTCTATCAGCACTAGTCCGGTGTACTCGGGGGATATTGGAGCCTTCTGAAGCTAGAAAACAGACAGCATCTCAGCTTGATTTCACCAAAACAGATATGAGCACAACTGAATGACTGTACTCTTTACTGAATTCTGCCTGTAAACTGATACCCTCAGGCCGATACTCAGATTTGCAATTGATACATACAACCTATAGAGACACACTCTGACAACACGTATCAAGTAAGTAAGAGCCAAAACAACCCTATGGTGGGGTAGGGTTTCCCTGTCTTATTTTGTCAGGAGCTAGGGTTTCACTATTTACGCAGTGGTTTTCAAACAACCTACAATCGGGTAAGCAACCTGTCCTAGCTTGGAATGGTCTTTACGGCTTCCGATATGCACTAGGTCGAATGGTCAAAAAGGGTGCCTCGGTGAAACTCGAGGTTTGTGTTCCCGTCGTGGCAGAGCCCGCAACCGGTCAACCTTATGGCATGCTTTTCCAAGCAAGCCTCCGGTAAACCGTTCAGGAATAGCAGATGGCAAACATGGTGTCCAAGGCGCACCAATGCAAATGCAATGCCAAGAAACACATAAGTGTAGATAAAATAACATATCATGAGTTCGAGTCAAGTTCTCTAAATCCCCAGCAGAGTCACCAGAAACTGTAGACCGCCCGAAACTCTGGCCCCGTGCGTGAGGGTGCGAAACGGGGTTCTAGCTACTACAGTTTGGACTGCTGTCACGGTTCTGAATCTAATCTCACAAAGTGCAATGTAAGACTGATAAATCACCAAAGAGTCCAAATCCGACAAATTGTTTTGGAAAATCGATTTTAATAAAAAAAAAACCAAACATGGACTGCTTTGCCAGATTTCAGAGTCGCCATCTACATATTTTGTTTTTGGGAAATTTAGGAAACCCTGACTCGTGCCTATGGCCACGTGTCTATCATTACCAAAGTTGCCTTGGCTCGGGAACTTGGGTACGAGAGGGGAAGGTCTTGAAATGAGCACCCCCGCTCGTCCGATCAAAGGATCGGCCTCTACTAACATGATATGTTGTTTTTGAAAACACATGTGTTCTTATTCCGGTTTATTAGCTAGCTTATTATGTGATACGCACAACATACAAGTATAGACTAAATCGCTCAAGTTGGAACAAAACATCTCATGTTTGTTTGTTTGAAAATGGTTTGAAGGTGCTACTCGCAAGTAGGCTAAGACGCGGATTTTGCCACCCTCAAATGGGCTTTGAAAACATGATTTTACCACTCTCAAGTGGGCTTAAAACGCACATTTTGATGAATTGTTCTAATTCAAGCAATGAAGCCTTCATCCACAGGCATTCATGCAGTTAATCACTTAAGCAGTTAGCCTCATGGCAATTATGTTGAACATGGCAACACTTACATGCATGCAAGGATGCTAAAGCATAAACACTCACAGTGTACTCCGAGCCAAAAAAAAAGCTAGTTAGTAATCAATGCATGATCTTAGCTATGTCAAGAATGCCTAATGCAACATATGCAAAAATGCAACTAAGATAGGCTCAACTATTCTAAGATGTCATATGAATGCAACTTGATAACATGTATTCAAATTGGTATTGAAATACAATGCAGTGAGTATGATGCACTGAGCCTGGTGCATGCAAGGCAGATGAATGATGCAAACATGCGAGCATAAAGATGCTAATTGAAACATGCCCTAAAACTAACCATCGAAAGCTAGTAAATAAAAGGGAGAAAGAAATGGGGGTTGGAAGACATACATCACACACACGCACACTTATTACAACAATTGTGCCCTCTCGACAGAGGGTCCGAATAATAAGCTAACTAGCTAATCTAAGCTAATTAAACTAATTATTACAAAACGAAACTAATTAACTAATCCTAGTTAACTAATTAGTACAAAACAAATTGAATAGCTAAGGGCATTAACTATTTAAGTACAAAACCAAAGCATTAGCTAGCTAAGTACGGAAGCTAAGTAAAACAGTAAAGAGATGTCCTCAGGACGAGAAGTGCATGCATGCTCGATCGCCTAGTTCGGAAATCCATCACTATGCCCCAACTTGCCTCTATTTGCATTTGATTTCAGATCACTGCAAAAACTTCAGGCTAGCTTCTACTCCATCATAGAAACCTCCAGGAGCATGGCCGACCACTTATTGGTGTTGCCAACCACCTGTAAACCACTTACCATTGCTGCAGACTAGATAAAGTGGTCGGCCGGCCACTTTTACTGGTCTACCGACCAAAAAATTCTGCACAACTCTGGTTTGCTGCAACAAAGAACAAGAAGGGGCACAACAGTGTATTTTCAAGATATGTGTGCACAACCACCCTCCCTATCCTTTCTTAAGCTCAAGGGAGTGCGGTTCTCGACTCTCGGGCCACCAATGCACGATGGTTGAGAAGTCAAGATTGCACAATTCAATGTAAATGAATGCACAAATAACACATAAGGGCCTTAAACTCTATCATGCATGATCAAGAGCGTCGGCGATCGAGAAATGAGACACGTTTCATCACTTCAAGTATGAAACGTCTCTCGTTTCTTGTGTTTGGATTAACGCCCTATCCAAACACAATGCAATGCATGCAACATAATCAATCTATCAATGCTAATGGCATGCAAACACAATGCAATGCAACATGAGCATGCCAAACACAATACAAACAACAAGCATGCAAATAAAGTCCTTAAGCATTGAGGCGCAAAACACTAAGGCTATACAATGCAATGCACAATGGACTAAACCAACCCTAAATAGAATTCATGCATGCCAAGACAATGGCCAAAACACTCTTAAAAGATGGCATGAAAGGCTAGAAAATGCATGCTCATACATTGACTCACCAATTAAGCATAAGAGCACAACTCTCAAAAGTGCTCAAGGAGTGACAAACATGGAAGTGTGACAACACCAAATGCTCTAAAATATCATGGTAGATGATGCCAAATCATGCACATGTCACAAATGAAGCATGTAATGGTGCTTAAAACTCAAAGCTAGCAAGACCAATTGCGTTACAACTATGCAATACATGAACTATATGGCCAAGGCAACCCAAAACAGTCCTAGAGCGTGTCAAAATGATGCTAAAACATGTATGGACTAGAGCTAACACATGCTAGCATGAAGGGCATGAAGCATGTAGTATGCAAGGCCAATAAGGAGGAGTACACTACACCTACCAAAACCAAGCATGAGATGACTTCACCAACAAAAATCAGAGTTGTATTATGGCAAAACAAGACCAAAAACACACTGAAAATGGTGGTTTGAAAGCCTAGGCAAGATGGCATACACAATGGCTCATTTTTAAGGCATAAAGCACCAACCCTCCAAAGCATTGAAAGAGTGAAAGATGTGAATACATGGCAGTGAAACATGCTCTGAAATCACATACTAAATGATGCCAAATCATGCAAATAGCCCAAGCAATGCATGCTAGTGACTTGGAAACTCAAGGCTAGTAAGATAGAATGCACTATGGCTATACAAAGCAAGGCATGCATGACCAAAACAACGTAAAACAGAGCTTAAGCATGGTAAAACATGAACAAAATCTTGCTAGAGTGGAGCCAAAAACATGCTAGAATGATGGTCAAAAGCATGATGCATGTTAGGCTAGTGAAGAGGATTGCACTACCAGTGCAAGGAGCATGCAAGAGGCTATCAAACCAACCCAAATCAGAGTTATGACATGTCAAATAATGGCCAAAAACCTGTTGAAATGGAGCCAATACATGCTAGAAAGACATGTTACTTTGCAAGGCTACAAGTAGGTTTACACTACGAGTGTATAAAGCATGCAAGAGGATATCAAACCAACCCAAATCAGAGTTATGACATGTCAAATAATGGCCAAAAACCTACTGAAATGGAGCCAATACATGCTAGAAAGACATGCTACATTACAAGGCTACAAGTAGGTTTACACTATAAGTGTATAAAGCATGCAAGAGGTGACCAAACCAGCTATGGAAAGAGTTATATCAGGCCCAAAAACTCACAAAAACATGCTCAAACTAAGCCTCAAGAGGATAGAAATACATGCTCCTTCGGAGGGCCATCAACACAAGCACACAAGACATAAGGAGGGGGGGAACAACCCCCACCTATTTAAGACCTCAAAACACACTTTCCACCACTAAAATTCCCCTAGAATTCAGTGGTAGAAAGTTCATGCAAAGGTGATTACAAAGGCCTAAAGTGATGGCCCAAAACAAGGACAAAAAAGGCACAAAATGGGGTAAACCACCCCCAACACAAGCAAGGCCTTAAACATACATGTTAAACACTTAAAACCAGAACTTTTTGTAGTTTAAAGTTAGGCCTAAATCATCACGCAAATAGGGCCAAAAGCTTAATCAAAAACAAAGGTTTAAGGGGCTAGAAACTCACCCTTGAAGAACAACTTCAAAGTAGCAACTCCAGCAACTTTTCTGATCTAAAACCAATCCAAAAACATCAAAACTAGCTTCTAGGTGCCTCAACTCCAAGAGTGTGGTGTTTCACTAGGTGTTTGCGTGCAAAAGTGTGAAGAAACTACACTTTTAAGTACAAATATGAAGAGAAATGAAGAAGTCTAGAGATAGATGATATGTATATGCCCTATGCAAAATTTTTAACCTGAGACAAGAGGGAGGAGGCTCCTTCTTATAGAAAAACATGTATCAAGCTTGTTCAACAAGCTTGAAGCTTGAACCAATCCATCCATACACGTGTATGGCGGATGTAATCTGTGCACTCCAGCTGGCACAACTGGCATCCACAACACCTGCAGAAAGTGAAGGAAAGCTGCCGACTAGTTGAAGTGGTTGGCCAGCTACTTTTTCTGGTCGTCCAGGACAAAATGTGGTCGGCAAGGGGGGAAAGGTGGTCTGCACAGAGAGAGGAAGGTAATGGCATGGCTGGAGACCACTTTTTCCAGCTGCAAACAACTTGTAGATCACCAAAAGTGGTCTACAGAGAAGAAAACTGGCTAGCAGGGAAGAAAAGTGGTTTTTAGGGAGAGAAACTGGTCTCCAACCCTCATTCCATCCTCTAACCAAGGAAAACAAGGTTTGTGCCAAAAACAAACCAAAAAAGATGCAAGACAAGAGTTTGGGGGTCGAGGCGCGCAGCCGGAAGACTCGAAAACTAGTCTTCGGGCACCAAAAGTGGTCTATGAGGGAAAAGCGGTCTACAACCACAAAAGGTGGTCTACGAGACCTTTGTGTCCCTCTAGGCAAGGGCAACAAGGCATAGTCCGAAAACCAAGCCAAGAGGAGAACGTTAAGCAGTCCCGAGACAAGGCACGCGGCTGATGGCTCTGGAAATCAGAAACTAGCCTATGAGAGGGAAAAGTGGTCTACTTGACCTCTGTGTCCCTCTAGGAAAAGGCAACAAGGCATGGTCCAAAAACCAAGCCAAGAGTAGAACGTTGAGCGGTCCCCAGACAAGGCGCGCGGCCGAAGGCTCCGGAAACGGAAAACTAGCCTACGAGAGGGAAAAGTGGTCTACAGACCTCTCTCTCCCTCCAGGGAAGGGAAAGCAAGGTTTGCTTCAAAACCAAACCAAAAAGGAAGGAAGACAAGGCCCTCGGCTGAAGGCTCCGGAAATCGGAAACTAGCCTATGTAGACACCCCATTTTTGACCGACCTTAAGACTCAGACGTCACTGATTGAGTGCTTGGTGATGTTGCATAATGTGCTCGTTCAGAAGTTTCAGAGTTGCGGCCGTGAGCCCTGCCTCCGGACTTCCGAACCCTCTTTTGTACTTTGCCTCGGTTTGCGAACCAGGCTCGGTTTTCTTTGTTTCTTTTCTTGAGGGAAGGGAGAGGTCCCGTAGACCATCTCAATGTCCGTAGGCTACATTTGGTGGCCGTAGGCCATTTTTCCCATTTCGGAGTTCGGTTTCCGGTTCTCGGAGCCGTCAGGCCGTGTGCCTCGGTTCGGGACCGCTTAACCATCTCCTACTGCTCCGATTTTTGGCATACTTCCTATTTTCTCCCTTTTGAAGGACACTGGGGTCTGAGAAACCCACTTCGTGGCCGAATGCCACTTTCGGTGCTTAACAGCCCATTTTCGGGATCTCGAACTGCGCGTTTTGGTCCCCGAGCATTCGTTTTGCATCGATTTTCGTTCGTTTTTGGCAGGTACCTCTGTTTCATCACTAGGAAGGTCATGGAAGGGTGGGAGGCCAGTAATTGTTGCAGCAACCAGTTATACATCCTCCGACGCCCTCCGGCGCCCGTTTTTCGCACTTCCGGGCTAATGTTGAACACCTTGGGGCCATCTTCTTGAACTTTGAACCACATATTTGTAATGTACACACTTGGGAGGATCCTAAAAAGTGGTGGCCGGCCATTAATTCAATTTGACCCTTTTGAACCCCTCTTTCTGGGCTAATGTTGAACCCCTTGGACCCACATTCTTGAACTTTGAACCACATATTTGTGATGTACACACATGGGAGGATCCTAAAAAGTGGTGGCCGGCCACTAATGTTGCTTGACCCTTTTGAACCCCTCATTCCGGGCTAATGTTGAACACCTTGGGGCCATTTTCTTCAAACCCAAACCACATATTTGTGATGTACACACATGGGAGGACCCTAAAAAATGGTGGCCGGCCACTAAATCTGCTTGACCCTTTTGACCCCTAGCCGGCCGGCTAGGGGGTGTGGCCGGCCGGCCACCGGCAGCAAAAGTAACTGGCCGGCCGAGTTCCTTGCACTGTTCACTTTACAGCTGTATAGCTTTATCCCCCAGAAAATATCAATATCCGGGGGATATTTTGTGGGGGAAAGTTGCCCTCCTTTTCCCCCACCTTTACACCCCCTTTTTTGCCCTTATAACCAGCAAGCTATATCACATTCAAGGGTTAGAAAATTTGTTCTTCAAGCCTCAAGATCCATATCTCCCTCCATCCTTCTCATTTTCCTAAAAAACCTTAAGTCCTATACCTTGTGTTCTTCATCACCACCAAGCTCTACCATCACCACTTCATTTCCAGCAACAAGGAGAGCTTCTCAAAGGCTAAAGGAGCTGCAAATTGGTCCAAGAAGCAACAAAAGCTTTAGTCTTCAAGGGTGGGTGACATTCCTCCTCTTTTGACCCTTTTTCTTGATCCATTTATAAGCCCTGTATGCTTTTTGTTTCAAGCTCCGGCCCTAACTGAAAGTGGCCCTATTTTGAGCTCATTTTCACTTTTCATTAAGGGCTCAACCCTGTTTGAGCCCTCCATGATGCACTTGCTTCATTGATTCTCTTATATATCATAATCTTGCATGCTATTTTTGGCCCATGAGTAATCTGTTTTTGAGCATGTTGTAAACTGATAATAGGCTTATTTTGAGCCCCTCTCCGACATTGAAGAAGGGCTCAACACCATTTGAGACTTCCATGTTATACTTACCTTTATACTCCCCTTTTGGTCCCATTTTTGCATGCAATGGAAGCCTACCATGCTTTTGTTTTTGGCCATTTTAAAGTTCTGAAAAAGTTCTTATTTTGGTCCATTCTTCATGTTTCATTTAGGTCCTTTCATGGTTTGGGACCTCCATATGCCACTTCATGTTATATCTCTCTTTTATTCCCCATTTTTGCATGCTATGGCAGCCTACCATGCTTTTGTTTTTGGCCATTTTACAGGCCTAGAGATAATCTTATTTTGGCCTATACTTCATGTTTCAGTAACATTTTTTTTCTGTTTGGTGATTATTTTGTATACTTCATGTTATAGCACCTGTTGAGCCTCAATCTTGTGCCTTTTTTTAGCATGTTTGTATATTGATTTGAGGTTTGCCATATACTGTAAACATTCATATTTTTGGTCCCTCTTCAATGTTGTAGAAGGAAATTTTTCAGTTTGGATTTTGCTTATATCACTTGCTTCATTACCCCTCTCTTGGCCCCTATTCTTGCATGCCATTTTTGCCCTACCTATGCTTGCTGTTTGGCCATGTTTATAACTGTGAAAGTGCCTTTTTTGGGACTGCCTAGCTTCTGTCTTTGCATTACATGTCCATATCATGCATGTTTGGCATAGCTATAGGTCATTTCGGGTGCCTAAATTCGCATTTCGGGACAATTCCATGCATTTAGTGTCATTTCGCCTCATTTCGGGACTGTTTTCCCCCATATTTTAGTACTGAAATTCTATTAGAATGATTGCTTTCCATTTCATGTCATTTGCATCGCATTATATCATCGCCTCGGTTTGCGTGCCCGTGTGCACGCATTTCGAGGCGCCTCATTTTCATCCATCGTCATCCTATGTAAGTGTGGCTGAGGCTCACTCATGTTGGTATAAGCCCATATCATGTTTTCATGTCATTTGCATCGCATTCTGCCATCGCCTCGGTTTGCGTGCCCGTGTGCACGCATTTCGAGGTGCCTCATTTTCATCCATCGGCATCCTATGTGAGTGTGGCTGAGGCTCACTCATGTTGGTATAAGCCCATATCATGTTTTCATGTCATTTGCATCGCATTCTACCATCGCCTCGATTTGCGTGCCCGTGTGCACGCATTTCGAGGCGCCTCATTTTCATCCATCGGCATCCTATGTGAGTGTGGCTGAGGCTCACTCATGTTGGTATAAGCCCATATCATGTTTTCATGTCATTTGCATCGCATTCTGCCATTGCCTCAGTTTGCGTGCCCGTGTGCACGCATTTCGAGGCACCTTATTTTCATCCTTCGGCATCCTATGTGAGTGTGGCTGAGGCTCATTCATGTTGGTATAAGCCCATATCACATTCTCATGTCATCGCATCGCATTCTATCATCGCCTCAGTTTGCGTGCCCGTGTGCACGCATTTTGAGGCACCTCATTTTCATCCTTCGGCATCCTATGTGAGTGTGGTTGAGGCTCTCTCATGTTGGTATAAGCCCATATCATGCTTCCATGTCATTGCATCGCATTCTATCATCGCCTCGGCTTGCGTGCCCGTGTGCACACATTTCGAGGCACTTCGTTTTCATTCACCGGCATCCTATATGAGTGTGGCTGAGGCTCATTCATGTTGGTATAAGCCCATATCATGTTTTCATGCCATTCGCATTGCGTATGCCATTGCCTCGGTTTGCGTGCCTGTGTGTACGCATTTCGAGGCACTTCATTTTTACCTACCGACTTCTCATGTGAGTGTGGTTGAGGCTCTCTCATATTAGTATAAGTCCATGTTACATTTTCCATGCCATTTTAGCCATATTACATTGCATTCTGTCATTTTCTCGGTTTGCGTGCCCGTGTGCACGCATTTCGAGGCACCTCATTTTTACAGCATAGTGCATGCTAGGTTGTATCTTAGATCGCATTCTGCCATCGCCTCGGTTTGCGTGCTCATGTGCACGCATTTCGAGGCATGTCATTCCATAGCATTGTGTATGTTAGGATTGTACCTTAGTTGCATCTCATGCATGTCATGCATATTGCATCGTGTTCGGGATAAGAGTTAGCCCGGGCACGGGAAACGAGGTGCATTTCGTACTCCGAGTGACGGAATGTGTCTCAATTCCCTAGTCACCGACACTCCGGATCATCCATGATGGAGTTAGGTTTTATTGTGTTTTCATGTGCATTCATCCTATATTGAATTGTGCATTTCGATTCCTCGGCCATCATGCCTCGGTATGCGTGATTGGTGGCACGAGGATCGAGGTATGCATATATCTGTGAAAATACATTGCTATGCCCCTTTCCTGCTCTCTGTCGCAGCAAAATGAAGAATCAGCAACTTTTCGGAGCTTGGCACGCTTTCCAAGGTTAACTGCTAAACAGAGGCTAATCGAGGCATCCCGGTGGATTTCCGCGCAAAGCAGCCTAACATACATCATCCATCAGAAGTAAGGCAGTCCCTGGCTTGCATGCCAGTTTTATTTATTTTCTTAGTTAATTAATTAGGAATTTGTATATTATTCGGATTGTAATATTTGGACTGTAATATTCTTTTATTCGGGACTGTATATTTATTCGGACCCTCTGCGCGAGGGCACAACTGTAATAAGTATGCGTGTGTGTGTTGTATGTCTTCCAACCCCACGTCTTTCTCCCTTTTATTTATCCGCTTTTGATGGTTAGATTAGAGCATGTTTAAATTAGCATACAGTATGACAGCATGTTTGCATCATTCATCTGTATTGCATGCACCGGGCTCGGCGCATCATACTAACTGCATTGTATTTTTTTTTAATTCTAAATTGAATACATGATAGTTGTAGCATTTCATATACCATCTTAGAATAGCCGAGCCTGCTATAGTTGCATTTTGTATGTGTTGCATTAGACATTTCTGTATACTTAGGATTCATGCATGATTTCTAATGAGTTTCTATTTTGGCTTGGAGTACTCGGTAAGTTTTATGCTTTAGCATCCTTGCATGCGTGTGAGTGTTGCCATGAATAGCATGCTTACCATGAGGCTATGTGCTTATATGATATAACTGCCTGAATGCCTGTGGGTGAAGGTTGGGTTATCTGAATTGGAATAAATCATCAAATGTTTCAAGCCTACCTGCGGGTAGCAAACCATTTTCAAAAGCAAACATGAAATGTTTTGTTCCAATTCAGGCGATCCAGTCTATACTTGTATGCTGTGCGCATCACATAGTAACCTAGGCTAATAACCGGAATAAGAACATACAATGTTTTCAAAAATAGATATCATGGTTAGTAGAGGCCGGTCTATGACCGGGCGAGCGGGGGTGCTCACGAAGTGACCTTCCCCAATCGTACCCAAGTTCCCGAGCCGAGGCAACTTTGGTGATGACGGACACGTGGCCTTTTGGCACCGAGTCAGGGTTTCCTAAATTTCCCAAAATAAAATATTTAGGTGGCGACTCTGTATCTGGCAAAGCAGCCCATGTTTGGCACTTCTTTCAAAAATCTATTTTCTCAAAACGATTTGCCGGATTTGGACTCTTTGGTTCAGATTTAGAACCGTGACTACAAAGTCGAGTCCGAGCTGTAGCGAGGTCCCCCCGTGGGCTTGTTACAGTCTACAAGAGGGAAAAGTGGTCTACAGACCTCTCTCTCCCTCCAGGCAAGGGAAAACAAGGCATGGTCTACAAACCATGCCAAAATATAAAGAATTCAGAGGCCCGGAGGCAAGGCACTCAGCTGAAAACCCCAAAAACTCGAAACGAGCACAAACATGCACAATCATCGAGCGCTCAAACGATGACGTCTAAGTCTTAAGGTTGGTCAAAAATGGGGTGTCTACAATCATCAGCAAAAAACATGGGAGGGCTATCCTTAGAAGCCTTAAGATCCCCCCTATTCTCTATTATCAGACTTGGATTTGATCATATTAGAGAGGTTTTCCATGCAAAGAACAAACAAATAAGGAGATAGGGGATCACCTTGACGGAGACCTCTACCCATAGGTATGTTAAGGAGAGTCTCACCATTCCAAATAATAGAAGAATTAACATTAGACACACAATTCATAATAAAAGTGATCCAATTAGGATTGAGATTAATTTCTTTAAGGGAATAAAGGATAAAGTCCCAAGATAAGCGGTCATAGGCCTTCTTAAGATCAATTTTAAGAATCATGCCCCCAGTCTTACCTTTTTTACCTCTAAGTGTATGCAAGATCTCTTGAGTAATGATGATGTTATCTGTGGTAGTACGACCAGGGATAAAGCTGCTTTGGTTGGGGCTAATGAGGTCAGAAAGAAAAGGCCTAAGTCTGTTGACTATAATTTTAGTAATGGTTTTGTAGGTGACATTACAAAGACCTATGGGTCTAAATTGTTTCAAAGGCTCAGGGTTTTGAAGCTTAGGGAAGAGGACAATCAGAGTTTCATTAATCTCAGGGGGGACAGAATGATGTTAGAAGCAGTCTTTAATAAAATTACAGACAGAAGGGCCAATAGTGGACCAATGGTTATGGTAAAAAATCGCTTGGAGGCCATTCTTGCCAGGGGCTTTAAAAGCTTTAATGCTCCGAATGACTTTCCAAATTTCAAAATTACTAACTGGGGTTTGGAGACTATCATTGTCTTCTCTAGTGAACCCAGTTCTGGCAATGTTAACCCAATTGGGTAAGAGTTGAGTATCCTTATACTGAAAGAGCTTGGTAAAATGGTCTAGAATATGAGCTTTGAGGTCATTACAATTGGAAATCCAATTACCATTATCGTCTTTTAGAACCTGAACCTTAAGCTTTCTTCTTTTATTAAGGGTAGAGATATGAAAAAATCTAGTATTACTATCTCCCATAGTAAGCCATTTTTAACGGGATTTTTGGTACCACAAAAGTTCTTCCTAGAACAAGGTCTTATTAAACTGCTTAATAAGGCCCTTTTCAAGAATCTGAAGATTATGAGAAAAATGGTTGTTTTGGGATTTTTAAATGCCCTCAATGCGGGCTAAAAGACTTTTCTTTCTTTTAAAAATATTTCCAAAAACCTCCTTGTTCCAGAGTTTAACATGATGAGTGAAATTATTAATGGCTTCAATCAGGTTAAAATCCATGTTAAGCCAAGATTTTTGAACAACATCAATGAAATTGGGATGACAAAGCCAAGCAGCTTCAAATCTAAATGGTCTATTTTGAGGATTTGAGGGATGCATACCTTGAGTGTAGACCACTGGAGGAGAGTGGTCCGAATAGGTTCCAGGTAGAGTCCGCACAGTACCTTCAAGGAACAAAGCTCTCTATTGTTCATTGCTCATGGCTCTGTCCAAACGTTCCATAGTGCTGGCCATGCCTTGCCTATTGTTAGTCCAGGTAAAGTGAGGGCTAACACTCCCTAGATCAAGGAGGTTATAGTTGTTGACCCTTTCAGTAAACCTTTGAGTCCTAGTTAGGTTAGGGAATGGTAAGAAGCTCCTTGTTTCACTGTGATTAGCATAATCATTGAAATCACCCATGACAAGCCAAGCTTTGTTCATACTTGTTGTTGTATCTTCAAGGTCCTCCCACAATGAATCCCTAACTATGGGATTTGGGCTAGCGTAAACCGCATTTAAGACCCATTCCTCGTAATCCTCCTTTGTGAACTTTGGCCTGTATGTATTGATTGAAAGCTGTTGATGCTCGAACAGTGACCTGAGTAGTTTCCCAGATGACCCATATGCCTCCAGCTCTACCAATTGGATTGACAATAGTGGACGCCATGAACCCCAGATTGTTGAAAAAATTCCCCATTGGGCTGTAAGTGACTTTAGTTTCCATGAGAATGAGTATTCCAGGGTTGTGCGTATGGAGAAGGTCTTGCATGTATCTTCTAAAGGTATTGTTACCAGCTCCTCGGTAGTTCCAAATCAAGATTTTAGGGAGTCCATAGATGGCATAGGTGGGGAGGGGATCAGTATCTAACCTGGTCAAGATGCTACGTATCCTCTGATGGTCCTGATCGATTGATCGCAGGGATGCCATCTGAATTGAATGCACTGGAGGGCCTGGTATGGTGCTTCAACCTAGTTCGATTCTCAGCCTTAGTTGCTCTATCCACCAGATTGTGTCGACGCGGTGAATGGCTTCTGTCCTTTGATCTAATAATAGCCCCATTGTATGCCCCTTCATCCTGTGAACAGGTACGGGAGGGAAGGGTATTGCTTCTTCCTCCATGTTTGGAAGTTAGGTCGGGAGGTTTTCTTGCTTTAGCTTTTTCAGTTCTAAGAGATAAAGATTAGGTAGAGGTTGGGAGGTGTGGAGGTGACATGTAACGCCCTCAATATAAGACATAAATCATTCATTCACAAGTTCCATGAACATAAGGAAAAGAATACATCTTCATTCATCAGAGTCTTCTTTATGAAAATATTACATGTTATCAACAAAATATGTGCCCTACGGGCTTACAGCCTTCCAAGTTATCACTTTGTTACAACAAAAGGAGAGTTCTAACTCTATACATGAAAAGCCCTCGGCTTGAATATACATTTAATCATCAAAACAAAATATAAAAAGGGAGTCATCAACTCCTAAACCTCCCAAATTAAGACCTTGGAGGTGGCATATCACCTGTACTTGAAAAATGGTGTCCCAAGTAGGGTGACCTAATGCCCAGTAGAGATATGCTAAACAACATATGAGAATTAACTAAAACATTAGCATTCGATAAATGTTTAACACTTATGAACCATCATAAACCTTTTCATTAATTAATCAACATTGATACCCACATTTCAATTCACTTCCAGTTATTACCCAAGCCAATTCATTGACATAATTCATTATCATATAGACAATTCAAAATGAGACTACAACTCATTCATTAACACTTCAATCATATACATCATTCATACACTTCCAGAACTTGCCATTTTACGGAACTACATCCGAGGGAACTGGCACCCAAATATAAATAAGATTTCGAAACTTTCACCCTGGACACTCCGACCAACTTAATTATCCATGGAGTCCATCCCCTATCTCCTCCCAAACAATGGAGTCCATCCCCTATCTCCTCTCAAACAAGATACATATACAATGTATTTAAACACATCGTCGTATACAATGACCAATTCAATCACATATACAATGCTTACATCCAACCATCATATTCAATGACATTCCAATTGATTAGTTTCAATTTACCTAATCATCATGCATTTTCTACAACAATCATGGCTATCCTCCACCGATAGCCCAAAACAAATATATCTAGATAGATAAATAAATTTCTCAACAGATAATATATCACATTTTTCATAAGTGAGTGATTCATCAATCCAACTACACCATTTAATCATAATTTCCCCCAATTTCATAATTTCCAAACCAATTTCATATTTCCACAATGATCTCACTATTTAAAAAATAATTTGTATAACACAAAGTAGGGCATTCTCCCATTTTTCTCAAACATTGCACCCAAGGCCAAATTTCACACAACATACCCAAATATTCCCATATTCAAGACCTCACATACATGTGGAACCCCAAAATAGGAAACCCCTCTTTCAAATGACAAAACTCTAACCTTGACTTTACCCAAATCTTCCGTATACCCACCATTTATACAAAATGACTAATACTTATGTTAAAACCCATATACAAGATTAGAACATCCTTACCTCAAGTGTAAAAGCTCAAAGGAGAAGTGGAGTAACCTCAACGACGCCCAAACTTGATTTTACTCAGATCAAATGGAAGATCTTGAGATGCTCCAACTTTTTAATAAAGACACAAAGGTTGGAAATCACTAGATTAAGGCCAAAATGTAGAGAGAGAGTGCATTTTAGAGAGAGAAACTCTCAACTTAGGGTTTTGGAAAGTTTTAGAGAGAGAAATGACAGAAAAAATGATTTAAAATGTCACTTTCGTGATCTGATATATGTACAGTCCGCTCGAGCGGAGAGCTTGATGCTCGAGTGTCAGACACATAAATTCGACCCGCTTGAGCACATCAAAGGCCGCTCGAGTGCCAAGACATAACAGCAAGGCATTACCCGCTCGAGCGTAGAATACATTTGTCTAGTATTGTATAGACTTCAGACAGTCGCTCGAGCGCCATAGGGGCCGCTCGAGCTTAGACTCGCTCGAGCATAAGAAGCTCTACTTGAGCGTGAAAAACATTTATGCAGACCAAATACTGAAAGATTGCAAACCCCGCTCGAGTGGAAGACCAAAATTCTAGACAACAAGGTTCTAGACCAACTAGTAACCCACCTATTCCAAACTCGCCCAACACATCCCAAAACTCAAATACAAGGAATTAAAGGATAGAAACAAGTTATAGAAAATAACATTCAACCACAAAACCCAAGTCCGAAACACCATGAAGGTCGAATTAGAAACCGGGATCGCTATAACCTTCCCCCCTTAAAGAATTTCGTCCCTAAAATTACAAATTAAGTTCAAAATCAACATTTGGTTATTCCTAACCATTTTAGTCTCACAAACCCAACATCATGACCCATCCTTCGACCATTCATTTTTACCGACTCAATACACGAGCCCCAATTTGAAACGAAATTCACAATTTCCAAAACATTAACAGTGTTTAATCAAAATTCAAATTTTCAAGAAATGTACATGGCATATACAATGCTCCCAAGGTAATATAATACATGTTATATTCCATATTCCCAAACATATGCAATGTTTACAAATAATTCGTGTTTCCAAGATGTTCATAACATATACAATGTTCTCATAATTTAAACATACACAATGTTTTACAACCCAAACATATTCAATGTTCTTGGAGTTCATAAACCAAACAAGATTTCCAACATATTCTCAAACACTAATAAACAGATCCGGATATTTCTCTCGGACCTCCATCTCACGTTCCCAAGTCGCTTCCTCAACTCCGTGATGTTTCCATAATACCTTGACCAAGGAAATCGTCTTGCCTCGCAAGACTTGGTCTAGTCTCTCCTCATACGAAGCATCCTCATCTACCTCTAAGTCGGTCCAATCCAACACATGTGATGGATCCGACTCATACTTCCAAAGCATACTAACATGAAACACGTCATGCACTCCGGACAGTTGCGGCAGCAATGCTAAACGGTAAGCAACCTCCCCAATCTGCTTAAGGATCTCAAAAGGGCCAATAAACCGAGGGGATAACTTCCCACTCTTCCCAAACCTCATCAAACCCCGCCTAGGTGATATTCTCAGAAAGACGTGATCACCCACCTCAAATAACAAAGGCCTCTTTCTACGGTCGGCATAACTCTTTTGGCAACTCTGAGTTGTAACCAATCTCTTACGGATAAGTGCTACTTTCTCCGTCATTTCCCACACCAACTCCGGGCCCAACAAAAGTGCATCACCCACCTCAGCCCAACAGACTGGAGATCTTCACGGTCGGCCATACAAGGCCTCAAACGGTGCCATACCAATACTTGATTGAAAACTGTTATTGTAGGCAAATTCCACTAAGGGTAGGTGTCTCTCCCACGACCCTTTAAAGTCAAAGACACAGCCTCGAAGCATATCCTCAAGGATCTGAATAATGCGCTTGAACTGCCCATCAGTCTGAGGATGGTAAGCCGTACTAAAAGTTAACCTAGTGCCCAAGGCACTCTGCAAGCTCTGCCACAACCTAGCAGTGAAACGTGGATCTCTATCTGAGACAATTAACACTGGAACCCTGTGCAACCTCACTATGTCCCGAATATACAGGTCGGCATGATGATCTACCGAATCTCTTACACGCAAGGGAATAAAGTGTGCTGACTTAGTCAACCGGTCAACTACCACCCAAATGGCGTCACTACCCCGTTGAGTCCTCGGAAGACCCACGACAAAATCCATCGTGACATGCTCCTATTTCCACTCAGCTATAAGCAAGGGTTGCAACAAACCCGCTGGCCTCTGATGCTTAGCCTTTACTTGCTGACAAGTAAGGAATTTTGACACAAACACTGCCAGTTCTTTCTTTATACCTCTCCACCAAAAATGGTGACATAGATCATGATACATCTTTGTGCCTCCTGGATGCACCGCAAGGCGTGAATGGTGAAACTCTCGGAGTACTTCCTCTCGACAAGACTCCGACACAAACAAGCAGTCTTGGTACCTCACACTCAGGTCAGGATACACCGTCAAACCCTTCTCTACCTTCCCACTAGATATCTTCTCTCAGAGGAATTCTACCTCAAAGTCACCTTTTTGTGCTTCTAACACTCGGTTCACAAGTGTAGGTTGTGCAACTACAGAAAACAAGGCTACAGACTCCACAGACTCGCCCAGACGCAAGTCAAACTCATCAAGAGCACCCAACATCTCCCATTCCCAGATAGCAATACAAGCTACATCACTACTGGACTTCCTACTAAGGGCATTGGCCACAACATTGGCCTTCCCCGGATGATAATGTAACTCGAAGTCATAATCTTCTATGAACTGCATCCACCTTCTCTGCCTCAAATTCAAGTCTTTCTGTGTAAACAGATACTTCAGACTCTTATGATCCGAGAACACCTCGAATCTCTCACCATAAAGATAATGCCTCCAAATCTTCAAGGCAAATATCACAGCTGTTAACTCTAGGTCGTGAGTAGGGTAATTCCTCTCGTGTGTTTTCAACTGACGTGAGGCATAGGCTACTACTTTCCCTTCTTGCATCAGTACACAACCCAAACCCTCTCGTGAGGCATTACAATACACTGAATAGCCCAAATCCCTCTTTGGAATAACCAAGACTGGAGCTGTGGTAAGTCTAACCTTAAGCTCTTGGAATGACTTCTCATAAGTCTCACTCCATACAAATTTGACACCTTTCCGCGTCAATCTAGTAAATTTTAATAACAATTATAAAAATCATCATAAAAAATCATTAATTATTAATTTTTAGCGATATATTAATTATTTTTTGCAACGATTTTACTATGACTTATTTTAAATAGAACTTGATGGGAATTAAATCAAAATATTACCATCTATTAGTAATTTACCCAAAATTTAATTCCTTTCTGATTCAAAAAAAAAGATAAGATAAATTACAGACTTTCTTTTATTTGATTTATTTTCTTTTACTTTTGAAATATTAGTATAATTAAATTTTATTTTGTTTAGTGTCAATAATGGAATGATCATTTTTTTTATAATGATTTTAGTAAATCAAACTTTGAAATAGACATTTTGATGGAATAATTATTCTATTCTAATTTATTATAATAAAACAAACATATCATAAGTTTGTATTTAATTATGAATTTAAAGTAGATATTTGGAAAGGGAATCAAAAAACGTAAAAGCAATATAAATGCAATATAACATTTTTTTCCTTTTTCATTTCCTTTTTATAAATTCATAATTCAAATACGTGTAAGAGTTTTTCAGTATACACACAGTTAGGAAAATAAAGCAAGGTGTCGTTTGGTAACTAGTTAAAAATTCACTTTTTTTTTTAATTTTTTTTTATCTATCTTTACGCTATATTTAGATTATGGATTTAGATATAAATTTTTTGAAAAAAAATAAATAAAATGTGAATAAAATATAGTTATATATCACCTACATTTCACACATATTTTCTTGTTCCATTTTCAAATTTCTACCCAAATCCGTACTCCAACATACTCTTAGTGATTTTTTTAAAAAAAGAATTTATGTCAAAATCTTTTAATTTTCCATCTAGTGTAGGAAAGTCTAAAAAGTAAACATAAATAAATTAAAAAATATAAAAAAAGTCACTAAAAAAAAAGAAGGGGTATTTTTTTTAAGGTCCCTGATATTATGATTTTATAGTAGAAAGGACATCAAATATTTTCATGATGTCTAAGGTCCCTCAACACCAATCCAGAGAAATTTCAGTCCCAGAGAAAATTGGTCCAGAGAAATTCTGGGAAGAATTTCTCTGGACCAATCCAGAGAAAATTTAGTTCAAAAACCAGAGAAATTTGAAAAATCCAGAGAAAATTCCCATAACCCTCAAAGCTTTCAGTTTCAATTGTTAATGTATTGGCAGTTGTGGAGTCTTATGATGAGATGAAAGATCATGATGATCATACTATTAAAAACCGTAAGCCACTGGATGAAGTGTAAATGGAAGAGAAAATGCAAATTGAAGATCATGCTGAAATTAATTGTCCAGCCATGGATGATTCACCAGGTAATGTTGTGTAAAAACATATACACTAATATTCAGCTGTTCCTTAATTCTATCAGAATGTCATTAACAATTTTAGAGGTTGGATTTTTAATCACAATTGCACAAGTTATGCAGAATGTTTTCCCTGCAGTATTGATTTAATTTTATTACATAAATGTTATTAGCAAATCCGTCTTTGGTTGTTAAAACCAGAGAGTTGAACCCAGAGAAATTCTGAATTTTCTCTGGGTTGAACCAGAGAAATTCTGAATTTTCTCTGGAACTATGAAACTTTGATTTGATCAATTTGTCAATTGAAATACCTGGGGGACTCTTTCTCTGGATATTTTTTTATTTTGCGTACTACTTCAATGCTTAGAAAAAATTTTAATATTTCAAACCAGAGAAATTCTAGACTTTCCAAAACAAATTTCTGGATTCAAACTAGAAAAAATTCAAAACATTCAATTTTCTATGAATTTCTCTGGTTTGAAAATTTCAATTTCTCTGAGCCTAGTACAACTCTATGACTCATCTAGCTTGGCTTCTTCCTTCCCCTTCCCTCTCTCTCTCTGTTTCTTGTTTTATATCTTTCTTCCAAGATTCAGAATCAGAACAAGACATAGCATAAGACTAAAAAATTTTCAACAATTTCCCCTAGTTTTGGCAGCAACTAAACAAACAAACACAAGGCCAAGGGAATTAAAAAAGAAAAAACAAGAACAACCTGATATCAACACCACCATTAATGATATATCTGGAAACATTAAAATTTGCTAGGATTTAACCCAATTTTCAAGTCAGAGAAAATACTAGGATTTAACCCAATTTTCTTAGCCTGCAGAAACACATCAACTGTTCAAGCATTAAAATTTGCTGGCATTTGTTCTTGGAACAACAATTTGATTAGCTACACAAATCTCAACACTTGGGTTAGAATCAAACACTGTGCCATCTAGTTTGCCCATATTTCTCTGGCTTGCAAATTTCTCTGGATTGCACAAATTTCTCTGGTTTGCAAACTAAGCCAAAAAAAAAAAAAAAAAAAAAAAAAAAACTTACTGGGTTAGCACCATTTGAATAGAATCCACATTCCGATTCAACTCTCAAGCAAGTCATGCAATTCCAAGACGCCGCATCTAAAGCAGTTAGAATCCACATTCCGAACATTGATATAATATTTCAACACCACCATTTTCAACTCCAGGAACTCTCTCTCTCTCTCTCTCTCTAAAAGGATGGAGGACAGTTCGTCAAGACAGGGCACCGTGACATATGCTTCGTGGATTAGACGGCCGGAAACGCCCATCTCGTGGAGGTGGGAAAGGCCAGGCATCGTGATCAATCCTCGCTCATCGAGATCTTCTCCTTTGATTCCAAGACCTCCTTTTCTCTCTTCCAACTCCTCGGTCTCTACTCTAGCCCCCACTGAGACTCTTGTTTCTTCTTCAACAAGCTTCACACGTGATTGAAGAAGGGGAAGGGGGCTGAATTTCTCTGTGATAGATGGGAGGGACTTTAGACATCAAAAAATAATTTTGTGGATCTCTTCCATTATGAAAAGTGGGAGAGGGACCCTAGACCAATTTTCCCTAAAAAGAATTACAAAAGCCAACTGCTATATATATTGTCTTTAGTGAATTTTTTTTTTTAGAAAAAAATTTTAACCGTTACTTTTCTGAATTATCTAATTGAGTAAAACCTAAAATTCTAATTTTTTTTAAAATCATAAACAAAAAATTCATTAAAAACATTATAAAAAAAAAAAAAAAAACTCACGCTAATTCAAAATATCCACTAAGCATTGAAAATTTATTTAACAACGTGGTACTTTGAAAAGTTGGTAAAAAGATGACTTTGTGACTTTTTTGACTTTTTTGCATAAAAAAATAAAGATGTGATGTGATCCAAAAAAGCTAAAAAAACAGTTGGTTTTTTACGAGCTTCCCTTATAAATAAATCTCAATTTGTATTAAATTTTACACAAATAAATACTTATCCCCTGTTTGGCATGGCTTTTGGAGTTAAAAAGATAAAATAGTTACAAACAACAAAAAAAAAAGATTAAAAATATCACATTTAAATCATAATTATTTTACTTTTTTACTCATAAAAATAAAAAAGGTTAAAAAGTTTATCCCAAATAAGACTTTTTAGCCTAGACTAAAATAACTAAAAAGTCAAAAAACTAATTCACTTCTCAAATGAAACTTAAAGATTCATTTTTTTGTCATAGCACAACTAGTTGTAACCTGTGCTATGTATGAGACTTTATAAATTAAAAAAAAAAATCATTTATAATTATCTTGAATTAATTTAATAATTTGTTTTGTGGTATACATGAAATTTATAAGTTAACTTTCATGTGTATAACTTTTTAAATTATTAGTTTAAAAAAATTAAAATATATATATGTATATATATATATATATATATATAAATCTATTTAGTGTAATTTTGATAATTTGTATTAAAAAAATGTTAAACCTGATTAAATGAGTTGTGGCATATCACTTTTTGTTATGAAAATATACAAATTTAAAAATTATAATTAAGACAAATATACAATTTTAATATTAAATGTGAAGTGAAGTGATATTTAACAATAATTAATATTATGTTTCTATTATTAATTCAATAATTTAAGTTACATTTCTTTTGATTTCAATTTCATAACTAAAAATACAATATGAATATAAAACACATACGGATTTCTAATCTTTAAGAATAAGAAGGTTTCAAAATATTTTCAAACTTTTATCATTTTCTTTTAATTTTTTTTAATCTAATTTGATTTTAAATTTGAATAAATTTTTTTATTTGATATGAATTACTTTAACTTTTTTATTAAATTTTTATCAATTTTAAAAGAACTTTCATTCTTATCCCAATTTTTTTCTTTTCACCAATTTTGATGGAAAAAATAATAATTTCCACTGTTTCACCTTTTTAAATTTTTATCAAATTATAATTTGATAAAAAAAAATATTAAGGGTTGAAGATTCTCTTAATTGGAATTATAGTGAAATAACATCTTAAAATAGTCAAAATTTGAGTATGTGGTTGGTTGAAATGTATAATTTAATTAATTCTTTTCTCATATTTGTATAAAAATTGACACTTATGACTACATCATTATAAGTCAAATTATGAAAAAAAATTTGAGGTATAGCGATCCCGGTTTTCTCTTTCTGTATTTGTTGCATTCCGGACTTTGGTTCCGTGAAGTTGGTGGTTGTATACCTTGTTGTCATCTTTTAATTCCTTATGTTGAGTTTTAGGATGTGTTGGGCATGTTTCGAACAGGTAGGTCGAGCCTTGGCCTAAATCCTTGTCGCCAGGTTTTTGGTCGTTCCGCTCGAGCTGGTCGTTTGGCGCTTGAGCGGAGATTGCATACTCCCAGTATTTCGTGTCCCTGCAAAAACTCCTGTAGGTGTGATTCTTACGCTCGAGCGGGTTTCCTGCGCTTGAGCGGGTCGCACTCGAGCGGGTGGCGCCTGGTTGGTGTAAGTTCTGGGAGGGGGAGATCTACGCTCGAGCGGACTGGTTTTCACGCTCGAGCGGATGTACTTTATTCTTGTGTCTTGGCGCTCGAGCGGACCTTTTTGCACTCGAGCGGACCTAGTTTTTTGTTCTTGACGCTCGAGCGTTGTGTTTTCCGCTCGAGCGGGAATGTCGTATATCAGTTGACTGTGGGGCATTTTTAAATCACTTTTTCACATCCATTCCTCTCTCTTACTTCTCCAAAACTCCATTGTTGAGCCTCTCTCTCTAGAACCTTGCCTTCTCTCTAGGTATTGATCTAATAGGAGTTGTTTCCTCACCTTTGGCCTTCACAAAAAAGTTGTTGATCGTCGAGGGCTTTCTTTTGATCTGAGAAGTTTGAGTTTTGGAGCACGTTGAGTTCCTTCATCTTCTTCCCTTGGGCTCCGAATTTGAGGTAGGGATTCCTACTCACTCTTATGGTCTTTAACATAGATTTTTGGTTATTTTGATAAAGTGTTAAAGTTGGGTAAATTTTGGGACCTAGGGTTTCAAAATGTTAAAAGAGGGTTTTGTTATTTTGATTCTAAAATATGTGTTTTGGGTTTCAAAATAAGGTTATCGTTGTTGGTTGTTGATATATGGGCCATTGGGTCAATATTGGGAAATGGGGTAGAAAATCCTAATTTGTTATATAAGTTAATTGATATAATTAATTTGGAAAAATTGTGGACTTATGGAATTAAGTTGGAAATAATGAAATTGGCTCATTATGTTGTGAAACGGTGGAGTAGGATTTATAAACCGCTCACTTTTGAAAACATTGATATTCTATCTGTTGGAGCTTTTATTATCTGTTTAGAAATAATTGCTTGGGCTACCGATGGAGGGTAGTTTTGATTGTTGTAGACAATGCATGATGATTAGGCAAATTGAAACTAATCAATTGGATATGTCATAGAGTATGACGGCTGATAGAATACATTTACGTTATGTATTGATTGATTGTGTATATGACCAATGTGTATATACTTTGTGTGTGTGTGGGAGGAGATAGGGGATGTACTCTACGGTTTAGGGGAAGATAGGGGATGGACCTCTAAACCGGATGTTGTTTGGGAGGAGATAGGGGATGGACTCCACTGATACAGCTCATATGCTTGTCAGATAATGTGATGATACAGCTCATATGCTTATCTATGGAGGTGATGATACAGCTCATATGCTTATCTTTGGAAGTGTTGATACAGCTTGTATGCTTATCTGTTGAGATGTTGATGCAACTAATATGTTTATCTATTGTAGAATGGGGAATGTTTAATATGAGTTATGGTCTCATATAAGTGAATGACTAGGCTCTAAGCCGTTAATGTAAATTGCGGAATTGATAAGAAATGGAAAATGAAATGAAACATGGACATTGTGGTCATGTCGTGGGAATGTGTTATAAATTGATTTATGGGAACTGAACATTTATCAATTACTGATGTCTTAGTTATTGCTCATACTGTGTTTAGCATATCTCTACTGGGCGTTGGCTCACCCTATATGGGACATCATTTTCAGGTACAGGTAGCATGCCACCTCCAAGGACATAACTTGGATGATGATGAGAGTTGAAGACTCTTTTTTTTTGTTTATTTTGTTGTATTACATGTACACCAAGCCAAGGGCTTATTTTGTATAGAGTTAGTACTCTACTTTTGTGTAACCAAGTGTTAACTTGGAAAGCTGTAAGCCCATAGGACATTTACTTTTGTTGTTAACATGTGATACTGTTGTAAGAAACACTTGATAAATAGAAATGGTTGAATTCTTTTGTATCAATGCATGCATATAGTGACTGGGTTGATGTATTATTTTGAGGGCATTACATGAGGTGTCAAACATTTTTCATTTGTAAATATCCTACATATTAAAAACAGAAAAAGAAAAAAAATGTGTAACTTTTGGATATGTGTTTATCAGTTTTGTTTTATAGATATAAACAATTGATGTTTCAATTTAAAAAAAAAAATTTTGATTGGGTTTTTTAGAGATAAAAGAAGCCATCTGACTTTATTAAGATGAACTATTTAATCACATAAAAAATAGAAATTATATTTAGAAATTATCTCTATATATTATACTATTATATACAATTATAGTTGTAACAAATTTATAGTGACTCCGGTTTTGGCCCGTCACTTGTTGTGTTTTGGACTCGGGTTGTATAGTTCTAAATAATGATTTATATCTTGTTTCTCATGTTTCTTCTTTATTTTGGTTATCGGGTTGTGGTTGTGTGTTCGGAACAAGTTGGTTGCGTGTTTTTCCAAACCTGTGACGCCTAGATTTTGGCTCTTCCGCTCGAGCGAGAATTCTTGCGCTCGAGCGGGATTTGTCAACTTTTAGTATTTTTGCAAATCTACAAATGCTGGAAGAGTGCATTGGACGCTTGAGCGTCCAGTCTCACGCTCTAGCGAACCTTTGTGTCTGACGCTCGAGCGTCACTTTCCACGCTCGAGCGGACTGCGTGTATAACAGTCCGTGAAGATAATGTTTTATATCACTTTTTTCACTTCTCTCTCTCTCTAAAACTTTCCAAAAACCTAGATCTACACGTTCTCTCTCTAAAACTCACATTCTCTCTTAGGTTTTATCTAGATCCGTTAATCTTTTCACTCTAGTGCCTTTGAGAAAAAGGTAGAGTACATCAAGACCTTCATTTTGATTCGATTAGAAGTGGGTTTCGATGTTCTCGGAGTTTTACTCTTGCTTGACTCGTCTTTTCTCTTTGAGGTAGGGATTCTTCTACACCGTCATATGATGTTTAGCTTAGATATTTGTCATTTGTGTAACAATAGTGTGATTTGAGGATGTTTTAAGTAAAACTTAGGGTTTGGGTATAAAATAAAAAGAGGGCTTTGATGAATGAGAAGAAAATGATTGTGGGGTTTAAAAATGATGCTGTGTAATGTCAAGATTGTTGATTTTGGCACTTGATTGAGATTTGGGAGAAAATGGGGAGTTTGCCCTAGAATAAGTATTATATTTACTTTGTATAAATAAATGAAATTGATGTTGTAAACATGGAATTGGACTAGTGTTGAAATAGAAGGTGAAATTGAATAGGCGATACGTTTTTCCTTTGGAAATTTTGAATAAATTATCTGTAACGCCCTCAAAATATTATACAAATCAATCACTCATAAGGTCTAGAGACATAATAGAAATGTTATACTTTCATTCATCAGAGTTGATAATACAAGAGATATCACATGCATTACACTTTCATAAATATCCATCTTGAAACCATAGCATGTAACTCTAGTTTAGAACAACAAAATAAATATCCTAAGGCCTTACATCTTTCCAAGCAATCACTTGGTTACAACAAAAGAGAGAGTTAGAAGCTCTTTACAATTAAAGCCTTAAGCTTAAAAGAAGACATATAAACACAAAAATGAAATATCAAAAGTAGAGCATTTAGCCTCTAAGCCTCTCAAGCTATGTCCTTGGAGGTGGCATGTCACCTATATCTGAAAATGGTTTCCTAAGTAGGGTGAGCCAAAGCCCAGTAGAGATATGTTAAAACCATACATGAGAATTAACTAAAATATGAGCATCAAATAAATGTGCAACAAACCAACACATATTCTTTTCAAGGTCATTCAATAAAGATAACCAATATCTCAATTCATTTCTATTCTACTATTTTGGGTAAATCAATTAGCCAAATTCATTATTATCAAGCAACCAATATGAAACTACAACTCAATGGTTCACAATTCAATACATTCATCAAATCTAACACTTTTATTTCTTGCCATTTTATGGAACCACGTCCGAGGGAACTGGCACCCATAAATATATAAGATTTGGGGACTTTCACCCTGGACACTCCGGCCAACTTAATTATCAATGGAGTCTATCCCCTATCTCCTTCAAAACAATGGAGTACATCCTCTATCTCCTCCCAAATAAAAATACATATACAATGTATTCAAACACTTTGTCATATACAATGACAAATCAAAACACATATTCAATGGTTTAATCAAACCGTCATATTCAATGACATAATTCAATTGATTAGTTTCAATCATCCTAATTCTCATGCAGTTTGTACAACAATCATAGCTATCCTCCGCCGATAGCCCAAAACAGATATATCTAAACAGATAAATAAATCTATCTACAGATGATAAAACCAAACTACACCATTCAATCACATTTCCCCAAATTTCATAATTCTCAAACCAATTTCATTATTTATATAAATAGTTATTTCAACTCAACTTAGGGCAAAATTTCCTATTTTTCCAAAATAACAACCTATAGGTCCAAATCTTACCACTTCAACAATAAAGAACCTGATACACAAACCCCCGAGGTTACTTTGTAAATCAACATGAAAAACCCCATTTAGTTTAGAACCCAAACCTTAACTTTTACCAAAATCTTCCCAAATCCCACAATTTATACAAAATGACAAATATCTAGGTTAAAGCACATATTAAAGAGTAGAATATCCTTCCTCAAGCTTAGATAACAGAGAAGAGAGAAATCTCAAAAGTCGATGCCAATGAAACCACGTTTTGCCCCAATCAAAACGAAGCTCTTGACAAGCTCTACACTTTATCTCAAAGGAGCAAGGTGAAAAGATCACTCTAGGTAAGTAGATCTAGAGATTTAAGTGAAAAAGTTGAGTTTTAGAGAGAGAATAGAGGAATCACGGTTTAAAAGGAAAAAGAGAAGGAAAATCATGAGAGAAAAAATAGTTTGGACTTATTTATAGTAGTGAGGAAAAGCCCTAAGGTCATATAAAATAATAGGCCTAAAAACCCCCTTAGATAAGGCCCATTCAGATCTCAAAAATCTGAAAAAAAACACGTAGGGGTCGACCCTTAGACAGAAGGGGGTCGACCCTATCTTCCAGTAACCAACACACAGACATAAGAAGGTCGACTCTCTCCCAGTCTGGTGTCTACCCTATCTTCCAGCAACTAACACACAGACATAAGAGAGTCGACCCTCTCCAATCTAGTGTCTACCCTATTTTCCAGCAACACTCCCAGAAACTTCACCAACAGGTAAGGGTTAACCCTTTGGAAGGCTGGTGTCGACCCTAGAATAGAATTTCTAAGTCTCTAAGGAACTTTTGACAAGAATAAGTGCGAACAACCAAACCCAACAAGTTTAAATCGGATTATATTCCTCCAAAACCAACATACAACAACCCCAAAGATGTCCAAAATAAAAATAAAGGATTCGAATACACTTCCCCAAAAGCTTTGAAAGATACAAGTGCTACATTATCTGTCATGAGATTGTATATCTGTTTGGAAATAACTATACTGGTTATCGGTGGAGGATAGACATGATTGTTGTAGAAATTACATGTGGATTAGGTGAATTGAAACTAGTCCATGGTTGGTTATCATTGAATATGATTATGTGTTTATATACATTGTATATGTATGATTAATTAGAAGTGGAAAAGGGATGTGCTCCACGTATAAGTATGTGTTAGAATACATTGTATATGTATGAATGTTTGTTTGGGAGAAGAAAGGGGATGGACTCCATTATAATTAAGTTGGCCGGAGTGTCCTGGGTGAAAGTCCCGAAATTATACATGAGTGCCGATCCCGCAGACGAAATTTTCGTAAAATGACACTTGTGGTGCTTGTATAGCCTACGTTTACATGGGTCCTGTTTGACGGTTGCCTGCAGATGAAATATCTGTGAAATGGAAGTTTGAAGTGTTTACGTGTATGTGTTGTATGATTTGAAAACCATTGAGTTGCATTCTCAGTTCAGTTGTCGAGAAATAATGAAATTGACTCATGAATTGAGAAAAATAAGAGAACGACATATGAATTGAAAGAGAATCAATTAAGACTTGAATTTGATATTTTATGAGTATATAATTCATGAAAGTTTTTCCACAAGCACTGTACATGCACTTTGCACTTATATCTATATTAAACCTCATATATTGTGTTAGATGATTTCTACTAGGCTGTGGCTCACCCTATTTGGGAAAAACATTTTCAGGTAATAATGGAATGCCCTCACCAAGGCAATAGCGTGGGAGAGATTTTCGGGAGCAAGAGCTTCTTATTTTGATTGTATATTTTGTAAAGCCAATGGCTTAAGATGTAATGAGCGAAGCTCAATTTTTTGTAACCAAGTCAAGGCTTGGAAATATGTAAGCCAATAGGGCATTTAATTATATTAAAGTCTTTTGTATCATTAACTTCATATAATGAAAGGATTATTTACACTTTGATTGATGTAATTGTTAATTATGCTTTGGATCATATTTATTGTATTATTTTGGGGGCGTTACCAAAATTAACTATAATATATATATATGAAAGAGTTATATTAAGCTTTCATTTTCAATTAATTGAATTATAATTAACAAACTAACAAATAGCAGTAATGGTATAATGTGATAGAAAGATGATAAAGATAAATAACACAATGATATTGAAAAGTTTTAAATTTACCTAGTTATACAAAAATCTAATGAATTCTCAATAAATTTTCACATTTTCTATAAAATAAAATGACAATAAAAAATAAAAAATTTAAAACCCATTTTTTTTTACTTCAACTTTATGGTCATTATTGAAGAAAATAAAATCCGATCAAAATCCTAGGTACAGAATGAACATAGATACTTCGATTGTAACCATAATGATCAATAATTCTTCTCCACCATGCAAACCTGTAAACAAACACATAAACCTCACTAAAACCGAAACCAAAACCAAACCAACAATAGAGAAAGAGAATCACATAGGGAGAAAAAAAATTAAAATAATAAATAAATTTATGGAGTGGGAGAATATTACCTTCAATAACTTAGACCTCACATAACCCAATAAACTGTTAACTTCTTCGCCAGTGCCCGTGAAGTCTAGGAATTGGGGTGATTAATCAGATTATTCTTTAAATAAGACTTGAAAATTGATTAATTTGTCCCATTAAGTGATTTAAAATTTTGATAGATATA